>NC_089504.1:373080787-374330787 GCF_036850995.1 Saccopteryx leptura | reverse complement strand
ATGATGGACACATTTACTCCTGGATGGGACAGTTGAGGATGCTCTATGTTGTCTCCTAGATATCTTTAATGGAGATTGAGGCCGAGTGCCCCCAGCCATCTTCTGCTTGACAACACGCCCCTTATCAGGTCTCCCCTGATTCACCTGTCTCAAATCCCCTCACTCCTCTCTGGTGCTTCCTGAGTCTATTTCCTCTGTAAAGTATTTGCATTCAGATTCTGTGTCAGCCCTGGCTGGGTAGCTCAGTTGGCTAGACTGTCTCCCCATACACCAAGGTGGCAGGTTTGATCCCTGGTCAGGGCACATGCAAGAATCAACCAATGAATGCATAAATAAGTAGAACAACAAATTGATGTTGTTTGAAGTTCCTTTCTCCCCCCCCCCATCTCTCTTTCTAAAATTAATAAATTAAAAATAAATTCTTAGGTTAGTTGTCCTTCTGGAGAAGCCCAAGCATAGAGTGAGAGGATTATTCCTACACTCGTGATAAAGCGGCAAGAAGAATTGTAATGATTTATTCCTCAAACCAGCAGTGAGATATTTGGGGTGAGAATATATGTTCTGAAAACTATTAATTTTAGGTGGTACAAGTGTGATCTGTCAATATTTGTTTCTAAATAATTATGCAACAGGATATAAAAAATTATTAATATTTATAGTAATGTAGCTATGATTTTTTTAAACTCATACTTATCCATTTATGAAATAGTTCTTTTTCCAAATTAAAAAGCATAAGAGAGTATGTCTCAGGGAGGGGAAGATTATGACTATGAAAAGTGACATTCTTCAAGGCTTTGCTTCTCACTAACTCTGATGCACTGAAGAAAAGCTACAGCACTTGGATTTTAATTTAATTTATTAATAAATACATTATAAAATTAGTTGACATACAATTTACTGGATTCATCACCTGTGGAGCACACTGAGTCAGCCTGTACCTGCATGACTGTAAGGTGCATAAATGAATATGCCATCAGAAGACATGCAATGGAATGGTGAATCAGGTTTGTCGGAGGCAGGAATCAACCTGCCAGCTGTCCAACGTGCTGCCGATAAAGCCTTGGTCTGAGTTGGCAGGAGAAACAAAAGCAGCATAATGCAGGACCCCAAGTGGCACTCCCTCTATTGTGGCAGCATTGTTCTTCCCAGATGAGCTTGGACAGAGATCAATAAATCCAAAATCCTTCTGAGCAGAAAGGATGAGCAATTTGATTTGAATTTGGATCTATCAATCAATCACTAGCCAAGAGTAGTTCTGGCAGTAAGAGATGCAAACCTCTTAGCACAACATAACCATTCCCAGGGACTGGCAATTGTGACTGACCTAGATGCAAAGTAAATCAAAATACTCAATCCTGCAATACCTCATTCCAGCTGGAAAATGTGAGCAATAAAACATGCAGTTGTGGCTCGTGGGTGTGTCTAATCCATCCATGTCTAGTAATGTGTCTTACAGTCAAGGTTTCTGGTGATCAAGTTCAGGTTGATGTGAGCACCTCACTGAGACCTGTGTCTAAATCGGTGTGTGTGCAGGCATGTGCATTTATTTTTGTGTCTGTGTTTCATCTATCAGAAGAGAGAAAAATTAAGGAAATGTCCAAATTAAGTTTATTTAATTTTGCTTTTCAATTCTTCAAAAATATTTTAGGACTTGCAAGACTTTCTAAATCAGAATCTGAACTTTAATCAGATCCCCGCAGGATTCACTTTCATTTATTTTTTATTTCAGTGAGAGGAAGGAAGGCAGAGAGACAGACTCCCACATGCACCCAAACCAGGATCACCTGGCCATTTGGGATGTTGCTCCATTGCTCAGCAACCAAGCTCTTCTTAGTACCTGAGGTGGGAGCCATGGAACCATCCTCTGTGTCCAAGGCCAACTCGCTCCAATCAAGCCATGGCTGCAGGAAGGGAGAGAGAGAGAGAGAAGCAAGAGGGGGAGGGATAGAGAAGCAGATGGTCACTTCTCCTGTGTGCCCTGACTGGGAATTGAACTGGGGACATCTACACGCTGGGCTGACACTCTACTGCTGAGCCAATTGGCCAAGGCCCCCACAGCTTTCACTTGTATGTTGTTCTAAGAAGCATGACTGTAAAACACTCCACATTTATAGACCCAGTCATTGTAATAACACAGGACATAAGGACATTAAAAGGTCTTCTTGTGTGTGGAGGTCATGAAAGATATGATTGATATGAAGGTATTGACATCACCATCCTTAGCAACATAACCAGACTGAGAACATACTGAGTGTGGGTGCTGGTCTGGACATCACCACTGATTTGCTGCATAAGTCATCTCACCTCTCAGGGTCTTATTTATACAGTGAGAAGGTTGGACCAGGTTGCAAGCTTCCAGCCTGCATTACCTATATCTGTAAATATGGTAACAAAGAAAGGCAGAATAGTAATGGTCCATGGTCATTAAGAACATGAGAGTGCTCAATCCAATGGTTCTTGGCTTACATCTAGAGTCAGCCACTTAAGAACAGTGTGATATTAAGAGATTGATTTAATCTTTCTAAGCTTCAATTTTTTCATCTGTAAATTAGACACATATTAAGTGTTTAGTTGCATGGATTTTGACAAATATATTTCACGTACCCCAAACCTAATCAAGACACAGAACATTGCCATCAACCCACCAATCATTCCTACCCACAATGTTGCACTGGCCTACCACTCATGTGACATAGTGGGGTAAGTGTGAATGACAGGTGGTGAGAATGCTCTATATCTTAGCCTAGGGGGTATTCACATAAGAATACATTGCTCAAAATTGTACAACTACACACTTAACTAGTCCATTTTATTGTAGATCAATTATACCTTGATAAAATTGAATTAAAAAGAAAAAATAAAACACCTTTGGAAGTAAAAGGGTTCTTTAACTCTTTCTCCAAAAACAGGTTTTCCAGTGTGATTCCCAGGGTACAAACTCAAGCGGCAAAGGTGAACTGAAGTTGTAGCATATAGGATGAATATTTATGGCAAAGCCATGGAATATGTCCCGAGTGTCAACCTTCTGGAGCCAGTGAGAGCTTCAGGAGTCATTATGTTTAGCCCAAGGTACAAAGTCTACTGTTACCTGTGAAGGAAAGTCATTCCGACTTCCTGGTGGCAGCCCCTTCTGGTACAGAAGACAGTGGAACTCTCTGTAGGAAATGGGAAAAGGCAGGATCTCAGCCTTCCTCCCAGACCTAACCACCATCCTATAGCCATCTCAGAGATGAAATCGAATGAGATAGATTTCCCCATTACAGTCTCTCAAAGCTTGGAGAATTAGCTTTAAAAAAAATGCTCATACACAAAATACAGCTACAGATTTAACCCCAAATGTCAAATGTAAAGAAGTGAGCAAATTGCTAAAATGAATTGAAATACAGCCTCCGGACTTCTTACCACAAGCTGTTAGTCTCTGACCTGGGTTTATGATCAGATCCAATTAGCAGGTGCTACCTTAAAATTATACAGTTAAAAGGGCACCTTAGAGATCATGTAGTCATGGGATTTTTATTTTTAGCCACCAAATATTTTCTCCAAACCAAATCTTATACAGAGATATAAACCAACAAAAGAGATAAAAGCATAGGCAATCTAGTGGAAGCAGAAGTGGCGAGGCCTGGGTCCCATCCACCATCATCCCTATAATGACCTTCGAGGAATATAGTTTGACAAGCATGGGATCTGGTCCAATAGCCTTATTCTATCAATTAGGGAACTAAAGCCCTAAGAGGACACAGCTCTTCAGCTGGACAGTGACAGAAGCGGGTCTGGAGAGCTCCTGACAACCGGTACAAATGCTTTTCTTCATTATACAGTGCTGCCTCAACTAATAGCACAGAAACCCATTGCTCTGAGCCAAATGATTCCATCCTGAGCCACTCCATGGAGAATCCTGAGAGCTCTATGCAGAAGTCAGCCAGCCCAGCTGAGCAACCAGGTTAACCAGCTTGGCCACCACTCACTAAGCATTCCTTTCCTGTCAGCTTCCTGATGTAGCATATCCTGTATTGCTCAGGCTGGAAGGGAAAAGTGCCTTTGCAGCTCAGGAGCGAAGGGGGCCTGGACTAAGAAAGAAGGGAGAAAAAAGATCTCCTTCCTAGAATATGAAACTGGCTCAAAATGGGGGTGTGGCATGCAAGGGGACAGTGCTCAGAGAATGACTGATACCCTACTGTATTTGGTATTCCAGAATCACCTGAAGACAGTCAGCTTCCTGCAATCTCTTGTTCCATGTTTAATAGTCAAATAAACCACTAATATCTTGAATACAGGGGTCCTCAAAGTTGGGTAAAACCACAATTACCATTTCATTTCCCAGAAAGCTTGTGTGTAAGGTTGCTCCAAGAGTGAGCGGGAACTGAATCAGAAGGTACTTCAAGTTGGTGGCTCCCCTAATTGGAAAACACAGTGATTATGACACTTAGCACTAAGGACTCACATCAATTAGAAGATTAGGAAGGCTGGCCACTGATCCACTGCACTTTCTTCCCTAAACCACGTGGGAGACCAGCAAGTTAGACTGCCATCCTTTTAGAATTGACCTAAGAACTCTGTCTCATAGAGTGCCAGAGCTCCTGGCACTGGATCTACCTTCTGCCATTCCAGATCCTTGTTCAATTTTAGGGTAGGCCCCAGGTGCTCTGGAGGAAAGAATGGTTCATTCTAAATGCATATTAATGACTTCCTAATACACCAATTCTTGAAATAGCTATTGATGTGCTCCCATATATGAACCCTAGAAGAAACTAAAGTGTTCCCAAGGAGATGCCCTCAGTCTGGGTGTTGCACATTCTGTACCCTAATCTTTACCCCAAATCTTCCACCAGCATGCTAATGCCCAAGATTGATCTGTCTGTGGTCAACTTCCCAAGGTCCTGAGTTGGGAAGCAAAATGGACCCCTAATGGGCTTTTGAAGAGCTGAATAGGCTCCATCCCCCTACTGGCAGGGAGTAATTTGGGGCCTATGGTGAAACAAGTCCTCACACTCTTTAAAAAATTGCTATCCTGTACAAAATTAACATACAGAAGTCAATAGCCTTTCTATATGCCAACAATGAAACATTTGAGAATGAACTCAAAAGAATAATCCCCTTCATGATTGCAACAACAACAAAAAAATACTTAGGAATAAACATAACAAAGAATGTAAAGGACTTATATAATGAAAACCATAAACCATTGTTAAGGGAAATCGAAAAAGATATAATGAGATGGAAGAATATTCCTTGTTCTTGGTTAGGAAGAATAAATATAATCAAGATGGCCATATTACCCAAAGCAATATACAAATTTAATGCAATTCCCATCAAAATTTCAATGACATTTTTAAAGAAATGGAGCAAAATATCATCAGATTTATATGGAACTATAAAAAACCCCAAATAGCCAAAGCAATCCTAAAGAAAAAGAATGAAACTGGGGGCATTACAATACCTGACTTCAAACTATATTATAGGGCCACAACAATCAAAACAGCATGGTATTGGCAGAAAAATAGACACTCAGACCAATGGAACAGAATAGAAAACCCAGAAATAAAACCACATATATATAGTCAAATAATTCTTGATAAAGTGGCCAACAACACACAATGGAGAAAAGAAAGCCTCTTCAATAAATGGTGCTGGGAAGACTGGAAAGCCACATGCAAAAGAATGAAACTGGACTACAGTTTGTTCCCCTGTACTAAAATTAACTCAAAATAGATCAAAGATCTAAACATAAGACCTGAAACAATAAAGTACATAGAAGAAAATATAGGTACTAAACTCATGGACTTGGGTTTTAAAGAGCATTTTATGAATTTGACTCCAAAGGTAAGAGAAGTGAAGGCAAAAATTAATGAATGAGACTACATCAGACTAAGAAGTTTTTGTTCAGCAAGAGAAACTGATAACAAAATAAACAGACAGCCAACTAAATGGGAAATGATATTTTCAAACAACAGCTCAGATAAGGGCCTAATATCCAAAATATACAAAGAACTCATAAAATTCAACAACAAACAAACAAACAATCCAATGAAAAAATGGGAAGAGGACATGAACAGACACTTCTCCCAGGAAGAAATACAAATGGCCAACAGATATATGAAAAGATGCTCATCTTCTTTAGCTATTAGAGAAATGCAAATCAAAACTGCAATGAGATACCACCTCACACCTGTTAGATTAGCTATTATTAACAAGACAGGTAATAGCAAATGTTGGAGATTCTGTGGAGAAAAAGGAACCCTCATCTACTGTTGGTGGGAATGTAAAGTAGTACAACCATTATGGAAGAAAGTATGGTGGTTCTTCAAAAAACTGAAAATAGAACTACCTTATGACCCAGCAATCCTTCTACTGGGTATGTACCCCAAAAACTCAGAAACATTGATACGTAAAGACACATGCAGCCCCATGTTTATTGCTGCATTGTTCACAGTGGCCAGGACATGGAAACAACCAAAAAGCCCGTCAATAGATGACTGGATAAAGAAGATGTGGCACATATACACTATGGAATACTACTCAGCCATAAGAAATGATGACATCGGCTCATTTACAGCAAAATGGTGGGACCTTGATAACATGATACGAAGTGAAATAAGTAAATCAGAAAAAAACAGGAACTGCATTATTCCATACGTAGGTGGGACATAAAAGTGAGACTAAGAGACATTGATAAGAGTGTGGTGGTTACGGGGGGAGGGGGGAGAGGGAGAGGGAAAGGGGGAGGGGGAGGGGCACAAAAAAAACTAGATAGAAGGTGACAGAGGACAATCTGACTTTGGGTGATGGGTATGCAACATAATTGAACGACAAGATAACCTGGACATGTTATCTTTGAATATATGTATCCTGATTTATTGATGTCACCCCATTAATAAAATAAAATTATTAAAAAAAAATTGCTATCCTGGACCAATATCTAATGAAAATAGAGGAAGTTCCCAAAAGATATTTCATGTTCTGAGGAGTGTGGCTGGATTCACCCATGTCTGGAGTCACCTGGGTCTCTTTGCCTCACAAGGTCTTCATGGTTAATGAATTGGATGATGATGGCAATGGTGAAGCAGAGAAAGAAGACCATGACATCAAGCATGTGTTGTCCGTTATGATGACTAAAGCCACGTGTGGCTAGGGGCTTCTATGCTAGGCAGCAGAGATGAAGGTGTACCTCTATACTGCAGAGTTCTGTTGGGTAGCACCACTCCAAAACTTTTGCTGAGTCATTGGTTTTCCTGCCATCTATAATATGTAGCCAGTGTGCTGGGTTTACTATGTCAGATCCTTGAATTACAAGGTCTAACAGCAGAGGTTAGGGAAGGCTTCAGAGAAGTGATGTTCTATTCGACTCTGATAGCTGAGCAGCCTTGGTGACATGGGGTTGGGGAGATAGGCGGTCCTTTCAGCAAGAAGAA
This sequence comes from Saccopteryx leptura, assembly GCF_036850995.1. Lineage (NCBI taxonomy): Eukaryota > Metazoa > Chordata > Mammalia > Chiroptera > Emballonuridae > Saccopteryx > Saccopteryx leptura. The sequence continues at coordinate 374,323,375 of NC_089504.1, read as the reverse complement.
GAAGTAGCATCGGCATAGGGACAGCTCTCCCTTCCTTTGTTCCTCTGGACTTAGCCCTGACTCGGTTCTCAGCATTTCTGCTGCCTCCCTTTACTTAGCTATCAACTCTAGTCTCCAACTCCCCATTGTAAATGGGAGGGAGATCCATCTCACAGGGTTATTTGTAAGTAGCAAATAAAAGATAGCACAGGGAGGCATGTAGGACAATGTGTGACACATATCAAAAGCTCAAAAAATATTAGCTCACATTTCTTTTTATCAGGTCCATGACTGGAGGGCCTTAGGAACCATTCTCTTGTGGGTTTCTCTGCCCAGACCCTGGTTATACCTCTTGATCTCCTCATGGCACCTGTGTGCTTGACCAGAATGATCCTGTTCCTTGCAGCTATTTCCAGCCCACAATGCTTTGCTTTGCTTTGCTTTGTTTTGCAGCAGGTGGTTCTCATTATTGTGCAGTGAGGTGGTAGCAGTAGCCACACTGGCACGTGCCATGTGATTCTCCAGCCACATGTCTCATGCCCTGGGGCTGTGGGAAAACTCTACTACTTGTTCAGGGTGGAATGTTTTTGGGAATGCAGCCTAGTGAGAAGGAAAATACAAGGGCTTTGGAAGCAGAGCTAGGATTCATGGGTTCCACCTCCGTCACTTTCAGCAACCCAATCTTGGGCAAGTTCCTTATTCTCTCTGTACTTCAGTTTCCTCATCTGTTAAATGGAGCTAATTTTATGTAATTCATAGGACCATTGTAAGGGTGGTATAATGACATACAAGTAGGCATCTAGTATAGTTCAGAATATGTATTCATTGTTGGTTCTCTTTCCTTTCTGCTTTTAGGAATTCAAAACTTCTAGTGCAGAGAGGCAGCTCTCAAGACAGCATCTTGGTTATTTAAAAGCCATGTGTTCCTCACATACTACTTATGGGCACTTTCAGTGGTTCTTGCACAAGTCTATCAGAGAGAAATTACTATCCTAAAAGGGAAATAAAGAAAACAGGACTCACAGAGATGTAATAATTCTTCCAAAGTCAAAAAGCTACCAGTCCATTTCCAGCCCTCCTATAAACTCATCCCCTCAGCCCCTTGGTTAATGACCCCTGCCAGGTCCGCAGCTGCTTCAAGAGGCAGAAGGTCCAAAAAGAGTGGGTTTCTCTGCTGCAGGCGCATGTGTGCATTCCACACAAACGTCACGGGGATCAGTAGCATGTGTACATTTCACACTAAACAGCACAGAGAACAGGCACATGAGTGTATTCCACACTAACATCATGAGAGCAGGCACGTGTGTGCATTGCACACTAACAACACAGGAAGCAAAAGAGGAGACTTGACTAAGAGACAGGCATGCATAGAGAAACATGTAGGCAGGGCCACTGAGAACTTTTTAGCTGTGCACATTCAGGACTCAGTGGTTGGTCAATCTATATCCCAGAAGGAGCTGGCACTCAGGGAGCAGTCTAAGTACCAAGCACTGGACAAATTGTCTTCACAAAAATAAAGGGCACCAATGTGAACAGTGATCAGGAGGTGAACCAGCCTCATGTTGCCAGTTCCTGCTGCCTGCCTAGTTAGGCACCCGGTTGTTTCTGTGCGTCCTGGCCCCACTTCATCATCCAGACTAAACTGCACTTTTCAAAACTTGCAGCACCTACTGCTGATTCACTGTCCCTCCTGACTCAGCAGACAGGAGAAAATGTTCTCTCCAGAGGATGCCGCCCCCAGCTCTGCTCCGGGAGAGTGGCGATGCCATGTCCTATATTTAAAGCACAGGTCCCAAAAGCTCCATACTCAGATTCTGTGCATAGTGCTTTTGTCCAATTTCCAGTCTTACAGCACACCTTGTACAATATACACCCAGACACAGTACAACAGTGTGTGTTCTAATTTGGAGGTTGCCGGGACCAAAAGATAACTTGGCTTTGAATAAAGACATAGAGATAAACTTCACGAATCAGGGCTTTAGAGCAGCTGGAGGTTTCAGCAATGAGGTTAGAGAACAAGCCCAGATAAACAAGGTCAGTTTGCTGGTGATTGCTTCCGCAGTGTTTATGGTGATGGAGTATCCCATGCGGTCTAAATAGTGTGGACCTCTTAACATTTATAATAATGACAGTTATTATCTCTTCATTCAATAACTGTGAAAAATAATAAACTGAGAGTTGTTACCCCCACTTTCTGGATAAGAAAACTGAGATGCAGGGCAGTTACTGCTCAGCTGGTTCACTGTGAGACCAGGATGTAAAGCACAGTGAGCAGTCTCCATTCACTTCTTCATGCAACACATCCACTGAGTTCCTGCGAGGTACCTAACAGGGTCCAACAATCAGCAAACCCCACACAAGTCCCTTTCTTACAATAAACCTGGGCCAGGCAGACAATGCACACAATTAAGAAGTCCACATGTTGGGACCAGTGGATAGAGCATCGAACTGGGAAGTCAAGGACACAGGCTCGAGACCCCAAGCTCGCCAGCTTAAGCGCGGGCTCATCTGATTTGAGCAAGGCTCCCCAGCTTGAACGTGGGGTTGCTGGCTTGAGCAAGGGGTCACTTAGTCTGCTGTAGCCTCTCAGTCAAGGCACATATGAGAAAGCAATCAACAAACAACAAAAGAGACTAAGGAACCGCAAAGAAGAATGATACTTCTCATCTCTCTCCCTTCCTGTCTGTCTGTCCCTATCTGTCCCTCTCTCCATCTCTCTCTTTCTCTGTCCATCCCAGTCACAAAAAAAAAGAATCAACCAATGAATGCACAAATTAGTGGAAAAACAAATTAATCTATCTATCTATCTATCTATCTATCTATCATCTATCATCTATCTATATCTATCTATCTATATATCTATCTATCTATATCTATCTATATCTATATATATATCTATCTATATATATCCTTTCCTGTCTCTTTAAAATCAATAAATAAATGTTTAAAAAAGAGAGAAGTAAACGGCATATTCTATAAGACGGTGAGGGGGTGTCTGTGATGGGGAGGGGAGAGAGTGGTCATTTCAGCCTCATGATCTTAAGCAAAGACCGAGGACATAGAGGGGGTAAGGGACACCCTGCTGCGAGTCTGAAATTTTTCCCTTCATATTTCCACCCTGAGCCTCAAGTTGTGCCAGGAATACTGTCCATGAAGATGAATGGGCATGTTGCCCCACGGAGAGGCAGGGTCAGAGGCCTTTCTGTGGGCTGAGGGCAGAGTCTCTGGGCAGCCCCAGCACCCTGGGAAAGCCACGTACGGGAGGGAGTGAGAACTAATTCCAACGGTGGAGATTTTCCGTGCTGGAGGGTGTTTCACTCAGAGGGAAACGCGGCCGGCCTCATATCCGGGTTTGCGCGCGCAGATAGTGAATGAGAGATTCCTCCGAGTGCCTCGGCAGTGCGCGCCCGTGTTATCGCACAGAGGGGCAGAGTCAGGGGCCTTTGTGTGGGCCAAAGTGGAATCTCGGGCCGCCCCAGCGCCTTGCAAGAGCCGCGCACGGGGACGGAGCGAGACTCAATTCCAACGCTGCAACTTTTCCCTGCGGTTGGGGGTTTCACTCAGAGCGTGAGACTGCTGACCGGATATCCTGGTCGCAGAGAGTGAGTGAGAGTTTCCTCCAAGCGCCCCGGAAGTGGGCGCCTGGTTGTGTTACCGGACAGAGTGGCAGAGCCAGAGGTCTTTGAGTGGGCGGAAAGCCCGCCTGATTATGCGAGCAGCTCTGACTGACTGAGCCTTACCCAGAGCCCTGTGCTGAGTGGAAATAGAGTGGGGAGTTGCCAGCTCTTTGAGCCTCTTACTATCCAGGCAGAGGCAGCAGCAACCCCATAGCTGGATTATCAGGCTACTAATTGAGGAAGGAAAGACTAGGAGAAAGGCTCCAGGAACACGGACTCTCTCACTGTCGGAGCCTATAAATGCTAATGAGCTTCGACTGCCAACGAGACTAAAGCACAATACATGACATTGCCATAGAGACTTATCAACTGCAAACCTCCACCTGAGCGTGCCAAAGGGGCAAAACCCGGGGTACAGAGTCACCGACCAGGAAGAGGGAGAGAAAAGAAAAAGCAAGAAGATAACCTCTCAAAATCAAGAATAATCTGCAGACTTTATAACATATCCCATTTTATTATATTTGTTCGTTTGTTTCTCTTATCTTCATTCTTGATACTTTTTTTTCCTCCTCCAATTTGGCCGATTAACTCTCTACCGGTCTTACTCTCTCCTCTCCTTGAACTACACTACCCATAAGTGTTACATCTCCCATTATCTTTTCTCTTCTCTTCCTTTCTCTCTATGAGGGTTGCACTCCAAAACCCTTAACTCTCTCTCTCTCTCTCTCCTTTCTTTTTTCTTCTTTTAGTGGTTCCCTCTTTTTTTCTCTCTCTCTCTTTCTTTTCTCCCTCTATATTAGTTTCTTCCTTTCTCCTTTACATCTCCTCTCATTCAAACCTCAATAACAAACAAATTATCTTATCTGGGACTCAAACTTATGTTTGTGGCATTTTGGGGGGTTTTTACTTCACCTTTTTAACTCACGAGCAGTGCTCCCATCCCTGGCTCTCCATATTATCTCGTTCTTGTTCCACTAAATACAATAGTAATTTTTTAATTTGTCCCCCCATTTTTCCGTTTTCCTCTTAATCCTCTCATCATAACTCTTAGGCAACCAACACCTAAAAGCAAATCATTTTATTCTTGACCCAAATTTTTTCCTTATTTGCTTTTTGTGGGTCCATACGCTCTTTTTTTTTCTTTTTTCTTTTTTTTTTTTTTTTGCCCATTTATTACTTTTCCCCAATTCAGGCCCTCCATCACAGGCATTGTTTGTTATAATTCACAGTCCACCACAAGATTTTCTCAAGAAAGAGGGGAGAGGAGAGGAGAGGAAAAAAGGAGGGGGGAATAATTTCCTTTTTTTTTTTAAATTTTTATTTTATTTTATTTTTCTTTATTTCATTATTAATTTTTTTAAAAAAAACAACTCTTCGATTTTTTATTTTTTTTTATTATTTTTTTAAACTTTTTATTCTTTATTAAATCTCATTAATACTATCAACAAAACTACCCTCAGATGCCATTAAGGAAGAGAAAATCGAATATCATGGATACAAAAGAAAGAGAGGTAACACAGCTAGATGAGGAAAAATCTATGGAGAAAAAATTTAATATATTGGAAACCTTGGAGCTAAATGACAGAGAATTCAAGATAGAAATCCTAAAAATCCTCCGAGATATACAAGAAAACACAGAAAGGCAATTTAGGGAGCTCAGAAAACAACTCAATGAACACAAAGAATATATGTCCAAGGAAATTGAAACTATAAAAACAAATCAAACAGAGATGAAAAACTCAATTCACGAGCTGAAAAACGAAGTAACAAGCTTAGCTAATAGAACAGGTCAGATAGAAGAGAGGATTAGTGAAATAGAAGACAAGCAACTTGAGGCACAACAGAGAGAAGAAGAAAGAGACTCAAAAATTAAAAAAAATGAGATAGCCCTACAAGAATTATCTGACTCCATCAAAAAGAATAACATAAGAATAATAGGTATATCAGAGGGAGAAGAGAGAGAAAATGGAATGGAGAACATACTCAAACAAATAATAGATGAGAACTTCCCAAGCCTGTGGAAAGAACTAAAGCCTCAAGTTCAAGAAGCAAACAGAACTCCAAGTTTTCTTAACCCCAACAAACCTACTCCAAGGCATATCATAATGAAATTGACACAAAACAACAGCAAAGAAAAAATTCTCAAGGCAGCCAGGGAAAAGAAGAATACAACATATAAAGGAAGGCCCATTAGATTATCATCAGATTTCTCAGCAGAAACTCTACAAGCTAGAAGAGAGTGGACCCCAATATTTAAAGTCCTGAAAGAGAGGAACTTTCAGCCACGAATACTATACCCATCAAAGCTATCCTTCAAATATGAAGGAGAAATAAAAACATTCACAGATACAGAAAAGATGAGGGAATTTATCATCAGAAAACCCCCACTCCAGGAATTACTAAAGGGGGTTCTCCAATCAGATACAAAGAACAAAAAAAAAACAGAGCCACAAGTAAAAGCTCCAAGAAGAACACAATAAAACCAAATTTAAACTGTGACAACAACAAAAAGAAAGAGGGGGAGAAGATGGAGATTAACAGTAGCAAAGGGCGATGGAGTGCAAAAGTACTCACAAAATAGTTCGCTACAATGAACAGGGTAGGGACCCTTTTCATTACTCAAAGGTAACCACCATTGAAAAAACCACCACAGAAGCACATGAGATAAAAAGGATAGCAACAGAGGAAAGATGTATGGAATACAACCAAATAAAAACAAAAGATAGAAAAACAAAAGAGAAGGATCAAACAAGACACAAAACTAACAGAAAGCAAGATATAAAATGGCAATAGGGAACTCACAAGTATCAATAATTACACTAAATGTAAACGGATTAAACTCACCAATAAAAAGACACCGAGTAGCAGAATGGATTAAAAAAGAAAATCCAACTGTATGCTGCCTACAGGAAACTCATCTAAGTAACAAGGATAAAAACAAATTCAAAGTGAAAGGCTGGAAAACAATACTCCAAGCAAATAACATCCAAAAAAAAGCAGGTGTAGCAATACTCATATCAGATAATGCTGACTACAAGACAGGAAAAGTACTCAGAGACAAAAATGGCCATTTCATAATAGCTAAGGGGACACTGAATCAAGAAGACAAAACAATTCTTAATATATATGCACCAAACCAAGGAGCACCAAAATATATAAGACAGCTACTTATTGACCTTAAAACAAAAACTGACAAAAATACAATCATACTTGGAGACCTCAATACACCGCTGACGGCTCTAGATCGGTCATCCAAACAGAGAATCAACAAAGACATAGTGGCCTTAAACAAAACACTAGAGCACCTGGATATGATAGACATCTACAGGACATTTCATCCCAAAGTGACTGAGTATACATTTTTCTCCTGTGTACATGGATCATTCTCAAGAATTGACCATATGTTGGGCCACAAAAACAACATCAGCAAATTCAGAAAAATTGAAGTTGTGCCAAGCATATTTTCTGATCATAAAGCCTTGAAACTAGAATTCAACTGCAAAAAAGAGGAAAAAAATCCCACAAAAATGTGGAAACTAAACAACATACTTTTAAAAAATGAATGGATCAAAGAAGAAATAAGTGCAGAGATCAAAAGATATATACAGACTGATGAAAATGACAATACCACATATCAGAATCTATGGGATGCAGCAAAAGCAGTGATAAGAGGGAAGTTCATATCACTTCAGGCATATATGAACAAACAAGAGAGAGCCCAAGTGAACCACTTAACTTCACACCTTAAGGAACTAGAAAAAGAAGAACAAAGACAACCCAAAACCAGCCGAAGAAAGGAGATAATAAAAATCAGAGCAGAAATAAATGAATTAGAGAACAGAAAAACTATAGAAAAAATTAATAGAACAAGGAGCTGGTTCTTTGAAAAGATCATCAAAATTGAAAAACCCTTGGCAAGACTTACCAAGGAAAAAAGAGAAAGAACTCATATAAACAAAATCCAAAATGAAAGAGGAGAAATCACCACGGACACTGTAGATATACAAAGAATTATTGTAGAATACTATGAAAAACTTTATGCCACTAAATTCAACAACCTAGAAGAAATGGATAAATTCCTAGAAAAATACAACCTTCCTAGACTGAGTCAAGAAGAAGCAGAAAGCCTAAACAGACCTATCAGTAGAGAAGAAATAGAAAAAACCATTAAAAACCTCCCCAAAAATAAAAGTCCAGGCCCTGACAGCTATACCAGCGAATTTTATCAAACATTCAAAGAAGACTTGGTTCCTATTCTACTCAAAGTCTTCCAAAAAATTGAAGAAGAAGCAATACTTCCAAACACATTTTATGAGGCCAACATAACCCTCATACCAAAACCAGGCAAGGATGGCACAAAAAAAGAAAACTACAGACCAATATCTCTAATGAATACAGATGCTAAAATACTAAACAAAATACTAGCAAATCGAATACAACAACATATTAAAAAAATAATACATCATGATCAAGTGGGATTCATCCCAGAATCTCAAGGATGGTTCAACATACGTAAAACGGTTAATGTAATACACCATATCAACAAAACAAAGAACAAAAACCACATGATCTTATCAATAGACGCAGAAAAGGCTTTCGATAAAATACAACACAATTTTATGTTTAAGACTCTCAACAAAATGGGTATAGAAGGAAAATATCTCAACATGATAAAGGCCATATATGATAAACCATCAGCTAACATCATATTAAATGGCACTAAACTGAAGGCTTTCCCCCTTAAATCAGGAACAAGACAGGGTTGTCCACTCTCTCCACTCTTATTTAATGTGGTACTAGAGGTTCTAGCCAGAGCAATCAGACAAGACAAAGAAATAAAAGGCATCCATATCGGAAAAGAAGAAGTAAAGGTATCACTTTTTGCAGATGATATGATACTATACATCGAAAACCCCAAAGAATCCACAAAAAGACTACTAGAAACAATAAGCCAATACAGTAAGGTCGCAGGATACAAAATTAACATACAGAAGTCAATAGCCTTTCTATATGCCAACAATGAAACAACTGAGAAGGAACTCAAAAGAATAATCCCCTTCACGATTGCAACAAAAAAAATAAAATACTTAGGAATAAACATAACAAAGAATGTAAAGGACTTATATAATGAAAACTATAAACCATTGTTAAGGGAAATCGAAAAAGATATAATGAGATGGAAGAATATACCTTGTTCTTAGCTAGGAAGAATAAATATAATCAAGATGGCTATATTACCCAAAGCAATATACAAATTTAATGCAATTCCCATCAAACTTCCAATGACATTTTTTAAAGAAATAGAGCAAAAAATCATCAGATTTATATGGAACTATAAAAAACCCTGAATAGCCAAAGCAATCCTAAAGAAAAAGAATGAAGCTGGGGGCATTTCAATACCTGACTTCAAACTCTATTATAGGGCCACGACAATCAAAACAGCATGGTATTGGCAGAAAAATAGACACTCAGACCAATGGAACAGAATAGAAAGTTCAGAAATAAAACCACATATATATAGTCAAATAATTTTTGATAAAGGGGCCAAGAACACACAATGGAGAAAAGAAAGCCTCTTCAATAAATGGTGCTGGGAAAACTGGAAAGCCACATGCAAAAGAATGAAACTGGACTACAGTCTCTCCCCCTGTACAAAAATTAACTCAAAATGGATCAAAGATCTAAACATAAGACCTGAAACAATTAAGTACATAGAAGAAGACATAGGTACTCAACTCAGGGACCTGGGTTTTAAAGAGCATTTTATGAATTTGACTCCAATGGCAAGAGAAGTGAAGGCAAAAATTAATGAATGGGACTACATCAGACTAAGAAGTTTTTGCTCAGCAAGAGAAACTGATAACAAAATAAACAGACAGCCAACTAAATGGGAAATGATTTTTTCAAACAACAGCTCAGATAAGGGCCTAATATCCAAAATATACAAAGAACTCATAAAACTCAACAACAAACAAACAAACAATCCAATAAAAAAATGGGAAGAGGATATGAATAGACACTTCTCCCAGGAAGAAATACAAATGGCCAACAGATATATGAAAAGATGCTCATCTTCTTTAGCTATTAGAGAAATGCAAATCAAAACGGCAATGAGATACCATCTCACACCTGTTCGATTAGCTGTTATTAGCAAGACAGGTAATAGCAAATGTTGGAGAGGCTGTGGAGAAAAAGGAACCCTCATCCACTGTTGGTGGGAATGTAAAGTAGTACAACCATTATGGAAGAAAGTATGGTGGTTCCTCAAAAAACTGAAAATAGAACTACCTTATGACCCAGCAATCCCTCTACTGGGTATATATCCCAAAAACTCAGAAACATTGATACGTAAAGACACATGCAGCCCCATGTTTATTGCAGCATTGTTCACAGTGGCCAGGACATGGAAACAACCAAAAAGCCCATCAATAGATGACTGGATAAAGAAGATGTGGCACATATACACTATGGAATACTACTCAGCCATAAGAAATGATGACATCGGAACATTTACAGCAAAATGGTGGGATCTTGATAACACGATACGAAGCGAAATAAGTAAATCAGAAAAAAATAGGAACTGTATTATTCCATACGTAGGTGGGACATAATAGTGAAACTAAGAGACATTGATGGGAGTGTGGTGGTTACGGGGGGGAGGGGGGAATGGGAGAGGGATAGGGGGTGGGGAGGGGCACAAAGAAAACAAGATAGAAGGTGACAGAGGACAATCTGACTTTGGGTGGTGGGTATGCAACATAATTGAACGACAAGATAACCTGGACTTGTTATCTTTGAATATATGTATCCTGATTTATTGATGTCACCCCATTAAAAAAATAAAATTATTAAAAAAAAAAAAGAAAATGAAAAAAAAAAAATGATGAATGGGCAATTTGTCTAAAGCTGGGACTTTCTTGGCTTGCCCCTGCCAAAGTTGCTGTCACCTTGCCGGAGGGTTGCTTCTGAAGAACAGAGGCCAGAGCTGAGCACCAGTCCTGTCCCCTCGACAGGGATCTGATCCTAAGACACGGAAACCAAAAGGATGTCTGTGTCACCACAAGAAAATCGTAATAAGAAATGGGAATGGAAACGGGGTGAAGCTTTAATTAGCAGAGGGGAAAACGAGGGCTCGAGGGGATGCCTGTTTTTCATTAGGAGCGCAACAATCAAACCCAGATTTCCACCAGCCCAGCCATTCACCATCCCCATTCTGGAGGGTGCCTTCAGCAACAGAGCCAGGCTGTGCAGTCTCCTCCCTTCTGTCCACTCTCCCCTCCTGGTGGCTGGTCATTCTCTGTCTCTTGACATCCACATGCTCAGATCTCACAGCCTCTTGTGGGTACCCTTGAGCCCTATTAGTCCAAACTGAAGTTTGGTTTGTTTATTTGTTTTTTACAGACTTATACATAGAGAGTTGGCTGACAGCTGTCTGTCAGAGAGGTGAGGGCATGAGTAAGGGAGGTGGAGGGATAAAGCAAAAAAAGACAAAAAAAAAAAAAAAACAACCAACACCTCATGGACCCGGACAACAGTATAGTGGTTGCTGAGATGGAAGAGGTGAGGGAGGGTGTAGGGGTAATAAAGGGTGATGGACAAAGACTTGACTTGGGGGAGTGAACACACTATATGGTCCTTTTCCTTTGTCTTCTTTTTGTGTCCAGTTCCCTCTCAACATGCCCAACCCTCTACCCTGTTCTCCTTTCCTATGTGAGGCCAGGCCTGCAGCCTGTCACCCATTTATCAATGCATTCGAACTATAACTCAGGTATTGATCTGTGTTTGTTGGTTTTTTTCCTGTAAACTCAGGCTGTAAAGGTTTCATTAGCCTGCCTCACAGTCATTACATCAAGTAATAGGAAACATCCATCTTCCTCGGGCTTCACTTCTGCACCCAATGGAGATTGGTTTGAAGAGCGTTAATCAAGCTATGAAAATCATTGGCAGCTCATTCCTTTATGATGAAAAACCTGGTTTGCAGCCTCACTGGGTAGCAGAGGCCTGACACCTTAGATACCTACAGCAATTATGGGGCTGTGCAGTTTCCTGCTCAGTGAGACTATTCTCTGCCTAATGCCTGTATGCAAATCTCATTCTTAGCTTTAATGTGATTCTCTGAGTCAAGTTGTGTGGAGTAAGAACAAGACATGGATAAGGCCAGGCTTCTTTGCAGATCTGTGGGTAGAAGGGAGGGTTTTCAGTCACAGCCACGGGTCCCTGCCAAGGCCAAATCTATACAGAGGGCTGGATGGAGGCCACCAAAATGGTGTCAGAATGGGAGCTCAGACATCACTGAGTTGCCCACCTATGGGTTCCTTCCACCCAGCTGTCCAGATGGAACTGAGTTCTCCCAAGATCACCAGGCTTCTCTGTGATTAGTGGAGGCAGGGCTGGCAGTACAGAAATAACGGAATCAGGGACACCAGCTAGGAGGTCATTGCAGTGTCTGGGTCAGTGGTAGAAGTGGCCAGGAACAGGGTGGCAGGAATAGTGATGATGGGAAGGACTGGGCGCTATACTAGATAACTTAGTGCCATGTGTCTAATTCTGCTACAGCTCTCTGATGTAAAAATTATAAACCCATTTTCCAGATGAGGAAACTGGGGTGCAAAGAGTTTGAAAAACTTATCTTTGCTCACAAAGCTTCCAAACTGGTCTTCCCTCCACATTACAACTCGATCTGTGTTCTCTCTAGGACCATGACAGGAGCATTTGTTTGGTAGGAAGGGTTGGACTGAGCCAATGAAGGAAATAAAGGTGACTGTCCATTGTGAACAGAGCCAAGAACAATCCAAATCTCCTTATTAACTATCCATAGCTAGCGCATTGATCTGCTCCCTGCAGATAGGTTTCCTGTATTCTTTCCTTTCTGACTTAAGATTTATGGTTCATTACTCAAGGCTTTGAAATACCTCAAACAGCAGAGAACAGAGCTTCTACCCTCAGGCTGTTAGAGGGAGGCCTGAAGCGGCACACTACAAGCATGAAAGTTTTTGCAAGTCACCTGTTTTATCTTTAAAAAGTACCCGAATGTTATACTCTGCTTTTGCTTCACAATGCATCCTTGTTTATTTTAATATTTAAAACTATGTTTCAAATTGCAATCAAGTATCACTATTTGAAGGCACAATATTTAAAAAAAAAAAGATTTACCTTCTTGAATCATCTATGATAATATTATGGGTACTTTGTACTGTCACTTACCATGTGCCAGGCATGGTTCTGAGTGTGTTATTCAAATGACCTCACTGTGATGTTTTCTCATCACTGTCTATATATGAGGAACAGGGTGTTCAGAGGAGGAAGTGCCCAATGACACACACATGTGGCATTCAGGATTGGCATCCGGGTATGCCTATTCTAGCATCTAGGCACGAGACTGCTGCTGCCCAGCTATAGGGGTTTGGTAGCCCAGCTTGGAAAGCAGACCTATATGGTTTCAAAGTTCATGTAGAAAATTATCTTAGTCATGTTTCAGGTGGATTGGTCACAAAGCAATCTCAGTACTGGGGGGCTTAGAGGAGACAGAGGACAGAGAGGAGGCTGAGAGGAAGAAGCTAATAGGATTCTGGGACTGGCCCCTGAGCACAGTAGCTGGCAGGTCAGCAGTCCTGTCCAAGGGTCTCATTAAGGCTCAGGTTGACGTGTGGGTAGTGGGTGGCAATGTCTGAGCTTTCTGGGTAGAGGTGACCATCTGCCAGCAGGAGGGCCCAACTTGGTGCTGAGGAACCAAGGTTTGTTGTCAGCCATTGCCAGAGGGATTGGTGGGAAAGAGCAGGTGCAAAGTCCAGTTAAATAGTTGACGACTTACAAAAGAACATGAGCTTCAATAGAGAAACCAGGAATTCTAATCCACCGAAATTCAACAGCACACAGGAATTACCAGGGTGAGGGAGAGGAGCCTGCATCCTGATGAGCCACTGAGGGCTTCTGGCCCCTCCCAAACCCATCACCACAAGTTTTCTGCAGAACACTCTCTCCACCATCCAACATGTCTGAGCTCGCTGTCCGTTTGCCTCCTCTGGCCAGGTATAGCTTAGGCGGTAGGGAGGGCAGGATGCTCTGGGTAGGAAGTGTGGTGGCCACGAGTGAGAGATGTTGAGAAAGAGAGCAACTGACACTTTCTAAAAATTCCCTCGTGTTTTATAGCAGAGAAGAGGTCCGCCCAGCCTTCTTCTTGACCTGTCAAGGGTTAAAATCTTTGCTCTGTGTCCAGCCATTCTGCAACTTTGACTTAAATCCTTGTTTATTTTCCTGATAAAGTGAAACAGCCCCAGACTAGTCTCCACATCTTCACATGTTAAATACTCTTTCTTAAGGAAGAAAGAATTATGCCCCAAACCTTCTTGCTCTTCTCCCAATGTTCTGAACTATATTCATGGGGTAACACCGGAGCTGCACACAACCTAGATGGGAGTGTGTTTGAGGGGTCTCCCTTCCTCTGATGGAGCTCCTAACACTCTGTCATCTCTCCTTCTCTGTCCTCCAGGCCAGTGTAAAACCAGTCTAGGTCATTTTCAGTGTAACTGTAGGAGGCCAAGGTCGGAGCAAAGAGAGGAATGAGTTCATTGCAACCCTAGGGCGAGGAGGACAGTCTTATCACAAATCCAAAACCAGTTGAGAGACAGGAAGTAAAGACTAAGGGTACGTTGTCAATAGTCATCCTAGAAAAAGGTTAACCTGGGGTTTCAGGGGACTTGTGTGACAGCTGAGATCTTTCAGGACCTTTTCAATATGTTAAAAAGCATTCATTCCCCAGGGACATAAGGGCACCTGGGTCAGAAGGAATGAAGGAAGCATTGGAGGGGAGAGAAAAGTCTAGTAAATTGCATAACTACTGGTTAATTAACAGGTATTGAGTTCATCTCCTATGCTTCTCTGCTAAGTAATTTGTATAATTTCCATGTGATTTAACACCATGAAAGGATTGTGACAAAGGAATTTTTTTTTCCTGTCTTATAGATGAGAAAAGTGAGACTAAAAAGATAAGTGAATTGCCCAAAATCACACAACAGCAATGTGCTGGAATTGTGACTCCAATTCAGGCATGTGAAATGACAAATCCTTAGTTTTGACCATTACATCTCACTGTCTCTTTATACTACCTGTAATAATTTTGCTATTGTTGTCTTGAGCAGATAGTTAACCTTACATTATTTCAAATTTTGCATGTGAATAGCTTGGGTTTCCTACCTGGTTATGACTTCCATTAAAAAGAGACAGTTTTATGTTTCTCTAATATTCCCCAAATGAAAAAAGTAGCCTAAATAAAATAATTTTCTCTTTCACACTACTTTATAACCTACAAAACATTTCTGTATGTGTCTGTTTCCTCGCTTCGTCCTTGTGAAAGGCATAGGCTATTACTATATCTAATTTACAGGTGAAAATGTAGAGAATCAAAAATTTTTACAATGTGCTTCAATTAGTAAATGAAAGAAAAAGACTTGACTTTCTGTTCATTTCACTTCTAGCCTAATGTCCTTTTGTGCCAGACACTGTTAAATGCATTTCTAAAAGCCAGTTTCCCTTGTTCACAGTCAGGACCTCACCCTACATTTCCTTAGGAATCACAAGAAATCCTTTGATTTTAGGAAATGTGAGACAGCTACTAATCCAGGGGTGGGCATTCACCTCAATTTAGTAAATGAGATGTAAGTGAGAAGAAATACCCTGTGCTTCTCTGTGTTTCCTAACTGGAATGCAGGCCCTGATTCTCAGCAATGCTGCAGCCATTCTGTGCACATGAGGACATAAACTGAAGTGCAGACATGGGGACTGGAGCATGAACATCATTGAGCTGCTGAACCAACATAAAACACTGCCTACTATTACTTTTTGTCATAATAAAACATAAACTAAACCTTGATTACTTGTTACTGAAAGCATTCCTACAGATTCCATTTTCTGTTGTACCAGTGAAGTGGCATTTTAGCAGATGTGTGTTTGGAAGAAGATGATCTAAAAACATCCTCTATACCATTGGTCCTTAACCTTTTTTTGGGCCACGGACCGGTTTAATGTCAGAAAATATTTTCACAGACAGGCCTTTAGGTAGGATGGATAAATGTATCATGTGACCGAGACAAGCATCAAGAGTGAGTCCTAGACGGATGTAACAGAGGGAATCTGGTAATATTTTAAAAATAAAACATCGTTCAGATTTAAATATAAATAAAATGTAAATAATGTAAGTTATTTATCCTTTCTCTGCGGACCGGTACCAAATGGTCCACGAACTGGTACTGATCCGCAGCCCGGGGGTTGGGGACCACTGCTAGAGAACATGGCCAGTAAACACATTCGCTGTGTGAATGCGCACGTATGATTGTTATTATTACTACTTTATTTTAAACACTCATTGATAGGATTCTGTACTAGCATTTGGATTCCTAGAACCCAACTGTTGGTCAAATAAATTTGTAAAATATGGTTTTTATGTTTACTGGCTTATAGTTTGCATAGGGGGCTGGGTAGCACCAGGTAATTGTGTTCTGTGAAATTGCAAATTACCTTCCTGCTTGGGTAGGGCCATTGCTTTGCTAATGTGTGCTGGAGGGGAGGTTTCTATGCCAGAAAGTTTTGAAAAGAGTAGAGAAAAAGGAGAAGAGGCTGAGAAAGATGCCATGTTTGCAGAGTGAGAGCGGAGAGAATGCAGAGTGCTGAAGAAGAAGCCTGTTCGTGCAGAGAGGAGAAGTTGTGCAGATGGGGAACCAGAGATGAAGGGCTTTTGCGAGCTCCGCTGAGATTGGTGGATCCTTTGATTCTAGGAAGAACCCGCAAAGATTCTCCTGGTTGTGGAACTGGATAATGTGTCAGGGATTTGGGAGCTCTGAATGAGTGAAAGGGAAGTGTTTTCCCTGTATGATTACTCATTGGCCAGTGTGAGACTTTAATAAAGGAATAGCCCACCATTTTTGGCTCCACTGTTTCTTTACCCTCTGTCCAAGTTCAATGAAAACTTGCATGGGCATGGCCACTACGGTGGCAACTACTAGCCATACACCAACTCTCCACAATGGAGAGTAAATACACTTTACCAAGCATAAAGCCTGTTCTGAATCAATAGATACTGACCAAGTGCTGGGCCTGTGTTTGCAGTGGTTGGTGCAGGAAGACTTTCTCTGCCTCAATTTTCCTCTCTGTAGAACAACATGATAATGTCCACTCTCTGGGCTCAGAGTTTAGTGTAAAGATAAAACAGAGACAGAAGACAATATTAAAGAAACAAAGAACAGAACTCAATGCTTACTAAGATAATCACAATGTGTATGCATTGTGTTTGACACTTTAACTGTCAAGTCTTACAATTTAAGTATATTCTTCCCTGAACAGTAAGGGACATGTTGGGGTATGAGGAGTAAACAGGCACCCTTCTTTGTCACCCACAAGAGTTTCAGATTCAAAAGAAGACTGAAAGGGCCAGGGTACTAGGTCACAGGAAACAAAATCAACAGAATTGATTTCTTGGATAAACCAAATGGAAATCTCTTGATCCTTATAGTGACAATGTGCTGAATTATAAGCATAAAAGGGATTCTGAGGATGAGCTCCACCCCCAGCTCTACACATGAAGACCAGAATTTGGCTTTCCCCTTTATGGACAATATTTGGCCACAGAAAACTGCAGATTTTATGAGACACAAGCAAGGAAAGGACTTCTCAAAGTGTAGAGAAAAGAGAGAATTCAGAGAAACAGAATCAGTGCAGAGCACTATTGCAAAGGCCTGGCTGGAAGGAAAGAGCTCAGCGAGCATTCCCACACCCAACCTTCCAAACTCATCAGCTCTGAGAGACTAGTTAGAGAAGAGTGCATAAATCTTCCTCAGGGAGCATTAGCGATTTGATTCCCAGATAAATAACCCTGCCCTCAAGATGCTCAGTGTTGGGATTAGAAGCTTGAAAATGGAAACCCATAAACTCCAAATGTGACAAACATGGCATTAGCCTTGTGATTTGTAGGTGAAATCTCTGAGCTTCATTTACTTCTTCATTTTAATCAGTAAGATCTTCCTAAAAGACTAAGATAGAGTTCGTTTTGAATAAAGAATGAAAATGTGGAAGTTCTTCAAATGAGGCATACTACTACTGAAATAAAGGTGATGTACATAAAGCATTTAATAATTCCTTATTACATAATAAGGAGAAAACTTGTGTTAAAAGGTTCAAGCTCCAGAACCAGTGTCTCCTATGCTAACTAGATTTGTGACCCTGGTCAGGTCATCGGGTTTCTCTGTGCCTTGATTTTCTCATCTGTAGAATAAGAGTTGTACAGTGGATCAAATGGGCTAACATCTGACATTCTTAAAATGTGTCTTACACATAGTGAGTACTCAATAAATTTAGCTATTAATAAGAATTGGTCCTTACATGAAAATTCTTCATAGTAGTTATAATAAGAGTAAGTGGTAGTTGAAAAAACAGAAAATAAATGCAACCAATAATGACTGACTATCCTTTAGGAAGAACCCAGAAAGTGAGAATTACCATAGGCTGTGTGAACATTGTTATCAATGGAAACAAAAATGATTTTATGTAGGCTTGAAAAACTCTTAAATTCTCAATTTTTCTCAAATTTACTTCTGGCCAAGGCAGTACTCTGCTTCCAAGACACTCCAGGGGGAAAAAAAAAAGGAAAGAGAAAGAAAACCATTGTGGAGAATACAATTTACTGAACCTCTCCAACCTCAACATGAAGATGAATTTGGATGGGGCAAGTGCTCTGATGTAATCTGAAGTGGCTTTTTTATGTGATATAAAGCCACAGAAAATGCACAGGGACAGTTTAAAGAACAAGCAAGGTGAGTGAGTTGCATTAAAATGGGAATGAAAAATAACCCAGAAAATGCTATTTATTGTAAAAATTGTCGGCATGCTTAGAGCTGCTTTGATCATCTTTGCCTCAAAGAAAGCAGAGCCAACAAAGTGAAGTTTCAGAAAGGGCAGCAAAATGATCAGAGGAATAATGGGTGAAAGGGTTTTTATCCCTAGAAGGAAAGAAACAATTGGCGAAAAAATGCTTTGACTTAATAGAGATAGATCTATTGGATAATGAATGGCAAGTAGCGGCCATTCAGGTGCTGCCCTCTTCCCCTGTCCCAAATCACAAGAATGAGAAGGAATTTGAAAGGCCTGAAAATAGATAAATGGCCATCATATGTTTAAAGCCTCAACTGGGGAAACTGGCAGCCTCTGGACATTTTTGAAGCAAACAATAGAAGGGCTTTCTAAGAAGATCAAAAGTTTTGCTCTCACCCAATAGCAGCTCAACATCCAGGGGTGTTTGTTAAAAAACAGAGGGGTAATGGTTTGCACTAGACCCTCTGCAACAGAGGAAGCCCTCCCTGTGACTGTCCACAGGGCAGTCTATTGAAATGGAGGCACGGGGAAAAAAAGAAAAAAAAACTAATTTATTTGCCTTTGGGGCTTCAGATAATGCAATGGGATAGAGTTGAGAATGCGCTTTCCAATTACAGAGGGTATGCAGAACATTTTCCCACCCTCGTTGTCCCCAGCCCCCTTCTTCAAGGAGGAAGGAATTCAGTCTTGGTTTTAGCCACTCAGAATTGATCCAGGACCAGCTACATCCTCCCTTCGTGCAGCTTGTTAAACATGTAGAATTTTAGTCCATCCCAGACCCCAGAATCAGGGTTTGCATTGTAGCAAAGTTCACTGGTGATTAGCAGGTATATCAAAGTTGGAAGAATCACTTCAGGAAATTCATCCCAGCTGTGTCATTCACTCATGAAGGGAACAGCCCATTCCTTTCTTCATAAGACTCAGAATCTTCATCTAAAAACTCAAAACTGACCTCTTATGAGTACTAAGTTAGATAATGCATTTAAAATACATCTGATATATAACGTTAAGAATTCAAAAAACTTATATAGTGAACATATAGGTTATTATTGATATATATAACCATCCAACCTACAGAGAAATGGGAAGACAGGTTCAAAGTGTGCTACAGTGTTATAAGAATGAAGAAACTGGCCCTGGCCGGTTGGCTCAGTGGTAGAGCGTCGGCCTGGTGTGCAGGAGTCTCGGGTTCGATTCCCGGTCAGGGCGCACAGGAGAAGCGCCCACCTGCTTCTCCACCCCTCCCCTTCTCCTTCCTTTCTGTCTCTCTCTTCCCCTCCCGCAGCCAAGGCTCCATTGGAGCAAAGTTGGCCCGGGCACTGGGGATGGCTCCATGGCCTCTGCCTCAAGTGCTAGAATGGCTCTGGTTGCAGCAGAGCGAAGCCCCAGATGGGCAGAGCGTTGCCCCCTGGTGAGCATGCCGGGTGGATCCCGGTTGGGCACATGAGGGAGTCTGTCTGACTGCCTCCCCGTTTCCAGCTTTGGAAAAAAAAAAAGTAAAGAATAAAGAAACTGTATAATTAATAAGAAAAAGAGAGCCTGACCTGTGGTGGCACAGTGGATAGAGCGTCGGCTTGGAATGCTGAGGTCATTGTTTCAAAACCTGGGCTTACCCAGTCAAGGCACGTACAAGAATCAATTGATGAGCAACAAAAATGAAGCAATTGTAATCTCTCTCTCTCTCTCTTTCTCCCTCCCTCTCTTTAAATTAACAAATAAAATTATAAAACAAAAATAGGGAACAAAAGACTGAATGAACATCCCAACTCTGAGATAAGTGAGAGATGGTACAGAGTACAAGGAGAACTTGCTACACTGCTCCAGAGTATAAGGCCTCACTGTAAACAGGTAAACGGGTTACAAAAGCAATAATGGGTAAAAATAAGGTGACCAATCGGCCTCCTTTAGGGAAGACAGTCCTTCTTTTATAAGTTCCATCCTCCCTCAAAAAGTGTCTTCCTACATGTCCTCCTTTTTGTTTTTTTTTTGTGTGTTTTTTTTTAATTTACTTGTTCTTTATTTTTTTATAAATTTTTATTAATGTTAATGGGATGACATTAATAAAATTCAGGGTACATATATTCAAAGAAAACATGTCTAGGTTATCTTGTCATTAAATTATGTTGCATACCCCTCACCCAGAGTCAGATTGTCCTCCGTCACCCTCTGTCTAGTTTTCTCTGTGCCCCTCCCCCTCCCCCTAACTCTCTCCCTCCCTCCCTCCTGTGTCCTCCCTCCCCCGACCCCTGGTAACCACCACTCTCTTGTCCATGTCTCTTAGTCTCGTTTTTATGTTCCACCAATGTATGGAATCATGTAGTTCTTGTTTTTTTCTGATTTACTTATTTCACTCCATATAATGTTATCAAGGTCCCACCATTTTGCTGTAAATGATCTGATGTCATCATTTCTTATGGCTGAGTAGTATTCCATAGTGTATATGTGCCACATCTTCTTTATCCAGTCTTCTATTGAAGGGTTTTTTGGTTGTTTCCATGTCTTGGCCACTGTGAACAGTGCTGCAATGAACATGGGCTACATGTGTCTTTACGTATCAATGATTCTGAGGTTTTTGGGTATATACCCAGTAGAGGGATTGCTGGGTCATAAGGTAGTTCTATTTGCAGTTTTTTGAGGAACCACCATACTTTCCTCCATAATGGTTGTACTACTTTACATTCCCACCAACAGTGGATGAGGGTTCCTTTTTCTCCACAGCCTCTCCAACATTTGCTATTACCCGTCTTGTTGATAATAGCTAATCTAAAAGGGGTGAGGTGGTATCTCATTGTAGTTTTGATTTGCATTTCTCTAATAACTAATGAAGCTGAGCATCTTTTCATATATCTGTTGGCCATTTGTATTTCTTCCTGAGAGAAGTGTCTGTTCATGTCCTCTTCCCATTTTTTTATTGGATTGTTTGTTTGTTTGTTGTTGAGTTTTATGAGTTCTTTGAAAATTTTGGATATTAGGCCCTTATCTGAGCTATTGTTTGAAAATATCAGTTCCCATTTAGTTGGCTGTCTGTTTATTTTGATATCAGTTTCTCTTGCTGAGCAAAAACTTCTTAGTCTGATGTAGTCCCATTCATTTATCTTTGCCTTCACTTCTCTTGCCATTAGAGTCAAGTTCATAAAATGTTCTTTAAAACCCAGGTCCATGAGTTTAGTACCTATGTCTTCTTCTATGTACTTTATTGTTTCAGATCTTATATTTAGGTCTTTGATCCATTTTGAATTAATTTTAGTACACGGGGACAGGCTGTAGTCGAGTTTCATTCTTTTGCATGTGGCTTTCCAGTTTTCCCAACACCATTTGTTGAAGAGGCTTTCTTTTCTCCATTTTGTGTTGTTGGCCCCCTTATCAAAGATTATTTGACCATATATATGTAGTTTTATATCTGGGCTTTCTATTCTGTTCCATTGGTCTGAGTGTCTATTTTTCTGCCAATACCATGCTGTTTTGATTATTGTGGCCCTATAATATAGTTTAAAGTCAGGTATTGTAATGCCCCCAGCTTCATTCTTTTTCCTTAGGATTGCTTTGGCTATTCGGGGTTTTTTATAGTTCCATATAAATCTTATGACTTTTTGTTCCATTTCTTTAAAAAATGTCATAGGAATTTTGATGGGAATTGCATTAAATTTATATATTACTTTGGGTAATATGGCCATTTTAATTATATTTATTCTTCCTATCCAAGAACAAGGAATATTTTTCCATCTCATTGTGTCTTTTTCTATTTCTCTTAGCAATGCCTTGTAGTTTTCGTTATATAGGTCCTTTACATTCTTTGTTATGTTTATTCCTAGGTATTTTATTTTTTTTGTTGCAATCGTAAAGGGGATTATTTTTTTGAGTTCGTTTTCTAATATTTCATTGTTGGCATATAGAAAGGCTATGGCATGTCCTCCTTTTTGATATTGGAAGACTAATCTTTAAATGTCCATATTCGATTGATGCAGAGTTGATCCACTGCATGTGATGTGACATATTTGTATTTGACATAACAATTTGTCAAGGATCAGTACAGTGCGATGCCACACGATTATGAGACGCATGCGCTTCGCAAGGGAGACCTTGAAAGAGCCATGCTTTGTGTACTTCTTACTGAAACACGACACAGAACATACGACATTGTAGACTCATGATTATTTCTTTCTCAGTGAATATTCAATCATAGACAGGTAAGCACAATTCACGTACATTTCAATATAAAGAATATTTCTTGTTCAGATATTTCCAATATACTGTTAGAAAATGATACATTGACAAAAAGTATTAAAAAACATTCATTTAATATTATCTAAATGAGTACTTTGTTTACAATTATTATTAAAATTAATAGGCATGTAAGCATAATTATAATATAAAATATTACATATGGTTTTATTTTGCATTTATCATATTATAGTGTATTATTGTTGCAATGAAATAAAATGTTCCTTTTACTTATTATATTGTTTTCTTCAATTTATTTTTGTCCTCCTTTTCATTGTAAAAAAGCTTGCCACCTAGTAAAAAAGGTAATACATGACTCTTGTGGGTCTATGTGTGTTTTTTTCCTGTTCATTTATCAAATATTTTGGTATTGTTTCATTTGTTCCTTAAGTTGTTAATTAATTGTTTTATATTCTTCTAAATAAGTATTATTTTACTTTAAAAAAATAATTGCATGGAAATCACCCAGAATTTTTTACTCACTTTACCAAAACAAGATTCATCCTGAGACCCAAGTTATTCTTGTAATATTTAAACTATCCCAATATTATCAGAAAGAAAGAACTCAGTAATGGTGATAGTAAAATAGAGAAAAGCATTAATTTTCTTCAACTACCCAAAAGAGTAGTGAAGTTGTGTCACAATAATAGAAATGATACAAATTGTTCCTCGAGTTCACATTAAATAGAATTCTGAGAGAGATGCAATGCAAGTTTGGAGGTAGAACAAACAGGTGACCTGAGGCTGGTTTCTTGTACCTGTGCCTATCACCTGAACTGGGCAGCTGAGTATACCATCTATGATGGAGTTATACAGTCTCTTAGCTCATGCTCTCACCATTTAAACACTCTGTGGTACTCCCTCCCATCCTTATTCTTTTTCTAATTAATAGCATGTATAATAAACAGGTACCTGTTATTCACAGACAGGTGTATATACCCCTGTCAAAGGTTTGAAGGTTTGGGCAAAATCATTTGGATTGTCTCTAATAACAATGTTACCGATCCTATGCATTAGCTTCAGGTTGTAAAATATCTTTCCTTGATGTTTGTTCAATATTTTCATGAGTATTAGAAATATCTATTACAAGCTCTAGAATACTAAAGGCTCCTGGAACACATGATATAATTCATGCTAGAGGCTCAGCTGAAACCACAAATACTTGGAGCCCTGCTCTATCATCACCCAGACAGGTAGAACTATAGTCCTGAGCTCTCACTGAGATGGTAGAGAATATTTCTACCAAGGAATATATACAGACACGCATTAAGAAATCATGGATTTCTAAAGAGAGTTGTGTGGTTTGACACGTTTCTAGACAGAGTGGTCATCAGGCTACATAGGTAAATTTTGCAGCCAACCTGCTTACTCTGGAACTTAATTATGTATCTTATCAATATGTCTATATGCAGTAAAACAAATGCAAGAATAATTTAACTGATCAGAAATGTGAATTAACCAATGAAATACCATAAAAATAGCCAGGAACTTATATAGGGGTATTAAAGAACCAATCAAGGTTATTTCTTTTATAAAATATTATGTTCTTTATTACCTTACTTAATATTCTTGGGATTAGGAGAGATCTGGGAAGGTAACTCAGAAGAATAGCCCCTTGAGGATATCCTACCAGAAAAAAATAATGAACAAATATCTTCTACTTTGAAATTCTACTCTTTGAACTTAGGAGAGAATTTAAGTCATACCTAGAGGCAGAATGTTGAGCTATAGTTCTTGTTCTCATTTGGTCTAAATATCTCTTGCTATATCCACAACTACTACTCTAAAGAGCTGTCAGATCTATATAATCTTATGAAATTTGCACAGTCTGTAACCCGTGGGCTGGAAGGTAGCATTCCAATCCTCCCCTCCTCCAGCCAAGACCTCTCAACCCAAACACCATATTTTTAACTGTCAGCACGTGAATTGTTTTATATCACCCAATGTTTCCTAACTTCAAACAGAACTCATAACCTGCCCTACCCTCTCCCTCTATGGGTCTCCATTACAAATACCTCAAGCCTGCACCCAATGTCTCCCCTGCTATCAGTGGTACCACGCCATATGGAAAACATTCGCCATTTTTTATCCTTCCTTCTCCCTGTTCCTGGAACCTAATTTATTATACTAGGAAATGTTTCTTTTTTTGAACTATTACAGTTACTCTTTTCCTCTATTCCCAGAATTCTTTCACTCATTCATTCATTCATTCATTCATTCATTTAATAAATATTGGGGGAGGGTGTATATTATGTTCCAGGTCAGCACCTTTAAAAGGCTAGACCCTAGGAGTGAGAAAGACTCAGAAGGCAGCTACGCAACCTGTAATCTTGCCTTTTGTTAACTCATCGTCTGATTAAATTGATGTGATCTGTTTCTATTCTTGTTGGCTGCCAGAGAGTAAGATGTACTACTCTGCAGAAAGATAACATCATTTAGGGCCTCTCTAATTACTTATACACAAAGTCTAGTATAAAAGAGGAAAATTACCAGATATATTAAAAAACAAA
This sequence comes from Saccopteryx leptura, assembly GCF_036850995.1. Taxonomy (NCBI): domain Eukaryota; kingdom Metazoa; phylum Chordata; class Mammalia; order Chiroptera; family Emballonuridae; genus Saccopteryx; species Saccopteryx leptura. Next base: position 374,298,189 of record NC_089504.1, on the reverse strand, counting down.
ACCAAAAGGAAATGAGATAGGAGAAAATAGTCACAGATGATACAGAATGGTATCCATTTTCCAAATGGACTTTAAATTGCTGTAGTTAATATGTTCAAGAAAACAAACGGCAGAATGAAAAATTTCAGCAGAGAATGCAACCTATATAAACATATCAAAAAAAATCTTGAACTGGAAAAAATACTTGAAATTATAAATCTAATACATGTAAATAAATTTCATTCTATATAAGCTCTAACTAATTTTATGAGGTCAATATAACTTTTTACCAAAATGTGACAAATACATTACAAAAAAAGGACAAAAATGCAAGTCATCTTTCTCAAAATCACAGTTTCAAAATTCAAACCAAATAATCATAATTTGGTACATAGTAGTCTAAATTAAAAATAATTATCCATTCATTAGATGCAGAACATTTGATGACATTCAACAATCATTAATGGTATAAAATTTTAAAAGCTCTCTTACCAAAATAGTAATAAATGGGGAACTCACTAATTTGGTAACAATTACCCAAAAAACAAAAAGAGAAAATCACAGCAATAGCATTTAATGGAATTTTGAAAATGTCCCTTTGAGACAAATAACAAGACAAGGATAACCACAATCAGCACCTTTATTCGACATTGCACTGGAGATACAAGCATAAGAAGAAGAATCATGATTTCAAAGGAAGAAATAAAACCACCTCTATTCACAGATGGCATTATGGTAAACGTGAAAAATTTTAAGTAATCTTTAGAAAAGAACTATTAGAATTAATAAGTACAGCAAGGCCATTGGTATAAAGTTAATTATATAAAAATCAGTTCAATTTCATACACTACCAATAGAGATTGAGATGATAAAAATTACAAGAACAATATCAGCCTTGACTGGGTGGCTCAATGGTAGAGCATCAGCCCAGTGCGTGGATGTCTCAAATTTGATGCCTGGTCAGAGCACACAGGAGAAGCAACCATCAGCTTCTCCACCCCTTCCTCTCCCCCTTCTCTCTCTCTCTTTCACTTTCTCTTTCCCTCTTGCAGCCATAGCTTGATTGGTTTGAGCACATTGGACTGGGTGCTAATGAAGTATTGCCTCAGGTGTTAAAATAGCTCGGTTGCTAGCATGGCCCCAGGTGGGCAGAGCATTGGCCCCAGATGGGTGTTGGGTTGGGGCGTATGTGGGAGTGTGTCTCTCTATCTTCCTTCCTCTCACCTGAAAAAGAAGAAAAAATAACTATATCATTTATATCTTTGTATAAAATAACATCAAACACTGAGGAATAAATTTAACAAAAAATATACAACACTTTTACACAGAAAGCTAAAAATCATTACTAAGAAAAATAAGGTAAAACCTAAATGAATGAGAAATGTACCATGCTTATAGATTGGTGATGTAATTATTCAATATTGTGAAAATGCTTATACTTCTCTAATCGATGTATAGATTCCAGGCAGCCTGACTCAATATTCCACCAGTAACTTTTTATGGAATTGACCAACTGATACTAACACTATCAAAATACAAGGGGATCAAAATGACCATGACTATTTGGGAAAATAAGAAAAAAGTTGGGAGACTTGAAGTGCCAGACATCATGAGTCATTGCAAAACTGTAAAACCGCATTAATTAAAAATGTGTAGTGTTGTGCATGGACTAGACAGTAAATCCAGAAAGAAGGCCCCATACAGTCAAGTGGTTTGTGACAAAGTCAATACTGTGCTGGTGGAAAGAAAGGATAATGTTCTCAATAAATAATATTAGATAAATTTAATATTTATGTTCAAAAAATACTATTTTACCCCTTATTTTACATCATTTTCAAAACTAAATTTTAGATGGATTCTAGTTCCTGTTGTAAAAGAAAAATAAGCCTTCTAGAAGATAGAAAAGAACACTATATTACTTTGATTAAGCAGATTTCTTTGAAAGGACATAAAGATTGAGGAACAGATTGCTAGAGAAAATATTGATAATGTGGACTATGTTAAAATTAAGAATTTATGTTTTTACATCTAAGAAAGTAATAATTAAAACCATAGAGTAGAGGGTGATAGACAAAGAATTCATACCCAGAATATATCAATAATACCTTTAAATCAATAAGAAAAAGACAAAAATCCAAAAAAACACGTAAAAGATTTAAACAGGCATTTTACAAAATGTGATATCTAAATGATCAAAAATGATCTAAGATAGTGCTTAACTTTATTAGCCTTCAAGGAAACATGAATGAAAAGTTACTGAAATATTATCACGTGGCTTACATTGAAATAAACAACAAACCAAGTATTTTTCAAAGACAGGATAACTTGAACTGACACACACTACCTGTCGGAGTGTAAATGGGGTAAATGGGTATGATCACTTTGGAAGAGTGTTTACTAGTATTTACTAAAGGTAAATATATGACCCAGAAATTCCAGCCCTAGGTAAATGCTCAATAGAAATATAGACATGTAAACAAAAAACCATGTGTGATAGTTTTCACAGCAACACTATTCATAGCAGACACAAAGTAGAAGTAACTCAAATATTAATACTACAATCTTTAAATGAATTCAGTATGTCTATAGAATAGAATACTACACAGCAATGAGAATTAACAAACTAATGCTGTATGCAAACATGGATGAACCATACAGACATACTATTGAACACAAGAATTTAGATACAAAACAATACACAATATGTAATTCTACTTATATAGAATACCCAGACAGGCAAAACAAATGATGGTAATAGAATGGACTTCAAGATAGTGATTAACTCTAACAGTAGGTAAATAAGAAGGAACATAAGGGAGTCCTGTGCTTCTGGTAATGTCCTGTTTCTTTCTCTGGATCATAGTTTCATGGGAGTTTTGACTTTATTTATTTATTTATTTATTTATTTATTTATTTATTTATTTTATTTATTTATTTTTTTTACAGAGACAAAGCGAGAGTCAGAAAGAGGGATAGATAGGGACAAACAGACAGGAACACAGAGAGATGAGAAGCATCAATCATCAGTTTTTTATTGTGACACCTTAGTTGTTCATTGATTGCTTTCTCATATGTGCCTTGACCATGGGCCTTTTCAGCAGACTGAGTAACCCCTTGCTCAAGCCAGCAACCTTGGGTCCAAGATGGTGAGCTTTGCTCAAACCATATGAGCCCGCAATCAAGCTGGTGACCTCAGGGTCTTGAACGTGGGTCCTCCGCATCCCAGTCCGATGCTCTATCTACTGTGCCATGGCCTGGTCAGGCGGGAGTTTTGACTTTATAAAAACTAATGTATGCATATACTTTTGATTCATGTACTTCTATTTATATTTATATATAAATATTATACTTGAATTGAAAATTTTACTTTTTACATTTTTAAATTGTGAGCTTAATTTACAAAAATTTCAGAAAGAATTTTTTTTTTTTTTTTTTTTTTTTGTATTTTTCTGAAGCTGGAAACGGGGAGAGACAGTCAGAAAGACTCCCACATGCGCCCAACCGGGATCCACCCGGCACGCCCACCAGGGGGCAATGCTCTGGCCCTCCGGGGCGTCGCTCTGCCGCGACCAGAGCCACTCTAGCGCCTGGGGCAGAGGCCAAGGAGCCATCCCCAGCGCCCGGGCCATCTTTGCTCCAGTGGAGCCTCGCTGCGGGAGGGGAAGAGAGAGACAGAGAGGAAGGAGAGGGGGAGGGGTGGAGAAGCAAATGGGCGCTTCTCCTATGTGCCCTGGCCGGGAATCGAACCCGGGTCCCCCGCACGCCAGGCCGATGCTCTACCGCTGAGCCAACCAGCCAGGGCCAGAAAGCATTTCAAACAGAAAAAAGTGATTGACAGTATCTAAAATGTTACAGGATTAAAAAATAAATAAAATGTTGGCCCTGGCTGGTTGGGTCAGTGGTAGAGCATTGGCCCAGTGTGTGGAAGTCCTGGGTTCAATTCCCAGGCAGGGCATACAGGAGAAGTGCCCATCTGCTTCTCTACCCTTCCCCTCTCCTTTCTCTCTATCTCTCTCTTCCCCTCCTGCAGCCAAGGCTCCACTGGAGCAAAGTTGGCCCTGGGCGCTGAAAAGGGCTCCATGGCCTCCGCCATGCTAGAATGGCTCCAATTGCAGCAGAGCAATGCCCCAGAGCAGCCAAGCATCGCCCCCTGGTGGGCATGCCAGGTGGATCCCCATCGGGCACATGCGGCTGTCTGTCTGTCCACCTCCCCCCACCCCCACCCCCTGCTTCTCATTTTGGAAAAATACAAAAATATTTATATAATAAAATAAATAAAATAAAATAAAATGTTTAAGGATCAAATAAAGATAGTAAATCAATATCATATTTTTCAAAATGGAAGTTAATGGAAATCTTGACCAATAATAATTTTAGTTTTCTAATATTAGCCACAACACTCTTAAACTTCTTTAATTTATTGCAGTAATGTCCTGAGTTTCCCCTAGTTGAGTCTCTCACAAATCTTAATTTATAAAAAGTTTTATGCTAGGCAACCCTCATTAAACACTTATTTCCATCATGTAATTTCCATCATGTAATTCTTTCCCAAAGAATGTAATGGTTTTCTATTTTCAGCCTTACCATAGTCAAAATTTTTTTTAATATTAAGTTTCCTCCATAATCTAACCTCTCTTTACCTTAGAAACTTAGTTTTTACTAACTTTCATGAGCTTTCCACCAAAGTTGGGCCAATTTCTTTACCAAATTCCATATGCTTCATGTTCATTGTTATTCATATTTCATTATTACTACTGTAACTATTTGCCCACTTACACCCAATATTAAATATCTCTTCTATGATGATAAAATGCTACAGAAATACCAAAATGTCTTCCAGTCCTAGGTGAAGTCTTCAATGTCTGTGACTACTGCCTGGGTAGAGGGGTACTTACACAGGCCTCAGAGCAAAAGATTTCATGAGAAAGAAGTCAGAAAACTCTTCTTACAATTAAAATTTAGTCACAGAAAGAGCTCTGCACCCATGGTACGACAGGGTTAACTGGTGGCAATCTTCAACCCATAAAGGATCTTATAAGTACTAGCATTTTGGTATTTTGAAAGTTATGGAGAGTATCTTTTGGCTTGACATTTCAACCCTTATCTCTTCCAAAGGTACCATCATCTTCCCCTCAAAACTTCATTGCAAAGGCTCTGTACACCAGTTAATATTATTCTCAACCTACTCTCCCACTAAGCTTACTCTGTTCTTCTTTTCTTCTTCTTCTTCACCTTGTCAAATTCCCATGATTCTAATTTAAATATATCTCTTGCACAAAACTCTGTTCTTTCCATCTTACTATCTCTGAGTTTGTTTAGGTCTTTATTACCTCTTACTTGAACCATTATAACAACTTTATATCTGACTTCTCTCTCTATATATATATTTTTTTCTTTGCATACAACTTCCAGAATAGCAGAAAAATCTTGATAATTAGTACTCAAAAAATTCCATTGGTTCTACATTGTCTACGAAATAACACCAATGATACATCCTGACATACAACTCCACCAGCTTTCAAGCTTTACCTTTCCACATGACATTTTCTCTAATTGTGGTCTTCCCCAAGAACCCACATGTGAGTACTTCCCTTGCCTTTGTTTATGCTGTCTCTTCTCCTGACGTGCCCTTTATACCCTTACACTTATCCATTCCCTGTCATGTCTATGAAACTCCTGGCCAACCCTCAAGTCCTTATTAAAATTCTGATCTCCAAAGTCTTCTCAGATCTATAGTTCATGATCATTTAACATCTTTCCATTCCCAATTTCCTCATGCTTTCTGATTGTGACTTTAATTTTCTATCATAGTCTGGTTTATATTTCATGTACTGATATGTGTATATCTTCCACTGTAGGAAGTACATCTCTAAAGTGAAGAAATTATGTCTTAATGACCTTGTGCCTCTTCCTCCATTATCCTGTATCTGGGAGGTACCAATTGGTGTTGATTGACTTGTTTCTGATGGTAATAGTCATAATCATTGCCTTCTCTGGGGTATGGGTTTTACTTGGATTACATTTGATTTTCAAAACAACAATAGAGTGGTACCATGATATTAAAAAAGCAAACCAGGAGATTCCAAGATGGTGACAAAGTAGGCAGACATTCTGACTGCCACCTCCCAAGACCAAATTGAGTTACAAGTTAATTTAAGAACAATCATTTTGAAAAACCAACTTTGGACTAAAAAAAGAGGAGTCTGTAACCAAGGATCACAGAAGAAACCATACTGAGACTAGTAGAAAGGGCGGAGACATGGAAAACACTGCCCTGCTCCCAGGAGCAAGCAGCAGCTGAGGGTCCAGAGGGACTCTCACTGTAGGGAGGGTGGCCCTGAGAGGTGGAGGTTCTCAGCCCCAGGACCAGAGCCCCAGCCTAGAGTCCCAGAGCCTAGAAGAGGCACCCACACAGCATTTGGAGGTGAAAAGAGCCAGGTTTCTATCTATGAGAAAGAGACAGAGCTCTCAGAAACATAGGCTCTGTCTTAAAGGGCCTGCACAGAACATCTCACTCACAGCCACTTACCCAGGGCCCCAGCAGAGGGAGGGCTGAGAGGACTAGAGTTGCATGAGGAGAGTGTGAAGTTGGTGGCCTGGGGAAAGACATGGGTGGATGGCCACCTGAACCCCTGTTCTAAGTCATTCTTCAATACTGCAGTCGCCATCCTTATTGGGTGAAGCATTTTCCCCTGACTGGCATCAGCTTGAGAAAAAGCAACTGCTCCACCCTTGGGAGTCTTTCCTGCTCTACCCCATGGAGATTGGGCTGTTCTGAGAAGTCAGCCAGGAAGCAGGGGCAAAGGAACTGAATAGACATTTCTCCAAAGAGGACATTCAGATGTCCAATAGGCATATGAAAAAATGTTCAATATCACTAATCATCAGAGAAATGCAAATTAAAACCATAATAAGATACCACCTCACACCTTTCAGTATGGTGCTCAATAACAAATCAACACTCAATAAATGCTGGTGAGGGTGTGGAAAATAGGGAACCCTCCAGCACTGCTGGTGCGAATGCACACTTTTGCAGCCACTGTGGAAAATATGTATAGTATGGTGTTTCCTCAAAAAATTAAAAACGGAACTGCCATTTGATCCAGCTATCCCACTTTAAGGAATATATCCTAAGAATCTCAAAACACTGATTCAAAAAAGATATGCACTCCATGTTTTATTGCAGCATTATTTACAAAGGCCAAGATCTGGAAATAGCCCAAGTATCCATCTGTGCACGAGTGGATTAAAAAGCCATGATATATGTACACAATGGAATACTACGTGGCCATGAAAAAGAAGAAAATCTTATCTTTTGCAATGGCATAAATGGACCTGGAGATTATTATGCTAACTGAAATAAGCCAGGCAGTGAAAGAACAATATCATATGATCCATTTATATATGGAACCTTTTTTTACTTTTTTATTTTATTATTATTAATTTTAGTGGAGTGACATTGATAAATCAGGGTACATATGTTTGGAGAAAACAACTCCAGGTTATTTTGACATTTGATTATGTTGCATACCCATCACCCAAAGTCAAATTGTCTCCTGTCACCTTCTATCTGGTTTTCTTTGTTCCCTTCCTCTCCCACCCTCCCCCCATTTATATATGGAATCTAATGAACAAAGTGAACTGAAGGACAGAATAGAGGCAGAGGTGGGGTCACAGGGAGCAGAGGGACAGCTGTCAGAGGGAAGGGGGATGAGGGGACCGGATCAGAGAAGGTGAGGGATTAGTGAAATTATATATACATAACACATAGGTACAGATAACAGGACAGCAAATCCCAGAGGGAAGAAGGGGAAGTAGTTAGTGGGAAGGAAACAAAGGGGTTATAATGGGGGCATGTGGTTGAGGGTAAAGGTGTTATATTGAGTAGGACATCTGAATCCATGTTAACACAATAAATTAAAAATTAATTAAAAATAAATAAAAATTAAAAAAAAGCATACCAATTCAGGAATCAGAGCATCTGGATTTGGCACCACTAATTTGTTGTGTGACTTTGAGAAGTCATGTCCTGATTTTGGTCCTCAATCCCTGAGCTTCAAAAAGAAGTGATTGAACTAGCTAGCTCAGCATATCCAAAAGCATATTCCTTGGAACACCAGTTATGTAAGATACTCTCTCCATCAAAAAGCATTCTTTGATCAAATAATTGGGGAAATATAAAATAATATTCTCCCCTTGTAAGAATTTGTACTATGCCAGTTTTTCCAGTTGCAGATAATGAATAATTAATGAATAAGACATGAAATTAAGTAGGTTGCAATGAACATTTAAAAAAATAAATTAGAATAAACGATATTAGAGGCCATTACATATAGTAAGGGTAAATATTGTTTCATGAAACATGTGTGAGTCTGTGTGTGTGTCTTTTTTATTGAAGGTTTTGGACAAACATGCTTTAGAAACACTGAACTATGTGCTAGTATAGTAAAGGTTGTTAATTATCTTGCAGTAAACCACCTCTTTAACTCTTTTATCCTGGGCTTTTCCAAAATTAAGCATTACCTACCCACATACTTACACACAATTTTCTTGGCATAATATTTATCGACATGTTGCAAGACATAATCATTCAAAGAATCTCATACCAAGAAACCAACATTAGTTTATAGGATCTCAGAAGTTACTTAATCCGAAAACCCATTATAATGCTGTGAGTTGGGAATAAGCAAGCCTGGAATAATAGAACTGCTGCCTCCTGGACCTAAGAGATCTAGATGTCCAGGGAGGGCCCTGGCCAGTTGTCTCAGTGGTAGAGCATCAGCCTGGTGTGTGAATGTCCCAGATTTGATTCTGGTCAGGGTACACAGGAGAAGTGCCCATCTGCTTCTTCACCCTTCCCCCTCTAACTTCTCTCTTTCTCCTTCTCTCTCTCTTTCTCCCTCTCCTGTTTCTATGGCTCAATTGGAGCAAGTTGGCCCTGGGCACTGAGGATGGCTCCATGGCCTCTGCCTCAGGTGCCAAAAAGAGCTCGGTTTCTGAGCAACAGAGCAAAGCCCCAGATGGACAGAGCATCGCCCCCTTGTGGGCTTGCTGTGTGGATCCCAGTGGGGCACATATGGGAGTCTGTGTTTCTGCCTCCCCTCCTCTCACTGAACAAAAAAAAAAAAAGAAAGAAAGAAAATAAAAAAATGTCCAGGGAGGCCAAGGTGCTCCATGCTTACTGAAGAGCTCTGCAAAATCTAGATGCTTATCCTCTTTTCTTGTTCTACCTTTAGAATACATTTCATATATATATACTTAAACACCCGACTGCAAAGAGGGAATCTGCCTTGATGAGCTAACTAACCAGGGAAAAGCAAACCCCTTTGCAGGTGCAGAGGTGTGACAGGCCTGTCAGGGAGTAACACTAGCCCAAAAGCACTCAGGCTATCACTGATCACCCTGCGGGTCCCAGCTGCCTCTTGCTCAACTGCTCTCTTCCACCCAGGGCTCCTGAAGCACTCCCAGGAGGCACTGAAGTAAAGCTGTTCACTTCCTTTCCCCTCTTATTACACTAGCATGCCCCCTCCCAAGTGCCTTCTCAGCCATACAGTGATGTCGTGAAGACGGAAACCATGAGCGGGCTTGACACAAAGCTCCTGACTGCAGACAGCTCTACTAGTGGGATTTCCCGATATTTCCACATTGCACCCAAATATGAAACAGCTGAGAGACTGCTAGATGTGAGTGGAAAAAGAAACAGAAAAGGCTAGCATCAGGAGCCCAGTTTCTAAAAAAGCTTTGCTCCCTTCACTGTACCCCCGAGATCAGGAAATCCCCCGTGTCCAGAAGGAGCAACTCTCTTCTCCTAATGCCCTTTTCTTTAAAGACCCAAAGTTAAGGCAACTCTCGGCAAATACGATGTAGAATAGGTCCTCAGCATCCATTAGGACACAGCTCTTAAAACGTGTTTAAAAATCTGTGAAGCCAGCCTGTCCTCCAAGTCTGCAGCCCACTTTCCTGCTGTGGGCGTGGATTTTCCCGCTTGACTCCCACCCAGTCCTTTCTGGCACAGCAGATGAGTAAGTAGACACAGACTTTGTACTAGAGTAGCAGAGAGTCTTGGGGTAGAATTGTGCACAAAAGAAAAATCACAGGAGTATAAGTTTGTAATATTCAAGTCAGTTGGCTTAGTTTTCCTTCTACATCTGCACTAGCTGCTCAAAACCTCTTATTTCTCTATCCTCTCAAGCCCGAAAGCCTGGAGCTGTTTCTGTCTACCCCCTTAGCACCCCAAAAGTATGGTTTATCCTGCACAAGACCTGCCCCCATTCTCAGATTAAACTCTTTTTCTATTTCTAAATCACCCAAGCCCAACTCAGTGGCAGCACTCAGTTTTCACTGCAGGATACCCTGACTTAAATTTCTTTCCCCCAGAGCACAGCCCAGAATAAGGGGGTCAAAAGGGGTCAAATTAAGTTTCCCCTCAAGCATACTTCATTCTCACATTAACCTCTGCCCCTCTCTACATTAACCGCTTTCCACCAGTGGTGGGATTCAAATAACTTAACAACTGGTCCTCTGCCCTAATGACCGTTTTAAGTACAATATAAAACAATGATGTACTGAAAAGTAGTTTATTATTTCATGCATTTCACACTTAAATAAGAACAGTAAAAGAGGTATATAAAACTAGAATATGTTATAAGAAAGAGTTGTAAAATAGTAATGAAAAAATATTAAATAATACCTGACAAAAAAACCAATAAAACTGTTATTTAAGATATTTCCACATTGTTTCTTGGTTAGTGTCCTCACTTGCAATTTTTTTCATCTATGGACAGAATGAATAATACTGCAGGCACTTAGAATATGCTGTTGAGCAGATGAACGTTAAAAAAGAGTAAGGAATGTAAATTTGTGATTTCCACATTGGGTGGCTGTCCAGGCACCCACCTTAGAACAACTTCGATTACAAGTGCCATCTTAACAACGAGTTCACTGAACCCAACAGAAAATTAGGTATTGGTTCTGCTGAACTGGTGCAAACTGGCTGAATCCCACCACTGCTTTCCACTGTTGACTTCATAGCAGTTGTATTTCTTCTTCTTTTTCTTTTCTTTTTCTTTTTTTTTTTTTTTTTTTTTTTTTTTTTTTTTTTGTGACAGGGACAGAGAGAGGGACAGATAGGGACAGACAGACCAGAAGGGAGAGAGATGAGAAGCTTCAGTTCTTCATTGCGACACCTTAGTTTCTCATTGATTGCTTTCTCGTATGTGCCTTGATGGGGGGGGGGGGGTACAGTAAACTGAGTAACCCCTTGCTCAAGCCAGCAGTCTTGGGCTTAAGCTGGTGAGCCTTACTCAAACCAGATGAGACCACGCTCAACCTCGGGGTTGAGCAAACTCAGGGTTTCGAACCTGGGTCCTCTGTGTCCCAGTACAATGCTCTGTCCACTGTACCACTGCCTGGTCAGGCCAGAGCAATTGTATTTCTTTCCCAATTCTATTAATAAATAGCTCACGAAAGGAGCGCCCGTTTCCAGGTTAATGTCTTCTCAAGTCAAATTTCAGTAAAATTCACTTACCTTAGGTCAGAAAAAAGAATTAAAGAATTTTAGAATGTTAGTTGACAGTTTCTTATAGAATAGTAATGATCTGAATGCATGACTTGAAGCATATATATTATCATGACCATTTATTTATGTTTTAGTCTACAACCATACGAGAAGCATCATTTTTTACAGAAGAAAAGGAAAAAATGAAAATAAAAAAGGTCATCTGTTTGCTTTTGAGTCAGACAGCTTCTTAAAAGATGTATTAGTTAGGGTTCTCTGCAGAAATAGAGCCAGAAGAAAGAGTGTGTGTGTGTGTGTGTGTGTGTGTGTGTGTGTGTGTGTGTGTGTGTGTGTGTGTGTGTAGAAAGAGATTAGATTTATTATAAGGAACAGCTCATGTGATTATGGAGACTGAGAAGTCCCAAGACCTGCCATCTGCAAGCTAGAGACTCGGGAGAGACAATGCTATAAGTTCAAGCCTGAAGGCAGGAAAAAGCTGATGTCTCAGCTTAACAGTTCTGCAGAAGGAGCTCCTTACTTGCCGCAGGGTCTGGCTTTTTATTCTATTTGAGCCTTAACTGATTGGATGAGGCTCAACCACACTGGGAGGGCCATCTGCTTTATTCAGTCTGCAGATTCAAATGTTAATTTCATCCAAAAACACCCTCCCAGACATACCTAGACTATGTTTAATCAAATGTCTGGGCACCTCTTGACCTAGTCAATTTGACACATAGAATTAACCATCACAAAAGGGTTATTGCAACAATCTGATCTGATCATTGGCTTTCATAAATGAAGAGGACATGAAGCACAACCTGCCCAGTGGGTTAAGAGAATAGAAAATTAATTGACCAAAGAGTTATTAATAATTGAAATTAATAATAATTGGAATAAAAGTGAATCTAAGAGAGATAAGGCAGAGATACGTTTAGTTTCTGACTTTCATGTTGGAAAAGAGAGAGAGAGAGCGAGAGACAGAGAGACAGAGAGAAGGCAGAGGTGGTAGCCTTCATTGTGTAGCTAATACTGTTCCTAGAGGGTTCAAGTTGACCAGTAATGGGTATTTTCATTGTGACTGAGTTGGTCAGCATGATCAGAACAGCATTCAAGGAAGTGAATGACCACATAGCCACATAGGCAGAGGAGAGTCCCTTCAACTTTCAGGAAGTCCAAAATTAAGTTTAGGGGACAAATTGAGGCAGAAAAAAGGAAAAAATTTGACAAGTGGAGTGAGGAAGTAGGAGCAGACTTCTTCTCACCAGGGCCCCCAACTCCCTGCATGATCAAAGGGAAAAAGTTAACGGCAGGAAACCCCTGGGATAGTCAGGGGTCATGGAAGTCACAACAACAAGGCCATTTCCCAACAGAAGGCAGAGTCAGAATTTGGCATCACAGAGCTTGGAGACAACCCCCATCCTTGAAAACACATAGTATCTCAAGAACTAGCCAACCATATGTTTGCCTTACTCTTGAGTTGGCCTGTGGTGAGTACTTTCTGTTTTTTTTCATGGTGGTGCCTGCACCCTGGCCTCTTTCTTTTTCTTTACTTGAATAAAACCTGCTTTATTCTCACTCTGATTTGTCCTTGAAATCTTTCCTGGGTAAGTCAAGGACCTGGAGGTTGCCTGACATGCAAATGGCCCCAGATCATTGTGCAGAAGTGGTCCAAGTAACAAAATTACTAAAGGGCATGTATGGATTGCATGTTTGTGTCCCCCCAAAATTTATATGTTGAAACTCAAACCCCCAATGAGATGATGTTAAGAGGTGGAACTTTTTGGAGGTAATTGAGTTTAGATGAGATCATTAGAGTTCCTTTGATGGGATCTGTGACCTTATAAAGAGAAAGAGACGGGAGCTTGCTCTCTTCTTCCCATGAAATGCAAGGAAAAGAACTGTCTGCAAACCAGAACAAAGACTCCCACTGTGCACCAGGATTGCCAGTGCCTTGATCTTGGAGTTCAAAGCCTTCAGAACCATAAGAAATACTCATTTGTTGTTTAAACCACTCTGTCCATGGTACTTTTGATAGCAACCTGAACTGACTAAGATGGGGATATCCCAGCACTGAGAAGTGGGTACAAATGGCCCACAAAAATATCATGCAAATGAGTATGGCTCCACTGTTGGTGAAGGTCAGGGAAGCTATGGCCAGCATGTATCAATACTATATGTTAAATATAAAATACAGAAGGTTAAAATAGAATGATGTTCCCCAACAGTACTGAAGTCAATGTCACACACAGTGCTCTGCCATGTGTAGATGTACATATGAAAATGTAGAAGTAGTTGAAAAAAATGATCAATGACATAATGATAGCAGCCACAGCTTAAAAAAAAATGCTTGAAACGATGTAAATTGGACTAAATTAAATACAGAAGCAATACTGTGGCACACTCATAACCAACCTGCTCTGGAGACTTACGGAGTTAGTGCATCAGATGAGGGCCAGCCTGCAGGGACAAATGTGGAGCCCGAGGGGAAGCTGAGAAAAAGGGACCAACTCTGAGACTTTGCCTGTAGCTATCTATAGCTACAAGAATGTGCTAATCCCTTTGTGATAGAGCATCACACCTGGGTTATAAATATTTTGATTATTGATATCTGTAGCTAAGTTAGCTATTTAATAAACCTCTGTATAATTCAATTATCATCTTATGTGAGCTTTTCTTAATAAATTCTTTAGTTTATAAATCTTCCATTATATAATCAATTTATTGATGGGTTACACAGTGTTGGTGCCTAAGTCATCAAGACAATGCCCTAGGCCCTGGCCGGTTGGCTCAGTGGTAGAGCGTCGGCCTGGCGTGCAGGAGTCCCGGGTTCGATTCCCGGCCAGGGCACACAGGAGAAGTGCCCATCTGCTTCTTCCTCTCTGTTTCTCTCTTCCCCTCCCGCAGCCAAGGCTCCATTGGAGCAAAGATGGCCCAGGTGCTGAGGATGGCTCCATGGCCTCTGCCTCAGGCACTAGAATGGCTCTGGTTGCAACAGAGCAACCCCTCAGATGGGCAGAACATCGCCCTCTGGTGGGCATGCCGGTGGATCCCGGTCAGGCACATGCGGGAGTCTGTCTGACTGCCTCCCCGTTTCCAACTTCAGAAAAATACAAAAAAAATAATAATAATAAAAAAATAAATAAAAGATTATCTAGGACTAAAAAAAAAAAAAAAAGACAATGCCCTTCCCCACTTACACAAATAAACTGGTAACTTCCTGTTAACTGATGTTTAATTAGTTTTTGCTGCATAACAAGTCACCCCAAACAAAACTGTGGCTTTAAACAAGTACTTTTTTTTTTCTCTCATGATTTCTGATGAGTTGTCCAGGCAGTTCTTGTATGGGAGGGTTTGTTTGATCATTGTGATCAGCTAGTGTATTGGTTAGGTGCAGTGTTAGTCAACCTGGTCCCTACCGCCCACTAGTGGGCGTTCCAGCTTTCATGGTGAGCGGTAGCGGAGCAACCAAAGTATAAATAAAAAGATAGATTTAACTATAGTAAATTGTTTTATAAAGATTTATTCTGCCAAACTTAGTGAAAATCCGACATAAAATACTTGGTAAGTAATTATCATTATATGCTTTAACTTGCTGTAACTCTGCTTTATAAAGTTTATAAAGTAAAGTTACTTCCCTACTTTATAAATCACCATTACTGTGGAACTGGTGGATGGTTAGAAAATGTTACTACTAACAGAGATACAAAAGTGATCGGTAGGTATAAAAAGGTTGACTACCCCTAGGTTAGGGCAATATGTTCTAGCTTGGCTTTCCTTACTTGTTGGTTGATGATATCTGTGGGGAGCAATAAAGAAGACTTGTGTACATTTTTCTTGTTATCCAACAAGCTTGCCTGGGCTCCTTCTCATGGTAGTAGTCACAGAATTCACCAGAGCAGCAGAGAGGGCAAGCCACAAAACAGACAATTTTCACATTTCTGCTTCTGTGATATTTGTTATTGTATTGTTTGCCAGCGCAAGTTGCATGGGCAAACCCAGAGTTAGTGTGGGAAGGGATTTAACAAGGGAAATCATTACTGTCCCTTTATAAATAGTATAGTGGGTGTTGCCAGCCATACCTGCTCTTCTATTGTCATAGCTGCCACCATATTAGGGCTCAATTATAGCAGCCTCAACCATCAATTCATATAATGTGCAACTATAGATTATGTGTACCTTATATATAACCTGTCATGTCTTGGAATGTAGTCACCCCTACATAACACAAGGGTGATGACCACAAATGTATGAACATTGAACACATTTTCAAACAGCTCCTTAAGCTATTAACAAGGCTATTCCTTTTAGTTAGATAATAATGATTTTGGGAAGACTTATATTCAAAGTCTCACTTTCTGCTCTTATCCTCAGTGACTCAGCAGTATGTGAGTAATGTATGTAAGGTAAGAACACCTTAATATGCACAATTCCAAGCTTACAGAACAGATAATTCAGGGAGCACAGTGTGATTCATCTCATCACAATAGAAATTTTCAATCTTACATCAGGATTCTTTAAAACAGACAGATCACCTAAGGCCTCTAAAGTAAAACTTATCACCAAACTTTACACATGCATTTTCAGGGCTATGCCCACTGGTAGTGGTTATGCTCTGAATGCCTTTTGCTCGACTTAACTAACCTCTGCCCACTTGAAAGGCCAGTAAAGGGCTATGTCCTACTTGGAAGAATATATGAATGAAACCAGTGACACTATGTCCAGAGGACATCTATAAAGCTCTTACCATTACATGGTCTCCAATATGTAAATGTTTCATCTCATATCATACAGTAGTCCCTTCTTATCTGCAGGAGCTATGTTCCAAGCCCCCAGTAGATGCCTGAAACCATGGATAGTACCAAACCCTCTATATACTATGCTTTTTCCTATACATGCCCCCTTATGATAAAGTTTAATTTATAAATGAGGCATAGTAAGAGATTAACAACAATTAATGGTAAAATACAACAATGGTAATAACATACTGTAATAAAAGTTATGTGAGTAGCTTTGGGATTATTATTAATTATGTTAAGGGTTACTTGAACACAAGCACTGTGATCCCATGACAATCTGATAACCGAGAGAGCTACGGAGTGACTAATGAGCAGGAAGTGTGTGCAGCGTGCAGACGCTGGGCAGAAGGGTGATTGAACCCGGACGAGACAGAGCAGGACTGCGTGGGATGTCATCATGCTAATCAGAGCACAATTTAAATTTATGAATTGTTTATTTCTGAAATTGTCCTTTTCATATTTTCATACTGTGGTTCACTCCAGGTAACTGAAACTGCAGAAAGCAAAACCACAGATAAAGGGGGCTACTGTAGTCTTGTGGAACTGAACCTACATCCCTTCCCAGAAGGGAAGAATTGAGCTCAATTATCGGCCTTCAGTTGGTAAGTGGTGTGGGGGAGGGGGAATGTCAATCATGTAGATCAGGGACAGAACTGGAGATGAGCCCCTGCATTTCCCAGGGCACTATCTCAAATGTCCAGGCCCTGCAGACAACCTGCTTCATTCTCTCCTGCTCTGCTCCCAGCTTTGCCATGATTAATTTTCTTCTCTTGATTGACACAGCCCTTAAAGAGCAAGCGTCTCCATTCTCTGCTTGTGTGTTTAAGCATGGCAGTGCTGGGGACACAGAATCTATTAAAAAGAAGGATAGCAGGGCCTTCTCCTCTGTCCCACACCCCCCTGCTACTCCATGCTGTCCCACCCCCATTCCATTCCACTGGGGCTGTTGTGAGCCAGGAGGTTGTGTAACGTCCTATAGCAAGATCCAATATAAAACTCTGATAGGTGACAGCCCAGATGACAAACAGGCTTCAGTCTGTCAAGCAAAGGCCTCTAAAGCATCTGCACTGGCCTGGCTGTGTTTTCCTCCTGGTCATCCATCAGGGCTGCACTCGACTATTCAGACCCTTGGGGGGGGGGGGCAAGAGCTGCTGTGCTCAGCAAGGGGCTGTCAAATTGTCCCACTTTCCCTGCCTAATTCATGCAGGGGTATCCATATTTATATTGATCTAGGCACATGAATGACATACTCACGCCAGGCATCAGCTTGGCAGAGAGGGCCCAAAGTCACTTTGCACTCACTAAAAATTTCCAACTTACTCACAAAATGCATATATTTAACCTGGTCACTGATGTGATTTGTTTCCTCACTACAAACAGAAATCACATCAGTCATTGAATATATATGGGTGATGTATATTATATATGTAGAGAGAGATAATACATATAACATTGTATACATATTATATACAGGGTATGTCAAAAGTTAGTTTACTGCTGTATGTAAAAGAGTTTATTCTTGTCATATTATTCATTAATTATTGTCTTATTTTCCATATAAACAACTATAAACCTCTTTTTGCCCCACCCTATATGTGTATTCTATGTAGTCTCTTTCCTCTGTTAACTAAGAATATTGTCCATTGTTCAATTTGTTTGTCAACTTCTATTGCAGCTCAACTACAAATTAAGTGACTGTGGCTCCTATTGTCAACATGTCAGCTTAGAGATCAATTAGCTCCACGCTCAGATACAACTCTAACAAAATGCTAGCTGTGGAGGGAACAAGGTGTTATGTCTACTATCGCAAGCATGTTGTGTTACAAATTCATGTGTGCCAAGATGAAATGTGAGTGTATCTTCATTGCTGAACTTTTCTTAGTCCTTGTTTCACTCTGTTGTGGAAAACTTAACCTGGTCTGTTTCTTCTCCATTAAGACTCAGTATCTTTTTGGTAAATACTCACATTCTATTTCCCTCTCCCTTCCCTGACTATAAGAAGGGCGAGGAGAGAGGGTGGCATGCCCTGTCATCCAGGACTATTGGGGTTGCTGTTGCCTGGTCCATTCCCATCCTTCACCTTTATTAGTTTGTCTCTTCTTCCCCTGGTTATTTTCCTCTGCCATCTTCTCCTGATACCCACCATGCCAGCATGTCTTGTGACAGCCAGGAGTACACATGCCACATCATCTGTGTCCCAAGCTCAGGTCCCTTCAATTCTGTCTGCTCTCCCCCTCCCTGGGGGTTCAAGACACCTCAGCTGCTCTTCTGTGAGCACCCTAGGTGCCAGAGTTCTGTGAAGCTGCCCCAAGGCCATTGTCATGACACCTCATTTACCTGGGCTACTTCATAGGTGAGGTGCCTCTTTGCAGTGACTCTATACCAACAAGGAATGTATAAGTCTCCTGTGTTCTCTTCAAATGGAACTTACCTGGGATAGTCATCTGCCACCCACCATCCACTCACCATTAGCTCTGGGATGGTGTGGCAGTGGGAATTCTACGTAGTGAGGTTCATAACTTTGGCACTGACTTGATGTCTTCTTCCCCATTTCTCCAGAAATCACTGCAACCAGAAACGATTTGGTAACTTCTTCAGGTTGTGTGGAATCTAACTTTTATACCATCACACATTTTCTGTCCAATTATTGTTATAGAATACACTTTATGTCCTGATACTTTTCTGCTCTCAAAAAGCTTTAAGTGGTTACCCAGGGAGAGGGTGGGTAGGACATTAATCAATGTCACCCCATTAAATTTAATTAAAAAAAAAAGCCTGACACTTTCAAACACAAAGTATTTATTTTCAAGACTATTCTTTCTGCTGTCAACCCAATTATATATTTAATAACACAATAGACTTTTTTTGTTTTAGTATTAGTTCACCTTCCCCCAAAGACAGTACTTATAGGAAACTGTTGCCTAAAACTTGGCAATAAAGGTTATAGGTACAGAAAAACTTGGTTCCTGAGGTAAGGGGAAGAAGAAAAAGTTTATATCAAAATTTTTAGGCCCTGGCTAGTTTGCTTAGTGGTGGAGCATCGGCCCAACCTGTGGAAGTCCCAGGTTTGATGCCCAGTCAGGGCACACAGAGGAAGTGACCATCTTCTTCTCCACCCCTTCCCTTTCTCTCTCTCTCTCTCTCTCTCTCTCTCTCTCTCACACACACACACACACACACACACCCTCCTGCAGCCATGGCTTGAATGCTTCAAGCGAGTTGGCCCCAGGTACTGAGAATGGCTTCATGGCCTTGCCTCAGGTGCTGAAATAGCTCAGTTGCCGAGCAACAGAGCAGCAGACCTATATTGACAGAACATTGCCCTGTAGGGAGCACATGCAAGAGTCTATTCCTCTGCCTCTCTGCCTCCCTGCCTCTCACTTAATAAAACAAAAATAAATAAAAATTTTATCTAATATAGTCTTATGAGAAATTCATGTTTATTTTCTTTTAGCACACACACACACAAACTCTTGATATACATATGGATGCTTAATTATTTACTCAGTAACAGCTGTAACAATAAAAGTGTTTAAAAATAGCTCACATCAATAAATTCAATTATAAAATTTTTAAATGGTATGCCTTTAATTCTTTTTTCACAAAGTATTTTTATATATCTAGTTTAGCAACATGAGATTCATCATTTTTGAATGTCAGCAAACTAAATTTCTGTACAGAACTGTCACTCACAGCAACAGCTAGGGCACAAGGACAGCATCTAACTTGTTTGATGAGCATGTCTAAAGCCCGACAAAACGCCTGTTTGTGGTATGTGCTCTGTAGAATGGTGTTCCAAGCAGAACAGGTTTAAAATATACTGATTCAGGTTTTGTCTGCCCAATATACTCCTGAAAAGGAGACATGACTCTGTAACAAATCAGAATTTTAGAATCTTTATTGACTCTGCTGACAGGAAATGTAAGACGCTTGTCAAAATGAGCCAAGGGGGCAGGCAGCTCAAAAATTTCCACTGTGCTGATTCAATTGTGGACCCTTCTTTTCAAACTGACATGTCCACTTCAACCTCTATCACCTCCACAATTATGAAAATTATTTACCTCTCAGGCCTTCTTGTTCAGAATGCTTTTTACTTTGGTTTCTGCAGAACCTCATCTACTGGGTAGAAACCAGGCGAGCAAGTAAACAAAACCCAAACGCATCCTCAGGAAATGGAACAAACTTCTGCATGCTGCTCCAGAAAGGGAGAAATGTGAGACCAAACACACCTGTGTCTCTTGATTGCCTTACGCTTTAAGAGCAAGACTAGAAGCCACCACTGACAAAAACTTGCAATCACAGACCAGGCTGGTACTGAGTTAAAACAGTCGAGCAGAGTTATGTAAGTGTCAGCTCTTACAAGCAAGACCGCCAGAACTTGAGCACCAATGCTCCTTAGCGTGTGCGTGAGCGCAGAGGGAAGGCTCTTTTAAGAGTCAGGAGAGGATTTCAGGAAGGTTGAACATCTGTTAGAGCTCAGAGGCAGCTGGAGCAAATTGACTACAAAGACCAGTCCTGGGGTTCCTCCCCAGATATGCAGCATTCGTCAAGTTCTCCAAGCATCACTCTTAGAATAGCCCCCTCAAGTATAAGTAGCTGTAGAAAGTCAGAGCCTTATACGCTCAGACATGTAACCTTCCTTTTTCAGGTTCAAAGGAAGGCCAAAAGCTGAAAGTTTACGTCCCATACTTTACTTTGCCTTTCCCTTCTATATAGCTCAAACTTTATTATGCTTATCACCCTTTTAATTTGAGTCAGATCTATAGATAATGTCCAATCACTTGTAATTTTTTTCTTTTTGGTGAGAGGAGGGGAGATAGTGAGGCAGACTCCCACACGCACCCTGAGATCCACCCAGCAATGCCCATTTTGGGCTGATGCTTGAGTACAGAGCTATTTTTAGTGCCTGAGGCTGATATGCTTGGACCAACCAAGCTATCTTCAGTGCCTGGGGCAACGCTTGAACCAATTGAGCCACTGGCTGCAAAGGAGAAAGGGGGAGAAAAGGGGGAGTGGGAGCAAAGGGAGAAGCAGATGGTTGCTACTCCTGTGTGCCCAGACTGGGAATTGAACTTGGGATGTTCACATGCTGGGTCAACACTCTATCTACTGTGCCACCGGTCAGAGCCTGTAAAATATTTTTTAAATCAACTCAATTTGTAGTGATGATGGGTATTCATATCTAAGGGGGTTTTTATATATAAAAAGGTAAGTACTTCCTAAGTACTTCAGGGAGTGGCTAGTGGCTAATACCTCTTGAATCAGTCTGCCTGGGTTTTAATTATGCCTTTGTTATTTTCTACCCATATGACCTCCAGATTCTGATTTTATCTTTCACAAAGTGGGAACCTAATTGGGTAAAATGACCCTTGTTTTACTTCTGATGCAATGTGGAAAGCCAACATTTGTGATACCAGTGCTGGTGAAAAGAAAAGAGGTTTATTTAAGTGTGGCCACTTGAGAAGATGGGGGAATTCTTATTCTCAGAAACCCATATTTATAGCTCAGATGCCTTGGCCAGATTACATAGGGTATTGGGGGATATTGAGAAGGGAGTTTGTCTTAAGGGAGGGAAGTTCTTATGTTCACAGCTGGCTGGACTTCTGTGGTCCTCTTGGCCTTATTGGAGAATTGAAACTGTAAGCCTCAGCATGGTGGGAGAGAGGAGAGAGGGCCAGAGAGTTCATTCTTCTCACTCTGGTGTTAACTCTTAATATGCGCCAGTTAGATGTCTGTGATTCATTGCCAGAGTTAATGTGCCCTATTCCAAGAGGAGAACAGGCTGTTGAACCATAATGAGAACTCATCCAGAGATGAAAGCTAAGATTTATTGAATACTTTTGATTTGATACAGAATATATAACTTTGATTACTAGATTGGTAATAGTAAATCATAGTTGCAGTTAAAGTAACAAGCTAGCTTAATATTTACTAAGATTAACATGGATGGCTTTATATAATATAAATTCTTTGTTTGAGAGAGAGAAAGGAAGTGAGAGAGAGAGGGGGAATGGGAAGACAGAGAGAGAAGCATCAATTTTTGTTCCACTTAGATGTATCATTGATTGTCATATGTGCCCTGACTGTGGATGGAACTGGTGACCTTGGGATCAAACCAGTACACTCAGGATCTAACTGGCGACCCTGGGCTCAAATCAGAGACTTTGGCACTCCAGGACGACACTCTATCCACTGTGCCAACAGCCACGGCACTATATAAATTTTTTACAAGCTTAGTTTATTAGTATATTTTTACTTTAATTTTATATATATATATATATATATATATATATATATATATATATATATATATATATATATATATATATATTATGGCTAGTCAGGCTAATATCAATAATATAGCATATATATTTATTCCCCATCACCAAAATAATAGATTTCTATTTCATCAAATTATTGTGAGGATTAAACAACTTAGCATATATAAGGTTCTTAAAACACTGCCCAGGCCTGACCTGTGGTGGCACAGTGGATAAAGCGTCGACCTGGAATGCTGAGGTCACTGGTTCAAAACCCTGGGCTTGCCTGGTCAAGGCACATATGGGAGTTGATGCTTCCTGCTCCTCCTCTCTCTCTCTCTCTCTCTCTCTCTCTCCTCTAAAATGAATAAATAAATAAAAATAAAAAATTAAAAAAAAAATTAAAAAAAAAAAACACTGCCCAGATAATATGTGCTTAATAAATGTTAAATAATATTTTTATTTATCTCTTTTCCATTCTTCTTTCGCCATCCCGGCACTCTCAATAAATATATTCGGAAAGGTCCCTGCTTGGTATCTTCCTATCTTTAGGTCTCAACTCAACTATCACTTTCTGGAAACAGAGGCTTCCTAAACATCCTGGGTCCACTGTGCCAAACCCATCCTTACCCATTCTCATCTGAGCACTTTGGTTAACTTCATTTCTTGCACATACAACAGTCTGTGCTATATATATATAGCACCTGGGGCAGAGGCCAAGGAAACATCCCCAGCACCCGGGCCATCTTTTGCTCCAATGGAGCCTCGGTTGTGGGAGGGGAAGAGAGAGACAGAGAGGAAGGAGAGGGGGAGGGGTGGAGAAGCAGATGGGTGCCTCTCCTGTGTGCCCTGGCTGGGAATCAAACCCGGGACTTCCACACGCCAGGCCGACGCTCTACCACCGAGCCAACCAGCCAGGGCTATTTGTTAAATATTTATACTTTATTTTTATCTGAATAAATACACATACAGACATATATTGGGGTAAGTAAAAGTAGGTTTACAGTTGTCTATATGGAAAATAATATGATAATAAATAATAATACAAGAATGAACTCTGTGTTTCCTACACTCACAATTATACCTACCTTTGTCCACCCCCATTGTTTTGGTCCCCTATGGACTATAAAATGAATTCAAAGACTTTTCCAGCCTTTCATGGCTTTATCTCCAGTGTCTCTTACAGGTAGTACATGTAATAGTTAATAAGTGTCTTCTGTATAAATTAATGAATGAATGTTATTATTCTGCAGACAAAGAAACTGGAGCCCAATAGATAAAGACCTTTTCCAAGGTCACATGGATGCTCAGGAGCAGGATGAGGAAGAAGATTGATGTTGGATCCATTGTAGTGCACCACGTTTGCAATAGACGCGAACAGTGTGGTACAGTTCCCGTCTGTACCACTGTATGTTCTTACATCAGAACTTAAGACATAGTAAATAGTTTCTTTTCTTGAAATTTTTCCATTGATGAGAGAGAGAGAGAGAGAGAGAGAGAGAGAGAGAGAGAAGCATCACCTTGTTGTTTCACTTAGTTGTATGATTAGAGAGTATGATTAGAGACTCTGGGAAGTGATCAACACCTACTCAGGAAGTCTGTGAGGATCTAAGTTACTTTCATACTTATACTAAGAATATGATTTGGCTCTTCACTCTGTTGACATTTGCACTGGTGGTACAAACGCAATGGTGGGTAAAAACGCTGGGCTCTGAGCAGGAATCAAGGCAGAGGCACCGGACAATCCAATAGTCATTGTGTCATTCTTCACTGCCACAGGCTCGTGGTGAGAAAAAAACAGGGCTAGCTCACTGAGGAATGCCCTTTAATGAAATCATAAAAATTATTGACATGATTAAATCAAAATCTTAAAATACAGACCTTTTTAGTATTCTGTGTGAAGAACTGATGTACACATAGAGCACATGTGTGGCAAAACCAAGTATGACAGTTATGTCACGGAGAAGTGTGTGTGTGACTATGTTGTGAGCTCAGCTAGCCACTTTTTTCTTGGAACACACTTTTTGCTTGAAAGAAAAAAATTCTAGACAAACCATGGTTATTCAGAGTTGGGCATTTGGCAGACATTTTCTCAAAAATGAGCAAAGTGAGCCTGTCACATAAAGAAAAACAACTGAGATTATTTGTTGCCAATGATGGAATGTGAGCTTCTGAGTACAAATCAAAATATAACAAAAATGTGTATCTGCCATCATGAGCTTGACAACTTCCCAATACTCAAAGACTTTTCTGGTATGATCAGTAGTAAAACTAGTAAATGTGACTATTTGATATTGTATTATGAAATGTGTTAATTTTTGGGTTATCTAAATAACTAAAAAAATCAGTATTTTCCAAATGGTCAATGCCCGCTGTTATGAAATCACATATGGCGAAAAACTCATTGACAGGGCAAGAGAGACCATTGAATTTTTATACTACAGACTATGAGAAGTTTGTTAATATGGTTTCGGAGTCCATATTGGAATTAACATTTAAGAAATTATTACCACCTCTCAGGTCTGGCTGGGTGGCTCAGTGGATAAAGTCTCACCCCAAGGCAACAGGGTCACTGGCTCAATCCCTGGTCAAAGCACATATGAGAAGCAATTAGTGAGTGCACAACTAAACGGAACAACTATGTGAAACAACAAAGTGATGATTCTCTCTCTCTCTCTCTCTCTCTCTCTCTCTCATCAATGGAAAAATTTCAAGAAAAGAAACTATTTACTATGTCTTAAGTTCTGATGTAATAAAAAAGAAGAATATTGCTTGCAAAGCCTATTAGACTACTTCTCCTTTTCTCCACTACATATCTGTGTGAGGCCAGATTCCCTTCATGTACTTCACCCAAAACAACCTGTGCCAACAGATTGGATACGAAAAAAGATATGAGAATCCAGCTGAATTCTATTAAATCAGACATTAAAGAGATTTTCAAAATGTATAATAACACTGTCCTTACTAATTGCTTTTTATTTTGGAAGCTATGATTATTTTTAATTCACTCTTTTTTATAGAGGGCTGTTACTTCATATCCATTAATAAATATTACCCTTTTTTAGTTTTTCACCCTAATATGGCAAATATTGATAGTATATAAAAAGAATCGTGAAACCACAAATTTTAGAACTGCTGAGTTAGAACATACCAGGTGGTGTTCAAACCCATAAAAGCTTAGAGAAGTATCAGGAGGTCTCCTGATGGTGAGTTCCACAGTCATAAAGCTCAGGACATCTTGTGATTTGTGATATAGCTCTACACAGCCATATTAATATCACTTTAGAATTAATGTATGATCTATAAAATTTAAAGATTAGTAAACAATACATATATCTGTATTGAGCAGGATATTTGTAGACATGATGTCTGAGGCTAAAAACAACAAGGTTTATTTTTTACTCCTGCTAACTAAAATTTCAGGTTGTTGGAGGCTCTGCCGCCTATCTCTCCACTCCAGGCCCATGCGATGCAGCATCTAGCACATGAAGTGTACTGGTGGCCTTGGCAAGGGAAGGAAATGTGGTGAATTGTCCATTCTAAGAGCACTGGCTGTCAAAGTCTTGCCAAAAGTGCTGTGTGGCACTTCTACTTATGTGTCATTGGCCAAAGCAAATCTCATGACCCTGTCTAACATCAAAGGGGTCAGGGAGGTGCTATTCTCCCATGAAACCATGACCGATGGAGCAGGATTTGTGGGAGATCGTATACATCAGCAATTCTAATGTTTGTCACCATATAACAGTCCATTCAAAACATAATCTCTTGTTTATAAAAGTTACTGGTATCTGATTCCTAATGTGTTCTTACATAATTTTTCACAGTTAAATTATTTCTTGCAAACTATTTTGGGGTTCTTCCCCCTTTGGCATTATTTAAAATAGTTCCCTTATTTGTAATTTTAATGTCAGCATTAAATTTTACTTCCTTGATAAATTATTATAAATTTTAACATTTTTAAATTGTTGGTTGTTTGGTTGGCTAGTCTTTCACTATTATAGATGGCACAGAAGTCATTATAAGAAAAACATTTCTTAGAGTATTTTTTGAGGTTACTGCATCAGGAAGTAAGATGGATGATTGTGAGAGCATGTGTTACATAATGGCCATTTCATAAACTTTTGTGGATGAGGATCTAGCTTTATTCATTTCCGTATTCCCAGAACCTAAAAAAATATCTGGATTTTGGTAGGTACTCAATACATGTCCACTGAATGAATGACTTCACCAGATTGCTTTTCAGAATTATTACACCAATTTACAATGCCACCAGTAGAATTATACTGTTCTAACAGATTCTTTAATGTTTGAGCAGTGGTTTTTCTTCATTTATTTAATGATTAGCAAGGTGTAAAAGAACACCAAAGTTTTTCTTTCACTGTTTGTATTTTCTCCCACATGCTCTAGTTAGTGAAATGGATCTGGAAATTTCTCTCAGGAATTTATGGTTTCCAAGATTTGGAGTCATCAATTATGAGCACATTGAAAGACGAGAATGAATCAGGAATAGGTGAAGGTGGAGCCAGTGAGCTCACCTCAAGAAATAAAGCATAGAATTTTATTATTATTATTATTATTATTATTATCAAAAAATATTTATTGAACACATATTGTAAACATTATCTCCAGTTCTTACACGATTGAAAAATACTGTTACAGCTTTATTTTTTAGGTGTGAGAATTGAGGCTCAGGGAAGTTACAATTGCCCAAGACCACACACATAGGAAGAAGCAAGTCAGGTGTCGAATTCCTGTTTGTCTGAACTGGCAGCCCAGGCTATCCCTCTGCTCCCTGCGGCCCTCTGCTGCTCACTAGGGGGGCTCACCAACAAGGCACAGCAGTTAGGAGGGAGGAGGGCACTGGGCGCCTGGGGCTGACAGGAACACAGGCTTTCTGGGTTCGGTGCTGGAGAACAGAAGCACTTAGCGCAATGCTGGTGTGATATTAACAAGGACTTCTGCATCTGGGGTCCTGTAGCACAGGATCTCATCCTCAAGGACACGACGGTGTGCAGGCAGAGCCCAGCGAGGTGCTATCTTAGAGCAGGCACCATTCAGAGGGAGTGCAGGAGCACAAACCAGGACGCAGGGCTGTGACTCGGTTTGGTAAGCTCCCTGAGCTCACACTTAGGCGGCAGACAAGTTCCAGACGTCGTCTTCCTCTAAGGAGAACTGGCTACCAAGCCCACTAACAGAGACCTCTTTCTTAGTTCTCCAACAGGCAGCCTCTAGTCACAAAGGACCATTGACATTTAAGTTAATTAAATGGAATAAAATTAAAACATCACACTAGCTCCATTACAAGGGCTACTTTATTGAACATCACAGATATGGGTCATGTCTATCATCACGGAAAGTCCTATTGGGACAGGGCAGCTAGAGCCCTGCCTTTCCGGATGCACTAGCAGCAGCAGCAGCAGGGCCACTGGGGAGCTTGTGAGAAATGCAGAATCTCAGGCCCCACCCCAGCTTTGCTGCACCGGCAGCTCCATCACAAGATCGCCAGGTGATGTGTGAGTTCATTCAGGTACCCCACCACCTGTCTGGACCAGAATTAGGGGCTGTGTGCTCTTGCCTGCTGAACACCTGTGCTACCACCTGAGCGACGCGGGGCTGAGGAAAAGAGAAACTAACCTTTCATTTTCATCTTTACTGCAAATGGTTTCCCAGTCTATTGCTTTCCCTTTTATTTTTGTATTGTTTATTTTTGATGAACATATTTTTGGATGCAATTAATATTTAAAAGATTGTGATGATGGGAGCCTGCCTTGGCTCTTATTTCAAAACAGCCATATTCCCCCGCACCCCCCCCCCCCCGTCTTCCTTTGGCTCTGTAGCCACAGCTCTGTGACATCCCTCCCCTGAAGGGGTGATTTCACTGGCTCAGAGCCCTGCAGTTGGAGCAGCATCACAGAGAGGTGAGGGGAAGACCCTGCACCCCCTTTCTCCCTTCTGGCGAGCAACCCTCTACAATGCCGTGAGACCATGCATGTCTTCCCCTGGCAGTGATGGGACCCCTCTTGCACAGCCTCATAAATATTTAACAACAAGCACTTTGTAAAGAAGAGTGTTATTAAGGGTGGTGCTGTCAGCTTCAAAGGTGCCTGTATATCAGGAGCTGCTAATGCTGTGTGGACAGGGCCCTCTTGCCATAGCCCGGGGCGGGTGAGTCCCTCATCTTTAGGGGGAGTTGGGAAAGCACTTAGAGGAATTTGCACATAGTCCTGCCCCTCGGAGGAAACAAGCTGGCTCCTCTAAGAGGGAATTGCTTTCTGGCAAATCATGTATCTGAAAGAAAAACAATGATCAGAGAGGGAAAAAATGTGTGCGTGTACACACACACACACACACACACACACACACTAAAATGTCCACAGAGAAGAGCCCTGCTCACCCAATTTTTAGCATTTTTAGCAGGGCTTCTTTTATTCAGGTGCTACCCGATGAATCTTTTATCCCCAGGAAAGCCAGGCCAAGGCTACTTATTTCAACACTTCAAGCTCTAATGATACTGGTCCAGTTTTCTTTACTCTGTGGATTGGATACACCACATTGCAATTCAAATCGCCCCAAACACCACAGTACGAGTGAGGTGATCACATTTCTTCCTAAGTGTAAATGGCTCTCCACAGGGGACTCATTCCGGAGCTCTGGGGCTGGCCCAGCATTGCCCTGGCAACTTCATTTTCCCCATATGATCGTCACTGGAGGTAAATGCTTGGAAGATTAAGGTCTCCAATCCATGAAGCAAACTCCTGTTAGGTGCAGAAAATATCCTCCATTGACCACACTAGTACAACCAATAAATCACAAAGAAGAATTAGAAAATAAAAGGGTGTGTGTGTGTGTGCATGTACACGTGTTTATTGTGTTCGTGTGTATATAAGATGCTATTGTATTTTTCCCCAAAATAGTCTTGCGAAGGAGGTCTGAAAAGCTAAGTTGATGAGCTCAAGGTGACCTACAAAAGCCATTGAAAGAGCATTTGTGTTTCCTACCATAAAACACTGCTGTCTCCCAAGGTCTGTCAGAGAAGGAATTGACTTCTGAGCCCTAGCCAATTACCTTCCCTATGAATAAACAACATGCCTTCCGAGCTCATCTTTCATGTGCAAAGGAAGAGTCCCTGCACTAGATATATGAATGGGAGCCTCACATGGATAGTAGGGATCCATCTGCCTTTTCGCAGGTGCTTCTGCATTTTAGCCAGCAAATTGCCCAGCTGATGGCCAGTAGCCATGAGTTTGCTAATGGGAAAGAGAACCACCTGTGCTACTGAGCCATGCACTAATTAGCCATCACAAATCTACCTTACACATGCGTGAGTAAGCAAGAGGCCAATGTGTAATTTTGCTTCAAGTGATAATCACAAAGTTCATTTTTGAGTGAGTTGCTTGGGTCCAGGAATAAACCTCCCCATAGAAACAATGTTATAAAGAGTGTTCTAGCCCAGCCCACAAATGCTTCTCTAACCAGAAACGGCTTCACTATCACACAGTGGCTAGAAACAACTGCGCAATACCAGTAATTAAACCAAAGAGCAGAACAGTACAATCACGTTTTTACGTGAAAGTTCATTCTTGAGAAAAGTGCGATTAATTGGAGAAAGATAAGGAGGTGAGTGGAGACTGTATGGTGCTCTTGAAGGAGGCTTTCGGGTTACCTCAAGAGCTGTTGAGGTTGATGGGACAGGCTCTTTAATATTTCTCATTTCACTTCAAAACTCGCAACTCGCCTTTTGCTTGATACAGGTAGGTAGCTAGCACTACTTCTCCTTATCCTCCGTAATTAGAGTCAGGTTTTTTTTTGTTCCTCACCAGTTGAATAAAAGAGAGCAAGAAAAACTGAGAGGGGCCAGGGAGAAAATGGTAAGGAGAGAGGCTGGAGGGAGGAAAAAGGCAGCAATTTTCTTGAAGCAACTAAGCAAGGGTTAAAAACAAGGAGAATAACTTGGGAGACTAAAGAAAATCTGTGAGCCAAGGATTGCCTCCTTGGGGTTGTCAAATGAATCAGTCAAAAGAAGAGGAGAAAGGGGGAGAGAGGGAAGGGGGGGAGAGGAGAGAGAGAGAATGTGTCTATTCCCATGAAGAAGAAACGCTGTTTTAGGCAGTTTCTTTGCAGGTCATTAGAGGATGTTATCTTTGTTGCTGACTAAGGTGAATGAGACGGGACAGCCTTGAGGGTAAACGGGGTGAGGTGAGGATAATGAACAATGGCCTCTTCTCATTTAGGAGTTTGATATGCCCAGTGCTAACTTCAGGACCTAAAAGACAACTCTTATGTGCCTGGAGGTGACTTATCTACTTTGTGGGTTAGCAGTTTTATTTTTCACATAACCTAAGTACCCCCACGTCTTCCCATCTCTCTGAATCTCCCTTTCTTTGGGTAGATTGTGCAATCTCCCTGGCTCTCTGTGCTCTTTCTCCATCCAACATCTTCCATCTGCCGCCATTCTTCATCTTAACCTTGGACAGAGCTCATCTTCCTCATTTCCCAAAGAACCACCACCTCCGATTGTTCAGTTTAACAGACTTTTACCAATGATTCTGAGATAAGAGACAAAAAGTTTAGGTCAGAAGAGAAACAAAATCAAATTCAATGTCAGAAACCGCTGTTTCCCGAAAGGCACCAATTCTTGCCCCTAGCGCAAGAATTCTCCTCTAGTCCTTTGAGGACTACCACGTAGTCATATGGCTGGGTGACATCCTCCATCCCCAAGGCACCCTAGTATGGTCTTACCCTCTAGGTTCCTGGGGTGGCAAGACCCCTTTCTTTTCCAGGTAACTTACAGTGACTTTCAGGATAGGACAAAAGCTATTAATACGTGAAAGTGTATCATCTTTTCCAAGTGTTTCCCTCCTTCCCCTACCCTCTGGGAGGAAACAGACAACAGCCATGAGACTTCCCAGAGCCGCAGTCGCGCTGAGAACAGGTGGTACCCTGTGGGGACCGCTGCTCTGCGGGGGCCGAATAGTAGCAAGTCCTCTTGGAGAGAAAAGGAGGAGAATGGTGAAGAGGGTCGCAAGGTATTGGTGAAAAGATGGTTTGTATGAAAAAAAAAAAGAGCTTTGGAAGAAGGAAATAAAGAGGCTCCCAAAAGTCACTGTGTGCTCAAGAACCATGGGCTGTTTTAGATTCTGGCAAAGAAACACTCAGAAGATGCATCCTAGGACTCCAGTCAGGACTGGGCTGCTTTCCGTGTGGCACAGCTTCTGGACTAGACCACGAGGGTCAAGGCTTCTGCTCTAGTGTTGCAGACATTGAATTCTCTTTTGTTTCGACCCTTCACTGCAGACTAGGTTTGGAGCCTCACCCAAAGGCTTATTAATTGGCTTTTCTAAACAAAAGGGCCATCTCTTCCCTGAGATAAAACCTGTACTTCCTTATAATATACAAGTGGATAAAGTCATTTATTTTTTTAAACGGCACACTTTTCCCCTCAGGTTATGCTTATTACAGGTTTTCCTCTACAATCACAAAGAGTTTTTATATAACAGTAATCTCCACCTGGCAAAGCCCATCCCTCAAGCCAAGCTCTCATAATTCAGGTAGTAGCTGTTTAATGTAAAAATACTTTTATCACTATCAAAAAAAGTAAAAATAGGAAAATATTGCCCGGAAGGCTGCATCAAAATTAGCTAATAATGATCTTTCCATTGCTGACTGAGAGACCCAGGGGAGGGAAGGCACAGCATTAGCAGGGATACCAAGATGCTATCAGCTAGAGCCGGCACTGGTCTAGGAGCCTGGACACACCTGGTGAGTACTGCATACACCAGCAATAGCCGAGAATGCAGAAGGTCTCAGAGCTGTTTGCATCTCTGTGGACACCCTCCCACACACACCCTCCTCCCCACACAATCCTGTTCTTTCTAGCTGGGCCCAGTGAACCATGGTGTCCCCATTATTTTTCTGACTCAGTGCCCTGCATTTACAGCTGAACTGGACTGTCTTCCCTCTTCGTCCGCTTACTGCATAGTTTGGTGTGGTGGGTGGGGTGGAGGGGATGACTGAGGTCGAGCGTTTTACCTTGAACTTCCTTGAACCTCCAAGCACTGTTTTGATAACTGAGGGGAAAGCTATCATATCCTCTTTTCTTGGAATACCTGCCTTAAGATTCCATTTGTAAAGACAGAAAAGATGGATTACACTCAGGATTTGTTTTGCTGTTATTTTAGTTGTGAATCCTACAATAATATAAAAGGATTATTCAGAGAGTAGATTTATACTCATTTAGAAAAAGCCAAATATAATATCCTGCAAGACATAATTAAATACTATACTCCCCCCCCCCTTTTATGCTTAGTTTCTGTTTGCACAGTTTTAGTTGGTCATGGTCAACCACAATCCAAAAAATGTTAAACGAAATATTTCAGAAGTAAACAATCTATGAGTTCTAAATGATGCGCTATTCTGAGTATCATGACGAAGTTTCACACCATCCCACTCCATCTCACCCGGGACCTGAATCATCCCTCTGTCCAGCTCTCCATGCCATACAAACCCCCTGCCCATTAGTCACTTAGTAGCTCTTTGAGATATCAGATCAATTGTTACTGCATTGCAGTGCTGTATCCAAGTCACCCTTCCTTCACTCAGTAATGGCTCCAAAGCCATTCACATAACTTGTATTGCAGGGTATCCTTATAATTGTTCTATTTTATTATTACATATTTTTATTAATCTGTTACTGTGCCTAATTTATAAATTAAACTTTATAAAAGGTATGTAAGTATAAGAAAAAAAGTAGTATATATAGGGCTCATTACTCTCTGTGGTTGCCGACATCCAGTGGGGGTCCTAGAACCTCTGCCCTAGAGATAAGAGGGAAAGACTGTAATGAACCAGGCTATTTCATCTGAAATTGATTGACTTGACCTGGCTTACAATAATACAAAGATTTGTGATAGAAAAATGATTCTACCATCTCTTTATAAATTCATGTCATTTTAAATATTTTTCATAAAGTAACAGGAGATAACAATTTAAGTTTTAGCGGAGGTGTGAAGGTACAGTAGGTAGAAACTTTCAAAGCGAGTGGTCAGAGCAATGTGGATTACCAACGGAAATTAATGAAAACTCATCGCACAGCTCTGAGCACTCACCTGATCTCAAGACAGAAGAGGGTCAGAGAGGAATGTGATGAGTTTCTCTTTAGAAGGAGCTGTCACCTTGCTTCCAGATTCAAGCCCTGGACGGTTGGCAGTGCGGGAGGGGCATGCTTCCTTTTTTTCCCCAAGAGAGCAGGCTAGGTTTCTGGTGCCAGGGTGTGAGGAAGACCGGTGCCTTACAGGAAAAGGGTAAATCAGACAGTGGCCGCCCCTAGATCAGCCTGCACTCCTGCTTCCTCAGGCCAGACAGAGTCTTGACAGAGAAGGAGAGGTGGGCCAGAGGTAGTCTGGATCCTCCCGAGAGGGCTCCGCCCTGGGAGCAAGGGGAGAACAGGATGAGGGTCCATGGCAATTCCTGTCCCTCGGGACCTCTGGTGTTCATCTCCTGCTGTTCGCTGGCAGGGCCCAACCCCACCATGGGGAAGCATGCATAATTCCCATGACACTTATCCCTCCAGGGTCCCACTGCCAGTCCCCATCAGAGGCTGTCTGCAAGCTGGAGCCAGGGAGAGGGGAAGGCTGCTGTTCTGTGGAAGAGGGTTTATTTGATGTGAAATCAAGTTCAGATTGTGATGAAAATCTCAGACTGCATACTCTACTTTTCTAACTCAGATCTCAACTGTGATTTAAATAAAAGACAGTTACTTTCTTACATAATCCAATATGGAGCCAGCCAGCCTCAGTACACAGAGGTGGATTAAGGTCGGTTGAGGCCCCGGGCGCAGAAGAAAATATTGGGCCCTTTAAAAAAAAAAAAGAAGAGAGAGACAGGGAAATGTGCCCGACAGGGATCCACCCAGCATGCCCACCAGGTGGCGATGCTCTGCTCATCTGGAGCATCGCTCCGTTGCAGCCGGAGCCATTCTAGAGCCTTTGAGGTGGAGGCCATGGAGCCATCCTCACTCAGCACCCAGGCCAACTTTGCTCCAATGGAGCCTTGGCTGCAGGAGTGGAAGAGAGAGACAGAGAGGAAGAGGGGGAAGGGTAGAGAAGCAGATGGGCGCTTCTCCTGTGTGCCATGACCAGGAATCGAACCCAGGACTTCCACACACTGGGCTGATGCTCTACTGCTGAGCCAACCAACCAGGGCCATCCATATTTACTTTTAATTTAATGCAGTGACATTGATAAATCAGGGTACATATGTTGAGAGAAAACATCTCTAGATTATTTTGACATTTGATTGTGCTGTATACCCCTCCCCCAACCCCTCTCTCCTTCTTCACCCCATCCCCCCTCCCCCCACCCCCCACTCCTATTGCCATCACATTCTTGTTCATGTCTCTGAGTCTCATTTTTATGTCCCTTCTATGTATGGATTCATCTTAGTTTTTTTTCTGATTTACTTATTTCACTCCATAAAATGTTGTCAAGGTCCATCCATGTTATTGTAACATCCATATTTTTAAGTAAAAAAAAAATATTTTGTACTATTAATATTAAAATTGCACATATGAAACCAAACTTAGTGTCATTAGAAAAAAATGTAAAGTTGGGGTTTTGCAGAGCCCTTCAGAAGTCGGGGCCCAAGGCACGCAATAGGTGCGCCCACAGTTAAATCCTCCTCCTCTGTTAGTACACTCCTAAGGATTGCTTACTGTGGGGTTCATGCTGATTCGTCAGTGTGCACACTTATTTACAGGGAGCAAAGAGTCATGGGCCTGGCCAGATTCTCATCCACATGCAGGTAGGGATCATAATAGAATAGGAAAAATAATAATAAAACATTTAAAATATTGACTAAAATTCAAGATCTTGAATTTTAAACTAATTTACTGTGGCTGTTCCCACAAAATCATTTAAAACTTCTTTACATGCTTGTCAATACTTACTACTAGTCTTATCATTTTTGGCTGAGAATTCAAGGAGACAATCCAGTCAAGAGTATTTTGGAATCAGGTAGGAAGAAACGACCACTCAGAGATGGGACTAATTCAAAAGTCAATAATCATTTAAAATGGAGTGTTTTCAAATTACCAATTATGACCCATTAATTAGTGATGAAATCAATCTAGCGGTTATGATCCAGTAAATTATTTTGAAATGAAATTGCATTGATGGAATGAAATAAAAGAGAGCAGAATAGAATATAAAATGTTCAGAAGGCATCACCCATTGTAAGGTTAAATACTTTTTAACGATGATCTTATTTAAGTGTAAGTATGTGCTGGATTAAGGACATAAAATGTATTTCATACTGTATCTCACAGTAAAAAAAAAAGTTTAAAAAGTTTATAAGACTCCAAAAAACAGCATATACAAAACCCATGGAGAAAAACCTAGTCAGGAATCAAAGGTAGCATCAGAAATAGAATACAGGAAAGAGCAGAGTGACATAGAGACAATGGACAAATCCAGATATGTCTTCCTTCGACTGGCCCCTTTCGTTTTATTTTTCTGGAGCCGAAGGTAGTTCTCACCTTCGTCAACAGAAGAAAGAAGGAAAAGAGAGAGACAGGAACAGAAAAGAGAAATGAGGAACACGGAGGAAGAAGAAGGAAGAAAGAGAAAGAATACTTTAAAAAGTGAACAAGTTAGGGAAGACTATTGGGGAGTCTTTTACCCCCACCTCCTCTTTGAAAACAATCTCAGCCTACAGAGCCTGTGGCAGACATGTGCCTATAAAACTCCACTTTGAAGTAAAAGATTTCCAAGTTGCAATCAATATGCAATGCACATTGCAGTGTTTTCACAGGAGACGTATAAAAGGTTGTGGTAGTTAACAAAGTTAGCGTACTATGTGTAACGCTCTGGTAATTAACCTCATAAATTTATTTTTTTTTTTCAGTGAGAGGAGGGGATGCAGAGAGACAGACCTCCACATGCACCCCCCACCAGGATCCACCTTGCAAGCCCACTAGGGGGCGAAACTCTGCCCATCTGAAGCCAGACCACTGCTCAGCAACTAAGCCACTTTTTTTAGCGCCTGAGGTGGAGGCTATAGAGCCATTCTCAGAGCCAGAGTTGGCCAACTCACTCGAGCCAATTGAGCCATGACTGCCTGTGGGAGGTGAAGGGAGAGAAAGAGGGTGGAGGAGAGAAGCAGATGGTCACTTCTCCTGTGTGTCCTGACCAGGTTCTGAACCCGGGACATCCACATGCTGGGCTGACACTGTATTGCTGAGCCAACTGGCCAGGGCCATAAATTTATTTTTTGAACACCCATTTCTTCTGATCAAGTGAAGTATGTGGGGAGTATTTCACTGCTGATAGTGTCTTCCCAGGGTGTGCTGACTGGAGAAGACACCATCATACAGTAGGGACTACACAGGGGCTGCCATCTTGTGCTGATTTTAGACAGCAGCTTCCCCAATGTATTCTCCCTGGAGTTCCGAAATGCAGCGGCCCTGATGATACACTCCTTGGACTCCTGGACACCTGCCATGATGCCCCCCGCTGGCCAGCCCTGCTGTCTGTACTAGAAGCACCTGCACTGAGTCCTGGGTCTCCTGTGGTTCTTGACCTCTACAGGGTCACTGCCTGGACTTCATTTACTTTCATCATAGACTTCCCTGGGCTGGTTGTGTCTCCTGACTGTCAGGTAATGTGTATAACCTTATATTGATATTTACACTAAGCTTGAGATACCTGGTAGGTCTAGTTCAGAAAAACTCCCATTTTTACAATATGCTGACATAAAAAACCTCGCTCTGTCTTCTACTCTCCTAATACAACCCCTACCCCCACCACACACACGCGTACACACACACACACACACACACACACACACACACACACACACAACCATTCTTCAAGGGTCAATAATGCTTTCAGGTCATCTTCCGTGAAGCCCCCTAGTTCTCGTTGACCTTCCTGTCCTCTGTATTGAGGTTTCTCTACAGCACTGAGAACTGGCACTGCCTAATTAAATGCTAACTAAAGTCTATCCTGTGCTGCTCATTGTAGTCCCGCGAATTAGTGTTAGTCTTGACTCTTGGTTCGACTGTGAACTTCTCAGTCTTTGGCGTCTTTTGCAGCACCCAGCACCCTGCGGTGTCTGAAAGTACAGGCCACATGCAGAGCCATTTAAGAAGCTGGTTCTTTAAGCACCATTCACTTCATATATGAAAAGTGACTTCTGGACCAATGCTTCCCTTTGGAAGAACCTAAGAATGGTTGGACATGGTTTCTGGAGACAAGACAAACAAAAAAACAGAAGTAGCTTTTATACCAGGCAAAATATAATGCTTGATATACATTATTTTTCTTAACACTGACCACAACCTTGTTTGGTATTTTTAACCACAACTTATTAAAGAAGAGATTAATCAGAGAGATCAATTTCTCTAAAACTGTACAGCTAGCAAATGGCACAGCCTGGAATCAAGTCTGTATACTCTTTATAAAAATAGTGTCTCTAATATAAATTAGTACTGTTCTGAATTTTAAAAAATTTCAGAAGATAGAAAAACACATCACATCTGCTGGGGGGCTCATTCCAATTTTCCAGAGACCTGGGGACATTTCTTCCCAGGGACTATAAGCTAGTTATCCAGGAGCTAGAAAGTTTTCAGACTATATCTCATGAACTCACACTGGGGCATTGGTCATTCATAAAAAAATTACCTGCAGCCATAAAGGTAAGACAGAGGCTTCAAAATAAGAGATGCAGCAAGTGAGTCATAGAATTTGGAGAAAATAACAGCAACAACAACAAAAAATCAAAATCCAGAAAGATTGGGGTTAATTAAAAATTGAGAACTTAACAAAGTGAAGTCAGTACAGTAATGCAGGCAACAGGTCAGGATGTATGTACAGCTTTCTACAGACTTGATGTTCTTTTAGAAAGTTTACTGTCTCATTGATACAAAAAAATAGAATGCAAAGCCAGAATGGCCAGAACGCTCAATATTCCAAAACCAGTGAGATTATAATAACAGTGATCAAAGTTCACTGAATACTTATTATGCCAACTACCAAGTTAAATTTTTAATGTACATGTGTTACCTAAACTAATAAGTACTATCTGATTTGATCAGTTATCTTGGCAAATATTTATTGACCTTTTACCATGCACCAGGTGCTTTTCTAGACAAAAGAAGTACAGTAGTGAACAAAAGGCACAAAACTCTCTTTTCTCTCTCTTCTTGGAAATATTATTAACCCTATAGTACAGATGGGTAAACTGAGGTTTACATGAGTCCAGTAAGGTGTCCAAATCACAGAGTACTCAACGGCAGAAGGCTCGGGTTTGAACCCAGATCTGTCTGACTGTGAAGCCTGGATGCAACGCTGCCCCCCACTGCTCCAGCTGTCCTCAGAGTACCCTGTCAGGCCTGCTGGCTTGAAGATCCCGCTCTTAATTATCCAGCTTGCTGGAGCATTATACATGCGATCTTTATGGTCTGCTCTGGCCCTCGATCATTTTGTCATTTACTATTTTCTAAAAGTTTCATAGATATGATTTGTCTTCCCACCTAACAAAACTTTGTAGAAGTTTGGGCAAGAAAATAAATTCTGTACATTTCCCCTAAGTCTGGGTGCATTTCACATAAGCTTTAAACACCTTTTAATCTTTCAGGGCACAGTGTCTCAGCTCCATGATGAATAAAAGAAAAAGGATGAACATAATATTGCCACTGCCAGCCAGGGTCTTATAACTTAGTTGGACACCATCATTAAAAATTGACTGATGAAATTTTAGTTTCAACAAATCCCATTTCTGAGAACTTATGAAGGATTGGATAAGGTTTACAAAGATTAGAAACCGACCAACCTAATGTATGTTTTTTAAAAAGGCAGAAAGATCTGTGTTCATGCCTCTGTTTCTATTTTGCACCTGGGTGAAGGGCCTGGATGAAAGAAGGTGAAGCGATTAGACAAAAAACATGTATATATAACACACAGACAACATGTATATATAACACACAGACACAGACAACATGTATATATAACACACAGACACAGACAACATGGATGTATAACACACAGACACAGACAACATGTATATATAACACAGAGACACAGACAACATGGATGTATAACACACAGACACAGACAACATGTATGTATAACACACAGACAACATGTATATATAACACACAGACAACAGGGTGGCGATAGCCAAAGGGCAAAAAGGGGGTGGGGAATGGGGACCGAAAGAGACTTCACTTGGGGTAGAGGGTGCACAGTGTAGTACATAAATGGTTTTATATAGAGTTGTATGCTTAAAACCTGTATGGCTTGGCAAACCATGTCATCTCAATCAATTAAAAAAAAAAAGAATATAGACTATACCCAGATGTAAGTACAGCATAAATTGGAATGGCCACTAATATTGTAATAACTATGTGTGCTGGCTGATGGGTACTAGACTTATTGGGGTGATCATTTTGTAAGGTATATAAATGTCTAATCACTATGTTGTACACCTGGAACTAATAAAACTGTATGTCAACTGTAAAAGGAAAATAAATAATTTTTTTTAAAAAAAGGCAGAAACATCAGAAATTAAAAAGTTAGAGATTAGTAACAACACTAATTTACCTATGACAAAGACTCTCAAAACAAATCATGAGAGAATTAATTGGGAGAGGATCATTAGGTGTTGGGTAATAACCAACGTGGCTTTAAAAGGAATATATCCTATCCAACCAAATCAGTTTACTTCTATCCCAAAGAGAAAGAGACACCATGTTGAAACTATGAAGCAATTAACACAGTGTAGCTTGACTACAGCAAGGTTGTTGATTCTTCCCTATATATATAATATGCCTATAAAAATGCCAATGACGGCCCTGGCCGGTTGGCTCAGCGGT
This sequence comes from Saccopteryx leptura, assembly GCF_036850995.1. Lineage (NCBI taxonomy): Eukaryota > Metazoa > Chordata > Mammalia > Chiroptera > Emballonuridae > Saccopteryx > Saccopteryx leptura. The sequence goes on along the minus strand of NC_089504.1, from coordinate 374,257,788 downwards.
AGAGTGTCGGCCTGGCATGCGGGGGACCTGGGTTCGATTCCCGGCCAGGGCACATAAGAGAAGCGCCCATTTGCTTCTCCACCCCCACCCTCCTTCCTCTCTGTCTCTCTCTTCCCCTCCCGCAGCCAAGGCTCCATTGGAGCAAAGATGGCCCGGGCGCTGGGGATGGCTCCTTGGCCTCTGCCTCAGGCGCTGGGGTGGCTCTGGTCACGGCAGAGTGACGCCCCGGAGGGGCAGAGCATCGCCCCCTGGTGGGCAGAGCATCGCCCCCTGGTGGGCAGAGCATCGCCCCTGGTGGGCGTGCCGGGTGGATCCTGGTCGGGCGCATGAGGGAGTCTGTCTGACTGTCTCTCCCCGTTTCCAGCTTCAGAAAAATACAAAATAAATAAATAAATAAATAAAATAAAAATGCTAATGACATACAGCCTAAGTGCCTCAGTTGACAATGGATACATTCTGTGGAAACCACAAAAGAGGTTTTGGCTAAGAATTGACTTTGAACCCTGAAGTATTTCTGGTTTCCGTGGATGACATAGGTGATAGGAACAAGGAGGGGCTTGTTAAGTCATGGGTGGGCCCCAAAGTGTAGTACAGGTGCTCCTTGTTGGACAGGCCTCGAATTCTTTTTAGATCAGACAGAACTGAGGAAATAGTTGAAAATCAGAAAGGGTTGGATTTTAACAGAAAAGTCATGTAAGAAAAACAACTTCTGATCTTTCTCTCTTGACTTCACTCCTGGGAGCCAAGCGTGTGGAGGAAGCCTTTTCTTGAAGCCAGAGGCTCTGATGCGCTAGAAGGATTACCTTGCTTTGGGTTGTGAGTTGGTCTACTGGGACCTCGGTGTTCTCATCTGTGTAGTGGGGTAACAGCTGGCCTGCTGTACAAGCATTATTTTACGTGGATGAGCTAATTAATGATCATTTGGGGTCTTAAAAATGCAAAGTGTTGCATGAATGCTGAGTATTATTATGTTTCATGTTAAGGGCAGAGACCTTGACTTGGAAAGAAAATGGGAGGAAAAATTACAGGAGACAGAATCAGAAAACACAAGAGAGAAGCTATTACCCAGCTAGGGGAGTACAATGGCAAGGACTTGAGCACCATAAAACATCTGTGGTATTTTCCACTCACCTCTGCTCCTCTAGTCACCGTGAGGGAGAAAGCCGTCTGTTGTCTATAAGTAAAGAATCAGAGAAAGCAATAAAGTGAGTGTTTGCCCTTGACAAGGTTGAGGAAATCTCTCAAATGTCATACAGTTTTGGATGTTCTAAATGAAGGAACTACTTAATCTACCTGGGGGATTGTAGTTATTACATACACCAACGTAAACAAGACTCCAAAATCCAGCTACTAAGGATTCTTTAGACACAAGGCAGTCTGCTTCAAATTGACAAGTTTCCTGAGCTGCCCTCGAAACTCAATTTGTTGACACTCAGTTCATCCCAAATTAATAGAGTTGCCCGTTCAACAGTCACAGCTGCCCTTTGGGTTGGCTTTAAGAGTCTTTCCTGAGGTATAAGGGAGGCCATAAAGACAAATTCTAGAGGTACCAGTACCTTAGAGTGAGATCAATTAAATAAAAGGAATTGGTCTCAGAGGTGAGGTCAAGGCCTTACGACTAAGTCTTCTGTTGGTGGAGCTCAGTTGAGCCCCAAAAGGGTCAAAGAGATTGGGCGTAGGAGTGGTTTCAGAAGTCAATGTCACAAACAAAAAGAAACACTGATCGTTTCTTTCCTTTCTGGTTCTAACCACCTGTCGTCTGAAGCATCCCTCTAATAAATTAAAAGAGCCTTGTCAAATAGCTGATTCTATTAGTAACCAGACATGTGTCTCTCTTGGGCTTCCTGGCAGATCAAGAGGACTGTCAGCCTCTCCACAGGGTCCCAGGGCCATTTAGCTGTGCTCATCAGCTTCTATGTGGGAAGGACGAGGAAGACAATGCCCTTAATTTAGCCATGTGGCCCAGGAACAGCCCAGTGATAACTGTGTAATCATAGGTAGGGTTTTTTTCTGGTGCTGTCCCTCTAGGTTACTCAAGGGCATTGCTGCTGGCAATGAATGTGAAGTAGAGATGGCACAATATGGGCCTTAAGTTTCCTATTTGAAGACCTGTTGGATGTTTTCCCTGATTGTGTAGCTCTGGAGACTTGAGCAATACAGAATTAACCTTCTGTCCTTGGAACTCAATTGTCACTCTGATAATGCAGTACAAATTAACACATGCCTAGGACTCAACAAAAATGTGGACAGATAAAAAGGAGACAGGTGGGATTCTTGATTTCCTCATTGAAACTTGACCTTTTCTAGGAGAGTTTCATAAGCCATAGCTAAGGGTACTTTTGTTTAGAAATAAACATATGCTTTCTTATGTTGGCAGGAACAGAAAGAAAAAAACAGTCAAGATGTTAGGCAGCAGAAATGAATGTGGGTGCAAACATCATTCATACTAAGTCAGCAGCACTTCTTGAGAAGCTCCACCTCTTTTCGGTTCCAACAAGCCAGCTAAAAGAGCCAAAAATTACAAACACAGAAAGAAAAGGATGTTACTACTTAAATTTTTGAGAATGTTGACATCCTTCACTAACCTAGGAGCTCCTTCAAGGCAGAGACCATTTAAAAATTCTTTTCTCGAAACCACTAGCACCATGCCTGGCGCATAGTAGGTCTTCAGCAGACTTTTGTGAATAAGCAAATGATTGAAGGGTAGGTTATAAAGTGCCCAGAAATGTAGTATAGTTACCTAAAATTTGCTAAAAAATTCAAAGGGGTACGTTCTAATGTTATAAATGCAACTCAAAAAATTGCATCTTTATCAAAACCTAATCTATATTAAGTCCATTAAGTCCGTGAAAGCTTTCTCCCTCTAAGTAAACCTCTGCAGGCCTCCCTCAGTTGGTGAGATGCAATGTGGTGCCGACAATGGCTGTTTCTCTCTCCTCCTACTCATGTCAACTGCTCGGGAAATCAAAGATCTTGGCAGCCGCTTAGGCCATCCTGAGCATAATTCATGTTGGTTTAGGATTTAGGCTTACAGGATTAGACTGACGATCACAAACCTCGCCCATTATAAAATCCTAAAATCATTATTAATTTTAAAAGGAGTACAAAACCTTGGGCAAAACTAATAACAAATATATGCCAACTCTAAAACCAGGACGAAACTAAATCCTGTCCAATTTGGAGAGCTCAGGCTGGAGCGGATTAGGGAGGAGGCTGAGGAAGCTCCCGCCCCGGGGAGCTCCAGCAGAAGGAGGACAAGCTCACTGCTTCTGCCCAAAGGCAGGGGACTGACGAGGCTCACCCTGTTTTCCCTAGTCGCCTAGTCTGCAGTGTGCACAGAGGAGGACTGAGAAGAGTAGAATCAACACTCCCAGGCTAAGCAGTGTCTAGGCAGAGAGAGAAGCTGGGACCAAGGACAGCAGCATCCAGGGAGGCGAGGGCTCTGCCGCAGTCCTCAATTATGGGCCTTGCAATTGCCGCCTGCCTTTCAGAAGTGTGAAAGACAAAACAGAAAAGAAAAGTAGGAAAGGAAACATTTGGCGTCCTGAGGAGTGGGTTCACGATCAAATAGAAAAGCTTGCTCCCAGCAAGACAGCACGTGAATTTGCCCGTGCAAACAAACAGCTCAGAGCACAGCACTCGGAGCAAGGTGCAGAAATGGAGGGAGGAGAGGCCAGTCTCAACTAGGGGTGTGTGATTTACAGCCCAAGTTCAAAGTGACGATAATACCATGTTTTTACTTTTTAAATTGTTTTATCCTATTTTTCCAGCCCACAAGGAATGCACCGTGGTGTCAACAGAGCCCCTTTGTCTTCGTAAGCGATTTTGAAGCAAAATATCAGTAAATTACTTCCCAAAACGCCACACAAGTAGATCATGCTGAGAAAATGGGCTTTGCAGGAATGCAGTAAATTGTTTCTGTCACAGAAGAAAATACAACCAGTAGAAATCGTTATGGATGAGTCATTATGAGAAGGGGCCAAAAAAATTAACCTTCATCCGTTTTCATTGTCTTTGTGCAAGCAAAGGAGGGCAGTGTGTGCATTTGTATGTGTTTATTTGAACTCACCTGCCACACTTAGACGTTCGGTGCTAGGAAGTGTCTCAGAGATGAGCAAGGCCAGCCTCTTCATTGACGTGTGCAGGAGGGGGCTGAGGGGAGGGAAAAGGCCACCTTTAGAATATGATATTGCTGAGAAGGTGTTTCCCATGATTGAAGGACAAGGGTCTCTGGATTAAAAAATAAGGAAAAAAATAGTTTTATTTTAAAGCATTTATTTAGTGCTACAGACCAAAATGTGTCACCCCCAAATTCATGTGTTAAAACCTAACTACCCATGTGATGTTATTTGGAGGTGACGCCTTTGGGAGGTAATTAGGTCATGCCATTCAGAGCATGAATGGGATTAGCAATCTTATAAGAGATCCCAGAGAGCTCCTTCACTCCTTCCTCGCTGGGACAGCACAGCATCTATGAACCGGAAGCAGGTCCTCACCAGACACAGAATCTACCAGCACTTGCTCTTTGACTTCCAGCTTCTAGATATTTCTTCTGGCTCTAAGCCAGTCTGTGACATTCTGTTATTGCAGCCCAGATGAGCTAAGACATGAAGGTGTAAGAAATAGTACCAGTCCCAGAATTCAATGTCTTATACACATTGCCTGTTGCAATCCCCCCGACAATTCTGTTTGGTATGTGCTGGTATCACCCCCATTTACAGATGGAGAAGTTGAGGTTTAGAGAGTTGGGGTGCCATGTCTGAAGCCTTGCAGCTGGACCAGGATACATATTAAGGTGTTCTGACAGCAAGCCAGGCCTCCCAGTGGTTTCTGTACCTGCTTGAGTGAAGAGGTTGCTGTGTGAGAGTCACCGCGGACAAAAGCCAGCACTCTGGAGGCAGGTGTACACTTAAAGGAATCGGAGGAAATGATTCTCATCCTCCAGGTGTGAATGAATGGTTTCATAACTGCCTGGTGGACCCTCACCCAGCATGCTGCTCAGTGGCCCTCCCGTCACTCAGAGCTGAGACTCCATGGAGTCCCCTCAGACCCCCTGAAACACTTAGCCCCAGCCTTTCCTACCTTTGCACCCATATAAAATCTATTTCCAATCACTTGGTCGTGATTCTTCCTGTCCCCTCTATGCAGAAATGATGCAGGAAAATGCTCCATTACAGTGTTAGACATGCCCTAGTGTGCGGTAATTGATTTCACGTCTGGATTCAGGGACAGGGGGACACTGTGCAACAGTGGATTTGACACAGGCGCTGTCTGACTTGATGAACACAGCTGCCAGGAGCTGGTTCTTGTCCAGTGGCCTTGGCCAAGGGGCCTGCTTCCATGAAGCAGTGTCCTAAGTAGACACGATAGGACTCACATGGTCAACTTAGTCCCTGTCAGAGACCATGTCATCTCCGACCCAGTGGCAAGTCAAATTGATTTACAAGTGACATGAATTTGAGGGCTTTGTCTTACCACATGGATCTGTGGTGCAAGTCACCTCTGAAATCAGCCAAGCTCAGAAGACACCCTGCGGCAGATGCAGGTCAACACGGGCTCCGTGGGGAGGGCCGGGGAGAAGGGAAGAGCACAGAAACACGCCAGCGGGTGAGTGGCGGGAGGTGGGGGTGGGGAGAGGTTGAGACGGCACAGGGAACACTGCGTTCACTGTCGTTGATGTTTCCACATCTGAAATCCAACTTGTAGATCTTAAGTCTAACAGCCAAAGGCAACAAAAAACATATGTATGCACGTTACTGTCTAGTTTACAAAGAATTTCGCAGATACAATCACATTTTCTCATCAACCTTGCAAGGTTGGGATTCTAACCAACACGTAGTAAGAACTAGATTACTAGTTCTCATCTTGGGATACACGGTGCCCGGGAAGCTGTTAAAGAGCGACCAGGACCCAAGGCCTCCCTCTCCACGCCCAACCCAGATTCCTTTTTAACTGATCCAGACAAAACTCAGTTGTCAGTAATTTTTTTTGCATGTCTATGACAATAAAACTATTAATGGATACTGAAATTTGAATTTTTTTATAATTTTCATGTGTCATAAACATTTTTTTTTATTTTATTAACCTTATAAAAATGGAGAAACATTGATTTTCTCAACCTTTTACAAATGTAGCAACATTCTTTGCTATGACATTGAAAAGCAGGCTTTGGCCCACAGGACATAGTTGGCTAACCTTGCTTTAAAACAACCTATGTTTAATTGAGTTCAACTTCCCACACCTCTTCCTGCCCCCATCCCATGCCCCTCAGATGCCTGCACCCCAACCTTGTTTTAAATCTCTTTCACAGCCTCCCTGCAGGACAACCTCCCCCAAGTATCTAACACGCTGACGTTGCTAACTTTCCCTTCCGTCCTTCCTTCCCTATTTCTTAGGTATAGCTCCCCAGCTAGTTCTTGTTTATTTGGACAAATAAAAATGTAGATAGTCAAAGTATACAATGTGATGCTATAATGTAGTATACACTGTGAAATGATATGGCAATCAAGCTAATTAACATACCCATCGCTTCACATAGTCTTCTTTTGTGTGGGTTGTAAGAACAGGAGCTCTATAAGCAAATTTTGAATCACAATGTTATTAACTGGAGTCATGATGCTGTATAGTGGGTCTCTGGAACCTATTCAGCTTATAACTGAAAGTCTGTATCCTTGATCAATATCTGCCCTTTCCCTCCTCCCTCTGTCTCCAGGTGCCAGTATAAATATATTTATATTTTTAAATATATATAAACATATTTTTTGTTTGTTTGTTTTTAAAGTGAGAGGAGGGGAGATAAAGAGATGGACTCCCACCTGCGCCCCGACCAGGACCCATCCAGCAACTCCCATCTGGGGCTGATGTTCAAATCAACTGAGCTATCCTCAGTGCCAGGGGCTCACACTCAAACCAATCAAGCCACTGGCTGTGAGAGGGAAAGAGAGAAAAAGGAGGAGGAAAGAAGCATCCGGTTGCTTCTCATGTGTGCCCTGCCCAGAATCAAACCCAGATCTTCCTCACACCGGGTTGATGCTGTATCCGTTGAGCCAACCAGCCAAGGCTGGTGCCAGTATGTTTTAAAAGTTCCCCAAAGTGATTCCAACCTATAACCAAGTTGAGAGTTATTGAGTTAGACAGACATGTTTAGATTAATTGATTGAAGCAAAATGTTTTAGAACTGGAGAGGGATCTAAAATTTAAAATACATTTAGGAGACAGGAGAGGAAAGACTAAAAACATAAGAACCCTGACATCCGAGCTGGTGTGACAGACGGAGACTGAGGATTCAGGTAAAGTCTTTATGCCCAGTGCAAGGTGAGCATAGCCTATGTTCTTACTGGCAGGGTGCATTCTCGGGCAACATGATAGCACTCCAGAGTCATGCTTCCCATCCATGTGATTTAGAAAAGAAGGAAGAGAGATGTCCTCTCAGATGTAGGATGTTCTTGGTCCACAGTAAGCACAAAGAAGGCCTGAGGAAAAATCCAGGCTCTGTCCTTGCTTTATACTCTACAGATTTACTTAAAACAATTTTTTAGAAATGTCCTCAACTCCTAGGAGACTAATTTAGCAGTACACAGTCTCCTCTAATGAACTATGAATTGTACTGATATACTAATCTCCAAACAAGGAAAATACTCTTTGTAGCCTGATTTTCCTCAGGAGCTTTGGAGATTTCTTACATAATTTGATAAATTAGCAATACAATGATAATGATAATGATAATAATAATAATAATTCCAACAATAGCTACCATTTGTTGAGCACCTCCCCTGTGTCAGCCTGGAGTTCTTCCTCATTTTGCAAATGAAGAGCATGGGTCTCAGACAGAATGAATGTCATGCCTGGTGTCACAAGCCTGACAGGCATCAGACCCAGATGGGATCTACACATCTCTGGCTCAATCCCCTGAGGCTGATGGGTGCAGAGGTGCAGCACATAAAGCACGTTTGCTACCTGCCACTTGGAGGAGAAAATAATAGTAATATTTACTCTTTCCTGAGCAATTCCTTAAGCTTGGCGCTCTATTTAGCCATTTAAATATATTCTCTCATTTAATGCTCACAAAACCCCGAGAGGCAAATTTTTTATCCTCAATTTACTCATGAATCATTATAGGCTCAAAGGTGATATAAATGAGCCCACAACTGGTAAAAAGCAAAGGCACTTAGGGAACATTTGCTGATCTGTTGGACTCTGAAACCTGCATCCTTCAGCCTGTGCCCTGGTGTGCACAAGCAAGGTCAGGAACCACCTCTTTGCCACTCTCAACACTGGCCTTGCTTGGCGTCCCCTTCATTCAGAGGGGAGTAGATTCCACTCTCTAGCAGGCGAAATCCTTGGAGAAATCTCAGGTTAGGGAAGAAAGAAGCACCTCATTCTGACTTTCTTCCAAGTCAGGGCTGTCCAGCACCATGTTCTTTGGGCAGGAGACAACAGCTGCAGGTGTGTCCGAGATTTGATTACAAGCTGCATGACAGGGGTGCGGGTTCAGAGCAGGGCTTTTAGTAAATTAAATTTATTGGAGTGATACTAGTTAACATAATTATACAAGTTTCAGGAGCCCAGTTCTTATGACACATCTCTATAAACCGTATGGCATGTTCACCTGCCCCCCAAGTCAAGTCTCCGTCCATTACCATTTATCCCCCCATACCTTCCACCTCCCCTCACCCCACCATCCTGACAATCGGGCAGGGCTTTGACAATCAAGCTAACTAGGGCTCAAGTCCTGGCCATGTTATGTGTGCCTCAGTTTCTTCATCTGTAAAAACCAGTGATGAAAACTGCAGCTACTCAGGGGTGTCGAAAGGATTATAAGAAATAATATATGCAGACACATAAAGTGCTTAGCCTAGTGCCTGATTGCTTGATTAATGGAAGCTATTATAACTCTTAATGGCTAAGGGAACTAGGGCACTGACCCCATATTTTACCTCTATTTTCAGGACTGGCAAAAGCTCCATCACAGTGTTCCTGTCAATAACGGTCAATTCCATTCTCTAGAGAGAGCCTAGATATACCTGGTATTAAGGCTGAAGCACAGAAATAGGTATGGAGATACCCTGAAACAGGTGGCCCTCCAGTGCATGTGGAGACCCTTGCTATAAATGCCTGTACACACGGTGCCTACTCACAGGTGTGCAGGAGGTCAGGGACCATGCACACAAGCTCCCTGCCGGAGCAAAACCCCCTTACTCCATCTACTAGCGCGCACACACATGCACATGTGCACACTGCACACATACATATACACAGATATATATGCACACACATGTCAAATCTGCACTCACATGTGCATACATACCCCTCACCACTATGTACCCTGCTGGTCAGAATTCACTGCAGAGAGAAGCATGTTACCAAGCACCCAGCTTCCCCGAGGCTGCAGAGGAGGTGGTCTCTGAGGCACTGAGGCCCTTCAGTGGCTGTAGAAATCTGCTTTCCCTCAGCCTTCTTCCTGACAGTCACCTTCTGTCAAGGAGCGATTAAGCTCCTTTCAGTCAGAACCGCTGAATGATTGTGGTAAGAAAATTGCCTTCAGCGATAGGGATTTAAGGAACGCTTTTCCTGAAAATAGTGCTCAAATTAATTAACTTGGAGGAAAGGGTTGCTGAGGGGTGTTTTTGGTCTGGATTTAATTTATTGTTTCCCGAAGAGTTTGTCGCTGTTGTTGGTGGTGGTGGTGTTGTTATTGTTGTCATTATGGGATAAATAGCGAGGAGAGTATCATCTCTTGGAACATCACAGAGGTCCGGGAGGCCAGTCCTGTGAGACCCCAGGAGGGTCTGCAGGGGAAGCTGAGCAGAGGGCAGAGGCGGTGTGGTTCAGGTTCCATGGGAGAATGCCGTTCACACAGGGAGCCAGATGTGATCGAAGGCGCTAGTGAGTGTCAATGATGAAAAATACACAACAGCAATGCAAGATAATAGCAGCAGTGGGACAAGGACAGGCCCATGATGGCCAGAGTTCCAGCCCTGTCTGACACTACCTGGATAATTGCATTTCATTTCTCTAAGCAGCTGTTCTTGTATTTATACAATGGGATAATAACTTAGTTCTGCCAGTCAGGCTGGCTGACATGAGGATCAGGTGAGACTTCTCTGTGGCAACAGCATTTTGTGTCCAGCTCTGTGATTCCTGGGGGGCACCCAGCAGAAGGGTGGCTCAGGTCACAGTGCAGAGGCCAGAGGGCAGAAAGCACTTGCTTTGCTGTCAGGAAGATCCGAAATTAAAGTTAGTGCCTCTGTCACTAGCTGTGTGACTTTGGGTCAGTAAGTTAACCTTTCTGAGCCTTTGTTTCCTCATTGCAAAATGGGGATAAAAATAAACACATCATAGCATTACTGTGAAAAAAGATACAACTATTCAGCACTCAAAAACTATAAGCATAAAATATGTATTTGAATGGATGCAAAAGACTAAATGTTATACATGCATTTATTCTTAATAACTGTTGTTTAATTTTTTTCTCATACACTGTTTGATCCCAAACAGATTAGAATATTAAAATATCATGTAAAACAATTCCCAGTTTCTGGGTAACTTTCAGTTTGGTAATGCTCTAAATCAGTTCTGTTAGCCATATTGGGTCACTCACCCTCCCGTAGCTACCTCCTCTGTCTTGTCCCTGACTTATACTCAAGAAATACAAGGGATTTTCATATCCGACCCAACCAGCATTTTTAGCTTGGTGTACATGAATGAACTTTTCAGGGTCTATAACCCTTTGAAACTTAAACAAAATAGTGTATTACATTTATGTGAACATTCTATCTATAGCTTTCATCAGGGCAGAAATGAGAGTGATTTGTGTTACTCTGCAAAAAAACTAGAACAAACCGGCTTATACCAAATAGAATGCTGATGGAAAATCAATTTAAATATATATAAATTACAAAACTGATCATTTCATAAAGAATTTTCCAATACTCCTTTTATATAATTTTAAAAAGTTGATTTGAAGAATATACTATAGACTACTACTCAGGCAAAAGAAAAGATGAAACGTCATTTGCAACAACATAGATGGACCTTGAGAATATTACACTAAGTGAAATAAGTCAGTCAGAAAAAGCTAAGAACTATATGCGAGATATAAAACTGAAACTCATAGACACAGACCACAGTATGGTGGTTACAGAGGGAAGGGGGTGGAGTGGGGAGTAAAGGGAGCCACATATATAGTGACAGAATGTGGTTTGACTTTGGGTGGTAGGAACCCAATGCAATATACAGATCATATGTCATAGACATAACACTTGAGACCTCTATAATCCTATCAATGTCACCCCATTCAATTTAATAATAAAAAAGAAACCACTGTTCTCAAAGTGGAAATCTACTGTACATGCCTACATTCAGATTTCTCTCTCTCTTTCTCTCTCTCTCTCTCTCTCTCACACACACACACACACACACACACGCATGCACACACACATGCACACACACATGCACACACACTCATTCACTGTCCCAGTCTCAGTATTCCCCATGGCAGCTGCCCTACAGGGAACCAGATCAATGAAGAGTTTGTGTTTCTCTGCCTCTCACCTCATGGGCATATGAAAGAGTCTTTCAGAGCATCTCACTGACACTGGCATTGCTCTAAACTGGTTGTTCACAATCTGCAGGTGAAGCAGCAAGGACGGTCCCACTTATATGTGACTACTAAACCATACTTAAGAGAGGAAGACGAGAAACAGATCACATGCAAACAGAATGACTGCCGAGGAGATTTATTTTTTAATTTATTTTTAGTTTTTATTAGTTTTTTATTTTTTGTGACAGAGACAAAGAGAGGGACAGATAGTGACAGACAGGCAGGAAGGGAGAGAGATGAGAAGCATCAATTCTTCATTGCGGCACCTTAGTTGTTCATTGACTGCTTTCTCATATGTGCCTTGACCAGGGGGCTCCAGCCAAGCCAGCTTCAAACCAGCAACCCTGTCCTCAAGCCGGATGAGCCCTCACTTAAGCCAGTTACCTCAGGGTTTTGAACTTGGATCTTTCACATCTCAGTCCAATGCTCAATCCACTGTGCCACCACCTGGTCAAGCAAGAGATTTAAAGCATAAGGAGACAACTCCTCTGGGGGAGCTTCGCTTGGAGGTTGGGTTCCACCCCACTCTCTGGGATGCGGGCCTGAGATCCCAGCTACGGTCAGAGCAATATGGCCGGTATGCACACAGCATTCTGATCAAAGGCACGAGTGAGATGTGACGGCTTTCCTACTTTCAAAACACATTAGAAGAAAGGCCATGCTATGAAATGGACTTAGCATCATTTCCATATGGACTGAAGCACATCCTTGGTTGAATATAGCTCTAGATCTTCATTCAACGATTACTACTACAACTACTAAAATATATAATTGCCTTATTTCCTGATTTGGTGGTATGTTCATACAGTAGCTAAACACCCAGCATACGAGACATAGGGGAGCAAATGCAGAAGTAGAGAGTGCCCAATCATACTAGGATGTGGAGAAACTGCCCAGATTCAAAGCTTAATGTAGCAGTTAAAGACAGCGAAGAGCAGTTACTCGCCTCCCACTCAGTGACGCACACTGAACTTACGTACTGAAAGGACTCAACTATTTGTATAATATCAAGGAGTGCAGACAGTTTTTTCCTCACCTTCCCCTCAAGAAAAGCAACAGACTTTATTCATTTAAGCAGACATTTTCAGAGTGTTGTTCATGAATAATCTGCTTTAGACTCACTTGAGAACCTTGTTTAAAATGCAGCTCCCTGGACCCCTTTATAGACACATTGAACCAGGATCTTTAAGGAGAAGAGCCCAGAATCTGCATTTTAATGAGCCACCTAGTGAGCCTTGTGTTCTTTGAAGTTTGGGAACCACTGACTTAGACAAATGATTATTTGTCCAGCAGAACCTTTAAGTAGTCTCTGAAAGCCCTTAGTAAATTGATTAAACCATGTGTTGAGGCATCTCTAAAATAGCACTCCATGAGTCTTTCCTCTGACTGATTTAAAATTGTGTCTCAAAAGGTTTAAAGAGATTAACTTTGTGGGGAAATTTTACTTGTACATCTAGTTGCTTTATTAAGATTATCTGCCTGCAAGTTAGAGCTGATAATCCCAGAATGTTCTTGTCTCCAAGACTCCTCTTCCCATCTAACTGGGTAGGTACATAGTCTCAAGAGATGTCCAGTCACCACCGCCACTGAATTTCCCTGGGTCTGTGACACTATACTGACTCTACTAGTCACTGTCATTTTCTTGATAAAACCATTATTATGGGAGGGATCAGATGAGATGGGGAAATGACAGGCGATGAGATGAATAAAAAGAAAAGAGAAGGGATGAAGTGAAGGCAAGAAAAAGGAAGAGGAAGGGAATGGGAAGGGAGAGGAAGGAGGGAAGAAGAGTGGGGGAAGGAGGGAAGGGGAAGGGAGAGGAAGGAGGGAAGGAGAAGGGTGGGGGAAGGAGGGAAGGGGAAAGAAGAAGAAGGAGGGAAGGAGAAGGGTGGGAGAAGGAGAAGGAGGGCAGGAGAGTGATTCTCTAGCTAGAAAAACCCCTGTTGTCTAGAAAGTATTCTGCAGCAGCAAATCCTTTAGCAGAATGGGGATTAAAGGACTAGCCCTGAGGACCAAAAGGGAGCCATAAAGAAAGTGGCCAATAGAAGAAAAGAGCAAAGCAAAACAAGGGCTGGCAGGAGTTAAAAAAGAAATGTGAAGTACATACACTCCAGAGAAGTGATTTTGTTTTAACACTGCAAAGACTTCATTTTACTACACTTAATGAATCATAACACAAGAACATAAATGTTTAAGGGGTGAAATAAAATGCACAGAAATATAGTCATACTCAACAAAAATGAGAACCCATCAATTTAACGTAAGGTGGTCATCCCATTGCACAGGACACAGCTTCATTTCAAGTCCCCCCCGTCATGACCAAGTTCATGGTAATAAAGCTCACTTTTAGCTCTGGCTAAAATCAATGAGTGAAATGCAGGAGGGAAGAGGAATAAAAACATTTCAAAGAGGAATGAAAAGGGCAGAGAAATAGAGCAAGTATGGCAGCGACAGAAATAACTTCATTCCCTCCTGCCAGTGCCCCTCAGACTAGGAAGTCCTCTGATGTATCCAACTCAAATCTCTCCTGTAATTCCAGCCAATTTCATGTTTGTCTGGACCAGCCCAATAAGAGACTGTGACAATTTACTGATTCAAAATGCTGCAGCATAAAAGATAACAACTTAAATAGAGTCCCGCAGGCTCTGTTTCTGAAATCTTGGATGTGGATGAAAGTAGGGCCTCTCAGATGAACAAGCACAGGCAGGAATGATACTCAAGACTGATCAAATCTGTCCCCTTTGCCAACTGCAAAGGCCATCTGGATTTCCTTTCTCCCTCTGCGTCTGTGACAAGTGACATTTTATTGCTCTAAGTCTGTGGATTCAGTCCTCCATGGGGGACAACTAAGGAGACCTCAGGTGATATCCTCGAGTTGACTTGTTCTCAGCCTGTCCCTCTGAGGGTCTGTCATGGGCCTGGTAACTGAAGACATGGGATGCTGAGGAATGGGTGTACCTTACAATTGACCCCCCCCCCACCATTGTGCTTCAGTTTCTGTGGGGCTGATGTTTTCTGCCTTGTCACTTATGATATCACCTGCTCCCCAAGACCTCTGTGTCCTGCCATTGTGTCCCCCTTCCCTGGAAGACCTGCTCACACCTATCTAGTCAATCCATATTGACTGCAGGTAGACTTCTACTACCAGTTTGCATCTCCCCAACCTTTCTTCCTGCTCCTTCCTGCTCTAGTACACCCCAATTCCCTCTTCCCAGACTGCTCTGGGCAACTTGTCACCTCAGTGAGGCTCCAGGAACCTGCCCGTGTCCAAACCCCATCCCCGAAGACTTGCCATGTAAGCTGGACACTCTTCCCAGCTCACCTGCTGTTGGGGCCTGCCTTTCGATGGCTGAGTCCTACTTGGCCAACCAAAGCACCTGGGGAAATCACTGGGGAGGGTTTGTTGTGTCACTGAGGAACTCCATGGGGAAGTGCTTCAGATCCATGCTGTGCCTATACTCTAGTTCTGGTGCTTCTGTCTTCTCTGGAACCCAAAGTGGGCATTCCATCGAAGCTTATCCTTATCCTTAGGACAAATCAGTCCAACCCCTGCCTTTTTCAAAGCTTTAAAATCCTTGACATGTCATAGAGCATAGTGATCAAAAATTTAGCCTTTAACGTCACGTAACTGAGTTAAATATCGACCCTATAACTGATTCCCCATGGAACGATGGGCAAATCACTTAGCTATTCTCAGCTCCCTGTAAAATGGGGCTATAATCACAATGAATCTGTGATGTTTTTAGCACAGAGATACCTCTGAAGAGAAGCTGATAAATAGTATCTGCCTCTCTTAAATCTCCAGGGCTCCATAATTGTTCTATGGAAGCTTTATCACTGTTAAGGACACAGACTTTAGCTAATGCCAAGCTGAAGAGGAGACCTTTTGCCTTGCTGGGAATTCTACCCACGCTTGCAGCCATTCCCACAGCTCACCGGTGCCGCTGGGTTCAGCATGTCAGGTAAGGATATCATTCCTGCAGCAGAAAAGTCCTTATCCACCCTTACAGTTCTTAGTTCCCTCAACCTCTCCTATTTCAGGGCTAGAGGAGGGCATCCATAACATGACTTTATCTGTGCCTTAAATTCAGGCTCCAGCGGTTACCTTATATGCTCAGGTTTGGTTTGTGCCATTTCTGAGAATTTCTAGTATTGTAACCATATCTATTGTCCTTGATAGGTTCAAAACTAACACAACAACCCTGTGTCTTAACTAAGAGAATGTCCACAGACCCCACATGCTACATGCCATAGCTGTTCTGCCTCTCAGTTGTGTAGACAAATGTGCATGGGTCTTGTAATTGGGCTGCAATGACCTATCGGGGTCAAGATTAATACCTGAGGGGTTAGAGTTACCTATTACTAACCAAAAAGCACACATATAGCACCTCTGAAGGAAAGGGGCTCCTGAGCTACTTCCAATTGTTCAGAATTGCAGTGTCGAGTGACAGATTTCAATTTGTAAATCCAATTCCGAAAGATTCTAAAGTCACTTCCAAGTTCATCAGCAGACTATCATAATCAATTCATTGTGTTTATTTTGGTCACTTGAGAGAGAGGGGGAAGTATTTCATCAATAGCCCTTGGGGCTGGGAAGTCAGACACTCGCCCCTGAAATCTGAGATCTCTCAGACACCCTGGAAAATGTGGAAGCTCCTACAATTATCCAGACCTCGTGAGCTGATGGCAAAATGGCAACACTTCTCCTTTCTTCACCGAGTATCCCATCACACGGAGTTCATTTCTCCACCCTGAAACCTGTCCTGGCCTCCTGATTTGCTCATAGAATGTAGTAGAAACTACCCCATGCCAGTAGGGAGCCTCTGCCTGGAAGGGCCTCCCTGCTGTGTGCACTCTTAGACACTGTATTTGTCCCTAGAGCAAGTACAAGCCCATCTGCTGAAGACTGGGAGCCCACGTGGGCCTGGCCAAGGCCACCCTGGACAGCCATCCCCTGTGGAGCCGCTCGCTGCAGACACACCAGTGAGCAAAGCCCAGTAAGGCTGCTAGTGAGCTGAGCCCATGTTGGTCACTTTACGCTACTGGGCTGTCTGTGTTTGTTTGGCTTTCTCACGCAGCCTTGTTGCAGTAATAGAAAAATGGATTTTAAAATGTAGCCATAGATTACATCCTGACAAGTCTCATATCTCCTGACCATGAACTTAGAAATTTTTTAAAGTGACTCTCCATGTATAGCTGTTTCAGTCCAAAGGTAGTGCTGTAAGGCTGAGTGCTTCTCTATTCTGATTCTTTTACTTGTTCTTTTCTTTTTACTTTATTTGTAATAATTATAGATCTATTATAGATCCAAAAAATGCAAAAAAAAAATAGTACAGGAGAGCCAGGTAGTTGATTTTTTCCCCTAATCTGTTGCTAATAAATGCTTGTATAAACAATAGCAGAAATAAGTTACCATAAAATTAAAAATAAAGATATAAAAAAAATACTAGCCCAAATTCTTTATTATTAGATTCAACAGAAGAGACATTTACAGAACATTGTATGAAAAAGTCGAAATGGGTGTTTTCAGTTTGCGTCCATGTCCCATCGCAGAGCAGTGACAAGCGTTACATGACGTGGCGCGGTGCCATAGACCACGCCGAGACAGCGTCACTGTCAGCTCTTCTAAAGAGCTGAGATGAGGAATGGAAACTAAGCCTGAGTACAGCAGGGATCATTTTAGTCTCAAATGATCCTATCATGAGAAGGTCTTTACAGAGGGTATTTTAAAAATATCTTTTAACCTAAGTCAGGGGTCCCCAAACTTTTTACACAGGGGGCCAGTTCACTGTACCTCAGACCGTTGGAGGGCCAGACTATAAAAAAAACTATGAACAAATCCTTATGCACACTGCACATATCTTATTTTAAAGTAAAAAAATAAAACGGGAACAAATACAATATTTAAAATAAAGAACAAGTAAATTTAAATCAACAAACTGACCAATATTTCAATGGGAACTATGCTCCTCTCACTGACCATGAATGAAAGAGGTGCCCCTTCCAGAAGTGCGGGGGGGGGGGGGGGCCGGATAAATGGCCTCAGGGAGCCGCATGCGGCCCACGGGCCGTAGTTTGGGGACCCCTGCCCTAAGTGCTATAAAGCAGCGTTTTTGCGGTTAACCAGCCCTGGATGATGGGACAAAAAACCCTGAAACATGCTCCAGCCTCCATAGGAGAATTTTCCTCCACCAGTTTTCTTTTCTGTCCCCACCACTAAAACAAACAACAACAACAAAAAGCAAGCGCAAAACAGGCACACACAAGAGGCCAAATCACTATTGAAGTGCAGCTATTCGAGATGTTTGGTTCTGAACACTGTAAATCAAAAAGAATATATTACTGGCTAATGTGCTGCTGATAGAAGATTGGTTGTTGGTGGTGGGTGGGTGGGTTTTATTTATTTATTTTGGGGGTAGTTTTTAATTTTCTAAGCTTGTCTCCCCAAGTAAGAGAGGTATTGAGCCAATGAGAGTTAGCCCTTAGTGTTCCCCCACCCCTTTTCCTGGAAAGGGACAGAAGTCCTGATAGCAAAGTCCTCTGTTTCTCAGGAGGGATACGCACAAAAAATTAGTTTTGTTCAAAAAGGCAAAAGAGGGAGAGGAATTATAAAGATCTGGCCACAGACCAGAACTGCTGAGGTTCATATAATACCCACATTTATTAAGATGATCTCCTGACAACCACACCTCTTTGCTGTCCCCTTCAGAACGAGGAAGGCGGCCGAGCTCCAGAGCACGAACCCTGAATGCACCCAATGTCCTCTCTCTCCTCATGGAGAGTCTGTCAGACATTTGGCATAATGACAGCAGGGGAGCAGGTAATTTGTGTCATTTTTCTCTTTTCCTCTTTGTCCACTTACCTAATAAATGAACTTCTGTTTCGTAAGTGTTACAAAAGAGCCTTTCATTTGGTAGGAGCATGCAAAAGAACAAAAGGATGGCAGAAACCATCTGTAAACTATTCAAATGGCGTTCACCTGCTGCAACATCTTTCTGCATCCATTCTTATCTCTTTCCAGTCCATGCTTTTCACAAAGGCAGATCTGATCCTGCCAGGGGAAGGATTCAATAGTTTTCCATTGACCTTAGTGTAAGGTCGGTGGATAATGGGAAAGGTCAGACACGCGAACTTTGACTAGGACCGCCCACAATCAAGTGCGCCAAAAAAAACTTCCCAGGAGTCTTTTGGAGAAAAGTGACCGTCTGCCAGCCAGTGAGATTTCACCATGTCATATTAGCTCAACCACCTTAGGAACCCTTTAAATATCTCCCACATGGGTCACCACTTGCGACTTCCCTGGCCTCCATCTTTCCTTAGGGCCAGGGAATCTCATCAAGTGGGATGCGCACTCTGTACTCAATAAAGCCTTTTGTTATTCCACACCTTGTGGCTCCGGCCCCTCCCTTCCTTCCTTCTTGGCAGGGAAAAATACCTTACACTTAGAATAACTTTCAAGCCTAGAATGGTTTCTATGGTCCAGCATGATCAAGCTCCTACTCAGCACCTCTTTGCCATAAAATCTCCCTCTTTCTTACTTCGGTCCCTTCATATTAGCATTTTCTCTTCAGACTTATCAAAGTTCTTTTCACTTCTGGGATCTCCACATCCACTCCCATCCTTGTCCCTTTTCTCCTAACTTCTCATCTTTTACTTCTTAGCCTTCAACTCCAGACGAAAGCAAGTCCCCAACATTAGTTATCTGACTATGTCAGACTTTTTCAACCCCCCCCCCTGCAAAGGAACTATCAAAACTGTACTCATATAATCATGTGTATGATTCCTCTTTAATATCTTTCTCTATCACTAGATTATATGAGCTTCATGAAGGCAAGAAGGCAGATTCACTTCTTTGGTTCGTTCAATATATTTCTTGGATAAATGCAAAGCTATTTCAGCACCAGTCCTACCTCCAGTACTGAAAGCCCACACCCCACACACACTGTCAAATTCTGCATTTCTGAGGACAAGGAAAAACAGCACAAGACTATTTTCCTCTAGAATCTGAGCTCAGATGAACTCAAAACAAGAACATGTACATTTTTTCTTCCAGGATAAGAAAAATATTATGAATAAAAACCCTCTTTCTTGGAAAGCTCAGCTAGATAAAGGCACTCTTTAAAGTTGATCAAATGAACTTTGAACTCTACAGATTCTTGATATACTCCTATTTTCTAGGAAAGGTGATGACAGTTCATTCATGGTAGGATTTCTCCAATTCCTGCTATGACTCAGGGCTATCTCCCTGTGACTGTGGCTTTACTCTAATTAAGATGATTTTCCCAATGTAGTCTCCGATAGCAGCATCTTTTGAGATTCAGAGAACCTCCTTATCTGGTTAAGTGGGAAAGCACAAGAGGATATATAAGTGTCAGTCCAGGTTATCCCTTTAGAATTACATTCAAATAAAGCCTTATTCAACTCTCAAATACTTATGTCTTCAAAACCAAAGGTTATCCAGTTTCTAAGTAGTCCAGATATTCCCATAAGAATAGTAATAATCTTTCTTTTTCCAATCAGTGTAAGATTAGCTACTAATTACATAGGTCTTTCCATAATCCCCAAGAATAATTTAGAAACTATGTCTCTAGGTTGTACACTCTGCTATTATTTTGATTTCCCTGCTTGACAGCATTGGCTTTGACCTTTTAACATGTTAAATTGTTCATGCATCATTTGTCAATACAGTGCCTATCTGTAAAATTTCTGAAATATGCCTTGTAGGGAAGGCCCAATGACTGTGTACCCAGTATGACTCCTTTTAGAGATAACCCAACAAATAACCAGATTGCTTGTCCTAAGAGAGATCTTCTAAAATGCCTCTAATGTTTTGCCCTTTCCTTTATCATGAAACCTGTAAGCATTAACTCCACATCTCGACAGTGATCAGTCCTATCTGCTCTCCAAACTGGACCAGTTATTTATTTATTTTTTCCATTTACAATTTGAATGGCCATTCAATATCCTTGTCAATGAAAGAATTCTCTTGTTATATTTCAAGACTCGATGACTAAGCTTCAGTTAGAATCCCTGCATTCACATACACCACAGCCTCACCCAGAGCCTGCCTCCTTTGTCCCTCATAGTGGCAGGGCCTCCAGCATATACACCATAAATGTTTTCAAATTGGTATGAATGGGAAAATAAATGAGAATAGTGAATTCATATTTACAATAATCATTTTTGAATTTTAGTTAAAATTATTTTGTTCAACAATATTCCTCATTAAAACGATACTTTAGATTATAACTACTACTTCTGTACAACTGCATTGTGTCAAACATTACTGAACCCAGACTTGTATCACTCTATAAAGCAGGCCAGAGATCACTGAACCTACCAGCATTCTTTTATTTATTATTTATTTATGGTCAGGGATTAAATACTTAGATTTTTTTTTTTACAGAAGGACATAGTACTCCATAATGAATAGGCTGCATGTGAATGTATGACAAAGATCTCCTTGTGACAGCACTCTCTGAAGGGCTGACAAGACTGCAGCTTCTAACTATGATGTGGTAACAAATACTAAACTTATATAACCATAATAAACAACTAGAAAAATCACCAAAATGTATAAATCAAACTGCTTGTAGACACTGAACGACAGACAAGAGAAAAAAGCAATTCCGGAAAGAAGAGAAACAAATCAGGTAAGCTTAGTAATTGCTCCCGATTTCTGCATGGAACCAATTTCTGAACTATGCATTCAAAAAGAGTTACCCTAACAGAGTGTAGCAGCAGCCACCTTTATAAATTAAGGAGAGAAAGAATGAAGTTCAAGGAACCTGTGGCAGCTGGAAGTTGCAGAACAGAGTTTCAGAAAGAAAGGAGCAATATAGAAAATGAGCCTTAGAAATCTGCATATGATCCTTTGATCTTGATTGAAATAAACTGTATGACCTGCAGAGCCTGAAATACTTATCTTCTGGTTTTTTATAGAAAATGTTTGCCAATCATTGTCTTAGAAATAAAATATACAGTATTTAAAGTGATGTTTTTACTGGACAAAATTAACTACAGATTAGACACTGAAGAAGAAGAGATCAGTAAATGTGAAGACAGTAATAGAATCTTTCCAAAGTAAAACCAGCAGAGAAAATAATCCTGACAATAAAATGAAAAGAGTCTCAGGGCCTGGGGGACAATATGAAGTAGTCTAACACACATGTGATAGGGGTAGCAGAAACAGCAGGAAAGGAGAGTGAGGTATAACAATATTTGAAAAATATAATGGCTCTAGTTTTTCCAAATTTCATGAAAACTATAAACTCATATGAAATAAGGTTAAAGAATTCTACACACTAGAATGGGAGAGGGAAAGGGAGAGGGGGAGGGGCACAAAGAAAACAAGATAGAAGGTGACAGAGGACAATCTGACTTTGGGTGATGGGTATGCAACATAATTGAATGACAAGATAACCTGGACTTGTTATCTTTGAATATATGTATCCTGATTTATTGATGTCACACCATTAAAAAAAATAAAATTAGAAAAGAGGAAGGAAAAAAAAAAGAATTCTACACAGGTAAACACACACACAACACAAACCCACATCATAATCAAATTGCTTAAAACCAGAGTTAAAGACAAAATATTAAAAACTAAACTCCTGGAGGAAAAAAATATGTCACTTTATGTACAGATAAAGATAAGAATGAGAGAAAAACACTTTGAAAGTCTTAAATCAATACAATGACATCTTTTAAAAAGTGAACAAAAAGAGAAAAAAAACTTGTAACTTAGTTTTCTATAGTCAGTAAAAATAACCTTTAAAATAAGGACAAAAGTGAACCTTTTTCAGACAAAAAAAAAAAACTTGAATAAATTTATCACCAGTAAATCAGTCTCACAAGAAATATTGAAAGACATCATTTGGGCAAAAGAAAATGATAACAGATGAAAACCGGGATCTACACAAAGAAATTAAGAACACTTTAAATGTCAGTATTTCTTTTTTTTCTGATGTGTTAATTTCTTTAAAAATACATGAATGTTTAAAGCAAAAATCAATGTGTTATGTGATTTTATAATATATGTAGAAGTAAAACGTATGATTAAAATTCTACAAAGGATGGGTAGGATAATGGAAGCAGTCTGTTGTGAGAATCTTACATAATACAAGAAACTATGTAATATTGTTTCAAGGCAGTGTATGATATATAAAGTGCATATTAGAAATTCTGGAACAACCACTAAAAAAAATAAAATAAAACAGGTGATCTAGCTAATAAGCCAGTAGTGAATATAAAATAGAATAACAGAAAATTGTTAGTGAATCCAAAAGGTGAATGATAAAATAAGAACAAAGAGCACATAAGACAAATAGGAAACAAGCTACAAAACGGTGGACTCCAACGCAACCATAGCAATAATAACATGAAATGTAAATGCTGTAAATGTGCCACATAAATGACAGAAATTCTCAGACTTAATACAACAACAAGATTAACATTCGTTGACCACAAAAAACCTTTAAGAAGGTTAAATAAAGACACCTTTATTTAAATATAAATAAATATGGTCTTTAAACTATGTGCTGCAAACATGAATGGGAAGAAAGCTGGAGAGCTATGTTAACATCGATAACATACACTTCAGAACGAGTGATACCATAAGGACTAAAGTGGGACATTTCAAAATAAAGGACAAAGAAATTTTAGATTTTCAAACAGAGCCCAATTAAAGTGAACTGCCTTGTGGGATTGCCAAATAATTAGAATGGGATCAAGCATCCTAAATGATTCGAGGTAAGCCGTATTTAAGTTAGTTTGAACTCAAATTTTTAAAACACACACACACACAAAAACCCACTAGAAAGTAGACTACATACTTCTTTCCTGTTCTAATTCCACCTTTTTAATATACACATCTATGTTTGACCCTCTTTATCTAAGTCTGAGATGACTACCTTTTTACCTGCCTCAAGTTACTTTTCTCATCTCAAGTTACTTTTCTCATCATTTTCATTTCATTCACTATCTCGGTCCAAGCAGTACATCATTATCTTGAGTTCCATGTTGTCCTGCATTCCTTCTATATGAGCACCTGTGGAAGAAGAGCCTGCAAATCATCCACCAATATAACCTGAGTCTTCTTTATCTGTAATAACAGAACTCCTTTTATCTGGGAACATTGGTATCCAGCTGAAAGTTGGTTTCCCAGCCTCACTTGGCTGTGTGGCCATAGGACTAAGGTCTTCCACTTCCTGGTTGTGCCATAAAGGAAATAGAATGTTAGCCCCGTGCTTCTATTCAAATTTCTACTAGCTGAGAAGCACTTTTGATAAAGGGTCTGAAATATTTATTCTTGTTTAAGAACTTTTTAAACAAGAGTAAGTCTCTTTGTAATAACAGCTTAGAATAAATACTGAGTACTAGAGTACCTCTTTAGTTTTCTTTGCCCCAAAGAACTGGTAACTTTGCACAGGAATTCAGTTTCCCATGAAATTGCTATGTTATTACTATGTAAAGAAAACAATAATAAAACAATTGGTGTCACTTTTTAATTGGGGGCAGGGACTCTGAAAACCCAACCCTATGTCCCTAAGTTAGTGCTTGCTACCTTTGCCAATGAAAAAGTCAAGTTATTTCCTTCTTTTTTATTTTTAAATTTTTTATTGAACTTATTGGGGTGACATTGACTAATAAAATTATATAGGTCTCAGGTGCACAATTTTATATTACATCATCTGTATATGGCACTGTGTGTTCCCCACCCCAAGTCAAGTTTCCCTCCATCACCATCTACCCTCCTTTACCCTCCTCCACCTCTCCCACCCCCTCTCCATCTTAAAATCCCACACTATTGTCTGTGTTTATAAGTTTTTTTCTTATAAACTTGTTCAGTTCCCACCCAGTCCCCCAACCGTCATCCCTTCTGACAGTTGTCTGTCTGTTCTCCATATCTGAGTTGGTTTCTATTTTTCAACTTATTTCTTTAAAATACTGCAATTTATTGCTAGTCTATAAAAAAGTGAAGACCCTCCAGAGATAGGCATTAAAAGAAGTTTTACAGTACACACATACACACACACACACACACACGCACACACACATTCAAGTGTCAATTCATATGAAATGGGATGAGCTTATTATCTTTCTAAACCTCCGTTGGCTGCTTAATCAGGAAGGGAGAATGAGTATGTCTGCCTCCATACTGCAGAGAATTGCCGAATCACCTAACCATCTGCCTGCTTCCAAACTCAGCTTTTTTAGGCTTCAGACTTTTTGGTCCTAGTTCCAGCACTTTCCTTTTGATCTCAGGCTTTTTTCTTTCAGTGGTCGTTATGGAGACACTGCTCACCTCCAGTCTTGGGATGTTAGGGTTCGAATAACGAAAGAATGGATTTTGGAACACTCAGAGAATCTGGTTCAAGTGCCCACTAAAGAGTTATCTGAATCTTCCAAATAGCCAGTGGTGTATCCTGTTGAGCTTCCCAGCCCCTATGTAAGCTAGGGCCTACCTAACCAATGGAAAATCTCTTCTTAAAATAAACACTATCTCAGATTAAAACCAGGCTCCTTGTGAGAAGCTTCTTAGAACTAACATGTTGCTTTACTTAAGGTAAGCTGTCTGGTTCTTGGATAGAGACTAATAGCCAAGATTGTATAGAGACCCATCACCTTGTTTTGTCCAAAGCTGCTTTATCAGGAACAAGCCCCAGGGTGCTGTTATTTAATCAATAGCAGAGAAGCAGAGAAAGAAAAAGAGAAAGAGAGTTCACAATATGCCAATTGTTTCATCTGGTTTTCTATGAGCAGTTGTGAGGCCAGTGGAAGTCCCCTAATCCTATCAAGCAACCAGACAGATTGATTTTGACTTTGCTAATAGTTTCTGGGATGAAGGACAGACAAAAGGGAGAAATGAATGCACCATTGGGATCTACACCTTCTATAGAGATCAAGAAGCTCTTTCAAAGCTGCTCAGGGCCCTGTAAGAGCAGGGTCAAGAAGGCGAAGGCTGGTTCTTTTTCTAAAACCAGGGTTAACACCCAAGGCATAGGAGGAGATCAAAGGACCTTCAGATAGAAAGCCATGTGCTTTTAGATTTGTCTACAAGCACTCAAAACTCCAAATGAAAAGAAAAAAATCAGCCCTGGCTGGTTGGCCCAGTGGTAGACCATCAGCTCAATGCGTGGAAGTCCCGAGTTTGATTCCAGTCAGGGCACACAGGAGAAGAGACCATCTACTTCTCCAACCCTCCACCTCTATCCCGTCTCTCTCTCTCTCTCTCTCTCTCTCTCTCTCCCTCTTCCTCCTCCTCCCTTCAACTCTCACAGCCATGGCTTGATTGATTGGTTTGAGTGCACTGGCCCTGGGTGCTGAGGATGTTTCCATGGAGTCTCCTCCTCAGGTGCTAAAATAATAACTCAGTTAAAAGCATGGCCCTGGATGGGCAGAGCATCGGCCCCAGGCAGGGGTTGCTAGGTGGATCCTGGTCAGGCCACATGCCGGAGTCTGTTTCTTTATCTCCCCTCCTCTCGCTTGGGAAAGGAGAAAAAAAGATTACCATAAAGAAGAAAATAAAAAAAGAAAAGACCTAAGTTATTTAACCAGAGATTTTTTTCACATCATATAAAATAGCTTCCTATCCAAATATTTGGCACCATGTAGACTTACAGAGGTGTTTTAGCAAACCCAAAGTTATCTATCAGCCTTATCTGCAAAAGAGGAGAAATGGTAAATGTTCTTGAAAAAGATATTAAATAACAATAACTAAATTTTATTTTGAGTACAGATGTTTCTAACTCAATTCAGAATTGGTAGCGGTCAAGCCTATCTATCTAGACCACGGGTAGTCAACCTTTTTATACCTACTGCCCACTTTTGTATCTCTGTTAGTAGTAAAATTTTCTAACCATCCACCAGTTCCACAGTAATGGTCGTTTATAAAGTAGGGAAGTAACTTTACTTTATAAAATTTATAAAGCAGAGTTACAGCAAGTTAAAGCATATAATAATAATTACTTACCAAGTACTTTATGTTGGATTTTCGCTAAGTTTGGCAGAATAAATCTTTATAAAACAACTTACTATAGTTAAATCTATCTTTTTATTTATACTTTGGTTGCTCCACTACCACCCACCATGAAAGCTGTAATGCCCACTAGTGTGCGGTAGGGACCAGGTTGACTACCACTGATCTAGACAGACTGTCCTCTTAAGCATTTTTTATTCTTGTACATGTTAACCAATATGCTACTTGTCTGAAAGACCCTGTGACTTACCAAAAAAGTACATAGTTTTGATACAGATGTCTTACTGTTTTATGGAACAGTTATATTCTTTGAAGATGGTATACAAATCAATTCAATAGTAAAATACAATTAAATGGGCAGGTTTGCATAGAGGAATAGCAGTCTTCTAAACAGATAACCAGTTCTCAATATATTAATATTAATATATTGTGCTTTCTTGAAACCATCACAACCATTTTCTCTCAGTGTGAGGTTCAATCAAAGGCAAGCAAGATGAATTTGAACAGGAACAGTTAGGATTTCAAGGCAACTTTTGACAAAGCAGCATTTTCGTGAAGCCTTCTTTCCTTCTCATAAGGTAACTTATGAGATTCCTTCATTAACTGTGCAAACGTTTACTATGTATTACAGTCTAGACATTGAATGATTATTAGTGATCTAATACATGCTCATATAAGCAGGGCACTTTCATTCAAATAACTCAAGATGCCTCACAGGGTTGGGAAGTGTGCTCTGGAGGACCCAGGAAGTGGCAATGGCCTAACTTGAAAGGTATGGTCTGGTAGAACTTAGGTGAGTAGGACTTGTCCTGGGAAACAGAGGGGCATTATTCCATCAGGACTGATAGCTGAGATGAACCCATGGGGGAGGAACTCAAAGTCTGGCAGGAGTTTGGAGAGGAAGGCAGATAGCAACAGGATCTGGGGCCCGGCGTATGCAGTGGAGTATGCTACTACAAGATTCCCAAGACATGCATGTGGATTTAGGTGATCCTGAGAAAGCAAGGATGCCCTAAAGACTTCTTGTCACAGGAAGCTGACATCTGAGTAAGAAACAATTTTTTTGAGCGAGGATTGCAGAATTCATAGGGGTGGGAGGCAACAAAGCAAACATCAGGGGACTGTCAGGAGGCTATGGCAGTCATCGTGGAGGTGGACAGGAACTAGGAACACACAGCCTGCACCTCTGTCTCCCAAACCCCAGCACCTCCTGCAGCCTGGCTTCACCCACCCTGCCCAGCGCACTGAACGATCCGATCCTTGTCATTACACCCTTCTGGGCTCCCATTCTAGACTCCAAGAGCAAGGCAGCAACGTTGCTCAGTCACAAAAAGGTAGCAACAGCGCTAACAACTATGTAAATAAACCAGGTGGTATGCTCTAAAACTTCTGTGAGGTAGACACAGTTTTCCCTGGTAGAAAAAAAAAGTTTAAGATAAATAGCAGAGAACCAGTAAGGAATTCAGACTGTGACCTTGATGCTTATTGATTCCTGCAGCTGTTTATCTTTCTCTAGGCTATCCTAGAAAGGGGGAAAAAAACCCTCCAAAAACAATTATCACTTAATTATAACATTGCTTGGCTTGGGAGAGCCGTCTGGTTGGTTGCTGAACACTCGGAGGGAATAAGTTAATCTCTATAAACCACCCCGCCTGACTGGAGCTGCTGCTTAAAATTCTTAACCACAGCTTCATTATCCTCTGGTATGAACAGAAGAAGAGGAAGAAGAAATAAAGAAACACCCACATTTTCTTCTCATTTGCAAATGCTGAGCTTGGCTGGCTGGCTATTTCTCACCTGTGGGAACTGAATCCTGGTGGATTCCAGCCATGGGGCCACCAGACAAGGTGAGAGAGAACACATGTCCCCTGTTTATTGCTGGTGGTGGCAGCGCTGGTGGGAATGGTTGGTGTGGTTGTTGCTGTGGTAATAATACTTCATATTGAGCTGCAAAGGGAAAAAAGCAAAAGAACAAGATTTTTTTAAGGCAAATAATCTTTTTTTTTTCTTCCACCTCACCCGTGTATAAAATGTTGGGCCCTAAAGGCAGCCCGGGTTCTCATCAGTCATTTCCTGGTGGGTGGAAATTTCTCACCACTACTGTCAACAGCCACTCCGTGCAGGAGGCTTGATCATGTCAGTGGGGTAGGTGAGAAGTCAGCCAGCTGGAATTTTGCAATCAGAGCTGATAAACTCAGCCTATCTTGCCCTGTTCCTTTCTATACATTTCCTTATCTCAGGGATCATTAAACATGTTTGGCTCACAAACAACCATAGCAAAAATGGGCAAAGGACTTCACTAGACAGTTCTTCAAAGAAGATATAAAAAGATGCTCAACATCACTAATCAGTGGGAACGTGCACATCAAAACCACAGGAGGACATATCTCACACCTATTAGGAAAATAGGGAACACAAGAGACACAGCAAGTGTTGGTGAGGATGTGGAGAAATTGGAACTTTGGTGCAAACTTGGACGGGAATATAAAATGGTGTAGCCACTATGAGAAACAGTGCAATGGTTCCTCAAAAGATTAAAAATAAAAGTACCATATTACCACCCATCAATTCCAATTCTAGAAACTAATTACTAACGGTCTCAAAGAGATGTCTGTACTCTCACATCCAAAGCAGCTTTATTCACAATACCTAAATGGTGGAAGCAACCCAGTGTTCACTGAAAGATAGTTTTTAATTTATATTTATATCTATGATGAAATATTATCATGGACAGCGACAGTTATGGGAAGAGGTATAGGTAGGGCTGGGGAGAAGGGGGAGAAGGAGCTTGTGTAATGGGCAGAGTATTTTAATTTTGTAACATGCAAACACTTCTGAAGATGGGATGTACACCATTGTCAATGTACTTAACACTACTGAATTGTATACCTAAAAATGGTTTGATGTTATAAAATATTTTATAAAATGCTTGCTTCAATTTTGGAAATGGGTCATATTCAACAGAAGGATGAATAGAACTGTGGAGCTCTAACTCGATTCCTCTTCCAAGAGTTTGTTTACTGAAGGACCTCAGACAAAGCTCTTGACTGCTCTCACAGTTTCCCCGTTCATAAAACTTGATGGACCATAATACCTAATTCTTATTTCATTGAGGGGTGGGTGTTAAGAGAAGGTGTTTAAAGCAAAAAAAAACCAAAAACTGTCCAATACGTCACAGAGACCAACCCTTTGCCCCTACCTAAACTATGATGGGAAATAGCAGGTCACACATGCACCTCTGACAAAGGGTAAGTTGCAAGGCTCCTGACCACCTGTTTCTGTGGGGCTGTTGATTGGGATCTCCCTGTCTTGATAAAGGAAGCTTGCCTTTCCTTAGCACTTGCTACACTGGCACATGTGTAACTGCACAATATCAGGGAGAAGACTGTGCCACTCTCTCCCCCTGTACCGGTAGAGACTGAGGCCCAGATAGGGGACTTGGATCCATGCCCTATGACTTCAAATTCAGAGCACATGCTATGCTTCCAACCTTCCGTCTTCCTTCATTCGAAACAACTCATTTCTCTCTTCTGAGTATTCACATCCTACCCATTCTTCAAACCCCATTCAAGTCCCTCCTTCACTCATGACCTCCCTGCCCCCTTTCTCTGCAATATCATTTCCACACCCCATTCTGATTGTTCCTTCCCCCTGTCCTTTAATTCCTTACACCCTCATCCCCCCAGCATGGTCTTCGGCTTTCCTAGACTTCACTCCAGCAGGTACCTTCTCACCTCTGGGGCCAGGTCCTTGATGTCTCCTCTGCCTGGGATGCTCTCTTATATGATGGCCACATGGCTTATCTCCTTCAAACACTTCCCTGGATACTCGACTTAAAATACTGGTCCCATCACTCTAGATTATTATTCACCATATTCATCAGCACTTGATGTACAGAATGTTTTATGCTTCTCTGCCCATGGGAAGGTAAGCTCTGTGAGGGAAGGGATTTATTCTCTTTGGCTGCATAATGGCGTGGTGCACTTGGAAATGCTGGGCTGCATTAGTGGTTCTGCCTGTTGGCGCATTTCTTCTTCATCTGTGGCCTCACAGTCTTGATTTCTTTGTGGTTCAGCATGGGGTTCTAACTGATATAAGGCTAGTTTTGATGGTAAGATTTCAGTCAGAAATGGCTACCCTTGGTTTTACCACTCACACGAAGGTGCCCTGTTCCATAAGCACACTGGCTGTGTCACCATCAACACAATCATTCTTTCTGGTAATCTGAGAAATTGTTGAAAAGTGCCAGGGGGAGAAGAGGGTGGTCCTGAGCTTGGTAAAAATAAAACCCTCTACACCACACATAGCCCCTGTGCCCTGATTGCCACCACAGCATGAAGCAGGACCTGGTAGGTAGAGTGACCAAGAGCCCAGTGGGGGTCAGATTAGGGTTTCTGCTCTGCCATCAGAAGGGAAGCCATCAGAGATTCATGACATGCCCATATCTGGGGACTGAGCTATAGAGTCACACTTACAAGAGAGACAAATGCTCACACCTCGAGGCAGAGCCGACCACCAAGCTCCCTCCTCCGGAGTAGTTTGGGGATCTGGTCTATGCTCCTGACCCACTCAGCCCCTCACAGCTGTCTGCGAGCTGCAAGCCCACTAGATGGCGACCTCGTGTCAGTGGTGATGAAAGAGAGGCAGCCTCGGAGAGTGACAGAGATGGTCGGTTGCCCTGTATTGAGCGCTTAGGATACATCTGGCACAATCACAAGCTTTTTCATACCTTATTCATTTGGTCTGCATAATAACTGGGAAATATACATTATATGCTTATTTTACAAGTTTGAAAACTGAGACTCAGAGAAGTGAAATAATTTGCTCTAGATCACACAGCTAGCGGTCCGGGCTCCGAGGCAATGCTCATTATCCCGGGGTGGTATCCGAGATGGTGTGTGAAATAAAGGCAGAGCGCTGGAGAAGTAATTGGGGGAGGGATGAGGGAGGGTGGAGAACCCAGAAAGCAGCGGTTATTTAACCATAAACCTCTTGAGGTTACGTAAGAGCATGGGTCTTGTCTCCAGAAGACAAAATGCAACTGGGAACAGCTTGAGGGATTGCATTAATCTCTGGTGAGGAAACCCTAATTTTGAGGAAAGAGACATGGAAAGAGAAATAGAGAGAAGGTGAAGATAAAGTATGTCAAGAGTGTTTAAGTTTGTAACTCTTTCAGATGATCCTTACTCTTCCTTAGTGTCAAACAAAACCCAAAGTCTCAGCATCCACCTGGCAGACTTGACGAGGATGAAGAAAGCGCTGGACTAAGGCTGAGATGTAGGAAGAGTGGCATTGAAATAATCACTATTTATTGGGTTCTGACAATATGCTAAGGCCTTGATTAGACAACCAGAAACATGCAAAGTGGTCTCTACCCTCAAGTGACCTATAATAGGGCTGGAGAAATGGATGGAGAAGTCTCAGGTGAATTACTAACAATGCAAAACAATATAGAGGAAGTGCCAGGAATGATAAACAGAATAGGGTTGCATAAAAGTGTGTCCAGGTATTGAAGGAAGGTGTCAAATTGGAGGTAACACCATCTACACTTTGGAAGGCGAGAATGGTACACACAGGTTCGCCAGTATTAGACCCCTGGGGCTAGATATAGAATTTGCAAAGTCCAATCCTTGGGGGCTGTTAATGCTAGTCTGAAAAGTTTGAACTTCAACCTCTAAGTACCAAAGAATTACAAATAGGAGAGTAACAGCTCATAGGGTATATTCTGTGAGCTCAATGTAATTGCAGGTTGCAGACAAGATGGCCCCATGGGAAGAGGTGGAAGCCACAGGGAAATGTTTTCAGGGATCCAGTGAATACAGGTTCTTTCACTTGCACCTTGGCCATTTTCTCTTCTCCTGGTAACTGTACCTGAATTTCCCTTGGGGAACTATTTCTCATTAGCCTCTAGCTCTGTGCTTTGGATGGGGCTGATTCCCCCCACTCCCTTTCCAGAGATAGACGTGTGACCCAGGCTTAGCCAGGCAGAAGGATTCTTCCCCCGACCACACAGAGTGGTTAAAATATAAGCTAGTCTCAAGTTGGTCCAGTGAGAATCAGCCCTTGCATTTTTTATAATCATCGAAAGTGAAGCACATTCTTTGCATTGAGTTTGCCGATTGGAAGCTGAATCCCTGAGGGGGTCGTAGCCATTTAGCCAACACAGTGCAGAGGGGATGGAACCGAAACAGAGGAAAAAAGAGTGAAGAGACAGGCAGAAGGATTTCTAAAGCCACTGAACCCCCAGATTCAGCCATGTCTCATATGTGCTCAGGAGAAAAACAATTCAACGGAGTGAAAAGGCTTTAGATTCATTATGCGGGGGCAGTCAGGGACAGCTTCTCTGGTAAGGTGACTTTGGATGTCTTTCTTATCTTATCCCCTTGCAAATGCCCTATCTAGCCTGGCTGGTCTACACTGAAGAAGGCAGAGGAGTGAGCAACGTGGGTATCCAGGGAAGGAGAGAGGGAAGAGAAAGAGCAAAGCCCTTGGCCAGGGTGTGCTGGCACATGTGAGGGGCAGCGAGAAAGCCAGTGTGGCTGCCGCCAAATGAACGAGAGAGAGAGTGATCACCAGGGGTCAGGTCGTGTAAAGCTTTGTTGTCCCTTGAAGGGAGCTTGGCTCTCCTCTCAGAATGAATGGCAGCTATTAGAGGGTTCTGAGTTAAAGAATGACACGATGTAAGTGATGTTTAAAAGGGTCACTCTAGTTACCCTGCATCTGAGAATAAACAGAAGCACGCCCAGGGTGGCAAGCAAGGAGACAAGTTAGAGGGCAATAAACACCCCTTTTTTGCTTCAGCCAATATTATATATGAGACTGTGTCCTCGGACAAAGCACCTGGTAGTTAGAAATTAAGGGCTGGCATAGAATGGTGGCAGAAAAAAGGACAGAAGGAAAGGCTGAGCGAGCATGGTCACAAAGAAGTAGGCATACAAAAAGGGCAGGAGAAAGGGGTAGTGAGTTCAGGTTGGGCCAGGCAGGAGAGAAGCATAAGGAGCCAGCAGCTGTCATATGTCCATTGGCAGGAAGGGCACCAGGGCTTTCTCACATGTCCAGAAGCTGTGGCTGGCAGTGGGCACCTGGTGGAACTGAGGGCTGACCCAGGACAAGCAGCCACCCTGGCTTGGCACTTAGCTTAGGACCACACCAGCCCTGTCCTCTGGGCTGCCCCTGAGCCATTGGGGGGCGGCCCTGGGAGCACAGGTGGAACAGAGTTTGTAAAAGACTTCTAGACAACTGCTGTGCTCCCAACTTGCCTGGGACCGGTCAGCAGGCTGGGGGTGGTGCAGGTGCTCTCAACAGCCGTGACCCAGTGATTCTCCTGCAACCTGAAGCCAGCTATTTCCTCCCTCTCCCACCATCCTTCCAACCCTTTCTTTTCTTTCCTTTCCCCAGGGAAGACTGAAAATCAGACCAGCTCCAATGTGCATTTGAAGGAGACCTTGGCTGTCTGAGGGGGTTGTGAAGGCAGAGGTGGGTGTGAATTCCAGCTGCAAATAATGAAGTCACAGCTGGTTCTGTAGCCAGGGGCACCTCCCCCCAGGCCAGGATGTTTCTCTTACACAGAGAGAAAGTCAGAAATTGATCTTGCTTTTCGCATTTACCAGGCATCCTCTGAGGAAGCGGCTTCGTCATCCACAAGGTTTATCTTTGCAAAAAGCAACATCTTGCTCTGCCTCCCGCCTCCCTTTCTGGGACTGCTTGGCCGCTGCTCCCAACTTGTTCTTTGTCTCCTGGTTCTAGCTTTGAGTTTGCAAATCTTATTCTATCCTATTTCAGCCTCTTTTACATCTGTGCCCTCATTCTTGTTGCAGTATTTGGCATACAGTGGGTACCCAATAAATATCTGTTGAATGCTATGTGTGAGTGAGTTATTACTCCTGACTGCCAGCCACCTTCTTTGTCACCACCTCACATCTGCAACTTGTCCTTCTTAGAATAAGACAAGTCACAGCCTAGGAGGGCACATGAAAGACACTCGTGTCTTACAAACCTTCTCCAACTCCCTGGAAGAGGAAACTTGACCATGGCCTCTGCTCTCTACGCCCCTTGGGAAGTATAGGTACACACCTTTGTCTTTCAGCAAATGAAACACATACTATATTAAGCATCTTCTATTTCAAAGGCCTGTGCTGACTGTTGGGAGGCTCCAAAAGTGTGCCCCAACTGCTGTATTCTAGAACGAAGGGCCGCCCAAAGCAGAGGATTTTGCAGGCTGGCTATGAGGAAGTTGGGACCTCTAGTCTCTGTTTTTTCCAATAATTTCACCTCTGTGATTGCACACAAGTTATTCACTGTTTGAAATCTCTGTTTTCAGCCTTGGTCAGTTGGCTCAGTCAGTCAGTTAAGAGTGTCATCCCAAAACAACAAGGTTGTGCGTTCCATCCACGGTCAGAGCACACACAGGAAGCAACCAAAATAAGCACCACTGAGTGGAACAGCAAATACTTTCTTTCCCCCTCCCCTTTCTCTTCTCTCTCCTTTCCTCTCTCTGTGTCTCTAAAAACCAATAAAAATCAAGCGCTGGCCAGATAGCTCAGCTGGTGGAGCATCGTCCCAGAGCATGGATGTTGCCAGGTTCAATCTCCGGTCAGGGCACATATGGGAACAGCTTGATTTTCCTGTCTCTCTCTCTCCCTGCATCTCTCAAAAACAAAACAAACAACCAAAAATAAAGAAAGACATCTTAGTTTTTTCTCTGTGAAATGAGAGGGTTGGGGGGGGGGGGGATGATGTAC
The DNA here is from genome assembly GCF_036850995.1 of Saccopteryx leptura. NCBI lineage: Eukaryota > Metazoa > Chordata > Mammalia > Chiroptera > Emballonuridae > Saccopteryx > Saccopteryx leptura. The sequence continues at coordinate 374,222,465 of NC_089504.1, read as the reverse complement.
AAGTCCATTTCAACAAGGACATCTTTTATGATTGGAAGTAAAGTGAGTCCTAAGACAGTGACACAGAGCCATCACGGAGCAAGCAAGAGGTAAGGTGATGAGTTGTGACAAGCAGAGTCCTGAAGTTGGGACACTGGGCTCCAGTCAGGGCCCTGCCACTAATTGTGTGACTGTTGTTGTGTCACTAAAGCTGTCTGATCTTCAGTTTTTCCCTTTTGTGAAATGAGATAGTAATAGGCCTAAATTAGTTCATGTATATTAATTTGGCAAGGTAGCTAACTATAAGAGAGCCAGACACATCAGAGTGCCTGGGGACCAAAGCAGTAGCCTGGAGCAGCACCGTCCAATAGAAGAGCTTATTGTGATCACTGGGAATGTCCCACATCTGGGTTGTCTAATATCGTGACCACCACCCACACATGGCTATGGAGGAACTTAAATATGGCTGAAGTGACTGAAGAAATAAATTTTTAATTTTACTTAATTTTAATTATTTGATGTTTGACTAGCTATACTATTTAAATTTTCTACAACTAGTGTGGCTCACACGTCAGACAGAGAGGGTCTAGACATTAAGAACTACCAGAATATTAAAGAGCAGAAAGGTACAGCACATCCAGACAATGCAATGTTATTCAGCACTAAAAAGAAATGACCCGTCAAGTCATGCAGAGACGTAGAGGAACCTTAAATGCGTATTATTACTAAGTGAGAGAAGCCAATTTGAAAAGGCTACATACATACGGTATGATTTCAACTGTATAACATTCTGGAAAAAGCCAAACAGTGGAGACTGTAAAAAGGTCAGTGGTTTCAGGGTTGGGGGAGGGAGGGATGCTTAGGAGGAGCATGGAGGATTTTTAGGGCAGTGAAATTACTTCGCACGGTACTAGAATGGTGGATATGTCATTCTATATTTGTCCAACAAAATGAACAACCCTAAGAGTGAGTCCTAATGTGCAAACTATGGATTTGGGTGATAACGATGGGTCCTTGTATGTTCATCAGTTTTAACAAAGGTACCACTCTCGTGGTGATGTCAATAGTAGGGGAGGCTGAGCGTGTGTGTGGAGGCAGACGGTATATGGGAAATCTCCATACTTCCTGCTTGATTTTTGTTGTGAACTTAAAAGTATGTAAAACCTAAAGGCAGTTTAAAAAAACAAGAGCAATGAGGTGCATGCATGAAAGAAATAGGATTTGAAGTAAGTTCTCAAGTACGGGTAGGGCACGACTGGCAGGGGCTGTGTTCTCCAGCCCAGCGGTGCTCAGGGGCTGAGAGTCAGGCGGTGAGTCAGAGCAGAGGGCTTCATGGGACAGAAGACAGGGAGGCTGCAAAGCACCTGGGGGAGACTGTGAATTCCAGATTAAAGAACCTAAGATCTGAGTCCCTGACGTTTTTTCATATGCTTCTAGGAGATACCCAAAAAGTGTTTTAGGAATATTAATATCCTAAATATACATGCTATTTGGGACTTGAAGTTTTTTTGAAGGTCGGGTCCATGACTTGAAGTTAAATCATGTGAGATTCCTGCTACCACATCAGAAACTCTATAAAGTGCTGAAAACAATTTAAATCAAATAAGTAGATAGCTGAGCTCAGGATCATGTGGCTTTACAAGAATCTTCCATTACCAATGTGATATGTCCCATATTGCCTGGAAAATTACAGGCTTTTAGGGACTCCTGCTTGATGGATTTGTCTAAATGTGTCTAAAAGGAAGTGCACAATGTAGACCCCACCAGCACTGGGGACTCAGCAGTCAGAATGCTTAAGTATCAAGAAAAGATTTTCATGTGTGCTCTCCTACAGTGCGCTATCTTCAAAGGTCCTCAGATTTATTATTTCATCAACAGATCGGAGAGGGGAGTTTGTAGGAGATCAAACAAACACGAGTACTGTGGGAAGGCCGGCAGGTGATAGTGTATAAATTGCCCGATGGAAAATGTCAGAAGCTGACATCAGAGCTGTGGGAGGGTGGGGAGCATACAGAACTGAGAACAAATGCCCATGCCTCTCTGGCAGCCCATTCCTTATACAGTCCAGCTAACGCTCTGCAAGAAACTTGGGGCTCGGAAACCCACTGAGAATCTGCTGAAACCCATTACCTCAAAATATATCCTGTATTTAAAAAACAAAACAGAAAGAGCATCTCTCGTTTCTACGCGTGTTCCTGTTTCTGTTATTATGTTCTCTTTCTCCTCTCTCTCTCTCCTTTCTCTCTCCCTCCGCATCGCACGTGCACACACACCCCTGTATGTTCTATTGTACATCCGCCCTGCATACATCCCTTTATTTCCTTTGCATCTCATCCTTTACATCTGCTCGGCCAGTCTTTCAAGGGTAGTGTCTAGATAGTTAAGGAATCTTCCAAGATAGAAAATTATATCCCCGTTGTCATTGCCAGAGCCTTGCAGGCTCAGGGAATCAGATACAGAACCCGGAGTTAACACCTCTGCCTACCAGCCTCTGTACTCTTGAGTCGAAACATTGTCCTGAGTCTGTCTCTGTACATCTGAATGCAAGGGCAACACGCAAGCAGTGGTGGGGCATTTTGTAATATGCATTCTGGAAGATAGTGTGCACTTTCTGTACATCAGTTCGCTCCTTCCCCTCACCCTCACCCAGTCTCTGCTCAAATACCATCTTTAGTGGCCACCCTACCAAAAATAGCCCCTACCCTGGCTGACCGCCTGTCCCTTTGCCCTGCTTCTGTCTCACAGCACTTTGTATTACTTGATGCCAGAATAAATACTTATGTCTTCAGAGATAGCCTAACTTCTCTGTGAGAATGCAAATTCCATCTCATTTTGAATGCCAAACAGCACCACAAGGTAGGTGCTACTAAACACTATGTTCTCAGAGACACTGTAATCTAGGGCAGTGGTCCCCAACCTTTTTTGGGCTACGGACCAGTTTAATGTCAGAAAATATTTTCACGGACCGGCCTTTAGGGTGGGACGGATAAATGTATCACGTGACCGAGACAAGCGTCAAGAGTGAGTCTTAGACGGATGTAACAGAGGGAATCTGGCCATTTTTTAAAATAAAACATCGTTCAGACTTAAATATAAATAAAACGGAAATAATTTAAGTTATTTATTCTTTTTCTGCGGACCGGTACCAAATGGCCCACGGACTGGTACCAGTCTGCGGCCCAGGAGTTGGGGACCACTGATCTAGGGGACTTCACCGAGGTTATGCCACCACCAGTCACAGAGCACAGACTAAACCCAAGTCTGCCCCTTACTCCAAGGTCAGGGCTTTCAGCCTGGATGCAGATTTGAAGATTATATGTTTATATGCAGTGGAGTCCAACCTAAATGTGGCTTTGGCATGAAAAACAAAATGGCCTGAAAATCCCACTTGTTCCCAACTTACCTTCCCAGGGAGAGGTATAGGAAAGTACCAGTGAATTCTCAACTCCTAAGAAACCACAGACTCAGAGTTCCTCAAGATGTAAGTTCTTTGAGGACAGAAATGATGTTATTTATAGGCAGCACTATGTACAATGGTTGGTCTAGCCCGGAGCTCGATCACCAATTTGGTTATTCTTATTTCCACGTGTTCATAAGGTTCCTGGCCTCTCCAAGAATCTGCTGCTGACATGCTCCTGAGTACAATGAATGTCGCTTTACTTTATTTCTGAAAATAAGACTTAATTTGCTGTAAGCTCTCAGCTACGAATCTCAATAATTAGTGGCATCCTCCCTTTTATCCTCCGTGGAATCTAAGGATGCTCCCAGTCTCTATTTTTCCTGTGGCTTCAGACATCTGTGGATATCACTGCCCAGTACTTGCCTTTGTCCTTGTCATCTGCCATCTACCACGTGAGCATTCTGCTTTGGGCAGCCTTAACTACGTTCTTTTCTGCAGTTTGCCTTGTAGAATGCGGGTCTCACCCCTGGACGTGCTGAAGAATGGGTCTGTCCTCTGGCATCTCTCCCGGAAAGCTCTGACTCTGTCTCTAAACGTGTAGCTTCCCCCTCTGAGTTGCAAACATATCATCTCTGCCTTCTTCTTCTTCAGGGAAAACTCCATCTCCCTCCACAAAACTTGATAAAGTCATCCTGACCTTTCTTTCCTAAGGTTGGGTGGGAAAGGAGATACCAAACTCAGTTACTATTATTTTTTTTATAAATTAACTCAACCCATTCCCAACTGTTTGTATGTTAGATTTTTGTGTGCTATTATAGTTTTCATTAATTTCCTCCACAATTTGGACTGCCAAATTGGTACCACGCGTTTGGTTAACAAATAAACCTGCTCAAGTCAAGAAAGAAGAAAATATTTTTCTTCTTCAGAAACATCAGGCACATGATTTCTCCTGGGAGTTTATCAGACAGGGCCACACCCCCTCTACCACTGGCAGTGCCCCTCTAGACCAGTACTAGCTAATGTTGGGGCATTGCGGATACTATGTGTAAGTTATTAACAGCTGGATGAAACTCCGGCCCTGCTATTTCTAAAACATTTCTAACACCTCTCACAATCTACACTTGTTGTCAAAAGGCATTTGGAATTGTGACAAAAGGTGGGCAGGCATAGTAAATACATTAGTAAATAAAGAGTTTCCATGTAGAATGTTCAGCTCAGCACAGCTTGAAATTTTACCATGACCCATCTCAGAGTAAGACAACCTAGGCGGGTTGCTTCATCTTTCCTGTTCTCATGCGGGAGAGCATACTGCTAATGCCAGCCAGTAGTAGATCCAGTTATAGACACCTATTGCATGCAGTGAATCATCCTGGTATTGTTGAGGAAGCGAGTGGTTCACAAAGAAGAAGAAGACCACCTGAGATGGCCCAGAGCCAATAGCAATGATTCTTAAACACTCTGAACACAAAAAGTGCACTATGAATAATGAACAACAAGCATGAATCAGAGGAGAATTCAAATCCACCAAAGGCAGAAGAGACTTCCCTTTGCTTTGATCCTGACATCTGCTGTGTTTTCCAACTTCATTGCCTCTGGCCCTTAAGCATTGCAATGCTGGAAGAGATTGAACATGGAGGGCCCAATCACTCAATACTTTGAAGAATAACAAAAACTAACTGATCCACTCCCTCAAAAAATGGTTTACTAGTTTCTGAAGATCTGGTGAAGACGGTTTCTGAGAGATTTTAAGATGTGAATGTTATCTAAGTTAGAGTGTCAAAAAGAGAAGGTAAGTGATTGAACTGGACCACCAACAATTAATGGCTACAGCCAGCCAGCCATCTTACAAACACCTACTGAGTATTTCTCTCATCTCTATTACGTCAGGCATGGTGCTAGTCACTGAGAATGAAAGATGACGAAGATAACTTCCCTGCCCTTGAGAAGTTCATCGGCTAGTAAAGGAGACAGGATAACCAGGTAACTTCCATATGGTATGAAATAGAATATCATCGTAGCCTGCATGGAGAGAAAGAGGAGTCAACAGTGGAGGAAGGAGTTAAGCAGGATTTCTAGAGAAAGGGGATCCTTGGCATAAGTTTTCAAGGACAAGAAGGAGTTAGCCAGCTAAATAAAAGCGGGAAGGATATTTCAGGCAAAATGTACAGCAGGTGCAAAGGTTGATGGAGGAACGAGAAAACCAGGAGCATCTGGAGAACCTCCACTTGTTCTGTGTGATTGAAGCACAAGCTCGGCACGGAAATGTCAAAGCACAGGTCTCATTCATATTAAGAAAAGTCTTGCGAGTCATGCCAAGGAACTTAACATCTATCCTGAGGTTGGAGAAGGAGCCTTTAGAGCAGGGAAAAAGAAGAGAAATGGCCAGATTTTTCATATGGCAAAGTCAGTTACACATAAATATGGAGGAGAGACTGGATGAGTGAAGAAGATGAAGACTAACCACAGGGAGACCGATTGAGGGACCATCGGAAAATTTCAGGTAAGAATAAGTAAGGCTTTAAGTAAAAAAGATACCAATGAATTTTTAAAATAAACATGTGGAAATATTTCGATTCTAATGAGTGGTTTTCTGGATGGAGGAAAAAACCACACAGCATACCACTAGTAATGCTAATTATACCATAATAGCAGTATTACTGAAAGCATTAGAATGGTGAACTGATCTGGAAACTCTAACTAATGCACACAGCGCTTTTTATGCCATTTCCATTATCAGGGGAAAGGGATATCCCCTTGCTTTTGCCTACAAAGTCTCCTATTCATTCAGTTCTACTCTAATTGCAACAGGAGCTGGTAGAGAAAGGTCCTTCCTGTCTAGTGAACTTGAGTCTGGTGAATTTATTCATACTGAGATATGAATTGGCTTAACGTATTATTCCTCTGTATTCTTCCTCTTCCACTTCCTTCCCTCCTGCCCCAGCAAGCCAAGTTTTAATTTAAGTTAAAGGATAAATGCTTTAATCATGCAATCTGTGTGGTGGCAGAAGTTAAGAAGAGTTGAGAAAGAAAGGATGTCTTCCAGAAGGCTTCACAAAGTCGCACTTGAGGTCACATGAGACCACAGAAAACATTGCTGTCAGGCTTCTCCATTGTCAGCTTTGCCACACTCAGTGACTGTCCCTCAGTCAGGAAATATGAAAGAGACACCATTCCAGTGGGAGCCTGGTGTCACAGAGAGTCTCCAGGCCTTGGAGTCAGATAGATTTGGGACCTGGTTCCAGCCTGGTTTCTTGTCTGTCAAATGAAGGAACAAGTCCTGTCTATGGGAGAATAGCTGAGAAAATATATATGAGGTGCCAGCACAGAGCTAGCTCAAGGTTTCTCAATCAAGGGGAATTTTTGTCTCTATAGGACATTTGACAATGTCTGGAGACATTTTTTTGTCTGTCACGACTTGTGAGGGGGGAGGGTGCTACTGGCAGCTGGTAGGTGGAGACCAGGGACACTGATAAACATTCTGAAATGCACAGGACAACTTCTACAACTAAGAATTATTGGAGCAAAACATCCATAGCACCAGGGTTGAAAAGCTCCTGTGTATCTCCATAGATGGCCCTTTTAGCTCCTTTCACTATCCCCCAATACAGGTTAGAAGGAACCCCCCCCCCCCAAGCAGAGATATCCATCCATGGGACAAAGCCTCTGGCTGCCTGAAGAGCGATTAACCCCTAATAATTCTCCTAGATGCTTTCCCTACCACGATTAAAATGGCCAGTTTGTGAGAAGTTGGCTCCTTCAGACTCCCAGTTTGTTTATCTTTCTCTTTATTACGTATATTTTTGAGTGAATTTTATTTTCCACAAAACTAAGCAAGAGCCTGACCAGGCGGTGGCGCAGTGGATAGAGTGTCGGACTGGGATGCGGAAGACCCAGGCTCGAGACCCCGAGGTCGCCAGCTTGAGCGCAGGCTCATCTGGTTTGAGCAAAGCTCTCCAGCTTGGACCCAAGGTCACTGGCTCAAGCAAGGGGTTACTCGGTCTGCTGAAGGTCCGTGGTTAGGGCACATATGAGAAAGCAATCAATGAACAACTAAGGTGTCGCAATGAAAAACTGATGATTGATGCTTCTCATCTCTCTGTTCCTGTCTGTCCCTATCTATCCCTCTCTCTGACTCTCTCTCTCTGTCTCTGTAAAAAAAAAAAAAAAGAAAAAAGAAAAACTAAGCAAGAAACCCTGACACTTGTCTGGCTCAGCCCTCCCCCTCACAGGGCTTTTCTGCTCTGCTCTAGCTGTTTCCCTCCTCCAGTCTTTCATTGCCTCCTCCCCCCACCCCAAAGACCACTGTTTACTGACCATAGAGCAGGTGTGTGTTCTCAGCAAGAATTCCCAGGGACTGTTAGGGGTTGCTTTTTCACATTTATAAACCAGTTGTATAAAGAGCTGCTCTGACTAAGGGTGGGCATTGCAGATTGGCTGTGAGCCCCTCCCCATCCCTTCTCCCTCTCTGTGTACACAGTCGGTGCGCTTCCAGACCAAATAAATGCAGACCTGGGAGACAGAACAAAGGAAACAGCGACTCCTCTTCCCATCATCCTTCCTCCGTATACATATATGCATGTATGCATATGAACACAGCTCATTGCCCACAGACACTTACACAGATCAATGCACATACAAAAGTAGAAAGAAAGGCATCTGAGCAGGTGCTTAGAAAAACACCAGTGCAAAGGAAAGCGGCTTCTGGCTATGGGGTTCTCAGGGCTGATTATTGGCTGATTCTGCCTGCGAGACTTATAACTGGGAGCTCCAAGAGCTGATTTCACTTCCCTCTAGGGCTTTGGTTCTAACTGATATCCCCTTCGCCTCTTCTGTGCTGGTAGGGCTCAACTCTCATTTCTATTCATCTAAATCTATCCCTACAAATCAAGCAAATGTGATGGACACTGACCAGGGTCCCTAGTTATTATCAGATCAAGATTTTTCCAGTTAAAGACCTGCCACCTACATGTCCAAGTGCCGGTGACAATGCAAGAGGGAGAGAATGAGAGACAAGGCTGATGGAGCAGGGTCAGTTCTAACCCCAGATAGAAGTCTGTGGATTCCTACCTCTTCTTTCTCTGGAGCTTGTTCCCCTTTTATAGTGCAGAGGTAGTGGCGAGACCATCTCTCTGTCTCTCTTCTAGATTCTAGGAGCCTTTCCTAATTAGGTTTCAGGGAAAAGAAGTACCGAGGAAGCTCAAAGAAATAGAGATATTTTATTTTGACCTTTAGTGCTGGAACTTACTTTCGTTAAAATATTACTACTTGATCTCTCATTTAACATATTTTAAGCTACCAGTATTTATTTTCAGTGCTAAAAACCTTGTGGAAGCCAACCCATGAAGGGCCTCAAATTCAAGTCCACCCGATGTCCTCCCTGAGATAGAAATCTAAGAAAGAAGACAGATTTCTTTGGAAGGCTGCTCTCCCACCTGAGGATGCCTCCCAAGTCCAGCTACCTTGACCTTGACCTTACTGATGTGTGCCAAGTTCCCTCTCAAAGCCAGGGATTCAAAGATGACTGCCATGGTGTAAGAAGTGAACTCTGAGAAGGTGCTGTGGGCACCAGCTGGGGGAGTCAGAAAAGGCTTTGTGGAGAAAGTGATGGAAATTATCCTGGTGCCGAGGGAACTGGGGGAGAAAAAGTGTTGCCTGAGGGAACCGCATGACCAAAGGCGCTAGGGCCTGAAGCATCATGGGAGGTGCTGAGGTTTGTAAGTACTCAGCATGGCTGGAATATAACATAAGAGGCGGGCGGTAGTGAGGGGGGAGCCCACAGAGATGGGGGAGAGGGTGGGGATCACAGAGGACCTCACTAAGACATTTAGGACTGATCTTACATGCATGCAGAAGCCCTGCAGGCTTTTAATTTAGGAATAAGATGATTAAATGCACATTTCTGCAAGATCACTCAGGTAGCTGGGGTGGAGGGAAGGTTGTAGGGAGAACCATAAAACATTGTTTTGTTTTAACATGATATTTGAAAGTCTCTGAAATTTACTGGCAATACATGGGGCTAGTGCCCGTGAATCAGAGTGCACAAACTTAAGTGTGTAAAAAATAGATCTTTTTCTAACTCACCTTAATTTCTCTTTTAAGCTCCCTATGTGACCAGGCTGCTAGAACACTTTTGCCACTTTTTTCTTTGTGTGTGTGTGCGTGTGTATGTGTGTGTGTGTGTGTGTGTGTGTGTGTGTGTGTGTAACAGATAGAGAGAGAGTCAGAGAGGGGGACAGATAGGGACAGACGGGCAGGAAGGGAGAGAGATGAGAAGCATCAAGTCTTCGCTGTAGCTCCTTAGTTGTTCATTGATTGCTTTCTCATATGTGCCTTGACCATGGGGCTACAGCAGAGTGAGTAACCCCTTGCTTAAGCCAGCGACCTTGGGCTTCAAACCAGTGACCTTTGGGCTCAAGCCATTGACCATGAGGTCATGTCTATGATCCCACACTCAAGCCAGCAACCCTGCACTCAAGCTGGTGAGCCCACACTCAAGTTGGTGACCTTAGGGTTTTGAACCTGGATCCTCTGCATCCCAGTCCGATGCTCTACCCACTGCATTACCACCTAGTCAGGCTTAACCACCATCTTTTTTACTCTCTCCCACAGACTGTGCTAACTTGTGGGGAGTGAATCAGCAATTCCAGGAAAGCGGCAAGCAATCTCTCCATGCTGGTTATCTGTGATATTCATTGTTCTGGCTTGTGACCTATCTGTGTAGGAGGGACAGGAAGTGAAGACAAACAGAGGGAAAATCGCTGTTCATACAGAAAGTGACTTACTCCGCCATAAGGAGTTTTAAAAATATTCAAAAACATATATACATTATCAGAGGAGGGGACACAAATACTTTATGTAATAAATTATTAGAGCCTGAGCTAGAAGACAGAATGGGAGGAAAGAAAGGGATTCAAGAAAAATGTAAGAAGTAAAATAAATCAGAACTGGTGACTGATGAGAGGTGGAGAGCAAGAGAGAGGGACTCTGGGCTCCTGTCAGGCAAAGGGCAATGGCACCAACTGAGCTAGAAATCACAGCGGGGGCAGGATTATAGGGTGTGGGGCTATGGCAGAGAGGTCATCTGGGGTCAGTTCAGGTTAAGGAGCCCAGAAGTCATCCAAGAAGGCGTTATTCCCAGAAAATGAGCTGCCTGCTCAGTGACAGAAATCCTGAAGTTGGTGTCCCACTGGGGAGCCCACCTCCTAGACCCAGTAGAACCCCAAGTCTTACCTTCAGGTTGTGCCTTTTTCTTCCAGATTCTTCTGCCTCAGTTTCCCCCAAACCTGTGTTTATTTTTCTTTGCTGACTCAATTGCATTACCTTTTTCAAATGTTGTGTGCTCCCGTCTATACATTTTCCTATGCATGAAGATTACTCCCCTTTAGCCAATGGGTTCCATGACGACAGCTGCTTTGTCCTCCGAACACTGGAGAAGCCATTCCGGTAGAAGAGTTGGGGTTGGGGCACAGACCTGGGTGTCCGTGCTGGTTGTGTTAGTTCCAGCTATATGATCTTTTTCTTTTATGACTGTTATTTTTTCTTATTTTTTTTATTTAGAAATGAAATTGAATGGGGTGACACTGATCAAATAAGAGTACATAGGTCTCAGGTGAACATCTCCATGGCATTTGAACTGCTGACTGCACTGTGTGCCCATCACCCATAGTTAAATCATTTTCTGTCACTGCATATTTGTCCCTCTTTATGCTCCCCCCCTCTGGTGACCACTTCACTTTTGTCTATATCCATGAGTCTATTTTATATCCCAGCTATGTGTGAAATCATTTAGTTCTTAGCTTTTCCTGATTTACTCATTTCACTCAGTTTAATGTTCTCAAGGTCTCAGCTATATGACCTGAAGCAAGTCACATGCTTTCTTAGGACCAGCCCTCTTATTTGTGAACTGAGGACCATGATATATACTCTGACCACCTCCCATGGGTCTTATGGTGCTCAAATGATGTAATGCACGAAAACGTATTCTTTACATGGAATACAGTGTTGGAAGGTAAATTATTGTCACCTTTACATTGCACCTTCTGTGTTTATCTCTGTCCTGCTTCCCATCTTTCTTTTACTCAGCAAACCCTCACCCTATAAATCAAAGCTTAGAAAACCGTCTTGGGAAAGAGAGGTCATGTGTGGGAAAGAGGGCTACAAGGGAGCAGGAGTGAGAAAGGACTGGGACACCGTGCTCAGGGACCCGTGATGGTGACGCTCTGGTCAGAGCCAGCGGGGACTCAGCCGTCACAGCCAGAGGCCCCAGGCTCTGCACTGAGCCCACAGAATGAACTTGTTTTTTTTTTCCATTCTTATTCTTGGCAATCTGGTAGAAATGGCGCCTGCTTATTCCTATTCCAAGCCCAGCAAAATACAGCTTTCATCACTTTATAGTGTACATGTACAGCCCTTGCAGAGGCACAAAAATCAATGCCCATTGATTCCTAAGCTAGAAATTCATAAACTTCTTTAAGGTCACGGATTGATTTTTTACTTTTGGTATAAAAAAAAATGTGAGACTCCAGACCTTTCCCTTCATTGCTCCCACCTTTCTCATCTAGAGGGACCCACACTCCTGCACACGTGTTCTCCCTCACCTGTGTGTCCTGCCCACCCTTCCTTGGTAACACCGGAGGGAGAAGCACTTAGACACAATGAGAGAGGGAGAAGGAGAGAGCGATAATTACTTCTTCTGCTACATCAAGGTCTCCTCACACTGAGTGATCCTCAGGTTAATCTAATAAAGGACAAAGTGGGTTTACAGGATGACATCACAAAAATGAGCATGGTAGTTGGAGCAGACTCGTTAGTGTTTGCCAAATCAAAGCCGGGCAGTGAGGGATCCAAGCTCGGAGCTAAGGCCAGGATCAGAGCAGGCTCTGTCCCCACACTGATTCTGCCAGTGGCCCTAGTGGTGGGGGGGCGGGCAATTGAGCCCGTGTCCAAAGGTGGGCACTGGTTACCTTACGAGAGGAGCCTCCTCATCATCTGGACCCACATATGAAAAAAGTGGAGAAAATATCTGCCCCACAGGATGGTTCTGAGACCACACAGGTACAAAAGCGCTGTTTGACTGTGAAGTGTCAAGTGAGTACAAGATAACTGCCACCACAGTGCTCCGAACCTTACTTATATTTAGAATCTAAAAGTTTTAAAGAAATCCTGAGTGATATGACTGATGGAGTCATCGTGGATGCCTTCTTTCCTCTTTTTCCTTTTGCTAAATTTTATTGAATTGCAGTAAGAACACTTACCATGAGATCTGCCCTCTTAAGAGATTTTTAAGTGTAAAATACAGTATTGATATCTGTGGACACAGTGTTGTACTTGTACAGCAGGTCACTAGAGCTTACTCATCCTATATAACTGAAACTTCATACCCCTTTTCCCCTCTTCTAGCCCCTGGTAACCCCCATTCTATTTCGTGCTTCTGTGCGGTTGCCTAAAGCTCATACAAGTGGAATCATAGAATTCCCATATGATCCACCAATATCACCCCTGGAGAGAGAGAGAGAGAGAGAGAGAGAGAGAGAGAGATATTTAAATTTGAAATCAGGATCTCAAAGAGATATCTACACTCCCATGTCCAGTGCAGCATGATTCACAGAGCGCAGATATGGGAACAACCTCAATGCAACTGATAAGTGAATAAAGAAAATGTCTCTCTATATAACAGAATATTACTCAGCCTTGGAAAAGAAGAAAATCTTGCCACATCCAATAGAATCAATGCACTTAGAGGACATCATGCTAAGTGAAATAAAGCCAATCACAGAAAGATAACATTTTTTTTCTTTTAGATTATACTATTTTGAGGCTGCTGAGCATAAACTCTGGAGCCCAGTGCCACCGGAGTCATACCCAACCTTAATACTTGTTAGCTATTACCTGGCCACCTAACCACTCTGAGACTCCAGTCTCATCATTCCTAAAATAACACACCACCTGGGTGTGGACAGGATTGGCAAGGCAGCCTATGAGCACCGTCAGGGAGCCGCCACTGGGGCTGGTCCTGTTATCGCTGACCCTGGCTCTGCCAGCTGGAGGGCTTGTGTTGCGAAGAGGAGCCTGGAAGGCAGGCCTTCTTTGGGATCGTCACCAGGCCCCTTGGATGTTGCTGGCACGTAGGCCCAGCCCACCCGGCCCTTCTGGCACGGTGAGCCTTCGGCAGCCCGAGGCGGTGAATGCTCCCTGCTCAGCACTGAGCCAGGGGAACGGGAGTCTCTGGTCTCAGCTGCTTGAGGGTCACGTGGTTTTCTGGGTGCCAGGCTGCTCAATTAGCAACAAATCAAGATGTTCAGATGGTGCAGCCACGCACACCCGGCGAACTGGAGCCCCCACCTCCCGCTAAGGCCGGCAGATTGCGCCTGTGCTGGCTACTAGCTTCCTGTCGGCCTTGCAGGCCTCTTTGTTGCGCGCCAGTCTCCTTTCTCTGAATTCTCAAAGTCCTTTTTACCCTCTGGCTCTGGGCCTGCCGGCTGTCAGGGCGGGTCTGCCAGAGCCGGGGCTCAGCTCTGCCTGCCAACAGGTTCCTGCCGGTTAGCAGAGCCCCCTGCCGGCGGGTGGACGCAGAGCAGGCGGGGAGGCCCAGGTGGCGGGGGCTGGGAGGCTGCCACCACAAGGGAGTTCCAGGTCCCATCCCCAGAGTCCCCAGCATGCCGCCTCTCTGGCCTGGGGCTTTGCCATATGACCCTTTCCCTTGCGCGGCCTGTGTCCCAGCCAAGGTGCCCAGGGGACTTTGGCAGCTATTCTTTCCCCTTTTGGCATGCGAGGTAACATACCAACTGAGGCATGACCTGACCCCCGAGTCCTCTTTTGATTATGGCTCTGGCGGAGAATGTACCACAGGTGGATTGGCAATGACCCAGAGAGGAGATAAGCAGTCCTCAGGCTGGCCAGCCAGCTGAAATACTACCATAAACGCAGGGAGACTTGATCATGAATATACGATGAGCTCTTCTACCTTTAAAGCAAAGAAATAAGATTACTGTCCTTCCTTTCCACACATTCTGTGGGGATCCTTTCATCATCTGCTTTTTGACCTGTACAGGAATGGGAGGGGTTGTGGGGGTAGGGGAGTGTATGGTGGAGGGGAAAAGGACCAAGTAATTATGCCTGTTCCTATGCTACCTCGCTATTTACCCCCTCAGGGCCCTGCACTAGGCCACATGGGGGGACACAGCACCGCCAGGCTGCCCTCTGACCCAGGAGGCCAGGATCCAGTGGGAGGCAGGGCTTCTGCATGGAGGAGCGCGGAGGCCGCTCGCTTGGGGCTGTGACGGAACCACCTGGCGCGAAGGCAAAGGGGTTTCAGAGAGGGACCCGCACCACAGTCAGAGACTTCACCTCTGCCAGGCCCTGAAAAGCAAATTTAATTCCAAACTGCCTTGCCCAAGGTTTGTCTGCCAAAAGGTGGATACTTCCGAAATACCAACTTTTTAAAATGTGAGTCCTTGGAAAACATGACTGGAAAGGTAAAGACATGCACACCTATCGATGATGGGGAGATGGGGTCACTTACCCATTTACCGCCCCCTCTGGGAGTCGGAAATATGGAGTCAGTTACACCTTTCTACGGAGGTCACAGTGAGTTGAAACAGTCCTTGCTCTTCCTCTCCCCAATCTCTCTCCATATCCAATCTGGGGAGACTGGACCACTCTCAGAAATGCCAAGCACCCACACTGAGGTAGGCATCAGAGGCTGGGAGTCTCCATTTGCCAGGTGTCCACCGCCTCCCAGTGAAGGGGAGGGTGGCAGGGAAATCTGTTATTTAGCAGTTAGAGCGGGGACCCCTATGAGCCCTCTGGAGTTAGCCATCCAAAATCCTCTGTGATATTGTTAGCTCTTCTCTTTTATCCATGTCAGCTTCTAGCACAGACTTGCCGGGACTCCTTGAGAACTATTTCTAGGACCATGGTCTTTCTTCTCTGTCACTTCCATATAGTCTCAGCAAATGTCCACAGTGACGTGACTCCTCAGAAGGTACTTCAAATTCAACTTCAGGTAAGTGGGATGCTAACCCACCTGAAAGATTCTATCACAAAATACCTGAGCAAGGACAGTGTGAAATACATATCTTCTTAGCTTGGAGCAAGGACATCGAGGTGCCAGCCCAGGCTATGGGTAATGCCTGAACAGTACTTCTGTTTTAGGAGGTGGCTGGCAGTGGGGTAGGGTGGGAAATTGACCAGGATCTAGAATGGTCAGTGCACATGAGAAAGAGTTCAAAGTTATTTTTCAAGGTACAAAAGAAATCCCTGTTTAAGGAGTTCTTGTGTCTCCCGCATTTACACGTGCCTTTGCCGTGGAAGTTCACCTCCACACCCTGCTAATCTCAGCTCTTTCCTCTTCTGTGTTCATTACGCAGGCAGGTGGCACAGCTCCTTCCTCGTCAGTGCTTCCTGTGTTCAGTGCAGTGGTGCAGGCTCACGAGAACATATACTGCCTCTCCTGTTTCATGAAGTTGGAAGTTTGTTGCTGTTTTATTCAACTATAATGGCACCTAATCTCATTCTATTCCAATGGATTTTTTTCCAGGGAGTGGCCATAGTCTGTAGGAAGGTCTTAGAACAGGCAAGGAACTGGACACAAGACACACATCCTAGGATTAGACACACATTTTAGGATTAGACACACATCCTAGGATTAGACACACTTCCTAGGTCCAGACCAAGGCAATGGCTAAAGCAGTCACTAGGAGCTCTAAGCCTAAGGATACCAGAAAGAAACCCCAAGGCATAGATGCCAACAAGACCAGAGTCTAGAAACTTCTCAGAACAGGCAGTAGAGAAAGTATTGAGCAGTAGTCAAATTATTTTAGGTGTAAATTGTACACCAATTTGACCTTCACCCTCATTTTGTCCAAGTCTTGCCAGTTCTTCCTAAAGAGGCCATGTTGGGGAGAGATATTTTTTCAGCATGAGAGGAATTAGGATCGATTTAGTCTTTCTCTGTTGTTATAAATAATTTCTAGTGAGTCAGTGGCCTCCAAAGGCAAATTGTCTAGAGTGTCCTGGGTCCCAGACTGAGAATGCCTGATGTGAGCAGAGAATCTGGCCAGGTCCAACCTCCCAGATGTTATACTCTGGGGCAGCTGTGAAGTGTCCTGTGTGTTGAAGCCGTGATGAGCCAGTGTCGCCTGAGGGCAGGGTGTGGAGCCCACGGGAGCAGGATACCCTGGGACCTGCTGGTCTAGCACTGCACTCACAGGGGCTGTCAGGTGGATAGAGGTGCCTAGGATGGAGTCATCTCCACAGCAGACCTCAACGTCCTGCCCTCCTCCTTACCTTACTGGTTTCTGGCGTTTCTCCAAAGATAGCAGCAGGCACCGATGGCTAATTACTCCGAAATAGCTAGTCTCCATTTCAGGGTGCTGCTTGCTTTTGCTTTAGTAGCTGGCAAATGAATCCTCCCAGGGATTATAATAACCCTGTCCTGGCTGCGTTCCCTGGAATCTTGGCCTCTTTCCCTGGCACTTGTCCCAAAGGGATGGAAATCTCTTAGTATTTATCCCCTTGAAGATTCCCCGTGCCTGCCTGGCGCCCAGCCATTCTGCACACAGACGGCCCGCTTCCTCCATTTCTCCCGGGAGTAGACCGTGCCCCAGCTCCCCCATGCACGTCACCCCCTGCAGGCTGCTGTCTTCCTGCCAGGGCTGCCCACTGCTCTACTCCCTCCTCCCTGGGTGGTATACTTTCATCCCACTGACACTTTAATCCTACTGAGGCAGAAATACTTTTTCTGACACTATCTTTTCCTCCAAAAAGCCCAAGTTATGGAGAGAAGATCCGTGATGTTTTTACTGATGAAGAAATATACACTAACCACCACTGAAACAATGAACATGTGAGTGATTGCTTCCTCAGAGAGCTGCCCTTCCTCCTTCCTCCTAACAAACACATGGCTAAGGACAGGGATCATGTCGGCATGTTGGTTATGCACCTGGAAACATTAGCGTAGACTACCTGGTAGTGACACAGTGCTCGAGCATAGAGGATGGGGCAGCCCACTGCTTGCTGGCGATGTGATGTCACTCTGGTGCTTTTGCGTATCTATCCCCCCCTCACTCACCCCACTAGACTAAGCTCCATGAAGAAAGCAAATGGGTATTGTCATTCTTTGCCAGTACTACCAGCCACTGCTTAACCTCATCACCAAGAATGGGCTGGGGAGGGAGTACCTAGCACGGGACTGGCATGTAGTAAAGCTCTGATGAATGAATGAACTGTAACGGCCCAGCTTATATGCGCTTAGCATCCATCATCCTTTCAGAGTATTATTGAGTCTTAGTGTAGGTGAACCCTGCATGTCAAAGGCCACTTAGAATGTGAGGCGGACCAGTGGAAGCAATGGCGCCATGTTCCTTTAGTCGCTGGCCACTAAGAGAGGGTGTGTAGCTAGATCTCAGCAAAGCCTGTGAATGGGTTGAGAGTGTTCTTTTAGTACAGGAAGTTCAGTATGTTTCCTTAAGTCAGCCCTACAAGTGCTGTACAACATTCAGGAAGATTCTCAGCTGCTTGCCACTAGAGCACTTACCCTACACAGACACCTGACTGAGCAACTCATTGCCAACTCACAGGCCTTCACCAGCCAGGCGAGAGAGCCGGACCACAAGTCCCTTCCCTTGATCCTTGCCCCCTAGCTCTCTGCTTGGCCATCCAGGCTTATGGCTTCCCTGAAAGCAATATTGCAACATTGTCTCCGGATGCCCTTTGCCAAGTCACTACTGACTCTCCACGGCAACACAAATGCAATCATAATAAATAAATGGCAGCAATTAAGGCAGCATGTAACAGATTGTATAAAACCTTTATATGGCGGAGAAGCCCAATAAGTGAGATTATAACAAGAGAGAAGGGGAGGGAAGGGCCAGCTCAGAGAGAGTATGTTTGGAAAACTAAACCATTCTCAAGCAGCGGTTGTGAATTTCCCACATTCAACGTGAATTCGCGGTTTCTCCAGAGCCAGACTGACTTTCCTGGACAGCCAATTGCAAAGACTGTCAGAAAATAGAAACCAGTGTGTTAGGGAGAGCCTGAAATGTGGTCAGAAGTGGTCTGGTTAGACCAGGCACTGAATCAGAAGGCATAACGCAGGAAGGTGAACGTGACTTGGTCTCCCACCAGCAGGGTGAGACAAACTCTGCAAACGAAGACGGGCAACCACCATGGGGTGAGGCGGGCGGGGAGGCAGCAGTCTCAGAATAGGGTGCTCCCAACAGAGGGGAAACCCCCCCCCCCCCGGCCTGCCACCTCCTGTGGAGCCAGCACGAGGCAGGAACATAAGCATGTTTGGAGCAAGGGAAGCAGGGCTTGCAAAGGGAACACCACTCACCAGCCTCTCTGAGCCTTGCCTCATCTGTTGAAGGGGATGGAAATGCCTACTTCCCTTATTTAGAGAATTAAACAAAACAACAGATGAAAGGTATTTGTCACCGCATTCAGGACACAGTAGGTACTAACAGGTCCATCTGCTTCCCACAGATGACCCAGGAAGGTCAAGGTGACCCTCGCTCAGTGGAAAGCCTTGCTTCCCTTGGGAATTAGGCCCTCTCAGGCCCTCTGTGGGGCCTCTTTTGGTCCTGGCATTGTCCTTGGCTCTGAGAATGTTAAGATGAATGAAATATACCTGATTGGTGGTGGCGCAGTAGATATAGTGTTGACTTGAGACACTGAGGTTCCAGGTTCAAAACCCTGAGGTCGCCTGCTTGAGTGTGGGGTTATCCAGTTTGAGTGAGGGGTCATCAGCTTGAGCATGGGATAACCAACATGATCCCATGGTCGCTGGTGTGAGCCCAATGTCACTGGCTTAAGCAACTAACTGGTCACTGGCTTAGCTGGAGCCGCACCCCTGGTTAAGGCACATATGAGAAGCAATCAATCAATAACTAAAAAGTTCTGAAACTACAAGTTGATGCTTTTCATCTCCCTTTCTGTTTGTCTGTCTCTCTCTCTCTCTCTTTCACTTGCTAAGAAAAAAAAAAAGAAGATGGGTGGAATACAGTCAGATCTCAAAAAGAAGCCTGCAAACTCGTGGAAGAGTCATCCGCCTGAGTGCTCTGACAGGGCAACAGAGACTCAGAGGAGGGGGGACTAGGTCAGCTAGAGGTCACTGGGCAAAGCTTCAGTAAAGGGGCTGACTATTGCGCTGATTCCTGAACGCGTCCCCATAAAAAATAAATGCTAAACAGGGGAAAAAGCATGAGAAAGGTTGTGGAGAAACACCTGCATGTGGTGCATTTGCAAATCCCTTAGAAGCACCTGCAGCAGGGGAGCAGGAGCTGCGGTGGGTGTGCTCACCTCGCTCAGCACCTCTGGCTCACAGCCTGCCTTTCTCAGAGCAGCCAAATGCCACATCCCTTAGAGGGCCAACCACACGCACATCGCGGAATTGGGGACGGTGAGGAGACCAAGCAGAAAAGGTCTGGAGGTGCTAGTAAGTGGACGGGTGGGACCCTCCAGGTTTAGAACTTGAACTTGAAATGGGTGGGAGTTGGTGGTAGGGAGTAAAGCTGACTCCACAATTCTCTAATTGAGTTGTGATCTACTGTCCCCCGCCCCCGATTTTTAACACCTTGTAATTTGTAACATAAAGAGCAGAATTTTACAAAGAAAGCCAAAGATGACAGTTGTAGGGTAAAAAAGGTGTGGGAAATATGTGAGGAACAGAAGGCTCAGAATTCTGCTCTGCTGTTAGGAACTCATGAGGTGTCCGCAAGAAAACCACACTAGCAGGGTGTGGGGCTGCGGGAGACAGAGCTCAGGGACTCAGGGACCTGAGAAAATGGGTCAGAGTCTTTGATGATTTTTGACCCAGTCCCTCATGCCCACCCAGAGGAGAAAAGGGCTGACCCTAGCTGTCACGGTGTATCCCATGCCTGGGGCTGCCTGGCTTTTGTCCTTGAATCGCTTTCTCAGGTCCACAGCATGGACTTCACAGGCAGTGATGTGATGCTGTCAGCAAAGTACTTAGCACTTTTAAAAGCAGCCTTCACTGCAATCATTGAGACACCTAAATGGGGAGGCAAATCGTGCTGGCTGTTTAGTGTTTCCTTGGAGAAAGGAAGATAAATGAGAATGAGAAATGGAATTTTGTCTTGTGAACCAGGATGGCCTGTTATCATTAGCAAAGCCCACTTCCAAAGAAGCAAAGCAGAAAGTTCTGAGTTATCTAATTTACATGTCATGTTCTCCCTACATCTTATACCTTCTTTGTTCTCAATAACGGAGAGCCTAGCAGTCCTCACGTCTACGAGCGGCTCGGTTCTCCCTGACCTGTCAGGGTACACAGAAGCCCACTCCCTGCCTGACCCCCCTTCCACACCACATTTCGTGCCTTTCAGGGGGGCCAATTCTACTGGCCGTCATAGTCCTTCCTTTCTGAAGTCACCAGACACTTGCCTGCTTACCTACATGAGCCCCTCAAGGAGAAACAAGGAGAGCCCTCCGCAGTGATAAACAGCTCTGAAAGATGAAGTTGTTTCTGGAGATAGAGAGGGGTTTTTGAAGTCCAAGGCGGCATCCTTTAGTGAAACAAATATCTCACTGTTGACTTTTTAGGTTCCTGTGGCCACGTTAAGCAAGTGGCTGCTCCGGGAACAAATGATGTGCTGATATTCTAGCTGAGGGATGAGCAGGGGGAGGTCTGCACCCAGCTGTCCCCTCCTCTACGTGTCTGAAGGCAGGGCCTGCCCCTCTCCCAGGTGTCACACCGCTGGTGTCTGCCTGACATTGGAACCAGCTTTCAATTAGCTGGACGAATGTGTCGAGTGTTG
Source organism: Saccopteryx leptura (assembly GCF_036850995.1). NCBI lineage: Eukaryota > Metazoa > Chordata > Mammalia > Chiroptera > Emballonuridae > Saccopteryx > Saccopteryx leptura. The sequence goes on along the minus strand of NC_089504.1, from coordinate 374,201,312 downwards.
TTACAGATACGCTCCAATCCATTTATATTTGGCTTCATAATGCATTATGGCAGGGAGGTGGGGTGAGGGAGGGAGGTGGCAGTAGAGAGGTCTGGGTAGGAGAGAGTTGCTGAAGATTTATCTTTCTAATTATGCTTTGCTTAGGGCTAATATTAAAATTAGTTTTAATTCCCTGAGCACACAGCAGCTCAGGAACATGTTGGGCACTGGGGATGCCGGCCTAGGATTTTAAATTTGCTTAGGATAGACACACATGAGTAATGGCAACTCTAAGCATCCCTCCCAGTCTGGCTGCCCCGTGGTTCACACAGGAGTGTGGGAGGGAACAGTTACACTGCCCTTGACTTGCATGGGGAGATGGCTTTAGCAGGTGAACCACACAGCTCTTTGTTATTGTTCTGTGGCAAAAATAACCCTAGATATGGTAAATAAATACTGTTATCAAATTAATACTGAATGGTGTGTCTCCTTTATCCCCATTGTCAGGGATGGGTTGTGCTAATGATTTTTACACCTGCTGAGTGTAATTAGTGAGTAATCTGCATGGGTATGTAATTACTAGGTAAACACATGATACCTACCGATAACTTTCTGCTAGGTAAGCACAATGAACACTAACAGGTAGTTGTTAGGATGGAGTTCAGGTGAAAGGAGAACTAGCCTAGACTTTGCCTTAAATCTAAATTAAAACTTTGTTCAAGGGATATAGCTTAATTTGTTGGCAAACTCCTCACTGACAGCATGCCCTCCTGGCTTTTTAATCAGACCTTGAAGCGCAGATGCTAAGCATCCCAAAACATCTTGTTTATGTATGAGAAATAGCTGTGTTTAGGAATCAGGAGAGCTCTGTATGAGTCTTGATACCTGACGTTGAGGCAGACACTTGAGACATGTCCTGGTTCTCTATCTGTAAAATGGAGATAAGTCTAGTTCATGGGTTTATTCTGTCCAATGAATGACAATTAACATGGGAGCAGGGTTGAAAATAGAAAACATTTCACAAGTATATGTTATTAAAACTATAATCCCAGCCTGCCTAACACTATGGGGGCCTGAGAATCTTGTATAGAAAACTGTAGGTGAGTCAGCTATGGTGAGACAGATACGGTGAGACAGGGAGAAAATCTCCCTCTCCCCTACCCATACCCTCAGTGGAATCTAGAAATCCTTCAGTAAAGACTTTTTAGGGAAGTAAAGACTTTTCAGCCTACATCTTTCTCCCACATGTGTCCCCAAACACACACACACACACACACACACACACACACACACACACACACACGTCCTCTGCATACCAATCTGGAAACACTTTCGTGCATAACCTACTAGGCAGAATACAGAGGAGGAATTAATGCCAGGTCTGAAGCCTCTCCCCAAAATGTGTTCATATATTTAATTTTTTCTTCCACTAAAGCTATTTAGGCATTTTAGCCACACCTTTATCTCCATCTCAACTTACTTATGGTGTTGTACCAACCCTGGCCGTAAAGTCAGCATCGCAGATATGAATAGGGGCGGGGCCTGAGCAGAAAATGGAAGGAGAAGGTGGTTGATTGCTGATGAAACCTGTATGGTTGTCCTCTAACATACCAGTTCCTGCTATAGAGGAATACCTGTGTGCAAGTGTCTGTCATATTTCCCGAGTTCTCATCTTGACACTGCTCTGCTCGCTTAGCCTCTACCCTTACTTACATGACAGCACCTCTGATCCACCTAGTTGTCTTTCTAGTCAGCAGTGAACTTGGGTGGCTCTCACCAAACTTTCACCCAAAGTTGTTCCTGCCAGGTCAACAGCCACATTCACAGTCAGCTAATCAGGACCAGGGGCACGATCTGTGCCCCCCCCCCCTCCAGAACAGAGTGGAGTTAATTGATCACCTGCTGGTCAAACCCAAGACCTCAGCCTCACTGAGGTTGAGCCCTAACCAGGTGAGCTCACTATCCACAGACACACAAGTTTACACGGGTTACACTACTACTACTGTTGGGCGCTCATTTTTGGTGAGACAGTAACAAACACAAAGTAAGATGATTTTCTCTGGTATTAACTAAAATTTACATTTTACTTTTAGAATGCATTTTCCAAGGCATGCTTTTACAAACATTTAGGTAACTCTTAGAAATAAACATAAACGACCTCGATTTTCACTAGATACAGTCTCTATTTAAGTTTTAATTTGTTATTTTTTACTTCAAATAGGTAATCAATATATTCACGTAGTTCAAAATTCAAAAACTAAAAAGTGAAATTATTTACTTTTAATTCCTGATCTCCTTCACTGATTCCTCTCTCTAGTGTCACCATTTTACCAATTTCTGAAGAATCATTCCAGAAATAGTGTACTATATATAAGCAAATCTATATGCTATTTCCCCCTTATTTTACATAGATGGCAAATATAATTTTATACTCTTCTAGGTAAAGTCCCTTTAATGGGAATCTTCAAAATATTTATAAATGATTCAAACCTAATTTTCTGATTTATGTAATATTTGCATCCTAGAGATTGGATCTCAGACTTCTGGAAGATTTACCAATGCTTTGATTTTTATTTGCATGAATATCCATCCATTGTTAGGTGCCTAGTAGGTCAAACACACTATCTTTGTATTTTCTAACAAACATACTATCTTAGGTTTAAACTCAGAGGTGGTGGGGCTAAAACTAGCCATCGCCCCTCCCAGAAATAAACACTACCCGAAGAGTTTATGTTGCTGGTTTCTTTCACTCTGTCCCTCGCCACAAGCAGGGACATCTGATGATTACTGCTGAGGTCAAGGGGGCATAAGACATAATTCAGAACCTGATATGTGCTGAGTGAGCCCACTTGCCCTTCCTACCAGGTAAGCCAGCAGGACTCAGAAAAAAAATTGCTTACACTTCCATGGTTTATTGGGGATGGGAGGGTCAGAATTTGAAGTGGAAACTATTTTCAAAGCCCACTCTTGCCCTGGCCTGTTGGCTCAATGGATAGAGTATCAGCCCCTCATATGGATATCCCAGGTTTGATCCCTGGTCAGGGCACACAAGAGAAGCAACCATCTGCTTCTCTTCTCTTCCCTCTCCTCCTTCTCTCACTCTCCCCCTCTCACAGCCAGTGACTCAATTGGTTGGCGCATCAGCCCCAAACACTGAGAATAGCTCAGTCTATTCAAGCATCAGCCCCGGAAGGGAGTTGCCAGGAAGATCCCGGACAGAGAGCATGTGAGAGTCTCTCTATCTCCACTCCTCTCACTTAAAAAAAAATGCCCACTCTTCCTCTCTTACCAACCTGTCCCATGATGTCTTAAAAGTGCTGAAAATTCCAGGAATTTTAGAGGAACATGTATGAATGTTCAGGTGAAAAAATTGCCTGCCTTATACCAAGTCTTAGAAAACCAGAGTAGTACAGTACTTTCATCCGGTTGGTGACTGCAACCCAAGACTTCCCTGTGTCGATTGTCAGCTTGGAACCTTATTCCTCTCCTGCGCTGCTTGGTGCCTGTGCTCACTGCGAGTGTCCCCTTGACACTAATAAGCGGGCGCTACAAGACACCCATGAATGAGGAGACACTTAGAACTAATGCTTGCTCATTTTTTTGCCTTGTTATAAAATTGGATAACCTGCATCCTGATTCCTGATATTTATTTCTATCTCCATTTCAAAAAAAAAAAAAAAAAAAAGCTCAAAATTGTTGTAAATAGAAAAAGAATGTATTTTCAACTATATCTCTAAATTATTGGGGACAAGGACTCCCTTCTGCTCTCCTCATCTTCTCCCTTTCCAATCTCCCTAGAGACAGAAAGACAGCTGCTTTTATCTGGGTAAACTGGAGGATGAAGACTTGAAATCTCAAATCTCAGACTCTAAGTCTGTCCCTTCGGTCTCCAACAATGGTGTATAGCCAATATTTTTCTTTCCATTTGGCGAATAGGACAACTGAGGCATAAGGGCCTAGAAAAGAGTTTCCAAGGACCACCAAGGCCACCCTTCTGAGGAACGGCTCCCTGAAATGGCTCTGCACACAGGAGCTCACCCCCAGAAGCACACAGGCTGGGCCATGGGGCAGAGCAGATAAAGCAAATGAAAAGTGAGGGGCTTCCAAGCAACGTTCAGCTCAAAGCCCTGCAGACACCGTGCAGGCTGTTGTGAGTAACTCAAACCCATTTCATTCAGCAAGCACTGCCTGTCCCAGCAAAATGCCCCCGGCCTGGGGATTCCAGCCACAGGAGAAGAATCATGTTTCCCCGCTGCTTCTAGCACAGGATGCAATCTTTGCCACTAACATCCCTCCCACCTCCAGAGACAGTCAACATTTGGTGAAAGATATCCCCATTATAAAAGCCCCACTTCTAAGGATCAGCGATGGAATGGCTGTCTTTGAGCTTTCTGCACATTTCACTCAAAACCAGCAGCAATGTGCTTTTTCTCTGGCCGCTGGAGCAAGCCAGACACAGCCACGTGCGTACTCCTGAAATGCACGTTCTCTCCCATGCTTGGCCTGCAGTTGTTTCCCCTCCTGGAGCACTAACTCAGAGCTGTCACACTGCTTCAACCAGATGGGACACCAGCCACAAACCTGCTAACACCTCTTGCAAGGATAGGGCCTTTTGTCACAAGCAGGCTTTCTGCGCAGGGGTGGGTGGAGGCTCTTAGTCAGTGTGGCTAGTGTAGGGTACAGGGGCCTTTTGTCACCAGGTTCCCATCGGCACACTGCCCTCATCCCTTCCCCTCAGCGCATCCCCTTCCTGTCCCTTCTGCTCTCGCTCTTTAATTGCAGCAACACGCTGACAGCCACGAGCTGCCATTCCAGATGTCAGGAACATGCTCACAGGTAGGAACCCTGTAGGATATTTATGGCTTTAATTCCTCAGTAGAGGTTTTTGTTCTGTCATGCAGCAACATATGAATTGCTACTCATTTGCTCCTGTATTTCCACGTCAGTGGCAATTACAGAAGGGTTGCTGGCTTCTTGTATGACCCCACAAGTTATGATCCCTACACACTTCAGACTGAGTGAAGCCAAGAAGGATTGCAAACACTGGAGAGAGAGGGCTGGGAGATGACAGAGCTACAAAGAAGAGGAGCCGGCTTCTAGGCCTTACGGCACGTGCACACTTGGGAAGCCAGGTGGGACGTGCCAAAGGTTTCCAGGCAGTTTCAGCAGCCTAGGCACCCCTCGTCAGATTGGGAAGGAGGTTCTCGGGAGGTGGGGGGGTGAGGGCTAAGCCCAGCTGTGGAGATCTGCCTCCTCTCTGCCAGAAGCTACCACCACCTTCGTCCACTTGTGACCTTAGGAAAGTCACTTCCCTTGTCTGGCTTCAACTTTCTCCTGTTTTGAAATAAGGACAAGCAGCTTCTGGTTTTCGGGAGGAGAGCAGAATTCACGGATGCACGCACCGATGGAAGGGTCTGTGCAAAGACCCAGAGTCACGCTGCTCTGTGCAACAGGGTGTGTGCCGGCGCATCCGTGAGCGTCTTCGCATTTATAGAAGAAAAGTCTGTCAGAACCAAGTGTGCCACCAACTAGGGAGTATCAATCCCCCTCCCCCCTCTTTTCTATAATCTACCACGAATACATAAAACAAAGAGGCTTTTTAATTTCATTTTGTCAATAAACCTGACAATGGAAATACCAATTTGAACAGCAATTTTCCCCCTGGTCTGAGCTGAAATTGGCTCTGGATGAATAGGCTTTCGGTTTATGCATGTAAATTCTCCCCACGCCCCTCACTTCCACAGATAGGCCTGAGACACCCCCCTGATCCAAGGACACTTTTATGCCCAAACCTCTGGTTTCTGGAAACAACACCTGTTTATGCTGCAGTGACTCTAATGCCTTCTGCTCCAAAGCCCAGTCACAAAACATATATTGCTGCCAGGAACTGTGAGGAGACCCACGGGTGCCACATAGCCAGTGGGCAAGGGGAGGTGGCAGCCTATCCAGGCAGGGTGGAACTAGAGCTGAATGCAGATGTCTCAAACCCAGTTGGGCCTATTGTCCTGCATTACACTGACCTTCATCTTTCCCACACCAGAAATGCCGCTCAGGTCCCAGCCAAGCTCTGACACCAAATCACAGGTTAGGTTCTACTAGATTCTAAATAATTCTGGGGTCAATGACTTCTTATCTTAGGGATGCCAGATGTAGCAAATAGAAATATAACAAATATGTTTTAATGATATCAAATTCTGTATGGAATATGTTTTTACTTTTATTCATTGTTTATTTATTTATTTATTATATTTTCTGAAGTGAGAAGCGGGCAGACAGAGAGGCAGACTCCCGCATGCGCCAGACCAGAATCAACCTGGCAAGCCCACCAGGGGGCGATGCTCTGCCCATCTGGGCCATTGCTCCATTATAACCTGAGCCATTTCAGAGCCTGGGCCAACTTTGCTCCAATGGAGCCATGGCTGCGGGAGGGGAAGAAAGAGATAGAGAGAAAGGAGAGAGAGAAGGGTGGAGAAGCAGATGGGTGGTTCTCCTGTGTACCCTGACCGGGAATCAAACCCAGGACTTTCATGCTCCAGGCCGACTATTCATTGTTTATTGAAATTGAAATTTAATTGCTTCCCTACATGAAAGAGAATTTGCCTCCCTAAAAGTTAGCCTGTGACTTTGGACAGCCAAGGGTTAACTAATCCAATAGCCCTGCTTCTTTCTCACATTATTATGAGTCAAACTCACAAATTTTTCAGACTGAAAACCAATTGTCCCTCATGATGCTACAGTCGAAAGGTCAAGGTGGTCCAGGCATTAGAGAGGTGGGTGGGACTTCAGTTCTGACTTTGCCATCCAGCAACTATGTCACATTGGGCCAGTTAATTTTTTTAACTGCCTTTACTTACCTTAAAATGTGAATAGTAAATAGTATCTACTTGAAAAAAAATATTTCAGGAATTAAACACTATTCATATAATATCTTTAGTGTAGTACCTGCTACACAGTAAGGACTCAGTAAGTTACTATCCCTGACTTTTAATATTTCCCATATATAAAATCAAGTTTCAATGGTATAGTAACATGAAAACAGGTAAATAAGCAGTTACAAATTTTTTATCAGATATCACATTTAACTCTAATTACCAGGAAATGCATTTTATTTCTTTTTATAAATAAAGTTTAAGTAACTTCACAGAGCCTACTGCAATTAAATGACAAAGTTAAAAGTTTGACCAAAAGTATTTGTACTCTCAGGTCGATACTTTTCTAATTGTGTTTCAGTTTTCCTGGGACTGCCTTCAAGTAGATTTTTATTTTACTAGGAGGTATAATGAAATGGGAAGGTATTTCCCAAACCAAAATGTGTGACCCTCTGTTTGTTCCTTAAACTGGGCTTTGTAATGTCCATTTTTTCCCTTCATTCCCCTTGGTAGTGGGCTATTTTTAACCCAACAGGAACCAGGCAAACACAGTCTATGTACAGATCTGCAAATTACAGGTTCGGAGTGTGGGTGTATGGTCCAACGTGACGGGTTCAGGATTCTGGATTCTGGATTCTGGATTCTCTCCTTAGTTTCATATGTGTCAGATGTTTAGACTAGCTAGACTCTTTCTCAGCTTTCATTTTCTTCACAGCTTTCTACACACAGTCCTTGGGTTTAGGTTAAAACCTAAAGCAGTTCCAGGCATTGCAAGCTGGTTGATATTTTCTGTCTTCTCAGGTTCTCATTTCCCTGCCCCACTGGAAATGGAATACGCTGCTCCGGTTTCTCTCCTATGACCGAGAGCAGAGAACCCCAGAGCAGTGCACGAGGAAGAATGCACAAATTAAATCTCTTAACAAGCTTTACTCATGACACAGTAATGACCACACCATTCACCATGGTGGGAGGATGGTCCAGTGGCGAAAGTAGATGCATTTACAAATTGTGCTCATAGTAGATATGACAAATTGTGCTCATACTTCTAGGAACAATACCTCATCTCTCTAGTTTCTAGATATTGCAAAAGTCTTACTTTAATCACCCTGTTATTCTTCACATTTTAAAACTCCAAGCAACAATGATAGTGATAATATCTTATTATACAAAAAAAGGACAAATAACACAGCACAGGAAAGCCCAACCTCTTGAAAAACTACCACACTCATTCCACAGCTTCTAAACATCCATGTCTAAAGCCCAATAATCAGTTCCTTTCCTGGCTTTTACAAAACTCAGACATTCTCAAGAACACCCCCTGACTTCCTGCAGGTTCATCTTTTTTGCTTTCCGAGTCTGACTTCTAATCAGTTTTCTTTCACACTTTCCTATCCCCCAGATAAATCAAATGCCAATTTATCTTCTTCTCCCCTATTTTCTGCCTCCTTTCATTTCATCCCTGGCTCCTCACTAATCAGCCTGTGCAAGCATCCACATGTACATTCAGACTGTATTTGATATTTCTTGTTTGCAACAACAAGTAATACTTCAAATTCATCAACTACTCAAGCGATGAAGCAGGACACTGTTAACTTCAAGGAAACAAAGCAAAATATTTAAAGCAAATAAAGAATCAATCTAGTAATACAATTAATCCCTAATAACATTAGTATGCAGCTTTGTAAGGCACAGAGCACGTAACAACCTGAATCCTATCTGGTCTTCACAATGTGTGATCTAACCTGACAATGGAGAGTTCAGAATAGGGAAGGGAGTAAAAGTGGCATGTATCATCACATTGATTGAGTCTGAATGGCAACACTGCCAGCAAATGTGTTGTGTTAGTAGGCTAGTAGCACGCAGCCTCAGTTTTCTCAGCTCTAAAATGTGATAAGATTATCCAAGATGCCAGTGTTTGTGATCATTAATAATAATGTATATAGAATGCCTCATTCATGTTTGGTAAACTATTATTATCTTCGTTTTATGTATACGGAAACAGATGCCCAAGAATTTTACAAGTCTATTCAGGATCACATAACTAATAAGTGGCAGAGTGAGATTCAAACCCAGGCATTTATGAATTAAAGCTTCTGCTAGGCTCATTTCATCATGACTAGAGCCTTTAGTTAAATGTTTCTCAGAACCAAATGTGCATACCAACTACCTTGTTAAAATGCAGATCTTAATTAAGTCTGAGGTTCCCTGAGATTCTGCATTTCTTACAAGCTCCAGGTGAAGCTTACCTTGCTGGTCTACACTTTGCATAGCAAAGATATAAACACTAAGTATTAACTGGAATTTAGAATTATCCCAATGTGCTGAAGTTGGACCTTTAAGAATCGAGACGTTATTGATGAGAATAGAATATAAAGGGTCGTGACCAATTGTTCAAGGTGTTGAGTGGCTACTGTATGCCTGGCATGGTGCCAGGTGCTGGAGATAGAAAGATGACCCAGAGATGCTGTGTCATACATAACAACACACTCCAGCAAGTGGACCTGATGAATTTGGAGGATGATAGGGTGATGCACACGATAAGACAGGAAGGTAGAACATGACCTTGCAATTGTAGAATAAGGACAGAATTACAGAGAACCTTGTAAGATTCATAGAGGAGTTAGATCCAAGTCAATGGGGATCCACTGTAGGTTTAAAAGCAAGCAATTAGAGTTTAAACCTGGATTGAAGTAGGAAGACAGAACCCAGGACTCCAGCCACAAGGCTGTCACAAACCACAGAAGTAAGCTGATGAGGACTTAGACGTTGCAGAAACTGTGGAAATGAAAAATTGAAAAGAAATATAGGAGACACTGAGGAGGAGCACATTGCAGGGAGCTCTAGACTTTAAATGTAGGAAGACTTGGGCTCCATTAGAAGTCTTCTCTGTTCTGTCTGATGGTGGTCCCCTCTGAGCTTCCGTCTCTTCATCGTAAAATACTGGTCATCCATTTAAGAGGACATAGTGAAGATTAAAGATAAGATAATGCATGTGGATGCCCTTTGAAAACTCTCAAGCACTATATAAATTAAAGAGCTATTATTATGAAGTTTCTCACGCAGTATCTGACACTTTATCACTGAATTAATTAAGTAATGAAAGAACAGAATTTGATGAATGCTTGGGTATGGAGAAAGAAGAAATAACCAAAGGTGATCTCAAAATGTCCAGAATACTAGAATAAAAAAGTAGTTGCATTTCATTTATGGGGCTGAAAGGAATAGGAAGTCCACAGGAAAATGTGATATTAGGGGTTCATGAATTTTCTAAGACAGTGGTTTTCAACCTTTTTACACTTGGGGCCTGGTGAAAATATGAGAATTATTTCCAGGGCCACTAAGGCAGAAATCACCCTGCTCATAAGTGAATTCAACTATGATCATTGGATCTATAATCTTCATTCAACGTCAGGGTGATTAACTCTTTCACGGACCAGCACAAAATTTCTGCCTGACCAGTTTGTGGACCAGGGGTTAAGAAACACTGTTATAAGAGACTTAGCCCTGCTGAGTCCAAGAGGACATTTCTCTGACTCTCAAAAGCAACACTGGAATTCCAAACAGTTTCAGCGAAAACACTTACTTTTTATCATCTCTATTACCACCCATAACTGTTTGGTGCCCAGCTGGATGGCCCTGGGTAGGGTTTTGCTGAGTGTCAGTCTACTCATATATAAAATGGGTACATAAGTAATAGCTACCTCAGACTGATGCCGTGAAGACCACAAGTGATAACACTTACAAAGCTCCTCACTCTGTGCTTGGCACTCCATCCCCCATTACCATGTCATCATTGCTAGCATCATGACAGGGTTTAAAACAGAACATGGAAGCCTGGAAACGTGTACCCAGATTGAAACATGAAGAGCAGTAAAGGTAGAAAGGACCCTGGAGGCCATGGATCTATATCCCACCCACCCACCACACACATCCACTGTTCCATAAGTGAGGAAACTGAGGCCCATGGGAGAGACTAATGATCAACACCACTTCTTTGGGGTGAGCTGCTGTATGATAATACTCAGACCATCACGGCTCTCCCAGTGATATGGGAAGCACACACACAAAAGAAAATCTCCAGGATCCTAAAAAAGAAAGAAAAAACTACTAACAGCACTGATTTAGGTGAGCTTGCTCCATGGTTAAAGCCATTCTTTTCATCAAAGGAGAAATATATTCCTTCCAGGCTAGTCTATTAATTAAAATTCAGCAATGTTAATTTTACTGCCAACTTAGAAGATTCTTATTACATTTATTTTCCAGGTAATTGCTGCTTGTACAGGAGTTCATATAGATGTCTTTTTAGATGGCGCAATAGATCAGAATTATAATACTTAAATTTTTCACCCTTCATTTTGCTTCTCTCTAATTCTGAGCCCACTTATTTAAATTATACTGAGACTCTTTTTCTTCCATCCTGCGCCCGCTTTGACTCTCCTGTTCTCGCTCTCTCGATGATAGGACACACAGAGGCCTGGAATAGCAAAATAGAGTTCCTGTTTTCCATTTCCTCAGAGGAAAAACTGAAAATAGCCCCTTACATATGTACGGAGATATATACAAAACACTTTGACTCGCATCGCCAATTTTTATTCTAATTTATATGCCCAATCTGCAGATGAATAAATTGACACCCAGGCAAATGGTTTCCCCAGTGTCACACAACTAATAAGTGGCAGATTTTGGTTCTACCTCCTATTTATTTATTTATTTACTTACTTATTTATTAATCTTAGCCAGGAAAAAAAAAAATTCCAGAAAAAATTATAATACAGTATGCTCAAAAAAAGGGGGGGGGGAATTAAAGGATGCGATTTTATGTCTGGGAAGAGGCATTCAGGGGGAACCTGGGGGCAGCAGAACCTCTCCTGTCTTCTCCAAAATCAGGGGATCTCTTTTCCCCTCCCCTTTGTCGCTGTGCCCATCTCTGATAAGGGGAATATTTTCTTAAGTCTTCTCCGTAACACCACATTCCATGATGATGGCCGGGCGGGATGAGGCCACATCTGGAGGCTCCTCCATGGGAACTTGACCCAAGGGCACTGTGGAGCAGCTGTGTCAGGCTTGCTCGCTGGTTTACCGACTGCATGCCCTTTGCCCAATTGGTACGTGAGTGTGTGGCTGCACCACGTGTGTATGGCCTATGTAAGGCTCCGTTGCTTGCGCTCGGAAACTGTGGATGGCAGATTGCCTGCCCGCAACTGTGAGGGGCCATTTTGCTGTTCCTTTGCCTGAGAGGCTGCTTCCCTGCCTGTGTGCTTGTCCGCTATGGTGAGACGCTATTGAACAGGGAATGGCCCAACCCTTTACAGCCCTGCAGTTTCTCTGCAGTCTGCCTGAATCCAATGTGGACCTGCCTGGCCTGGGCCACCAGCATTACAGGCGCTCTCCCGGGGCCTCCAGGCCTTCAGGGGAAGCAGTAGGCCGAGCCCAGGCACAACCAGCTGTGCAGCCAGGAGCTTTACTATATGAAGTGACGAGGTGTGTGGGCTTCCAGCTAGAGAGACAGTTACCTATATGCTGAGGAGGGAGATGGCTGACAAGGGGCGGGGGGCGGTGCTTACATATATCAATTTTAAAATCTCAGTGGCAGTTGTCCTTTATTGAATCCTCGTTATGTGCATGATGCTGAGCATTTTACACGCTTTATCTCCACTTGTCCCAGCAACCTTGTAAGTTGGGTACTATTATAATTAGGTTCATTTCACAAGTGAAAAAGCTGGGGCTCATTAAATTAAGTAACAAATCTAAGGCCACTTGGCTAAAAATTAGTGAAGCCAGGATTTAAATCTGGGTGATTCTGACTCCGCAGCACCTATACCCACAGTGGCTCTACAAACTGCCCACCTGGAAGTTATCTTTTTTTTCTTAATTGATTTTAACGGGAGAGAGAAACATCTATTTGTTGTTCCACTTATTTATGCATTCACTGGTTGATTCTTGTATGTGCCCTGTCTGGGGATGGAACCTGCAACCTTGGCGTATCAGGATGGTGCTCTAACAACTAAACTACCCAACCAGGACCCACCTGGAAGTTTAGTTTTGTCTAAATCACTTTGGTCCTACAAACTTGTTGGGTGAAACAGGGAAAAGAAGTATTGTGTTTGCAGCAATGGTCTCCAAACTAGAAAGCTTACACTCAAGGGAGGTATAAGTTTACCCAACAGGAACCTACAAAAAAATATTAGCTTGTCTATTTACAATTAATGTCACCCTTTGAAAATATATATAGGTTTTATAATGCAAGCAACACATTAGTACAATAAAACATATAATTTACAAATAAATATATAAAAATATATAGGGTTTTTATCAAATTTATTTTACAGATAGGGATTAAAAAATACTTTGTCTTGAGCTGTATAATATTATCGAACCTTGAAATTGGGAAGAAAATTTAGAGAATTTCTCACCCTGCCCTCCTGCTCCCACTTCCCTGGCTAAGATCTCTGAGATTAACCTCCAGCCTTGAGCACTCCGGGTTTACAGCTTCCCAGGGGGTTTCTCTGCCACTATTTCATGGCCATGGAGATATCAACCCTTCTTCCCTTACTCAGATCTACATATCCCAGCTCTAGAGCCAGTGAGGCACTGTGCACCCAGCCTACTGGGCAAAAGCAGAATGGGTTCTAGGTATTGGACATAGACTTTCATGAGAATGGTGTCTCAGGACTGGCCAACATGGTGGCTAGGAATACATACCTGGGGGAACCAGGAGACGCCAGAGACCTACATACACCCTGAACACGGAAGCCCCTGCTCGGGGGCAAGCTCAGCCGTCCAACGCTGCTAGCCTAGTGAATTAACTTGGAGGCTGTTTTTCTTTTCCATCCTCACAGCCTCCCCACTGGGTTTTTTTCTTGTGCTTCTGAATAGTACAAGTCTTTAGTCAGCACAGCTGAGTGACTCTTCTGGAACCGAACTGTTGGAACACTATCAGAGACCTGGTGGAGACATATACGACATGAGTGAGGGATATTGCACTAATGGGAGGCGGTCATTGGAAACCCACTTGGGCTAGAGCTGTGACCAACAGGGAAATAACAAGTGCTAGAGGTCTAGGCTGTTCCAGAGAACTCGCTCAGTGCCAGCCTGCTCCTGCATGAATGGTTCTCTAGGCAGGTTGACCTTTGTTACTAACAGCATGGGATGTATGTTCCTCTAAGTCTGTTTCCAAGCTCCTCACACTTGGTGGATTCTTATTCCCCACTGAGCTCTGGACTGGAGGGAGCTGCCATACGTCCTAGTCCAGCCATTCATCCAGCAGTAGCAATCATTGTGATCACCATTGATACAAATCTTCATTAGCAACCATGTTGCCACTCTATGTCAAGAGGCCATTTCAGGTAGAAGTAAAAATATGGACCATTTGGACAGGCATCTGAGCTCAAATTCTGCTTTTCCAACTATTAAATGGGCAACATTTGGAAGCTGCTGAACTTTCCCTGGTCTCCCTTTCCAGTCTACAAAAGAGGACAGCATTGCTTCTCTTGAAGGGAGGCTGTGCAGATAAATGAGATGAGATGCATACTGCCTTGCCAGGCTGCATTCCTGCACTGCTTTACTGGAGGGCATTCTTTTATGGCTGGAGACTGCTGTGCCTTCACCCAGTGCTGGTAAGGGGATCCAGAGAACCAAGGCCTCCCAACACCACAAGAGCAGCCCTCAAGCAATGACTGATGCTATTGACATATAAATATCTTAGCTCCCTTCGTTTTGGGTTGAAAGAGGCTGAAGTGCAGATTGCACACTGAGCCCAGCATTTCAGAGGGAGCTAAGCTCCAGTCACCCATGGTGCCAACTTAGTGATGATGCCAAGTATTGGTTAACTTTCTTTTCCTGTTTCTGTCCCTGCCATTCTACTCATGTTTCTTGAAATCGCCTTCCAAATAAACTACGTACTTATACTTGAATCTTTATGTTTGCTTTTCTGGAAACACCAGCTAAAATAATACGTACTGCTCTAAGTGCAGTGTTTGATACAGCAGGGACAACAAAGGGAGCTGGCAGCTTCAACATGGAAGTCATGTGAAAGTGGTAGACCATATCCCTAAATCCTCTGTGGCTCATCTTATACCCTCCTTGTCGTGTGAGAGTCAAGGAATCTTATCTCCTAAGCCAATTTCTTCAATGACCTGGGTAGATGCCAGAAATAGGACACATCAGTTAGAAAGCAAGAATTTATCAGCTATTTATAATGTGCCTAACACTGTGCTAACCTCTGCAGAAGACATTAATAGCTGAAGACGTGAAACCCACCTTCAAGTTGGTGAGACAAGATATTCCAAATAAGGAGCAGTACATTTCTAATCCATGCTGCTTTGACACATGATTCTTCTCCACACTCAGGATGCATGCAGGAAAACCTGCTAGTGCCCTGCCCAGGTCTCTTTCCTATGCTCCAGACCAAGTGATGGTTGGCAACTTGTGGCTGTCTCCTACAGAGAAATGCCCTTGGTCAAACCTTCACCCGGGCAGCTACTTCCAGCACAAACCCATCTTCCAGGTTAGACTTCAATGACGGAGTAGCCTGGGAATAGAAAAAGGTCAAGCCCTTGCCTCCAAATGGGACTGTGCTGCACTGTAACTTATACTGCGGTTTCCCATGGGATCAACCAGAAGTCAATCTCCAGCTGGGAACACATTTTTGCTTAGCTTTTTCCCACTGCCCTGTCCTGCTTTCATGACTTTTCCTGAGAGCTGTTCCCCCAAAGAAGTATGTGGCCTCACACCAGTTCTAGGAAGCCTGACCTACGACACTGCCCATCAGAATAATGTGTGGAATTCTACAAAACGCCTATGCCTGGACCTAAATACCTAGGTCTATTAAATCAGAATCTATTGTTGTTCTGGGTGGTATCCAAACTGTGTGTTTTAAAGTGTAATAGGTATTCCTAGTGCATCACTTACCTCTCAGCTTTTTATTTTGAAAATTTCAAAGCTATAGAAATAACAAAAAATAACATAATAATGAAAACCTACATAGTCTTCATCTAGATACAACAATTACTAATATTCCCCCCATTCTCTCTCAATCTTGCTTTCTCTCTCACACACCATATCAAAAATAATTTGCAAGTAAATTGCAGGCATCATTACATTTTATTTTTAAATATTTCAAACACAGTCCTTCTAAAGAGAAAAGCATTCTATATAACCCATAAGAAAATTAATATTAATTTATTGATATCACAAGAAAATATAGTCTATATTTAAGTGCACCCTCTATTTT
The DNA here is from genome assembly GCF_036850995.1 of Saccopteryx leptura. Classification (NCBI taxonomy): domain Eukaryota; kingdom Metazoa; phylum Chordata; class Mammalia; order Chiroptera; family Emballonuridae; genus Saccopteryx; species Saccopteryx leptura. Next base: position 374,185,232 of record NC_089504.1, on the reverse strand, counting down.
TTGGTCAAGAGTTGAAATTTTTCTCAACTATAGATACAAATATAAGTTCAGGAAGAAAAATATCTATATGGGTTGAGGAACAAGGAGAAGTCTTCAAGAAGAAACCAGGATTTGAATTGAACTGTGAAGGATTGATACTTTAAAGGAGGGAGGAAGAGGAAATGTTCGAGTAGGAGTAGGTGAATATAATATCCAAACACACAGAAATAAGAACTAAAATGGCTCTTAGTACAAGGTGGTAACTGAGATAGAAGCTGCACTGTGAAGAGTGAGGCTGGACAGGCCCCTGGAATCAGAGGACAGAGAGGTTTGCAGTTCAAGTAATCAAAGAAACAGTGACCACATACCGATAAAATATATATATGAGATAATCATATCAGATTTTTTAAACATATTCAGTTGGTGGGATTCAGCTGGATTGCACTGGTTCAGAAGAACTGATACCTAATTTTTTATTGAGTTCAGCGAACCTGTTGTTAAAATGGCACTTGTAATCAGGGTTCTCTCTACGGTGGGCAACTGGGCAGCCGCCCAATGTGGAAATCACAAATTTACATTACTTACTCTTTTGTAACATTCACCTGTGCAATAGTGTGTTCTAAGTGCCCATAGTAATGTTGATTCCATCCATAGATGAAAAAAATTGCAAGTGAGGATGCCAATCAAGAAGCAGAATGGAAAGATCTTAAATAACAGTTTTATTGTTTTTTGTCAGGTATTTAAAAATATATTTCATTACTATTTTAAAACTTTTTTATAACATTCTAGTTTTGTGTACCTCTTTTGTTCTTCTTATTTAAGTATTAAATGCATGAAATAATAAACTACCTTTTGGTTAACATTTTTTTATACTTAAAACAGTCATTAAGGCAGAGAACCAGTTGTTAAATTATTTGAATCTCACCACTGAACATATTCAGGCGGAAACTAGGAAGAACAATATTTGAAATCTTGGAGTCAGAGTTAGGCTAGGAAACTATCAGTGATTGAAATCCAGGCATCCACATATTCATTCTATAAACATTTTTCTGAGGGAGGACACGTAATTTTCCAGGTACAAATTTAACACAGGAAAGAGAGTCCATGATAAAGATAAACAAGGTCTCTCCTTTCCTGGAACTCAGTTCAAACAAGCAATTGAACATAAAAAGATTAGATTCATAGCGATACTGGTTAAAGTGAAAAATAAAAGAAATGGATTTGATAGTGACTGAGGCCGACTTTAAATTAGATGTTTAAGAAGAGTGATATTTCAAGCTCTGTTTTGCTGGAGCCGGCTACAAATTCATAGGAACGGAGTGCTAAGATCTCTACAAGTTTGTGAATAGTTTGCTGTCATGTTGGTAGCTTTAAGTAGGTTGTGGCAGAATGTTGACACCAAGTAGGAAATGCTGACAATCCTAGCTTCTTTTATTCCCAGAGAGCTGGCTGTTCAACATTTACCAGGACACCACTGCGTTTAATCTAAAGCCTAAATGGCATAGAGATGGCAACAGGGAGGTCGAGGAGAGAACAGGCAAAGGCCCTACAGTGAAGAACAAGGGAGCACAAGAAAGACTGGAGTTTGGGGACAGGGGGACAGGGACACAGGCTGAGCATGGAGATTGGCAGAAGCTGAATCACTCACGGCCTGCAAATCTGTCATGACAGTGGCATTTTTATTTTAAACATGATGGGAAGTCTTAGAAGGATCTTCAGCATAAGGATGACATAATTTGAATTATGTTTTAAAAAGATCACCTTGGTTGTTAAAGAGTGGATTGGAAAAAAGGGTTAGGTAACAAAAGAACTCAGCTTATGAAGCGTTGTATGCACAAGGTTATTCATTGCAGCATTGTGTAATGGCAAAATATTGAAAACAGCCTAAATGTCTATCCACAGCAGAGAAAGCAAATTGGTAAGGGTCTATCCACATAATAGGACTGTTCATCAGTTGTTTAAAAATTAAGACACTCTTGGGGAGGGCGCTATGGGGTGGGGGCAAGAGAGATGTTGAGGGAAATACAGGGGAAGAAGAATGCATTCTGGGCAACACTAGAATCTATGTAAACACAATAAATTAAAATCAATAAAAAATAAAATTAAGATGCTCTTTACTTACAGTTAATAAAATATCTCCAAAATATATTATTAAATGGAAAAAAAAGAAGTTGGGACAAACCAGATTGTAAAGGTTGTTACTTTCTGTGTAAAATGGGTTTTGGGGAAAGGTGTGCAGAGTTATACTTTTTTTGTATTTGCATGTCTATACATTGCAAAATATTTTAAAAATGTTATAAAGAAAAACTAATAGATTGGCATTGGCTGAATGGCTCAGTGGATAGAGTGTCAGCATATGGACATCCCAGGTTTGATTCCCAGTAAGGCACACAGGAGAAGTTACCATCTGCTTCTCTCCCCTTCTCCCTTCCCTTCTCTCTCTCTTCCCTTCTCGAAGCCAGTGGCTCGACTGGTTTGAGTATCACCCCGGGCACTGAGGATAGATATGTTGGTCTGAGTGTGTCAGCCTCAGGTGCTAAAAATAGCTCAATTGATTCAAGTGTTGGCCAAGATGAGGTTGTCCAGTGAATCCAAGTAGGGGCACATGTGGGAGTCTATCTCACTCTCTCCTCTCCTCTCAATTAAAAAATAGAAACTAATAGATCAAATCACATTCAATTGCCTTTTTTGGAGGTCAAAAATGATCAAAAATTGGCAATTGCATGTGGTTTGACCTAAAAGTTGTTATTCAGTTTTGGTTTTTATGTGATACTTGTTAAAGAAGAATAAATTGGTACAGTATTGAGAAGTGCACTTTTTACTGCACACTGTTTTATGCTTCATTAAACCATAAGAAAATGTTCTTTTATTCCCAGTTTTAAAATTAGGTAACTAAATGATTGATAGTTGAAGGAGCAAGAGAGAGATGAGAGGCTCTTGCAGAAGTCCGATAAAAGTTTATGGCAGCTGAGACTAGAGTGGTAGCGGTGGAGGTGAAAAGAAGATGGGTTTGGATGCATTTTGGTGGTAGAGTTGAGAGGACGTGGTGATGCTGGAGTTCATATTTAGGGTGACGCAATTAAGAAAAAAGAGGAAGCAAGGAGACACCTCACTTAAGTAATTAAATATAGTTGCTTGGGCAACTGAATCAATGGTGTTACCACTATTAAAATAAGAAAGGCTGGGGAGGATGTAAATGGGTTTGGTGCTGGGAAGTGTTTAATTTGGGAGGCCTTCCCACCCCTCTGAGGGGGTGTCAGTCAGGAACCAAGATAGGCCAATCTAGGTCGGGAGAGAGTTTAGGCCTTTGAGCTATAAAGCCAAAAGTTACCCTGACTGTCAGAAGGGGGGGAAGATGTTTTAAAAAGAGATCCTGGCAAACTTCAGGGTTCTTTCTTTTCCCTGAGTCTGGAATATCTCGGTGCTAGAACATTAAGTAAATCTGACAGAACGTCAAGGAGAAGGGTGATGAACGAAGACTTGACTTGGAGGGGGGGTGGACACACAATACGGAACACAGAGATGTGTTGTAGAATCAGGCACCTGAAATCTGTATAATTATGTTAACCAGTGTCACCTTAATACATTCAATTAAAAAAATAAAGTTAAAATGTAAACTAAAAAAACAGAACAAAAGTATTCTCACATTAAACACCCCTGTTCCTATATATCATATATTATTCAATCCAAGTGAGCCTGCAAACGTCATCTAGGAAGTTGGGAGGAAAGACTTGCAAAGGCAGCAGCTTCAGGCAGTGGCCAATAGCACCTCTCCACCAACAGACTAGTTTCAAATGACACTCATCCTCCCACTGCTTCCGTGGGAGGTGCAGAGGCACCAAGTTCAAACAGGGTCAAAACCGAAATAATTCTATTCCCTCCTCAAACTAGCTAATCCAACTGTAAAAAATAACTCAAAGAGACATAAAACTCAGTGATTGAAGAAGGCAATAAACTGACCTGGTCATACAGACGATTGGTAACAAAAGAGGAAGTGACAAAAACAAGATAAATGGAAACATGATCAAAACAAAGACTTCTGTGGGATCTAATGGTGGAGATTCTCTACCCAGAACTCGGGCTCAGAACGCAGCAGGGTTTGAAGTGGGCCTGGCGGTGGGCCTGGGGGGAACATCTCCGTAGGTCTGCAGGAGGAGCCGAAAACTCGGCCCATGTTCAGAAGGTGGTCCCCGGCGCTGCTGGCAACCGCTGAGCTGCTAGCCTTGCATCTTTGCTCAATTCTGAAAACAGATAATTAAATTATATCGCCCTAATGAAATTCCCCATGTCGTTTGCACTGCAGAGATTATATGTGTAAGTTTCCAGATGAGCCCTGAGGGTGACCAGGTGAGCAATTCAGGACTGAAACTGGACCAGATTAGTTTAGATCAAAGCATCTCACATGCTTTTGGTTCAGGCTGTCCTCACCAACAAAGCCCAGATAATGATCAAAACCTGGATGATGTGTACTTAGCTTGTTCTTGTGAACATCTGGACTTGGTTCACCCTGGAGAAATATATACATAAATTGGTAGGCTAACAGCTCTCTTTTCTACTCAGAAATCTTCCAGAAAAAGAGGATATGACTGAATAAAAACACATACGTTGTTCTTCTACTCCCTGATGCTATTCTTGGATCCATGACTGACAAGGAAGAAAGATGGCATGAAACTTATGCAAAATTTTAAGTATACATATTTATTAATATACATTTATGGGTTCTTGCTGAAAACCAAAAGCTTAGTGCACTGATGATTCTTGCAGAAAAAGGAAGAAAATATTAACTCCTATTTCCTCTTTGTGTGGGGAGATATCACTAAAGCCCTCAAGATGATCTTGGTGCTCTTAGATTGTTCTACCCTGGTCAGTGAGACAGCATAGGTCCAGGAAAGTCTGGCTTTATAATCTGTGTTAGGTTCTTATTCTTTTTCTAACAGTGGGAACTTGCCACTGACCCTTGTAAGAAGGTCATAAAAGAACTTTGAGATCCACAGAGATACCCAAAAATGTACATTAATATTATACACCTCAGACAGGAGCAAGGAGTAGATGGAGGAGGAATGAATTAAGGAAACCACTGTGACAGTGAGATGCATTATTCCCTAGTTATGCATGCACTCTTGGCTTTTCAGTTGATGAACTTTTCACACCAGAAGTGGGGAAATTAATCAACTTTCCCTCCCTGTATGTCTTCTTCAATCTTCTCTGCTGTCTCACCTAATTATTTTGCACTAACTCTGGACGAAGGCATTGTTCTCATTTCAACTTTTTCTACAAAGCTCAGGTGCCCTTACCTGACTCTGAAACACATTCTCCCCTCATCCAGCAGAACGTGCCTTTAGTTTCTGCAGCAGTTTGTCAAGCAGACGCAAACGGGGAAGTTCCTTGGCTTCTTTGGTGATATTAGTGCGGTATTGGAGCCTCCCCTCCTGCTTGGCCACACTTGTAAAATTCTCAGTGGCCCCTGTTGCACTCAGCAGCATCTACTGTCCTCTGGTAGTCATCTAGATGAAACTCGAAGTGCCCAAACATGCCAATGACCTTTCAAGACCTTGTGAAGACCCTAAAAAAGTTCTAACTGTATCTCTAAAGCAATGACTTTCTTACAAAAACCATCACAAATGTTTCTGACTCTGCTTACATGAATAACAAAAAACAGAGGTGAAGAGGGGCACCTTTTAGATGTATTCAACTTCTGCATATTTTATGACATATAAGGCTAAATAGACTGTAATTTTTTCCAAAGGTTTTCACATTATGTAGGTAAACTCCTCTCTTCTGTGAAATAATGCATTAACATGCTTCTGAATCACCCTGGGAATTGAAGACTTATGAACACTAAGCTAACTAAGGCCCTGGACAGCAGCTCTTGGGTTTAACAACCATTCATTTGCAGGCTGTGTTGACATCACTCTTATGTGACAAATTTAAAAAGAATGAGACACAGGCTAGCAGGTGAAATATAAGATGATTCGATGTCTTAAGTACTTAAAGCCTATTACCAAAATAGGTGTGCAATGTTACCATTATAAATACTATGCTTAACACCTTTTGATTCTTTTTACTCTGAAGTGTTCACCCTATTATGGAACAAAGAAAGGCTGCCTTTAAATTTCACTTCGGTGTCCTCAGAGATGGATGTGCCCCCTCTGAAGCTCAGCCTCACATAAAAGCCCAGCAGTGCAAGGCTATAAATCTGTTTTACATCAGCTTTTATGTGAGCCAGGCCCGGGCTGGGTTTCATTATACTTTTTTTTTTAACTTAAAAAAAAATGTAGCCTCCAACCAACTCAGATCATTTGCTTTGTAAATAACACAAATTCACTTTCCATTAGAGGAAGCCACTTAGGACGCTAGGCCCAATGGTCTCTGCTCTGGTATGATGCTACAAACCACTTGGTTATGGAGGTGCCTCCTGGGGTTGTTTTCCAGACACTGTGAGCCCCCTGGCCATAAACACGACCTCTGGACCACACCACTTGGCTCTGGTGGGGCCATCGCCTGTATTAATTCTTCAGGAGTAGATCCCAAAATGCCATGTCAAGACCAGGGGAAGTCATTACACAGCTGCATCTTGAGTCCACTGTGTGGTCCTCACAGAAACACACTGAAAGAGTTTTATTTTATTTTAAAGTTGCTCTTAGAAGTTATGGTTCTCTGGTATGATCACATTTGTACTTCTTGAGCTATCTATGTCTATTCAAATACAGCATTTTACCAAATATTAAAATATCTGAATTATAGTTGAGTCAACACCAATTTAATTAAAATTAAGGGTGGAATTATGTAAAGAAAGATGGAATAAGAGTAGATTGAGGTTCATTGGCTATGTGATTGGGGCAGGCTAATTTCTCCTGCTGCTTCCTAACTGTTAAAATGAGAAACTATTACCAGACAATCTGAGAGGTTTATTGGATTCTTTCTGGTTCTCTGAGACTGTGGTTTTATGATCAGTGTGCCTATCACAGAGGATATAAACCACTTGTCCTTGACTGGGTTTTATCTAGCTTAGGGTAATATTGTTTGGATCCCTGACAATCAAGTGCAGAAAATGTTTTCTTTCTCAGATAACTGTCCTATCCAGAACACAAATTCAGAAGACTTAAGGATAAATTGGAGCTGAGGACCTTCTATGTAACAATAATTTAACATCTTAAAGTCCTCTGCTGGGGTAGAGCAGAAGCACACACATTTGCCTCCGGTTCTTTTTAAGAACCAATAAGTACAGAAGTATAGAAAGCAATAAAATAATATGCAAAAGCTATGAGAAGAGGAACTGGGATATGTAGGTGTTGCTTACAAACAGACATTTCCATGCATTTCTAGGAGAGAGAAAGCAATAGCTTTAACAAGGGGCTAAGAGATGAGGTGGCATCCAGCTGCCCTGGGGAGCTCTGTGAGGTTCTGGGTGGGGAGTAAGATGGCACAGCAGAAGGAAGAAATAAGAAGTCACACTGAAAACAAAGGGAGAAAGTATCTTCTAAAGAAGGTGAGCAAACTGTAAACGTTAAGGCTTTTAATTAAGTGTGTTGGTACCCTTTGTATGATTTTGCCCCATACTGCCCAGAGCCCAAGATCAGAATTCGCAATAATTCTTTATTAAATATTAATAGACAAATTAGGAATGCTGGAAATATGAGAACTAGAAGCAAGAAAGAGAAAGGCTTAAATAAAAAAACAAAACAAACAAACAAAAAAAAAAATAAAGGCCCCTGGAAGAAAAAGAAACAATGTTGAAAACAGAAAATAACTTTCATTATTATCATCATCATCATCAGAGATGCAAGAAAATATTTTCTCCATTATGAAAAAAGAGAATTATTGCAACATAAAAATGAGCTCACAAATACTAAAACTACCACTAACAAGTGGTAGTTCTATTAAGTGCTATAATGGAAAACCTGGTGAAGAAAATATCTTAGATATAACACAAACATTTAAAGACAGTGAAATGATGAGGAAAAACTAAGAGCTAAAAACAAGAGTAATTCAAAGATCTACATCAACAACGAAAGAACTACAGAAATGATCCCTGAAAATATAGTCTTTACCATCAACAACGAACGTGAACCCTAGGAGGAGAAAACAGAAGAAACAGAAGAAAAGAATGATTCATGAAACAAAATATCTCCAAAGTTGAAAGGACATGAGCGTTCAGATTAAAGTAAAATACCTGCATGTAGGCATATTGTCATTGATAAAGAGAAGATTATAAAAGCTTCTAAGAGACCAAAATAAATAAAAATAGACAAAACAAAAACACCCAAACTGGATTCTATCTATTTTTTTATTAATTTTAATTTATTGTGTTAACATGAATTCAAGTGTCCCATTGAATGTAACACCCTCACCCCCACCCCCACATCCCTATTTACACCCACTTTTCTCCCCTCCCCCTAACTCCCTCCCCTCTTTCCTCTGGGATTTGCTGTCCTGTTATCTGTATCTATGTCAAACTGGATTCTAAATAGATTTTAAAAGCTTCCAGAGGGACAAAGGTATGTTACTTACAAAGGTATGAGAATCAGACATGCAGGCAATCTGATTTCCAATTAGCCACTCGGGATGCAAGAAAATGATGTAGCTCAGCTTTCAATATTCAAAGGCAACATCATTTTAATCTAGAATATTATGTTCACCTAGACAATTACCTGTAAGGGTAGAATAACATCACTTTTTAAATGTAAGAGCTAAAGAATTTATCTCTAAACAATTGTTTCTTAAGACATTGTTTTAGAATGTACTCCACAACCCAGAAAAGGAAAATGTGTGAGCCAAGATACACAAGATTGAATTTCAGAGGATGTTTCATGATAGCTGCTGTGTGTGGGACCTAAAAATTCACCCATAGAGATTGGAGGAAGGAGAACGGAGCTCCCAAATGGAAGCGAGCAGGAAAAGGATGGGGACTTTTGAGGACAGAAAGTGTAATTGAGATTTGAAAAATAACGGAAGGCATGACAAAGGCAATGGTCCAAGAGAAAGCTAATTAATTCCTCAGGAAAAAATACTGTATAAGAAATTCATGTTCTATATAAGAAAGCATGTAAAATGAGGCATGATTTTAAGCAAATGGCAGGGTCTGAGAAAAGAGAATCTTATTTGACTTGGAATCCAGGAACAGAACCCTAGAGTGGACTCCCATAGAGGGAAATGCAAGCCCTGCCCTCTCCTTTGCCAGAAATTGAATAATACTGTAGTTTTCAGGGTCACAACAATGTACATGCTACATATTAGCTTTCAACTTCTAAAGAAAACCTGTGGACAAACACCAGAAGCCTGTTTGTGCTGCAGACCAGCACATAAACGACATGTCAGCTTCGTGGATGTGAGAGAAGGGGCATGAAAAACAAAGGGAAGGAAGGGAGAACAACAAGCTTGGGCTCCAATCCCCTCATTTTAGCCACAGACTACACAGAGGACGGTCAAAAGTTGATGCTGTAAAAATAAAGATTCACGTATATTTACATATGCACATTAAATGCAACCAAAAGGATAGTTTTCAAATAATAGTAAAAATTTAAATTATTTGGGAGAGCTTGTGTGTGAGAGAGGGGAGCATCAATAATTTAAATTCTCACCATTTATAACATTGAATTAATACTGCAGTGATTTTGACTAAAATTTAAAAATCAAAAAACTGAGTTTTCAGTTTATTTCCTAGGTTATTGTTATGCCCTAGATTAAAGCATGGCATTAACCTTGGCTCCATGTCACAATTACATGGGGAGTTGTGGAAAGGAGCTGTCTGGGTCACACCCCAGGGTCTCGCTGTCATTCCCTTGGGGTAAGGCTGGAGCTCTGAGATTTGTTCAAGCCTCAGGTGATTGGATGTCTAGTCACAGCCTGAAAGTACCATGGTAGCATCAGGTGGTGTGAATGGGGCTGGGATGGTTTATTTGCATGATCAGCTGTTCTGTACTGTTTGGTTTATTACCATATGCATGCATTACCTTGATAAACATTTTCTTTACAACATTAAAAGCAGATTTAACAAAAGGGACCATTCCTGTGGTACAGAGCCCAGGTGAGGACAGGTCATGGTTTTCAAGAGCATTGCAGGCTCCTGGGCCTTGGGGTTGAGGAGTCCACAGGCATCCATTGCCTTTCCTTCTGTCCATTACAAAAGAGACTGCTGGGAGCATGGGGTGAGTAACTGGCTGCTTTGGGTTAGAAAACAGTCAGAAGCAGGGGCTGGGACCTGACTGGTTGGCTCAGTGGTAGAGCATTGACCTGCCATGTTGATGTCCAGGGTTCAATTCTCAGTCAGGGCACAACGGAGAAGCAACCATCTGCTTCTCCATCTCTCCCCCTTTCTCTCTCTCTTTCTCTCTCTTTCTTCCCCACCGGTTGCCATGGCTCGACTGGTTCAAGCACGTCAGCCCCGGGCACTGAAGATGGCTCTGTGGAGCCTCTACCAGGTGCTAAAAATAGCTCAGTTGCAAGCATGGCCCCAGATGGGCAGAGCATCAGCCCTAGACAGGGCTTACCAGGTGGATTCCTGGTCAAGCATGCAGGAGTCTGTCTCTCTTATCCCCCCTCTTCTCACTTGGAAAAGAAGAAAAATAATAATAATAAGCAGGGGCCTAACTCACAGATGCTTCTTTCACTACCTGACCACTTCCCTATCGCCTTTTCTTCTTCTCCTCATTCCATTTTTATCCTCCCCTGCAGGTGCACCCTCTGCATCCTTTCTTCATCCTCTCCCTTTCCCTGACTCCCTTCACTTAACTGCACAGTAAAGAAAATGGGACACACCTCCCAGGGAACATGGTTCAGTCAGACTTAATTGGAATGTGTTTTCTCGGTATGAAAATGGATATGATTAATCTGCTCTAAGCCACTTTTCTCTTTCAAAATAAACTAATTTATCTTGCATTTTACTTCTGCTTGGTGTTCCGTTTCCTCTCTGTGGGCCGACCAGCCTCCAGGGGAGCCGGTTTCTTCACCCTGGAGGGAAAGAGACCTCACTGCAGAGAAGAAAGCTGAGCTGAGCACATGACTCATCTGACATGATACATCATATTACAGAGGAGCTGAGTTTACTTTGCAGGGCTGTTTCTGCTCCCTGTTTCTTCCTTCCACTGACATCATGTGTAGGACACATATATCTCCATCATTCTCCCCGCAGCCATGGGGAAATGTGACAGGGCCCAAAACAAAGGTAAGAGATTTATAAACCCCACGAGATCCTCATTAATGGCAACCATTGGGACTCTCCCCCCCCCCCCCCGCCTTCCACTTCTGAGGACCCTAGACATTCAGCTGCATCCTCTCATAAAGCAGAGCGTGTTGACACTGGAAGTAAAATATCTGTATTGATGCTCAGATAATGCTTTATATGCAATCCTGAGCCACACTCTGTACTTAAACTCCAGCTTTTTAGTATAATTTTAGCCTTACAACTTAACATTTTTACTGCCTTTTTCTCAAAATAATCAATATTGATTTTACTGTGTCTGTTATTATCCTGGCATTCAGATTTATTTTCTTACTTTGCTTTGCATAAGATTGTAGTTTATAGAATTAACATTTATTCTATTCTCTCAGGAATTCATGGGACATGTCTCTTGCCCCACTGACAAATCATTCTGCTTATACTATATTGAATAATAATAATTGGCTTTGCACCCTCATCAGGTTTGAACAGCTTTATTATCTTTATGTTTGCTGGTACATTGTGATATCATCTTGCAAGCTTTGGACTGTTAAGGACTCAGTAACCTGAAACCACTTAACTGAGGGACCTGCTCCCAGCTTTCTTGGAACCCTGTTTGCTTTGAACAGTACTGAGTGCACTGATGCTCTACTTCCCAGATCCAACTTTTACCACTGCCTTTTGCATGTTTTTTTATTGATGCAAGGAGCCTACCTTAGACCCTGATGTAAGGTTTCGTGGGTAGCGGTCATGGGGAATGATTAGAGAAAATGTTAGCACCAAGAAAACAAATTTTTATATTCATATATTCACTATGGTTTATGCACTGGAATATTTCACCAGGAGGCTAAACTTTAGAGGAAGTTTCAAAATGTACTGGAGAGGGCATAATATCAGAAGTTCGTAAGCCTAGAAGCTGCATGGCCCTAAACAAAGTACCTAACCTCTCTGTTCCTGTGAGTCCTAAGAACAATAACACAGGAATATGCCTATAGTTTGGTCTGTGTATCAAATAAATGGCATCATGTATAATGGCTCATAAATGTAGTTAGGTATAAATAGGTGTTTATATGAAGTCAAAATGTAGGAGTTTATGCAACATAGTTGTGAGGAGATGCACCTATTCATTTCCTCCTTAATTTATACACTCAACAAATATGTATTTAGCACCTTCTCCGTGTCAGGCTCTGTGGCAGGTGCTAAAAGTTCACGAGGGGGAAAACATTCTTCTCTTCATGGTTCTTATAGCAAGTTGGAAAAACCTACAAACAGCAAATGACAGATGTGATGAGCTCTGAGAACATGTATGAGGAATATGGAAGCACCTCCAAGGAACAAAACCCAAGGAGGAGGCAGTTAGGCAGAAAAATGAAGGAGAAGAAAGTAGCTTATTGCTAAGACTGCAGGAAAAGCACTTCAGGCTAAGGGAATAGCATATGCAACGGCCCTGTGACCAGAAGGAATCAGACAGCACAGGAGTAGAAGAAGAGTCCCCATTCCTGCAAAGGGCAGGGCACACGGGACTGCGGTCAGAGCGGAGGAAGCCAGCAGGAACACCAATAAACCTAGAGCAGGTCAGATGTCAGCATTTGTTCTGGGTGATGAATCTATGAATTGTTTGCATTTTCTCCTTCAAAATTTCATTGTATTAAAGAAGAAGACTCATAAACAGCAAACCAGGAGGTGAGCGTAGAAATGAGAAAACATGGATCAGGAGAGAGGCCAGCAAGACTAAGAGCAGACTGCATAGAGGATGGCGCAGGGAGAAGTTTCAAGTGCAGCTGCGCAGGCAGGGCGGGTACTGTGTTCTTCACGAGTGCATCCAGTGCTGTCCTGGGCAGGCATGGGATTTCCAGGCTCTGGGTCTGGCTGGGCTCACGAATGGACAGATGCATTACATTAATGAAGAGAAAAAGCAAAACAGAGAGAAACAAAAACAAGGTGTGTGCAGTGAAGATCACACTGGGCTGGGCTCAGGGCTTATTCCTTTTGTTCTCCAGTATTTCCTAGAATTAACTAATTTTGAGTCTACTTAACTCTCATCACTAAAGAAATCTTTAATGTTAGTAATAGGTTCTCTGCCTCAGGGAATCCCGCAGTTCCCTCCTGATGCTGATTTTGCCAACTTCACCGCTGCTCCAACCTCCTGTCTCCACAGCTGGGAGAGGAGCTGTTAGAGGCCCATGCATCCCAGGAGCTCCTGGTTCGGGATGATCTCGGTTCTGGAGCAGTCCTTGATGGAGAGTTGGAGAAGCCATCCGAGCGCAGGAACACGGGGCTGCAGCCGGCCTGCCAGGAGACAGCTCGTCTGTGACCCTGACACTCAATTAGCAGAACAGACGGTGTATAACGTATGCTTGACACTGATATGATTTAACGTTAATAACTGGTTTTCAAATATTTATTACAATGGCTGTTTTAATAAATATTTCATGAGCACTATTTTTTTCCCCAAAAAACCCTCTGTTGCCAGCTTTGCTGCCTTAATTTGCCTTAATGAGGATTTTAAAAATGCAGTGATAAATTGCTTTCTTGCCAGTGTACAGGAGGTGAAGAGGGTTCTTATGGAATATCTGTCATCTGGGGCAGCAGACCTGCAAAAGATGAAGAACCGGCATAAAACACCCCAAAAGAGAGACAGACGGCTGCTCTGCTGCTCCTCAGAGGAGAGAACCGGACTCGCACTGTGGTCAGGAGAAATAAGGAAGCATGTCCAGGGCAGAGAAGGACACAGAGCCTTGGGCAGGCGACTGGGAAATGCAAGGTCTGCAGAAGAAACCCTGGAAACATCCCAGCACAGAGAGAATCCAGCCCATCCTGCTGGGAGTGGGGGAGGGGGCCAGTCTGGGGCTCTGCAGCCGACAAAGGAATGCTGAAGAACCCAGTGAAGCAGGGATGGGAGCGACCCCAGAGGCAGAGAAGGGTTCTCTGTCACCCCCGACCTCCGTGCTGGGACCTGAGGAGACCCTGGGTCTTGGCCTGCTGTTTCCCAGGGCTGCCTGCCTCTGCCTGCACCTGCCGGAATGCTCACCTAACGTCCCACTTCCCGAGAGGTTCCTCAGAGAAGTAATCAAAACTGTGTTCAGAGAACTAATCAAATCTGGGTTTCTCTCGGCAGAAGACGAATTTGGTGGTTCGCTTTTCTTCTTTTTTTTCTTCTCTCTTTTTTTCTTTTCTTGTTTGACTCTGAAATTAGGACGCCCCTCACAATCCCTGTGCTTGCTCCGCGTGGAAGCGTAGCTTCTATAACCACGCTGCATGCTATTGCTCAGATGCCGTGGCGGCGCAGAACGAGGAACCGCAGCGCAGAACGAGGAACCGCAGCGCATCCGCAGCGCCCGCAGTAGCCAGGCCAGTTTGGAATTGACCACTTTCCCAAACCAGGACCCTGGCACCCAAACCCAGAGGCTCGATGACTCAGTGCTCCAGTGGCTCCCAAATGCCACTCTCTTCTGGAGACAGTGCCAAGGATGGCCCTGGGCACTCTCATCAGGATGGTCAAAGTCTACCCCAGTGCCACTCCCCATCGTGCTATGTTCAGGAGACTGGATTCTGCCTGAGTCACCTCACCTTGGTTCTGGCCACTTACCCGTCCTGGCAGCACTTGGATCCACTCTCCCTACTCCACTTAGTACTGAGAGGCATTGATCCCCTTCTTTGCTCAAGTTCATGTGCCTTCCTGGACTAGGAGACTGGCCTCAATGCCCACCAGGGTCATAAGAGTACTCTTAAATGGCAGGCAACCCAACTAAAAGCCCTCTCTTGTCCCCCACAATCTGTCTCTAGTAGGGGCCACTTCAAGAACTGTGCATGTCCCTTCCAGCTGTGCCTTTGTGGCCATCCCCAGCCTTTTCACTCTAATAGATCCTGTCTCAACCTGCTGTTTCTGTCTTCTGCACTTCACTACCTGGCCCCTGTTGTCTTAAGTGACTTCAAATGTTATGTGTTAATTGTGTTTAGAGCAATTGCTTTGTAATGATTATGTTCATGCTGCCATGGTCTGTCCTGGATGGCCACTGTGCTTCACAGCTCCCAGAGACATCGTCCACACCATGTGCCAGCAGAGTGGAAACCATCAGAATTGTGCAGGCCTGCTATTCCACTTCTCCAATTTGCCTAAGTTGCAAAGCAATAGTTTCCACAGACTTATCGAGAGTGACCTAAATCGGATAGAAAAGACAGTTAAACACAGCGAGCACTTTCAGATATTCACTACGTGCTGTGCCACATGCTGTGACTACAAAGAAGAAAAAGATATCGAGAAGATAAATACAACCACATGTACAGGCTTTTCAGTTCTAGGATCTAGGTGTGTAAGAGGCTGTGAGTTAGGGACAGCTTGCTCCATCTGTAATGATGGGGAGAAGGGTACAGGGGGACACACATGGACCAAGTCTTAAATGGACTAGGGTTGGCCATGTGAAATAGATGTGGGTTAAACAGGGCAGGGCACTTAAGAGAAAAAGAATAACGTAAGCACAGGTCCCTACTCCTCCACGTTGTGCACAGTTTATTATTGACAGAAAATAAAATATGAGTCAGAAAATGTTAGGAGCAAGGCTGGACAGTCAGGCAGTAGCCACATTGTGGAGTAGCTCCTTTACCATTCTGTCTAATCCTGTAGGTAATAAGCAACCACTGAAGAATTTTAAATGAGGCCTGACTGATGGTAATGCAGTGGATTGAATATGTTCTGGGATGCTGAGGGCCTCAGTTTGAAACCCCGAGGTCATTGGCTAGACCAGGGGTCCCCAAACTACGGCCTGCGGGCCACATGCGGCCCCCTGAGGCCATTTATCCACCCCCCCGCTGCACTTCCAGAAGGGGCACCTCTTTCATTGGTGGTCAGTGAGAGGAGCATAGTTCTCATTGAAATACTGGTCAGTTTGTTGATTTAAATTTACTTGTTCTTTATTTTAAATATTGTATTTGTTCCTGTTTTGTTTTTTTACTTTAAAATAAGATATGTGCAGTGTGCATAGGGATTTGTTCATAATTTTTTTTTTATAGTCCGGCCCTCCAACGGTCTGAGGGACAGTGAACTGGCCCTCTGTGTAAAATGTTTGGGGACCCCTGGGCTAGATTGTGGGCTCATAGGCTTGAGCACAGGACCTGGCTAGAGTGCAGGTGTGCCAGCTTGAGAACGAGATCATTGACATGATTCCAAAGTTACTGGCTAGAGCCCAAGGTTGCTGGCTAGAAGCCCAAGGTCACTGACTTGAAGCCCAAGGTCACTAGCTTGAGCAAGGGGTCACTGGCTCTGCTTGAGTCCCCTGGTCATGATGCATATGAAAAGCAATCAATAAACAACTAAATTGAAGCAACGATGAGTTGATGTTTCACATCTCTCCTGCCCCCTCCCCCCCCCTCTCTCTCTCTCTCTCAAAAATACAATAAAATAAAAGAGAAATGATACACTTAGATTTTTGTGTTAAATCATTAGTCACTCTGGTAGCTCTGAAAGAATAGATTTGAGCAGGACAAAATAAGAAAGGCTAATAGTCGATAACATAACAGTTTTATGTAGAGATGATGATAAAGATCTTAACCAATAATAACATAGCTAATATCTATTGGGTGCTTATTATGTGCCAGACCTAATTCAAATTCGAAGTATTACATATTTAATTTTCACAGTAACTCCATTAGGAAAGCACTATTAAAATTTATACTTTACAGAAAAGAAAATTAAGCCCAAGGAGGTCAAGAGCTTGTCCAAGGCTTTATAATCAAGAGAGTTGCAGGATGAAGGAAAGGAGAAAGATCCAAGAAAGGATCTAACTCAGTTGTTAGGACAACTGAACTGAACTGCCAAATGGCAAGGCAAGTCAGGGAGCAATCCAGAGTGGTTCCCAGTGTCCAGCATAAGCTACTAGGGGATGGGGTTGCTAACAAGTAAGGTGATTAAGTTACAGGGGAAAAATTTTAATATAGGAGGAAAAAGGCATTAAATATAATTTGAAACATGAGTGTGAGGTGAACATGGGACTTCAAGGCAGTAATTACATCCAGACCAATGACAAGACAAAGCTTAGAGGAGTGGCCTAGGACAGAGGAGAAGACCAGCATTGTCCAACTAGACTTGGCAGCTTGATTCTCAGAGAAGCATGTCTAAATGCTGAAAACACCTCTGCCTAGGAAACTATAATCAGGAAAGTAATTCTGATTCTCAACTTTTAGAGTTGTTGGGTTCCCAAAACATAAAGGCACAAGCCTAGCCTATTGTAGACCATGTACTCAGTGTTTTGAGCCCCCTCTCCAGCTGAGCTAGCCAGCAGCTAATCCCCCTGTGTATTCCTCTCCAAGGCCTTTTGAGGGTCCTTTCTTGTTTGATAGCAACTGGAGGAGTGAATGTATCACATGGTCAGATGAGCCAGTGGCAACTGGGCTGAGCTCATGCCAAAAGATAGCCTCCCATTTTTTCCAGAAACTGTTCAAAGAGCTTAAAAGAAATAAAAATAAAAAACTACCTCTGATGGAATTGCCTGGTGCAAGGGTTGAGGCCTGCATGACCCCCAGCTGCAGAGCAGCTATTTCTGGTCCCCCTCAGGCAGTGCCATCACAGAGCACGACAGAGACTGTTTGGAAAGCAAAGACAGCTGACAATATGGGCTCTGATTAAAGTTTGTGTGTATAAATCCTGCTGTGTCAATGGCCTCTTCTGATAAATTTAATACACTTTTGGTTTAGTGGCAATGTGTGATTGCTACTTTTGATCCCAACAAACCCAGCAGAGTTAAAGTCAGCTCAGCTTGTAGAAGTTGGGAGCAGGGATTGATGTTTGAAATAAGATTTGAGCAATGTCGCCTGACCAGGCAGTGGCGCAATGGATAGAGTGTCGGACTGGGACACGGAGGACCCAGGTTCAAAACCCCGAGGTAACCAGCTTGAGCATAGGCTCATCTGGTTTGAGCAAGGCTCATCAGCCTGAACCCAAGGTCACTGGCTTGAGGAAGGGGTCAGTTACTCAGTCAGCTGTAGCCTCTCGGTCAAGGCACATATGAGAAAGCAATCAATGAACCACTAAGGTGCTGCAACAAAGAACTGATGCTTCTCATCTCTCTTCCTGTCTGTCTGTCCCTATCTGTCCCTCTCTTTGTCTCTGTCACACACACACACACACACACACACACACACACAAACACACAGATTTGAGCAATGTCCTGCCAAATGGCCATGGGCCTTCTAGCAAAATCCTTGAGAGTACAGCATATGGACTGAGAGGAAGGGTGGATCAAGGAGGGTGCCCAGATGGGGGGCAATGTTTCAAAGATCGGAAGTGAAAGGGGATCCTAAAAGGGAGGCACAGCCACACAGAAAGAATGGACAGAGCAGATGTGATGGCAGAGAGGAAGGAAGTAGGAACCCACAGCCTGGCTGACGGGCTTGTCTATGGAGAGGTTATGGCGACCTTCTCAGGCCAGGAAGCCTGAGTGTAGGGCAATGGGAGAAGCAGAGAGTGAGGAGGTGGAAAGGGATCACAGACTGTTAAACAGAAATAATAAGGGCAGGAAAGAAATTCAAAAGCTGCTGGGGAGAGACTGTGATTAGGAAGGATGATCTTATTCAGTGGAGGTGTATTTGTTTCTAGAGCTGCTGCAACCGGTTTCACAAACGGGATGGCTTAAAATGATAGAAACATATTCTTTCATATACCTGGTGGCCAAAGTCCAAAATCCCAGTGTCAGCAGGGTTACACTCCATCCAAAAGCTCTAAGGAAAATTCTGCTCCTTACCCCTTCCAGGTTCTGGGAGCTGTTGGCATTCCTTGACTTGTGGCTGCTTCACTCCAATGTTAGGGAGATTCATTTTATGTGTCAACTTAACTGAGTCACAGGGTGCCCAGATATTTGCCTACATATTATTTCTGGGTATGTCTGCAAAGGTAAGTCCAGGAGAGATTAGCACTTGAATCGGTAAAAGTGTAGCGCAGATTCTGGTCCCCAGTGTGGTGGGCTTCGCTCAGCCCTTAGGGTTGACTAGAACACAAAGGGAGAGAAGGGACAACTTCTCTCTCTGCCTGACTGCTTGAGCTGGGGCATCGATCTCCTCCTGCCCCCACACTGAGACTTACTCCATTGGCTCTCCTAGGCCACGGGCCCTTTGATGCCAATGGAACTGCACCTCCTGGCTGTCCAGCTGCAGACAGCAGACCGTGCAGGACCCCTCAGCTTCCATCATCATGTTGGCCAACACTTAGTAATAAATCTCTGTCTCTGTCTCTCTCTCTCTCACTCTCCATCTCTCTATCTCTCTCTCTCCACATATTATCATATCTCTATACATATATAATCACATACATACATATATAATCACATTCATATATATTTATATATATAATTATATATATTCCCAACTAGTACAGTTATCTACCTGTTTTTGTCTTCTTCCCCGTGTATCTATCTGTCTCAAACTTTTCCATCTCTCTCTCATAAAGTCTCCTTTGATTGAATTCAGGGCAGGCCTTGGTGACCCAAGATAAGCTTCTCCCTTTAAAATATTGCACTAAATCCCATTTTTGCCATATATGGGATAGTCTCTCTTTGCCATCTAAGGTGATACCTACAAGTTCCAGAGTTTAGGAAGTGAATAAGTATTTGGAATGTGATTTTCTCAGCCTGCTACAGGGGAACCAGTGCACTTCCAGGCAGAGGAGAAGAAATTAAAAGCAAGAAAGTGTTAAAGATATAGGAAGAGGTAAAATATTAAAGAAAAATCTGAAGTTGGGAAGGGCCAGGAGGGGAACTAGCCAGAACCCTGAGGAAAGCATTTGTGAGTCATGTTAAGTTCTTAGGGCAGCACGCTTCACTTTTGCTGGGTTAACTGTGCCACTTCCATCCACTTGCGGGCCAGGTGCGAGCAGCAGCCATGTGTCATGGACTCAGGACTGAGCCTTTGCCAGGTGGTGCACTGCCAGCATCCTAACCCATGAGTGCCCCTTGCTGGAGAAGAGGACAACACAATCAGGTGCTTGAGCCAAGCCGCTCCCAGCAGTGGACCAGCGTGGACCAGTTCTATCAGCTTTGCTAGTTGTCATCTTGGTCATTCCAGAGGACACAGATAAGAGACAATGAAGGTGGGATGTGTGGATTTCTAGTGGCAATTGGGCAACAGTATTGCCAAAGGGAAAGAGCTGAGGCAGGAATGAGTGCAGTGTGGACTTGGGGCTGCAGGGCGGACAGCGTCAGGGGCGGAGGGGGATCCTGCCCCTCAGGAGTGCCCAAGGAGGGAGGCTGGCACTGACAGAAGGGGAGACTGCTGGTAAGCTTGTTCTGGTGCAAACAGTATCCGCAGGACATGGCTGAGTTTCTGGGTCACCATGGGCTCTCCCTTCCACGGGGATGTTCCTTAACAACTCACTTTACCCTGCTAAGCCTCAATTTCTTCACCAATAAAACAGAAATAAAAAGGAACCTACTTCAAACAGTTGTTATGAGGATTTGTAGAGTAATGCCTCTGGGACTAGGGCACAGCCAGTGAGAGTTTAGCCATTATTACTTGTGTCCGGGACTTGGAGCTCAGTGTGATTCATATACTCCAATCCGTGGTGAGTCCCTCCCCCTCTCTGGAGTCCACATTTTTTCAGTACTCTCTGCAAAACCCTATTCTCTAGGATGCTAGAGAGTGGACTTGCCCCTCAGCTTTCCCAGGGATATCTGCTCCCCATCACTGAACATGGGGGGGCCACACAGCATCCCGTGATCCTTCAGGTCCCCTCTCCTGCCTGCCGAGACAGCAACCTGTTTGTCTTTCTCGTGGCAGCCTTTTCTTGCCTGCTTCTCTGCAGCCCAGGTACCCAGACAGCAATTTGTTCCAGATGCTGGGCGATTTGTGAAGCCCTGCTCAGCATGAAAAATATTTCCCCAATGCTTATCGACCTCTGGAAAAGCTGGTGTTTTCAAACCTGCCAGCCAATTGCCAACACTTAGCTGGAAATATGTGGGCCTTTAATTATCATTGTCCAAACCTGGGAAGAGCAGCAGTGAGCAGAGTAGGATTCTTGCTGGCTCAATCCCTGGAAGTCGTATGATCTCTCACTCACCGAGCTCTGCATAGAAGCCTCCACTGAGCCTGTGTTTGACTTTCTAGGCATGTCTCTGGGAGGCTGGGGAGAAGGTGCCTGATAAGTCAGGTATGGTTCCCAACTGACGCAAAACCAGTGGGATGTAAAAAAGTGATGCAGGAAGAAATATTACTGAATCAGGCTCCTCCTGACTCTGATAGGTGCAACACTCCCTCAGCCATCAGCGGAGGGGGCAGAGACAGCTACAGAAATGTTGTACCTTGTTACTCAGAGTGTGGTCCACAGACCAGCAGTACTCTGGAGCTTTAGAAATGCAGATTCTCGGGCCCTGCCCCAAATCAACTGTACTCAAATCTGCATTTTAACAAAACCCCTGAGCATCCTATGCAAAAATGGTTTCAGAGGCATGGACATATTGAACACAGATAAAGACCCCATTGCTCTCCCATCCCCAAATATCTCCTTCCATTAAGCTTTGCTAGAGATGCTTGCAATGTATACATTAATCACTTCTCAATTAAGAGAATTTTTTTAAGACATTGCAATATAGAGCTATTATTACAATGGGGTCCCACTTCTACAGGCCTCAAACTTCTGTAACCTTATGACGGATAAGGTGAGGTTTCCCCTGAAGCCTTTGTTTCTCACCCACAGGGTGTTTTTAATAGTCTGCGGCAGCAGCATGGGCCATGTTTATTACAAGCCCATGTTTGTTTCCTTAATCACCAGTGATGTGAACCAGCCCAGAGGCACATTGAAGTGGCTCATGGTAGGAGAATATCATTAACATGTCAAAATGCCTGCCTGCTATTTGTACTGCACAGTGATGTTCAGGCATGGTGGCTACAGTCCCAATGATTACAGTGGAGTCTGTGGTTTCTTCATGCAAGAGATTAAAATAATCTTAGATCCCCAAACAGTTCCCTATGGGATGTGTGTTTTTCCTCCTGTGGTCCTCACACATAGCTCAGGGTCTTGCAGAGAGCCAGCTCTCAGTGTTTGCAGGATGGCTAAGCATCCTGCTTCGTCCCTTGTGCCTGCTCTGTGCCAGGCGGTGGGCTGACTCCTTCCACTTACTCTCTCTTCCCACTGTTCTACGTGTCTGTCTACCTCTCCTGATAGTATGCACCCTGCATAGTAATCCCACGCAATAGGGAGTAATTGTCTCCCTTTCCCAAGGTGGCACATCTGCCAGGTAACTGAGCAGGTCATTTAGCTCCAAAGCTCATGTTTTCACTATGTCATGTCACCTCCAAGGACAGGGCTGAATGGACAGCTGATGGATGTATGGCGAGAGACCATGATAGGGCTCCTTAGCAAGGCTTGCTGTAAAGGGACCTGCTCCAAATGCCTTGAGGCTAAAGACTTGTTTTTCTGGGCTTTGAGAACACCCTGCCCCTGTGATGGATGGGAGAGCAGCAGCCACTGTTGTCCAGTCACCTGAGCAAGGCTAATGGGGCAGGTCACGCCTGTTCAAAGGCTGTCTGTCCCACCCTTTGATGTCAACTTCCTTGGGCATGTGAGAATACAAGCAGATTAAGATTCAACCCAGGTTTTGCAGCTAATGCCCAATTCCTTCAGGGGAAATCCAACTGTGAAAATTAAAGACAATTGCTAAAGACAAAAGTCATGAGCAAAACCCGGTTTCAGTAAGTGTCAAAGGAGAAACCCAGGATTTATTCAGCTTCCCACTACCAGCTTCCCCCACTCCCCATGATCTCAGAAGTCCAGAATGGCCCTTGATAATGATGAAAATGTCCTCTTTGGGTGGTTCCCCCCTCTCCCCTTCATCTTTCTTCAGTCTGAGCCAATACCACAGACAATTAGGGACTGCATAATCATTGCTTCTGGGGCCTTGCTGCTGCTACACACATTCTCCTTAGAAGGGGCTGATTACCATATTAAGCATCTTTCACTGACAAAAATCAGTATGAATGTTTCCCTCGATTTTCCCCAGAATACAGACAAGAGAGTCCAGAGGGAAAGACAGGGAGCCACCAGTGAGGCTGAAATCATCAGAAACTTCTCTCCATTTTTATGACATTTATTTTCTTTGATGTTGCATTCTCTTTTCTCTACTTGTATTTTATTTACTCATTTTTTATTTCTTCTTCTTCCCTTTTTTTGTTAACTGCCATTCAGAGCCATTGTCCTCTCCACAGAGCCCTGAACCTGCCAGCGTCAATTGGAAAGGTCGCCCAGCTCTGGCAGTTTCAATTGTCCCAAAGCCGTGGCCCCAGAGGTTGACCCGCATGTCCACTCGAATCTAGCCAGTTGGACCCAAGGATCTGACTCTTGATTGGCAGCTGGCTGGAGAACATCAGATTTTATTCACCATTTTTAATAAACAACCTAGGAAAGAAAAGTAAACCCCAGAAGCCAACTTTGCAACTGCAGTGCTTTCTAACTTGAGGACAAGTAAGTGGAGATTCAGATCAGTTATCTGAATAACTTGAGCTTCCAACACATTTCTCCTGGAAATACTCCAATAATTTAAGCAAAGGGGGCTTTGGGGTGACCTACAATCATAACTTTCTTTTTTTTTTTAATTTTTTTTTTTTTTTTTTTTTTTTTGCATTTTTCTGAAGCTGGAAACAGGGAGAGACAGTCAGACAGACGCCCGCATGCACCCGACCGGGATCCACCCGGCACGCCCACCAGGGGCGATGCTCTGTCCACCAGGGGGCGATGCTCTGCCCATCCTGGGCATCGCCATGTTGCGACCAGAGCCACTCTAGCGCCTGAGGCAGAGGCCACAGAGCCATCCCCAGCGCCCGGGCCGTCCTTGCTCCAATGGAGCCTTGGCTGCAGGAGGGGAAGAGAGAGACAGAGAGGAAGGCGCAGCGGAGGGGTGGAGAAGCAAATGGGCGCTTCTCCTGTGTGCCCTGGCCGGGAATCGAACCCAGGTCCTCCGCATGCTAGGCTGACGCTCTACCGCTGAGCCAACCGGCCAGGGCCAATCATAACTTTCTTCACCTGTTCTTTCACTTTATCTCTCTGACCCAGGGGGGTATCAGTAAGAGCACAGAATGTAGGAAGAATGGAAGCAGTTTATTAGGTGCTCATTAGGCCCAGGCTGTGGGTGAGGCTTTGCATGTAACATATCATCTAAGTATACACTCCCTAAGGTCTGGGCTGCCGTGTGACCCAGTCCTGAAATAGTGTTTCATTCAGGGGACCACAGTCTGAAAATCACAACTAAGTTTTTAAAAAATTGTAATTTCAACTCTCTTAAACTATATACAGAGAATCCAAGTAATAAAACTGAGCAATATTTCCTTAAAATAAGCAATCATAACACACTGATTCTCAACCTCACTTCTGTTCTGCCCCAGAACTACCCTGGAGCCCTCTCTGAACACCCACACCCTCCCTACCCCCTCCCCTCCCACCCCAACTCCAACGGCCAGCCACGGTGCCCAGCACCGGAGCTCCTGCCAGGAGGCCCTGGTCTGGTATTCCTTTCTCTGTTTCCTCCCATGCCTCTAGTCCTGGCTTCTTTATTCATTTATTTGATTTTTCATCACAAAAATACTGCAGCACTAGTGGTCAAACACAAAATTCCAAATTCTCATTAGGATGAAGGAGGTCAGGAAGCTCTGCAGACAAAGACAAAGGCACAATGTTCTTGGTGGGCTAGGGCTCATGGGTGGGGAGAAGGACAGGCCGGGAACACTCACAGGCTGATGAATGTGTAAATGTGTACCTGCCTCTAAAGCCACGTGACAACCTCAAGAAGATACTGTATTGCCTCTACTCCGTGGTGGGAGATAGGAAGCCCAAGCGAGTTGTCCAAGGTCAAGATTCTTGTCCAAGAAAGATTCATAAAACTTATTTCTCCTCATCCTTCAGTGAAGCAGATATATGGGTGGGAGACAGAAAAAAGAACTATGGAAATGACTCCTCATTGACTTGTGATCTAATATCACCCTTTAACTCTTATATAACACTATTTGGCCAGTTATTCCTAATTGTATACGAGTATGGGTTGGCTTTCCTTAATAAGCGCAAAATCATTCATTCCACAGATATTAGTTAAATTTCTGCCTTTAGAAATCAGATGAAAGATGGCAGCAGAGTAGGTGGATGCACAGACGCCCAGCTCTCAACACCAAACTGGAATACAAATCAATTCAGGAAAAATCAGCATGAAAAACCAACACTGAACTGCAAGAACAGCTCTCAAAAACCAAGGAGCCACAATAATCCTGGTAAGGAGTGCCTGAATCTCCTCTGCTTACAGGAACGGAAGGGGGGGGGGTGAGGCTGAGAGCCCAGAGAGGATTTCACAGAGGAAAAAGAGCAGAAACTACTGCTCACAGCCACTTACCTGGCGACCAGGGAGCAAGGTGGGTTGAAAAGACCAGCTTATCTCCCAAGTGGAAAGGACAAGGAGAGGGACAGACTGTGAGGGGCTAAGGTATGCAAGAAACGAAATAAAAAAGCTGACTCATTCGTGCTGGAGGCGGCCATAGCTGGGGGAGGGACTGAACCTTTCACAAAACAGAGCTGAAGTGCTTCCTGATCAGAGATCTCCAGACATCTATCCAGCTCCAATCAGCGCAACAAGACACAGCTGAAAACAAGAAGTGGGGAGGAGGGGCAGTAACTCAGGTCTCCATGGAGATCTGAGATACACCTCCCCCTACTGAAGCTGAGAAAAAACCCTGCCCCCAGTGAGATTAGTTGGTGGAAGAGACCTTCAGCGTCTCAGGTTACACCCACAGCATTCCTGGTTACAGTTTCAAGGAAGCCCCCTGCTGAGATCAGTTAACAAGACTATCACCTGTTAAGAAAACAAACAAATCAAGACTTCAAAGCTGCCCAAATCCGAAAGTGGATTACAAATAATAGCTGATACCAACCCAAGAAGACCTAGAAATAACACAACTGAAAACTGGAGGCAGACAACACCAAGCCTAGACTCAACCAACTCTACAAATAAAACACCATTATGAGAAAACAAAGGAGTGCAACCCAAATGAAACCACAAGAGACACCTTTGAGAGATGAGCTGAGTGATATGGAAATAATCAAACTTCCAGATGCGGAGTTCAAAATAATGATTGTAAGGATGCTTAGGGATCTTAGAACAACAATGGAGGGGCAGTTTGAAAACCTAAATAAAGAAATAGCAAGTATAAAAAAGGATATTGAAATATTAAAAAAGAATCAGTCAGAGATGACAAATACAATATCAGAAATGAAGACCACAATGGAAGGAATTAAAAACAGGATGGATACAGCTGAGGATCGAATCAGCGAGTTGGAGGACAACTGGAATGAAAGCATGAAAGCAGAGAAGAAAAGAGAAAAGAGACTCAAAAAGTCAGAGGAAACACTTAGAGAGCTCTGTGACAACATGAAGAGAAATAACATCCGCATCATAGGGGTTCCTGAAGAAGAAGAAAAAGAACAAGGGATAGAGACTTTGTTCAATCATATCATAACTGAAAACTTCCCTAAATTAACCCAAAGAAACCTACACCAAGACACATCATAATTAAAATACCAAAGCTAAGCGATAAAGAGAAAATATTAAAAGCTGCAAGAGAAAAAAAAGTTATCACCTACAAAGGAGCCCCCATAAGGATGACATCCAACTTCTCAACAGAAACACTTGAGGCCAGAAGGGAATGGCAAGAAATATTCAAAGTAATGCAGAACAAGAACCTACAACCAAGACTACTTTATCCAGCAAGGCTATTGTTTAAAATCGAAGGAGAAATAAAAAGCTTCCCAGACAAAAAACTCAAGGAATTCATTACAACCAAACCAATGCTGCAAGAAATGTTAAGGGGCCTGTTGTAAACAGATCAAAGTTGGAAAAGAATATAGCAAAAAAAGGAATACACCATTAAAGAAGAAAATGGCAATAAACAACTACATATCAATAATAACCTTAAATGTAAATGGATTAAATGATCCAATCAAAAGACATAGGGTAGCTGCGTGGATAAGAAAACAGGACCCATACATATGTTGTCTACAAGAGACACACCTTAGAACAAAAGACACACATAGATTGAAGGTAAAAGGATGGAAAAAAAACATTTCATGCAAACGGAAATGAAAAAAAAGCTGGGGTAGCAATACTTATATCAGACAAATTGGACTTTAAAACAAAGGATATAGTAAGAGATAAAGAAGGCCACTACATAATGATAAAGGGAGTAATCCAACAGGAAGATATAACTATTATAAATATCTATGCACCTAATATAGGAGCACCCAAATATATAAAACAGACTTTGATGGATTTAAAGGGCGAGATCAACAGCAATACTATAGTAGTAGGGGATTTCAATACCCCACTAACATCACTAGATAGATCCTCAAGAAAGAAAATTAACAAAGAAACAGCAGACTTAGTGGAAACACTAGATCAACTCGATTTAATAGATATCTTCAGAACCTTTCACCCTAAAGCAGCAGAATATACATTCTTTTCAAGTGCTCATGGTACATTCTCTAGGATAGACCACATGTTAGGGCACAAAAGTGCTCTCAACAAATTTAAGAAAACTGAAATCATATCAAGCACTTTCTCCGATCACAACGGCATGAAACTAGAAATGAATCACAGCAGAAAAGCTCAAAAATTCTCAAACACATGGAAACTAAATAGCAGGGTGTTAAATAATGAATGGATTAAGAATGAGATCAAAGAAGAAATAAAAAAATTCCTAGAAACGAATGACAATGAGCATACAACAACTCAAAATTTATGGGACACAGCGAAAGCAGTGCTGAGAGGGAAGTTCACAGCACTACAGGCACACTTTCAGAAGCTAGAAAAAGCTCAAATAAACAACTTAACCCTGCATCTAAAAGAATTAGAAAAAGAACAGCAAGTAAAGCCCAAATGTAGTAGAAGGAAAGAAATAATAAAGATCAGAGCAGAAATAAATGACATAGAGGCTAAAGAAACAATACAGAGGATCAATGAAACTAGGAGCTGGTTCTTTGAAAAGGTAAACAAGATTGATGAACCTTTAAGTAGACTCACCAAGAAAAAGAGAGAGAGGACTCAAATAAATAAAATTAGAAATGAGAGAGGAGAAATAACAACTGACACAACAGAAATACAAAATATTGTAAGAAAATACTATGAAGAACTGTATGCCAAAAAACTAGACAACCTAGATGAAATGGACAAATTCCTTGAAACATACAATCTTCCAAAAATCAATCTGGAAGAATCAGAAAACCTAAACAGACCAATTACAACAAAGGAGATCGAAACAGTTATCAAAAAACTCCCAACAAAGAAAAGTCCAGGGCCCAGGGCCCGATGGCTTCACAACGGAATTCTACCAAATATTCAAAAAAGAACTAACTCCTATCCTTCTCAAACTATTTCAAAAAATTCAAGAGGAAGGAAGACTTCCAAGCTCCTTTTATGAGGCGAGCATAATTCTGATTCCAAAACCAGGCAAAGACAACACAAAGAAAGAAAATTATAGGCCAATATCTCCGATGAATATAGATGCTAAAATCCTCAACAAAATATTAGCAAACCGGATCCAACAATATATGGAAAAAATCATACACCATGATCAAGTGGGATTTATTCTGGGGAGGCAAGGCTGGTACAATATTCGTAAATCAATCGATGTGATTCATCACATAAACAAAAAGAAGGAGAAAAACCATATGATAATTTCAATAGATGCAGAAAAAGCATTTGATAAAATCCAGCACCCATTCATGATCAAAACTCTCAGCAAAGTGGGAATACAGGGAACATACCTCAACATGATAAAAGCCATCTATGAGAAACCCACAGCCAACATCATACTCAATGGGCAAAAATTAAAAGCAATCCCCTTAAGATCAGGAACAAGGCAGGGGTGCCCCCTTTCACCACTCTTATTTAACATAGTCCTGGAAGTCCTAGCCACAGCAATCAGACAAGAAGAAGAAATAAAAGGCATTCAAGTTGGAAAAGAAGAAGTAAAACTATCATTATTTGCAGATGATATGATATTGTATATAGAAAACCCTAAAGTCTCAGTCAAAAAACTACTGGACCTGATAAATAAATTCAGCAAAGTGGCAGGATATAAAATCAATACTCAGAAATCAGAAGCATTTTTATACACCAACAATGAACAGTCAGAAAGAGAAATTAAGGAAACAATCCCCTTCACAATTACAACCAAAAAAATAAAGTACCTAGGAGTAAACTTAACCAAGGAGACTAAAGACTTGTACTCGGAAAATTACAAAGCATTGGTAAAAGAAATCAAGGAAGATACAAACAAGTGGAAGCATATACCGTGCTCATGGTTAGGAAGAATAAACATCATTAAAATGTCTATATTACCCAAAGCAATCTATAAATTCAACGCAATACCAATTAAAATACCAATGACATACTTCAAAGATATAGAACACAT
The DNA here is from genome assembly GCF_036850995.1 of Saccopteryx leptura. Lineage (NCBI taxonomy): Eukaryota > Metazoa > Chordata > Mammalia > Chiroptera > Emballonuridae > Saccopteryx > Saccopteryx leptura. The sequence continues at coordinate 374,155,669 of NC_089504.1, read as the reverse complement.
ATTCCAAAAATTTATATGGAACCAAAAGAAAACACGTATAGCCTCAGCAATCTTAAAAAAGAAGAATAAAGTGGGAGGTATCACACTTCCTGATATCAAGTTATACTACAAGGCCATTGTACTCAAAACAGCCTGGTACTGGCATAAGAACAGGCATATAGATCAATGGAACAGAACAGAGAACCCAGAAATAAACCCACAGTTCTATGGACAACTGATATTTGACAAAGGAGGTAAGGAAATACAATGGAGTAAAGACAGCCTCTTTAACAAATGGTGTTGGGAAAATTGGACAGCTACCTGCAAAAAAATGAAACTAGATCACCAGCTTACACCACTCACAAAAATAAACTCAAAATGGATAAAAGACTTAAATGTAGGCCGTGAAACCATAAGCATCTTAGAAGAAAACATAGGCAGTAAGCTCTCGGACATCTCTCGGAGCAATATATTTGCTGATTTATCTCCACGGGGAAGTGAAATAAAAGACAGGATAAACAAATGGGACTATATCAAACTAAAAAGCTTTTGCACAGCTAAAGACAACAAGAACAGAATAAAAAGACAAACTACACAATGGGAGAACATATTTGACAATACGTCTGATAAGGGGTTAATAACCAAAATTTATAAAGAACTTGTAAAACTCAACACCAGGAAGACAAACAACCCAATCCAAAAATGGGCAAAAGAGATGAATAGACACTTCTCCAAAGAGGACATACAGATGGCCAATAGGCATATGAAAAAATGCTCAACATCACTAATCATTAGAGAAATGCAAATTAAAACCACAATGAGATATCACCTCACACCAGTCAGAATGGCGCTTATCAACAAAACAACACAGAATAAGTGCTGGCGAGGATGTGGAGAAAAGGGAACCCTCCTGCACTGCTGGTGGGAATGCAGGCTGGTGCAGCCACTGTGGAAAACAGTATGGAGATTCCTCAAAAATCTGAAAATCGAACTGCCTTTTGACCCAGCTATCCCACTTTTAGGAATATACCCCAAGGACACCATAGAACGGCTCAAAAAGGAGAAATGCACCCGCATGATTGTGGCAGCATTGTTCACAATAGCGAAGATCTGGAAACAGCCCAAGTGTCCGTCAGAGGACGAGTGGATTAAAAAGCTTTGGTACATATATACTATGGAATACTACTCAGCCATAAGAAATGATGACATCGGATCATTTACAATAACATGGATGGACCTTGACAACATTATACGGAGTGAAATAAGTAAATCAGGAAAAAAAAAAAAACTAAGATGAATCCATACATAGAAGGGACATAAAAATGAGACTCAGAGACATGAACAAGAATGTGAAGGCAACAGGGGCGGGAGGTTGGGGGAGGAGGGAGGGGGTGAAGAAGGAGAGAGGGGTTAGGGGAGGGGAGGGGCACAAAGAAAACCAGATAGAAGGTGATAGAAGACAATTTAACTTTGGGGGAGGGGTATACAGCACAATCAAATATCAAAATAATCTAGAGATATTTTCTCTCAACATATGTACCCTGATTTATCAATGTCACTGCATTAAATTTAATAAAAAAAATAAATAAATCAGATGAAGAAGTGGACAGGAAAATATACTGCTCACAAAAATTAGGGGATATTTCATAGCTTCATATTCATTTTGAAATATCCCCTAATTTTTTTTTTTTTTTTATTTATTTTTTTTTATTTTTTTTATTTTTAATGGGGTGACATCAGTAAATCAAGAAACATATATTCAAAGACAACATGTCCAGGTTATCTTAAAGTTCAATTATGTTGCATACCCATCACCCAAAGTCAGATTGACCTGTCACCCTCTATCTAGTTCTCTCTGTGCCCCTCCCCCTCCCCCTTCCCTCTGAAATATCCCCTAATTTTTGTGAGCAGTGTAAATAGATGATCCTTGCCATAGAGTTGGAGATGAGTTGAGGATACAGGTATTTAAATAATTACAGGTATATTATTTTTTTTTTCATTAATTTATTTTGTAGAGAAAAGAGAGAGAGAGGGAGGAGGAGCAGGAAGCATTAGCTCCCATATGTGCCCTGACCAGGCAAGCCCAGGGTTTTGAACCAGCAACCTCAACATTCCAGGTCAACACTTTATCCACTGTGCCACCACAGGTCAGGCAATTAGGACTACATTAGATATTCAGGAAAAGAGCTGGGAACATCCAACTGGAGCTGAGTTGATCAGGAAAGACTTCACCCAAGACACAGCATTTAACCCTAGTCTTGGAGAATTGTGTACCACTACTTTCTTTAATGGTTTTTTGTTAGTTTTCAAGGATGCTTTGAACTCATATTTAACCATTGTGTTCTACCTAATCCCTAAAGAAATTGTTATGCTGACTAGGCCCCAAAGTCACACCCTCCCAGGACAAGTCACATAGTAAAATCGTATTTCTTGGCTTACACAACCACAGTTCAATTCCATTATCATTGGTATATTTCAATAAATATTTCCGAGCATCTATTGATGATAATCATGAGCTAACAAAGACATAGCCTCTGGCCTCATGGAGCTTAAAGTCTATTGGAAGAGATAAATATGAATCATATATTCATAAAGTATATGCAACCTTTTATATACATGAGTGTAAAATTTCTACTGAGCCCTGAGAAGACAGAAGAGAGGGATCTGATGGCAGTGAGGAGGTATATGAAAGATAGGATTTCTCAAAGGATCAATGATTGAGCCAAACTCTGAGGCAGAAAAAAGGGAGAGAAGCTTATCCAAAGGGAGAGAAGCTTATCCAAAGGGAGAAAAGCTTATCCTGCATGAGGGAATAAGAGGCTGAAGTGGGAGAGACAGAGCAAACCCAGTGGCTGGAGGGCAGCCGTGCCTGCAGGGTGAGGGAGAGTGTGGGGAAGCACAGGCACCATGAAGCCACGAGACAGGCGGGCTGAGCACTGACCCGTGGGCACGTGAAATATATTATTAGTCTCTACCCCATAAGGAGAGTGTAGCCATTTACGGCATGATATGGCAAGATCAGGTCTGCACTTGAATTTTTTTAAATTGCACTTATTGGGGTGATACTAGTTAACTAGATACAGGTTTCAGGTGCCCGATTCTATAACACATGTCTGTACACTGTATTCTTTGCTCACTCCCTCAAGTCACATCTCCGTCCACTTTTAAAAAAGTACTTGAGCTCCTAGTTGGAGGACACAGCGCAGAGTGGCGAGAGTGACCATGTGAGTCAGGAGAGTACTGCGGTGATCCCTGAAAGCTAGGAAGTGGGGAGAGCGATAGGCTTGGGATAAAGAGGGGGCTTCGGTTCTGAAGTCTGTCCCACTAGTCCAGGCAGCCTGAGCATTGGAATTGTCTTTATTTGGCTTTCCTATCTACCAGACTGGGGAAGATACTTTCCCACCTCCTTCCAGGGTGATTTTGGAGATTAAATAAAATAATGAAAACAAAAATACAAAATATTCCAAAATAGGACTTTAATGGCACAGAAGGGATTAAAATATGTGCATATCAGGTCCTTCATGCGCTAAGTATGAGCGTTCAAGTATGTAAGCCCACCCAAAAGGAACAGTGAAAGAAAATAATGGTCATTTTTTTAAAACTTAGCACATAGTCTGGGAGGTATCTGAGAGAAATTTGGAGAAAATACTGAGCAGGAGAAAGAGAAGACAGAGAGAGAGAGGAAGATAAGGGGAGAGAGGGAGCAGGAGGAAAATGGAAAGGGATGGAGGGAGAAGGAGAGAGGAGCTACAATGGTTTTTATTTAGCTATTTAAAACAGAGAATGGGAAAAAGAAAAAGACTGGTGTGTGACTATAAAGAAAACAGATGAAGGATCCTTCCCTGTCCTTTGGATGTCAGTCTGCCTCCAGTTCTCTCATCTCATGGATCTATTTCTGAATCAGAAGGCCTCCTTTTTGAATAAGCTATGATGATATTTACTTTTCTTTTTTTTTTTTTAAATAGAGCTACCTCTATTGTCTGCATTTTCCCCCATGTGAATCTCTGCATAATTACTCAATTGATAACATTCTCCTGACAAAAAAAAACACAAAATACAAAAAAAAAACAAGCCAAGAAAATTAATGCTCATTCTGAGTTTTCAGAATGCTGATTCCAGAAAGAACAAAAATTACTTCTTATTTTGCTCCCATTCTGCAATTGTTTAGCAACTTCTTGGCTTCTCAAATGATGAATAAGTAAATCCTATTATTCATTTTAATAAAAAAAAAATCCTACCAAACCCCTTTTAAGTTTGATGACAAATGAAATGTCTTGAATTAACAAAGTACTTGGAACACAGAGCAAAAATTCCCCACCAGGATCCAAAGATGTGTTCTCAGATCGCTGCAAGCCTCCTCAAAGTTACTTTTTGATAGCCGCTCACCAGCTCTCCCCCACCTTTTTTCCTGTTGGCCTACTCCCATCGATGGCTTTGTTCCTAGAACCCTCATTCCATACAGTGTCAAATGCTTCTGAGAGCTTGGAGAGGCGTGCTTCAGTCTTCCAACGCCAAGCCCCATGTGCCAACTGCACAGAAATCCAGGGCGATGGGGCGAGCACCACCTGCTTGTTTGATTCCTTTCCCTCTCGCCTGCCATGCCCGCTTCACCCAAGCTGTGGCAACCTACCTCAAAGAGTGACCCAGTCACCTTGAAGCAGCAACACATCCGCGTGTGAGCTCTGCACCAACGCGATTGAAATTATCTTGCTAGCCTGCCAGATAATTATCTTAATAAGAAATTTCTTTGAAAACACAGATTCTACAAACTACCTCTTGATCTCCAAACCTGAACCAAGAAAACAGCTCCATCTCAAAATATGATCTTAGGATGAAATTAATATTGATTATGAAGGATAAAAGTGCTGCATGGAAGACAGTAAAAATTATCTCAGATTAGGGGGTGGGGAAATGAGATGAGAATAAAAATGAAGCATTAGCAAAGCACTATAAAATGACAATAAACCCCAGTGTTGTTAAATCACTAAGTTAATTAATAGAAGATTCTGGAGGAATATATTAAGTTACCACTGAATTGCGTGATCTGTTTTTTAAAACATTCAACAAATTAAAAAATTTAGAAGGTCTCTTGAGGGAGGAATCTGAGGGCAGGAGACTGGATGCTAAAAAATGGGATTGAATTCCATTAAGTTCACTCATCCATCATTGAATGCATATTTTGTATGAACCCACGAGGTGCAAGGGAGAGGCGCTACAAAAACAAAGGGCAAATCACTGTCCCAGTGTGCCTGCAGACTAGCCAGAGGAGACTGTGAAGAGCACGTGATTAATTAAATCAGGAGCAGGTTACCTGGGAACCAGAGGGATAAAGAAAGGGAGAGAGGCAGACAGACACAGAGGCAGAAAGAAAAACAGAGATAGAGGGAGAGAGGTGAGTTCTACCTAAAGGAATCTGGAAAAAAATCACCAACCTACACAATGGTGGTACAAGTGCAAAGTTCCTGGATGTATTGGGATTTTCTCTGTGGATGAAATATAAAGTTGAGACCTGTTCCCTAGTGGAAGTTGGGCTAAGACAGAAAAAGGACAGAATTCCTGTTGACAATCTCCTAGGCAGAGCAGATGCCTCAGAAAAAACTCTATAGACTATTGAAAGCAAAGTGTAGAGAGGAAAGGACTCCTTGTATCTCCCTCTTTGGTCTTAGATCCCCAGGGCCAGTGTTTTCAGTGGTGGAGTTCTGCTGTGTACCCTCTAGGCCAGGGGTCCCCAAACTACGGCCCGCGGGCCACATGTGGCCCCCTGAGGCCATTTATTCGGCCCCCGCTGCACTTCCAGAAGGGGCACCTCTTTCATTGGTGGTCAATGAAAAGAGCACATTGGCCATCTCATTAGCCAAAAGCAGGCCCATAGTTCCCATTGAAATACTGGTCAGTTTCTTGACTTAAATTTACTTGTTTTTTATTTTAAATATTGTATTTGTTCCCGTTTTGTTTTTTTACTTTAAAATAAGATATGTGCAGTGTGCATAGGGATTTGTTCATAGTTTTTTTTTATAGTCCGGCCCTCCAACGGTCTGAGGGACAGTGAACTGGCCCCCTGTGTAAAAAGTTTGGGGACCCCTGCTCTAGGCACTGGGTGCTGAACTGATGTTTGGAAAAAGGGACTAGTCTAGGAGAAAAAAGGGAGAGGTTACTCCCTGTCTGCTCTGAACTATTGATGGAAAGGACTCTGAACAGGAGAGGGCAACCCATAGATTACAAGATCCTCAGATGTGTGCTATTTTGTTTACTTCGAGGAGACAATGATATCAGAGCATTTAAGAGCAAGAGCCAGTAAGCAAACTACTCTCTGTCTTATCCTGGCTCCAACACCAATTGGAAAAGTTATCAACTTTGTAGCTATCTTCCTCCATTATCTGATCCATTATCCTTAAAATGGGAATAATCTCAGGATTTATCTCATGAGGCTGCTGTGAAAAACAGATAAGTTTTTGCACGTAGTGTACTCTAGATCAGTGGTCCCCAACCCCCGGGCCACTGACAGGTATAGGTCCGTGGGCCATTTGGTACCGGTCAGCAGAGAAAGAATAAATAACTTACATTATTTCCATTTTATTTATATTTAAGTCTGAATGATATTCTCTTTTTTAAAAATGACCAGATTCCCTCTGTTACATCCATCTAAGACTCACTCTTGACGCTTGTCTCGGTCACGTGATACATTTATCCGTCCCACCCTAAAAGCCAGTCCATGAAAATATTTTCTGACATTAAACCAGTCTGTGGCCCAAAAAAGGTTGGGGACCACTGCTCTAGATAACCCCCTGCATGGAGTTAACACTCAGTAATTATTTGCTATAAAATAGTTGTTATTTGCTATAAAATAGTTGTCATTTAAAGATCTTCTTAATTTTAGTAAAGTCTCATTTGAGTAACAAAGTATTTATAAAATCTTGAAATAATGAATGAAAACATTGGGCCTTGGTGTAGGGGCATACTGAAGGGCTATCAAGAGAAAGGACTTAGAGTAACAATGTCCCCATCATGCTGAACTGGCTAAGACTGAAATTAGAAAGAAACTTACACTGAGGAATTTCTAAAGACAGAATCATAGTCCAGGACCCCATCTCTACTATGAGAGTCTCCTCCCAAAGGCACTCATAAAGGGTTTGTTTTTTATGTTTATTATGGAATTCCATGCTAATATCTTAAAAAGAAAATTGAAAGTCATTATTATTCTCTTACATAAAATCCTGCACTGACTTCTGGGTACAATAAGTTACGTGAGCCTAATCTTTCTACCTAATTTCTAGTGGGAGTGCTAGGTAGGCTATCAAGAACTTTGCTGTTCAGATCATTTTATTGACCCAAGTCTACTTCCCTCAAGTCAGGTAAAGATAAATGCCATGCAGACAGGGCACAGACACATACCCACCACAATCACCACCACCAATGTTAGGCTTCAAAAATGTATAAAAGAGGTATCGAGGGAACAACTTAAGAGAGAAATGGCAGAAAACATGCAGCACTGATACTTACCCACAAACCCAAAAAGGGCTATGTCTGGGCTAGACATGGCCATATGCACTGTGGAAAGGGCTCTAACAAAGAGTCCCTATCACTCTGTAAACACTTATATTACACTACACATGTACAGGACTGTGGGAAGGGTCAGGGAAGAGCTAGTCAACAATTTAACAGTGGGAACTTCCTTTTCAAAAAAAATGGCATTATTAGAAAAAGGGAAAGGCTTTGGAGTTCTGCCTTTCACTGAGCTAGCTCAAGGCTGCCTAGGTGGCATCTTGCTGACCAGTCAAAATGGGAAGGGAATGACTCTCCAAGGACCAGACACTTGGTCCTCACAGGCCCATGTGTTCAATCCCATGCATGCTCATGACTTTTCCTAAGTCAACACATCCACTGTCATTATTTTAATTGCTCCCCATAAGTAAAAGTCTCCTATATTCAAATTTCTAGCCTTGACTTCTTATCAATGCTTCAAATAGCTATTTTTTCTTGCTTGCTTCACAATACTGCATACTTCACATATCTAAAAATGGATGACCTCCATTCTCCAAAACCTCCTCCTTGGCCTAATTTTCTTGTCATAATTGGTTGTTTCACCACCTACTTTGATAGGCCACCATCCAAACCAAAAACCTGACAGTTACATTTGTCTCCTCCCTCTCAGTAACTTTTCTTATTGATTCATTACTGTGATGGTTAATTTTTTAATATTTCAATTTATTTACTGTGAAGGTTAATTTTATGTGTCATGTTTACTGGGTTGTAGGATGCCCAGAAATATTGTTTCTGGTAAATATTGTTTCTGGCTGTCTGTGAAGGTGTGTCTGGAAAAGATTTAGCATTTGAATCAGTGGACTGAATAAAGTAGACTGTCCTCACCACCCAATCCATGGACAGCCCAAAGAGAACAGAAAAAGCAGAAGAATTAATTCCCTTGAGCTGAGACATCCACCTTCTTTGCCTGTGGACACTGGATGTAGATGCTCCTTGCTCTCAGGCTCTCAGACTCAGACTGAGACTTATACCACTGGCCCCAGATTCTCAGGCATTCAGACTCAGACTGAACTACATACTGGCTTTCCTGGTTTCCCAGCTTGTAGACGGCAGGTCATAGCAGTTTTCTGCCTCTATCATAGATTATCTCATTTCCATAACAAGTCTCATATATACACTATTGGTTCTGTTTCTCAAGATTACTCTGACATACTAAGTCAGACCAGCTGTACTTTCTATTTTTTGAATTCCTTTCATCTGCTTCATGCTTTCACGCCAAGACCTTAGCCAAGATATTCATTGTCTCTTGTCTGTATCATCTATCATCATCGAACAAGTCTCCCTATCTCACACCTTCTTGCCACCATTAGCTGCCTGAGCTCTAAGTATCAACATATTAGGATCGATTTAAGGTCTTCATTGCCTAAATTCTTTAGAAGGACCTACAGGGATTTTCACTAACCTATTTCTTATCATTTCTCTTCCTCTGCCATGTCATACCTTCAACATGCTTCCTGTTCTTGAGCTTTTGAACATACTATTCTCTTTCTTAGGAATATTTTAGAGGTAACCTATTACCACCACCAAACCTTGTCTCATTACCTCCAACTCATTCGTGGCAGAAATTTGGTGTTCATTTGTGAAGAACATGCCAATGTATCCCAGTATCTGTGAAGGGTGTGTTTGTGCGAAACGAGGAACTAGAACACCTGAAAATCTTCTCCAATCACTGCCAAACCAAACTGATCCAGTTTTTGGATCGGTGTGTTATATCAGGGCCAACAATAACAGTTTTAAAGTCGTTGGAGCCCTCTTAAAATGTCCTGCTTTCTTCTAACCAAAGGGCTCTACTTATTCATCCCAGAAACACTTCCCCTCCATAAGCTAACGCACCCAATCATCTTCGCCAGTGGGCCCTGTTTGCTTGCCAGTTTGACAGAACTTTGTCTTCACTTTGCAACTTCAGTCATCAATACTACACTTTTCATCCTAGACTGGCAGACAGAGAGCACCAGTGGTGATGAAGAACCTTCTAGTGTGACTCCTTCTACCACCAGGAGGATCTCTTATAAGGTCACGTGGACCTCATACCACAGAAGAACTGTGGTATGTAAGCCATTGTATGCAAGTCATTGACATTCACATTTCTTAGAAAATGCCAAAGAATTAGATTGGATTCAAATTAAAAAGCATTAGTTCCCAGACAAATAAGGGGCACATTTGGTTCTTGAGTAGTTTCTTCTACTTTAAACTTCCCAAAATAAAGTTAATCCCATTCTTATCACCAAGTATCACTACATTCTCAAAATTTATCTTTTTCCCCCCATTAATTTTAACCCTTTATCTACAAATTTAGGTGATCAGAAATCTTGTGTTCATGGACTGTGAGAACAATTAACGTTTTGCTACCAGTATCTTGCTGTCCCTGGGCAACAACCTCCTTATTGGAGGATATACAAAAGGGTCCAGCTTCGTCTGACCAGGCTGTGGCACAGTGGATAAAGTGTTGGACTGGGACATGAAGTATCCATGTTCAAAACCTCTCAAGGCCACCAGCTTGAGCGTGGGCTCACCTGGTTTGAGCAAGGCTCACCAGCTTGAGCCCAAGGTCATTCATTGGCTTGATCAAGGGGTCAGTCAGTCTGCTGTAGCCACCTGGTCAAGGCACATATGATAAAGCAATCAATGAACAATTAAGGTGCTGCAATGAAGAACTGATGCTTCTCATCTCTCTCCCTTCCTGTCTGTCTGTCCCTCTCTCTGATTCTTTCTCTTTCTGTCACACACACACACACACACACACACACACACACACACACACACACACAGAATGGTCTGGCTTCAAGAGAAGTCAGAAAACAAGCCAACAAACCCATAGGTTCCTAAAATTTAGTTTCTCTACCATCCTTTCTCAATGTTCTACTTTCAGACTCATCGATTGCCCGGCTTAATAGCCTTTTAATGAACACACACACAGTATAAGCTCAAGGCTAAACCTTCAATACATATAACCAGCCCTATCTGACTTAGTCCTTCTCGTCTATCCACCTAGCCTCCTTACCCCCAGATAAAAGTCAAAGGATGCTCAGGCTGGAGTGCACCTCAGAGATATATCAGTGCAACCAGCTATTTGAGGAGCACATTAGGGGGGAGCATAGCTTTCTACAGGATTCAGCTAATAATAATGATTCAGGATTTAAAAGCTGTCCTTTGGAAAACGTACCTCAGCAAATAAGCTGACAGACATTTTGAGTGAAGAGCAATATGGGAAATACTCAAGAGGAATCTGCATTAATCAGAACCAAATGGGTTAACCAGAGTAAGGATTATCACTGGTTCCTTGTTGAAAAGATGCTGAAAACCTGTATTTCCTTTGCTGAACTGTAGGTCGTTCTCATTACATGTTGTGAGTTCTGTCACACTTAAATCCTTTTGTCAATTTCACAAAGCCCCATGTTACAGTATCGCTCTAGCCATTGTCACATGTAACATCCAGGTCCTCAGGGTCAGATCCTTCCTGATGGCTGGAGTCAAGATTCTGGCTGTGCCCTTCACTTCTGCACAGAATGTCGCCTGATGGGACAATCCTCTCTAGGTTGATCCCACATTAAAATGGCATTTGTTGCAAGTGTCTTTCAGGGGAACTCCTCTCTCTGTGGCTAAATTTCATGAGTCCCAGGGACCCCAGGCTGGCTGATATCCCATCTCCTGCCTCTGAGACTCCTTTCCTGACCTCAGACTAAGTAATCCTCCTCCTGCTCCATTCTCCGTACTCACAGGGACTCCACTGTGACACAGCAGGATCTCACTGTCAAGGAGGGGCATTTCTGCTAGGTTCCTGCCCTGTGTCACCTGACCAGAGGCATTTACAATTACTGGGTTCAATCTCTGGCCATCTCGCCAAAGCCAGTCTGACTGTCATTGTCACTTTATCCTGCCTGTACAGCCAGACCCACGTTTGAAAGATGGGCCACTCCCTTCCCCACTGACTGGAGCCATTTCCCTGGCTTGAGCTCTTTCCCCTGCCCTTTCAGGGCAGGCTGAGAAGACAATGGGGCTGAGGTGTATGTTTCTTGTAGGACAGTCACGGGAACTGAGGCGATAAAAGTAGGTTTGGGGTCAGCAGGGGGGCGGCCTGAGAATGGAGAGAGAGAAAGAAGCCTCCCCCCTCCCCCTCGTTACAGCCTCTTCCGCCGCACGCCACTGCACGGCTCCAGATTTCATTTACTAGAGAGGGAGCAACTCCATTAAACTACAAAGCATCACTTGAGAGAGGATTATTTTCTTACCAAGGTGACTGGAGGTTTTTTAGTTCTAAGACTTTATGATCACATTGTCTCACCGGCAGCTTGACAACGTCTTATGTCTCTGACACCGGAGGGATTTATTCACTTGAAGCGCCGCGCTCAATCCTTGGCGGGCCCTGTATGTAAAATCTGGTGTTATAAATAAACACTACGTTGCTCTCCATGCCTTTCTCCTGAGACCTGCAAGTCCCCACCATCTCATAATGAGATAAGTTTTGTGCTGCTGCCTTAGTGGAAGGTAGGTGTTATCCTTGCTGAGTTTCAGATGCTCCCTCCTCCCTAGTACGTATCGGAGTGATACTACCCCTGCCTCTTTCCCTCCAGAAATGTGAAGAAGTTTGAGTGGATAATAGGGCAGAATTATTCCACTAGAACATCTTGAGAAAGAAGTGAGACTCCTTTATATTAACACCACCTCTCTGCCTTATTACCTTAATTTTCCCCCCCAAATCTCTTTCTACTCCCAAATCAAGCACCAACCCACTTATCCAATGATGAAAGCATGAAGTTAGAAGAAACCTGAGCTTGGTTCTTCCTCCTAGCTCTGGTTGAAACCTGGTGATGAGGAATTCACTGCCTCGTGAGGCAGCCAGTTCCACAAGAGAGCTCTCTTTCTCACAAGATGTTAAAATCTTCCTCCTTGTAATCGTTGCCTTTGGGTCCCAGACATGACCCTTTGGAGTATCGCTGAGCAAGTGTTATTTCTTCTGAATTTGACAGCACCTCAACTATTTGAAGGTAGCTATCATAGCCACTTTTCATTATTTTCTTCTCCCACATGAGACAGGGGCAGACCTTGGCAAGCAGGAAAACTTGTTCACAGTGACTTGTAATATCTCCATTTCTTAAGGAAGAAATAAGCATTGAGCACTTTGTCAACCACTTACTGTCCTGTGTTTTCCAGGTAGGATTGTTATTTTCAGCTCTGTATCCACTTCGGTTAACCCTCTGTTCTTTCTTAGGAAGCCACTGAACTCTCGTTGTGCTCTGACGGTTTGCTGACCCTATTCTTGGAAAACACTGGTTGCTCTCTTCTCTGGGCTCCCAAGGTACTCCATTTAAATTATTACATTGTTTGTTTCATCTCATTTATATCCATGCCTGCCTCTCAAGACTTTCAAATTCTCAAGTGGAGCCCATATTTTAATCACGGTGGGATCTCCAATGCCTATCAGAGTGCCTAGAATTTGGTAGCAACAAAATAAATGTTCACTGCTGTATGAGCGCTGTCTATACATCATAATAAAGAGGGTTGTCAAGATTTCCTCAATGCCTTAAACTATTGGGAATCTGTTACTTTACAAAGTTGGTTTATTATTTCTCCTGTCAGCTTCAGGTTCCAAAAATACGAAGCACGTGTACCAATGTGGAAGCAAGTTTGTGTATATATATACCCCATAAAGAAGATCTATGCCAGCACTCAGCCATATTTATCTGGCGACTAGAATCAGTGGTGACACATAAAACTATACAGTTAAAGACATTAAAGTACTGCTCAGATGAAAACAGGAAAAAGAGAGAAACTGCTCAAAAGGCTGCTGAGAAAAAAAATATCTTTAGGCCCATTCTTTCAAGCATTTACATAAATAATCCTGACTAGATATGAACTTCTTTTAAAAAAAATGCTGATATGAGTGTGTGCGTCTGTGTGTGCATGTATGTGCGCATGTGCATGTATGTGCGCATGTGTGCGTGTGTGCAAGTACGTATGTGTAATGGGAGGGGATGGTGCTTAGCCATGATGCCCACTTTCCTCCCCTGCCTCTTCAATATTTTCAGAGATGGTTTGGGTGTCTTCATATATCCTTTATATCACATGTAAGGGTATTGGTAGAAGGGGGACTGTTAATGACAAGGAGAGCCAGGGAGGCTTAGATAGCACAAACATATTAACAAATCTGGTAGAGTCCCAGGGAAAGGGTGGTAAAGTTTAATTGCTTTGTTCAGCTTCCCATCTACTTAGAATGAGAAATAATGGCTTATGCCAAGAAAACAATCAGTTAAAGACTCATCCTAATGTCACATTTGATGTAAGAAAACTGCTGTGTAAGTATGCTTGACAAATGTTTCCCTTACTGAAATTTCATTAAATGTTCAGTAAATTTAAGAGAGAGAAAGGGCAAGCCTATCCCTAACCCTTTAATACAAGTGCTAGAAGTCTTTCACTGGAAAATCTAAAGGGTGATTTCTAGTATTGTATGAAAATAATAATAGTAGTAATAATAATAATTCAATGCATCAGTTGAGAGGACAGATTTCATAGAGGATTAGAAGACTGATTGCTATATTATAACTTCAGTGTGACTGAAAAGAGGTGGTCAGGGTATGTCACAGTGGAACCGTCTCCACATTTACCTCTCTTGTAATTTTAGAATACAGTAAAAGCATGGGGCACAGAAGTGCATTTAAAGCAAGCTGAAATGATGAAGGAAGATGCATGGAGGGGGCAGCTATTGTCTTTCTTTACTTTTCTTTCTTTTTCTTTAACTAGGGAGGTACCTGGATGTGAGGGACAGGTAACAGGTCATGTCCTATACAAATTAGTGCAGGCGAGGAAGTAACTAGCCAAAGATGCAGAATTTTCTGAAATGCCTAAGTCTCTGAAGCCTTAAGGCAGCCAGAGCAGGTCTTTAGATTCAAAACTAAACCCTGGAGGGTACAGCTGTGGGCTCTTGACTCAGATGGCCTTGGTTCAAATCCTGATCATTCTCCCTTCCCTCTCTGTGATCGAGGAAAAAATTAGTTTAGCCTCTCTAAGTTTTTCTGCACATGAAAGGAGGTAATATGTTCTGTTTATAAGTTTGTAGTGAAGTTTAAAGAAGATAATCCTTGAAGCAGTGCCTGAAACTTAGTAAATACTTAATACTGCTTTTCAAAACAGGACCAAATCATAAAGCAAATATTATGAATTAGCTCAAGGAAGTAGAGGCGAAAGAAACTAAAGATTTTCTTATAAGAAAAAAGGAAGTGTATTGAATTTAGTACTGTAGCTGCAGTAGCAAACTGGCACAAACCATGTGAGTTAAAATAACAGAAATTTATTCTTCTACAGTGCTGAAGGTCAGAAATTCAAAATCGAAGTGTCAGCAGGCCCTACTCTCTTCAGAAGGTTCTAGGGGAGAACCCTCCCTTGCCTGTCGGCTGCCGAGAGTGCTAGGTGTCCCTTGGCTTGTGGCCACCTAACCCTAACTTCTGCTTCCATCCTCACTCAGAGAAGCATCAACCCGCTACAGGTGTTGATCGAGCAATTATTGTTAAATTTAAATGAAACTGTAATATTTAGTTATGACAATTTTCTAAAATAGTACTATTCCCAAAGGTATTAATTAAAGTTAGTCAATCATTGCAGATAAATACCTTAATCAAAACATATTTTCAGAGGGCAATATTAATTTAATGTAGAACTGTGTAGTTTTCCTTAATTAAGGTGCTGTGTGTGTGTGTGTGTGTGTGTGTGTGTGTGTGGCACATAACAAGTAAATTTAAATTTTATACTGCAGGATGCTGCTTTTATTGCTGCCTAAGTAAAAACCTAAGTGAAAGTACACTTTTTAAAAATTTTTTCTCATAAGTGTTATTTATTAGATCAATTAGAGTCCTAAACCTTAACTGTTTTAGTGTAATAACCAAAGGTGAGGCCACTATATTAAAAAAAAAAAAGTAATTGGAGTTGGAGTTGAAGTACCTGGTTTGGATTCCTTCCCCCACTGTCTAACCCCTAGCCAAATGTCTGACTCTGTAACCATCTCATATAGTTATAGTTTCATCATCTATAAAATGGGAGGGAGGGTCCTTTTTATCTTCTTCATTTTCACCATAAATAGCCAGTCCCTTGAATTCCTAATCTGTTCTCTAGAAGTGGGCAGAGCCAGGGAGGCAGAGCATGCCACCAAGGATGTAGGGACAGAGAACCATGAGGACAAACTTTCCCTTTAAAGATTTAGTTCAAGAATCAGAGGCCAACCTTCCTCCTATGAAAGTGTTTACTCTAATATTATGGGTAGACCGAGGCTGATACTGGAATGTCAGTAGAAATCCAGGAAGCTCGCTCTGGGAATCAGCTGTGGGTCCTTCTCTCAGGATCACATCTCTCAGCCCCTCTCTGCATCCACCTCTGTCATGGTGGTCGGCTTCTGCCTGTGTATCAGTCCCAGTCTTATGCCACTGAGCGCCTCCCTTTGCTTACATGTGGCTTTTGCGTCCTTATAGCTGTGCAGCATGCAGCTTCAGCTAGCCCATTGAGCTCATATCTGTCTCATGGCATCTCCTAATGCACCCTTTCAGCTTCTGCCGCACTGCTAACTCCTTCAATCTCCAAGCTTACCCACTTCAAGTTACCTAAAAAATAATAGCATCAAATTTAATATTTTCCTTCTGAACTAGTGCATAACTTATGAAGAATATGGATGTGCTGTCATTAGGCAAAAACACAATCATCTGTAGACAGGAGTGGCCACATGGAGGAAAATACAGTTTCTGTCCTTCAGAAGGATTATGTGTGGGTTACCTTCACAGAAGGTGGGTGAGGCCAACAGTTGCATGATTGTTCTTCTTTGAGAACCATCTTCCCAACCCCCAATTCTTACAGTTCTGTGTGAGCTACTGTGTTCTTCTCTAAGTCTAACTTCTAACCACAGTTGATTTGTTCAGGATGTGCTATACCTATAACCAGTTGGACCAAGAGTTCTCTCCTCTTTAATTACTGAAGTTGAGTTTACAAGAGATTCATATGGCCTCCTTCATCTCACCAAAACCATGACTCTTGAATGTTATAGTTGGCCATGTTTTCCACCATATGTAGAAATTGATATCCAGGATGAGACAAGGATGCCAACACAACAGGGAAAACTGATGTGCACGATGAAGAGGCTCCTGCCAGCATTCCAAGTATCAGCGATGCTTCCTCCAGAGACACAGCTGCCTCTTGGCCTTCCCAGATCGGCCTTGGTATTCACACTCTATGAATTCCACAAGATACCCCATGGTACCTAATATCAGGGTGGCCACTTGGCTTTAGCTAGTTCATATTGAGTCTCTGTTGTTTTCAACCACAGTGGCCATAACAGTCTTTGAGAGTTATAAGCAGGATAAGCCACAGATTTCTCTCTTTACACTTTTGCCTCCAGCCAACAGCACTAACCAGAGTTGGCCAGGGTTCTCATTTGTAGCATCCAGCTTCACATTTGACTTCATCAGAAGCTACATATGTAATCCCCAGTAGAATTTATTATTTTACTTCTATTTATCGAGTGCCGATTATGCGACAGGATCTGTGCTGAGAATTAATAAAGAATAAAACAATCTGCTGGCAGAGCCACAGTATTTCAAACTCATTTTTATCATAGAATTCTCAGGAAAAGTGTTCGTGCTGACTGAACACTCTACTTCAACCCACACACCACCATCGCAAGTCAAGAGCATTTGCGAACCCACCACTCTCCCCCTCTCCATATGCTTCGACTATACTGATATACTTAAGCCAAACAGAAAGCACTGGGGTCTGCCAGCTTTAGTGATTGGAAGGAAGCCCTCTGGAGACTTTTCCTATCACCACATTTGGGACTTTCCTTTCCCTTGACTCCCACATGCAATTATAGCAAATAAATACAAGTTAAGTCAAGCTAGTTCTAACGTGTGCCTGGGAGGATAAGAGGAGCTATATTGCTACCCGGTCTCCACATGTGACTGCTAGCTCTGTGAAGACAGAGGACTTACCTGATTTCCCCAACACTTAACATTTTCTGAGGCCTTTCTAAGTGTCCTCACTCTTCTAGAAGCTAGAGATTCAGTGGTGAGCAAAGAAGAAGAAGGAGGAGGAGAAGAAGAAGGAGAAGGAGAAGGAGAAGGAGAAGGAGAAGGAGAAGGAGAAGGAGAAGGAGAAGGAGGGTGAGAAGGAGAAGGAGAAGGAGAGGGAGGGGGAGAAGGAGAAGGAGAAGGAGAAGGAGAAGGAGAAGGAGAAGGAGAAGGAGAAGGAGAAGGAGAAGGAGAAGGAGAAGGAGAGGGAGAGGGAGGGGGAGAAGGAGAAGGAGAAGGAGGGGGAGGGGAGAAGGAGAAGGAGAAGAAGGAGAAGTAGAGGGAGAGGGAGGGGGAGAAGGAGAAGGAGGGGGAGGGGGAGAAGGAGAAGGAGGGGGAGGGGGAGAAGGAGAAGGAGAAGGAGAAGGAGAAGGAGAGGGAGAGGGAGAGGGAGGGGGAGAAGGAGAAGGAGAGGGAGAGGGAGAGGGAGGGGGAGAAGGAGAAGGAGGGGGAGAAGGAGAAGGAGAAGGAGAAGGAGAAGGAGAAGGAGAAGGAGAGGGAGAGGGAGGGGGAGAAGGAGAAGGAGGGGGAGGGGGAGAAGGAGAAGAAGGAGAAGTAGAGGGAGAGGGAGGGGGAGAAGGAGAAGGAGGGGGAGGGGGAGAAGGAGAAGGAGGGGGAGGGGGAGAAGGAGAAGGAGAGGGAGAGGGAGAGGGAGGGGGAGAAGGAGAAGGAGAGGGAGAGGGAGAGGGAGGGGGAGAAGGAGAAGGAGGGGGAAAAGGAGAAGGAGGGGGAGAAGGAGAAGGAGGAGGGGGAGAAGGAGAAGGAGAAGGAGAAGGAGAAGAGGAGGAGAAGGAGGGGGAGGAAGGGGAAGAGGAGGATGAGACAAACCAACCTAACAAAACTCCATTCCAGTGGAAAGATGAAGAATAATCAAACCATAGGTTATTTAGGTTACATAAGGTCAGATGATGGCTAGGGCTGTGAAAAACAATCTTGTGGATTAGAGGAAGTGAGAGGCCAAGCAAGCCAGGTGAGAGGAGGCGTCTCTAAGTGATACCTTTGAGCAGATGCCTGAATAAAGAGAGGGAGATTGGCATGAGTTTATTTTGGGGACTATTCAGCATGTATAAATGTCTTTTTTTTATTTTAAGTGAGATGTGGGAAGATAGTGAAAAAAACTCCTGCCTGCACCCCAACCGGGATCCACCTGGCAACCCTACTGGGAGCCGATACTCAAATCAATCCGAGCTACTTTTAGCACCTAAGGGTGAGCTATCCTCAGTGCCCAAGACCAACATTCAAACCAATCGAGTCACTGGCTACAGGGGCGGGGGGAGGGAGAAAAAGGGGAGAGAAGCAGATGTGCCCTGACTAGGAATTGAACCCAGGACATACACACACCAGGCTGACACTCTATCCACTGAACTGTAATGACTGGAATGAAATGAGTGTAAGTGAAGTGCGAGTGGTGAACAGTGACCCTTCATGTGGGTATTATACTCCATAAAGAAGAATATTAATTGTATTTTTAGCTTGGTGAATTCAAAGTGGTCACAGTTTCTCTCTTGGCCCTCTCATTGAGAGGATAGGTGTGTTTTCCTTCCTTTGGATCTGGGCTGGCTTGTGATAGCTTTGCCCAATGGGCTGTGGCAGAAGTGATAATGAGCCAGTCCTGAACAAAAGCTATAGAAGAATTGCCAGTTTTTATTTTGGTCTCCAAGAGCCCTTAGTTACCATGTGTAAGTCTTGCTAGAGAGACAATATGGAGATGCCCTGGACTACATGATAGGAAAAAGGGGCCTGAATAGGCACAGTGGAGCTTCGCCTTTCAATTCTCCCTGCCAAGGAACCAGGCATGAGAGTAAAGCCATCGTGAACCCCGTGGACCAGAAGAGCTTCGAGCTGAATCTTACTCAATGATGCCAGTCAATGTTATGTGGAATGGAAGAATCACATAGCTCAACCTTGCCTGGATTCCTGACCCACAAAATCAGGAGACATAATAAAAATGGTTGCTGTTTGTCTTAGTCAGCTTGGACTGTTATAACAAAAATACCACAAACTGGGTAATTTATAAACAACAGAAATTTATTTCTCACAGTTCTGGAGGTTGGAAGTCCAAGATCAGGGTTCCAGCCTAGTCGAGTTCTGGTTAGAGTCCTCTTGCCCATTGTAGATTACCAGCTTCTCATTGTATCATCACGTGGTGGAGAACAGGAAGATGCAAGCTCTCTGACTTATGACATCATCAAATCTTAATTTCCTCCCAAAGATCCTACGTCCTAATACCATTACATTGGCGAAGTAAGGTTTTAAAATATGAATTTTAGGGGATGCAAAATATTGCTGTTTATAGCTAAATTTAAGGATAATTTAAAACCAGAACACTTAGTGCGATGGTAGCCATCAGAGTCTTGTTAACAGAGGAATGACCTGATTCATCGCTTTGTGAAGAATAGAGCCTGAGCAGCAGAGATTAGTTAGGAGGTTTTTATTTAGTGCAAGGAAAGATACAGTGAGCTCGGAGTAGAGGGTTGAAATGGAAAAAGTGAAAAATAATCTCACCTTAGATATATTTCAAAGGTCAAGCCTGGATAATTTGTTGATAGTTTAGAGGTGGGGTGTGAAAGAGGAGTCTAGGATGACAATAAGAATTTGGGTCTAAATAGGTCTAAATACCTGGATAAATGGGAGAGAAGGAAGTTTAGAGGAAGGTCTGACAGCTGTCAGAGGGGATGGGGGTTGGAGGCTGGCTGAAAAAGATGAAGGGATTAAGCAAAGAAAAAGAATTTATAGACACAGACAACAGTGTGAGAATTGCAGGAGGGAAAGAGGGTTGGGGAGGCGGAGGAGGGTACAAGGGGACAGATGGTGACAGAAGCAAGATTTGACTTGGGGTGGTGACCACATGATGTAATTTACAGATGATGTATTGTAGAATTGAATACCTGCAATCTGTATAATTTTATTAGCCAATAGCACCCCCAAAAATTCAACTAAAAAGGGGCAGAAATCAAGATTCTGTTTTTAACTTACTATCTCTAAGATATCCAAGCATCCTGACCTGTGGTGGTGCAATGGATCGGGCGTCGAAATGAAACACTGAGGTCGCCGGTTCAAAAGTCTGGACTTGCCCAGTCAAGGCATGTGTGGCAATTGATGCTTCCTGCTCCTCCCCCTTTCTCTCTCTCTCTCTCTCTCTCTCTCTCTCTCTCTCTCTCTCTGTGTGTGTGTGTGTGTTCTCTAAAATGAATAAATTAAAAAAATAATTTAAAAAATAAAGATATCCAAGCAGAGATGGTTAGACACATCACTTGGAAGTCAGTGAAGAGACAGAGCTAGAGATAAAAGATGTCAGCAATTTGTTATGTAAAGACATGGAAGTGGGAAGTAAATTCAAGTAGAATAGAGGTATAAAAACTGAGCCCCATAGCACTCCAAGCTAAGAGATTTGGGGATTAGGAGATACTAGGATGGAGACTCAGGCATGACCAGTGATAAGAAGGAAACCAGGAGTACCATGTCTTTGAAACGAAATGAAGCACATTTTCCAAGAAGGACAAGCAAAATAAAACTGTGACATGTGGCTGAGAAGTCAAGTGAGATAAAATGTAGATGATGACTTCAACCAAACAATTTCACTGCTGTGGTGGGGACAACAAACTCTTCAGTAGATTGAGGTCCAGAAAAAATTAGAAGTAA
Source organism: Saccopteryx leptura (assembly GCF_036850995.1). NCBI lineage: Eukaryota > Metazoa > Chordata > Mammalia > Chiroptera > Emballonuridae > Saccopteryx > Saccopteryx leptura. Next base: position 374,134,466 of record NC_089504.1, on the reverse strand, counting down.
AAAAATGAAGTACAGTCAGCCGTCTCAAGAAGGAAAGCAGAAGCAAGATGCTAACTAGATGTCTCCCTGCTGGGTGGTAAGCAAGGAGCAAGACTCTTGAGCATTCCAGCCAGGTGGGGGGAGGGTAGATGTCGTACACAAATGAGAGGGTCTGCTTTAGACAGGAGCAGGCACAGAGCACAGCTCTGATGGAAAAGAAAGCCAAGTATGTGGGTACAGATGTAGGAGTTGCGATGGTTAGGGTGGTGCACTACTTCTGAGTTCTGCTGTTGTCTCGACATAAAGTATGAAATTATCTGAGAAGAGATCTTGAGGAGAGAAATGAAGCTGTGAAGTAGTCATCTCAGATGAGGGAGAATTAATTATGTAAGGTAACTGTCAGCTTGGCCAGCAGTGCTGAAGATCCATGTGATATTTTTGGTCTTAAGCTAAAGGAACCCCAGTAGTCTGTGTGGTAGCCATGGAGGGGTGTATCTCAGACTCCCTTTAGGAGGTAAGTGGCAGTCATCTGGAGGAGGGCAGTTAGCTAACAGCCCCCCTGTGCTGTGGGATCTGACAGGCATTTGAGTCAAAGCCATGCTCTTTTTGGCAGCTCCACGGCCAGAACTGAGCACAGAATCCCCTGGTGGGACTGCTCCATTGGCAGTCTCTGCACCACTGCTCCTCGCTGGGGCTGGCCAAGACTCCACCAGTGCTGCAGCTAAATCCAAGACCCTCCTTCCTCTCTCATGTAATCGGATCTGCCTCGTAGTCTGGAAGTCCTTCTTGACTACCCTGCTCCCTCCTCAGCGCTATCTTTCAGATGGGCTACCCCTTCCCCTGCCCACCTCAAACTCCATCTTGGCATCTGCTTCCAAGAGACTCTACCTAACATGCTTACCAGTCTACTCCTCCAGTCTTTTTCAGTTGCGCCTGTCATGGTCCACACAGGAAGTAAGCAGAAGATGGACTTTCCCAAGTGAGCATGAAGAAGTCATAGAGAAGCAAAGGAACAGAGTCCCTGGTGTATGCGGATTCATCTCTGAACATGGAATCCACACTGGTTAAGAAGAGGAATGAGACTCTGAGAAGGGTGATGTTTCCTAAAATGGCGGGATATCAAGCCATGCAGTCAGATCAGCTTATTTTTATTTGATGACTATCCAGTGGCTCACTCTTCCCCTCCTTGGATAATGACCTAGGGAAGGCAGAGGCTTCTACCAAAGACTTTTATTTTTAGATAGAAAAGAAGGGAGAGAGGGAGAGAGAGAGAGAGAAAGAGATTTGTTGTTCCACTTATTTATGCATTTATTGGTTGATTCTTATATTTGTCCTGACCAGGGATTGAACCCACAACCTCAGCATGTCAGGATGACGGTCTAACCAACTGAGCTACACGGCCAGAGCTGAAGACTGGCTTCATGCTCTTCTCTGGGCTCAACCTTGAATTGTCAAAAGAACATATTTACATCACACACCTTCTCTGTGCCAGACATTGTGCTAGGAATTTTGTATCTATTATTTAACTGAGCACTAAACAATAGATATATTGTTTTACTTATTTTTATATGTGAAAAAATTGAGGCTCAAAAAGAAGTCATATAGTTAAATAAGTGGTAGATACAAGAAAGTCTTCAAAACCTGAGCTATTTCCACAATACCTCATTGTTATACTTGCTGGATATAATGTACATATCAGAGTAACTAATTAATTTAATCTTATGTACACAGGATTTCTACAGTATGCAAATGTGTATGTAAATGATTATTTTAATTTGTACAAACAAAGATGCAAATGTATCTGTAGGTTTACAGGAAGCTGGTAAGCTAACTTTACCTTAGTTGACCCATCCTTAGGGCTCCAGCAAATCTGAATCATTCTAGTATAAATAAAACCTCAGCTTTCCATATGCGAGCTATTCCTTTGGCATTTGAAACACTGAGTCTCTGGCCTCCCATCAAGGATATTTTAGATTTCTCGTGATGTTCGTCAGGACTAAGATAAATGTAAAAAAAAAAAACACAAAACCTCTCTGGAATTTTCTGTCTTTAAATAATACAACAAGAATCTATGCCTGAGTACGATCCTTGGGGACTCAGGCAATTGCACAGCTCTGGCCTGGGTTTTTCAGGCCCAGATTTACCTGAATTTAGAGCACCCAGGATTCACTTTCTCTGTGCTCACCTCCCATATGCAGATGAGTATTATGAACAGGTCGCTTAAATGTGAGAGGTCCTGGGAAAGTCTACTACCTCCCCTTAGTTCCCACTCAGTTCTCTGGGGTCTAAGGTCTGAATTCCGATCACCATTAAATTTAGAAGTCACCATTAAAATGTAAGTCCCCATGAGTTAATCAGCTATTGTAACTTAATACTTTGAAGAAAATGCTGATTGAGATGTACTTTAAGATAAAGGGGAAGAAGGAATAGGGTAAAAATAAGAAAAGGACTCCTAAATAGGGAGTAATAGGATACAGAGCAAACGATGCCTGGAGTAGTGACTTCCCCAGTACCTGCCTTCCCCTGCCCCACTGTGCAGGTGGGAGTGGTGACGCTCCACGCCCCTCCACCCACACACCCCTGTGCCCCAGCACACCAGCATTCGGGGCAGCTTCTCAACCAGACATTCTCTTTCTTGCTGTGAGCCTATAACCCTGGTCCCTCCTCCTGAACCCCTGCTGCCACAGCTGCCTGGCTGCTAGTTACCCTCCAAGAGTCTGCTTCAGCGCTGTTCCTGTCCTCATTCCCCTTCTGATGTGGTGATGCGGTCTGCTAGCTCGGTCTCCCTGCCCTCCCCAGCGCTCTCTGTGAAGTGTCAGAGGACAGTGAGCCTGTTTGTGTCCATGTTTTCAGCATCTAGCTCAGTGTCTTAACAACGAGTTTTAATAAATATTTGAGTGACTCAATGATACTACTCCATTACCACATTTAGCACATTGTCCAAAAGCTGTTAGATTGTCTATCCCCAGTCCCCATGAGATTTATATTCTGAAAAATTGTGTCTGTCTATTCCTGTATCCCTAGGAGCTTGGCACAATGCCTGGCCCATAAGGAATGTTCAATAAACAGTTTTTAGTTAATTAACTTAGGCAAAATACAGGTACACCAGTAAACTGGATTAAATTAATGGTGGAAGTGGCTTCTCCTCCTTCCTGTATTGCTGCCCTCAGTTCTTATTAGAAGATTGCATGAAGTCACATGGCTGATTCTCTGTACTGACACACCCAGGCAAGTGACCCCACCAGCTCCACTCTCAGCACCAAGTTAAACACCCAGCCGCATCTGAGTGCTTTATTTTCCTGAGACAGATAGACATCTTCCATTGCCTCTTCTTCCCTCCTTTTTCCCCCCACTGCTCGGAAATGAAGGTGCTGCAGGCCTGGCCTCACTCTGACACTCATTACTCTGGTATTGATGGCCTTCCACCTCCCTGTTATTCTGTGAAAATTAGAAAGCAGAGACCTTTCTTGGGCAAGGAATGGGTTTTGTCAGTATTCAGTGTGTAACAGCAGAAAGTATAATAAATTTTGGCAGTCGATCGAATATGACATGATAATGAATGTTAACATCATGTGTCCCCCTTTGCCAACAGAGGGGAAAGTCATGTTAGATTACAGCTACACACAGGCACGGAGTGATTTCTATTTGCCTCTCTCTTTCTTCTCCTTTCCCAGGTTTGACCTCAGTGCCTGCTCATCTCCACCCCGACATCCCCAGCTTCATTTGCCAGCGTTGCTCAGAAACACTGCCTCAATTCCCAGGGCTCCACATCCTGTCTGTAGGAAGCCTGACCTCCAATACAACTTCCCTCCCCCAAACTTAAAGGAGTCTCTGCTTGGAGAGCCCTCCTGCAGTGGCGGGCGGCCCCCGAGTCTGGAGCAGGCTGAGTGGGATAACCACTCGAGTGCAGCGTGAGGTGAATTCCAAGTTCAGTGCCAGCTTCACACAAGTCAGGAGGCGAAACTCCTGCTCCTCCCCCACACAGTGCATACAAGACAAAACCAGAACCAAAAACCTGTTTCTTGCCTTAGTGATCCCCCACATTACTTTCTTTTAGTACTTTGCCTGCTATTTTGATTTTAAAAAACTGAGCCCCATAATATAATTTCCAGTATCATTTGGTCAGTTGCATTATTATTAATAAAGGTAATAATATTTATATGTGTTTTTAAAAATCTTAATATTGTCGGACCTGTGGTGGTACAGTGGATAGAGCGTCAATCTGGAATGCTGACGTCACCAGTTTGAATCCCGGGGCTTCTTGGTCAAGGCACATACATACAAGAAGCAACTACTATGAGTTGATGCCTCCTGCTCCTCTCCATCCCCTCCCCTCTCTCCTCTTTCTAAAATCAATAAATAAAATGTTTTTTAAAATCTTCATATTATTCATTTTACAAAGATTTCTTAGAGAAACACCTTCAGCAGCCTCAGATCCCTCCTCTATCCAATCTGAACCTACCCTCCGTGCTCAGCCAAAACACGTGACAATTGCCTTTTATCATGAGGCTAAAGGTAATATTGAACTAATAATAATCATTAATAAACCATGTTGATATGTCAAGCACAATGCCATTTAATCAATACACTTATACACATAATATATATTATACATAATATTTAATAATATATAGTATTCTAAGTGTCGTAGCCATAAAGCCATGAAGTATCCAGGGATAGCATCAGTCTCTCCACTTCATCCATCAAACAGCAATATAAAAAGTCACTGTGGACCACATAACCAGGACTTGTTTTTTCTCTTTCTGGGACATCTCCAATACTCCTCAGTAGAAATTAAAGATATGAAAAGCTTTACTGAAAATGCTTCAGATAATAGAAAGGTAGAAAGGATGGCTGTTAATAACATTATTATTATTATTATTGATGACATCTGTTTACTACTTTATAATTTACAAAGCAATTTGTCTACATTATTTCATATGATACTCAAAAAAAGCAAATAAAGTTGGCATTAATAATAGTACTAATTTTGCAGATGAAGAAATGTATGTGACCTAATCAACATTCACAAGTACTTAAGTATTTAAAATACAGACTAAAAATGAGGCCCCCAAACAACCAAATTAAATTTAATGGCAATGATGATTTTAGTGTTATTTGGATGTCACTTTATAGTTTTAAACTATTTTCACATAGAGTTTTAAAATAAATTGCACGTATATGCAGAAATTTCAAAATATGTATCTTCAACCCAATCATCCCATATCTTGACATTTTTCATAGGGAAATAAATCAAATCAAGGCATCGGTAGCCAACAGACTCTATTTCATCATGTTGTCTTCTTGAAGACACGAAGGGAAACACGTTTCCGGAGAGGGAACTCTTGGGACCTTCTCCGCAGACTGCAACCTCAGCCCTGGGCCAGAAACCCTCCCCTCCACCCTCAGGGCACCGCCCAGCTTTCCCTCCGGAAGAAGGAATTGTTCATTTAATTGCTTAGAGCCAAAGATCCAATGACTTTGTTTCAACAGTGAGTAAAGTCATTATCTTGAAAGATAATGGGCATCTGTAAAACTTCTTTCTCTTCCCAGCTTTTCTACCTGTACCTGATGGGAAAAGCTGAACTTTCATCTAGGTTGGGGGAGGTACAAAAAATGCTCACGATATATATTGGTAGGTGGAGAAATAGAACTCAAAATTATAAACACATAGTATGGCCTCAGCTGTGTTTTAAAAAGCCTGTTTTCAATGGCTAGAAGGCTATTTATACTCCTGTTAATGGTTACTTTTACCTTTATAATTATTATGTCTTACTTTTATAATCAGAAAAAAATTAATCAATAGAACAGGTGAAACTGCATGGGTGGTAGGAAAAATGCCTAACCTTGAGATGAGGTGTCTAGAAGAAACCTCCATAGTCAATTGAGTAGATGGAAGTCTATCTGACCTGAAGAATCTTCCAGGAAAGTCCTTGTACAGAATGCAACTATCCCCCAGGGAAGAGAGCTCGGTGTACATTAAGTACTCACGCTCTGCCTGGCACATCTAAGTCTCTAAATGCTGGAATTTATCAGTAGCTATGAGCATGTGCTCCAAGAATATGTAAGTATTTGCCCCAAGTCACTAAAAGAAGAAACCAAGTATTTTCCATTTCTACTCTTACCAGCTGGGCTGCCACTAGTATCAATAATCCCAGTACAGTACTAAGTCCTTAACAAGTGTCAGGAGCTGTGTGGGTCAGGTATGACACTAGACATATTCCAAACTGTATTGTTTTAATCCACAATATGCAAAAACACATTATTTGTACAGTGTTCTGCAATTTTAAAGAATGTCTTTCTCCTTTTCCCCACTCTACACTGCACCCTTTAGAATTCCTTTTCCCTCTGGCCTCTGTACCTTGTCCAGATCTGTCAGTCATGGTGGAGACATTGCTGTTAGAGGGAGAAGAGACCACAGAGAGCATCTAACTTAGTCACTCATTTTACAGATAATTGGTGGTGCAGGAAGTGAAATAACTTGCCCAAAGCCAGCCGGGTAGCTAGTAGCAGGGCCGGGCTGTGAGCAGAGACACGGAACCCTTTATCACAGCACCTGAAATGAAATAATTTGCACTTAACAATGAAGATGGGGCTGGATACAGGGAAAGCGCCCTGGAGTCCTCAGTTCTGGACCTGTGGTCCCTCTGACCTCAGCTAGTGCGCCAGTCCCTGGGGAAACTGCATTGCACTCAGGTCCTGAAGTTCTGCTTCTGGAGGAATCACCCAAAAGGACTTTAATGGGGTTTGGATGAGATAATAATGGCAATAAAAAGCACTCTGTAAACTTCAAAAGGACTGTTTAAATTGTAGGCACTGTTAATTCTGTTATTTGCGTTTTAAAAGAGATTTTAACCTGATAAGAATCCTAGAGGTAAGGCCCTCTCAGACATTACTGGTAGGAGTGTGAATAGCTACAATAATCTGGCAAGATCACGATCTAGTAAAATTCAAAATATACTTTGTCCATAAATCACACACATCAGCACCTAAACCTAAAAATGAAGTGGTGTACTAAAGAGCATATGCACATAGACATCGACGGCAGCGGCGTTTGTGTTGACTGCATGTCGGAAGGAGCGGAACGCCGAGGAGCATGCGCACCACAAAACGTTTCTCAACTAATGAAACTAACGTGTTCTTGCTCCATCTGTATCTATTGACCCAAAGGAACTTCTGTGGTATATCATTACGAGAAAAACAAGTTACAGAGAAATGTACTTACTTGATTTTGATTTTATAAAACTCTGACTAAAATAAGCCCCTGTAATTTGTGTTGAAAAAGAGCAAGGGAAGGAGGGGGAGAGGGAGCGTGAGACAGAGTAGAAAAGGGTGAATAAGCAAGAGAGAGGTCTCGTTAACTCACAGTAATGAGTGTTCAGTACGTTTAGCCAATGGGAAAATAAATTCAAAACGAGGTTGTCAGGGAAACATCAGACGCGATCAAAGGCCGGGTCTGCCTGGGCTGTGGAGGCCCCTCCACACATCTGCCTTTCTGTTCAGAGTCCCCACATTTCACGTTCCTCGTTGCGGGGGAGAGGTGCCTGCAGCTTCTAAGGGGGGTGAGATCCATGCCCAGCTCTGCAGGGAAGCAGGGATCCGTCTCCGTGAAGCACATCCACAGTTTTGGATTTCCCACTGTCTCTTGGTTTCTCCACTAACATTTAGGATGGAACCTAACCTGCGAACCGAGATTGTAAAACAAGCAATGGAGTGTTCTTGACAATAATGCGGCACCCTTTAGAGCACAAAGCTGATGGGCCTCAGCACATAATTACCAATATAGATGGTTGTTTTAAGGAATAACGTTTTTAATCATAATAAAACACTCCTCCCCTGGCAGAGTGCCGCATTTACACACGCCTTGTTGCTCCAGTATTGCCAGGCACCCAGACATGGCTCTAAGGAACCTCAGACAGGGAAGAACTAAGCATGTGGTTGAAGAAGTAAATTTCAGTTTTAGTCAGGAAGCCCACGTGGCAAGAAGGCGGGGCAGCTGGGTGACAAACAGGTGCAATGTTGAAATTATATAATCCTAGAATTCGTTGTTACTTCAAGGCCGATGTGAGCCGAGCTATGCAGATTCTAGCAATGATAGCTGTTATTAACTTCTCAAATGCTAACCTACCTGGGAAGCTGTCTCCCCACCCCGTAAAGTTGATCTTTCCTTTCTTTGTGCATCCTTACTACTTTGTTATACTCCTTCTACTAAACACCCACTGTATGGCATTACTATTATCTATTTGCATGTCTTACAATGATAGCACTTTCATTTTTATGTCAGCCTTCCCCAGCACAGCTTAGCAGGGTGCGGATCCTGCTGAGGGCTGAAGCTCTTTCTCTCTAAGGGACGCCACAGGCACAGCAAAGGATTCAAAACCCTCGGCTGGGAATCAGGACAAATGAATTCCAGGTCCAACTCTATGCCCAACCTCTCTATGAGTTCAGACGAATTACTCGCTTCGCTTGGATTAGTTTATCTGCAAAATGAACACAGCACAAAATACTGAGATTGGAAAAAAGGTAAGGAACTGATGAGGGATATCATGAGTAATCAGCAGGAAGACACCCTCCCCCCCCCCAGGCCCTTCCTACCTTGTGCAGCAGCAAACTTCTGCCCTTGTGGTGGGAGAAAGCTCAGGCTTCACCTCCTCACTGGAGCCTTCCATGCCTATTTAATGAGACTTGGTACTCACTGCACTACTCTATGGTTATTTACTTAGAACTCTTTTTCTCCACTATACTATAAATTCTTCAAGAAAGATGGTGGGGTACATTATTATTTGTGTATCTCCAGGGCTTACCATAGCAGCTGGCCAATAGTCAGTACCCAATAAAAATTCAACTGATGAATAAGTGAATGGATGGATGAATGAACAGAGGGAGGAAAGGAGGAAAAATTATGTATCATGGATTCTGGTTTGGTTAAAATGCCTCTGAGCTGATCTAATAATAGAACCGATATCTTTGTGTTATTTGCTGATGTATAAACATTGAAATAGCATGCAAGTGCTCTAAGATTTTGGGACTGAAACTTAAAATATGATTCCTCTCTTAATCTTGTCTTGTTTAAATTAAACTCACCCATCAACAATGTCAGGATGAATCACACTATTTATGGAATATTTTCCCAAATATGGGTGGGAAGGAAAAGAAATGCCTGCTATGTGCATCACATATGCTTTTTCATTTAATTCTCTAATAACCCTCTAAGGTCAATATTATTAAGCCCATTTTATGCGTGGGAAAAAGCTAAGACAAAAATTTCATCTATGGTCATTACACAGGAATGGTCGCCCTGCAAAGCCATGATTCACCAGAAGCCAAACCTAGTGGCCTACAAAATGTCTATGAGGAAATACTTCCTGTCTATCTCTATAGAAAAACCATAGAGATGTAATGTACACTAAAAAAGTATGGGGAGAATGTCAACTGGTTCATTATAAATTTGATCAGTTATTATCATGTGTTCATCATCCCCATCTCTGGCCCACCCACCAGACCTGCCTTGACCCCATACAGCCTGAGTGGGCAGTGGCGTACCTACTCACCCAAGAGCTTACTTACCCATCTCCCTGAAGTGAGGAGCTGACCAATGTGGAAACCCACCTGTGGGGGCCTGCTCAGTGGGCATGAAGGGGTCATGCTGCATATAAATGGGCTCTTTCACTTAGCAGGAGGCAGGTAATTTCTTTTGTCCCTGTTGATGCATTATTGATTGTGATGAATGTCGGAGTGGGAGACCATTCCAGGAGCCATTAAACAATAATTTCATCTCCGATGGGTAATTGATTGTCAAGGGCTCACAGTGGCCAGTTGTGAAGTGGTGAATGTTTTTATTTGGGGCAGGGTGTGAAGGAAAGATTGCATGATTTATTTATCAAATATCAAACCCAGTTTTCAGGAAGGGGAAGCCGAGATGTGAAGTTGACCTTCATTGAGACTCGGGGAACCTGTATCCAGAGGTCAGATTTCTGCTTTAGAAATTACATGTTAGGGACATATCAGGGACTCTCTCCTCTACCTTCTCCCAACTATCTCTGATAGGCCCCCTTTCTATTCATCTAGAATATCCTCGGCACTGACTTCCAAGAATCAAGCCTCCTCCTTCACTCCCATCTCACAAGTCCTCACAGCCTGTACACCCTCCTCCCATTAAAACCCATACATACATTTCTTAGCTCAGGACAGTTTAGATCCACTGGGCCTGCATTTATGCCATGAAATGCCCTTCAACTTGCTTCCCACCTATCCATTTCTCACTATGCCCTTCGTCCCTGCTGACATCATCTGCTGAGGGGCCCTGATCCACCTGCATGCCCAGGTGAAAGTGCTAGTTGCTCCTGCTTCCACAGTCTATGGCAATTCATTCATATATCCACAGTAGAGCTATGATATTATGTTCTAAATATTTGTTGAATTTCTGTCTTGATCTCACGGTCAGTGATTCTTAACCTTTTCTAGATTACAACCTCCTTAGAGAATTTGATAAAAACTATGAACTTTCTCTCTGGAGGGGAAAATGTGAGCATCTTGACACAAATACAAAACATTCCACACAATTTTAGAGTGTTTATAAATCCACTGAAAACCATTATGGACCTTAGATTGAGAACCTGGGCTGTCTGAGGCCGATCTTATTGACCTTTGTGTGTCCCTATCATGTGGCACACAGTAGGTGCTTAACAAATGCTTGGTGAATGGGTGCAGACTGTCTCTTGATGGCAGCTCAAAGATATGGATGTGTAGGAATGAGCCACATTGCTCGTGAGTTATTGATTTGAGAGCTACTAAGTGATATCTAGAGCTGTGAGGATGGAGTTGCTGCGGCCATTCTGGGTTAGTCTTGGTTCTATGTATTAGAGTTGCATAAATGAAAAGAAAGAGGACCTTAAGGGGCTTGAGTATTAACACAATGCAGAGCTCTGTAGACTAGCCAGGAAATTCCAGAGAGCACCCAAGTGCAGAAATTAAGATCAAGGAAAACACAAACTTACCCAGATCTCTGGGCCTCACTCTTCTCATTTTTGTTTTTAAGGTTAGAAGAGTTAGAAAAAAAGCTTGGGCACAATAATCTTAACCAGAACAAAGCAAATCAATAGCAGAGTGATCAGGCTAACTCAGGACATGGGCTTTGTCCTCAGCCCCCATAACTACGACTCCCTGTGTTCCCTGAACTACTTCTCTTAGCATTCCCATTTCTCAGTCTGCAGCTGAAGACAAGGGCTGTTACAGGAACTGTCGTATAACCCCATACAAGGAATGAAGATTCTGGAATCAGAGCACCTAGATTGGAACGTTAGCGCCTGTGCTTAAGTATATGGTCTTGGGCAAGTTACTAAAGCTCCCTATGCCTCAGTTTACTTGACTATAAAATCAAAGCATCACAATTCCTACCCTTAAGACTGTGAGAAGAACAAGTAGTACATATAGAGGGCTCCAAACACACAGCACTTATTAAATGTGAGCCATTACTATTACTCCAGGATGGCTGTGTGGGTATTTGTTGTCATTATAGTAAAGAGTTTTTAGCCCTGGCAGGTTGGTTCAGTGGTAGAGCATCGGCCTGGAGTGTGAATGTCCCGAGTTCGATTCCTGGCCAGGGCACATAGGAGAAGTACCCTTCTGCTTCTCCACCCCTCCCACAATCCCACCCCGCTTCTTTCTCTCCCTCTCTCCCTCTCTCTCTATCTCTCTCTTCTCCCCTCTCACAGCCAAGACTCGACTGAGTGAGTCAGCCCCATGTGCTGAGAATGGCTCCATGGCCTCCACCTCAGGCACTAAAAAATTTGGCTCACGTGGCAGCAATGGAGCAAGTGCCACAGATGGACAGAGCATCGCCCCCTAGTGGGCTTTCCCGGTGGATCCCGGTAGAGGCGCATGCAAGAGTCTGTCTCTGCCTCCCCTCCACTCCATTAAAAAAAAAAAAAAAGTATATATATGCAGAAGAAAAGGCTTATTTTATTTTCTTATTTTGGCTCAGACATCGCTTGAGCAGCAGTTCCTCTGTCAGGACCACACTGTCCTTCCTCCAAAGATAAGAAATGAACCTCTCTGACAATCTCCCCATCAAAGAGACCACATTCTCTCTGCTTACAAAGTAGCCAGGCCTGCCTTAAACTCTCACTACTGGGTAGCTCCACATAGAAATGCTCCTTTCTCTTGATCTTCTAATGCAGTTATTATATATAAAGGTGCATTCTCTTGATACCCATATATGTTAAATATTTATCATACGTTTCATGCATTAAATTTCTCAAAGACTGAATAATTTTTCGGAGCAGAAAGTGCATCTCATCTTTGGTTTAGGGTTCTGCCTGTGGCTGCCGTGTCCCCCTTGGACAGCGCCCAGGGGCTTTAAACCAAAGATCAAGGTTTGTGTTCTTCCCCTTGCTGGTCTCGGATCCTGGTCAAGACACATGTGTGTGAGACCGGAAGGTGCCCATCCGATATCTGTTATTATTATCCCTAATCATTATACCTTTGCTTTTAGTTTACACGTGGCCACCTGGAATAAAAACAATATTTTCCCGTCCCCCTTGAAGCTCACTATGGTATGTGACAAAGTTGTGTGTGAGATTTTACTCCTTCTTGACCTGTTTCTTATTTCTGCTGCACACACATACACACACACACACACAGTAGCTGGAGCTGTTTCTAGTTGCCATCATGAACCCATCTGGATGAGGGCCACACCTCATCATGTTGGAACCTGTATACCTAACAATTTCATCAGTCATTATACTGCCCCTGGACTGCCTGCTTCCAAACATTATTTAAAATGAGAGTGAAATAAATTTCCTTCTTTTTAAATAATAGCTATTATTTGGGGTTTGGTATTACTTACAGCCTGACTCTAATCCTAACTAAGTGCTCTGAATCCTAGGTTTCTCATCACTGCACTGCAGATAATAATTTACAGCTACTTTACACGTAAAGGAAACATTAAGAATGTAAACTCAGCGCTATAGCAGAAACTGAATTATAAGTACTTATAGGAAAAATGATAAGAAGGAAAGTATAAAGGGGGGAATAAGAAAGACTAGTGATTTGTGTGGACTCTGGGATCACTTGTTGGAATGTCCACCAGGGCTGAGCTGGTCCTCAGAGCCTCCCTGCAGTATCTTCAGACTCTAACCAGCACCTAGATGTTCTTTGTTAGAGTAGCCCATGCCCATGTTCATGGACACAAAAACAAGATGGGGGGAGGATTGGCAGGAAACCTCAGGAAGTCCACTTAAAGGAGGCCGAGCAGGAAAAAAAAGAAAAGAAAAAGCCAACTTGGTGTCATTTTCAATAAACTTGAAAAAGCAAAGGGGAGAAAAACAATCTTTAAAGTCGAGGAGGAATGTTTATCCATCTCCACCGGCTGTGAAAGGTGGATTTATCATGGGTTTCCTTCCTCCTCTCCTCTATTTTTTTATTCACTACTCCGTTATCTTGTCAGGTAGAACCACCAATTCTCCCAGAACCCTCCATCACCTCTCCCCAACCATCTCCAAAAAGTCCTTTGAAATCTTGGCTCATTTCTCACAGCCAAGCCAGAGCCTGGTCCCCTGAGATTCAAGCTCATTCTCCTGCTGTAGCTGATGGAGAGAAAGATGGTTTCCAAGATGCCAAGTACCGGGCTCTCAGTTCCAGAGAAGCTTGAATCCCTTCCTTCTGCCGGCAGACCTTAGTAATCCACACTCCCCTCCTTTTGTACATCTGTGTAAACTCCCTCTGCCCATGGCAGCTTTCCGGGGATGCTCTCTGCCCACCTTCTCCATACACATGCGTTGACCCCTGCTGTCCATGCCAGGGTTATATGTTCTATCTTGTCCCATGAGAAAGGACACTTCTGGAAGGCAGAACTGTGTCCCTCTAGCAATGACTTTCTTCACAATAGATTTCTTTGTTTAGCTTTAAAATTATTTCAATTAAGATGTGAGCCGGTGGTTGATACTTCTACATATACAGTTAAGACCTCTGTGGCATTTCCAATTTATGTATGCGGGAGTTCTAGAATGTCAGCATCTCATGTCCATTATATGATGTAACTGGGATTTGAACCCAAGCTCCTTATTCTGGAACCTGCTGTTTTCCACCATGTTTCTCTGTCTGCTCATCAGTTTATATGCACAGATCCTAAAGAGACTGCTGGGCCATCCCTGTTTGCCCCTCCTCTACCCAGGCAGCCGTCCAGTGTGGATAATGCCTCTCCCACCCACTGCCTTTTGTTCTAGATCCACTGCCTGCAAGGAAACACCCATTCCCTTCTTCACCATACCTGTGCCTCACCCACTTCTAGTTCTTTGGCTGAGGAGTCCAACATCTCCCTTTAGCCCAAATAGCGGCTGTTCTCTGCACATTTGCATAAGAGAATGTTTTGTTTACAGAAATTAGTGCAGCAGTTACTGTCCCATTACAGCCCACTGCCTCTCTGGAGGGAGCAAGTCCCTTTCCTGTGCTGCTCCCAGCGCGCTTGTGGGGCAGAGACAGACAAGGCAAAATCCCACACCGGTACTTTCTAAGCCATTTTGTGTGTTTGTGTGTTTGTTTGTTTGAAGAAGCAAGATCTTTTTTTTTTCCCAAGAAAAAAACTGAGGTGCAGAGAGTTGAAGGAACTTGTCTAAAGACATACGCACAAGAAACAACAGAAACTTTGCAGGTCTCCTGTGTAGACCCGGAATACACAGAACAAAACGGCTGTTTTAGTCAAGGTGAGTAAAAAATTTTAGACTTTTCTCTAAGCTTTCCCCTCTTGACAGCCCTCCCCTCCTCCCGGCTCCAGCAGCCCCACAGAACCCTGGGATTCCATTAAAAACTGCTAAGAAAAAAAAAAAAAAGAACAGAATTTAGAAATAACAAACGTAATTTCATTAGCTATATTCATCTCATACAAACATGAGCTAATTTCTCTCCTCTCTAAGCAGAGCCTTAAACCGAATAGTCGCCCATGTTTAAAGATCCCCAGGAACTGCACACCAGGTCCTGCTGGCGCCCCCCACTGTCCATTACCCTGCAGGGCTAGGTGAGGAAAGTCCTGGGTCCCAGCAGCCTACACACACTCCTAGGCCAGCACAGGGCACAAGCACGGGCGACATGCCTCAGGACAGGTGGGCCTTGATCCTGTAACCCATAGCGAGTGCTCAAGAAACTTTTGTCAAATAGGTCAGAAAGTCTGTGTAAAAACTCAGAAGTATAGCCTGCCCAGGTGGTACACAGTGGATAGAGCGTCGGACTGGGACGCGGAGGACCCAGGTTCATAAACCCTGAGATTGGAAGCGCGGGCTTATCCAGCTTGAGTGCAGTGTCACTGGCTTGAGCGTGGGACCATAAAAATCACCCCATGGTCGCTAGGTTGAGCCCAAAGATTGCTGGCTTGATGCCCAAGGTTGCTGGCTAGAGCCCAAGGTTGCTGGCTTGAGCAAGGGGTCACTCAGTCTGCTGTAGCCCCCTGGTCAAGGCACATATGAGAAAGCAACCACTGAACAACTAAGGTGCCACAATGAAGAACTGATGCTTCTCATCTCTCTTCCTTCCTGTCTGTCTATCCCTATCTGTCCTTCTCTCTGTCTCTCTCACTGTCTCTAACACACACACACACACACACACACACACACACACACACACACACACAAACCCTCAGAAGTACAAACCATTCTTATATCTCCACCCTTCTTTTCCTTGGGTTAAAAAAAAATCAGACTACATTTTACTCCAAATCTCAAATGTTGGGATTTTTACTGATCATTCTTTATATTGCCTGGTGGCCAACCCCAGATTTTTTCCAATCCTTTATACAGCAGAGATCCCAGATCCAACCATGTTTCTTCTTTCAGCAAACAGTTAATGCACACTCACTATGTACCAGATGCCGGAAGTGACTGAACGCTTGGAACCAGGAGTGATTGAGACACAGTTCCTCCTGCCAGGACCTTGAGGAGGGGAGCCTGGAATCTCACCAGCTGGAGAAATAGCTACAACAGGCCACCTTGGGCCTGCAGGCTGGTCAATCACCTCCTGAGGGGTTTTATGTGGTATTTTGATATTACGACCTGGGCACCCCATGATCTTATGAACTTTTGAAATGTTCTGGCCCCAACAACATTACAGAACATATGTTGAGAGTCCGAAGTCACTGCCTTGCTGCAAATTCAGGCCCTGTTGCTTTACTGCCTGTGTGTGTGTTCAGGCAAATTCTTTAAACTCTCTGTTCTTCGGTTGGCTCTTTCACAAAGGGTTAATAGTAAGAGGGTTAAATGAAATAAGCTTATAAAGTACTGACAGGAGCCACTGGTACATACTGAATCATCATGAATCGTGAGCTTGGGCCTTGCTTTACTTAAGGGGTTGCTGAGACAGCGGGGACTTGGAGCAGACGACCTTGCCCACCTTTCCGTGCTCGGGTCCAGCACAATGCACGGAGTTCTCTGAGTCCCGCAGTCCACTAAATCTGCTTCTCTCCTTCCGTCATCTTCAATCCAAACAAGAAACCGCCTAAGACCCCAGCCTCCCCAGCTCTGGCCAAGGGAACTTTCATTATTTGAGCCAGT
This sequence comes from Saccopteryx leptura, assembly GCF_036850995.1. Classification (NCBI taxonomy): domain Eukaryota; kingdom Metazoa; phylum Chordata; class Mammalia; order Chiroptera; family Emballonuridae; genus Saccopteryx; species Saccopteryx leptura. Next base: position 374,117,949 of record NC_089504.1, on the reverse strand, counting down.
GTCTGTTTTTGTTTTGTTTGTTTGTTTGTTTGTCTTAATTTTGACTTATTGATTTTATCAAAGGGGAAAGGGAGAGCGAGCAAGAGAGAGAGACAGGAACATCAAGCTGCTCCTGTCTGTGCCCGGACTGGGGACCGAACCGGCAACCTCTGCGCTTTGGGCTGATGCTCCAGCCAACTGAGCTGTCGGGCCAGGGCAGGGTCTGTTTTAAGCAGAACAGTTAGAAGCAGGTAGTCGGGGCCCCATTTTATTTTCTAGTAATTTTGAGATTTGTGAAGAGGGATGGGGAGTGTAAACATCCAAACATTACCTACTATGATACGATGGCACTTCCCCACCCCGTTCCCTTGGCCAAGTGCAGCTTAGTGAAATATGTTTTAACACTCTGCCTCTGAAACCTCCCTCCTCAGGCAATTTCCGAGCACAGTTTCTGTTACATAGGAGACACTAACTGCTTCTTGAAATTCAACATTAATAACAGTTTGTTAACAACTGGAAAAGCCTTTAGTTGAACATATTATATATAATGACATGGTGGATTTTTTTTTCTTTTCTTCTTTCTCTGAGTGAGATGAAGGGAGATAAACAGTCTCTTGCATGCACTCCGATCAGGGTCCACCAGGCAAACCTCATCTGGGGCTGATGCTCTGCCCATCTGGGACCATACTTGCAACCAAGCTATTTTTAGTGCCTAAGGTGGAGGCTCCATGGAGCCATCCTCAGTGCCAGAGGCTGAAGCGTTCAAACCAATCAAGCCATGTCAGTGAGAGGAGAAGAGAGAGAAAGAGAGAAGGGGAAGGAGTAGGGGGAGGGGTAGAGAAGCAAATGGTCACTTCTCCTGTGTGCTCTGACCAGGAATTGAACCTGAGACATCCACACACCAGGCTGACACTCTACCACTGAGCCAACCAGCCAGGGCCAATATTGTGGATTTAAAACTTGGCTTCTTTGGACTTTACCCTTTCTCCAGTGACTCACAGGTGGCACTCTGTGCACACGAACACAGAGCCATAGCCCTTTGGTTAACTGTCCAACTAACCCAAGTGCAAACCATTCAGAGGTAAGTCATTACAATTCTATTGTGAAAGGGATCTTAGAAACCAGTTCAATCTTTTAATAATTATTTTGCTTTTTAGCTAATGAGAAAACTGAGGCCCAGAAAAGGTAAACGACTCTACCAAGCCACCAGCAGTGTCTGGCCCTTTTCAACCTCATCATGACATCATGGGCAATGATAGTTGGGTGGGACTTGTCATCTCCAAAATTTATGATTATCTTCATGTGGCAGGAAGAGCTTTTAAATCTGCAAAATAAGGATGATGAGAGAGCTGTTGTAAGCATTAAACGGGATAATGCATTTAAGCCCTGAGCGCAGCTGCAGGCACATAAAATGCTACCAAAACAGTGTCACCTGATCCAAACCCAAGATAAGATGCTTCTGCACCATCATCTCTCTGTACCATCCCACTAAGTTCTGTAGATTCCTTTCTTTGTTGCTTATCAATTAATTAATTCAGTCTGCAAAGCAAACTTTTTAAAAATTCATGCTATACGGCAGGTGCCAAGATGAATTGGAAATAGTTTCCACCCAGTGCTCACAGACGAGGTAGAAACATCAGCGTGCTGTGTAAGGCCCTCTAGGGTGGTGGTCCCAGGTTGCTATGGGCGGTGGTCACTAGACCTGGTCACAGTGCTCTCTGCCTTGCCACCATCAGGGCACATTATGTGATGACACTTCCCCATCCCCATTCCTTTAGCCAATGAAATGAGAACAGAAGAGATTAATTTCACCAAAGCATGATTCATGTCCCCTCTCTTTACCTCTGGCACAACGAACAGCCGAGTTTGAGATAGTGGCTCTTCCATCAGCTTGATCCCTGCTGACAAACAATGCTATATAGTGTAAGCAAAAAATAAGAATTTATTTTAAGCCACTGAGGTTTTGAGTTTGTTACCACAGCATTACTCTAACTCACCCTGGCTGATACACTCTGGAATGATAAAGATAAAAGATTTCCTGTTTTCTCTTTAGTGCCCCTTTTCACAAGCGCAAGCGGCTCTTTCCTACACCTCACGCTCGCCCATGACCGCTTCTTTCTTCTAACATTAAAGCATTTGCCAACCTGAAAACCCTCATCTCCTCCCCAACACTTGACTCATTTTAGACTAACAAATGACCGCTGAATGACTGGGCAAAATTGTATTCGAAACCTCCTCCCCTTCTTCTCCCCACACCCTGTCTGCTGGCCTCTGCCTAGACTAACGATAGATAAAGCAATTGTGTTTTAATAAAGAAAATTGATTTACCTTTTCAGCATTTTAACAAATGGCAGTGCACACAGATCTCTAAAGATTTATGCCCACAATTTGCAAAATTATTTCTCTATCGATCAGCACATGTTTGTGTTTTGTAGGTTCAGTCAATTAAGCAGTAACATTCACGTAGGTAAATGAGTCAGGCCTATGAAGCCCCAGGTGAAGGCAGATACCTGTTGTATTCTGTGGCTGAGGGATGTCAGATATGTAAGCAAGATGCCTGGGACCTCGCGAGCAGACAAAGAAGGCACTGAGGAGTCTGGGACAGGAGGTGACACGTGGGTGGAGAAAGGAGAAAAGTGAGTTCAGAAGTGCCAGACTATCTGACATTAGGATGCCACACTGGTGTTGGCTCTGACAGGTCGATCCCACAAGATAGATGGTGAGCCTGGGCCCTGAGGTCCAAGAAGGGAAAGGAAATGCCAAGGGCGGGACCAGAGTCAGACTGTGGGCAGTTCCATCAATAGCATCTTAGCACAGCTGCCCTTCCCTAAGCATGTGCCCCTCAAGTCCACCCTCACCCCCTTCCCTGGGTTTGCAAATAGCCTAGCAAGCAGGGCCTGTGAAAAGCCTGCATTTTAGAAAAAGAGCTCAGGAGGCTAGCCACCAAAATAGTAACAGGATGTTCTTGGGGTGGGAACACAGAGCTGATTCTTGTACCCAGAAGGCTTACCTGTATTTTATCATTGTTTGATGGTGATCACGTGTTACCTGTGTAATTAATAAAAGTGAAAGCTTTTTAAAAAATCCAACCACCTGAGCGGCCTGTGGCTCAGTAGGAACCTTGCACACGTGTGATATACCCAGTGGCTTGTCATACTGAAAACATATTTTCTTAATGACTTTCACACTGCTTAATTAAAAACAAAAGCAAGAAAACAAGAAAAGAAGGGAGGTAACCTACAGAAGAAAGAAGGAAGTGAGAGAAAAAATTCTGTGAGCACTGCACAGGCACGGGGCTGGGTCCCAAAGGCAAAGATGAAAATCAATATTCTTGGCATCAAGAAACTTCCCTTTTAGAAGAGAGATGTTACCAGGGCCCAGGGTCCTTGGGCAACTATGAATCAGGAGAGAGGGATGTTTCTGATCTTTCAAGAACATTCAGGGAGAAGAGTAAAAAAAGTACCTTTCAAAGGTGACATTCAAACAGGAGACTTGGTGCAAACAGGGAATGACAAAGTGAGGGGTTTGGCTGCCCATTCTGTTTGAGGGGGTCTCTTATCTTATCTTACAGAATGAAATTGTTCTCAAGGCTCTAGAAAAGGATGGGGCTGCGATGTGGACCCCCAGGTGCTGAGACAAGGGGCAGGTAGGTATTTGGGCAGAGACAGAAAGAATGCATCAAACGAAGCTCACTAGATTGTGTATTCTGCATCCTCCAGAGAATGGCATCTCTGAGGGGGGAGCTGCCACTCCCAGGAAGGGAGGAGAATCACTGGTACCCGAAAGGACACTGGCTGCATGCTTTTTCCTGTCTTGCATGCTTTCTCTTGCCTGTCCTCTGTGCCTTTATTTTTCTGCTGTTAGCCACAAGACCCACCCTCCACTGGAGAATAAAAGGCAAAGTAGCTGACAGTCACTTTTTCAGTAAAAATACATCTCTCTCTTTTGAACAAATATGGACACAGCATGTTGTTCTAGGACTCATTGTCTCTGTGTAGTTGCTTGCATAATTCAGTAATATTTGTTCTTTCCATCATCCAACAAGTATTTCATGTATTCATTCAACAAATATTTATCTGAATTAATGGATGCTTCATTACTATGTGATCTATACTGCTCAAAAGCCTCCAGGTGGTTTCTTGGGTCACTCAGAATAAAAGCCAAAGTGCATATCATGGTCCACAAAGCCTCTGTGGTTGGACCCCTAGATCAGTGGTCCCCAACCCCCAGGTCACGGACCGGTACCGGTTCGTGGGCCATTTGTTACCAGTCCGCAAAGAAAGAATAAATAACTTACATTATTTCTGTTTTATTTATATTTAAGTCTGAACAATGTTTTATTTTTAAAAAATGACCAGATTCCCTCGGTTACATCCATCTAAGACTCACTCTTGATGCTTGTCTCGGTCACGTGATACATTTATCCGTCCCACCCTAAAGGCCGGTGCATGAAAATATTTTCTGACATTAAACCGGCCCGTGGCCCAAAAAAGGTTGGGGACCACTGGGTTAGAGCCTTCCTAACATCATCTCTCTCTCTCTTTACGGCTTCCTCCCCTATAACACCTGCCACCTTGCTATTCTCAAGCAAACGAATATATAATATTTGTATTTCTCACTTAGTTTTTTTTCTGCTTCTAGAATCCAGACCTCTCTAAAACAGAAGACAAAAGACAGATATCTCCCACATATCCACCTATCTTCCTACAGAAAGCCTCCTTGTGCCCTACAATGCCTTCAAGCCTCTGTTGAAATGTCACCTTGTCTGAGAGACCTTCCTGGCCACCAGATAGAGTACCAATACTCATCACTGTCCGACTTCTTTATCATGCTGTTTTTGTTTCCCATGGCACTTAAAACAGTTGTCACCATATATCCATCTGTTTAGCTATTTATTGCCTGTACTCCTCCATTATAATAAAAGCCCATGAGAGCAGACAATGTTCACCATTGTATGGCCAATATCTACAGTTGCCCAGCATATAGTAGCTGCTCAATGAATATTTATTCAATAAATTAATGAGTACGGGCATCAGGGTTGAAACTGGCAGGAGTTGCAGTGATGTAGTGGGTTTCTGTGCTGTTCACCATCTCCACGACTAGCCCCACTCCTTCATTTAAAGGGAAGCCTGCTGGTGAAATCTGCAGACTGACAATAAGAAGTGTCTGAGTGAACCTCTCAGGCCTGACTACTGTCAGAGACAAGACACAGAACTAAATGATCCATTGTTGGGTTACGGTCTGGCAGTTCTCATCTAACCTGCAAGTGCCAGGTAATTGGATTGGTAATGGGATATGGAGACTTTCACCTTGAGGTCACTGCCTCGCTTCAAGCCTAAGGGACCGGCTGAAAGTCATTGCTCTTAGGGAGAACTTCTAAGATCACTGCAAAATATCTGAATCTGAGTTTCAATTTAAGGCTGTGCCCAGTTTCAAGGAGAGAGCTTGCAAGCCTGTTTCTGCACTGTTTGCACTTGTGAGTCCCTAGAAGGTATCTTGGCTTAAGGGTTATCCAGGGCCACAGAGGACAATAGGAGCCCTGGTTGGACTCAGAGTCACAGAGTTTCTTCAGAAGTGATCCAGAATAATGATATGCCATTTTTCCTGCAGGCAGCTGGGCTCTTACTCTACCCCCACTGTTTAACTTTTCTTATACAATAACCAATGGGTAGAAACACTGGCCTAACCATCAGATTGTTCTACCTGGTCATAAACAGTGGGGGGAAACTATAGCTCTGAAGACTGAAAACTGTGGTTTTAAATTCTGGAGTGCTCTTTCCTGGTTATCTAGCCCTAGAAAATTTGTTAACTTCTCTGCCTTTCCCTTTGACTGGGGACAGAACATTCCCCATGTAGCATTGCTGTAATGGGGAGAGCTGGTGTATCTAAATCATTGAGCACTGTGGCTCACACATGATAGGTGCTCAAGAAATTATAGCAACTGATCAATAGAGACCCTCCTCCCAGGACCTAGAAAGAGGGATATTTATAGTACTACCCCAGAAGTACATTTATTTGTCATTCATCAAATATTTATTGAGGACCGACTAAACACCAGGCAGAATGCTGGATACTAACCAACTAGCTCATAGGCTAAGAGTAAAGTCTGCAGGCACAAACTAAGGGTCACTGTTTCAGTAAACTCTTAACAGAAAGCAGGAAATAGTCATATATCCTAAGTCAACAGGCTAAAGGGCCCTCGGCATGGGACCAAGAAAGGTCACTGAAGTCAGGGACTACAATCTTGACTAGAACCAGGAAATGTAGTCTCAAAAACTCACCTTTGTCTGGCCCTCCTCCAGGCCTGCTAAAGGCCTTCGCATGTAGCAGTACTCACAATATATTTGACCAATTAAATAAGAATGAAAAGAGTGCAAGCAGAAAGAAAATCTGCGGCTTCCCCATTTCTTCCTGGACAACTCGGGTTTATTCCCAGGGACCTAGCCTTGCAACCTCTCCCACTCGGACCACAGCCTCCTGTCCCGCAGGATTCTGCAGGCAGCACCTCCCTGTGCTGTGTGCTGCGCAGCTGACGACAGTGGCCTGATTTCGAACACGTGACTGCACTGCAGGCTGCCGGAGCAGGAGGCAGGTGGGTGTGAAGAAGTAGCTCCCTATTGTGTAAGACAGGCCATCCGGGGACACGGCCCAGGCAAGGAGAGGTGTCTAATGGGGCTGTGAGCAACCAGGCAACCCTGTCCATGTCTCTGCTGCACACACCTGGAGGCTGAGGGCATTTCAAAGACCAGCCTCCGGTGAAAATAGGATGCAAATTTATTCTGTTTGGAGAGATCTGTAACCAGAGCCCAGCCAAGCAGTGAGCTCAGCCCCTGAGCCCGATAGGACAGAGGTGGGGGTGGGGGGGTGGGGGGTGGGGGTGGAGCAGAAAGTGGGAAGGGCATTGCCAACTGAACCGACAAGACTTCTCACCCAGCCCATCAGCCAGTTTCAAAGGGGAGGGTTCCACCCTCCCTTCTCTCTACCCTCCAAAGTGCAGGTCTACAAAGAGTGCAGCCTACTGCTGTGAAGCCATGTCTCTGGAAGAGAAATGGCTCTGTCCCTCCTGGCCACCCACAGGGCTGTTAAAAAGATGAAATTCTCCTCTGGAGGTAAAAGCGCAGCTGGTGTCTCGTGCTGTCCTGAGTCCCGCTCCTCAAGGTCTGCTGCAGGGGCCGTGCTCCGGTCCAGATGCCGGGCAGAGGGAGCACCAGATGACTAGCACAGACGGCAGAAACACGAGGCTTTCGTGAGGAGTCGCTGCCACCAGACACCGCCACAGGAAAAGACATGGGGACATAGAAAACGCTAAGAGAGTCCCAAGGCCCATGACTCTCTCATTCAGGGTTTCAGGTTCTTCCAGTGACTGAGGAGACAACCTGTCCACGACATACTACCCCCCCCCCCAGAGGACATAGTACCTAGCTCACCTCCAGCAAGCAGCCCCTGCAATGGCAGAGGCTCAGCTGGACGGGGGATACAATTTGAAAGCGAAGGTTTCTGCTGTCAACTGCGAATGATCAGAGTGCCTAGGGAGGTTGCTAGGCTCCAAGTCAACACCAGTAACTCTGCTGCCGATCCCCTCCCCGCTTTCCCCTGTGCATCTGTCCCTTGTGTCCCCCACCACTAACCACAGATGTACTGTTGCCTCCAGGTTCTTCCAAAGCGTCGATTTCACAGAGGGCAAAAGTGAGCACCGGAAGGAGAGCGGGAAGGGCAGTGGCATCAGAAGGAAAGAGGACAGCTGCTTCCTAATGATGCATTTTGGAAAACAGCAAGGAGACAGTTTAATGCTATTGTTTTTGTGCATATGAAACCACTAATCCACGTCCTGTTTTGGCAACAGAGGCTACCTCACATCTGTATGCCTTACCTACAATCTGTAAAGCTAATTTGTTAAACAGCTTTCTTCTCCCGTGGGGATGAGGTCATTGGTCATAGAAGATTGATTAAGCTCTTGGAGAATCAACATTAATGAAAATCAACACTGCCTAATGAGTGTTTTTATGGCAGCCTTATAAAAAAAAGAATTTTAAAAGGAGAAACAAATAAACAAAAGCAGCAAGAAAGACCAGAAACCGTCTCTCCTGACGTCTCTCAATCCTTATTGTAAACTTGGTGTCAGGACAGCAGTAGAAATCCCCTAGGCTATTCCTGCTTTCCTCCCCACCACCCAACTCTGATTCATTGGCATCAGGTCTGAAAAGTCTGCGTGTGTGTGTGTACATTAATTTCAATAGTCTGTGTACACATTAGTGCCAGAGGCACTTCCCCTTGTTGTGTGGAGAAAGAAATACACTCCGGTCAAAAAATGCTAATTCATCACCAGTAGCACCATTCACTGTGTGACTTTGGGCAGGTCAGTTAACCTCTCTGACCCTGTTTGCATGTCTCTAAAATGGAGATCCTAGTTTACCATATCACTCCCGTTAAAGTTGTTACAGTGCAAGTCACATAAGCTAGTGTGGGTAGAAAAATGTTTAAACCGTAAAGTTCTTTGTAAACAGGCTTCAGATTGTTTTAAAACTATTGGGTAAAGGGTAATAGGCCAAAGGCTGGAGCCACATATACTGGGTTGGAAGTCAGGCTCCAGAGACTGGCTCGGTAGTTTACCAGCTGCGTGACCGAAGTTGAGTTACTTCACCTTCCTCAAGCCACACTTTCTTCATCTAAGAAATAGAGTAATGATAGCTGTGTACTTTTGGCATTTGGGGGAGGATCAAATGGAATACTGAATGCAATGTGCTTAGGAGAGGACTTGGCACATGATAAACAGTTAAGAAATATGAATCATTATGATCAGAGTTCTTATTTTCACTTATCCACCAACCAGCAGCCTACCTAATTACCAAACTGGCAAGGTCCATGAGTCCACACAGAAGCCCTGGAGAACAGACCATTGGATGACACCAGCTCCCTTTGGTGTCTGGGCTTGAGAGCGAGGAGGGGGTGGGAGGGGGCAAAGAATTAATGGGATGAGAAACTGTGGGAAAGGGGGGTAATTTCCCAACTATAAAGGAGGGACATCTGAGAAGCCTCCAAATAACTACAACTTGGGATGATGGTTTAATGGAGAAGTTAACTGTTCTCCACTGCAGTTCTTATAACAAGAAAATGAGCTTCAATTGAAAAGGGAGTGTTTCAGATGAAGGTGTGAAGACCCAAGAGGGAAAGGAGAGAAGGAAGGGCAGAAGTGATGGAGTGACGGAGGGGAGAGAGAGAGAGAGAGAAAGAGAGAGGAGATATCTAGAAGGAACTTTTCCTTCTGAGGATGCTTTTTTGTTAAATAAATATGTAAAGAAAAGAAATCAGTGAAAAATCTGTTCTCTCTTATTTTTTCCATTTTGTTTTTCCAGTTCTTCACATCTCTAATTTTACTTAAATGATAATTTTATGAGCAAATCAAGTTATACATAATACATTTTATGTTTCTTCTTAGCAAAATGATTTTAGATATGTAAATTGTACTACAAAAATAATATTGCACGTTATTCTAATTTTTCACCAAATTTACATTCCCCACCCGGTTCTCAAACCCTTATCTCTAATGGTTTTAACATTTCTAAGACCCTGACTTTTGTAAATTTAGCTTAGGTCTAAGGCAGAAATGACATCCTATGAGGCTAGCTGACATAATCTATTAATTGGCTTGGTTCTAAAATCTCTTTTGGCAAATATCATTATTTTATTTCTGGACTGATGATAGAAAAAGTGGATACAATTGTATAGAATAACATACAATAGAGTCTAGTGGCCCTCCAACATTTCTGTGATACATAACATTTTCTTCAGTCTCAAATGTAGTATTTGAAATACCAAGACCCAGCCATCTTCCTCTGATGAGTATGTCAAGTGGAAATTCTCCCAAGGTCTCCAGGGCACAGAGGCATGGCAGCTGCCTCTGTCTGGGCCTTATTTAAAACTGCTACTTAACCCTGGCCAGGTAGCTCAGTCGGTTAGATTGTCGTCCTGAGGTGCCACGGTCGTGGGTTTGATCCTCAATCAGGGCACATACAAGAATCAACCAACGAATGCATAAATAAATAGAACAACAAAATGATGTTTCTCTCTCTCTCTCTCTCTCTCTCTCTCCTTAAAAATCAATAAATTTTAAAAAATTTTAAATTTTAAAACTGCCAGTTTACTTATACGAAGCTAGATCTGTGCCGTCCAATATGGCACCACTATCCCTATGTGGCTATTTAAGATAGTAAAACTAAATAAAATTAAAATTTCAGTTTCTCATTTGCACTGGTCACACTCCAGTGCTACTCAGCCACATGCAGCCAGTAGCTTCCAGGCCAAGCAGCATGGCATAACAAAAATTCCATCATCACAGGAAACTCTACTGACAGAAATGACCCAGGGGAAAACTGAGAAAAGGGCAGACAGACACTAGCGATTGCTAAGTGCCTGCCATGTACCAGGATCTCTGCACCACAGTGGCTCAGTAAATAATCTGATAATCTATGTGGTAAACTAGATCACCCTCACTTTCCAGAGGAAGAATTGGAGGCTCAAGAATGTTAACCAACCCAGAGTCCCACAGTTAGTGGCAAAGCTGGTGAATCTAGGGCTGTCTCATCTTGAAACTGCTGTAGGTTTTATGATGGGACCAAAGTGAGTAAGAGGAAAGTGTACAGAAGGTGTATATGGGTGCGGAGATGGAAGATGGTGAAGGGGTGGGCCAGAAATGCAAATAACTAACTTTAATAAAAGAAGCAGACTCTCTCTTCTTTACCATGCACCTCCAAGAGGAGAAGCGGGGGCTGTCATCTCCATGGATACTTCAGTCTTCTCTCATTTACACAGGGGGAAGCCCTGAGCAGCCATGAAGACTACACTGCCTAGTACAGGGGTGTTGGGCAAACAAGTGTGTTAGGCTTGCTCGCTTGGTACTTTGCCTGATTGGTGCATGAGCACGGGGCAGCACCATATGTGTATATATGTAAGGCTGTAGGTGCTTGCCCTCAGGGCAGCAGATTATAGATTGCAGATTTCTTGCCGCCATTGGAAGGGGTCATTTTTTGCTATTGTTTGCCAGAGAAGGGGTTTTCCCCCTGGCCTATTTGCTTATGAGTCCTGAGAGAGAGAGAAAAGCAGTTTTCCCTGCCTATTTGTCCACTGTTGTGAGACTCTAATGGAATGGAATGGCCCACCATTTTCGGCTCCCCAGTTCCCCTACCATCTGCCCGAATCCAATGTGAACCTGCATGGCCGTGGCCACCAGCCCTACAGGGGCAAAAGGGCATATGGGGATTATATAACATTATTGGCTAAAAACGTATCATCACAGCAGTCCTCTAGATACTCCATGGGCTCAGCCCTCTGTTACTGAGGCTGGATAGACCCTCTTCACATTAGAAAAATGAGAGCAGGTCCATCTAACACAGTCCAGGTTGCTGGTAGAAACTCAAGAGTATAGGCCTCATTCCCCGTGAGATGTTGCTATGAAAACAGCTGTACAACAGGATCACTATGACCTGTCTACTGAGTGTCAGCCACCAGAGTGACCTAGAGTGACCCCTTGCATCCTTTGAGTAGCCAAGGATGTTGGTGCCACTCTTCCAACCAGCTGTGGTGTGGGCCAAACTGAGGAGTTTGTGAATAACAGCCACAACTGCTCTGAGGCAATAGTTTGTTGGAGTAGATCCATGTACAGAGAGGTACATGGATCTACTCCTTTACTCACAAACCACAGTGGCCATGATCCACAGGGGTCATGTTAGGTTAGGGATGGAGGTCATGACCCAAACAAAGGAGGTATAATTTGGGAGCAGGGGTGGGGTGTGGGGTAAAATGAGAAGATCCTGCTGTATGATGAGTTCTCATCTGCTGTGTGCTTAACAAGGAGCACAGCCAATTGCTAGAGTCAGAGTCATGGGTATATGTACGGCTGATGGTTTATCTCCTCTACAACATCAGAAGTTATTCTTCCCAGCCTTACCTCCATTCATAGAACATGGAAGAAATTGTGTAAATGCCCTGCTTCTTAATAGTGCCCCAAACCAGGATTCCTCAAAGTTTACTTCATGGAAAACTAGTTCTGAAAGATGCTAACAAGTATTTTAAAAAAGAAGAAGAAGAAGAAGGAAATAAAGAAAAAGAAAACCTCCCATGGTCAACTTAGTTTGGAAAGCTTTGGATTAAACAAGGTTCAACAGGGCAATTTACTGTAGGATCTCTGAGCCTTTTAAATGATAATGAGGGGAATATAGAAAGCAGCATTTCTTAAGCTTAATTGACCATGGAATTCTTTTTCCACAGAGCTTCTTGTGGGTCTATTGTTCTGTGGAAACACTGATAAAGATCTCTAACTTCAGCTCACTGTTGCAGTCTTTAGATAAGTAAGCATGCTACTTTGGGGGTGATTGGCTAATCAATGAAATGCACCACCATATAAAACATTACAGGAGGCTTCCCGTCCCTCAATCTATTTATCAATCTAAACAACTAAAGGGTGCCTTGTCTATATTAATGTTGGTCCCAAGAATATAGATTTCTTCTTTTCTGTTTTTATACCAACATTACAATACTTACCAGCTTAGCAATCAGACAAATTCGTCACATCAACATTGAATCAATCCCTCGTAATATTTTTGAGCATCTACTATATGCATGGCATTGTGGTATGAAACCTCGGGAAATACAAGTGTGTAAAAGATAAAAAGATCATTCCAGCTATCCCAAAATCTGAAACCTAATTGGGAAGATAAGAAATGTACATATCTAACCCCCTGGTATCTGTTCCCTACTGCTGCTCACACACATACACACACCCACCCTCAGATGCCTTCTCTCTGGTTCCCTTACTCAATTATGTTTCTCCAAATGCCTTCATTTTCAAAAATCTCAACTGGAGATAGCTCTGTGTTTTTGGGCCTGTGTACAGTATGTATTATTCATATGCTCACTTGTTTCTGAACAACTTCTGAAAACCAACTAGAGATTAATTCATAAAAAATAAGCTTTTTCCTCTCTCCCTTTATGGGACCAAATCTGCTTCTCTGCCACAATTGTATTGGCTGATTGGGTTTCTGCACTCCCTCTGCCCCATTCTGTAGGAAATCATGTCTCTTTAGTTTTGCTGCTGCAGATCCTTTCATGTGCCTGAAATTTATACCATTGTGTTCTGACTTTTGTTTTGTGCTGAATCTCTTTCACGCTCTATCTTCTGCAAGGTCCCTCTGTCTTGGCAGCCGAAGACACTTCTGTTTGCAGCAGGGAGATTTCCATTGTACTTTGCACATTGCAAGTTTTTTGTTCTGTGAGGTGGCCTTTTGTAGTGGAGTTTGCTAATGTTCCTGACTGAAAACAGACACAGCCACGCTTCATCAGTCTCATTCTTCTCAATGGCACAGTTGTCAAGCTCACTGAGGGAACCAAGAGGGAAGGTAAGCTAAAATCAGCAGCAAAGGTTCCCTGTGTTATGCATCAAACGTGAACAATGCAAATTTCACTCCCTAACTTTTGCTCTCAATTATAGACCCAACTTCAACTTGACTGTGGTTTACAAACCATATTTGTCCTATTTTCTAGTACCTTGTGCCCAAAATATAGTTGGGATTTGGGACTCAAAAAATACTGTTGAATGAATAAATCCACTTATCTGCACAACGAGGCAGCCCAGGCTTTGAAGAACACTATCTGGCATGCTGGCTACTCCCACACCATCTCCCAGGTTCATTCCTCTGTTGCTTCTTGCTGGCACTGTTCCCCAGGCAGCTGGGAGGGCAGCGGATGTGGCATAGAATAGCGGTCTGTGAGGTGAAGGAGAAGGCATGAAAAGGCATTGACCCATGAGGATAAGATGCTACCCTCATGTATAATGCATCGATTCAAACATGGAAAGGCACTCTGAAAAATCGTAACACAAATCATACAAATCAGTGGCCCTGTATGATGGTTCCAAGCTGCTTCTCTTCTGGAGTGTGCGTGTGTGTGTGTGTGTGTGTGTGTGTGTGTGTGTGTGTGTGTGTTTCCTCTAGTTTGCTATCTCAAATCCACTCCCCTACTTTTAGAATTTTAATTTTTTAAAAATATACTCTTATATTAATTGTTGTCATTTTCTTCACCTCCCCTTCAGTATTTTAGTTTATCCCCCCTGCTAATATGTTACAAAACATACATATTACATCTATATACACTGAAAAGCTACTATTTCCTTTCTTAAATGTCTCCCACTTTCTTTCTCTCCTTCCTATTTTGGAGTTTCTTGGGGTTTTGTTTACTTGGGATTTTTTTTGTGCTCTTGACTCTATCCCCTCTTCTTGGATTAATTATAGTTTATTAGTTGTTATGACAACCCCAAATTGCTCTCAGTACCTCTCTTTCGTGGCTGGAAATGAAAATGTTCACCAAGTAAAGACAGATTTTACTCTCCTGAGAATCTCCTCCCTAAGCCTTTCCTCACCCTCATTAATATCTTTACCCCAAACTTTCCACATACCCCTCAACCAACACACAGGTAACAAAGAAGCCAAAACACAAGTAAGTAAAAGGCTATATATCTCCGGTTGCCGTGCAGTGTTATTTATTCCTATAACAAAATGGAGCTGTGGACTGCTTGAGCTGAAGTAGCAAGGTATGATTTGTGGGACCTTAGGGTATGTGGTACCTTTGGATGCAGCTTCTCGGCTTTGGAACAGCAATCATCACAGCAGGCCAAATGTGTCCGGGAAAGACAGGTGGCACGCTCATTCTAATTCTTTCTGGCATCAACTTCTGTCATTCATGCCCTACCTAAGACCCCTATGGGGTGACTCAGATCACTGCTCATTAGAACTACCTCATTTCCTTAACTTTAGCCAAGATCCTGTGTGAATCAGAATGAAGCTGTCTATCTACTGAATTCATAAACAGATCTACAAACTTTCCACTAAATTATTCCAGACCCTTGTTCCATACCCCTCTAGGAATGCACTCCATTTCTTTATGTCTTCCTAACAAGTTATTTTGCTGTCACATTTTCTCTGATGTCTGTCACCTTGGTATCCAAGCACCCTGGCAAATTCATGAGGCTAAAAACAAACACTTATGTGGGAAGGGGAAGAAAGCTCTTCTTTCTGCTCTCTCATCTCCATAGGGACAGAGCAGCACGAGGCTGTGACTCTCCAAGGTCACTGTGCAAAGACAGCATAACAGAGCCAAGAAAAGACTGCGGAATCCTAACCTCCAGTCCTTGACCTCCATAAGCCAACAATACTCGGTCTGCCATCAGAGTTTCTATAGAAAGTACCAAAAGAGACTTTTGTAGCTGCTTGCCATACCCAGGAAGAAAACTTCACAAAAATCAAACATGCCTCCTTCCCTTCCAAGCTCTGTGTCTTGCCTCTTTTCCACAATGTTGAGTATTCAAAGACTCTTTAATTATTTATTGACATTAACTGAAATGTTCACAGGTTTCATTCACTCATCAAATCATTCAATCATTATTAATTGAGGACCTTTCACAGGCCAAGAAATGTTAGAAGTGAATAACATTCCACATATCCTCAAGGATTTGTAACCTAGCAAGAAGTGATAGATATACATGCAAAAAAAAAAAAAACTGCTTACTGAGAACATATTATTTGCTATTTAGACTCTGAAGAAAGAGTAATAGAAAAAAAGCCTACCCAGATTCCATTCTAATGGTCCTTGCCAGTGTAGTGGGGAAAACAGACAATAAAAAATAAACAGATAAATAAATGAGAGATATTACACTAAAACAATACAAGATGAAACGTGATATAATAGAGAAAGAGAGGATGTGCTCAATATTTTCTTTTCACAGGGGATGAAGCAGATGAATCAGGAGTATGGTCTAGCTTCAGAACTGGATTTGTAACACTCCAGTCCTCTGAATGTACGATTTTCTTCTCTAGTAAGCAAATATTACTTCACTTGTTTCATTAGTCCATTGTGGCCTATTAAAGCAAGAGATCCAGCACCGACAATAGGCTAGTGACCAAACAGTTTAGAAGAACTTAAAAGTAGTTGAAATATAAATAGTCCAATTCCAGCAGAGATGAGTAAAAAAATAGGATCTGTGGAAATTAAGCAGTCCACTGGGCACCTGATGAACTGCTCCCCAAAAGAGAATTATTCCTCTATCCTAATTACTTAATCAGACCTCCTTGTAGTTGCTGAAAATCAAAATAACAACTCTAACTCCTTTGTCTTTAAGAGTACCTGAGATTTAATAATTCTGTTTTTCACCATTAAAGTACTCATGTATACATTAGGTGGAAAGTTCTCTTCCAACATTCATTATTTCATTAGTCCACATTTATCTGTCTCTTGGAATGCAGTCAGTTGAGCAACTTTGTCCCTCAAATAAATGACTTCGAACAAACTTATTATGCAATTTGTTCTCTGCTGACCTATTGCATATTCTCTGCTGACCTAGAAGTTGCTATTCAAAATAGTCACTGTCCCTCACTTGTATGGGGGTTTGGGAAGACAAAGCAATTGTAAATATTCAGAAGTATTATATGCTGATGAATTTCAAGTGGTGGAAAAGTTAGTAACTCTGGGATTAGCTAATATTCTATCCTTGTTGCAGAAGAAAGAGAGAAGAAAAGGAATAAAGAAAGGGAAGGAGAAAGGATGGAGGGACAAAAGAAAAAGATAAAGAAACAAGGAGGGGAAAAAAGAGAAGAAAAGAAAAACACTATGTCATATAGGTATCCCTAAGAACCTAAAGTTTAAATGCAATTGTGAGACTTTCAGTTTTAGCTTCACACTGTATACAACTATAAAACTGAGTAGAATGTACAAGGAAACTCTTATAGGCATTGAACAACAGGAAGCACAGATCAATAATCCTAGAGGAAAGGAAAACATAAAGATGAGCTCTATATTTGCATATGCTCTTAGACCAGAAAGACTTTGGAAAATGGCACAGGGAAGCAGAGCTCAAGCAGAGCACATTAGTCTCTCTGAGATCTGAAAACAGAGACCAGTGTTCAGGACTACTGAAGATTCTTAAATATTCAGGAAAAGAAAAAGGAGAGGACAACATCAAGAATACACTGGAAAAAATAAACAGTAAGTTGGAAAAAGAAGAGGATCAAGTCAGTGATTTGGGACAGAAAGTAGGAAAACACACCTAATCAAAGCTGAAAAAAAAGAATGAAAAGAGTTTAAGGAATCTATGTGACAAAATAAATATAACATCCTTATCACAGGGGTACCAGAAGGAGAAGGGAGAGAGCAAGGGATTGAGAATGTATTTGAAGAAATAATTAACAGCCTGACCAGGCAGTGAGTGATGCAGTGGATAGAGCATTGGCCTGAGACACAGAGGACCCAGGTTCGAAACCCTGAGGTCGCCAACTTGAGTGCAGGCTCATCTGGCTTGAGAGCAGGCTCACCAGCTTGAAGCCCAAGGTCGCTGGCTTGAGCAAGGGGTCACTCACTTTGCAATAGCCCAACAGTCAAGGCACATATAAGAAAGCAATCAATTAACAACTAAGGAGCTGCAATGAAGAATTGATGCTTCTCATCTCTCTCCCTTCCTGTCTGTCTGTCCCTCTCTCTGTCTCTGTCACACACACAAAAAAAAATCTATAAAGTCCTCAAATATTTGGAAATTAAAATATGCTTCTCCATGGATCAAAGTATAACACGAGGGAAATTAGAAAATATTGTGCTGAATGATAATAAAAATACAACATATCAGAATTTGTGTAATATCTTTAAAATGATGCTAAAAGGGAAATTTATTATTTTAAATGCTTATAGTAAAAGTAAAATAATGTTTAAAATTTGTGATCTAAGTTTTCATTATAAGACTCTAGAAAAAAAGACAAAGTTAAACCTCAAATGAGTAGAAGAAAAATAAAACAAAAAGTGGTCTTTAAAATTGAGAAAATCTGAGCAAGACCAACCAAGAAAATTAAAAAAAAGAATACCCCTATCAGAAATAAAAAGGAGACATCACTACCCATCCTATAAACATTATCAGGCCAATACGAAATATTATAACAACTCTATAACAATAAATTTAACAACTTAGATGAAATAAACAAAATTTTTGAAAACACAATTTTATAGAACTGACCAAAAATATAGAAAATAAAACTACCCACATCTATTTTTTACTGTGAAATCCATAACCACAAAGAAAACGTGTAGTCCAGATGCTTTTACTAGTAATTATATAAGATACATAAGAAATTATAAGTCAATCACAAATTCCTTCAGAAAATAAATTTTAAAAAAACATTTTACATTTGGTTAATCAAGCCAGCAAAATCCTGATTTCAAAACTTGACAAAGGCAAATCAATTTTCAAAGAATCAGTGATCAAATACTTTTCCCAAGTATAGACACAACACTTTTATAAAACATTAGCAAATCAAAACCACCATTATACAAGAATTCTGAATTATAACCATATGAGGTTTATACCAGAAAACCAAGGTTGCTCAACATTTAAAAACCAATCAATATAATTCACTATAGTAACAAAACGAGGGAGAAAATTATATATCAATAGATGATCATTTTAATTTAAAAAGTTTTGACAGCCCTAGCTGATAGCTCAGTGGATAGAACATTGGCCCAGCATATGGATGTCCTGGGTTCAATTCCCAGGCAGAGCACACAGGAGAAGCAACCATCTGCTTCTACCTCCTTCCCCCTCTCCTTTCTCTCTCTCTTCTCCTGTCACAGCCAGTGGCTTAATTGGTTTGAGGGTGGCCCCAGTCACAAAGAGTAGCTTGGTTGGTCCAAACATGTCAGTCTCGGGTGCTAAAAATAGCTACATACTAAAGTATTAGTCCCAGATAGGGTTGCTAAGTGGATCCTGGTTGGGATGCATGCAGGAGTCTGCCTCACTATCTCCCCTCTTCTCAACTAAAAAAAAAAATTATTTGACAACTTTAATACCCATTCATGGTTAAAACTCAAAGCAAGGTAGAAATAGAAGAAAATATCTTAATCTGATAAAGGGAATCTATAAAAATCTGATGATTAACAACATATTTAATGATGAGATATTGAACTCTTTATCCTTTATTTAAAGAAAAAAGTGGAACTGTTTTCTTTAACTTCTTTTATTCAACATTGTAGTAGAGGTTCTAGCCAGTAAGATAAGACATAAAAAGTAAATAAGAGACATAAAGATTGAGAAGTAAGAAATTCTGTTTATTCATAAGTATTATGAAAATTTATGCAAAAAAATCCTAACAAACCCACTAAAAAGTCTATTAGAAATTAGAAATGAATAAAGTAACATCACAGGACACAAAGTCACTATACAAATATTAGTATGCAAACTTTGGAGGATAGAATTTTAAAATATAATAACATCACAAGACAGTATTTAGAAATAAAATTAGCAAAGTACATTGCAAGCTACAAACTATTGTTGAGCGATATTAAAGAAAAGATAAATAAAGAGATAAACATGTTCATGGATTAGAAGACTCGATAGTGTTAGAGTTGTCAATTCGCTCCAAATTTTCTAGAGAATCAATGCAATATTGATAAAAGTCCCACTAGATATTTTACAGAAATGAACAAATTAATTCTAAAATGTATGAAAATACACAAAGCCTAAAATAACCTGATGATCTTAAAAAGAACAAATTTGGAAAACTCACATTACCTGGTTTTCAGGTTTACAAGTTGCACTGGAGTGTTGATTACTCAGGCATTCAGAAAGTCCCTGACTTACAGTGATTTATCAACTTGATGATAGTGCAAAAGCGATACACATTCAAATTTTGACCTTTCCCTAGGATAACAAAGTGCCACACGGTACTCTCTCATGATGCTACTAGTCAGCAACACAATCATGACAGTAAACAACAGATACGCTACAATAATGATTTTCAACCTTTTTTTATCACATGGCACACACAAACAACACCAAAATATGTATTATTTTGCTCATCTGAAAGAAATAGTTATGATTTTGATTGATCTACAAAAAAATAATAATAATAGTAATTACCTATGCTTTTTGCTCCAAAGTTACTTTTTTAATTTAATTTATTGTGTTTACATAAATTCTAGTATCTCCCCAAATGCATCCCCCCTCCCCTGTATTCCCCTCAACATCTTCCTTGTCCTCCTTCCAACCGCTCCCTCTCCCCTTCCCTTCAGGTTTAATTCCATTCCTCAGTTCACATTGTTCCTTGGATTCCTCAAATGAGTGAGGTCATATAATATTTTTCTTTCTCTGCCTGGCTTATTTCACTTAACATAATAGTTTTCAGGTCCATCCATGTTGTTGTAAAGGGTAATATTTCCTTCTTTTTCATGGCCCCATAGTATTCCATTGTATATATGTACCACAGTTTTTTAATCTACTTGTCCACTGATGGATATTTGGGCTGTTTCCAGATCTTCGCATTGTGAACAATATTGCCATAAACATGGGGGTGCATTTCTTTTTTTGAGTCAGTGATATGGTTTTCTTGGGATATATTCCTGAAAGTGGGATGTCTAGGTCAAAAGGCAGTTCCATTTTTAATTTTTGAGTAATCTCCAAACTGTTTTTCCACAGTGGTTGCACCAGTCTGCATTCCCACCAGCAGTGCAGGAGGGTTCCCCTTTCTCCACATCCTCGCCAGCACCTATCATGTGTTGTTTGGTTAATGAGCGCCATTCTGACTGGTGTGAGGTGGTATCTCATTGTGGTTTTAATTTGCATTTCTATAATGATTAGTGATGTTAAACATTTTTTCATCTGTCTATTGGCCATCTGTATGTCCTCTTTGGAGAAGTGTTTATCCATTTCTTTAGCCCGTTTTTTGATTGGATTGTTTGTCTTCCTGGTGTTGAGTTTTACAAGTTCTTTATAAATTTTGGTTATTAACCCTTTATCAGATGTATTGTCAAATATGTTCTCCCATTGTGTGGTTTGTCTTTTTATTCTGTTCATATTGTCTTTAGCTGTACAAAAGCTTTTTAGTTTGATATAGTCCCTTTTGTTTATCCTGTCTTTTATTTCACTTGCCCGTGGAGATAAATCAGCAAATATATTGCTGCGAGAGATGTCGGAAAGCTTACTGACTATGTTTTCTTCTAAGATGCTTATGGTTTCATGACTTACAGTTGTCTTTTATCCACTTTGAGTTTATTTTTGTGAATAGTGTAAGTTGGTGGTCTAGTTTCATTTTTTTTGCAGGTAGCTGTCCAATTTTCCCAACACCATTTGTTAAAGAGACTGGCTTTACTCCATTGTATGCCCTTACCTCCTTTGTCAAATATCAGTTGTCCAGGGAGAGTGGAGAGAATGCAGAGTGCTGGGGAAGAAGCCAGTTTTGCAGAGAAAGAGAAAGAGTACAGATAGGGAACCAGAGCTGAGGGGCTTCGCGAAATCTTCTGAGACTGGTGGGACCTTTGATTCTAGGAGGAACCAGAGAAAATTCTCCTGGTTGTGGAACTGGAGAATGCTTCAGGGCTTTGGGAGCCCTGAATGAAAGGGAAGTATTGTCCCTGCCTGTTTGTTCATCGGCCAGTGCAAGATTTTAATAAAGGAATGACCTACAAAAAAAAAAAAAATCAGTTGTCCATAGAGCTGTGGGTTTATTCCTGGGTTCTCTGTTCTGTTACATTGATCTATATGCCTGTTCTTATGCCAGTACCAAGCTGTTTTGAGTACAATGGCCTTGTAGTATAACTTGATATCAGGAAGTGTGATACCTCCCACTTTATTCTTCTTTTTCAAGGTTGCTGAGGCCATTAGTGTTCTTTTTTGGTTTCATATAATTTTTTTTTTCTGAAGCTGGAAATGGGGAGAGACAGTCAGACAGACTCCCACATGCGCCCGACCGGGATCCACCCGGCATGCCCACCAGGGGCGACGCTCTGCCCACCAGGGGGTGATGCTCTGCCCCTCCGGGGTGTCGCTCTGCCGCGACCAGAGCCACTCTAGCGCCTGGGGCAGAGGCCAAGGAGCCATCCCCAGTGCCCAGGCCATATTTGCTCCAATGGAGCCTTGGCTGCGGGAGGGGAAGAGAGAGACAGAGAGGAAGGAGGGGGGTGGAGAAGCAAATGGGCGCTTCTCCTATGTGCCCTGGCCGGGAATCGAACCCGGGTCCCCTGCATGCCAGGCCGACGCTCTACCACTGAGCCAACTGGCCAGGGCTCCATATAAACTTTTGGAATATGTGTTTTATATCTTTGAAGTATGTTATTGGTATTTTAATTGGTATTGCATTGAATTAATAAATTGCTTTGGGTAATATAGACATTTTAATGATGTTTATTCTTCCAAACCATGAACACGGTATACGCTTCCACTTGTTTGTTTTTTCTTTGATTTCTTTTATCAATGTTTTATAATTTTCCAAGTACAAGTCTTTAACCTTCTTGGTTAAATTTACTTGTAGGTACTTAATTTTTTTGTTGTTGCAATGGTGAAAGTGATTGTTTCCTTAATTTCTCTTTCTGACAGTTCATTGTTGGTGTATAAAAATGCTTCTGATTTCTGTGTATTAATTTTATACCCTGCCACCTTGCTGAATTCATTTATCAGGTCCAGTAGTTTTTTGACTGAGACTTTAGGGTTTTCTATATACAGTATCATATCATCTGCAAATAATGATAGTTTTACTTTTTCTTTTCTAATTTGGATGCCTTTTATTTCTTCTTGTCTGAATGCTGTAGCTAGGACTTCCAGGACTATGTTGAATAAGAGTGGTGAAAGGGGGCACCCCTGCCTTGTTCCTGATCTTAAGGGGATTGCTTTTAATTTTTGCCCATTAATTATAATGTTGGCTGAAGGTTTTGTCACAGATGGCTTTTATCATGTTGAGGTATGTTCCCTGTATTCCCACTTTGCTGAGAGTTTTGATCAGAAATGGGTTCTGGATTTTATCAAATGCTTTTTCTGCATTTATTGAAATTATCTTGTGGTTTTTCTCCTTCCTTTTGTTTATGTAATGAATTACTTTGATTGATTTATGAATATTGTACCATCCTTGCCTCCCCAGAATAAATTCCACTTGATCATGATGTATGATTTTTTTTTATGTATTGCCGGATTTGGTTTGCTAATATTTTGTTAAGGATTTTAGCATCTAAATTCATCAGGGATATTGGCCCATAATTTTCTTTCTTTGTGTTGTCTTTGCCCGGTTTTGGAATCAGAATTATACCAGGCTCATAAAAGGAGCTTGGAAGTCTTCCTTGCTCTTGAATTTTTTGAAATAGCTTGAGAAGAATAGGAGTTAGTTCTTCTTTGAATATTTGGTAAAAATTCACCAGTGAAGCCATCTGGCCCAGGGCTTTTGTTTGTTGGGAGTTTTCTGATAACTGTTTTGATATCATTTGTTGTAATCAGTCTGTTTAAGTTTTCTGATTCTTCCAGATTGATTTTTGAAATATTATATGTTTCAAAGAATTTTTCCAATTCACCTAGGTTGTTTAATTTTTTGGCATGTAGTTCTTCATAGCATTTTCTTACAATATTTTTTATTTCTATTGTGTCAGTTATTTCTCCACTTTCATTTCTATTTTTATTTATTTGAGCTTTCTCTTTTTTTTTTCTTGGTGAGTCTAGTTAAAAGTTCATTGATCTTGTTTACCCTTTCAAAGAATCAGCTCTTGGTTTAATTGAGCCTCTGTATTGTTTCTTTAGCCTCTATGTCATTGATTTCTGCTCTGATCTTTATTATTTCCTTTCTTCTACTACCTCTGGGCTTTACTTGCTATTCTTTTTCTAGTTCTTTTAGATGCAGGGTAAGGTTGTTTATTTGAGCTTTTTCTAGCTTCTTAAGGTATGCCTGTAGCGCTATAAACTTCCCTCTCAGTACTGCTTTTGCTGTGTCCCATAAATTTTTAGTTGTTGTATGCTCATTATCATTTGTTTCTAGATCTTTCAGCATTCTAGTAATCATTATTTTAAACTCTGCATCTGGTAGTTTGTTTATTTCCATCTCACTCCATTCATTTTCTGGGGGTTTCTCTTGTTGATTCATTTGGACTGCACTTCTCTGTCTTCTCATTTTTGTCTGTGTTGTCCTGGACCCCCCTGGTTGGGGCCTGGTGCAGACCTGTGGAGGTCTCTGCCTATGACTGGTTCTTATCCACCTTTTGGCAGCTACAGGTATCCAGATCTTGTGGCTGCCTCTGGTGGGTCCAGGAGCCATTGTATATATCAGCTGCACTTCTAGGCTTGCTTTTATCTACTCTTGGCCTAGGAGAAGTTCCTTTAAAAGTTCAAGTTCCTACCAGCTTTTAGGATACGCCCTTAAAGGCTCCAATGCCCCAAAGGGGTCTCATAGGATGCCATCTGGGTCCTGCTTCAATAGTGGAAAGGAAGGTCATTGAGCTAAAGCCTGCCAGACTTACATGCCTCTGCTGTGAGGAAAAAGGGACATTGGAAGGTAGGCTTCCCCCTCACTCCTCTAAGGGAGGGTTCAGTCTCTTCCAGCCCTGCTCCAGCCACCTATGACCTAACCTTGCCCAGAAAGCTGGGGTTTGCCACTGAAGGCTGAAGGGACCCAGGGCCATCGGCCCCATCTACAGCACTGTGGACGAGCCTAGGGTATTTCTTCCAAGAAGCAGGTAACTGATCTCATTTGCACAAGGGCCACTTAACTATGTCTTGCCTAAATAGTCAGGGTTTTTATTCTTCCCTCGAAGATCTCTGTTGTGGGTGTTGATAGTCCTATTTTCTGATGCTTTGTTTAATATATAGTGTTTCCTTATTCCTCCTACCTCAATGCCCCATCCATATTTCAGGCTGGGACCTACTCCTAATTTAGAGCTCTCTTTTTCCCTTTTTCCAACTTCTATTATGAATCTACCTTTGCCACCCAGCTTAGTGTATCCCAAGGTTCTCTTCACCAAGCCACAGTCGCAGAGCTCCAGGGAAAAGCAACCTGGTCTCATCTCTCCAGGCAGAGGAGAACAGAAGCTCCATCTCCACACATGCTGCAGATGGCTTTTCCAGTCTACCTGAATCATTACCAGCTAGAAGCAGCAGTCATTCAGACTTGGATGTGAGCTGCAAAATATAGAATTGTGACAACAATACCAGTGCCATGCAGACTTTTCCTGGAGGTGGACTTGTCCTGGACTCTTGCTCCTAGTGACAGCTCCTAACAGACTGAATCCCAGCATTTTTCAGGGATTTGGCATGGTGTTGGGGCCAACTTGGACTTGGTGAACATTTTAAGGACACTACTCTTTTATGGATTCTTACTGTATTGGCCAAGAGTTTGCTTAAAGGCTTTAATCACTGTAAAAAAAAATAGAAGACTGGATAAAGAAGATGTGGCACATATACACCATGGTATACTATTCAGCCATAAGAAATGATGACATCGGATCACTTACAACAAAATGGTGGGATCTTGATTACACTATACGGAGTGAAATAAGTAAATCAGAAAAAAACAAGAACTGCAGGATTCCATACATTGGTGGGACATGAAAACAAGACTAAGAGACATGGACAAGAGAGTATTGGTTAGGGGGGGTGAGGGAAGGAGGGAGAGGGGGAGGGGGAAGGGGAGGGGCAGAAAGAAAACTAGATAGAAGGTGACGGAGGACAATCTGACTTTGGGTGATGGGTATGCAACAGAACTGAATGACAGGATAACCTGGACATGTTTTCTTTGAATATATTTACCCTGATTTATTGATGTCACCTTATTAAAATTAATAAAAATTTATTTATAAAAAAAAAGTTAAAGTTCCCCTAAAATCTGCTTTCTGTTGCCTCTTATTGCTGGCTACTTGTTGGGCTCAGTACTGTAATTCAGTGATTAAGTACGGTATTAGATGTGGCCTACTCCTTAGCCTCAGGTTTCATTCTATCCAGATATTTTATTTACTTATTTTATTTTGTTTCGGTTTCTTTTGTTCTTTTTCAGCACTCAGTAGGGTGTAGTCACAGGGGTCCGGTGGGTGTGGCCCCTGTGCTTCTGTTTTGTGGTCTGTCTACCAGGCCACCACTGCTGTTGCTGCTGGGGGCTTTTGGGCTCAGGTGCTGCTGACTCCAACCCACCTCTGCAACCGCCACTGCCCTGGTCGGGCTTGCATGTGCCCGCATGCCCATTTGGATTGCTTCCATGGCAACCCAGCCCCTGCTGCCTCCAAGAGCCAGCTTGCACCTTAGGCACCTCTGCTCACTGGCCTGGGCGTCTGCCCAGGCTCCACCCCTGAGTGTGGGGCTGCGTACACCTAATCGGACCACCACCGCCAGGGCTGCCACCGCCAGGGTTGCCGTGGTGGGCTCTGACTTCAGCAGCCTCCTGGGGGGGGTGCTGGCGCAAGCCGCTCAGATCACTGTCCAGGTCGCCCATCCTTTGGCTGCCGCTGAGGGCACACCGGCATCTGAAGCAGCTTTGCGCACTGGCCGGATCCCTGCAACAGCTGGCGCAACCTCCCCCCTTTTAAAAAAAATCAGGTGTCTATATTTATATGTACGGATTTCTGGTATCAAGAATTAACCAATCAGATACAACCTTCTTATGCAATGTGACCAATATGAACAACTCTATTATATGACTTATAAATTTATGGTTTAAGACAGGGCATTCACCCTTGATGGCTATCATTGTGTTGGCTGTTGTCATTTTTTAAATTTATCACCTAATAGAAAAGCAGTCTTTGCCCCTGACTAAATAGTCAAGTATTGCATGTGTTAAAAATTCTTGCGGCACACTGGTTGAAAATTGCTGCTGTACAGTATAGTATGTTGTGAGCAATTTTTAGGTATTGTATTTTTTTGTTTTTACATCCCATGGTGTCTACAAAAAGCCTATCTGTGTCTCCTGCTTCTGGTGTAAAAAAGAGAAAGACAAGTAATCTTGAAATGAAACAAGATAATTGCCCAACTATAAGCTACTGGAAGTGTTCTTAGCATGTTTAAGGAAGGCTAAGCAAAGGTGGGACGTTTGATAAGATAGGTGTATGAAATGCATTTTCACCCTGCTATATTTTCAATTTACAATGGGTTTATTGAGATGTAACTGCACCATAACTTGAGGAGCAACTATGAATATTTTTCAAAATATATTGAATTGCACGCCTAAGATCTGGGTGTGTACCTGTATGTATATTTACCGCAATAAAAAATATATAATAAATAATTGCAATATCCTATTGGTAGATTATATCACAAGAAGGTAAGGGGACTTGCAGGTGAGTATAGATGAGAGAAGAGAAGCTTTCAGGAACCTCTTTTCCCTTTTGTTTGCCTTAGTAAATAATTCTGATGAATTACTCGGTGTCAACTCAGTTAAACTAAAACAACTTATTCTAAAATCTCTTCTCTATATAGTTCCAAATTAAAATCAGCTAAAAGAAAATTTTTCACAAGGTTTTGGAAGGCCAAATTTAAGCAGTAGCTTATATTCCCTAAGACTGCCATAATCCAACATGGTGATGGACACATGCAGCATTGCCCAATGAGTTCTCTTGTTCATTCTCTTGTTCACCTCGTTCTCGTTCTCATCTGTTCCTCATCCAACCCTTTTTGTCAACTACTCCCCCTGTTGAGAGACAGCAGACTCAGGTTCACCACTAAACACAATCTTCAAGACCCACAGAGGTGACGGCTGCATAGAGGCAACACTTCTCGCAGTCTTCCCCTAGACTCCCTTTTATATTCCACTGCAGAGGCCAGACGTATTCTCAGATTTTCCGGCTGGTTGCGGGCTCCTTCTCCATTCCTCAGCTGTGTTTCCAGACCTTCACTCTTCCAGTTCCTACCCAATTGTGTAAGATCTGACTATCAAATAAACCCCCTGTCCTACGACACTTACAGTGACTCTGATTCCCTGACTTACGACATAGCAAACCTTTCAAAAGGTTTGATGTGTGCTCAGTGTACTCCATGCAGGTGGGGAAACGGGGTATGGCCCTGTCGTAGAACTACTGCAGGGAAAGATGTCAAACAGATGACATTAAACCTCAGGTGAACTTTCATGTACCACCAGAGTTTTCCAAAGTCATATGATACTCCTTTGAATTAAAATATGCTTCTCCCTGAAGTCATCTGACACAGGTTCTGATTCCAAAAAAAGAAGGCCCCAGTCTTGGGTCTTTGAGTCAGCTGGTATATATATGGAGAAGCCAGAGAGTGCCTGATGATGATAAAGGTGTGTGTGCGCACAGGCACACACTTGTATTTTCCTATAAAGGGAAAGCAAAGCACATCTTGCAGAAAAACGGAATAGTATTGAATATATCAGAAACAATTAACCTGGCCTTTGTATTTAGAAAATTGGGGAACCTTACAAAAATCATCCTATATTCTTATTCTTTATTTGGTTTACCATAAAACAGGATGTAAAACCAGTCTTAAGCACTTCAGAATAGAGTAGAAAATGACTTGAGTTTTCACTATGTGCTAAGCTGATTTCCTTTCTATAACGGTCCTGTAAAGAAAATGTTACTAGCCTCATTTACAAATAACACTGTGACTCAGATCTATTAAATAGCTGAATTAAGATCACACAGCTTATAAGTAGGAGAGTCACGATTTAAGCTTGTGTCTGAGTGAGCAACACCGAGGCTAAAGGTCCTTCCTTCAGACCACCCTCAGTTTGAGCATCTGCTTCGATTTTAGAAAAGCAAAATTGCTGTGGATGCTATCCCTGTACAGTTATTTTGAAATAATTAAAAGAAAATAATTGTTAAATACCTCCAGGTTTGTATGTGCATTTATGTGTTCCTGGTCACATTAGCCACGTTGAGAGAGTATAGATACATCCTAATGTGTTCCAATCATAATGCTATTTTCCAAAATATTTTTGGAACTTCTTTCTCAAAATTGCAGAATTGCACCACAATTGTGTGTGTATACATGTAAATATATGCATGTTCACTTATAGATGCATACATATTTATGTATATTACATATACATAAACTTTGTATATATAGATAGATAGACAGATGTA
The DNA here is from genome assembly GCF_036850995.1 of Saccopteryx leptura. NCBI lineage: Eukaryota > Metazoa > Chordata > Mammalia > Chiroptera > Emballonuridae > Saccopteryx > Saccopteryx leptura. The sequence continues at coordinate 374,089,116 of NC_089504.1, read as the reverse complement.
TATGGCAGCAACTTTCACATATAGAATCCAAGGTGGCTCTTTTTGAAAAACAACACTTCTGGAGATGTTCAAGCAGAATTCTGGCAAACACACATCAGGCATATTCTAGAGGAAAGAGCTGCGTCAGAAAGAGAGTTAGACAAGGTGGCCTTTAAGGTCCTTTCCAATGCTGAAATTCCTTGTAATATATATATAATTTGTTATTTTTAAAATCACTTTCTGACATGACGGTCACACCTCACTAAAAGGCTCTCTAATTGCTGAATTAATTTTTATTGAGTCTTATCGTGAAGTCAGATAGGCCCCTGCTGGGTGCTCTCCTCTTATTCTTAGCAGGAGTCACACTAGCTCGTTTGGTGTCCCAAGTCCCCTCTAAGTCTGAAGTTCCTCCATGGCCGAGGTATACTTGTTCATCACTGCGCATTGGACTGGAATCAGAGGAACATGTAATAAATATTTTTAAATGAACAATAAATGTGTGTTGGATGACAAAATCATAGCTTGAAGAATCAACCTGAAAACCCCCTTGTCCTAATATCCCATGAATTAGTTTATGTAAGATTTACCCAGTGGTTCTCAAAGTGTGCGCCAGGATGCATTGGTGTGCCCTAGAATATTTCCAGGTGCACCCTATGGTATTCCAGAGAAATATGTGCCTGTTGGGGATCAAAAAACCAACCGGGTTTTTGGAGTTTATATTTTTGGGGGACAGAGGTGTGAGGAATTGTCTGTAAACTGATAGTCTGCCCAACCCCCTACCTCACTTGCCTGATTAGGTTGCAAAAGGTTATTAAGCTGTGGTGCTGGACTGTTTACACTACCCTCCATGTTCCCCGGAAAGCCTGGAGGCAAGTTTCTTCTATCTTTTGTTTGGTGTAAAGTTAAGATGACATGTATGGTGGAGGTTTTCTGCACTCAACACAATTAAGAGTAAAAAGAGAGGAATTCTTCAATGTATTGATGAGGAAATAAGAGTTTGCCTTTCAAATATATGCCCAAACATTGAAGAAATCACTAGGACACTTCAGGCTCACGTTTCTCATAAACACAAGAATGAAAAAACTTAACACATTCGTGCCGGGACCTGCCGAATTTACTAAATCTCACTAAGAATGTATCTCTCTATATATAAAAAGATAACATTTTTGTCATTTTTTTTCACTTTTTAACCCCTCTTTTTTACAAATTCTAAACAGCATAACTCAAAAAATGTAACATAAAAACGTTTTTTAATGTCAGAATAAATTTAATTTTGTTGTATTTATTTTGTTTAATTACCATAAAAGCACGCTTGGACTTGATATATTTTTCTTTAATATTTAACTTAATTGTTATAACATATTTCTCAGAAATTTGTATATGGTGCACCTACAATTACTTGTAGGATTTTAAATGCTCCCTGACTTCAAAAAATTTGAGAACCACTGGATTTACCAAAGGTTCCCACATGGAAGTCAGGCAGTGGGTTGGGTGAGGAATAGAGAGCCCTCATGTGCAGGAAGCAGACAGCATGGCCAGGAAGCCAGGAAGCACTGCACACAACTACAGGTGAGAAAGACTGCAGGAATGGCATGCAATTCAGAGGGGCTTGTCCTACCTGGGGTCTGTGGGGAGGGCAGCGCAATCATGGGGAAAGGGAAGCATGTCTAGTCCAAAAGAAAAGAAAATCAGAAGTCCAGAAGCAGAAAGATGCTAAAATTTTTGAACAGAATTGAACAGTCCCATTGGCTAAGGCATATAGTCTGTGGCAGAGAGTGACAGGAAATTAGATGTCGACTTTGGCCATGTAGAAAGAGCTTTCACTGACAAATGTGGCTCAGCTAAATCATGGCTCCCAAAGATATCCAAACTCTAATCCCTGGAACCTATATTTACTGTACACGGCAACTGTGATTTTGCAGATGTGATGAGATTGTCTTGGATTAGCCAACAGACTCTCCATGTAACTACATGTGTCCTTATAAGAGGAAGTCAGGGGGAGGATTGAGGGTAGAGAAGAAACCAATATGAAGATGGAACAGAGAGAGAATTGAAGATGCTATGCAACTGGCCTTGAAGAGAGTGGAAGGGGCCATGAGGCAAAGACTGCAAGGAATCCAGGCCCTGGAGTGGGAGAGGCCAACAGATTGTGCTCCGGAGCCTGTGGAGGGAGCGCAGCCTGCTGACACCTTGGTTTCAGCCCAGTGAGAAACTATGAATTTCTGACCTCCAAAACTTTAAGAGAATAAATGTGTATTGTTCTAAGCAACAACATATTTGTAGTAACTTGCTATGGCAACCATGGGAAATTAATACAACCAGGTTAAGGCATTTGAGTGTTATTTGTTAAGTGATAAAGAGGGTTAAATGTTCACACAGAAAAGGATGAAGGGGAGGCATGTAGAAAGAGTGGGGTGAGAAAAAAAAAAAATAGAACCATGGCTTGATTTTAGAAATGGATAAAATCTCCCAGGATATTTTGCTAGCAGAGCATTTTGGGATCCTCTGGGATGAAAGGTGCGGGAGAAAATGTAATAATGCTAATAAATATTCTATGATTTCCCTGGAACATGTCCTCGGGTGAACTACAAGGCAGCTCTAAATGTTACGGTAAGAGGTGTGGGGGACTCAGCAGTTTGGGGTCTCAGGGGTGCCATAGAAACCATGACTATGCTTGTCTCCATCCCCCTGGGACTGGCATCCTCACATGTCCTCCTCCCCAAACCATAATTCACAGGAGCTCCGGGGAGCGGCAGCAAAGGGCAGAGTCAAGAGCTGTTCAAGGCAACAATAGCAGGAAGAGAGTCATGAATTATTTAGCATTTAACCAAGGCAACTCGAGGCCTGTTCCAAATACTGAGCAAACAATGACTGGATTATTCAGTATGAACTTGGCATGAGTGGTCAGCCTAGACCACTAACGTTTATGATGGGGACGCTTGTCCATGCTGGGACCTGAGGCCTGCTGATTCATCTCCCTCCGAGGTCACAATCTGGCAACTGAGGCTCCTCTCCCCAACCAGCAGATTGGGGAGACTCAAGGGACTCAAGGATCCCAACCCTTCCGATGCTTCATCATCTGCTGAGAGTCCTTACAGGGTCAACAGTGGACATGACCTTAAAGCTGAGAGACCCCATATTTTAAAACAAGGGGTATCCACTCTATCTCAGCACTGAATAAGGCTGGAGATCATAGCACTAAACCCTCTAATTTCACAACTGAGAAAGCAGGGTCTGGAAAGTCAGATGACCCAGTAGAAAAGGCCTCTGATTGCCCAGCCAGGGACCTTGCTCCTGAATGACAGCCCCCTGGTCAGTTTCTTTTGGGGAACAGGAAGCTCAGGCATCATTACCTGGGACCAATGTTTTGGGGAAATAGGTACTATGGTTGCTCTCTAGAGAAGAAAGAGACTTCTCCCCAGGGACCTTGCTTTTCCTCCTGCATCCGGGTCCACTCTGGACCTGGGCCCAAGTGCAAGCAGAATTAATGGGAAAGGAGCAGTGAACATGGAATCAAATGGACTTGCATCTAAAATTCTAACCCTGTCATTTACTTGCTGTGTGATCACAGGTAATTTGTTTGACCTCTCTGATCTCTAGTTTCCTCAGGTATAAATATAAGATAATAATTTCTATCTCAGAGTTGTTGCAAAGATTAAAGTACGTGATACAATGAATGCAAAAGTGCTTAATGAAATGCTTAGAAGATACTAGTGCCAGATAAGCACATGCTGGATCTGAATTTAAATGAGTTTTGTAGGAACACAAGTATGAATATGAAGGCTTCTAAAAAAAATACCTTCACTCACAGCCTTTGGTAAATATCTAAAAGTCTACCATTAGCAATATAGACTTTAGGCTCTAGAGGGACTGTCCATTTTGGGGAATTCCCATTAAAATAAAATCATTCTCGAACCTCAAGCCGACATTACTTAACAGCTCAATAAGAATTAATTGCTAGGAGGAACAGTCGAGGTCCTGCAAAAGTAGGAGAGAGGACGTAAAAGAGGGGAACAGAGAGGCAAGCTGTGCTGAATGGAACCAAGTATTGGTCAAATTCTCAATGTTCTTTAGGCCAAAGGGACATGGGAGCTAGAAACCCAGTGAGACTTCTAAATTCTAAAACCATCTTTGCTTTATTTTCTTGCTTCCCTGTTCTGCAACAACTAAAATTGTGTACAGAGAGAGTAGGTAGGACCCACCAGCCTCCCCTAGATGTGCACACTTGTTTGGGCTTTGTGTCTAAAGTCAGGGAATGTGCACCTACATGCCCAGTTCAGTCATTTCTTCCTAAATATATCTGGCCTGTTGCAATTCAATCTACAATTTATTAGACTCCTGGAGACATCAAGAGCAATGAAGCCACATCTTCCTCTTAAAAAGTTCACCTTTAAGCAGAGGATACAGATTTGAAACAAGTGATACAATGTAGCAATCTCATTAGAGAAACATGACCACTAAGGGAAAACAGTAAAGGGAAGGATTTTTTTTTTCCTGGCTTAGGGATTTGGAATTGGGGGAGATCTGGAAGTCTTCACAAAGAAGTTTCAGTGGGGCCTTTAAGAAAGAAACAATCTGGTTAGAAAGAAACTTCTAACAAAACAGGAGAGCATTAGTCAAAGCAGATGTTCAAGAGCCAAGCAGATTCGGTTGCTGCACCACTCTGGTGGTCATGCCAGTTAGTCAACTATTGTCTCTCAGCTCAGAAGCCCCATTCTTTCGCAGCAATGTGAAGCTGGGGCTGGGTGTCTGCAGGTTACCATATGCTGTCAGTGGCTTCCTCTGAAGACCCACCAAAAGAGGACCCTTGAGTGAGACTAGAAGGCAGAGGGGGGTACAAGATTTGCCCCTTTCCATTGGCTTGCTCTTCCTGACAGCATTGTCTCATTCCTGGCTTCTCCCCGGGAAGGAGCTATTGGTTCCAATTGCCAAGATCCTTGACTCCCAGCTTTATTGTGCCCCCTTGGAAGTACAAGCCCCAGCTCTGCCTCATCAGAGATGTAAACCCAGGAGCACGAGGGCCTTTCTTCGGACTCCTGAAGGACAGGAGAAGCTGAGAAACCTTCCTCCCTGAGGCTCCTGTAGCTGTGAGCATCTCTCCCTCCTTAGAAAACCTCATCTCCGCAGAGCTCCTTCTCTGAGCGTCCAGGTTCTAATACTCCCAATATCTTTTCTTTGGCCCCCCACCCCCAACTTTAGGATTGTAGCTGCTTCTGTAGTTATAACTTCTGTAATACCTCAATGTTCCCTTTTTGATTCTTTTGGTCTTCCAAAACTTGTCTAATCAACTACCTATTTTAAATTTTCTCTGTTCATATACCTAGGGAGGTTTCTCTCTTCCTGCCTGCATGCTGGCTGATACATCACCCATGAGCTCCAAGAAGCCTGGAGACCCAGGGTGGGAACTGGACTGTGGAGGGCTTTGTGTACCACCAAGAGTGTTAGACTCTGTTTTGTAGATAAGGGATGAGGAGCCCCTGCAGGGTTCTAGGAAAAAGAATGCATAATTTAGGCTGTGTTGGCAGGGGGTCACAGGACTAGAAATGATGACTGAAAGCAGGGAAATGAGTTAGAAAGACATCTCAATAATCCTGGCAAGGCATGTTAAGAACCTGGACATGGCAGAGGGAATGATAAGAAAAGAAGTAATTTGAAAAACCATTCAGATGTTTCATTCTATTGGTAGGTTTCATGCAGATATGCCTTTGGTGGGAGCAGGCTTAGATTCTCTACTTCATCATTATAGTGTGTCCCAACTCTTCCGTGGGGGGTAAAGAGATGTGGCATCTGAAGAAAAACAGGTTCCTGAAGAGGCAGGGGCACTCTAGGTGAAGAGATGGCCCTGGCTTGGAATTCTACCTCCACCACAACCTAGGGGGACTATTGTACACAACACTTAACAACATGTCAACTCTCAGTGTCCTTACCTTCAAAATAGAGCCAATTGCACCTACATTAAACGGGCTTTTAAGTGTTGTGTTTCTTTTTAAATTTGGGTTAATTTTATTTTATAAAGTTAAATTTAATGGGGTGACATTGATCCATAACAGTACAGTGTTTCTTAAACAAACTGATCATTAAAATTACCCGGAAAGCCTTTGAAAAATGTCAATTTTCACCTCTTGCCCTAGTAGACATACTTAATTAAAATTTCCCAAATATGGATCCTGGTGATTCAAATTTACTTTTCAGTCTCCCAGGTAATTTTAGCAAGAAGCCGTGTTTGGAAACCACTGACTGAATTTACTATGGATCATGCATGTGAGTGTGTCGAGTTGACAGTTGGCCGTCACCATTGCCCACGCGTATTTCCTCGTGGCACGCAGCACTCTAGTGCGCACAGGTGTCCTCGCGCGAGCCCCGCGCTCGGCCGGCAGGCGCCCTCTGGTGGTAGCAGCATGCTTGGCCCTCGGGTAGGACGACTCAAGAGCGTGTAGGACTGAGTCTAGCTGCTTATTAGCACACACTGCCTCATTCAAACACTCTTGTATCAACACATCCTGACAACACGCCCCTAATAATAAGCTACTTATGCTTGAATCCTTTTCTCAAGGTCAACTTTTGGATGAACCAAACCTAAAACAGATGTACTTAGTCACTTTTAGAGTCTCACCCCTTCATACTCTACAATATCCGCTTCCAGTGACTGTTAGAGTGCCTTACTCCTATTGCTAATTGTCCCTATAGATCATTTTTTATCTCTTCTGATCATTACAATAACCTTAGGCATTAGGAAATACTAGCATCCTGTTTCCAGGTGAGGAAATTGAGACCCCAATTGTCATTTCATTTTAATTTAAAATTTTTGTTTTTAATTTATTGTGTTGACATGGTTTCAACTGTCCCGCTCAATATAACACCCTCTGCACACCGCATCCTGACCCCAGGCTCCATGCAAAGGCTCTTCCTGTCCCTGTTTCACATCTGTTGCCCCCCATCCCCACCCCCTCCGTTTCCTTCTGGTTATCACTACCCTGTTGTCTGTATCTATGTGCTATGTGTATATAATTTGACTGAATCCTTTCACCTTCTTTGATCCCATGTCCTCCTCCTCCTTCCCAAGACCTCAATTGTTAAATGATTCATACAAGGCAACAAAGAAAAGTAATACCAAGGCTTAAAATTCAGTTTTTCTTTCATAACAGCAACAGTTCTGAGAATCTGATGAAATGTGCACAGCCTCCACTAATTCCCTCTCTCCAAAATTGCAGCCACTGACTTACAGTTTTTTAAAAATTTCTGGAAATGCATGGACTTCAAGTGTGTCTACAGATCCTTGTAGGAGAAGTTAAGGGGTCACAGACCCTTTGTAAGAAGACCTGCATTTCTGAATGCTCCAAGTTTCTTCTCACCAGACTCACCTTTCTCCTAATATTTTACTCAAGGCCACATGACCCACCATGAGCTTTGGATGTTTTGTGTTAGAACATCAGGGGGCAGTCAACGGTGTGTACATAGGGAGGAAAGAAAGGCCCCTGCTATCTGAGAGTGTTCATTGACAGCACTGACAACTAGCAATCAAACTAAAACAAGAACGATAACAATACCATAAGAAAAATAAATCTTTGAATAGATTTATTTTCAGAACCCAGGTTGCAACAATAACAGCAACTCAATAAATGGTGTTCTTCCAATGCAGTAAAAGTTTCATTTCAAAAGAAGTAATAAAACCTCTACTTTATTCATCAGGAAAGATGTTCTACAGGTGCCATCTGTGTGATATTTGACGTATGAACATCTGAGACAATGCTTTGACAGTGGCCATCCCCCCAGAGGCAAAGGTACTAACTGAAGAACCACAGTGTCTGACCTAAATTTCAGTACTCAGGTTCACTAGCATGGAACTTTGGGCAAGTCACTTAGACCCTCTGTGCTTCACTTTCTTCATCTGTGAAATGAAAAGGGCAATAATAGTACCTACTTCCTCATGCTGCCACTGTGAAGAAAGGAATCCATACTTACAACACACTGAGAACCATGTCTGGCACTCAGCAAGAACTCAGTAAATATTAATCATTCACCTTAGCCCGAGATCCTTGGGAAACAGTTCTTGGGACAATACTCATATGACAACCCTTAATAGGGGGAGGAAATACATAAAATGTCAGGAACAAGAATGAGGGAAAAGGGAAAAGAACGGGAATGGAGGGAAAGCAAATACAAGGTCCAAGGTCATGCGTTAACAAGACAATCAGCGCCACGGAAAGCATCACTGGTCGGTCAGTCCAACGGTCATCTCCAGAGAGGCCACAGAGAGCTACCACATTTAAAATACACCATTAAGCCCTGACTGGATAGCTCATTTGGTTAGATCATTGTCCCAAAGTGTAGAAGTTGCTGGTTTGATCCCCAGTCAGGGCACATACACTAACAGATCGATGTTCTTGTCTCTCTGTCTGTCCCTTCCTCTCTCACTAAAATCAACAACAAAAAATTAGCACTTAAGAAAAAAAGAATACACCATCAAGAAGGAAAAAAAAACTGAGCAATTTATATGCTCTCTCCTTTCTAGCTGCACTCTTCCTGGTCATAGTTCACCTCACTGAGAATTTCTTGTGTTCTGAACTGTGTGGCAAGGCCTCGTTGGGTCATTTCTAGAAAAACCAGAGCCTTTGTGTGTCTGGTCAGTACAGAGTGAGGCCTAGGACAGCAGGTCACCCTACTGAGAGGATTGCAGAAGTGGTCGATTCTCTCAAAATTGTTATTTGCAAACATGCAATTTACCTTTTTCTGCCAACCAAGTAGCTGTGATCTTACCAGTGGGTCTTAAACCGAAGTTTTTTCTCCTATTTTATGCTCAATTAAAGAAACACTAGATTAAATCTCCCCCCACTGAATTCAATTTAAATTCCATAAAAGAACCACAGTGAATCTTTGAGAAGGGATGGATCTGTAGCCAAGAATCAGATGCATGGTCAAGATCAATAGGAGATTTCATTTTGAAACTCTACACTGTGTTTCAGAACTGAGGTGGAGCTAGAGGAGAGATCTACCAAGAAGAATTCAGGCTACATTCAGCTCCAGAATCTCAAAATACTGACCAACAGAAACTAAACCTAAGAACCTGGGAGCATCCCAGGCAGAGGCAGGAAGGTTCATGCTAATGGGCAGTGCCATAGGTTCACTTGGAGCAGACTGTGAGACAGAGAGATCAACAACTGTGAAGGAAAAGGGAGAGTGGGCAGAGGGAGAAGAGGAACTATGAGGCAGATGCAACAAGCTTCAGCCAAGTCAACCCGGCAGGGAGCCCTGGAGTGAGCAGTGCCTGTCAGGTTACCTTGTAATGGCCCCATCTTGTTCAGGCATCCAACACATGCTGCCTTAGAAAATGTGGCCTCACGTGAGGCCATGCCTTCCACCGAAATAGACCCTGAGAGGCTGAGAGCAAGAAGATGCCCATTCCACATCTGGGAAACAAGTTCTTCCCTGAAGGGGATCTAAGATGATGCCTCTCCATGTCTTCCACAATCTACACCCCTGCCACCTGGATCCACTTGTCCATGTACCTTTAGGGATTAGCCCCTCCAGAATGTTGGTGGGCCCGTCTTCCTGAGGAGAAACTTAGAACAGGTAACTGATGAGAAGATCCAAACCCAGTTGTCTTGGGTCATGATTGATACTTATTGTCTCCATCCCCCAGAATCCAGTCTAGACTCCCCTCCCCCTTAGCTGGCCCCTCTCTGCTGGCACAGTAGCTTATCTAGCAGCAGGGTTCTAATCCAAGAGGTCTTGAGCTTCTGGCCATCATGTCATTCTCAGGACTGGGTCCATTTACAGTCATGAATAGACAAGGCTGTGTCTAAAAAATACCCACAATTATTGATCTCGGCCCCATTGTGCCCTACAGTTCCACCCAATCATGATTATCATGATCTGTTACTTTCACAAAGCTTGTCATTCCTCTTCTTGTCCATTAATCCATGAACAAGACACACTGTGCCCAAAGCGGAAAAGGCACAGCCATAGCATATAATTCAGTGGAAATCTTCCTGTGTTCCGGTGATAGTGTACCTTTAGGGGAACTAGGACCTCTAACCCTACAGAGCTTGAGCTGCAAAAGTTCTCCAGTGGGCATTAGGAATGTCATAAGGAGGTCAGTTCTGCTTCCACATTTTGATTATTGGAATCATGTGGTTTGTAAAAATTGGTTTTGTTTTTTGTTTTCTTATTGGGGAAACAGTGAATATTATATGGAACCCCGTCCTTTTATGTCGGTGCCTCCAAACTAATGCTCCATCCATGCCTTTAGAAAACCATTCTAGTGCTCCACCAGGTCAACAGAATCTGGGTGGTGTGGAAAGTGATGTGTCTAATGGACCCATGGTCATGGGACCACTCCACACCTCCTTTGCTATAAGCTAGGTTCCCTGGTTTGGCACAGTGAATGTACAAGTCAGAGAGGGTGAACCAAACTCTCCACATATTTTCTGATGATAGTTCTGGCTGAGACCTGTGAACGAGAAAGACAAATCCATGCTTAAAATATGCCTATTCTTGTGAAAATAAAACACAGGCCCTTGCTTTTTCCAAATGGAAATATAGTTAAGAGTGGAATAAACGTTTATATTCTTATTAAATTCATATGTCAAACTTCTAGCACCCATTGTTATGGTATTAGAAAGTGTGGCCTTTGGGAGGTGCTTAGATTATGAGGATGGAGTCCTCAGGAATGAGATTAGTACCTTTATAAAATATTCCCCCAAGAGTTCCCGTCACCATTCTGCCACGTGAGGACACAGCAAGAAGACAGCCATCTCTGAACCAGGAGCCTAGTCCTCATCAGACACCAAATCCACCAGCACTTGGATCTTAGACTATCAGGCCTCCACAACTCTGAGAATAAACTTATGTTGTGTATGAGCTAACCAGTCTATAGTATTTTTGTTGTAGCCAGCACAGACTAAGACAGGAATCCCCTTTCCACCAGATGTTCAGTTGGCTCCTTCAGGAATCCTGTCACTCTGGAATCTCAGCTTTAGTCTCTGTTGCAGGTAGCCTGAACTCTGATCAGTGGCAGAAGTCAGGCTTGGTGAGTGGGAGTCCATGTTCTTGGGCCCATGAATGCCCTCCATGTTTTCCACCATGACCCACTTATTCATATACCCGTGGCTGATGTCAGCGGGCAGGTCATTTTTTCTTGGCAGTTATTTAGTGCCTCTTTCCTGGGGGATAATCTCTGGTGGCACAAAGATCTTCACTCATGACGCTCACTTCCATATGACCATCTGCATGCCCTTACCCTAGACCTCCCATGGTCCAGTCTTCCCTTCTTTGTCATTCTAGGTCCCTGAGCAGTCAGCCAAGATTGTAGGTGTTACTAACCAGGGCACTGCCCATAGCTAACCCGCCTAGGTTGAGCTGGTAACCAAGTAATTGAAGCTCAGATGTTGTACCTAAGAATCCTGGGGTTAGTCCTCAGCTTTCTCAGCCCCTCTGCTTGAGCTTCTCTGTATGCAAATCAAAGATGCCCTCTGGCTTTCACACCTGGCTCTCAACTGTCTGCTACTATCAGCTGTTTATTTTCTGTCTGCGGAGTGTGAATAACCCCTACCAATAGCCACCCAATCCTGTTAACCTTATAACGAATATTTTCTCCATTCCTTTCAGACACCTGCCATACTGTGCCCACGACTGCATTCCCTCTGCCAGTACACCAGCCGGGAGTTGTAACCATTGGACCCCCACTTTGTGTCGGAAGCTTCTTTAGTCCACTTGCCTCCAGTGAGGGAGTCCCGCCAGCCAGGAGGTTAGAGATTCGGCTCCCAAATCTCATCTTGATCATATCTTTGTTTTCTCCTAGGTTAGTATCTTTGCAGGTTGGACTCTCTAAAACCAACTCTGAGATAGTACAACATATTAGTAAGGGGTCAACATCTGTGAAAAGAAAAAAGAATCAGGGTTGGGAAAAGGGAAGTCCAGCTGTGATTCAGACCAACAAAGCCTCAGCCAACCCCAGAGAGCCTTGGATTGACCCTTGCCCATCAGTGTTGTTCCTTACCAGGCTGGGTTGGCTGGGCTCTATACCTCCCCAGGATCTGTCACCAAGCGGGGACCTCTCTAGGAAGGCCATGACTTTGGTGAGGCAGCCAGCCATTGGCAATTGAGACAAACCCTGAAAGAGCTGAGAGCCAGAGGGCATGCCCAGAGCTGGGCAGCAAATTCTAGAGGTCTGGGCAACGCTTCTGGCTTCTGGGTGTTTAACGCACTCAGGAACTGCTGTGTCCCTAATTATAGCCTCACTTTTGCCATTCCAAAGCTAAAACATGGCTGCAGTAGCACCTCTGTTTTCTCTCTGGCTCTCTCTGTGCCTCTTAGTCACTGATCAGAATTCCCATCTAGCAAGGCTAGTTAGGGTGTGCCCGGAATCCAGAGTTCTTGATGACTAGTTTCTGATTAGCAGTTCTTTGCTTATTCTGGTGTCTCCTTATCAAACGTTCTTCCCACCTGCAGGGCATGTATTTGTTGTATACAGCATCTGTGTACTTTACGGATATTTCACTTTGTAGGTAACCTCCCCCAGGCTGCAAGTAGAATTCCATGTGCCCTGCGGGTCTTCATTTAGATAACAATTAACTAAAAGGGAGAGAATGAAGACCTGCTGTAAGCCCAGAATTGCCCTGTTTTCGTGTCTCTCTGTCTGATTGTCTCTCTCCCTCTCTGTCTCTCTCTCGCTCTCTCTCTGATGCACACACACGCACGGACACACCAGTCCCTCCAGCTGGCATTTGACGAGCACCACAGTACATTGCTAACGCTGGTTGTAGCAGCTGTCCATTCCCTGAGCGTTTCAGCCCATTCACAGAGTGTCAGGCACTGGGGCTACCTGGGGGATGAATGGCACAGTCCCTGGCCTCTTGGAGCTTGCAATCTCCATGGGGAGACTAACCAGGAGAGGCGATTGCAGTGACCTGTGACGAGTTTGGGGACTGTGGTGACACTTGTTCCTGTGAAGATCATGTGTGGCATAAGCTAAGAGATGGAGAAAATGGTGTCTTTTCAAGCAAGGAGGGAGAGAACTGTCTCTGCAAGGGCATGACAGCATGGCCCGAGGGAGCTGCAGTGATGGGGAGGTGGGAGCACTCACTGTGGGAGAAACCCCAAGAGATGAGACTCCTGGGGGCTGGGAAAGCAGAGTACATCTCAGAAAAGCCAGGTAAGCTACGATGGGGTCTTTTAAACTGGTGAGGGGCACAAGCACATGGTTCAGGAGAAAGAGCAGCCTAGCCACACTGTGGATAGAGTACAGCAGATCGAGTCTCAAGACCAGTGCAGGAAGACCCGGGGGACAGCACTGCGCTGCTCTCGGCAACGATGGGAGAGTCTGGTTGCAGCCGCAGCAGGGGCAACAGAGAACACAGGAAATATGTTCACAGGAACATAGGTAGAAATATGAAGAAGTAAAACTATTCAAAGTTAGAAATCTGGGATGAGGGAAAGTGAGGACTCCAGGGTTTTCAGATTTCTGGCCTAGACAAGATGAGATGGCAAAGGCTTGGAATCCAGTGTACAATTAGGGAGGGATGTCTGATAAGCAACTGCACATATGGGCTTGAAGCTTGGGTATAATATCTGTGTCAGAAATACAGATTTGAAGGCAGCAGAGAGGTTGACGTGACATGTAATGTGGCAGTTACTTCTGCAAAGCAGAACAGCCACACCTGTCCTCATACCTTTTGTTGTTGGGAGAGGAGTAGCAAGAAGCAGGTAGGCACACTGGAAATTAGGTACAAGAAGCTACATAGGTTTTGAAACTGAGAATAGGATCCCAGATGATGCAGAGGAAAGTAAAACCTCCCATTCAGAAGAGTTTACAAGTCAAATCCCTCCCTTGGCCCTTTAACAAAGAGGAAAGAAAGAACAAAGAATGGCAAACAGAGGGTCTTTAAATAAATCATAATTAGTAACACACACATGGGCTCAGTGTGGGCGAACAATTAGACAGCTAATTATATGAAAGCTGCATGTTTATGAAGCCAGAGTCTCACCCCCAAAATGAGGAGCTTTCTGCTACTGCAAAAGTGCCTGGAGGGACTGAGGCTCCAAAAAACAGTTAGTAAAGATAGCGCGTGAGTGCGTGCATGCGTGTGTGTGTGTGTGTGTGTGTGTGTGTGTGTGTGTGTGTGGTGGGGATACTATGCATAAATCTACATCCGAAGACTTTGTGAGCACCTGCAATAGCAGCTGGGCTTCTGGCCTAACTGGAAGAGAAATGGATTCTCTTCACCAAGTACCACTCTTAAAAAATGCTGCCCTCCAGCTAAAGGCTCCACTGGCTACCCCAGGGCTCTTGGGGCTGGATTTATGCATAGCAAGGGCTCCATCTAGTGATTGATGCTGGAATCACTCACAGTGTCTACTACCCTGTGGATCTTGAGGACTCTATCCTAGTGGTACATACACAACCAGAGAATTCTAGTGTAGTAAGTAAAGTAAGGTATGTGCGTAGGTAGAGGACTGATTCCTGGTTACTCACATCTTGAGCTACTGGTAGAAACAGATTAAATATTCATCAACAGTGGAACTGTAGAAATAGGCTAGGCACAGGAAACAACTGTAGGTTTTTTGGTATTTTCTTGTTTCTCTTTTGCAGTATATTTTGCACAATCCTGTTTGTCTTCAACAGCCTCAGGCTTTGGGGATAGTTGGCAGTTTAATTGTGGTTTTCTCTCTTTTTTTATTCTTTGCCTGTTTAAAAAGAAAAACTTTAACTGAGTAATTTTAAAGTTTTAATTGGCTTTATTGAATGATTTATGAATTGGACAGCATCCCATCTAGCAAATAAGTAGAAAGGAGCTCCAAGATAAGAAGCTGTACAAAAAAAAAAAAGACATTTTTAGGCAGGAAAAGGAAGTTTCTAGCAAAGAGTAGATTATTTCAAGCAAAATCAGCTTTCATTGAAAAAAAGCAAGGGTCGATGGGGTCAATTATCTCACTAGTTCTGGCCAGGTAATTCCAGGTTGACTGGTCAAGGTTACATTCCTGGAAAGGCCAAACCTGCAATTAGGTTAGGTGTTAAGCCTTAGTTTGCTGATGTGGGACTTAGCACAAGTGACTCCATGTTGGTTCTGTTGTCTCTTTTTTAACATGTCTCATGAACATGTGGAACAAAGGCTTCTTCAGAAGCAAAAGATTAGGGATTTCATCAGGCTGGATGCCAGGTACACATATCAACCTAAAAAATCAATGATCAAGACCCCTGAAGGGGCAAGAAATGGACAGCGAGGTCCAAGTTTTCTCGAGAAGTTTCCTTGCCTCAGTTTCTCTCTTCACCTTGCTTAGGTTTTCTTCCTCTGTGACTCATGTATTCATACACAGGCAGCTTTTAGTCAGGGACACCCTGTGCAGGAAGTGACTAGACAGAAGCTAGAGAAAGTTGAGAGGATGAAGGCGGTCAGTGCTGAGTGGGAGAAAGAAACGGGAGGCAAACATTTTTACTATTTGTAGAGAAAAGATTTGGGAGCAAGAGCCACCTTAAAAAGAAACAGAGGGCACTTCTGATCAAAGAAATCAGCAATTAAAAACCTATGGGGTCTTGAGAGATGGGAACTGTCAGCAGGTCTGGAGAACAGCAACAACTCTGCAAAGCTGTGAGGCTTTAAGAGATCTCACCTTGGGAGAAGTGATAATACTTTCCAGTGCATTCTGGCTCTAACTACAAGTTGTTTGTCAACCCTGCTGAAGGTGATTCAAGGATAGAGAAGAGGAAAAGAAGCAGACACTGCACTGTACCATACACCGGGGAAACTCAGAGGTAAACAGGCCAGTATTGAGGTGCATCCCTGTCCCTGGAATGCATGTGAACCCCACCCCGTCTGCCCCGACACAGACCACCACTCTCAGGAACAGAACTAGCACTCAGACTTCAAATGCGCTATATATTTTGCACATATGTGCAGAAACAAGGTTGTTGCCCACACTTCTAGTGGAAAAACTGTAGTCTGAATAGAAAAGGAAAAAGACTATTTCACTCTATGAAATTGTCTATATGAAATCAGAAATAAAACTGCAAGAGAGGCAAAAAAAAAAACCAAAAAAAAAAACCAAAAGGACCTTGAGCAGAAACTCTTTCCTGGGCATAAAAATGAGTTGAACTGAGCAAAATCATAAATGCAAACCATCCACATCACCTTTGCCACAGGGGACGGTGCCCCAGAATAGAATTTAATGCCAAATTAAATGTTCCAACCACCTCTTCGAGCAACAGAGCTATAAAGGAGGCAAACAAATCAAGGTGGCTGCCGTTATTGCTGCAGGATACTGGCCGATAGCACATAAATACGTGTACAGAAGCTAGTTAATCTGGGTGTGGGCTGTCTTGGGCCCAGAAGGGTCAGAGAATAAGGGGTCAATCATCCCAAAAGGCACACCTGAGAGGTAAGGGAATCCATCACATTGATTTTTTCCTCTGGTGCCTCAAATGGCATTTTCCTGTTCTTTGCAGAGGCTGTAGAACTTGCTAGACTTTACCTGCTGCACTGGAAGACTATGGATTACAACCCAGCCACCTGGACAGAGGAAAATGGGGAAGGGAGGTCCACAGCACAGATTTAGTACCAGAGAAATAATGGTGACTCCTGCTTGCTTCAGCAACAATTACCCCACAGTATAAGAAGTGTGAACAACAAAAACCACTGTGGACTTAAATTCAGATCTGTATCCCTTTACCAGCTCTATGGTCCAGGGCAAGTCATTCCAGTGAGCACCCTGGACCTCAACATCTTTCTGTTTGAGCAGGGTTGAATGTGGACAGGATGTTTTTGAAAATTCCTTTCCAGTGTTTTGTTGTTGTTGTTGTTTTAGGTGAGAAGCGGAGAGATAGTGAGACAGACTCCCAAATGCCCCCCAACAGGGATCTACCTGGCAACATCATCTATAGCTGATGCTGAAGTACCGAGCTATTTTTAGCGCCTGAGGCTGATGTGCTCCAATGAAGCTATCTTCAGCATTCTGGGCCATGCTCAAACCAATCAAACCACTGGCTGTGAAAAGGAAAGAAGAAGAGAAGGGGTATGGGGTTTGAGGGGAAAGAAGCAAATGGTCGCTTCTCCTGTGTGTCTGTGCCCTGACCAGGAATCAAACCAGGGATGTCCATACACTGGGCGACCCTCTATCCACTAAGCCACCAGCCAGGGCCTCCAGCATGTTCTTTGATGTGGGATAATTTGCATAAGGATAAAGGAAGGAATGGCTCTAAATAGAATGCACTAATGACCAACATTGGTCATGACCACTAAAAGATCGATAATTACTTTCGCTTCCACAGGGCTTATCTATAGTTCTACCATGAACTATTATTTTTATCTTTAGAACACAAACAAAAAAACAAACAAACAAAATCAGCAACTTACCTCTAGCGAAAAACACATACAATTTTCTCATTTTGTAACTGTATGCCTAGAAATCTCATACTAAACTATATTACTTTAAACCAAATACCATTTTCCCTGTAGGAAGGTTGCTATAATTGGGAATTTTGTGCCACATCAGGCATTTGGACTCAAATAAATCATAGGCATCAACAACATTATGATATAAGAGGAGAAATAAAACCATAAACTTCTATAATCACTAAAATAGTAAAATTGTGCTCCAACTCACATAAAAGAGGCATAAGTGTATTGTATATGTCAGTTATACAAGAGACCCTAATGTGCTGTAAATTGTATACAGGACACATAAAACTCTAACATTACTGTACCATAAATTCATCCTGAAGCCAGAGTACTAGCTATAATAATTTAATTAAACGCTAAGTGAACAATAACTTGATTTTCCTTCTTAGAATTTAGAAGAGCTTGTTGAGGCTGATTTAACTAACTTTGATCTCTTAAAAACAACAACAAAAATTAAGTCAATGTGTTCTTTTTCCTTTTGGTCATTTCTGTAATAAGCAGAGGAATTTGATCTATTCCACTAACTACGGAGCCATCTCAAAGACAGTAGATGTCAATACACATTTGTTTTTTGAAGATAATGTGGCATTTCTCCTCCAAATGAACATTATTTAAACAAAAGCTTATCTAGCCTATTTCCCCTTCACCCCTTCTTGTCTTCTGCCTTGTTCAAAAGTTGTACTCTGTGTTGAACCAAATAAAGGCCAACCAATAAGAGAACAGTAAGTGCTACTTAAATGACTCCACATGACACTTTGTTGACAGCTATTAGAGACCTTCACACCGTATCAGAAAAAAGAAAACAATTACAAGTCATCCAATTGACCTTTTAAAAATGCTAAAACATTTTTTTTCAGACATAAGACAGTTACAGGAAACATTGACTATCTACAGCTTTTGTAGGAAAAATAATCACCTCTAATATTTTCATATGCTTTACCATTTGGTACTATATTGTAATTTGATTATCTTAGTTATTTAGTTAGGAGAATATGTCAGGCACTAGGATTTCCTATTTTATGATTAAAGAAACAAAGGTTTAGATAGCTTAAAGAAATGATTGGGGTTTCTAAGCTAGAGAAAGGAATTAAGAGTTGAGGCATCGCTACAGAAGTATGGAGAGGTGCTGTCCACAAGTAGTTCATGAATACTAAAACACGGAAAGGTAACTTAGAGATAACACTGCATTCAGAGTCACCTTCATAATACTCAGTTCATTTAAAATGGCCCATGGCACTCTGCTCTCTGCAGGGACATTCCTAAGTGGGGTTACTATCCCACAGAGCAGAACATCTCATTTTTTGACAAAATCTTTTAATTGTGAAAAAGTCTTCCTTCATTTATCCTAATTCTGTTTTCTGGAATCTAAAAGAGTATGCAGAATTCTTCTCCCATACAATATTTCAAATACGTGAAGGCAGCAGCATGTGTCCCACTCATAAGGCACAGCTCATAGATTCTCTCCCCCTAGTGCCTATTGTTTGACTTATATATGCCACTCTGCACTCTGAAAGCCAGGTGCCAGAGGTGACCGTACAACTCCTAGAGCACCTGAGTGAATATAATGGACTGAGATTTCTATTAATATAGCTTAAGATAACAGTAATTGTTGGCTCTTCTTAGGCTTGCATCCAACTGAAATCTTTATGGGTTTTTTTGTTGGGTTTTTTTTTTTTTGTTTTTGTTTTTTTTTTGCTTCTCTTCCAAGTAAGAGGTAGGAAGATAGTGAAACAGACTCCCTCATGTGCTCCAACAGGGATCCACCCAGAGACTCCCATCTGGGGCCATGTTCACAACTGAACTATTTTGAGCACGTGAGGTGGAGGCTCCACGGAGCCATCCTCAGTGCCTGGGGCTAATGTGCTCGAACTAATCAAGCCATGGCTGCAGGAAGGGAAGAGAGAGAGAGAAAAAGAGAAGGGAGAGGGGAAGGAGTGGAGAAGCAGATGGTCACTTCTCCTGTGTTCCCTGACTGGGAATCACACCCAAAACACCCACAAGCCAGGCCAATGGTCTACCACTGAACTAACCAGCCAGAGCCAATATCTGTTTTTTTCTTTTACACAATCTGCTCTTGAGGACATAGTTCTCTTCTATCAAAATCACATTAAGTTGTGACATTAACACATACAGAAGGCTTATCTTGATGTATTCAGTGTTACTCAATAGGAGTACTAATAAAATTTTGGACCGGATAATTCTTTGTTGTATGGGACTGTCCCATAAATTGTAGGATATAATTAACTATTAGTAACAACATTTAATTGTCACTGTGACAGTTCAAAATAATTCTATATACCCTCAAAACATCCTTAAGGAAGATATTCTACTGAAGTTGAGAATCTTTATCAAACTATCAGTTGAAATGTTTTGATGTGAAAAACAGAGCCCTTGGTCATGACATTATAAACTACATTTAGGGTTGACATGTATTTTATGATGAACATTCTATGAATGTGATTTTTATTCAGCTACTCACCCACCTGAATGTATAATATAGTAGACCCTCATTTCTCCTTATTTATAACAGTTGTAATAGAAATATTTAAAATCACACTTTCAGAATAATAGCAGAGAAACTTAGCATAGATAAAACATGACAATAGCTGATTATATAATAGTTAGTTGTGGAAGCTAATCTCCAAAGTTAGTTCCCCAACAAGTCATGCCACCTGCTGCTTATGATGTCTAGTCTCCTCTCCTTGGACATGGGCTAGAGCTCTGACTTGCTAAACCAACAAAATGCAGTATACATGATGCTCCGAAGGCTAGACCAAAAGAAGCTGTGCAGCTTCTGACTAGCTCTTTTGGAACCCTTAGCTTTCATGTAAGAAATCTGACTACCCTGAGTTGTTATCTAGTGAGACCATACATAGGTACTCTCTGCTGAGCCCAATCTTATAGCCATGGCCAATAAGGTGCCAGTCAGAAAGTGAAGGCAATTTTAACTTCCCAGATAAGCTTACACAGTAGCCAGATTTCACTGAATGACTTCACTCAATGCCTCCTGGAGCAGAAGAATGGCAAAGAGGAGCCTTCCAATATTCCTGACCCACAAATGTGAAATATAATACAGCTTATCAGAAGAGTTGGCATTTCTTTCTCCCTAAAGTTCATATTTTTCAGCAAACTACACATTCCTTTATTTGTCCATTCACCATATAGTTATTAAGCTCCTACTGTGTTCCAGCATTTTGAATGTCATTGGGAATAAAATGAGTGATAAAAAAACCGAGTGTCTCTGAATTTGGGACCATCACGTAGAATGTAAGAGACTCATCAGCCAATAATTAGAGAAGTATTTAAAGTAGCATGTCAGAGGTGAATTGTGATGCTGTGAAAATAGAGAAAGACATCGAGCTGGGGGAAAGAGATTTCACTGAAGGCCCTTGGGATGTAGGGAGTTATAAAAAGAAAGACAGAATTATCCAAGAAAATTGGAGAGGGTTAAAAGGACTTTTCAGGCAGAGGGAACAGCCTGTAATGGCAAAAAGTTTTAAAAGACCCAGTGCATTGGAGGATTAGTACAGCTAAAACCAGAGTGAGAGGAAGTACTATTGACCACTAGAAAACATGGGGATTAGGGTGCCAGCCACCCACACAGTCAAAAATCTGGATATGGCTTTGATTCCCCAAGAAATTTATTAATAGCCTACTACTGACCAGAATTCCCAATAACACAGTCAATTAACATATATTTTATATGCTATTATATTATATACTTCATTTTTACAATAAAGTAAGCTAAGAAAAAAATGTTATTAAGAAAATCATGGCTGGGCCCTGGCCAGTTGGCTCAGCGGTAGAGCGTCAACCTGGTGTGCGGGGGACCCGGGTTCGATTCCCGGCCAGGGCACATAGGAGAAGCGCCCATTTGCTTCTCCACCCCCCCTCCTTCCTCTCTGTCTCTCTCTTCCCCTCCCGCAGCCAAGGCTCCATTGGAGCAAAGATGGCCCGGGCGCTGGGGATGGCTCCTTGGCCTCTGCCCCAGGCGCTAGAGTGGCTCTGGTCGTGGCAGAGCGATGCCCCGGAGGGGCAGAGCATCGCCCCCTGGTGGGCAGAGCGTCGCCCCTGGTGGGCGTGCCGGGTGGATCCCGGTTGGGCACATGTGGGAGTCTGTATGACTGTCTCTCCCCATTTCCAGCTTCAGAAAAATACCAAAAAAAAAAAAAATCATGGCTGGCCTGTGGTGGCTCAATGGATAGTGTCAACCTGGAATTCTGAGGTTGCCAGTTCGAAACCCCAGGCTTGTCTGGTCAAGGAACATACAAGAAACAATGACAACAAGTTGATGCTTCCTGCTCTCCTCCTCTTTCTCTCTCTCTCTCTGAAAAACAATATAATAATAAATAAAATCTTTTTTAAAAAGAAAAGAAACTCATAAGGTTTGTCTGTGAGTTTTTTCCAAGTGTGGCAAATTTCAAAAAAAAAAATTCCAATATATTTATTGAAAAATATCCATGTATAAATGGACCCACATTGTTCAAACCCATGTTGTTCAAGGGTCATCTGTATTAAATAGTGATGAGGGAGACTGACACAGTACAATAGGACAAGAAACTGGAGAAGTAAACAAAAGCAAGATCTTTGAAAGTTGCTAAATGTAATAAAGGGTAGTCTGCCTCCAAGTTGGCCCCAAAGTGAACCTTACGTTCTAGTTTCCAGACACTTGTGCAGTCCTCTCCTCCATGCTACCAAGGTTGGTCTACATGACCAAGAGCATACCGCAGAAGTGATGATACGTCATGTCACTTAGGGGAAAGCCTGTCCCAGGGGACAGATCCAAGTGGTAAGAAACTGAAGATTCCTGCCAATAGGCATGTGAGTGAGCTTGAAATCAGATCCCCAAGCCCTTCAGAGACTGCAGCCAAGGCCAACAGCTTGGCTGCAAGCTAATAGGAGACCCCGGTCCAGATCCACCCAGCCCAGCCACTCCCAGTTTCCAGATGCTCAGAAACTGTATGGCATAGTAAATGTCTATTGTTTTAAGCCACAAAGTTTTGAGACTATTTGCTATGTAGCAATAGATTACTAATATACCATGCTGAAAGGTTGAACATTATCCTGAAATGGATAGAAGGTTAAAGGGCTAGGCAACTATTTTCATATTGGAAAGGGCATTGGCTTAGCAGTGGTAAAGTGAAACAGAAAAGGGGGTACCTGAGAAGAGGCCACCATAATAATCCAGCCCTGAACGGATACAGAACTGCACCAAAAACAGTTGCGAAGGAAGGAAGAAGAAGGGGAAGATTTGAGCTATATCAATAAGCCCAGATTTCTGGATTACACAACTGGGTAAGCAGAGGCACAGTCATTGATTCACAGAACACAGAAAGGGGAAAGGATTTGGAATTTGCTGCAAAGATGATGTACTTAGATTTGAATGTGCTAAGATTAAGAGGCCCCTGAGATATCCCAGAGGACATGAGAAGATACATGGTTTATTTAAATCTGGGGCTCAGATCTGGTCTGGATCATAACTATTATCAGCATGACATTGGTCGTTGAAGTTAAAGATTAGGATAAGCACACCTGGGGAAAATGTGTGGAGCAGGAAAAGCAGGAAACCCGCAGAACCAAAGCCTGGTTAGCAGTAGGACCCTAATTCTTTTAGACCTTAAACTAGACATGGAGATTTAGCCCCTTCTCTGTAGCAAGGGGTGAACATAATTTTATTATCAGGTGAAAAAAAGTCACTCTTTACCTTAATATATGAGGAAGAAAGGACATCTTTAAGTATGCTATAATCATTTTCAGTTTGCTTCTTGTTTTGTTTAAGTCAAAGATGCTTCCTGTGAGTTTGAATGCTCCTTGCAGAAATCCACAGCTGTTGTTAACGATAATAGATTAATTTCTCCACCAAACCCCTAAGGAAATGGAGAGCGATGCTGCGATGGAAGAACCTGGTCATAGGCAACTTCCCCAAGAAGAAATGTGTGAAAAAGTAGTGAATCAGATGGAAGAGAAAGTCGTAAACTATCTCTATTAGTTCGGGTTATGCAGAGAAACAGAATCAATTGTGTGTGTGTGTGTGTGTGTGTGTGTGTGTGTGTGTGTGTGTGTGTAGAAAAAATACGTATTTTAGTAAATTGGCACATGTGATTGTGGAGCCAGCCAAATGAAAAATCTGCAGGGTGGGCTGGCAGGCTGACAACATAGAGGAGAGTCAATATTGCAGTTCCAGTGCAAGAACGGTCTGCTGACAGAATTCTTGTTTTGGGAGGTCAGATATTATCCTACTAGGCTTCAACTGATTGGATGAGGCCCACCCACATTAGGAGGGTCAACCTGCTTTACTCAAACTCTATCAATTCAAATAATAATCTCACCTAAATAAACAAACAAAAACAACCTCACAGGAACATCCAGAATAACATTTGACCATATATCTGGAAACCATGGTATAGCCACATTGACACATAAAATTAACCATCACCATATCTGTGGTGGGGGAGGGGATAAACTGATGTTTATTGTATTGTTTTGTTTTGTTTTAATTAAGTGAGAGCAGGGAAAGCAAAGAGACAGACTCCCACAATTACCCTGACTGGGATCCACTCAGCAAGCCCACTATGGGGCAATGCTCTGCCCATCTGAAGCATTGCTCTGTTGCTCAGCAACCGAGCTTTTTTTAGCGCCTAAGGTGGAGGCCGCGGAGCCATTCTCAATGCCCAGAGGCCAACTCCCTTGAGCCAATCGAACTATGGCTGCAGGAGGGGACAGAGAGAGAGAGAGAGAGAGAGAGAAGGAGAGAGGGGTTAGGGCGAGGGGTGGGGAAGCAGATGGTTGTTTCTCCTGTGTGTCCTGATCCGAATTGAACACAAGACATCCATACGCTGGGCCGATGCTCTACCACTGAGTCAACAGCCAGGATCCTGTTTACTTAATCACTGAAGTCTTACCTGCAGCCAACACAGCACCCTGTACAGGGCCTTGAACATAGTAGGCAATCAACTAAATGGTTCCTGACAGCATTTATAGTCTCCCCATATGTTCAAATGCACTTAATTTAACAAAAACAACAATGAAATCACAGAAAGGCTTTTTCCACAGTTTGTTAAGATCAACAAAAAGTTCATCCTGACAGCCACCTACTTTTCGGACCCCATGCTTTTCCCTGTGGTCTCTACAGCGGCAGGTGACGGGTCAGGACAGTGACTGTTGCCATGCTCCCACTCCCACCCCTAACCAACCATACCCAAGGGGTTGCTGACCAAATCTACTGCTGTCAAAAGTGAAAACAGAATGTCCTGAAAGGAGACAAATTTTTCTGCATCTGGAAAGATACCCGTCTTTGTGTGTGTGCTTATTGTGCTCTCTCTTCAGGAGAGAGTGAAAGGAAACTAAATGAGCTTTTCTCGCTTAGTAACAAGGTGAAATTCAGAATGGGCAGGCTGTGGGAAGCTGTTAAGGGCACACACAGTGAGCTAATGAATGAAGAGAGAGAAAAAACAAGCCAGGGCGGATCTGGAGCAGAGCAAGGGGAGGAGTGGGACACCTGGGGCCAGAGGACACCTCTCCCACCTTCATTGACGTGACTTCGCTGTGGAGATGCATCTGGAGGGGTAGTCAAGGTATCAAGGTTTCTGCAGCTTATTCAGTCCCTAAAAAATTCTTGTTGATGTTTTACTTGCTCATTACATTTCTTCCTGAGGAAGAACCACCTAATCTGCAATATACAGCCCTCCCCACCACGCCCAGGGTCCAAAGTTAGGATTCAGGGGGTTCACAAACTTGAACGACAAAAATAATTTTTTTTCCTATTCTTAAGCTGACTTAAACATTTCCAAATAATTTAAATGTATACCACAAACTTGGTATCTGTTACAGGTGCTTGAAAATGTCTTTTGTGTTCATCTCTACTTCATCCAGCTCAACCTGGTGGTTGACGCCCACACCAGGATTCTGCAAGTACCAAAGTTTAAGGTAACCAAAATTTCCAGTATTTTCCAATCTAGACATACCAGTAACAAAGCGAGTGCTATAGCTCGATCTCCATATGGAGCCTGGGATTCATCACTAACTGGTTAGAAGCCAAAGAACAGGAGAAATGAATAAATTCTTCTCCAAGAAAACCTCCCAGGACAGGTGGGTTTTCTGTTCCTTTGGACAGCAAATTATAAAACCGAATTGTTGTACTGAGCCCCCATCTGCATAATTGTAAGAAATCCAGTTCCTTCCACAGTTAAAGCACTTGAACCTTGCACAAATCTATTCATGGCTGTTCATCAGCCTTCTCTCTGAGTCATTGCTTCAGGTTTTTCTGCCCATGGCCTCAGACCTCCCATCGCTGCTCCTTGATTCTGCCCCAGCCTTCCTCCCCCTTGTCTCCCCGAAAGTATAGATGTAGATGCTGCCATTATGGCTCTAAGCTCAGCTCACCTGGAACTGTAATAATTTAAAACCATGACTGAAATTTAGGAAATAATGAAACTATAGAAATTTAAAGAAAAATTAAATTATGACCTATAATTCTCCCAGAATCCACTGATAAGTCTCCCCATAGGGGTCTTTTTTCTCAACCTTTTGCTATGAGACTAGGGCTTGCTGACCACCCAGGCCAGAAGTCCATTCCACTGTCCACCTCCCATCAAGTCCAGGTTGCCCTTCCCAACCATCTGGCTTCAACTTGAAGAATGAAAAACTATTACCTTCATTATATTCTCTCTATACCCATATATAAAGAAAGCTTTAATTATTAAACAGAATATCTAATCTGAAGCATCTGAGTTTATGTTATTTCTTCCAGGTTAAGGCTTCCTGAGAACTACAGGTGATACCTGCCTCATAGCTGCATGAACACAAGGCTGGCAAAGGAGACCCCTTCTGGTCCAAAAGGAAGCATAGTGCACACACCTGAGCTTCCACCCTCACATGTAGACACTGCATATGGTCCCCCAAATGGTCACCATAAACAATTTTAAGGTGTATTTTCTACTTCAAGAAATATGGAGTAGCCTGACCAGGCAGCAGTGCAGTGGATAGAGCATCAGACTGGGACGCGGAGGACCCAGGTTCGAAACTCTGATGTCACCAACTTGAGCATGGGCTCATCTGGTTTGAGCAAGGCTCACCAGCTTGGACACAAGGCTTGAGCAAGGGGTCACTAATCTGCCCCATGATTAAGGCACATATGAGAAATCAATCAATGAACAACTAAGGTGATGCAACAAAAAATTGATGTTTCTCATCTCTCTCCCTTCCTGTCTGTCCCTGTTCCTCTTTGTATCTCTCTCTATCTCTGTGAAAGAAAGAAAGAAAGAAAGAAAGAAAGAAAGAAAGAAAGAAAGAAAGAAAGAAAGAAAGAAAGAAAGAAAGAAAGAAAGAAAGAAAGAGGGAGGGAGGGAGGGAGGGAGGGAGGGAGGGAGGGGGGAAGAAAGGTGGAGTAAATATAGTATTCAAGTAGCATTTTTGGCAGAAGAGAGGAGGTGGTGCCTTTCTTATAGAACATGGAAGAAGGAGTGCTTGATTAATTCCAATGTTCTCAGGGAACATTAGAGAAGGCTGCGTGGAAGAGGTGTCATTCGAGTAAGAATGATGAATAAGTGTATACATTATCGGTGGGTACTGCAGAGCTGCCTGCAAGTTCATGGTGTGGGTGATAAAGAACAGTGAGAACAGGAATCAGAATGCTCTGCTGGGTCCATCTCACCTCCATTAGTTTTATTGAACCTTGAAATGGCTTTTGAAGTTCGCAGTCACCCCAGAGGATACAAAGTTAGACACTGAAAATAAAAAAAAGATAGTCAAGTTTTGTAAGTTCTTCAGTGAATCCATCAAACACATTTCAGTCCTAGGTAGCAGTGTATAAACTATCAAGGGTATCTTAGGTTCCCTTAGGAAACATCTGTAGCCAGACAAACCGATAACACTTAACAGAGATCAAGAGAGTCCATGGACTCACCTTTCAGACAAGGTGTGTTTGTTTAAAGCACATAATTATTTGCAAAATCTTCTTGGCGTTGGGAAGAAACGTGGCAGAGCACAGGCTAGAATGGGGAGTGAGAAACCTATGTGAGCAGTCCAGTCCGGTAGGTATGCCATCTGAATGTGTCTTTGCTCATGGTATCATCCTCACCTTCTCAATTCATAAAAAAAATAAATAAAAAAAAAAAACACAGAAAAAAACTAGAAATATACTATATCCTTTCAAAGCACAATTTAAAAAAAAGTTACCTGACCCCCTTCCTGAAAGATAAAAGCACAGCACTCAGAAGACCTAATAATAACAATGTCTTAGCAAGTTCTAGCTTGATGTCTGTATATTTTAGGGGGGGAAAATTTCTTTAATTAAGTGAAGGCTAATGAACTATCATAGCAATCCCCTTGCTAATTAAAAAAATAAATCGAACCTGCTGGACCCTTCAGATGCTCTGAAACCCTTCTGCTTCTAATGCTTTCCAGACGAAAAGAAGGTTTCCATCCCGAGATAAGCCACCCAGTTAAGGAAAAGTGGCCACAAGGACTGGCCAGGGTGGTTGGATCAGGCCTCCTGAAACAGCAGCCGGTGAGCCTGTGGAAGTGGTCACAACATGCTCTGGGCACCAGGTTTCAGGTCTGTGTGCTCACTACTGTATCCCCAAGCATCTAGAATAGTTCCGGCACTAGGAGAGGCTAAAAAAAAAAAAAGAAAATAAAAAGAAATGAAGAGTGTCTTTGTTGAATAAATAGATGGATGACTGCTTACCTGGCAAATCTGGCAAATATGTATAGTTTTTTGTTTTTCATCTACCTTGGGGATCTGACTTTTCCTAATCCACAGTGTGAGTCAACCAGAATCAATAGCAGATAATAAGTGAAATGACCGATATTAACTTGGCAAAGGAGTTAGCAGACTTGCCCTGTGTTACACTCTAACCTGCAGACCATGGCCAGGTCAACATACTCCCTCTCTGAAGAGCCTGTTGAGGAAATGCCTAAAATGTGTATCCTTGGTTCCACGCACTTGCTACTGAGGAAGGGCACTTGGTGCAACTGCAGAGGCTTTGCAAGGGCTCAGCAGCTCTGCTCAAAGTCATCGAGAAAGCAGATTGTTTCCTCCTGTAATTCGGGACTCAGTGCATTTGTCTCGGGTTCCTAATGATGTGGGACAGCACATTATGAGATGTCGTCCAGGCCGTGCCACTTAGAAAGTTTTGCTTATGTCAACATTATGCACTGTACACATTCTTTCTTTTCCTGGGGGCAGCTGAAAGTAAGTGACACTAATTTCTATTCTGCAGTTATCCAGATAATGCACTCGCAACACAATCCATAAACATAATGACTACTCATCAATAAACCAGAGAAATCTCTGAAAACCATAATTGTCACCCCCCCCCCCAAATTTGAAAAATAAAAAGAAACAACAAAAAACACTGGCAAATGGTAAGTCCCTTATCTTAATTACAGGCTTATTTGCATTTAAATGAAGGTTATTCTATAATTACCACTGAACGTTTTGTGTTGGAGTTGAAATACCACTCTGCAGACTGTCAGCCCATTTCCTTTTCATTTTCTCTTGTCATTCTTCTTCTCTATAATCGTCTGACACAGGCATGCACAGAGAGGTGCTGGCTCTGAATTACCGGCTCAAAGACATCACCACCTCAGGGCACCTTGTGGGTCCTGGGACATCTCACTGCAGTCCTGCAGAATGTCACCAAGAGAATTTAAGAAACCTGCCCTCCACCTACAATAAACAACCTCAGGAACTGCCAAGTTGTGAGAGGATTAACTTGGCCTGACTGCGCATTGGCAGTGACTCCAAGGATCCCCACTCCCTCCCTGTGCCCCCACCTCACCCTGCACAAATTGTAACAGTGATCAACAAACATGGTACCTTGATAACATTATACTGAGTGAAATAAGTAAATCAGAAAAAACTAAGAACTATATGGTTCCATACATAGGTGGGACATAAAAATGAGACTTAGAGACATGGACAAGAGGGTGGTGGTTATAGGGGGGAGGGGCACAAAGAAAACCAGATAGAAGGTGACGGAAGACAATTTGACTTTGGGCAATGGGTATGCAACATAATCAAATGTCAAAATAACCTGGAGATGTTTTCTCTGAACATATGTACCCTGATTTATCAATGTCACCCTATTAAAATTAATAATAATAAAAAAATTTAAAAAAATATGGTCCATTCTTATTGGTTGAGATAAGGATGGTCTATAAAGTCAGCACCAACACCAAGTTAGAGAATACTGAACCCTCCCACCAGGGGGAGTACAGGGTTCTGTCCCTGCAAGCATTTCCTCACAAGGTTTTTATCAACCCATCAGTACAAAAATCTTGTTTATGGTTCAACACATAGTTTTTAATATATAGTGCTGATTCGTTAACAGTGAACTCACGGCCAAGAACACTATGACTCATGCCTGAACAAAGCTTATCTAACACACATATTTCTCTATAAGGCACATGCAGCCTGCGTGCTCGCGGGATCGCTAGGACTGCACCACAGCACTACAGTTAAAACGAGGACCATTTAAGCAGCAAAATCACCAAAGAAAATGTGAAAAAGTGCTAAACAGACACCAAAATGGCATGGTTTAAGTGTGTGAGCTGAAACAAGAAAGCAGAGCACTGGACCTCAACTGGGATCATACATGAGGAGAGACTCAAATTTTTTAGTTTTGTCCTTGTCTGTGAATAACTGTGAACACACTGTGGATATGATTTGGGAGATCACAAACAAATAAACTGTGGTGATCAGGTAAGTCCACAAGTACGGAATCCATTCATAATGAGGATGGATTCCACGTGCGGAGCTTTTTCTTGTGTCAACCCCACGGGAGATGCTCTCTTTAGGGACTAAGAAGAAAATGGTGGTGTTTACAGAGGTAGCCCCACCCACACAGTTCATAGGTGTGGGGAGCAGAGAAAGACACTGACCAAAAATATATATAAACCAATAAATAAAAGTTTCAAATCATAAGAGTGTTATAAATAAAACTAAAAAATATAAAGAGATTTATATATATATATATATATATATATATATATATATATACAGATATTGATCGACTTACGACCTATACAACTTATGACCATTCGATTTTATGACCACAATCGCTAGCCACGACTGCTCCATGTCTGGCAGCACAAGCGTTGCCCAGCTGGGTGCACGACAGTGCGGACCAGCTTCCGGCAGCACTACCATCTCCGCGTGCACCATTTCAACTGTTATCCCAGACTCGGTACAGCAATTTGTGTTTTGTGTCTTGGATATTTTTCATCAAACCCCTCCCAAGATGTCTACCAAGAGGAAATTGTCTCTGTCTATGCCTCAGCCTGCCAAGAAGGAAAGAAAAGCCATCGATCTTGACAGGAAAATAAGTGTGGACTAATCCGACTTGAGCATGGGTTCACCAGCTTGAGTGCAGGGGCGCTGGCTTGAGCATAGGATCTTAGACATGACCCCATGGTCACTGGTTTGAGCCCAAGGTCACTGGCTTGAGCAAGGGGCCACTTGCTCTGCTGTAACTCCCTGGTCAAGGCACATATGAGAAAGCAATCAATGAACAAGTATGAAGGAGGAAAGAAAGTGAATGTGATCGCACATGTTTATGAAAAAACCAACTTCGGTAACCCCAACTGCTGCCTCAGATGATGACATCAATGATCCACAGCCAAGCACCAGTGGCCAATAAAATGTTTCGTACATGTTTATATATTTTGATGTTTTGCAATTGGGAAAATGTTTCCTATGGTATTTTTTACACCTGTATTTTGTATTTTTGTATGCACCTATATTTTGTAATTTTGTATGTTTTGCAAATATTAAACCAGTTGTACTGATAATGCAGTGTTTTACTTAATAAAAATAAGAAACAAAATGGTGTAGAGATGATACAAATGGCATAAAATGAACAAAGAAATTAGCTATATAACAATAATGAAAGAAAATTATGATAAAATATGACTTAAAGATCTTTATAACATCATTTCACAGTACTGTACATATAGCTTATTCAACTTACGACCACATCGTGTTACGACCAGTCTGTCGGAACCAATCGTGGTAGTAAGTCAAGCACTAGCTGTATATATATATATATATATATATATATATATATATATATATATAGAGAGAGAGAGAGAGAGAGAGAGAGAGAGAGAGAGAGAGAGAGAAGAACAATGAGAAAAATAGGGAAAGACTTGTTCTAGATATCAGGTAGCATTTAGATTGGGGAGCCCAACAGAGCTGAGGGAAAGATGAGGAAGGAGGAACATTAAGCAGGAAGAATAATGAACACAAAGAAGGCCTTGCTGGGAAAGGCGTGTTCAACAAATTTGACCAGTGGGACTGGAGACTGTCGCAGGGGAGGAGGAAGAGACAGCATAAAATGGAAATAGAAAGGGGGACAGGAGCTTGGTCTGGTAGGGCCTTGAAGACCCAATAAGGCAAGTGCCCAATATGATTTGTGTTCATATCACTCAAGGGCAGAAGTCTCCTAGGCAACAAGGTTTCACACACAGAAGGCACTTAATAAGCATTGGCTGACTCACTATCTGCAAAACATGATAGACATATCAGTTTAGAACTGAGTTTTAGTGCATGTAGAAAACTCTAAAACAGGGATCGGGAACCTATGGCTCGCGAGCCAGATGTGACTCTTTTGATGGCTGCATCTGGCTCGCGGACAAATCTTTAATAAAAAAAAATAATAATGGGAGAACATATTTGACAGTATGTCTCATAAGGGGTTAATAACCAAAATTTATAAAGAACTTGCAATCTCAACACCAGAAAGACAAACAATCCAATCAAAAAATGGGCAAAAGAAATGAATAGACACTTCTCAAAAGAAAACGTACAGATGGCCAATAGGCATATGAAAAAATGCTCAACATCACTAATCATTAGAGAAATGCAAATTAAAACCACAATGAGATATACCTCACACCAGTCAGAATGGCGCTCATCAACAAAACAACACAGAATAAGTGCTGGCGAGGATATGGAGAAAAGGGAACCCTCCTGCACTGCTGGTGGGAATGCAGACTGGTGCAGCCACTGTGGAAAACAGTATGGAGATTCCTCAAAAAATTGAAAATTGAACTGCCTTTTGACCCAGCTATCCCACTTTTAGGAATATACCCCAAGAATACCATAGAATTGTTCCAAATGGAGAAATGCACCCCATGTTTATGGCAGCATTGTTCACAATAGCGAAGATCTGGAAACAGCCCAAGTGTCCGTCAGAGGACGAGTGGATTAAAAAGCTTTGGTACATATATACTATGGAATACTACTCAGCCATAAGAAATGATGACATCGGATCATTTACAATAACATGGATGGACCTTAATAACATTATATGGAGTGAAATAAGTAAATCAGAAAAAACTAAGAACTATATGAACCCATACATAGATGGGACATAAAAATGAGACTCAGAGACATGGAAAAGAATGTGATGGTAACAGGGGGTGGGGTGGGAGGTGGGATTGGGGCGAGGAAGGAGAGAGAGGGGGTTGGGGGAGGGGAGGGGCACAAAGGAAACCAGATAGAAGGTGACGTAAGACAATTTGACTTTGGGTGAGGGGTATGCAGCATAATCAAATGTCAAAATGATCTGGAGATGTTTTCTCAGAACATATGTACCCTGATTTATCAATGTCACTGCATTAAAATTAATAAAAATAAGATAAAATAATAATAATGTTAAAAATATAAAACATTCTCATGTATTACAATCCATTCATTTTCTACTACTCATGTTCATGGTTGTGAGTGGCTGGAGCCAATCACAGCTGTCCTCCGGGACAACACCAAATTTTTATTGGATAATGCCTAATGTACATGGGTCATTGTATGGCTCTCATGGAATGACATTTTCAAATATGTGGCATTCATGGCTCTCTCAGCCAAAAAGGTTCCCAAACTCTGCTCTAAAATATAGCAATTTAAACAAAATCAGGGTTTATTTTCCTCACTTAGTAAGAAATCCAGAGCTAGGTAGTTGCTGATATTGCTCAACGATGTCAAAGCTAAAGTCTCTGGAATTTGCTTGGTCTTTGCCTCTTGGGTTGCAAAGATTACTACTCCAGCTCTAGTCATCACATCCTAGCTCCAGGATGAGGGAAGTGCAAACCGTGTATGTGCCTGCTGAGTCTAGTGCCTCACACAGTTCTGGGAGCCCCACCCAGTGACCACCACTGATATCTTATTGACCATAACTGTGTCATGTGTCCACCTCCATGTGCAAAAGAGGTTAGAGTATGTATTCTTTATAGTTAGACATGTCACTACTCCTAACACAACCATGTTTGTTAGGAAGA
Organism: Saccopteryx leptura; assembly: GCF_036850995.1. NCBI lineage: Eukaryota > Metazoa > Chordata > Mammalia > Chiroptera > Emballonuridae > Saccopteryx > Saccopteryx leptura. The sequence goes on along the minus strand of NC_089504.1, from coordinate 374,055,466 downwards.
AGAGGAGAATGGAGATGACCAGCAACTGGTAGTCTCAGTCCATTGAGGAGTGGGGCATATGTTCCAGCCAATGCCTTGGAAGTGGTAGAGCTGTGAGAGATAAGAGGGTCTCTAGGGACATAGAGTGGACTAACATAGCATATATGGGACCTGTAAGATGATGGGAAAGATTCATCAAGTCAAAATATCTCCATTCTTTCCCCCATACACCAGGTAGTCATTTCTACTGGGGGATGAGGGCCTCTCATACAGCCAATAAATGCCTGAAATTCAAAGAACTAACCATTCCATTAGCTTAAGCAAGAAATATAATATAGTTAGTCATGTTCAGTCCTAAAATTATCTATATTTTTAAACTTTATTTATTGACTTTAGAGAGAGAAGAGGGGGAGAGGGGGGGGGAAACATCAATTTGTTGTTCCTCTTATTTATGCATTCATTGGTTGACTCCTTGCATGTGCGCTGACCAGGGATTGAACCTGCAACCTTGGCATATTAGGATGACATTCTAACCAACTGAGCTAGCTACCTGGCCAGGGCCTAACATCAAATTTTGGATGTGTTTATTTATTGCTTTAGTCAGTCATCTAACAAATCCTTAGGCCTTGGGAGAATGTATCATGGGGCAGATATGTTTTGATGTAGAAAGAAGGGGAAAAACAATAAATGGCCTAAAACAGGCTATTGCTGATGAGAGCAGTCTAGGAGAGACACAAGAGAACCAAGGTCAGTCTACGGAGTTGAGAAAGGCTCGTCTCCAGGAAGTGACACTGTAGCTGTCACCTAACAGATCATTGGGATTCAATTAAACATTAGGGTGAGGGGAGAGTAAGAGCATTCCAGTCCTCAAATCCTTTGCAAACATCAACAAATCAAAATTAACATCAGGGCCAATGCCATGCTTATGTGTTAAGAAAAGTGAAGAGACCATTTTAATTGTCTTTGCTAATTTATCAGAAATTCATACCAATTACAATGCTTCATGGATTCATGGTTCCTTAAGGTAATTCCTGGGCAGAGGCCAGGGCTCGTGCTTTGCTCTCTTGTGCTCTGTACCTCATCCTTTGAGCTGAACATTTACCACCTAAGCCTAAAGGGCAGGTAAGAAAGCAGCCTACTGTGTGGCTTGGCTCAAATCTGCATGAAGCAGGTGGCCATTCCTCTATGTGGGACAGAGGAATCTAATACCATTTGCTAGCACCTGCCAATTCTGCTCTTCCATGGTCGTACCTGCTGGGCCTTGTCCCTGCGTATAAGCAGGCAGGCACCTGGCACAGCAGATGTACCCAGTGACCAGAGTACAGGTGCCCCCAGGCATCTTTGCATGTGTGTATCCTCTACCTCTTTGCCAGGGAGGGCTTTAACCACAGATCCCATCAAGCTATTCCCCTACTCAGGAACATTTCCCTCTAGAATAAAACTTAATCCTACAGCATGATTTAAAGATCCTTCCCAATCCATGCTTAGCCTAATTTTCCAGATTCCCCTCCCACCTTCGTCTCCTGCTCTCAAGCTACACTGAGCTGCTCACCACTTTCTAAACACATCACGTTCTCTTCTTGCCTCTGTATCCTCTTCCTGGCATGCCATCCTTGCCCCACTCTCCTCATCTGGCATTTTAAGACCAGAATCTTATGTCACCTCCTCTGTGAAGCCTCCCATTGCGCTCAGTTAGTTGTTCTCTTTTTGCAATTATTCTTGCAAATACTTATTTGTATATCTGCCTTCCCTGCTGCACTGTAAGCTTCTTAAATACAGAGGACAGTTATAAATAACCATTTGTGCATTCTCAGCACCTTGCATAGAGCCTGGCACATCCTAGAGCTTCAAAATCACTTGTTTTGGAATTAACCATGGTCCAGTGAACGTGTATGACTTTGCGGTATGCAGTAGCATCTGTCTTCCTGAGAGCAGCCAGCCCTAGTGGTTCCCCCATCCATCCCCATCTTAGTGGAGATGCTACCGTGTGGCACTCCTCCTAGAATTACCCATTCCACTGTGGCAGTGCAGTTCCCCTCGGTACCCCCCTCCCTCTAAGACACTCCCAGAACCTGAGCCCTCCAGGTTTTGGAAGCCCCCATGGAATAAGCAGCAGCTGAAGGACTTAGGGGGTCTCACAGGGATCATAGTGAATCTGGGGTCCCTGGTTCCCAATCTCACCCCTGTCTATGACTTCTACAGCTCAGGGCACTTGTGATGTGGAGAGACTGGGAATGGCTGCAAAGAATAAACGGTTCTGCACAGTCTCTCCTCCCCTCCCCTGGCCCCACAGTTCACTGAAGTCCCACCCTCTGTAGAGGGAAGAAAGGGCTGTTTCCATCCTCTTCCCAAGGAACGGTGCTTTGTGCCATTGTTGTCCTCCCTCCCCTCCACCAGGCTTCCCTTATTATTTTCCTCCGTGCACTCAGTCTCTTCATCTCCTCCTCCTTTGAAAGAAGCCTCTGCCGTCCTCCCCTTGCCCCTGACAGGTGTGGGGATGACCCCGGCCCTCCGCTGGGGGCCGTTGGCTTTGATGCTCCTGCTTTACAGAGTGTCATTTGTATTCCGTCCTTCCCTCTCCAGCTCTTGCCCAGTGTGTTTTGATGAGCTTCTTTCTGCAGTCATATTGTCTCAGTCGTTAACCACCCATTTGCAAGTCTGTAATTTACTTTTGATCATTCATTTTATGAGGCACACAGGGTAAAAAGCCGATTCTGTTCTTGCCTTCTCTTTTCCCTACTTCCTCAGTCTTGTTTGCAGCTGATGATTCCCTCCAAGTCCCCCACTCCGCGGCCTTATCATCGGGTGGAGAGGCGTGTGCTGCCTTGACCTTCCTAGGAGAGATTTTCCTTCTGCTTTGCCTTCTGATGTGGTTCATTAGCTTTTTCCCCCCCTTAGGGATTAGCTTCTCTGGGAAATGGAGTCATTGGTACAGGCAATTATTTGTGGGTCTATTGATATGATAACCCCTATTGACAGCAGGGGGAATCACTGGCAGAACTGATAGGATTGCTCTGCCAGGCTCCGAGCACCCAGAGGAGGAGTCAGGCACAGAGCCCCAGCACTGCCTTCCCCAGCTGACATTTCAGCCATTTCTGTTCGGCAGGAACCAGCCTCAGCCCAGGGGGAGGAGGCAGCCATATGCCAAACAAGCACTCTGAGAGTCTGGCTGCAGCTCACTCCTTCCCATGGTCCTTGGAATTTCCAGCGACTGAAACCTGCCGCTCTCTCTTACAGAGGAGGGAAGAGCCTGTGGCAGGAGCATCACAGACTCATTATGCCCAACTTGAGCCCAGCTTTGCAGGTTTTCCTCATTTGTCTTCCCCCCCCCCCTTTTTTTCCTCTTTGGAAACAAATACTTTTCCTAAAGCAGAAATCCTCATGTCAGAGACCTTCCTCAGAAGCATTTGCTGGCTGGTGTGGCCCACGGGAGACCTGTCCGGCTTGCAATCAACATACTGCCCACCCCCAGGGCACCCATCATTACCCAGACACCCCGTGGGTCCCAGGCTCTCCCTTCCTTCTCTGTTATGCTCATAGAGCCTCAGGAATTGCATCGTATATTCTGGTGATTGTATATTTCATTGTGTTATGAAAACAGGGAACATTTAAAAATAAAAGGAAGTACTATTTATAGGTACACAAGACAAAACATCTAACCCTGAACTGCCTGTCCCTAGTCACCTGACTTTCAAGTTCCACTCCTAGGACTGACTCTCGATGTAGAAAGAAAATCGGATGTCCCCTTCCCTTTCACAAGGTTGCTCTAGAAAGAACATGGGTGCTTAGGTCCTGACTTGAAATTCAGAATGAACCTTCACATAAAAACAATAACATAAATATTGATTATACTGGATAGTACAATAATGAGCTGAGAGCTCAGTTTTTTCCAGAACATGATCTGGGTTTATATAAAAAATTTCAACATGGTGTCACCTTCTGCTGTGGCACAACAGCTTTGTTGCCTGTTTTATTACTTTTTTTAATCCACAAATTCGTCCCAGTGGTCTCAGATTACTCACTGCAGACCATTGCTGGAGCTATGTACCCTTGATTCAATGAATTAAACATAGAATCCCTGGCCAAAGAAAATAAATAACTCCATTGAAAGGCTTTTCTATATCTGCGGGAGACATCGAGAATAAAGAACTTCTGAGATGCAGTTCTGAGCTGCTACAAGCCTCAGAGTCAGAGATCTAATGATGAAATAGCAGTCTACAGGTATTGTTTGACTTGGGAAGCCCAGTATGAAGGCATCTCGCCCAAGATGAGGGTGTGGAGAATGCATTTTGCAGGCACCGAGCAGAGCTGGGACATGCCTTAGACATGCTGGCCCTGGTCCCTCGTCAGCCCCGCTTCCCTGCAGGCCTCGGCACAAATTCCCGACCGGGCTCTTGCTAGTCTAACCAACCACGGTTTATCTGTCCCACCAGCAATTGGGTGCATTGGAGAGTAACACCCTCAATACTTGTCTTCCTTTCAGAACCCTTTCCTCCCCCTTAGGGATTAGCTTCTCTGGGAAATGGTCTGTTCTGCCCCCCCCCCCCATGACCCAACCACACATGATTACTCCCATAGTAATCCGGGTCTGGTGCATTCACCCTTCTCTGGTCTCTGCCTGTTTAATATATGTCCACTAAGAAACTCCTGCTACATAAAAAGATACTTTTGTAGAATCAAATATTGGTAATTCCATATGAATAAAATTAATTATCTCTCTTTTTCCTCACCTTCTACCCCATACCACTAATGCTATTCATGGCACAGGGGCTTGGTAAGCACTACTTAACAAGTCAATTGAATCATCATTTGAAAACACCTCCATGCAGTATACCCACATGTCTAATTAACTATTTAGTATGGACAAAATACTGCACTGTGAACGCCTATATTAAATGACATTACCTATGTATTCTAATTGCAATGATTGTTCAGCAGCTGTGCCCGGGGAGAGAAGCAGGCTTCAAGAAAGGCTCAAGCTTTTGGTTAGAGGCACTAAAAGCAGGAAAAAAAATGGAGAATGACCCTGGCCAGGTGCTCAGTTGGTTGGAGTGTTGTCCCAATATGCCAAGGTTGTGAGTTCGATCCCCAGTCAGGGGCACATTCAGGAATCAACCAATGAATAAGTGCAACAACAAATCAAAATTTTTTTTCTCTCTCTCTCTCTCTCTCTCTCTCTCTCTTTCTCTCCTTCCTCTCCCTCTAAAATCAATAAATAACTATTTTTTAAAAAGAAAGGAAAATGAGCAAGTGGGCTGAACTATGTAGAAAGTGAAGACTTGATTAGACAAGTTGCTCAGAGACCCAGACCAGAGATGCTGTTCTAATTCCTTCACTAAATCCTGAGGATTTGTGGGACATGTTAGCATGTGCCACTCATTTGCTAGGTGCTGTACACACGTTGACAAGTAAGTCGAACCTCTGTCCCCTGGGAATTGCCAGCATTTCTGGGAACATATGGAAACAGCAAAGCTTGATTCATTATACAAAGGGCTATAACATATACACAAATAAAAAGCTACAGTAGAAGGAGGAAATAAATATTTCTGAGGGAACCAGGGAAAACGTCTCCAAAAATGAAACTTTGGAATTGGGTCTTGAGCGATGAGTAGGTGTTTGCCAGATAGAAAACCAGGAAAGAACATTTCAGCTCAAGGTAACGTCATACTCAATAGCAAGAGAGAAACAACCAGGAGCAAGAGGGGAACTAGATTTGCATCGTCAGGGGCCCAGAGGAGCCCAGAAAGAGTCAGTTTGAATCGAAGGAGGATCAGGGAGAACAGAAGAGGAAATATAAGATCTCTAGGAGTTAGGAAGAAAAGGGCCAGAAGTAAGATGGTTACAGGTGGCCAAAGAACTCAGAGTGAAGGCTCATAAGTCATCTCCAAACCTGGCCTTTGGTCCCCTCTGGTACCTGACAGCCAAGCTGTACTCCATGTAAACTTAGGCTGTGCCCTCATCACCTATAATCCTTCGGGAGTGTAAAATAGCTCCAGGTCACAGCTGTCCTTAGAAGTATGCTTACATTCCCCAAATGTATAAAGCATGCTTAAACTTAGAAATACTGTACAAAGTAAAAGGACATATACTGTTAACAAATATTGCTACTAGCTTGTGGTCTAGTCCAGGATACAGAGAAGTTGAACTGTTTATATAAGTGTGGAGGTTGTGGTAGGCAAAGCAAATGACAAAGATTCAGAGGTGACAGTATCAGGAAAGAGCCTCATGTCGTTTTAATCATCATTTTGCTTATTTAACACTGTTAATGTGGAGACTCAGGCTTGCTGTAGCTGCACCTGTCCCTTCAGCTCCGTGACAAGACCTGGGATTGCCAAGTCAGGAGATCCATATCTTTTTAAAAATTCTAATAGTTTTGTCTTTGCCTTTATCTGGTTTAATAACACAGAATATAATTTCAGAAGAACACTCCCCCCCCAAAATAAAAACAAAATATTAAAACAAAACAACACTTTTCCACAAACATTTATATAGAGTGTGTATTGTATATTTGGGCTATAGGATACATACTTCAAGCCCCCTTAGAAAGCAACTCTTAGAAAAATATATACACATACTTCAAAATTATGTGTATGTATATGTGCATGTACCTATGAATCCAGAAAAAAAATGGAAAATTATTCAATGTTAAAAAAATTCATTGCAAAGTATAGAATGGTGACAACAATTCTAGTGCCATGCGGACTTTTCCTGGATGTGGACTTTTCCTGGACTCCTGCTCCTCCCTGTGACAGCTCCCAACAGACTAAACTGTGGGTGCGTTGCATTTTTCAGGGATTTGGCGTGGTGATGGGGCCAACTTGGACTTGGTGAACATGTTAAGGACACTACTCTTTTATGGATTCTTGCTGTATTGGCCAAGAGTTTGCTTAAAGGCTTTTAATCACTGTAAAAAAATAGAAGACTGGATAAAGAAGATGGGACGCATATACACCATGGTATACTATTCAGCTAGAAGAAATGATGATATCGGATCACTTACAGCAGAATGGTGTAATCTTGATAACATTATACAGAGTGAAATAAGTGAATCAGAAAAAAACAAGAACTGCAGGATTCCATACATTGGTGGGACATAAAAGCGAGACTAAGAGACATGGACAGGAGTGTGGTGGTTACAGGGGGTAGGGGGAAGGAAGGAGGGAGGGGGGAGGGGGAGGGGGAGGGGTACAAAGAAAACTGGATAGAGGATGACGGAGGACGATCTCTCTTTGGGTGATGGGTATGCAACAGAACTAAATGACAAGATAACCTGGAAATGTTTTCTTTGAATATATGTACCCTGATTTATTGATGTCACCCCATTAAAATAAAAATTTATTTATAAAAAAAATTCGTAATGAAAAATTAAAAAATAAAAAATAAGACAAAAAGATTTTGGCAATATTTCCTACTTGCTATTGTTATACTTTGTATACTGTCTCCTCTACTCAACTTTCCTCTCCTTGCCTAAAACATTGATTGAATCTCTCTTTTCTAAAATAAAAGAGGGCTGAAGAGGGAGAAGCAGAAGAATCATCTATGGGCCTTATCTCCCCTTTGAGTTATGTTCTTCTCTCCTTGGAAGAGTACCTGATACTTCCTCTTTCCATTTCTCACATGATGATCCTCATGACAAACAAGGGGTGCCACCCACCTTCCACCTGTTCCTTCTAACGGCTTCAGGACTCAGGTAGCCATGTGCTTCCGGGCAGACTGGGTCTCTCCCAAACCCAGGCATTGTGTTTCTTTAAACCAGCATTTCCCAAACTTTCTGGCCTCAGGATCTGCATGCATTCTTCAGAATAATTGAGGACCTCAAAGAGTTTGTTTATGTGGATTATATCTATTGATATTTACCACATTAAAATTTAAAATTAAAAAGTATTTAAACACTTGTTTGTAAATTTTTTTCTAAGAGAGCAATAACAAACTATGTACACACTAACATAAATAACATGTTTTTAATGAAAGATAACTACTTGTTCCAAAACAATTCAGTAAGACAAGCGCTGTGGTTTACACATCTGTGAATCTCTCTAACCCAGCGGTTCTCAAAGTGTGCGCCAGGGTGCACTGGTGTGCCCTAGAAGATTTCCAGGTGTGCCCTATGGTATTCCAGAGAAATGTGTGCCTGTTGGGGACCAAAAAACCAACAGGGTTTTTGGAGTTTAGATTTTGGGGGGACAGAGGTGTGGGGAGTTGGCTGTAAGCTGACAGTCTGCTCAACCTCCCCACCTCATTTGCCTGATTAGGTTGCAAAAGGATGTTAAGCTGGATTGTTTACACTACCCCCATGTACCCCAGAAAGACTGGAGGCAAGTTTCTTCTATTCTTTGTTTGGTTTAAAGTTAAGATGATATGTATGGTGGGGGTTTTCTGCACTCAACACAATTAAGAGTAAAAAGAGAGGAATTCTTCAATGTATTGATGAGGAAATGAGAGTTTGCCTTTCAAATAGATGCCTAAACATTGAAGAAATTGCTAGGACACATCAGGCTCATGTTTCTCATAAACACAAGAATGAAAAAACAACACATTCGTGCCAGGACCTGCCGAATTTACTAAATCTTACTAAGAATGTATCTATCTATATATATATAAGGATAACTTTCTTGTTGTTTTTTTATTTTTAACCCCTCTTTTTTATGAATTCTGAAAAGCATAACTCAAATGTAACATATAAATGTTTTTTAATGTCAGAATAAATTTAATTTTGTCATATTTATTTCATTTAATTACCATAAAAGCACACTTGAACTTTTTATTTTTTCTTTAATATTTGACTTAATTATTATAACATATTTCTCAGAAATTTGTATATAGTGCACCTACAATTACTTGTAGGATTTTAAATGCGCCCCGACTTCAAAAGGTTTGAGAACCACTGCTTTAATGTATGGGTTAATGGAAGACAGCTGGATTTCTGCCTCTGCTTTTCCATTCAATCTGTTGTCATGTTTGTTTTGGTTAAAGTATATGAAGAAAATTTAGCTTTTAATTACACAGGTCTATAATAAAAAAAAAAAGAGCAGACTATCTTCTTTTCAGATAATTGTGGATATTCTTTGATATTCTAAAACTTGCAAATGGTAGTTTCTTCAAGTAAGTTACAATGCTGAATCTTAAACCAAGTGAATGACCTTTTGCAAGTCTATGGCACTAATCCCATTGGTTCATTTTGTTCTTTGAGTGGATCATTTACCCATGTATAATTTTTTAACAGCATGCCTTGTTCATTTGGAAAATACTGGTTCACTAAATTATGCAGATCTTTCAAATGTTGGCTTATTTCACTATAGAATATTTTAAAAATCACATTTGTTAGCATCACCACTAATTTCATCAGAAATGTCTTTGAGTGTTGCGAAACTGTCAGGTTGATGGTAGGAGACACAGGTTTTACCAAAATTCTCATTTCCATTTTATCGTTGGCAGCAAATACTGTCAGGTTTGTTGTTGTTTTACTGATTTGAGAGACAGAGAGAGAGAGAGAGAGAGAGAGAGAGAAGCATCAGTTTGTTGTTCCACTTAGTTGTGCATTCATTGGTTGATTCTTGTATGTGTTCTGACCAGGGATCCAACTCACAACCTTGGCATATTGGTACGATGCTCTAACCAACTGAGCTACCCGACCAGGGTTTGTGTTTGTTTGTTTGTTTGTTTTTGAAGTGACATTCCATTTGGGGGGAAATTTCTGTCAAATATAAAAGTCTGAATAACCATCATTTGTTTTTCTTTCAAGCAAAAATGGTGTTTTGGGGGAAAAGTGGCCACTTCTGGTTCTTACTCAAATAACCGCATGCATTTATGCCTGCAGGACCCATCGTACTTCAGAATGCAGCAGAGATACTTTATGTGCCCCTCCTATCTTGTCACACAGAATATTTTTTAAAAGTATTTAAGTACTAAGATTTAATAAAATTCGTCATTTTTACTGCTTTATCAAGGACATTTTTAAGTGAAACTGGCATTTTTCTTCACTTCGAGCTGTGACTGTACCAGTAGCACAATGGCTGCTGGCACAGGCCGGTGTCTTTGCCTTAATTTATGCTGAGGCACCAGTGGTTTTGCCATGATTACTTTGCACTCTAAGTGTAAATATCTACTCAGTTTAAAAGACCAATAATATCTTATTACTATTACAAAAATAGTTTGATATTGCTACCCCTCTGAAAGGATCTTGGAAAGTCTCACATGTCCATGATCTACAGTTTGAGACTTTCTCATCCAAGCCAATTATGGTGGCTTTATTCTGCTTTGTCAAGACATCAGTTTAACCTGGGTACATGAGTCAATTCTGGCCTATGATTAATGGATGTAGGTATAATGATAGACTTCCTGGAAGGTCTCACGTTCTTAAATAGGAAATAAAAATACAGATATTCTCTTTCCTGACTCTGCACATGGACATTGTCTATGATTACTGGAATCACAGCAGCCATTTTGCAGTCAGGAGGGAAAAGCCAAGAAAATCACAGAAAAGTGGATTGTGAAACTCTAGCATAACTTTAAAGCAGTCAATTAATCACCATGGTCACATCCTATCTGGACTCTGCTCTGTGAGATCATAAATGGCTTCATGGTCAAACCATGTTAATTGGGGTATTTTTTACTTGAGATAATATAGTTCTTGACTTTGCAAAGTCTGTAGTCTACTTGGGTTGAATATTGCCATATACACTTTTAAATAAGTCTAGTTTTCCCAGCTAGATTATAAGCTTCTTAAAGGAAGGCATACTTTAGAACTGTTTTACTAGTGATAAACTAATGCAGTAGAAAGAGGAAAAAGTAATCAGCTTAACTCCAAATAATTTTCCTGTTATTTGGTGCCCTGGTTTCGCTCTGTGGTCTTGCTGTCAGAGTTTAGATACATTTCTTCTATTCTGTAAGACACAGATCCTTCTCCATATGAGTTCCTGTCATTTATGTTGTCTTACACAAATCTTCTCCAGATGACTAGTTTCATAAAGTATTGTTGTCTGACCTAATCTCAGCATCTACAAGCTCCATGTTAGACAATCAGAAAATCATGCTTATAAAAAGTTATAATTATAATAAGTTTGGTTACAAAACATAATAGTATAATGAATATTAAGGGAATAGACTGTATTAATCATAAATATATCTTAAAAAACATATCCCACGATTATGGGCTTTGGTTTTTTTTTACTGAATATACATGTCTGATTGAGGTGCCTTTGTTTCTATATTCAGCATCTGGAAAATTTCACTATGTTCCTTATTCCATGCATTGAATCTTGAATATAATCAAGAATTTCTATTAATTTCTATTACCAATCAATTGTCCTAAATCTGCCATGCATAGTTCATATGACCTGGCAATTAATTTATCCATTCTGTGCCTGTTTTCTCATTTTTAAAATAAAGATAATAATAGGACCTGCCCCATAAAATAGTTGTAAAAATTAAATGAATAAACAAACATAATTCACTTCAAAAATTCCAGACATGTCTTAAGAGCTCAATAAGAATTAGCTACTATTGTTATTTTTAACATTATCATCATCAGTGTTACTTTGCCAAAATGAGTTGATATTGCACCCTATTCTATCAGGCTTTAATCTGCTCATTTTCCACCTTCTGGCAAAGTCTAACAGAGCTCTTAGCAATTGCCTCTTTATTCTGTTATATCCTTGAGGTACATAAAAAACTTACAGAAAAACAGCTTATACATTGTTTTAGGAAGAAAAAGTTCATGATTTTTTTTCTGTTAATTTCTATATGTCTATTTACTTATTCTTTTTTTTTTTTTTTTTTTTTTTTACTTTCTTTGACCATATCTTCTTCTTTGGGTTCCATCATTTCTTCTTGTTCCTCAATCTTCAAATACCCTTGTATATGTATCTCCATATTTAAGTTCCATTCCATTTGTGTTCTAAGAGCATTTAAGGGAAGAACAAATTTATTGTTGTTATTCTTATTGACTTTGTGGTCTGAGCTGGAATCTCAAGCGATTGATTTTTGTTTGTGTATGGTTTTGATATAGTGCAGTTCAGTAATTTTCCAGAAGGACAAAGGGCTTATGACAGATGGTGGGTTTCTCCTGTCTGATCAAACACCAGTTCAACTCTCTTGTTCAAGACATTGACAATTCCCACAAGAGTGCTTTGGAAAACAAGAATAATATGTCATCAGTTCCTCTGACAAGGAGTCTGGTTGATCCTTAACCCATACAGACCTTCAAGAGAACCTAAGAGACAAGGGTCTAGGAAGAAAGATGGACGGTTCTTGAATAATAAGCACTTTGATGTCCAAACCCCTAGAGCCTAGGATTACTCTCTTTCCATCAAGAGTAGTAGTCATGAAAAGCTCTTTCCCTACTAACTGTCACCTCTGGGGATATTTCTGAGTTTTATGTCCCTGGAACCTCTTCGTTTATGTCACTTCAACTTGATCTCTAGTATTTTGCTTGGCTATACATTTTGTTTTTTAACCTGTTTTCTTTCCGAACACACTTTCCAGACTGTTCTTCATTTGTACATAAAAATAATTTTCCTTAACTTTCTGACTGTTGCTTTTCTTGTCATTTCCACAATTGTGCTCATCTGGGGTTTAAGACCTTTAATTAAAGGTATCAAAGAACCTGTGGATAGGATGACCATATAATTTATCATCCAAATGAAAATGTTTTTGAAAGTGAAATGAGGTGCTATTAATAATTGACCCAAGACTTGTAATTTAGAACCATACTTGGCAAACCGGAAAAAAAAGTCCTCTTATATGGAGACAGATACTACTATTTCCAGGGTAAACTGATAATATAATGCAAGTTCTTCGAAACTGAGCTTTCTCAGTCTCATGCTGACTTTGAAGGTGCTTTCTGGGGCAGTTTAGTAAAGTGGTAAAGCCATCAGTGGTAGTCAGGGTAATGATGTTTAAATCTGCCCCCACCTAGTTTATTCATCTACAACAGACTTTCTACTGCCCCCATGTGGTTTCAAAAGCCCTTACCTACACAAGAACATCCTTCCTACCCTCCAATTGCCCATTCTGGAGAAGGATCAACAAAGTAAATCAATTACTTCTGTGGGGTAAGTGGAGTAAAGCATTGATTTTGTGATTTCAAAACCAGTTTAGGTTTAGATAAACCTAAACATTATTTTACTCCTTTACCTACCTATTCTTCTAACAAGAATTATTATTGTTCTGCTCTTGGTTCCGTTCTCAGTACAGGAATAGGATAGAGGGTTGGAGGTCTTTGTTGGAAACAGTCCTATGTGGAACCACAGTGGGCCACAGGAGGTCAGCAAAGTTAATTTTGGATCAACTATTTAAGACTACAGCATGCTCGTGTGTTTCTCAGGGAAGCCCTACAAGAGGACAGGTGGCCAGAGTTGGGAGTAGGGAGAGGTATAGACCTGTACCCAGACTAAGGCCAGGCACTGAATGGGATTGGCTAGGAAGGTGACAGGGCAGGAAACGAGCAGGACCAGAGGCCTTGTTGGAACATCCCCACAGGCAGCAAAGCAGCTTTCCAGAGGGCCAGTGTATAGGTACGAGGAGGCAAGAACTCAGTCCAGAAGGGAACAACACAAATGAGTCTGATGACGACAAGTGAATGTCACTTGTTTTTACCGCCACACAGGCCTTTACTGGAAGGTATCATAAGTATTAAAGAGAACAACCCCCCAAATGGCAACAGGCTACATAGACTCTAAAAACACTTGATGAGAAAACACCAAAATTCTATGCAGGTCTCCCAGCTCACCAAATTCTGATCATTCAGAATCCAGGCCCAGTGTGCTGTACAAGTCAAACTGCCTAGAAAGCAAGTGATCACTCTAGTCTGCGTGTGTTTCATTGTCCAGCGTTGGATGCTAATCACAGCCAGGGCTCAAAGAACAAGAGGCAGAAAACCAAGCAGTCTTCCTCTGACTTCCTTTCTCTTCCAGAAGTTCCCAGTTTCCCCTCCACTTTATCTGGCCACTTTAGGACCTTGAACCCAGATGTGAATATTTGCCCCCTGAATTTTGCTGTTTAGGCTCATAGAAAATAGCTTACTTACGAATGGCTAATAATACACCTGCTAAATTGCAAATATGGCCAAGATCCTTATGGTGGTTACTCACGTTCCAAGAGCCTTATTTTTCTTCAAGTACCATCTGAGACGTCTCTGCAGATTAGTGTTTATATGCAGCAAGTGCCGCAGTTAGTTAATAATGTCAAGATCATTGAGCCTCCCTAATGAAAGAGATACACAACATCAACTGTCATTTTAAACAAACACGCAATCAGGAGAGTGGGGCTGGAAATACGATCTGCCTAATTTCATGGAGATGATGCAGGAACCAGACTGTGTTCACAGCGTTTCCTCTGGCGAGCTCCGTTTCACAGGATTTCAGGAGGGAAACGATGGATTTTCACAAGAACCGCAAAATTGTAAGTTCCGTGAAAAAGAAATTGCTTTAGCAGCTGGAATCCAGGAGGACAAATAGGTGCACTGATTGTATCTTCATTGTTCACCAGAGCAGGTTGTAATTATGCTGTGAAGAGCTTATTTCTGATTGTCAAGTCTTCCCGCGTGCGAATATAAACAGTATTATTCTACTTGTTATCAAAGGCTTGCAGCCGATCCTGCAACACAAACACACACACACGCACCCTCCACCCCTCTCCCCCAAAAAACACAACATATGCACACATATAGAATCAAGCTCTGGTCTGTTTTGTCCAAACAGAGTAAAGCTGAGGACACATCAGCATTCTGTCCAATCAGGTTTCAGCACAGATGTGCCTCATTGTATTCCACTGATTCATTGGACTGAGGTCAGGCAGAAGAAATAAAAGAAGTAGGTAGAAAATTAAAATATGGAAGAGTGAGTTAGAAACTGTGATGATGCAGAATGGAAAGGAAACGAAAGATCACACATTTTGGAGGCACCACCAGCTGAGGTTTACATAATGTCTTTTAGTCACCTCTGAAGAGCCACCCGACACACCATTGAGCTGATGAGGCATTCCTGCTGGCCTCACTTGCCATTGCTATACCTCACACACAAATCTTTGGCAGTTACTCTAGAGCAGATGTCCCCAAACTTTTTACACAGGGGGTCAGTTTACTGTCCCTCAGACCATTGGAAGGCCAGACTATAAAAAAAACTATGAACAAATCCCTATGCACGCTGCACATATCTTATTTTGAAGTAAAAAAACAAAATGGGAACAAATACAATATTTAAAATAAAGAACAAGTAAATTTAAATCAACAAACTGACTAGTATTTCAATGGGAACTATGCTCCTCTCACTGACCACCAATGAAAGAGGTGCCCCTTCCGGAAGTGCAGCGGGGGCCGGATAAATGGCCTCAGGGGGCTGCATGCGGCCTGCGGGCCGTAGTTTGGGGACCCCTGCTCTAGTGTTTCAATGGTCAGTGGCCCTTGATTCCAACTTCCCATCTGGTTCTGAAATCTTATTCATTCAGCTGTCAGCTAAACGGTAGCTCTGAAAATTTCTGCTCCCTCTCCATTTCCCAGGGTGCAGAGCCTCTTCACGGGTGACCATTGCCTGCCTGACTGGGATAACTATTCATTTGCCCTAGGAAATCTATTCTGTGATATTATTGAACCTTATGAAATTATATATAATTGTGGGGCTAAATTCCCCAGAGTCCCAGAGCCCAACTCAGAAGACAGAGATCAGTGACAACTGTGTTCCTTTCACAAGATAACATTTTCTCCATCTACGGGTTGTGATCATTTGTGCATCAAGCACCAATAAATCAAATGTGGTTTGCTAATATCATATTTTTTTCATACTTTGTGCTCATTCAAAGCTTCTGTTTGTGGGAAATGGGAGAACAAAATGGAGCTAGCCTGGGCACTTGTAGACCTAATTTTAATTTCAATGAATTGTCATTTCTAACATACAATGAACTGGTGTCTCATTCTTTTGAAATCCTACCATGAAAGAGGACATCTTTGAGGTAAACTATAGAAGCAACAAGACAGATTCTACAATAGAAATCATCATCAGTGAGCAACAACTGAAGATAGAAGTTCATTATAAGGGCAGAGGCCAGGAGAGGTTGGAGGAAATAGGAGAGAAAGGTTGTTTTATGTTCTTTTAAAGATGCTGGGTCTTTAATACTTAGAAAGTGTTCAAAGAAAAATTTTTTAATATTAATGGTTAGGTATCCATAAAGATGAAATATTGAAAAGGGATAAATTAATTAGAGCTGGTTACCATACACCAACACTACTGCCCATCCACATTTAAAAAAAAAAAAAAAAAAAGAAAGAAAGACAGATGACAAAGGAAAAAGAAAGAGAAGACGAATCCAAAACGTAAGATTGAGGTGTAATGATGGCCATTAGCACAACTGGAGAAGAATGATATTTATATCTTAAGACCATGGGCAGCTGTTCAATAAAATATATCTGAGGTCATATATAGCAGTATAAGAAATGACTCAGTAGAGAAAGGAGTTGCTTAGTACGCAGAAAGGAGTAGTGGATGCACAGTTAGAAGCCAGGAGTTCTGGCTGTGGATCTGCTGGTGATCGTCCTGTTATCCTGAAAACAGCTTTGATTTTCCTCTTCCAGAAAGGAGAAAATTGAGTTAAATTATTCTGGTGTTCCTTCTAGCTCTGAAACTTCTTAACTAAACTTCACCACACAATGACTGTAATTATGGAATATGCAAAGATATCAAATAATTGTCCGATAGGGTTGAAAATAGGAGAAGAGCTAAGACCACAGACTATGCTGATAGTGGATTGAGGAACTTGAAGGGACTAAAGAAAACTGAAGGCAGCCTGAGCTGGAGAAGGTTGAACCAATGACAAATGAACCAGCAGCAATAAGCCAATCCACAGTTTTGCTTTATTGTTCCATTAAAACTATATTCTCCGATTCGTCAATAAACACTGTGTTAAAACAAAAACAAGACAAAACAAAACAATGACTTCTACTGCAGAATTTGTCTTGAGGTCTCTATAGTTTACCCTGAAGGTGTCTTCTTTTAAGGCAGAATTTCAAAAGTATAAGAAGCCAATTGACCATGTGTTAGAAATTACTATTAATATGAATTTAAATTAGGTCTACAAGTGCCCACTCTATCTCTCCAGTTTATTCTCCTGCTTCTCTCAAATAGGAGCTTTGAATGAGAAAAAAGGATAAAGAAATATGAGATCAGCAAACCATATTTGATTTATTAGTGTTTGATGCACAGATGATCACAACCCATAGATGGAGGGAACGTCATCTTGTGAAAGAACACTTTGAAGATTGAATCACCACCTGCCTTGGCAACTAGGTGATTCAGCATACCTGGACCTCAGGTGATCTGGTGGTATAGGAAAGATCTAACATACTCAACCTCGTAGCTTAAATCTCCGAATTCCTCTCATAACAGTTACAATTTTCATAAAAGGTGCTGGCACCGGACTTAAGAACATGGCTTCTTTTTTTAATATTGTATTTTTCCAAAGTGAGAAGGGGGGGGCAGTCAGACAGACTCCTGCATGCACCCCACTGGAATCCACCCAGCATGCCCACCAGGAGGCAATGCTTGGCCCCTCTGGGGCGTTGCTTCACTGCGATCGGAGCCATTCTAGTGTCTGAGGCAGAGGCCATGGATCCATCCTCAGTGCCCGGGCCAACTTTGCTCCAATGGAGCCTTGGCTGCGGGAGGAGAAGAGAGAGATAGAGAGAAAGAAGAGGAGGAAGGGTGGAGAAGCAGATGGGCACTTCTGTGTGCCCTGGCCAGGAATCAAACCCGGGACTTCCATATGCTGGACCAATGTTCTACCGCTGAGCCAACCAGCCAGGGCCAAGACATGGCTTTATATAGGAAGAATTCCAAACCTTTCACCTAGGTCTAATAGAAAAAAAAGAAAGAAAAGCTGCTATGAAGACCTGACCTGGGATGCTGACCTGACTCTGAAACAAGTCTCCTCCCACAAAGTCAATTTCACTTAAAATTCTGCTCCCCCTCTTTATCCGCACGAAAAGTCTCTCCCCTGTATCTTGCCAATAAAGTTCAACCAGTCTTCCATGTAATCCCTATATCTCAATCCACCACCCTGAGTGCAACACATTCTAGGATGCTGGGCTGGGGTGGAGGGTGGGGGCAAAGAAGTGAGGGCAAGAGCAGGGACTCTCCCTTCTCTTAGCTTTAGGATCTTATTAGAAGATGCAAAGAAAAGGAAACCACATTTCCTGTGTGACTTCAATCAAGGCATTAACCATTCTTACTATTAAATTCTCTGAACTGTAAACCAAGAAGACAAGAGCCTTCCTTACCTCACAAATTAAACATCCTTGTGTAGCCAGGGGCGGAAGGGATGGGATGGAAAACATTGTGTAGATTCTAGGTATCAGTTTGAAAGCCCTTTTGAGTATGTAGGTAAGAAGCACAGAGAGAAAGAGAGTTATTATAATAATAATAAATGTCTAGTAATAACCACCACAAGATCCAATATTCCTCAGAATGTGTGTGAACTGTGTTCAGGGCTGGCTTTCTGGGCATGACTACATGGCCTTACACTCAGAAAGACCCTGTTGGCCCTGGCCAGATAGCTCAGTTGGTTAGAGCATCATCCTGATATGCCAAGGTCACAGGTTTGATCCCAGTCAGGGCACATAAAGGAATAGATTGATGTTTCTGTCTGTCTGTCTGTCTCTCTTTTCTTCTCTCTCTAAAATCAACAAATTTAAAAGGCAGAGGTAGGTTGTCACCATCTTTTGAACAAGGGGTCTTGTCTCTTGATTTGGCATTAGACCCTAAAAAGTATGTCGCTGGTTCCATCTGGACTCAAGGACAAGGATCAGGCTAATAAAAATCAGTCTTAACAAGGATTTGACATCCGATCCAGAGGCTGAAATGGCCTTTTTTTAGTGGTCAGTTCCCTTTCACGTTTGGTCTCTTTGTTTATTTTGCTTTTCCAGCTAAGTGCACTGAATATCCTTCTTCCATTTTACATTTCCTCACATCTAAGATCTTTATAACTTCTTTTATAGGGATCTAATTTTCTTATTAAGGAATAGTATGTAATTTAGGGGTTTTACAGTATCATGCTGGACATTGTACAGACCCACCAACTTCTGGAAATCCTGTGAGTACAGTGGCAGGTCTAAAAGGGTCTGGAACCATGACACACACACTTAGCAGTGTTGTCAACAACAACACAAAGAAAGTCAAAGAGGAGATGAGTTCTTTGAAAGATATATCAAAAGCCTCCTCTGAGGCCTCTTCTGCCAAGGGCATTCTGGCCTATGAGTAGCAAAAGCACAGAAAGTGAAGAAATAATTACAATGTGGAACAGGAAGTCACCGAGAAAAGCCCTTTTGAAAGACGTAGAAGAGAGAAGTAGCTAAAAATGTGGGTCTTGTGTCAGATGATGGAGTTCAATCCCAGCTCTGTAACTCCACTAAAGTTGTGACCTAGGGCAAATTTCCTAACCTGGATTAGTTTTCTACTGCATGTAACAAACGACCACAGAGTTATCAGCTTGAAACAACACACATCTCATATCTTACAGGCTCTGTGTTAGGAACCCCAGTGTGGAGTCAGCGGGCCCTGCGTGGGGTCCCAGGAGGCTATAATCATGCTGTCACGGGCTGTGTTCTCATCTCTAGGCTCCACTGGAGAATCTGATCCCAAGCTCAGTCAGCTTGTTGGCAGGGTTTGCTGCCTTGCAGATGTAAGACTCAGGGCCTCCACTTCTCACTTGCTGCCATACAGAGGCTGCCTTCAGGTCCTCAAGGCCACCAGTCGTCCCCTGCCGTGAAGCCCTCTCCATATGTAGTTTATGGTTGTCTGTTTTGTCAAAGCTAGCAATAGAATCTCTCTCACTCTGGTCAGCTAAGATGTGTCTTACATATAATAATATTATATAATTGACATCTCATCACCTTTGACATGTTCTACTGGCTGGAAGCAAGTCATAGGTCCTACCCACACTTACAGAGAGGAGATTACCCCCAGTGAGTAGACAGCATGGGACCTTCTTAGAATCCTACCTACTGCAGTCCACCCTCTAATTACAATGCAGACAGAACATAATATATAAATTGCTTTTGGAAGGAGTAGAACAGTATTTAAGAATATAGATTTTAAGTCAGATATCCAGAGTTCAAATTTCAGTCTTTCAATTTTACTATGGATGTGCCCTTGGGCAAGTTTCTTCACCTCTTTATGTTTGGTTTCTTCCTCTATAAACTGGGAATCATAATAGTAATTACCTCATGCATTGATGGAAAGATTAAGTGATATAATGCTTTCAGTCTTGGCCAGGTAATTCAGTTGGTTAGAACGTTGTCCCGATATGCCAAGGTTGTGGGTTTGATTCCTAGACAGAGCACATACAGTAATCCACCAATGAGCACATAAATAAGTAAACAACAAACTGATGTTTCTCTCTCACTGTCTTCCTTCCTCTTTCTCTAAAATCAATCAATCAATAATTTTTAAAAATTATGACATAATGCTTTCAAATCATATAGGAAAGTTCCTAACATTTAATAAATGCTTAATACATTTTAATATAATAAACATGTTCTTCTTTACTCCAGAATAGAATATAGACTAGTCTAGTTCTAAATTGTTTAAATCAAAATCTCTTGGCAGGCCCTGGCCAGTTGGCTCAGTGGTAGAGCGTCGGCCTGGCGTGCGGGGAACCCGGGTTCGATTCCCGGCCAGGGCACATAGGAGAGGCGCCCATTTGCTTCTCCACCCCCCCTTCCTCTCTGTCTCTCTCTTCCCCTCCCGCAGCCGAGGCTCCATTGGAGCAAGGATGGCCCGGGCGCTGGGGATGGCTCCTTGGCCTCTGCCCCAGGCGCTAGAGTGGCTCTGGTCGCGGCAGAGCAACGCCCCGGAGGGGCAGAGCATCGCCCCCTGGTGGGCAGAGCATCACCCCCTGGTGGGCGTGCCGGGTGAATCCCGGTCGGGCGCATGCGGGAGTCTGTCTGACTGTCTCTCCCCGTTTGCAGCTTCGGAAAAATACACACACAAAAAAAATCTCTTGGCAAATGAGCCAAGGGCACAGTTTATCACCAGTATAAGCCTGTTGTGCTTTCTGCACCTGATTTGGCCTTTCCAAGCTGTCCCTTCCCTTGCTGAAGCATCCTGCCCAGTGGGTGGGGAGAGAGGGACCTTTCTCCTTTAGAGTGGGTGGGCAATAATGGCAAAGATGGCAGAATGAGCCTCACGGGAGGGGAAAGTCAGCTTTTCTCCTGGGATGAGTGGGCCATTAGACTCAGAGAATAATTTGAGAGAGCAGAGGCAGGATGCTATGAGGCTCTGAGAGAGAGGCGAGGTGAGTGGAAAGAGCAGAAAGGGGGTCAGAGAGACAGGGCAACATCAGATCCGCATGTGCTGAGGTGACCTTGCTTTCTGCAGCAAGCTCAGAGCAGCAAAAGAGGTGATGACTTGCAATTTTGCTATTGGTACTGCTTGAGTCACTCGCCATATGGCTGGTCTTATCTATCTCTGTGTTTCCGTCATCAGTTTAAATAAGTGTACTGTGTGCACAGGTATGTGTGTTTGATACGCCCAGAGAACTGCAAGAATAATGGGTCAGTGCTCGCTCTGAGGAACTGAGACCCCGTTCCCAGGAATCAGGCATAAATTTGGACATGAATGGGATAACTCAGCATTGTTGCAAAATACTGCTTGTCAGTTCAAGGATCATAGCAAGTTTTAAGGAAATAGCTCTAAAAATCACCTTCTTCGGAGTTAAAATTAATCTCTTAGATTGATGGAGGCCACAGGAAAGCAGCATGAATAAAGTAGGAAAAAACAGAATCGTTTTTACATTTGCAAAACAATTCACCATTAACCAAAATACTTCCCCACATATTCTCCCTTCAGTCCTCATCAAAAAAAAAAAATTAAAGAAAACAAAGAAGATATTGTCTTTATTTGCATGAAAAAACAAAAAATCCAGGAGATAAAAATAAGTAGCAGAGAAGAACTCTACAATGCAGGGCTTTAGACTTCTAATTCAGTGGTCTTTTTTCTACAGAATCTGAGAGTACCTGGACCCCACAATGGCCTTCATTAGGACGCTGATGTCCATGTGAAGGTTCCTGTCTAAATCCTAATCGAGCAAGCTCTGTCCAGGCACTGCCGACACGGAGGCACTTTACAGCGAACTCTCTAAATGTTTCCTCCTCTGTAAAACTGGGATAATAATAATATTCACTGAATGGGTTTGTTTGAGGATTAAATCAGTAAATAATTACAAAGTGAATAGGAAAATGTCTGTACAACATGTTGAATTGTTAGCTTATAGTTTTGGCCTCTTCTTCCTGCCTTCCCATTTAAAATAAAAACACTTTTTCAGGGAAGAATTACCACTAACTTGCTGAATTAGTTAATGACTAAGTGATGGGGATTGAGAGGAGATGGGGGAGGACACAGAATAAAGGCTAACTCCCAGGGAAGGAAAAGAGGAACTTCATGGTTTCTGTGACTGATTTTTCCCATGATCACATAATTGATGGCCCAAACCTCAGGTTCAAGGGACACAGCATGAAACTAAGTTTACTAAACTCCCAGGGAGTTTCTCCAGCCCTCCATTTAGTATCATCATCTGATTTATGACTCTAAGACACTACTTTTCATGCAGGATACAAAACAGTTTTAAAGTACTCATCCGACACCCATCAGTTCTCCTCACTCACTCCCATTGGTGCTCCAGTGAACCGCCTTGGGGGTGGGGGGCAATGGTAGTGTTTGATATCTGTGCTGTAAATGCATTAAGTCCTCACTGAGCATGGAAAAGTTCTTGGAAACTGCAATTGTGAGTAAACAGCAGGTGGGGTTGTGTAAGGAGTCCAATTTTACTGTAAGCTAACTGATATAAACAAATGTTAAGCTCCTGTGGCATATTTCTGGTCAGAAAAACAAAACCAAACTTCTAAACAAACACCTAAAGAACTTCTGCTGTTAAACATCGGAATGAACGTGAAATATCCATACATTTAAAAAAGGTGAATGGAAACAAGTCAGGTAACTCTTCCCAAGCTGCCAATTCCAGTTCAGGGCTGCAGGGGGCAGACAGCTCAGGGCGCAAGGCGGGTCCCACCTTCGACAGGACACCTGTCCCTCACAGGGCGCACTTAGACCGGACCATGTTGACACTCCTGTTCACCTCGCCTGCACATCTCTGGGATGTGGGGAGGAAGCAGGCGCACGTGGAGGAGACCCAGGCAGACATGGGGAGAACGTGCAAACCCAGCAGACAGTGGCCTGGCCAAGGATCAATCTTTTTTTCTCATAAGCATTATAATGAAACGACATGGAACAAAGCCACATTATGTGAGGACTTGCTGTACTCCCACTATGATTGATCTCGAGCTCCCTCAGACATAACAAGCTGCAGGCAAATTCCTGAATGTTTAAGCTAAGCGCTGGCACACAGCTGTGCCACTCTCCTTCCCGTCTTCTCATTTCCGTCGAGGCTGTAGTCTCAACTGCGAGGTCCAATAGTGTCATGGGGTATGGGTTCTGAAATCCGGCTCCCAACTGCAGCACCACCATGTGTCACTCCCTCTGTATCGGCACCTCGTTGTGCAGGACAAGAACTAGACCATCCGGGCACCTGGGCAACAGGAAACAAAGGAGCAGGAGAGCCCAGGCATCGAGGTTTCTAAGTTTTATTCCAAACCACAACATTAATAAACAGTTTGCACTGAAGAAAAGCCAAGTTCACCTGATCTTGGTGGCTTATTTTCTCCATTCATCAACTGGCAACAACGGCGACCTCAGTCACAGGGGAGGCAGGAAGCTTCATTAGCCTGTGGTTTGGAAAGGCTCAATACAAAATCCCACATAATAGGAGAGCAAAGCCCCATTCTTAGGTAGTAACTCCCATCTGGTTGATTCAAACTGCACATCTCTTAGTATCTACCTTTCCCCAGTTACATTGCTTCATTTTATTTCTCTTCTGGATATTTTTTTAAAGTCACTTTGAAGTGCCATAATTACTATTTCAATAAAACATCTCACAGAGATGAGTTTAAACCACATGAAGGAAGCAGGAAAAAGCAGGCTTCACCCACCCACCCCACCCCCCTGGAAAAAATTAAAATCTCATCCCCTGTTTTACAAGCAGTGAAATCAGTGCCTTATTTGGAGGGTGTTCATTCAAGGAGATAATCTTTTTTTATGTGGAAATGATCATTATACACTTGCCAGATAGTTAATTACATTAGGCTGTTCTGCCCACGACTGCAAATCCACTTCATACAGCAGGGGCTTGTAGTCAAGATAATAGCAAAAGATAATGCGGTAAAACAACTGAGGAAAGAAAATGGTGTGAAGCATAAATGTTGAAAATTGCCATTTGTTTTTATATATATATGTATTTTTAAGAGGGCGGCAACATGGTCTTTGCTGTTATCACAAGCATTAAAGTTTAATAGACCATCCGTGAGTTATTTACTGCTTAGAAACACCTGCTCAGCGAGATAAAGTAGCAGCTATCTTTCTAGTTTTAAAATTGACATTCAGCCAGTTATATTTCTGGTCTCTCTCATCACTTAGATGGTTGTTGACTTTTCTTAAATGTCAAAGGAGGTTTTCAACTTAATTTTATTCCTCAGGCTAGATTCTTCCCTGGGATCTCTGGAGGCCCCGATCCTGGCCCCTAAGTCAGCCCCAGGAAAGGGCTGCTAAGAGGAAATCTCTCCTTTGAGAAAAGCAAGTGCATTTACAACCCTGTCTTGCACACATTGTAAAGAAAAAGGAATTTGCTATATCTCATCCATAATGACTCCTCCTTAGTCTTCCACTGTGTGCACTAGAATGAATAATACAGTGGGCAAGAGTAGTAGATGCACCCATCTAGAGATTCCCAGATTACAGTTATGTCCTATATCCCTGTGCAAATGGCTTCACCTTCCAGGTGTGACTCAGGACCTGCATGGCCTCTCACAACAGCGCTCTTCCTTCTGCATGTGTCTCCAGTCTCTGTCAGCTGGCCCATGTTCTCCACACTCTACAATCTGAATTCTGGAAGATGAAATCTGATCAGCTTAGCATTTTCCACTCCTTGGCCAAGTTCTTGGACCCAGACAACTTCACAGAACAACTACTAGTCTATGACTAGACCTCTCACTGGCAGGGTGCTCACATATAATCAACCAGTGGTCACTACTGTACGAAGACTGCCCATCACAACTCCATCGGTCACGTACCACAGGCTGGCAGTGTCACCCTAAAGGAGATGTTGGGTGTGTCATGCACGCTGACTGACCAGCTGCATCATATGCTAGGTTCTAAGGCAGCGGCACTAACACCCAAGTGAGGAAGAGTCAAAGTTCAAGAAGAAATTGGGCTCAAACAATAGAGCCTGGCTGATGGACTTTGTTCAAACTATAGCTCGATCAGCTGATCTTTATATGACCTTGGGTAAGTGATTTAACTTCTCTGTTCCTAACACCCTGCAGAGGAATGTCACCTTCCCCTTCATTTCCTCGGGGTTCTTTGGCTGGCCTAATTATTAAACTGACATAAGAAAGATTAACAGTAGAAAGCCAAATTTAATTTTGTACGTACAGAAGCCCATAGAAAAAGGAGACTCAAAGAAGTGACCAGAGCAGGCAGCTTTTATACTTTTTAGACAAAGATACAATAAATTTGTGAAGAATTGACAAGATAAAGGGGTTTCAGTTTGAAGTAGTAAATTAGTGAAGAAGTAACAAGGTCTGTTTATATGGACTTTCAGCTCTAAATCCTCCCTCTCTGGTGATAAGGATGTCCCTTACCTCCTGGGATAGGGAGGGAGATTTATCTCCTGTGTTCAGGGCACAAAGGAGGGTCGCAGTGTCCTTCTTGCACCAGCTGTTTCTTAAATAACTTTAATTCAGAATAATCAACATGACAAGCAGCATATTTGGGGGAGGCACACGCTGTTCCCTTTCAACCCTCATGTAAAATGAGGTTGATAATGTTACCTACTTCATAAAGTGGTCATAAGGATTAAATGAGTGACATACAAAATGCTGAGCCTTGTATCTGTCCATCAGAAATGCTCAGTACAGGCACGGTTGTGTACAGCTGTTTGCTGTTCATCTGTGGGTGTGTGTCTCTGTACAGTACATAATGTGGCATAGGACCTCAGGTTTTCAGAATTGAAATTAATAATAACCCTGAGTCCATGACACACTTCCACCATTTGTCTAAACAGCCCTCTCTTTTATGTCCTTGTTTTTAACAAACATCCAATAGCCCATCAACCTATAAGCTCCTCCTAACTTATTTCCTTCTGTCTCTCAAACAGATAACCACCATTCCTAGATGACATGTGCATCACTTCTCAGCTTCTTTTTGTACTATTCTTTTTTCTTCTCTCTTTCTTTCTTTCCTTTTTTTTTTTTTTTTTTTTTAGCTAGAGAGAGAGAGAGAGACAGAGGCAGAGAGAGGGACAAAAAGACAGAAAGGGAGAGAGATGAGAAGGAAGCATCAATTCTTTATTGTGGCACCTTAGTTGTTCATTGATTCCTTTTTTCATATGTGCCTTGACTGGGGGCTCCAGCAGAGCAAGTGACCCTTTGTTCAAGCTAGTGACCGTAGGCTCAAGCCAGCAACCTTGGGGTCATGTCCATGATCCTACACTCAAGCCAGCGACCCACACTCAACCCTGGTGAGCCTGCACTTAAACCGGATGAGCCTGCACTCCAGCCAGTGACCTTGGAGTTTTGAAACTGGGTCTTCTGCATCCCAGGCTGATGCTCTATCCACTGAGCCACTGCCTGGTCAGGCAGTACTCTTCTTATAAGAAATACATGTCTAACAATGTGTTTAGTTTTAGTTGTTTTTATACTTTATAAAAAGAGTATTACATGACAAGCATGGGACTTGTTTGTCTCTTAAAGTTATGTTAGGTAGATTCATTCATGTTGTCATGTGGACCTTAACCCTCCATTCAATTCTGTGTAATATCCTCTTGTAAGACAAATTATTTAAGGGCTCAGTAAATGTTAGCTATTATGTTCACTTATTACTCAATACTAACCACCTCTCCTTGCCCTTTTCCAAGATTTTACCATCCTCTGCTAAGTCTTAATTTTATCCTTTTATTCAATGAGCCTCATTTTCAGACTAGAACTGCACTCCTGACCAGCAAGAGGCCCATGCGGACTGTACCCTCTTGTTTCCATTATCCCTTTCTCAGGACTCTGCACCCTAAAAGATGACCCTGCTGTTTGATCAGCTAGTTCCCCTATGGAGAGAGGAGACACAGACAAGTAACCGGTAAGATCAGCAAATTGATTGTTGCCTTTTAATTTTTTTCATTGAGAACAGGAAGAGCTTTTATTGACAAGGCTGTTATGCAAATGCAAATTTATCACCGTGCTTTATTGGCATTCTTATTATCTGACACTACTGTAATGCTGTCACTTCAGCTGCCCACTCCTACCTCCACGTGTCTTTTCACTGATGGTCTAGTAGAAAAAACTGCAGACGATACTACTACATGGAGTCATGGATGGGTAAGAACCAGCTGGCCCGCGCTTCCCACTGTTGTCCTAACACAGACATGGGGAATAAAGCAGGGGACCCGGTTCCCAGCTGAGCTCTCTTCCTAGTGACTGCTCTGAGCCCAGTCGAAAGCTCATAACTGACCCAGATTAGTTTGGCTGAGCTCCTTCCCAGGCAATTACTGTAGCAAAGCTCAGACACTGAATTCTGATTGATTCTGGAAGATTAAACAAGAAAATGAAGGCACCATTATATTGTAGCCACAAAGGTAACCTGGCTTTAAACCCATATACTGACTCAGAAGAAAAAGGCAGGCTGCCAACATTTCATGCCACGTTACCTAAGTGACACCATATTTTTAATGCTGATTTTGACCTTTCCCCCTCCTTCTCAGAAATATATATCCACGCTTATGATTAAAGACTAGATGGAGGAGGTTTAGTTTCATATTTCCTCTCTCCAAATTGATCACCTTTTCCTCCCATGTTCTTTGACTATAAGGGAAGACGGGGGAGGAGTATAATTGAACGCGTGTTGAAGCTATTCTCTGTAAACTGTAACACAGCCTGTTACTGGTGTAAGGACCATATTTGGAAATTTTCTTTCATTAATTCCACAATCATTTTCAATGTTTGCATGTCTGACCGTTTGGCAGCTCTGGCCCTGACCACAAGGAGCTCGCGTGTGGGGACAAGCAGGGAGACTTGTAATTGACATCCGCCGTGATGGGATTTGAACAAAACAGCCATGTTTACCATGGTGGGAAAAATTGTTTTTCTACGAACAGTGAGAAGCAAAGCCATCTGCACCCACACCTGTTACACTCATATCACTTGACGGCTCTGCTATCTCCACTAACAGGACTTTACTATTCTAGGAAAACCTTGCCTAGTAATATAAATTTTGCAAATAACTGAACATGTTTGAAAACCCATTTGAAATTGATCACTTTACAATAAAAATCATCAGGTTGGTTGTTTATGAACCAAGTCACTTCCTCAAAACCCTTACTTCCCTTTGTTTACAAACTGTAAATTCATATCATGATCTTCACCCAATCCGAATCAAGCTTTTGCATTGAAAGAACCACTTTAAAGGAGACTTCAAAACCTCTAAGTATCCTGGCTTTGCCCTACCACACACCTCTACAAGAACCCTGCCCACATAGTGCTCTTTTTTACCATAGTAAGGGATCAACTCAGCTCCGCCCTAGCAATAGGTTTTGGGTGCCGGTGTTTGACAATGAGGAGAAAGAATAAAAAGAGAGGTGAAAACTAGGTCTTGAAAAGTGACTGGGATGCCACCAGCTACAGAAGACAGAGAAGAACTTACCAAGAGAGGAAAGCAGAGCAAACACAGGGATGTTCTTAGGGATGCCAGTTCCAGGTCATCCTGGGGGCTAAGCTGCATGTATCTGAGGGACTATTTTAACCTTCTCCCTGTACAGAAGGAAAGGGGCTTAGTAAGCTCCCGCCACCCATGACTGAGGAATGTTGGCCTGAGAGCTACCATGGCCATTAGGAATAATGAACAACTCCCAGTCAGCTGGAAGCAAACTGCTCCACTTCTTAGCCTGGTTCTCCAACTCCAAGGTTCTGTCTGGACATGTTACGTGTCCAGCTTTCTTCAGTCCTCATTGCGTTCCTTTCTAGGTGGTCATCCTGATACCATATGGACCGAATCCAAATCTACTGCATGTCTACATCATTTAGTCAGCCACTCTGCCTTTATGACCATCATCATCATCATCACCATCATCATCATTCTCATCATTATCAAGTTCTCAGGATCTATACTGGGAAAGCTGGTCAGTAGAACACATTTGAGTACCACACATTTAGCTCTCTAGACTTAATGATTTCTTATATTTCCCAAGATGGCTTTCCTTCTTAGAGGTTTGATAAAGCCACAAACAACCTCTTCAAGAGAACATTTTCTTCCCAGAAGCCTCAGAATCCTCTCTATGGAGTATGGCGACTTTATAGGTCAGACCCAGGGATGTAACCGCATGGGCTCTGGTTAATATTGCTCACAGACCGTGTTAGCAAGGTTAGTATATTCCCACAAGGGAAGCAATTTGGGGTTTCAGTCTGTATCCTTGATGCCTAGAAAGAAGCTAAGATGTTCATGCGCCCACTTCCATTAGGCCACTTTCACCTGTAACAAACCCCTCTAGTTTCCAATCTGCACCTTCCCTGGAAAGTGACCGCATCTCATGTATAGGAAGATTTGACCTCTTTAAGCCCCAAGGAGTCCAATGTTGATGGGTGGAAAGATCAGGAATTTGCAGGCAGACATACCTGGGTCCAATCCTAGCTCTAACCCTGTGATCTCAGATGGGGTCCTTAAACTTTCCTAAGTTTACCACATGGTAAAAGAGGGGGAAATAGTCCTGATGTGACAAGCTGGTAAGTGCTAACAGAGAAAAAGTGCCTGACACATCGCACTTGCTCGGTAAATATTCATTTTCTCTTGCTCTCAGCTCTATGGCTCTCAACCATAAGGCATGCTTCTCATTCACCCACTATCAGTAAGAGACTTTACCTTTTAAAGCAAGAAATTAATGATTTAATACTTCTAGTATCTGCTTACAATAAGAACCCACAGCCTTACCAGGCGGTGGCCCAGTGGATAGAGCGTCGGCCTGGGATGTGGAGGACCCAGGTTTGAGACCCTGAGGTCGCCAGCTTGAGCGCAAGGTTGCTGGCTTGAGCAAGGGGTTACTCGGTCTGCTGTAGCCCCCCCCCCCCCAGTCAAGGCACATATGAGAAATCAGTCAATGAACAACTAAGGAGCCGCAATGAAGAATTGATGTTTCTCATCTCTCTCCCTTCCTGTCTGCCTGTCCCTCTCTCTGACTCTTTGTCTCTGCCACACCAAAAAAAAAAAAAAAAAAAAAGAACCCACAGACATTCTTGCCACAATCTCCCCTTCTGCCCTCACTTGGATATTGAATACAGTAAGTACTATCAGTGCAAATATGAAGGTGTCTTCCAAACTCTCTGGAGGTGGAGATGGCTGCAAACATGGGGCAGGGGGTGGCTAAGTAATGCCTTCAAGCACACAAAGTGGACAACCTTTAGCATAAACCAACCTGTCACTCTCCGTGTTGCCTATGAAGTTGTTACTCTGGCCTGGAGCATGTAAGCCTGACCCCTTGGCAGGAATCCCAATGGCTTTAGCATTCATGACTGGCCAGCATTTCCTGGGGTTCTTGTGAGCTACAGAGACATCCCTCAGCTTGTTGTCAAGTAAAAAATATATTACTCTGCTGTCTTTCTTGGCTGTCATCTCACAGACTCAGCTAATTTAGTCTGGGAAGCACACTTCTCCGCGACCAGCCGTCCTTAAACAGGACTCGCACGCCACCACATTTCTTAACAACCTGCAGAAGACAAGTTTGATTTCAAATCCAAGTGTTCAAAGAAAAGAGGGAGCTAGGTCTGTGAGAACAGATGGATGTGTTTGCCTTTAAAGCTTTCTTGTTAATTTTAATTTCAGTCCCTGTCCCCAGGTCTTTGGTGCCAACAACAAAGAGCTCTTTCTTCCTGAGAAAGCAAATGCAGTATTTCCCAATAAACCTTGAACCATTGCCCAAATATCAGATCTTGAGTCTTTCCTCAGGTTATGGTCACCAAATCTGGGCCTTAAAAGCAATGGCCAGAATTTAAAACTGCAAAGATCAAAGGATGCTGGGGAAACCTATGAGGCTTCACACAGACCAATGGCGCCCTCTGCTGGGCACAGTCCTGCCATAGCACCAAAGGAGGTTGCGCGGCAAGGGAAGGTGTTCACACAACTAATAACCTGTATTTCCTGTCTCCTCCCCCTCCCTTCCTCGAACCCAACCAAAATTCTTGTGATTCTCAGCTATTTTCCTTTTCTAGACCCTCCAATGCTAAAATAGCCACATGTTTACAAAGACTGCATTTGGAAATATCTCATTTTTTTTGGTACTGAGCTTGCCTGGTTTTTAGTACATTATCACTTGGAAATTCTCTAAATTGCTGAAGGTGTAAAAAGAAAGAGGAAACTTTGCAGAAAACAATTATTATCGTTGGTGATGAAATCTCTGATTTACTCAGGGGGAGTATTACTATAGATTTGTAAATTCCATTATATCCAGGAAATTTGGCTTATCTACAAGTAATCTTATAGGTTATGAGGGAAAGGTGATATCAGGTATACAGAAGGAAATGGTCAGAAGTGGTAGTGTGAATTCACCATTAAAACTTAAAGCAGAGTGCTCACTGCAGAAACTCTTTCAGGGAAAGAGAAAACTACTATCCATACCAGTATTCAGATATGGCTCAAATACTGAAAGTACCAGTAGAGAGACTGTTAGAAAATATTGAGTTTTCCCAATAAAAGAGAACTCAATTTAGAATCAGAAGAGATTTCTGAATATCATTCTATGTATCTGTGAGTCTTGTTAATACATGCAATGAATATTTGAATATCCGCTGTTTGCCAGACAACGTAATAGATACTGGGACACAACAGTGAACAACAAAAAGAAAACCTGCCCTCTGCAAGCCTGTGGTCTAGTGACACTATAACTCCCTGGCATCAGCTCTGAGAAGGTAATTCCAGAATGATCTGGAAGAGCACTCCTCTATTCCTCCAGCATCTGGTCACTACTGTTGTTTCGTCTCTATGAATCTGACTACTCTAGATAGCTCATATAAGTAGAATCATATACTATTTGCCCTTTTGTGTCTGGTTTATTTCACTTAGCTTAATGGTTTCAAGGTTCTTCCATGTTGTAGCATCTGTCAGCATTTTGCTCTTTTTTAGGGTTCAATAATATTCCATGATTTGAATATATATTCATTACATGAATACATCACATTTTGTTTATTCATTCATATATTAAAGGACATGCAGATTGATTCTACCTTTTGACTATTTATAATGCTATGGAAATTGGTTTAGAAGTACTTGCTTTCTCTTTTGGGTATATACCTAGAAGTAGAATTCCTGGGTCATATGATTAATCTGTTTAATTTTATAAGAAACTGCCATACTATTTCTCACAGTGGTTGCACCATTTTATATGCCCACCAGGAATGCACATTTTAATTTCCCCACATTTTCACTAACACATCATTTTTCCAATGTTGTTTTTATAATTTTTGTTTTGATCATAACTATCCTAATGGGTGTGAAGTGTTATTTCATTGTGGTTTTGGACTTTTATTTCCCTAATGACTAGTGATATTGAGCATCTTTTCATGTATTTATTGGGGATTTGTATATCTTCTTTAGAAAAATGTTTACTCAAGACACTGGCACACTTTTTAATTGGTTTGTTTGATTTTGTTGTTGTTGAGTTATAGGAGTTCTTTATATATTCTGGATATTAATTCTTTATCATATATCTATAATTTTCAAATATTTTCTCTCATCCCATGGGTTGCTTTTTCAATCTCTTAAGAGATTAATACTCATAAGTGTTAAATTTTGATTCAGTCACAGCTATCTACTTTTGTCTTCTGTTGCCCATGTCTTTGGTGGCCTATTCAAGAAATCCTCATCAAATTCAATGTCATGAAACTTTACCTGTGTTCTCTTCTAAGAGTTTTATAGTTTTAGCTCTTAGTTAGATCTTTGGTCCATTTTGAGCTAATGTTTAAGGGTGTATATTTTCTATACATTCTATAAAATTTTTTTCTGCAATTACCATGAGGTTTAAATATAACATACTATGGCTATAACTATTTATTTTGAATTGATATCTCCTTTAATTGCAGGTGAAAACTCTATTCCTATAAAACTCCACCCCCCTCACCCTTTATCTTATTGATGTCACAAAGCACATCTTTAGGCAGTGTGTGCCCAGTAATAGACATAGATAATTATTTTTATGTGTTTGTGTTTTAAATACTGTAAAAATAAAAAAGTAGAGTCCCACACAAAATCATAATAACACTGGTTTCTACAATTGCCCATTATATTTTTCCAAACCTGTTTTAACTATTATAGTTCTTTACCTTTCATATCAACTGAGAATACTAATATCTATATCCACAAAAATGTTTGCTGCAGTTTTAATAGAAATGGCATTAAACTTCTGTGTCTGTTTGAGAAGAACTGGCATCTTTAGTATGTTGAGTTTTCCAATCCATGAACATGATATATCTCTTCATTTGTCTAGATCTTAATTTTTTAATACAGGAGTGTATAGTCTTCATATCAAGTCCCACACATGCTTTTCTTAAAATTTACATTAAATTATTTTATTTTTGAGCAATTATAAATAATATTATATTATTAATTCCAGGATTCATTGTTAGTATACCAAAATAGCAATTAATTTTTGTACTATTAGGTATTTTTCCCATATTCCTTAGTATTTCTATGTAGATAATCATATTATTGGTAAATAGAAACAGTTTTATTTCTTCCTTTATGGTTTATATGTATTTTATTTCCTTTCTTGCCTTATTCCACTGGCCAGAGTGTTTAGCACCATGTTAAGTAAGAGTAATGAGAGCAGACATTGTTGACTTGTTCTTAATCTTAGTGAGAAAGCATTCAATTTTTTACTACTACATGTAATGTTAGCTGTATGGGTTTTATTTGTAAATGTCCTTTATCAAATTGTAAGTTCCCCTTTATTTTCTTGAGAATTTTTATTGTGAATAGATTTTGAGTTTTTTCAAATGTTTTTCTGTATCTGTTAATATCATTATAGATTTTTCTTAAATTTACAAATATAATAGATTACACTGATTTCAAATATTGAACCAGGTCGTATTTCCAGAAAAAAATCCCACTTGGTGATATTATATATTTCTTTTTATGTATTGATAAATTTTATTTTTGAATATTTTCCTGAGAATTTTTGTATTAATATTTATAACAAACATTAGTCTGTTGTTTTTTATACTGTATTTGTCTAGTTTTATATCAGAGTAATACTTGATTCATAAAATGTATTCCTTCCCTTTTATTTTCTAAGATATCATGTAGATTAGTGTCACTTTTTCTTAAAATGTTGGAGAAATTGTCCAGTAAAACAATCTGGGCCTGGAAATTTCTTTTGGAGGAGTTTTTAAATTATGAACTCAATTTCCCTAACAATAATAGACTACTCAAATTATGAGTTTCATATTGGGTGAATTGTGATAATTTGTGTTTTTCTAGGAAATGGTCCATTTCAATAAAGTTATCACATTCATTTGTGTAGAGTTCTTTGTATCATTCCCTTATTTCTCTTTTGATATCTGCAGGGTTTATAATAATATCCCTGTGTTTTTTTAATTAAGTGAGAAGTGGGGGTGGGCAGAGAGACAGACTCCCGCATGTGCCCAAACCGGGATCCAACTGGCAAGTTCTGTCCATCAGGGGCTGCTAATCCATTTCTCTGCAACCGAGCTATTTTAGCACCTGAAGCAAGGCCATGGAGCCATCCTCAGTGCCCCAGGGCCAACTTTGCTCAAACCATTGAGCTATGGCCTCAGGGATGTGGGGGAGAGAGAGGAGGGGGAGGGTGGAGAAGCAGATGGTCAATTCTCCTGTGTGCCCTGACCAGAAATCAAATCTGGGACTTCCACATGCCAGGTCGACATTCTACCACTGAGTCAACTGGAGTGAGCTGGCCAGGGCCTAAAATCCCTGCTTTATTTCTGATATTGATCATTTGTCTTTTCTGTTTTTCTACTTTGTCAGTTTTCTTAGAAGTTTGGTAATTTTTTTTTATCTTTTAAAAAAAAATTTTTTCATATTTTTTTCAATTGTTTTTCTGTTTTCAACTACCTACTTATCTCTTCTTACTTTCAATATTTCCTTCCTTTCATTTGCTTTGGGTTTTTATTATTCTTTTTTTAGGTTCTTGGGGTGAAAGCTTGTAGCATTGATTTGATATTTTTATTCTTTCGCAATGTATGAAGTTAACATCCCTTGATAATAATAAATTTTCTTCTCAGCAGTGCTTTAGCTGTATTCCACAAATTTGGTGTGTTGTATTTTCATATTCATTCAGTTCAATATCTGTTTTGATTTCTCTTGAATCTTTCTCTTTGACCCATAGATTAGTTTCAAGTACACTATTGAGTTTCCAAGTGTTTGGAGATTTTTTTGCTATCTTTCTGTATTTTATTTCTAGTTTTATTCCCTTGTAGTCAGAGAACACACTTGGGATGATTTCAATACTTTTGAAGGGTTTTTCCTATATTTTTTTTTTATGGCCTAAGATATTGCCTGTCTTGGTGTGTTTTCCAAGGACACTTGAAAAAAAACAACTATATCTGCTATTGTTATGTAGAGTGTTTTATAAAAAGGTTAATTAGATCCAGTTTGTTGATGATGGATATCAGTTTTTCTGTCTCTACTCATTTTCTGTCTAGTTGTTTTATGAATTGTTGAGAAAGGGGTTAAAGTTCCCAACTATAACTGTGGAGACAGCTATTTCCTTTCTAGTTTTTACAGTTTTTGCTTCACATATTTTGCAGTTCTGTTTGGTATTTACATATTAAGTATTTACTCATTTGTAAAGTTATTATATAATGTCTGTTTGCCTCTGATAATATTCTGTGCTGTAATGTCTACTGAATCTGATATTAATATATCCACATTTGTATTTCTTTGATTAGCGTTTGCATGATTTTATGTATTCTCATTCTTTTATTTTTAGCCTGTGTGTAGAATGTGAGTTTCTTGTAGAAAATAGTTGGATCATGTTTTTTTAATATATTCTGCCAATTTTTTTTAATTTGTATATTTAGATCTATTAATGATTTAATGTAATTATTGATATGTTAGTGCTCAGGTCTAATATTTTATTTTTTGTTTTGTGTTTTCTTAGTATAAGATGCTGGTAGAGAATTTTTTTCTTTCATCACATAAAGAATATTATGCAACTTTTTCCTGTACTGCATAGTTCCTGATAAGAAATCCACTTCACCTGACCATTGTGTTTTTCTAGGAAATGGTCCATTTCAATAAAGTTATCACATTCATTTGTGTAGAATTCTTTGTATCAATCCCTTATTTGGATAGTGTCGGACTGGGACACAGAGGACCCAGGTTTGAAACCCCGAGGTCACCAGCTTGAGCGCAGGCTCATCTGATTCAAGCAAGGCTCACCAGCTTGAGCCCAAGGTCACTGGCTTGAGCAAGGGGTCAGTCGGTCTGCTGTAGCCCCATGGTCAAGGCACATCACATATGAGAAAGCAATCAATGAACAACTAAGGTACTGCAGCGAAGACTTGATGGTTCTCATCTCTCTTCTTTCTTGTCTGTCTTTATCTGTCCCTCTCTCTGACTCTCTCTGTCTCTGTCACCAAAAAAAAAAAAAAAAAGAAGAAGAAATCCACTGTCATTTGAAGCAGTTTTCCCCATAGCTAAAGTGTTATTTTTCTAGAATAGCTTTCAAGACTTCTCTTCTGTGACTTTAGTTTTCTAATTATCACATGCCTTAGTATAGGTTTCTTTGGGATTCACTCAGTTTCTCAAATTGGTATGTTTATGTTTCCTGTTAAGTTTTCAGCCATTATTTTGTTGAGTACTTTTTATTTTTTTTTTATTTTTTTTTTTTATTATTTTTTTATTTATTCATTTTAGAGAGGAGAGGGAGAGACAGAGAAAGAGAGAGAGGAGAGACAGAGAGAGAGAAGGGGGGGAGGAGCTGGAAGCATCAACTCCCATATGTGCCATGACCAGGCGGGCCCAGGGTTTCGAACCGGCAACCTCAGCATTTCCAGGTCGACACTTTATCCGCTGTGCCACCACAGGTCAGGCCTGTTGAGTACTTTTTAAATCCAGCCTTCTTACCTTTTCTTTCTGGAAATCCAATAATATAGAGCTTAGGGTTTTTTTTAATAATCTTACATTGCTGTGAGTGTTTTGATTATTAATTTTTATATCTACTTTCTCTCTCTGTTGTTCATATTGGGAGATTTTATTATTTCATCTTCAAGTTCACTAACTTCTATTACTTCCATCATGCTGTTGAGCCCATTCATTGAACTTATTATTTTGTTTATTATAATTTTCAGTTCTAAAGTTTCCATTTGGTTCTTCTTTATATCTTTTCTTAACTACAACTTTTTACTTTTAATTGTCTATATTTTTTCATTTGTTTCATGCATGATCATAATTGCTCATTGAAGTATTTAACTGCTTTAACTTATTCTAACATGTCCATTATCTTTCTGTTGCTGTTTTTTTAAAATTCACTTTGAGCTCTTCCTAGTTCCTGGTACAACAGCTGATTTTTTATTAAAACCTGGACATATCTGCATTGTGTTATAAAAATGGACCTTATTTAAATCTTCCATTTTAGCTGGTTTTCTCTAATATTGCTCCAGTAGGAGAAGGGGTGTACACCACCTTGTTACTGCCAGTTAGAGGTAGAAGTCCAGGTTCCCTTGCTGGTCTGAATTAACACTTGAGGCAGGGGGAACTTCTGGTTACTGCTGGGCAAAGAATTCCCACTCCTTATGTGGTTTCCATTGATACTATAGAGGTAGTAGCATGATTGCCCATGAGTGATAAAAGTTCTGACTTTTTACTGGGCCCCTATGATGCCACCACAGAAAGAAGAGGAAGGGGTACCATGTTACTGTTAGGTGGGGGTGAAGTCCAGGTTCCCACAGGGTCTCCGTTTTGACACCATGATGGGGATGCCTTATTACTAGCCAGAGGGTATAAAATTTTATCACTATACTTAATCTTCTTTTACATCATCCCAGTGGGGATACTGAGGTGCCTCATTAGAGCCTTTCAAGGGTAGGAGTCTAGGCTCCCCACTTGGCCTTTTCTGGTAGGGATGGAGATGAACCACAGCTCCTTCGGTGACATTTGGCTGCAGTGGAAGAATTATCATCTAAAAGTTTTTGTTTTTTAATCTTGCTAGGCTTTCTTTTCCTGATATGTTAGCTAGGAAAAGCAGGCTTTTGTTCAGGCTTTTTGTTTTCTGTGTTTGCTGGCATTCCTGTGTGGCTGGGTTCTTCAGCAGCAAGTCTGGGATGTAAGAGGCCAAAAGAATCCAGTGA
Source organism: Saccopteryx leptura (assembly GCF_036850995.1). NCBI lineage: Eukaryota > Metazoa > Chordata > Mammalia > Chiroptera > Emballonuridae > Saccopteryx > Saccopteryx leptura. Next base: position 374,017,035 of record NC_089504.1, on the reverse strand, counting down.
ATCTACATCCATCCTTCCTCAAGCCCTAGGGCCCTTGCAGGTGAGTTTTCTTCTCTCCAACTTTCAGAGTCTTCTTGCATTGGTTTTGTACAGACTTTGCTGGGTTTCTAGTTTTACATAATGAAAATAATTAGACAAAGTACTTAGTTATTTTAAGATATGTCTAAAACTTAACACAACAATAATAAAATTGTCATGTAAAATTGCAGGCATCATAGGTCAGATATAAAATCAATTACCCAGTATTTGTTGGTTGCTTGGGAGGTGCCAGTTTTCTGTGACCTTAAGATCCACATTCAATAATAGACTATGTTTTGTTTTTCTGCTGAGGATGTATGGCTTAATATGGAAGACTCATCATTTCAGCTTGATTCACTGAAACTACAGTCACCCACTAATTCAGGGGTTGTCTATCATTATACATGAGAAGTGACCAAGAGTGGAGAATTCACTTTATACCATGACTTCTTTCAAAAGTCCTTTTGTCTCATTACCATTACATCCTCCCTTAACTGATGATCCCTCTTCTAGAATCAAAAAGAGAGAGCCACCTCTCCTTCCTCTTTGCTTGCTGAATGGACAAATCATTCCTAATGATAGAATAATGATGGAAATAAGAGTTACTTCTATCAAAATTATATCCCTAGCACAAGGCTTCTTTTCCATGTGAGCACTGTATTCTCTATTAGTACTATGCTTAGAGAATGAGGTGGGAGGGGTGGAGAGTTGTAAGGGGCAGACAGAATTTTACTATTACGCAGGAAATAGGAATCTGGGTATTGACTTAAGAAAGGATTCAGAAGAATGTACTCAACTCAACTGGGAGGAAAAATAAACAAAAATCAGTGCTCACATTGGTATAGCCAGCCTACACTCTACCAAAAATTCTTCCTACTATCCCCTGGATTAATAGAATAAGGTTTGTCTTTATAAATAACTCTACAACTCTTTATTGTCACTTACAGTTTTTTAGAGACCAATCTTGTTGTCAATTTTAACCTTATTTCCCCTTTAAAAAATGCTTAAACCAAAGAAAAGTATAACAAAAATACCAAAATATGAAGTAAGTTTAAAATCCATACTCAGAAGAAAATGTATAACATTATATAATTTTCTTATTAAAGAAAAGTAAAAATAAAAGGAATTTAGTAGTCCTTTCAAATTAGAATAATGCAATAAAAACTTTCAGAAAATAAGTCAGATGTTTAGTAAAGAAAAAGACAAAACTATATAAAATGAAAAGTAAACATTTTTAGCAATATAATGTAGTCTACATACAAACTTGAAAATGCTAGCTAATATATGTAAGGCCTTTACATAGTTGGCTGAGCTGTCATGAAATTAATATTTAAATGACTTGAATGATGCAATAAAAAGGCTTGATATGATAAACTTACAGAGACTAATATTAAAAGGAGAATACCCCTGATATGTCTTTTCATGTTGTGGGGATTCCACTGTAGCAACACTGATGACTTCTCTCCAATGCTAGCACACTCTTCTCTAAGAGGCTAAATATCTGACTGTTTAATGAAGCAAAAAATATAGCATATTGATACTAGACTCTGCCTTTTCTCTCTCTCTCTTAAAAACAAGCTTCCAAGAGGGACCACTAGCCTGCTTTATTACACTATGCTATAATTTGACCATAACAGCCACCACTCATTATCAGAGGGCCACTTGAGCCTACCACTCCCTGAGACCAGATGGATAATTCTGCCTAAATCTGAAGTTTTATATTACAATACTTACTTTCCTATGGCTAAAATCCATATTCTCTAACATCAGCTTAATCAGTAATTAAAGTGATATTTTAGATTATGTGTGTCTACTTTTGTTTTATTTTTGGATTGCTACTAGAATTCTTGTGGAGAAGAAAGCATATTATTGCTTGCTGCTCTCTAAAATTCAACAACAACTTGAAGAAGTACATTTTATTCAGGTTTACATGAGACACTTATGAAAATTTGTAACCCATTAGGCACTAAAGCAAGTCTCAGAAAACTTCACAGAAGTGGTAACATACAAAATACATTTTCCTTTGATTAAAAAGTCACTTAACAGAAATCATTAAGCAAAAGAAAATGATTTTTAAAACTAAATTTTGAAGTTATAAAGTAAACCATTTCTTTCTTAATAATTTTAATTTTTTTCAATTATAGTTGTCATACAATATTAGTTTCAAGTGTACATCATAGTGATTAGACATTTATATAACTTATGATAATTTTTTTCCCTGTCTAAGTCTACATAATGGCTTATCACATAGAGCAGAGAGCGCTGATATAGGTTAGACTTTGTTGTTATAGCAAGCTGAAACTATGTCAGTTTGATCATCTGCCACAGAGTGCTACTTGCAATGAATTGAGAACCATCCTTGGTATTTCTAGTACCCATCTGACATCATACATAGTTATTTCAATATTATTGACTCTGCTTCCAATGCTGTGCTTTACATTTCTGTCACTTTTGATAACTGGCAATTTGCACATCTTAATCTCTTCCCCTTTTGTACCCACCCCCCCAATGCCTTCCATTTAGCAAACATCAAAATGTTCTCTGTGTCTTTTAATTTGTTTCTGTTTTATTATGTTTATTAGTTTGCACATATAAATAAAATAATACAAAAATCTTGTCACCTGCAACAACATGAATTGAACTAAGGGTATTATGCTAAGTAAAATAAGTCAGACAGAGAAAAACAACAAAAAAAATTCTAAATAACTGATAGGTCAGAGGAGATTATACTGCAAATTTATACTTATGACTGAAGGATAATAAAAATACTGCATATTAAAATAGGGGATATAACTAAAGTAATACTTAGAAAATATTTCTGACTTTAAATCTTTATATTGAAAAAGAACAAAGGCTGAAAAACAAAATAAGCACTACTAAGTTGTTAAAAGAACATCAAAATAAATATGAAGCAAGTTGAAGTGAGGGAACAATAACTTAAAACCAACTGTTAATGATTTTTTTAAAAAAACATGATGTCTTGGTGCAGCTATTATAAAGAATAGTATGGCATTTCCTTAAAAAATTAAAAATTGAACTACCTTGTGACTCAGCAATCCCACTCCTGAGTATATGTCTGAAGGAATTAAAGTCAGCATCTCAAAGGAATAGCTATCCACCCCCGTTTATTGTACCTTTATTCATAATAGCCAAGATATGGAAAACAGACTGTCTTTTGATGGATAAATAATGTTATAATATAAACACACATACACATAATGGAATATTATTCAACCATGAAAAAGAAGGAAATCCTGCTCTTTGTGAAAGCATTATGCTAAGTGAGATGTCAGACAGAGAATGAAAAATACTGTGTAATATCACTTATCTGTACAATCTAAAGAAAATCACATTGAACTTATAAAAACAGAGTAGAATAGTGGTTACCGGGGTCTAGGGCAGGTAAGGAAATTGGGGAGGCACTGTTTAAGTGTACATACCTACACCTAGTAGAGAAATAATTCCTGAAGATCTAATCACAATATAAAGGTAATAGTCAGCAACATTATGATAAACTTCAAAGTTGGGAAGAGACAAAATCTTAACTATTCTCAACACACAAAAGCAGTAGTGAATATATGACATGATAAAGGTATTAATTAGCTAATGCTCCTGTAGTAGTCATATTGTAATATATAAATGCATTAAACCTATACATTGTACACTTTAAACTTACACAATGTTATAAGTCAGTTATATTTCTATTTATTTTTTAAAATATAATAAAGATCAGCAAAGTCATAAAGCTATCTAGAAAAAGACAAATTTGTCTGTGCTGTGGGGGCACGGTGGATAAAGCACCAACCCGGAACACTGAGGATGCTGGTTCAAAGCCCTGGGCTTGCCTGGTCAAGACACATATGAGAAACAACGACTGCAAGTTGAGGCTCCCAGATACCACCCCCCTTTCTCTCTCTCTCTCCTCTCTTTAAAATCAATAAATAAAATCTTTTAAAAAAACATAATTTTTTTTTGTATTTTTCTGAAGCTGGAAATGGGGAGAGACAGTCAGACAGACTCCCGCATGCACCCGACTGGGATCCACCCGGCACGCCCACCAGGGGTGACGCTCTGCCCACCAGGGGGCGATGCTCTGCCCCTCTGGGGCATCGCTCTGTTGCGACCAGAGCTACTCTAGCGCCTGGGGCAGAGGCCAAGGAGCCATCCCCAGCGCCCGGGCCATCTTTACTCCAATGGAGCCTCGGCTGCAGGAGGGGAAGAGAGAGAGAGGAAGGAGAGGGGGAGGGGTGGAGAAGCAGATGGGCGCTTCTCCTGTGTGCCCTGGCCGGGAATCGAACCCGGGACCTCTGCACGCCAGGCTGATGCTCTACCACTGAGCCAGCCGGCCAGGGCCAAAAAAACATAAATTTATAACAACATGAAAAGAGGGAGAACACCACAACCACCACTACCACCACCAACAACAACAAAATAAAACATATAAAATATTAAGGATTTCTACCTATGTACAATTGGAAATGCACAGATATTAAAGTATTTATAGGTGAGTATTATTAAAAACTTTACACCACTAAACTATAAAGCATAAAGAAAAGATACCAATTCTAAGGAAAAAAATATAGATTACTAATACTGATTAAAGAAGGAAAAAAATATATTAAGTGTCCCATAAACCTATAACCAGCTTTTAAAATCATAACAGTAATCAATTGTTTTCATAATAAAAACACTAAGTACAGATAAATTAACAGTCAAATTCAATGTGAAATTCAAAAAAAAGAAAAACAAAATCATTGTATATAAACATTTCCGTATTATTTTATAAGAGGAAAACACATGATAGATCAATAGTTGATGGATAGATACATGGAGATAGATAATATAAAAATATGTATGTAGATACAGATATAGATAGATAGATAGATAGATAGATAGATAGATAGATAGATAGATAGATAGATATCCTTGGATAAATATATAAATAAATACAAATGTGTGTGCGTACATGTATAGAGAAAGAGGGGTAGAGAGAGACAGACACAGGACAGAGCTGGATTTCCACTGACTCACACCATTGTGGGGCCTGCCACATCTGAAATCTGAAGGACATACTAGAGAATAGAAATTCTCAGGCAGAAACTGACATTACAGTCTTGAAGCAGAATTTCAGTTTCCTCGGGGAAACTTAAGTTTTGTTATTAAGGCTTTTCAACTGATTGAATGAGTTTCACTCATAATATAGAGGATAAACACTTTTGATTGAAGTCTGTGATTGTAGATCTTAACCATATCTACAAAATACCAACATCATTAACACTTAGTGTTTGATTGAAAAACTGAGTATTACATCTTAGCCAAGGTGACACATAAAACTAACCATCACATGTAGCTTTATTTAAGGAAACAAAAGCCACATCATATGTGGCAGCTATAACTCAAGCAGAAAACCACAGTTTTTAAAATAGGAAAATCAAGGAACAAAGTTCAAGCCTTCTGGAGTAACTGGAAATTAAGAAGGGAAATCCAGGAATTGAGAGAACCAAAAAGGGACAAACCCCAAAATGTGGGTATAAATGCTATCAAATCCTTGGCTGACCCATGAATTACAGATGCATGGATAAGGGTTCCATGAGTCCAGCAGAAAGCCACAGCTGGACGGCAAAACTGAGAACATTCAGCTGTTGCTGCCCTGCAGTAAAAACAGAATTGGAAGTTTAAATCACACTAAATTAGAAGTATTTAGAAACACCCTTGGCTTCTATTGAAATTTCAGAAGCATCATATTTAGGAGTAAATGTTATAACCCAGAGCTAAGAGTATCATTATAGAACTGAGGGCAACTATAAGACAGAAGTCCCTAACAAAGTGTAAAACCAAGCCTTCAAAATTCTAAGGTGACTGACCAGCTAACTGCCTACTAGAACAATGATAATCACTCTTCAGAGGAACTGTTAAGAACCCAGAGTCCTTACATGGTATTCACAACTATCAAAATAAAATGAAAAATTTGTTACATATGGGGAAAAAGGAGATATTGTCCAATGTTTTGAGAAAAAGTAGTAAATAAATATAGACACCTAGATGACCCAGTGTTAAAAGTGAATAACAAAGATTCTAAAACTGTTATTGTTCAAGAAGTTAAATAAAAACATGAACTTCATGAATAAAGAGATAGGGAAATGTGTCAGCAAAATGGAAATCATGAAAAAGAACCCAATGGAAACTCTAGAACTGAAAAGTACAACATCCAGGAAAACAAGAACCACAAAATACTTGATTGACTTACCACTGCTGAAAAGTGCAGAAGAAGGTATAAATGAACTTGAGGACAGAAATATAAAAATTTTTGAAAGTAAAAAAATGGAGAAAAAAAGATTTAAGAATAAAATGCTTCAGTTACACATGGGAAAACATTTTGTGGTTTAATGCATTCATAACTGGAGACAGACAAAAGGAAGAGACAATAAAGGAATAAAAATATATTTGAAGAAATATGGTCAGAAATATCCAAAAATAATTTTTAAAAGCAGTAGTTTAAAAATTCAAGATGACTAAAGAAGTCCAAGAAAGAGAAATGCAAAGAAAACTGAAACTGACACATTGTGATGTGTATTTGATTATATAAATATGGAGAAGGCTATGCATGCATCGCATATCCCATGATGCTATTACCAAGGAATGTGAATAGCATGGGGAAGACAGAGAATTTAGAGGAGAAAAGACAGGCATTAAAAATGTATCCACAATAAAGACTTTAATAGGATCCACTTATTTAAATTAATGTGTAGTATGTATGATAAAATGAAATGCATGTAAGAATGGTCACCAAAATATGAATGGTTAATATTTCAGTATGACCTTTACTATTTCTTAATATTTTATGAACTAATAGAATGTATTGGAATAATTATGTATTATTAATCTAATCAGCATTTTAAGTCTTTTTTTTTGCACATTAAAAAATGCTTAAGTCAGAGCCCTACACTTTCACCTGCCTCCATGATGATCCTGTGTAATGGTTTTCCTCATCTAGTCATTATAAATCAGCACACAGACACTAATCCAGAATTCACTTGTATAACAAAGAAATCCAGTAGTAAAGAAACTATACAGTATAGAATTTTGATTAGTGTCATAGTGTAAGTTGAAAAGTCAAATTAGTATAGGTTTAAACAAACTTAGTCACCCTACTACTGAGGCAGGTGACAAATCAAGATTAAATACACCAGCTGAAAATTGCCAAACTCAGCTGCTAATTTTAGAAAAATTAACCATCAAGAAGAGAAAATTATTCTGTGATTCTAGTTAATCATTATATATATGTTGAGTACTGCTTTTCTAAGAACTGCCCATTCAGCAGTGAATAAAGCAGGCAAATATTTCTTCCCCCTTGAAGGTTAGAATTCCAGTGAAAGAAGACATAACAAATCAAGCCAAACAAAGTAGTCAATTACTTAGCACATTAGAAGGCAGGACATGTGAAGGAGAAAATCTAAAGGAATGAAAGTAGAGAAAGCCGGAGATGGCAGGAATTGCAATTTTAAATAGGATTCAAAGAAAAAAAAAGACATTTTAATTCAAATCTTGGAATGAATTCTGGGAAGAAGCCACATGAACATTTAAGGGAGAGCATTATAAGCCAAGGAAAAGCGAATACAAAAGCCCCAGTGTGGAAACATGCCATGATGTGAGGACCAGGGAAGAGACCACTGACTAGTGAGGGGATGGAGTAGGAGATGCCATCTTTTATGCCATTGTAAGGCTTCCAGTTTTACTCTGAATAATATAAAAATCCCCTGGAGGGTTTTGAGCTAAGATGTGACATGATTTAACACAGCTTTATGTGGATCAATTGATGGTTGTGTTGATTATAGAGAACAGGCAGATGAGGTTGAGCAAGGGAGGAAGCAGGAATACTAGAAGGAAGACTAGAATAATCTTAGTAGGGAATGATGATGGCTTTGAAGCACATGGTAGTGGTGGAGGTGGATAAAAGGGGTCCAGATTTCAGATATGGTTTTAAGGTAGACTCTTTTTTTCCCCTAATACAGGGGTCAGGAACCTATGGCTCGCGAGCCAGATGTGGCTCTTTTGATGGCTGCTTCTGGCTCACAGACAAATCTTTAATAAAAAAATAATAACATTAAAAATATAAACATTCTCATGTATTACAATCCATTCATTTCCTACCGCTCATGTTCATGGTTGCAGGTGGCTGGAGCCAATCACAGCTGTCCTCTGGGACAACACCAAATTTTTATTAGATAATGCATAATGTACATGGGTGGTTGTATGGCTCTCACGGAATTACATTTTAAAATATGTGGCGTTCATGGTTCTCTCAGCCAAAAAGGTTCCCAACCTCTGCCCTAATTAATAAGAAAGAAATGTGAGGAAAATGAAATAGAGAGGACTTTGAAAATTGAAGTATTAATAAGTAGAAAGATTGTCCTTAACTGAGATAAAGACAACAGAAAGAATAGATTTAGAGAGAAAAAATAATTTAAATTTGTTTTGGAACATGTTGCATTTAAACTGTCCAATAGATTTGCAAATTAAGATGAGCATCTGGCCTGACCAGGCGGTGGCGCAGTGAATAGAGCTTCGGACTGGGATGCGGAGGACCCAGGTTTGAGACCCCGAAGTCACCAGCTTGAGCGAAGGCTCATCTGGTTTGAGCAAAGCTCAGCAGCTTAGACCCAAGGTCGCTTGCTCGAGCAAGGGGTTACTTGGTCTGCTGTAGCCCCACAGTCAAGGCACATATGAAAAAGCGATCAATAAACAAATAAGATGTCTCAACGAAAAACTAATGATTGATGCTTCTCATCTCTCTCTGTTCCTGTCTGTCTGTCCCTATCTATCCCTTTCTCTGACTCCCTCTCTGTCTCTGTAAAAAACAACAACAACAACAAAAAAAAATGAGCAGCAACTGGATCAGAGTGCAAAATTTAAATGATAAGCCCATCTGGATATCTTACTATGGAAGTAATACTATTATATATTACTCACAAAAATTAGGGGATATTTCAAAATGAATATGAAGCTATAAAATATTCCCTAATTTTTGTGAACAGTGTACATAGATGCTATTTAAAGACTAGATGGGTTCAATAGAGAATAATACAGATAGAGATGGAGAGAGTCTATCTTCATTATGAAGACAGACTGTTAGGAGAGGAAACAAGGAAATAACACTCAAAACATTTTGCTGTAAAGAAAAAAAAAATTTTTTTTTTTTTGTATTTTTCTGAAGCTAGAAATGAGGACAGTCAGACAGACTCCCGCATGCACCCAACCAGGATCCACCCAGCACGCCCACCAGGGGCGAAGCTCTGCCCACCAGGGGGCGATGCTCTGCCCCTCCGGGGCGTTGCTCTGCTGCGACCAGAGCCACTCTAGCACCTGGGGCAGAGGCCAAGGAGCCATCCCCAGCGCCCGGGCCATCTTTGCTCCAATGGAGCCTTGGCTGCGGGAGGGGAAGAGAGAGACAGAGAGGAAGGAGAGGGGGAGGGGTGGAGAAGCAGATGGGTGCTTCTCCTGTGTGCCCTGGCCGGGAATCGAACCCGGGACTTCTGCACGCCAGGCTGACGCTCTACCACTGAGCCAACCGGCCAGGGCTAGAAAAAAAATTTTGAAAGGAAAGGAGGCTGACAGACTGAAAGCATAGAACAGTGGTTCTCAATGCAGAGCAATCCCTTTCCCAGGCACATTTCACTGTATCTAGAAACAATTTTGATGGTCACAACTAGAGCTGGGAATGGCGAGAGGCTGAAATGCATAAGGATCCAGCACTCTCTACCTGCCTATCAGTGGAGGCATGGAGATATAAGAGAGTCATTATTATTCCAATAGTGTAGGTCCTTCTGAATTTGTCCACAGGACGGAACTGAAACCACAAGTGGTTTTACAAGGGGCAAATTTTAGAATTTGTCAAGGAAGAACTTTCAATAATTAGTGCTTTCCAAAAAGAAAATAGGTGTAATAGGCTGTGTTTTTGGTAGAGAGATCTCCATGAATGGGAGTGTTCACACAAAAATGGATGACATATTTTAAAGCATATTTTGTACTTGAAAAGGCCTGGGATAGATGACCTCTCAGAATCACTTCCAAAATTTAGAATCCAGGTATGTTCTTATTTGAGACAAAGACACCATCTAGATTTGGCACTCATGATCTACCATGTCTACTTTATCCTCCATGGTCCCACTATCATACCATCATACTACCTGCTGGGCCTCATATCCCCTGGCCCATCATTGTCAATCTCCTAGTCCTTTGATTTCAAGCATTCCCAAATTTCTTTGAAGAGCCCCACTATGGCCTTTGGAGTATGCTTCCATTTTCAAAACAATTCACAAAGATAGAAATCATATTTTTAATATAACCATTTTTTCAAATTTACCACTAAATATATGCATCTTCTCCAAAGTCAGTATCACCCCTTGATAACATGAGAATTTTTATTAAAATAGATAGCTTTTGAGAAATACAAAATTGTAGCAGTTCCTTCATTTCCTAAGCCATGATGAACATCAACCAACATTCTCCTCATCTCAATTACTAGTAAGGAAATTGAATCAATAATAAAATGCATTCCAAAGAAAAGTCTAGGATGAGACAACTTCACTGGTGAATTCTACCAGACATTTAAAGAATTAATATCAATTATTTTCAAACTCCTTCAAAATAATAGAAAAGGAAGGAATACTTCTAAAACTCATTTTACAAGGTCAGCTTTACCTTAATAACAAAGCCAGACAAAAACACTACACAAAAAAATAATTATGGGATAATATCCCTAATGAATATTGATGTAAAAATCAACAAAACATTATTAAACTGTATTCAACAGAATATTAAAAGGATCATCCACCATGATCAACTAGGATTCTTTTGTGGGGCGGGAGAATGATTCGGTATACACAATTAATAAATCTTGGTACATTACATTAGTAGAGTAACAGGTAAAAGCATTATCTCAAAATCCAGAGATCAGTTGCATTTTTATTCAATAATGATTTATCAGAAAGGGAAACCGCCCTGGATGGTTGGCTCAGCGGTAGAGCATCGGCCTGGCGTGCGGGGGACCCAGGTTCGATTCCCGGCCAGGGCACATAGGAGAAGCGCCCATTTGCTTCTCCACCCTCCCCTCCTTCCTCTCTGTCTCTCTCTTCCCCTCCCACAGCCAAGGCTCCATTGGAGCAAAGATGGCCCCGGGCGCTGGGGATGGCTCCTTGGCCTCTGCTCCAGGCGCTAGAGTGGCTCTGGTCACGGCAGAGCGACACTCCGGAGGGGCAGAGCATTGCCCCCTGGTGGGCAGAGCGTCGCCCCTGGTGGGCATGCTGGGTGGATCCCGGTCGGGCGCATGCGGGAGTCTGTCTGACTGTCTCTCCCCATTTCCAGCTTCAGAAAAATACAAAAAAAAAAAAAAAGAAAGAAAAAAAAAAAAAGAAAGGGAAACCAAGAAAACTGTACCATATACAATTGCTTCAAAAAGAATGAAATATCTAGGAATAAATTTAACCAAAGATGTAAAAGACTAGTACTCAGAATATTATAAGACACAGAAGAAAGTGAAGAAGAAACAAACAAGTAGAAGTGTGTACCATGTTCATGAATAGAAAAAACTAGCATCATTAAAATGCCCATATTATCCAAAGCAATATATAGAGCCAATGCAATTCCTATCAAGATACCAATGCTGTATTTCACAGAACTAGAACAAATATTCTAAAAATTCATATAGAAGTACAAAAGACCTCCAATAGCCACAGCAATCTTGAGAAAGAACAAAGTTGGAGGAATCACACTACCTGATATCAAACTATACTACAAGGCTATGATAACCAAAATGGCATGGTACTGACATAAAAACAGACATATATACAAATAGAACAGAATAGAAAGCTCAGAAGTCAATCCACACCTATATGGTCAATTAACATTTGACAAAGGAGGCAAGAACATACAATGAGGCAGAGACAGTTTATTCAGTAAATTGTGTTCTAAAAATTGAACAGATACGTGCAAAAAAAAAATGAAACTAAACCACCTTCTTACACCACACACAAGAATAAACTCATACCATACAAAAGAATAAAATGCCCTGACCAAGTGGTAGCATTGTGGATAGAGCACTGGACTGAGATGTGGAGCACCCAGGTTCGAAACCCTGAGGTCGCCAGCTTGAGCACGGGCTCACCTGGTTTGAGCAAGGCTCACCAGCTTTAGCCCTAGGTTGCTGGCTTGAGCAAGGGGTCACTCAGTCTGCTGTAGCACCCTCCCCCCAGTCAAGGCACATATGAGAAAGCAATCAATGAGCAACTAAGATGCCACAACAAAGAACTGATGTTTCTTCATCTCTCTCCCTTCCTGTCTGTCTGTCCCTATCTGTCCCTCTCTCTGACTCTCTCTGTCTTTGCCACACAAAAAAAAGAGAACATACAGATGGCCAATAGACATATGAAAAGATGTTCAATGTCACTAATCATCAGCAAAATGCAAATTAAAATCACAAGGAGATATCACCTCGTACCTCTCAGAATGGCTGTCATCAATAAATCAACAAAAACAAGTACTGGCGAGGGTGTGGAGAAAAAGGGACCCTTGTGCACGGTTGATGGAAATGCAGATTGATCCAGCCACTGTGGAAAATGGTATGGAATTGCCTCAAAAAAATTAAAAATGGAACTTTTGACACAGCTATCCCACTCTGGGAATTAATCCTAAGAATCCAGAAACTAATTCAAAAGAATATATGCACCTCCATGTTCATTTCAGCATTATTTATGATAGCCAAGATGTAGAAACTGCCCAAGTGCCCATTGCTACATTTACACAACAGGATACTAGACATCCATAAAAAGAAGGAAATCTTATCTTTTGCTATGGCATGGATGAATCTGGAGATCATTATGCTAAGTGAAATAAGCCAGTCAAAGAAAGACAAGTACTATATGATCTCACTCATATGTGGAATCTAATGGACAAAATGAACTAAAAAACAAAATAGACTTACACAGAGAGTAGGCTGACAGCTGTCAGGTGGTGAGGAGTGAAGGGATAGAGCAAAAAAAGAAAAAGAAAAAAACTCATGGACCCAAACAACAGTGTGGTGATTGCCAGAGCCAGGCAGGAGGGTAGGGGAGATCGAGGAGGGTATAGGGTGGGTAAAATGGTGTTGGATGACTTGACTTGAGCAGGTGAACACACCATACAGTGTACAGAGTTGTACTGTAGAATTTGGCAGCTAAAATCTGTCTAATTATGTTAACCAGTGTCATCCCAATGAATTCAATTTAAAAACATAAATAAATAATAGATAAAGAAATAAATTAAAAAGTGCCCATCTGTTACCTCCAAAAAAAAAAAAAAAAAAAAAAAAAAGGAGAAAGTGAACTGTATATACTTTTCTTGGGAATGTAAATGGTAGAGCCACTACGAAAACCAGTATGGAGCTTCTTGAAGAAATTAAAAAGAGAATTCCAAATGACCCAGCAATCTCACTTCTGGACACATATCCAAGAAAAAAACAAAATCATTATTTCAAAGACATACCTGTACTTCCATGTACACTGCAGGCTTATTCATAAGAGTCAAGGTATAGAAACCACTTAAGTGTCTGATAACAGATGACTAGACATGAAAAAATGTGATACATACACACAGAACAAAATATCGTTCAGTCTTAAAAAAAAAAAAGAAAGAAAATCCTGCCATTTGTGACCACAAGGATGAACCTGGAGCGCATACGCTTAGTGAAGTAAGGCAGACACAGACAGACAAATACTGTATAGTATTACTTACATGTGGAATGTAAAAACAAAAGTGTTGAACTAATAGAAATAAAGAGAGTAGAACAGTGGTTGTCAGGAGCGAAGGGGTAGAGAAAGCAGAGACAGGAAGGTAAAAGGGTACAAACTTTCAGTGATAAGGTGAATAGGTCTGAGGGACTGTTGTATAAAAAGGGTTACTAGAGTTGATAATACTGTGTTGTATAATTAAAATTAGCTAAGAGAGTAGAACTTGTGTTTTCTCACTCCCTCCGCAAAAGTAGAATGTGTGAGGTGATGGATGTGTTAATACATTGAGTGCATATCACTGACTGGGAGAGTAGGCTGATACACATGGAGTTCGATTTACCATTTCAAAAGAATGAACTAGATGCTCACAGGTGGTTGGCACTTCAGCACTAAGTAAAAGGAGTAAAATCATATGATAATTTCCATAAAATTTAAAAAGGCACATAGAACAAAACATATTTTGTAACATTTCATATAATCAAATAATATATATGAAATTTATTAGAATGCTTGCCAGTGGTGAATGAAAAGAATGAACTTTGAGAATGGGGACAAATGAAAAGAGAGAGAGAGAGAGAGAAGAAAGAAAGCAAAGAAATAAGAAAGGGAGGGAAAAAGAAAGAAAAAAAAACAGAAGAAAGGAAGGGAGAGAAGGAGGGAGGGAGGGAGGGAGGGAGGGAGGGAGGGAGGGAGGGAGGGAGGGGAAAAGGGAGAGAAGGAAGGAGAGAGGGAGCAAGAAAGGAAAAAGAAGTTTTTTCTTTTTTAAAACAGTGAGGGAAATGGTCTCCAGTGGAGGTAACAACATAAGAAAAAGCATACAGCCAGGAAAGCAAAACTCTGTAAAAACAAAGGCAAATAACCCAGTTTGAATAGAGCAACAGAATAAATAGTTCAAGAGAAGTAGAAGATAAGCCTGGAAAGGTAAGTTGCTAGGTTTGAACTTGGACTATTTTTTATTTGTTCATATCTAAAAAATAAGGTAAGACTTACTAATATTTAATACATGAAGTGACCCTGAAACTCAGGCTTACAAATGAAGATATTTGAAATCAATATAGAAGGAAATGTTTATAAAGAACCAAATTCTCTGTTGTTTCTCCTGAAATCTATCCAAAATCTCTTGTCTGGATGCAGCTAACATCTAGGAGCACTTCCTCTGTCTCTGTGATGTCATTTCCTTTTGCAGCTATTAGTTCCCTGCAGTGTTGATGCTTTACTCACCCCAGGCTTTCTGACAACAGATGTGATTTCCAGCTGTGTCTATATACCAACCACAGCGGGTTCATTAATAACAATTATTAAGTACTTTATGTTACAAATTGAGCCTGTAGCAATAGAGAAAACATCCAGTCACATGTTTTATGGCCTCTTGTGAGAGCTAACTATAAATTCCCATTATCTCAACATTATCAGTGCTGCAGAATGGATCTAAGCATGAGTCATAAATAAAACTATCAAACAGCTCAATCATTCTGGAAAGAACTGAGTATAAATTAACACTTGAAAGATGTAATGTTATGATACATATGTACTTAAATAATAGCCTAGGCCTTCCTGTCAGCTAATTATGCAAATTATTATTTTTAAAACTTTCATTTGTAGTTGCATGGCTAGTGCATTCATTTGGAAATGCAATTAGAATTCAGTAAATATGCAGTCCATGCACTGACCTCACATAACCCAAGAGTTCCTACTAATGATGTATAAAGAACAGTGAAAATGAAGAGAGAAAAGTTTCAACTGAGAGAATGTCTCTTAGGATTATAGGGAGTAGGGGGAAAAGTCACATTTTCTCTAAATACCATATTTTAAAGGAGAAATCATTAAATTGGGAAAGATTAATAGAAGAGGAGCCACAAACTGTATGCATTATTGGTTCCTGGGTGGAAGCCCATATGGATTTTCAGTCAATTGTAAAAATATTTATTTAGTTATCGCTGTGTGGTGGGTACAAGCTTTCTCAACTGATGAAGACAGAACAGAAAGATAAACTGAACATAGAAACTTAATTTGGAAAAGAAAAAATAATCAATAAACACATGAAAATTGTCAAAATTCACAGAGACGTGCAAACAAACACCACCAGATTTTCTTTTCACGTTTTAAAGTTAAACACAAAGTTTTTACACACATATACACAGTGAAATAGGAAATCTGATCATCTGCTAAAAGGAGTGTAAAGGGATTCAAACCTAGAAAGCCATTTGGCAATAACTACCAGGAGCTCTAATCGTGTTCATTACTTTCTTTTCATTTGAGGTATAATTGACATATAAAATTGTTTCCATTTCAAGCATACAGCATAATGATTTTTATATCTGTATATATTGCAAAAAAAATCACCACAATAAGTCTAGTTAACAGCCAAAAATATGGAACACTTCAAAAATTTGCGTGTCATCCTGGTGCAGGGGCCATGGTAATAATCTCTGCATCGTTCCAATTTTAGTATGTGTGCTGCCAGAAAGAGCACAAGTGTCCATTACTTTTGATGAGCAATTCTAATTTTATAAAATCTATTAGTTACAGACTTAGAACAGGAAGTTTCGGACACTGAATTTATAATGGCAAAAAAATGAATAGCCAATAATAAACTCCATTAGGGTAATGAGGGACTAGCTAAAATAAAGTCTGGAATGAAATGCTTAAATAACTCATGGCACACCCATATGATGAACTACTGGGCAGCCATCAGAAATTATTTTGTAAAGACTATTTAATATAAAATGTTCACAGAGCACTTGAAATAGGTTATAAAATGTAATGAATAGTATAATTTGAAATATTAATCATATAATGAAGTTTTTACACATATATAGGCATGCATCCATACCCAAGGCTAAAAGAAATACCCTAAAATACTAAAAGATTTAATGATTAGCTGTGAATATTTTTATCCTCTTAATAACTGTCTATATTTTCTAACATTTCTTTCAGTGGGAGAAATAGTTTATAACAAATCTTGCCAGTAAGGATTTCAATTCACATTTTATTCCAGACCTTTCATAAATTCTGTTCAATGGACCTGTCTAATCTTGTTTTTCATAAAGTCCAACAAAACACTGGTTAAATACACTTCTTCACTGCTTCCAAATCATGCTCAGCTTTCCAAATCTGCCTTTGGTCAAGTTATGTTTTATGTTTATACCCAAGGTAACGATATTAGCTGAACAATATTGAAGTTGGAATCTTCTTTGTGTTTTATTTTTGTTTTGTTTTGTTTTTGTGACAGAGACAGAGAGAGGGACAGATAGGGACAAATAGTCAGGAAGGGAGAGAGATGAGAAGCATCAATTCTTCATTGATTGCTTTCTCATATGTGCCTTGACTGGGGGCTACAGCAGTCCGAGTGACCATTTGCTCAAGCCAATGACCTTGGGTTCAAGCTGGTGGCTGTGTTCAAACCAGATGAGCCTGTGCTCAAGCCGGTGACCTCGGAGTTTCGAACCTTGCGTTCCAGTCTGATGTTCTATCCAATGTGCCACCATTTTCTGCCTAGAATCATATAGAAAGAAAAATACTTCAACCATCAAAATTAATTATCCCCCAAAAAAAGTCTTTTCTTTACATCTCTCAAAGGACAGCAAAAGGAGGTTCTGTTCGTCATCCAGAGCTGCACTGCTCAAAGCCCACTGTGCCTCCTCCGTGTTTCCTTCAGACCCCACAAAGTCCGCGTTCTCCCACTGTGCCCACACAACTTTTCTCACCTTCCTCTACCCCTTCTTTAAGACTACTCTGACCTCTTTAGCTATGTCCTCCCCCTTTTCCACATCACAACCTTGTCTCTCACCAGTCTCCTATGAGAGAGTGAGCCTCCGTTTCTATATCTGTAAAGGAGGTAAAATAACAAGCCCTGCCCTACTAATATATAATAAGATGTGAGGTTTAAATCTTTTAAAACTGTAAAGTCTTGTGCACGTTGTGACTGCTGTACCACCTTTTTCTCATTCATGCCGCAGGTCCTCCGCCAGCACTATTTGACTCACAGCTATGGAAGTTATACTAGATTAGTCCCTCTCTGTGCCATTCTGAACCAAATTCACCACTAATTCAATTTTACTTCCACAATACACCTCAAGCCATCCATAGCTCTTTGTGTCCTTTAGCACCAATCTAGCCTGAGCATCCAGGATCTTTCACCTAGACTAAAGTAACTCCTGACTTGTCTTCCCATCCACTCTTGCCCCTCCTCCCTGTTAGCAATATAAAGAGCCAAATATGTTCTTTAAAAGTTAATCAAAAATAATCAATTCCAAGAGGGTGAATGTCACATGTTTATGGCAGCACTGTTTACAATAGCCAAGATCTGGCCCTGGCCGGTTGGCTCAGTGGTAGAGCGTTGGCCTGGTGTGCAGAAGTCCCGGGTTTGATTCCCGGCCAGGGCACACAGGAGAAGCACCCATCTGCTTCTCCACCCCTCCCCCTCTCCTTCCTCTCTGTCTCTCTCTTCCCCTCCCGCAGCGAGGCTCCATTGGAGCAAAGATGGCCCGGGCGCTGGGGATGGCTCCTTGGCCTCTGCCCCAGGCGCTAGAGTGGCTCTGGTCACGACAGAGCAACGCCCCGGAGGGGCAGAGCATCGCTCCCTGGTGGGCAGAGCGTCGCCCCCTGGTGGGCATGCTAGGTGGATCCCAGTCGGGCGCATGCGGGAGTCTGTCTGACTGTCTCTCCCCGTTTCCAGCTTCAAAAAATACAAAAAAAAAAAAAACAACAATAGCCAAGATCTGGAAACAGCTCAAGTGTCCATCAGTGGACGAGTGGATTAAAAAGCTGTGGTATGTATACACAATAGAATACTATGGGGCCATGAAAAAGAAAGAAATATTACCTTTTGCAACAACATGGATGGACCTGGAAACTATTATGTTAAGTAAAATAAGCCAGGCAGAGAAAGGAAAATATCATATGACCTCACTCATTTGAGGAATCCAATGAACAATGTGAACTGAGGAACAGAATAGAGACAGAGGAGGGATCAAAGGGACCAGGGGGAAAGCAGACAGAGGGAAAGGGGATGATAGGATGGAACCAGAAAAGGGAAAGAGATTGGTGAAATTAGACACACATAATACAGCATTACAGAGAGCAGAAAAGCAAATCCTGGAGGGAAGAGGGGAGGGCATTGGGGGGAGGGGGACAAGGGGAATGTGGAGGGGAATACAGGGGAGGGGGATGCATTCGAGGGGACACTAGAATCTATGTAAACACAATAAATTTAAATCAATTTAAAAAGTTAGCCTGACCTGTGGTGGCGCAGTGGATAAAGCGTCGACCTGGAAATGCTGAGGTCGCTGGTTCGAAACCCTGGGCTTGCCTGGTCAAGGCACATATGGGAGTTGATGCTTCCAGCTCCTCCCCCCTTCTCTCTCTCTCTCTCTCTCTCTCTCTCTCTCTCTCTCTCTCTCTGTCTCTCCCTCTCCTCTCTAAAATGAATAAATAAAAAATAAAAATTAAAATAAACTTTAAAAAAAAAAGTTAATCAAAAGTAATCAATTCCAAGAGTGTGAATGTCCAAATTTTTTTTCTTACTTTCTTCCTTTCTTTTAATGAGAGAGAGAGAGGGATAGACAGACAGAAAGGGAGAAATGAAAAGCATTAACTTGCCTGACCAGGTGGTGGCACAGTGGATAGAGCGTCGGACTGGGATGAGGAGGACCCAGGTTCGAGACCCTGAAGTTGCCAGCTTGAGCACGGGCTCAACTGGTTTGAACAAAGCTCACCAGCTTGAACCCAAGGTCGCTGGCTTGAGCGAGCGGTTACTCAGTCTGCAGAAGGCCCACAGTCAAGGCACATATAAGAAAGCAATCAATGAACAACTAAGGTGTCGCAAGAAAAAACTGATGATTGATGCTTCTCATCTCTCTCCGTTCCTGTCTATCTGTCCCTATCTATCCCTCTCTCTGACTCTTTCTCTGTCTCTGTAAAAAAATAAAAAAGCATTAACTTGTTGTTGCAGTACTTTAATTGTTCATTGATTGCTTTCTCATATGTGCCTTGACTGGGGGGCTCCAGCTTAGCCAGTGATCTCTTGCTCAATCTGGGGACCCTGTGCTCAAGCTGGTGAGCTTGGGGTTTCGAACCCGAGTCCTCAGCATCCCAGGTCAACACTCTATTCACTGTGCTACTGCCTGATCAGGCTTAGTTGTTTTTATTGATTGCTTCCCATATGTGCCTTGAATGGGGGGAGGGGGGGGGGTTTCAAGCTGAATTAGTGACCTCTTGCTCAAGCCAGCAACCCTGGGATCATGTCAATGATCCCTCGCTCAAGTCAGCATCCCTGTGCTCAAACTGGCAAACCAGCACTGGAACTGGTGACCCCATGTTCAAGCTGGCAAGCCCATGCTCAAGCCAGCAGGCTCATGCTCAAGCCGACAAGCAACGAGCCCGTGCACAAACTGGCAACCTCAGGGTTTCAAACACAGGCCCTCAGCATCCCCAGCTGACACTCAATCCACGGTGCCAACATCCATCAGGCTCCAGTGGTTTCTTTAACAAACATGATTGGCCCAGTGATTTGGGTAACACACAGACCATGAAGCTCATATACAATAGCATAAAAGTAGAAGAGAAAAACTAAAACCCATGAAAGAGATATTTACTTGACAGAGAACTGCATGTCTGTGAAGTTGGAGGGAGAGAGAAGTCTACTGAAAGCTTCTCTGATATAAACAGCTGCATTTTCCTCCTTAAATGTGTGAGATACTGGAGATGACTATCAAAGTCATCCATTGAGGCCCTGGCCGGTTAGCTCAGTCAGTCAAGATTGATGACCCAAAACAAACAAGGAGGTTGCAGCTTCGATCCCCAGCCAGGGCACTAACAGGAAGCAGCCAGTGAATGCACAACTGAGTGGAACAGCGAATGAATGCTTCCCTTCTCCCTCCTCTCTCTCTCCCTTACTTTCTCTATAAAAAGAAATTACGCACTGGCCAGATAGTTCTGTGGGTTGGAGCGACATCCGGGAGCGTAGAAGTTGCCATTCGATTCCCTGGTCAGGACACACACAGGAGTAGCGCAATGTTCCTGTCTCTCCCTCCCTGCCTCTCTCAAAAAAAAGAAAAAAAAGTCATTCATTGAGTACATTGAAATTGACAAATTATTCAACTTTATAAAAATATTTGAACATATTAAATTGTTTTCCCATGGATGACTGCACTAGTGAGGTTTGTAAACCACACACGCACTCAGTATGAGCTAAGCATCTCAACAGCTTCTGTTACACATGCAAAGAAATCTTCAACCCTTACAGTTATCCGACAAGCCTGTGCATGACATGCCCCCCCATCTCGCTAGCCAATCTCTCCACACTTATTGTACTTGTGCTGAATTTTTATTTCTTTACTATTTCAGCTCTAACCCACATTTGTGTAGTGTCGTTCCCTCTGCCCTACACTTCACCTGAATAATTCCCACAGGGGTTCAACTATGTTGAAGCATGTATGTCAAACTGATGTTAGGGTTTGACAGGAACGTATTTGCATATGTAGCTGAGGAGCCTCCTGAGACAAAACTTCTATTAGGATAGGAAGCATCCAGCTACCAAAATGAGCTCAACCCATTAGCACTATTCGTTGCAATAAAAAAGTGATTCTGAGGATGGCATGGGTCTACTGCTAGCATTTGTTTCATTCCAATCCTTTCATTCCAATCCAGTGGTGGGATTCATTCAGTTCGCACCAGTACAGCAGAACCAATACCTAATTTTTTGTTGAGTTCAGCAAACCAGTTGTTAAAATGGCCTGGGCAACCACCAGATGTGGAAAACACAAATTTACATTCCTTACTCCTTTTTAACATTCACCTGTGCAACAGCGTATTCTAAATGCCTCTAGTAATGTGCATTCTATCCATAGGCGAAAAAAATTTGATGAAACTATGCTTGTAATATTTATTTATTCACTTCATAAAACTCATTATACCTTTGATGAAATAGTACATTTTAATTCCTTCACATTTGTTACTTCAATAAGCAAACATATAACGCAAAGAGAAGAAGTGTCAAACAACCAGGGGGTGACCAGCTGTCATTGGAAAGATCTTAAATAACAGTTTTATTGTTTTTTGTCAGGTATTATTTAATTTTTTTCATTAATATTTTAAAACTCTTTCTTATAATCTAGCTTTGTGTACCTCTTTTATTGTTCTTATTTAAATATTAAATGGATGAAACAATAAACTACCTTTCGGTATATCATTTTATTTTTAATATTTTTTTATTCATTTTAGAGAGGAGAAAGAGGGAGGGGAGGAGGGAGGAGCAGGAAGCATCAACTCCCATATGTGCCTTGACCAAGCAAGCCCAGGGATTCAAACTGGCGACCTCTGTGTTTCCAGGTTGATGCTTTATCTACTGCGCCACCACAGGTCAGGCCGGTATATCATTTTTTTATACTAAAAATGGTCATTAGGGCAGAGAACTGTTGTTAAATTCTTTAAATCCCACCACTGGGCAAAGGAAAATATCTCTTTCCTTATTATGTCTCATAGTAAGTGTAAAATGATCATTGAGACATTTTCCTAAAACCTTCATTTCAAAATAAGCATCAATTATAGAAAAGGCAGTGCCCAACTGAGAAAGATACTGAGTTCTGGAAGTTGACACACTTACAGAAAAACAGAAATGAAGGAAGCTGTAATTCACCCTGTGCAGTCTGTGACAGATCAAGTGGTTGAATGTAATCAGTAATGACATCAGTGTCCTAAATAACATAAATAATAGGGTGTCTATAATTGATATTTCTTAAACTCTTCATTCTGAAAAAATAGGATGTGCTTTATTTTTCAAGTGTCCATAGAACAGTTGTAGGATTGGTTTCTGAGTCCTAAATAGTAAGAGGGCTTTGAATAAAGACTGATTATACAATTGTACTAAAACTCTAGAGCTGTTCTGTCCAATATGATAACCACGCGACACAGGTGGCCATTTAAATGTAAATTAAATCAATTTAATTAAATTTAATTAAAACTTGAGTTTCTCAGTCACTCTAGCCACATGTAGCTATTAGAAAGCACAGATGTAGAACATTTTCATATTTGTAAAAAGTTTTATTGAACAGTGTTGCTCTACAGACTGAGACACAGGCTGTCTGACTTGGACATTCCTCAGTATGTAACTAGTTTGACTATCACCAGAAAGTACCATGTGGTAAGAGATTTTTATTGAAATTGTGTATTGCTCTATCTCTAATACCTAGATAATAATTTATACATATCTAGTGGTCAATAAATGATTGCTTGATGAATTCAGAGTTTTCAGTTCAGTTAGGTATATCATGAAATACATTTTATCTTCAAAATTACTTGACTTTGAACATTCAATAGCCCTAGAGCACACATCTCATTTTCTTTTCATTCTACTTCTATTTAAATTTTAGTCCCATCTAATGATTTCTATAATCTCACTCACTTATTAAAATCTCAGTCTCATTCAGGAAAGTATGCTGTCAAATTCAAATATTAGTAATAATTATCATATATAGTTTCCAAGTAGGACATTCACTCTTGCCTTGTCATTTTCTGCCTTCTTCCTTCTGCTCATCACTGGTTCTCCTGTCCTCACCTTCCCATCAGAGTATACACTTCAGAAAGATTCACTCTAACCTGTCTTATTCAGGAGAGGAGGCAGCAGCAGGGAGAGAGGAGATTTGATTGTGTGACTATCAATTCTCTTAAACTGGGCAGAGCCTTCCCTAATCTTGGTCTGCTTCTCCTACAATCCATGGTGTTTATTGTCAAGGTGGTCTTATTGCATGAAGTGGCTCTATTTTCTTGGGACTTCACCTAGCACCCCTCTATACTGAAGGAGATTCTTCAGCCTCCTTCCAAACTCTGCTGGAGAGACAACTAGTAATAATCACTCTGACTTTTCTATAATAACTGCTTAATCTGCTCCATATTTCCAGTATCTTTCTTTATTTCTCGGAAAGTACTTTCTATACTTATTTTAAATTTTTGTTTGCTCTGTTCCATTAATTATTCCTCTAGAATAAGTATCATATTGTATACCTCCCTTTTTAATCCTGTATAACTCAGATCATTGCTTATTCTTTGTGATCTCAGATTCCGTTCCTAGTGCCAGTTTCTTTGGCTGCTCAGAACAAGCTGATGGACTTGGTTATGTCATTTGTCGTTGTTTACACACACACACACACACACACACACACACTATTTAAGACCATGGAAATGGATGAAGCATGTGAGAAGAAAATATGCAGAGTGAGACAAGAAGAGAGTTATGACAGAGTTTAAAGGAGTTTTAATATTTGAGGTTAAGAAAAAGCAGAGAAGTCAGCAAAAAATACTGAGAGCCAGCAGGGTACAAGGAACAAAGAGAGGTTGCCATGCTACAGAAGCCAAGGATGTTTCAGTA
This sequence comes from Saccopteryx leptura, assembly GCF_036850995.1. NCBI lineage: Eukaryota > Metazoa > Chordata > Mammalia > Chiroptera > Emballonuridae > Saccopteryx > Saccopteryx leptura. Next base: position 373,992,888 of record NC_089504.1, on the reverse strand, counting down.
AGGAGCACATGGGGATTGCATCACCTGCATGTCAAATCTAGTTCACATAAGATGAAAAGTGGAAAGCCTGACTGTGCAAACAAAAAGCAACACTTTCCCTCAATTCTTTGACTCCCGTGAAGTCAGCAGAGACATTCTTGTTACTGTATTCCCAGACAGCTTGCCCAGGGATCGCACAGAGATCCACATGAAATAGAAGCAGCTACACTTTCCACCTTTCCACCACAGAGTAAGTTCACTGGTTCCACAGTCACCACGCTACCTCACAGGGACTGACAGGCAGTTCACAAAAGAAGCAAGCATCTGCCACAGCCTTATAAATAAAAGAAAATATAAAAATGTGCCCAGAGTTTACCAAAGGGTTGGCTGCCTTCCTGGAAGGCCAACGTCAGCAGCAGGGAGACAGCCTACTCCCCAGAGATGAGGTACATTCCAGCCACCGTCTCAGAGTCAGGCAGGCGGAATGTGAGAACTAGACAAAACAAACGGTCTGGCCGTTCCAAATTGTGACTCTCCAGGATTAGCAGTATCCAATATATTTTACTCAAATTATATGTGTGTGTTTATCATGTAGCTTTTAATGGTTTAGAGACAAACAAATGTATTAACTTGAGAACTGATACTAGGCAGATGTTGAGCAGACCTAAGTTGAAAGTACAGGGAGTGCTTGGGTTATGACACAGTTCCGTTCCTACAATAATGATGTAACCTGAATTTTGGTGTAAGTCAAAACACAGCCTAGCCTAAAGTCACTTGCCTATCCTAACGCATTTGTAAATTTATAATATAGAACATAAAAACACAACTAAACCATAGAAAAAGGAAAAGGGCATAAATATACTGTACTGTACACTGTACTGTAGTAACAGAAAAAATGACAAAAAATGATTGTAAAAAAAAATTCCTTACCTTTATTCCTGTGGTTGGCTTGCACGCTGGAAGGGGCATTGCAAGGTGGGAGAGAGTGACCTATTGGGAGGGGGAAGCTGGAGAGGCAGGAGAACCTGCAGCAGGTGCTGGAGATACTGGGTCAGGGGAATCAGGATTGCCTAAGGAACATGCAGGAGATGCTGGAGATGAGTCTACCTGTACTACAGGTGTTTCATCTCGAGAAGCAGCTGATGTAGAGGGTGTAGGATCTGTTGCAGGTCTCTCTACCTTGTTAAAGAATTGTTCTTGTTCCAGGCTAGTCTGGAACTATATAGTTCACCCACATAGCCCATAAGTACAAGCTAATGGCATAAGCTGAAACATTTACATCTCAATTTTTTTATTTTTCTGGGAGTAAGCATCATAGACTCAAAACGTCGTATATCAAGACTGTCATAACCCGATGACCATTTGTATTCCCACCATCTTGAAAGTGCACAGTGAACTGTTTAAAATAGATATATCCATCCTGGCTGGCTGGCTCAGTGGTAGAGTGTAGGACCAGTATGTGGATATCCTGGGTTCAATTTCTGGTCAGGGCACACAGGAGAAGTGACCATCTGCTTCTTCACCTTTCCCCTTCCTCTCACTCCCCTCTCACAGTCATGGTTAGATTGGTTTGAGCACATTAGCTGAGTGCTGAGGATGGCTCCATGGAGCCTGTGCCTCAGGTGCTAAAAATAGCTCAGTTGTGAGCATGGCCCCAGATGGGGATTGCTGGGTGGATCCCAGTCGGGGCATATGCAGGAGTCTGTCTCTCTATCTCTCCTCCTCTCACTTGGAAAAGAAGAAAAAAATTAATTAATGAAATAAAATAAATAAATAGGAAAAAATAAGAAATGACATTCATGTAAACCATCCCAATATCAAAAGTAGGACATTAGCAGCCCCTCAAAAGCCCCCTTATGCCCACTCCTAATCAGTTGTTCCTTCCTCCTCCAAAATAAATATTATTCTGACTCATTACTCTGACATCATGAATTCGCATGGCCCATTTATAAACTGTATGTCAATGAAATAATACAGAATGGATTGTTTTGGAACTGGATTCTTTTGCTAACATTATTTTTATAAGATTTATGTAATTTATGGGCAACAGTAGTTCATTTATTTTCACTGATATTTAGAATCTTATTATATGAATTACAAAATTTATTTATTTTATTCTCCATGGAAACCTTGCATTTCCCTGGTTTATTATTTATTACAAGGGCAGTTATGATCACTTTGGATGTATTTTGGTACACAAACATTTTGTGGCTATAGGATGTACATATATTTGACTTAAGTGGATCATGATAATTTTTCAAAGTGATTGTAGGACTACCCAACACCATCTCTAGATTTAGTGCAATCGCTATCAAAATCCCTATGGCATTTTTCATAGAAACAGAAAAAATGCTAATAAAATTTGTATGCAACTACAAAAGACCCTGGGATAGCTAAAGCAACCTTGAGATAAAGAACAAAGCTGGAGGCATCACACTTCCTTATTTCAAACTTAATTATAAAATTATTAAAACATCACAGGACTGGAATAAAAACAGACACATAGGCCAATGAAACAGAGTCAAGAGCCCAAAAATAAGCACACATATATTGTCAACTAATATTTGACATGGCAGCCAAGAATACTCAACAGAGAAAAGATAATCTCTTCAATAAATGATGCTGGAAAGAAAGATGTGCAAAAGAATGAAATTGGATTCCATCTTATACCACTCAATAATTAACTCAGTGTGAATAAAGATTTAAATAAAAGCTGAGGCCATAGAGCTCTTACAAAAAACATATGGAAAAAGCTCCTTGACATTGGTTTCCACAATGGTGGGGGGTGGGGTAGAAGTGGGGGGGACATGGCACTGAAAGCACAAGCAGCAAAAGCAAAAATTAACAAATGAAACAATGTCAAACTACAAAGCTTATGCACAGCAAAAGAACAATCAACAAAATGAAAAGGCAACACACAGAATGAGAGAAAATATTTGCAAACCACATATCTGATGAGGGGTTAATATCCAAAATATAAAATATATTCACACAACTCAGTAGCAAAAAAAAAAAAAATAATCTGATTTTAAAATGGGCACAGGACTAGAATAGACATTTTTCAAAAAAAAAACAAACCTACTAATGGCCAAAGAGTACATGAAAAATTGTTAGTATCACTGATCATCAGGAAAATGCAAAACCACAATAAAATATCATGTCACACATGTTAGAATGGTTATCTATCAAAAAATAAGCTATGCCCTGGCCGGTTGGCTCAGTGGTAGAGCGTCGGCCTGGTGTGCAGAAGTCCCGGGTTTGATTCCCGGCCAGGGCACACAGGAGAAGCGCCCATCTGCTTCTCCACCCCTCCCCCTCTCCTTCCTCTCTGTCTCTCTCTTCCCCTCCCGCAGCGAGGCTCCATTGGAGCAAAGATGGTCCGGGCGCTGGGGATGGCTCCTTGGCCTCTGCCCCAGGCGCTAGAGTGGCTCTGGTCACAACAGAGCGACGCCCCCTGGTGGACAGAGCGTTGCCCCCTGGTGGGCAGAGCGTCGCCCGCCCGGTGGTGGGCATGCCGGGTGGATCCCGGTCGGGCGCATGCAAGAGTCTGTCTGACTGTCTCTCCCGGTTTCCAGCTTCAGAAAAATAAAAAATAAAAAATAAGCTATAACAAATGGTTGTGAAGATGTAGAGAAAAGGGAACCCTCAAGTACTTACTGTCTGTGTAATATAAATTGGTGCAGCCACTATAGAAAACAGTAAGAAGGTTCCTCAAAACATTTAAAATTATACTAGCACGTGATCCAGCAATCCACTTCTGGGTGTATAGTTGAAGGAAATGAAATCACTGTCTCAAAAATATGGCTGCAGCTCCATGTTCACCATAGCAGTATTAACAATAGCCAAGCTAAGTGTCCATCAACAGATGAATAAAGAAAACATATATGTGCATATACATATTGCATATATTATGTATGCATACACACATTAAAAACAATCCTGCCTTTTGTGACAGTATGGATTGACCTTCAGAGTATTATGCTAAGAGAAATATCAGACATAAAAAGACAAATATTGTATGATTTCACTTACATGTGAAATCGAAAAAAAGCTGAACTAATAGAAACAGAAAAGAATAATGTTGGTTGTTGAGGGATGGAGGTGGGGCGAATGGAGAAATTTTTATCAAAGGGTGTGAACTTCAAGTTATAAGACAATTATGTTCTGGAGTCTAATGTACTGTCTGGTGACCATGGTTAACAATACTGTATTATATGCTTAAAAGTTATTGAAAGAGTAAATCCTATGTGTTCTCATCATACACACACAAAATGGTAATTATCTGAGATGATGGGAGTGTTAACAGTATTGAGGTAATCATTCAAATCATATGTACACCTTAAACTCACACAATGTTATATGTCAAATATATCTCAATAAAGCTAGAAAATAAAATTATTTCTTTAAAAAATGGCTGTATAAATTTACAAACCCTCTAGTAGTATATGAAAATTCTTATTGCTCTACACCCAATCCTTCATATTCATCAGTTGTTTGTGTGTGTGTGTGTGTGTGTGTGTGTGTGTGACAGAGATAGAGAAAGACAGAGAGAGGGACAGATAGGGACAGACAGACAGGAAGGGAGAGAGATGAGAAGCATCAATTCTTTGTTGCGGCATCTTAGTTGTTCATTGATTGCTTTCCTATATGTGCCTTGACCAGGGGGCTACAGCAGAGCAAGTGATCCCTTGCTCAAGCCAGTGACCTTGGGTTCAAGCCGGTAAGCCTTGCTCAAACAGATGAGCCAGCGCTCAAGCCTGCGACCTCGGGGTTTCAAACCTGGGTCCTCCGCACCCCAGTCCGATGCTCTATCCACTGCGCCTCCACCTGGTCAGGCTCAGTATTTTTAATTGTAGTAAGTCTGGTAGATATAGATTGATATCTCATTTTTATTTTAATTTGCATTTCTCTGATGGTTAATGAGGTTGAAGCTTCTTTTCATTTGTTTTATGGCCATTTGCTAAGTACCTGGTCAGGACTGTTGCTCTTTTTTCTTTGGACATCAAACCTTTCTTGTTAATTTGGAGTTTAATTTAGACAAAGCTGTAGATGACTTCAGGTATGAGCTCTTCGCTTGTCATTGCACATTTCATGTATCTTCCATTCTGTGGCTTACCTTTCTAATCTCTTAATGGAGTCTTTTAATGACAGAAAGGTTCCTTATTTTACTATAGTCCAATTTATGAATATTTTACTCTGAAGTAAATTATTTTTGTGCTCTTTTAAGGAAGATTTTACTTATGTCAAATATAAAGATATTCTCCTATGTTATCCTCTCAAAGCCTTATTTTACCTTTTGTATTAGATTTAAAATTTACCTGGAATCAATCTGTGTGTGTGGTGTGAGTAGATGTTCTCTTTAGGGTTTTTTTGGAGGGGGGGCCAGGGAATCAAAATGTTTTCACTTTTAAAATAGTTTGAAAAACACATGGTTATTCTAATCATCATTTAATGGGTAGAGTAATGAAATCCAAAACGATGAAGTGATTTTTCTAGAGTCATATAGCTATGATTAACCCTGGTAACTGTTGATGCAACTTCTAATTTTAAGTTACTTCTCTCTTCTCTTTTCTGTCTTCCTCAAGGGCCAGTGTCCTAATACTCTTCCCATTACTTCTCCATTTTAAAGTATTTTCTGCGTTTATATAACATATCAATGATCACAGCTTGGGGCTATCATTCCCATTGATATCTATATTTCAATCAATCATTAAGTATAAAATGACAACATTCAAAGGTGGACTGTTAACAGGCTACTATTGTGTGTGGAAGCATTAAGCAGATGTAACTAGATGTCAACATGTCTTTCATTGTTGCTAAAGGCTCCAATCTTAGGAGAGAAGTAACAGAGGCCCATACGTTTAGAGAGGTGCTAACACAAACAGCAGGACTTGCTAAAAATCAGTGCCACTCATGCCTTCCCAAACTACTGATCTCCAGGCCCTTCCTGGCCTTATGACCATCACCCTCAAAAGCCTATAGAACTTCAGTAGATCTGTGAGGCCACAGATCTACTGAAGGAGGAGATTCTTTGAAGAGAATTCATAGGAGCAGAGAAAATTACATCATTTTCTTTTTCTCCATATAGTTAAAAATCATTGACTCCATAATCAGTGGGCACTTAATGTGTATTAAAAACTATACTGTACTAAGTTCTGTAAAAGGTTTATCTCAGTTACTGATCATAATATTCCTATGAGGTATAGAGCTATGAGGTAGATGCCTGAACCTGAGTGGAGTAACCCTATAAATTTTATTCCCTAGGCACTTCTCTTGTTTTACCTTCATCCTGGTGTTGCAAAAGAGAAATAGATAGATAAAAGTGAAGTAGTTTCCAGAGGGAGGGGGTTTGGGGAAAGAGGTAGAAAATTGAATTTAATGTCACCCCATTAAATTCAATTTTCTAAAAAAAAAATTTTAGACACATTTTTCAGTCTCTAAGATTCTGGTTTAAGTTTTACCAATTAGATCCCCTTGAATGATATCTACAAGATGAAACTGAGCAGAGGCCATCTTTTCATCATTGTTCCTACTGGCAGGTCAAGTCCTGAATATGTGAGAATCAAGACACAGTACTGGCAGCCAGACGTGACACTTCAGTGTCCAGTTCTCAGATGCATGGGTCTCAAGACGCATTTGTGGCAAAGACTGGCTTTCTGATCCCTGGATTGCAGCCCTAGCATTACGTCCTTGAGCTCAGTCATTTCAACTCTTGATTTTATTCCTGCACTAATTCCAATTATTTTGAAGCACCTAATTTTCCATATTGAGTCCCTTTCTGCTTTAAGGTACCCAGAGTGGTGTCTGTTCTATGCACTGAACTTTGAGAGCAACAGTAAATAGAGAATAGCACTGGTATTTGACATTCTGCTTTGCCCTAATAGACACATCAAATCCTGTACCTGGATCTAGAACTCATTCCATTATCATGAGCCAAGACAGCTATGCAGTGAGGAGCCAGGTGATACTCACACCTAGCTAGCAAGATCTGGCATGCACTTAGCTTTTCATTAAAAGCAGTGTTAAGGAAAGGTGCTATCCTATTGATGTAAGTCAGATCACCCTGGAAACCACTCATACTGCCCTCATCACCAGTGCCACATATGCTTTCCTAGACTACGGATCCTCCTTAGATAGGGTCAGTTCTCACCTCTCTCTACTGAGCAACCTACCCTGACCCTGACATGGGCTGTCCCCATAACTCTACCTCTAAGGGATACATAAACCCTTGTTCACTCACTGCTTCACTGCTTCTGGGACACCCGGCCCTGCACATCCTGTCTTCATCCTGCCAACCTGCATGGTGAAGCAGTAATACTTCCTGTTACTATTTTTGACTTAGGAAGAAGAAAAATCACCAGAAATTTATAAGTAACAAAGCCGTGATGTTTTCAGCAGGACTTTGGCCTTCTCTCAGCAGAGTACTTTTTACCCTACAAGGCAGCTTAATCATAACCCTAATGATGTCTCCCCACTGTTTAATGTGGGGCTGCTCCTGATCCCAGCGCACTTGGACACGTATGCACCCTAGGGCTTCCATGTGTTTACGTTGTCAAGCTCAGCTCTTAGAAAGCTGTTAATTTCCTCTGAGGTAATTTGACTGCGATTAAGTTAAGCTCCCACCAGGTGAACATTGGAGCCCTAGTTAAGCCATTTTAATCTCAGTAGCCAGACTCCCTATAGGCAGGATAAAATAAAGAGAGAATGTAGTTTGATTTCCATTTAATTGTGTTTTAAAAAGTAAACAAAAAAAGAAATAGTTTAGCATACTACTTAACTGGAAATGGAGTAATACTTAAAATGGAGTATTATAAAGATAACTTATTCATGCATTTAACCAAAGTTTATTGAGTACCTACTATGTGAAAAAGATCGCTCTAGAATCTGGGATGGGACAATATGATAAACCATGTGCCTGACTTCAAAGAGCTACATTCTGTGGGGTAAAACAAGCAATGAAAAATAAATAAAAATACATATTTATCCTCTATAACATCTATTGTGATACATGGTACATATTATAATAATTAAACATTACTATATAATGATACATATTATGACACAATATATATAGTATATCCTTAAGTGCACCAGCCTATAAACACAGATTACATAAAAACGATAACCTAGATTTTACCAAATCTTGCCCCACCAATTCAGATGAAGTACTTCACTCTTCTAAAACAGAATGTCCCCAACCCTGAAGTGTTTCTGGGCTTTTTTAAGTATGTAACTCCAATATGTTATAGATAAGTCTAGTCAGTAATTTCAGTCAGCTACCATGTGACTCATATCAGCAACAGTTAATGTTTATTCTGAGTACCCATCACCCCCCAGGTACCATTGCCCCTGCCACACACACAACTGCTTTTATCTTCTATCTATTGGTCAAATATTTATTAAACCTACTTTGCTCCAGTAGGGAATAAGATTGTTGTGTCGCTGTCTTCATAGAGCTTATAATCTTGCAGTGAAGAAAGACAAGGAAAAGAAATACAGCTGTGAATAAGTGTGTCAAAAGGAGCAGCACAGAATACCATAAAATCATCTTTCAGAAAAGGAAGTCAGAAAAAGAACAGATGCTCACAGAACAGGTTTCTGAACAAAGTCATGTGTGTATTGAGACTAAGAAAACTAATGGGAGTTAACTAGGTGAGCAAATTGTGGAATAGTGTTTTCTGCAGAGGGAACAGCATACCATGTGGTTCTGAGATGGTACATTACAGGCAGAGTCGTCCCCTATCCTGCGCTTTCATTAATATCCCAGAAGTCAGAACATAAACACTGTTCCAAGAAGAACCAACAGGAACTGAATATAACCTTCCACTAAAAGTAACTAAAATTCAAAACATATATAAAATAATAGTCCTGAAGACATCAGACATTAGGTATACAAGGGAAAGTGATGAGTGATGAGAAATAAAGTTGGATCTATTCTTGTCCCAGTCTACTGCCTAGAGAGATTCACTTGGGGGAAGTCCAGCAGAGCCCTGCACCCTCCTTGAATTAAGGGGATGTTGGTGGGAGCCCAGAGAGGGAAAGGCAGTTAGAGTTTAGTAAGGCAGAGTACCAATAAGGAGAGAATTACACAGAAGGAGAACGCCAGAGATCTGCAAAGGATTTCTCTAAAGTATTAGACTGAGTACAGTCGACCCATGCATGTGAGGAAGCTATGCAAGATCAGAAAAGAAGCAAACAAAAGGATTATAAAGTACAGGACGCTCCCATAGGGCTGGAAACAATGCCTGTTCTCACCAGCAATAGGGGAAAGCTTCATAATTAACAGCACATTGACAAGAGTATTCAGAAGGGTTTTGTCAGCATAATGGTGAAGAAAAAATTCAGCTTCAAATTAAACTCTTTTTTAGTCCTGCTTAACAGACATTAAAAGTGAGACAGACCTGAGGAGGTCAAATGGCTTACAAGTAACTTAAATACACCTGAGAACAAAACTCAAGAATATTGACAGGAGTACAAAAGATTCAAGCACCAAGAAAAGTCACAATGTCTGAAATCTAGTAAAAAATTACTAGGCATGCAAAGGAGCAGAAAAATATACCCAATAGTAATGAAAAATTAATCAATCAAAGCTGACCGAGAAATGAAATGGACAATTAAATTAGTTGACTAGCACATTAAAACAATTTTTTAAAACTCTGCTCTACATGATTAAGAAACCAGATAAAAATTTTAACATGTAGAGACATGAAAGATTTTTTTTTTAGAGAACAAAATTAAACTTTTAGAGATAAAGCACAATATTTGAGATGAAGAAAAACCACAGGATGGCATTGATGGCAAACTAGACATAGCATAAAATATTAGCAAACTTGGATATATTGCAATAAAGCAATCCCAAATGAAAACATGGGGAGGGTGGAGAAAGGAAACATCAGAGGACAGGAGGAAATTTCCAAGTGGTCCAATATTCATATTTGGAGTGACTGAGGAGAATAAGACATGGGAGGGACAGAAAAAAATATTTGAAGAAATAATGGCTAAAATTTGTTTGAATTTTATAAAAACTATAAATCACTGATCCAAGAATCTTAAGTCTCATACACAATGAATGTGAAGAAAACTTCACTGTGCCAAATTGCTTAAAACTAGTAATAAATAGAAAATCTAGCAGTCATAGGAAAAGCACACATTATATACACAAGTATGTATATTGTGATGACAGCAGATTATTCATTAAAAACAATGCAAATCATAGAAGAAGCCATATTGAGATACGTAGGAAGGGCGGAGATGTAAGAAGGGCTGCCCGAGCTCCCATAAGCAATGCATGATGTTCTGGAAGGATGTCTCAGCTACAGAGGGAAAGGGAGGGTCCTCCCTGAGACACGTACAGCCTAAACCTCAGGCCGGGCTCCCAGCTCAGAGCACCAGAGCCAGGAAGAGGTACCTACATAGCTTTTGCCTATGAAGAGCAGCAAGGTTTTTATCTGCCAAAAAAAGATGGGAGTCCACAGAAACATGGGCACCCTCTTAAAAGGCTAACACACAAAATCTCATTCACAGCCACTTGCCCTGAGCTCTGACAGAGGGAAGGCTGAGCAGATTAGAGTTGCGTGAAGATACGCAGGAGATGCAGCTCTGGAGAGAGACACAGGAGAGACAGCCACCAGGACCCCCATACTGATTAATTCTCCAATACAGCAGTAGCCATCTTTCTAAGGTGGAGCATTCCCCTCCATATGGCATCAGCCTTGGGGAAGACAATCTCCTCACGCTCTGGTCTCCCTCTCAGCCCACCCTGCAAGATTAGGCCCTGCTGAGGAGGCAGCTGCTTTGGGCAGGAGTACAGGTCTGGACAGACTCAAGGGGTGACTGTGATTCACTTGTCTGGGTTTGAGGCAGGAGATGTTCTCCCACTTTCCTGGGAATCTGACTAGTGCTTCCCCTCATGGGTGATTCAGTAATACCACCCTCCTGGCTAGTAAGGTGGGAATGAAGGGAACATACCTCAAAGTAATAAATACATGACAAATTCACTTCCAACAATATACTTAATGGACAAAAACTACAAGTATTTCCCTTAAGCTCAGGAACAAGACAGGGGTGTCTGCTATCACCACTCTTATTCAACATAGTACTGGAAGTCCTAGCCACAGCAATCAGAAAAGAAGAAAAAATAAAAGGTATCCAAATTGAAAAGGAAGAAGTAAAATTGTCGTCATCTATAGATGACATGATAATGTATGTAGAGAACTGTAAAGATTCCACCCAAGGCCCTGGCCGGTTGGCTTAGCAGTAGAGCATCAGCCCAGCCTGTGGAAGTCCCAGGTTTGATTCCCAGACAGGGTACACAGGAGAAGTGCCTGCTTTTCCATCCTTCCCCTCTCTTTCCTCTCTGTCTCTCTCTACCCCTCCCACAGCCAAGGCAAGTTGACCCAGGCACTGAGGACGACTCCATGGCCTCCACCTCAGGCACTAGAATGGCTTCGGCCACAACAAAGCAATACCCAGATGGGCAGAGCATCACCCCCTGGTGGGCATGCCAGGTAGATCCTGGTCTGGTACATGCGGAATTCTGTCTGACTGCCTCCCTGCTTCTAACTTTGGAAAAATACAAAAAAAAAATATATATTTCACCTAAAAAATGACTATAACTGATCAATGAATTCAGTAAAGTATCAGTATATAAAATAAATATCCAGAAATCAGTTGCATTTTTATATACTAATAATGATCTATAGAAAAGGAAATTAAGAAAACAATACCATTCACAATTGCTTCAAGAAAATAAATACCTAAGAATAAATTTAACCAAGGATGTAAAGACCTGTATTCAAAGATTGTAAGGCACTGAAGAAAGATTGTAAGGCACTTTTAGAAAGAAACTAAAAGACACAAATAAGTGGAAGCATATGTTCATGGATAGGAACATCATTAAAATGTTGACATTACCCAAAGCAATCTATAGATTCAATGCTATTCCTATCAATATACCAGTGGTGTATTTCACAGAACTAGAACAAATATTTTAAAAATTTATATGGAAGTACAAAAGATCCCAGTTAACCACAACAATCTTGAGGAAAAAAAAACAAAGTTGGAAGAATCATGCTATCTAGTATGAAACTAGACTACAAGACCATATAATCAAAACAGCATAGTACTGACATAAAAACAGACATATAGATCAATGGAACAGAACAAAGAATCCAGAAATCAACCCACACTGATATGGACAATTAATATTTGACAAAAGAGGCAAGAATATACAATGGGATAAAGATAGTCTATTCAATAAGTGGTGTTGAGAAAATTGGGCAGATATGTGCAAAAAATTGAAACTAGACTACCTTCTTACACCATACACAATAATAAACTCAAAATGGATTAGACTTAAATATAGACCCAAAACCATAAAAAACCCTGGAAGGAAATATAAGCAGTAAAATGTTGGACATTTCTCATAGCAATGTTTTTTTCAAATATATGTTCTCAGGCAAGGGAAACAAAATAAAAATAAATATATGGAACCTCATCAATCTAAAAAGGATTTGCACTGAAAAGAAAACCATCAACAAAATAAAAAGACAACCTACTGAATAGGGAAACATATCTGCCAATACATCTAGCAAAGAATTAATATCCAAAATTTATAAAGAATTTATAAAACTTAACACCAAAAAAAAAATCCAATGAAAAATGGGCAAAGGACCTGAATAGACACTTTTCTAAAGAGAACATACAGATAGTCAACAGAGACATATGGAAAGGTGCTCAACATCACTAGTCATCAGAGAAATGCAAATTAAAACCAAAATGAGATATTACCGCACACCTGTCAGAATGGCTATCATCAATAAATAAACAAGTGTTGGTGAGTGTGTAAAGGGAACCCCTGTGCACTGTTGGTGCGAATGCAATTTAGTATATCTACTGAGGAATGCAGTATGGAATTACCTCAAAATATTAAACATGGAACTGCCTTTGGACACAGCTATCCCTCTTTTGAGAAAATTTCCTAAGAATCTTAAAACATGAATTAGAAAAAAATATATGCACCCCTATGTTAATTCCAGTATTATTTACAATAGCCAAGATGTGGAAAAGTTCAAGTACCCATCAGTAGATAAGTGGATGGAAAAAAACAAAACAAAAAAAACAATGGTACATATGCACAATGGAATACTATGCACCCATAAAAAGAAGGAAATCTTAGCTTTAGTGACAATATGGACAGACGTGGAGAGCATTATGCTAAGTGAAATAAGCCAGTCAAAGAAAAATAAGTACCATATGGTTTCACTCATGTTTAGAACCTAATGAACAAAATGAACTAACAAGCAGAAACACTCATACATAGAGAGCAGGCTGACAGATGTCAGGGAGGGGGGAATAGATGAGGGGTAGGGAGATTGAGCAAAACAGGACAAAAAAAACAACTGATGGTCATGAGCAAAAGCGTAGTGATTGCTGGGATGTGGGGAGGAGATGAAGGAGGGTGTAGGGAGGTTAAATGGTGACGAACGAATACCTGACTGGGGGGCTGAACACACAATACGGAATACAGAGATGTGCTGTAGAACTAGGCACCTGAAATCTGTTTAATTATGTTGCTCAGTGTCAGCCCAATACATTCAATTATAAAAACACATAACCAAAGAAATAATAATGTAAGCTAGAAGTACCTTAAAATACTAAAGAGAAAAACTGTGATCCTACATTTTCTTTACCCAGTGATAGTATCTTTCAAAAATGAACATGAAATAAAAACAATTTCAGACATAAAAATGCTGGAAGAATTAATTACCAGAAGCACATTGATCAAGAAGGGAATTAATAGCAAAATTAGAATGTATTCTGATCCCAATATGTAAATGTTAAAATCCCATGGTTATATATCTATTTCATGAGTATACACACACAATTTATATATAAATTCTTTCAAATTGAAATGTACAGCTTATTATATGTCAATTATATCTCCATGATGCCATTTTTAAAAATGCTGCGGAGTGATCTAAGGCTATATGGCAACAAAGCCTCCACTCCCATGTTGGAGTAGACTTTGGTCAGAGTGATATCAAAGCCAGTGTTTCAAAATCATAAAGAATTGTGAGACAGTTTTTCCTGATTTTACTTTTGTACATTCACTTCTCTTCCTAGGATGCAGAGCAGGAACCAGGAGGCAGGGAAGCTGTGCTCTGTGCTCCTACAGATTGGAGTGGCAGTCACCACACTGTACACAGAATAGGTCTCCTTTCAGACCCTGAGGCTCTCTTGCAATATAGGCCAAGCTTGTAGGCCTAGCTCCCTTGCCCTCAGGATGAGGAGCCTCTTGGGAATTACTATAGTTTCTCACTCCCAGCTATATCTGGTAGATTCGTTCTAGTTTGCCAAATATCGAATGACTTGTCTGAACTCAGCATAAGACTGCTACCTAACATAGTTAAAGGAAAATGCAATTAAAGCAAAAGTTTTTTAAAATAGAAATAATTACCCACTTAATTTATCAATCATTGCTTAATCTACCCCTGGTTTTCCCTGCAGACTTGAGTTGAATAAATTCTTCAGTTCAGCTACATCTCTATATACCTCAGTCAAAAACCCCTCTGTGGATAAGTGCACGATTCTGAGTTTTCAGCATTTTAATCAGTTTTCTCTCTGCAGTCTTTCTTCCATAGAGCCTTTAATTCTCCTGACAGGAGTGTATAATTTTAAAAGGCTTTTGTTAAGGATCCTTTCCCCAGCACTCTGAGGTCCAGGTTATAGAAGGTGGGGATGGAATACTAAAGGCACAGTGATGGCCCTTTGGATGGGAACACAGAGAGGGAAAGGGGACAGGCCACAAGTGAGTGTTGTCTTCAAATACTCCTCATTTCTCCCCATGTCTTAATGAAAAAAGGAAGCTACATTTACGCCCCCGGAAAACCTCACCTTGCTTCAAAAGGGTAAGCGTAGCAAGCAGACAGCCAGATTCATTGCCCAAGTTAACCCTTTGCTAAGGATTCATTTCTGACTAAGTAGGGATGGGAACATAGACTCTTAACCGTAGGCTGATGTATTTTTTTTTATTTCAGCATAAATAGTGGCTAAGTAATTTAATGTCATAGGGATAGCTAGCCCATCTCATATTAAATATATATTGAAATAAACAAATAAAATCTTAAACAAAATTCTGATTACATTCAGATATCAATAGTATCAATCACATACCAACAAATAACTTTCAATTGTTATAGAATTAAATGTCCTACTCTTTACACAAAACATCTTGGATCCACTAAAAACTACTTTTAATCTGTCTTATTCTTTTCCATAATTTTTCACCCAGAGATCCCTTGGGCTTTATGCTCTCTCTGGCATAAATCTATTGTGCTGTGAAATCGTCAGAACTGTATAAAATACTTCCTTAGTTAATTCTGTCCTCCCCAGCAATGTGATTTACTTTTTTTCCTTGGCTGTTCCATTTTCCCTGAGCAAACACACAGATGCACCACCTTATCTGAATTCCTCTCTTCTCCCCTTCACCCTGATAATACTCCCAGCAGCTTGACCAATCCCCCAGCAGCAAGTCAGGCTTTTCAGTCCAAGGTCATAGCCAGAATTTCAAATGGTTAAAAGATAAAACATAAAACATAATACCACAGCAACCACTTATGCATGTTTTTATGGACAGAGGGGAAGCCAGCCTCTTGTTCCACCCAGCAATTCCCTCCCATACCCCATAGTTACTGTCACTATAAAGTGACCAATCATCTTACTTTAGGGAGGACAGTCCTTCTTTTGTAAGTTCTATCCTCCCTCGAAAAGTGTCCTCCCACATGTCCTCCTTTTTGATATTGGAAGACTAATCTCTGCATTCGATCAATGCAGAGTTGATGCATTGCATGTGATGTGATGTATTTGTACTTGACATGACGATTTGTCAAGGATCAGTACAGTGCGGTGAGATGCGATTATGAGACACATGCTCTCTGCACGGGAGACCCTGAGAAAGCATGCGATATACGAAGCGCGCAAATGGCTTTGTGTACTTCTTACTGAAACATGACATGGCACATATGACATTGTAGACTCACAATTATTTCTTTCTCAATGAATATTCAATCATAGACAGGTAAGCACAATTCACGTTTTATGAATTCATTATCTATTTAATAATTTCCAAATACATATAATTTTGTTTACAAGTATTTTCCTGAAATTCAAGTTTTAAAGTGGAAATCTAACCTCAAACCATATCTATTAATAATGCACTTTTGGTTAAATAACTATTTAAAGCAGGACGTTTTTTAATCAGAACATGATAAATACACCCGAATATCACTCCAATAGTGGTTTTATTTGATATTTAGTTTTACTAAATGAGTTCTTTTTCCTTACAATTATTAAAAATTAATAGGCATGTAAGCATAATTACAATATAAAATATTACAAATGTTTTTATTATGCATTTATCATATAATATTATAGTGCATTATTGTTGCAATGAAAAAATGTTTCTTTTATTTACGATATTATTTTCTTCAATTTATTTTTGTCTTCCTTTTCATTGTAAAAAAGTTGGTCACCTTACTGACAAGCATGGAAAATTTCAATGGCTTCAATTAACCTTTTAAACATTAAAATTGAGCTACCATGCAGTGTTTATGATTTGGTTTCTTTTGAAAAGTTATGTCCCTTTTCTAATTATAAATTCAAGTTTCTAGGAGTTTTAAAACAGATTTAAGTTGAACATGAATATATTTTGAAACAAACACAAATCTCAGGAAACTAAAAGAACCTCAGAACTTTAATTTATGATATCTCAGAATTAACTCACTAAACAGGCTAAGCAAGCTTAGCCAGGCCTGGGTGTCATGGGTGTTGTCAAATAAGCAGCCTTGATACTTCCTAGTATCATAAGGGCCCTAGTACCAAGATTCTAAACTTCAGATGATGGCATTCAAGAAAATTCCTTGACATAAAAAATAATACTAAAATAAATAAATTAAAAAAAGAAAAAATTTTGACAATATGGTTATTGCAAATCTAATAGAATTTTTCTATTAGACTCTTAGAGCCAAATAATTTACTACCATCAAATACAGGAGGATTTCAGTGAGACTTCCTCTACATCCAGCAACAAACTTTAAATCTGAACCACTGGAAATTTGTTGCCATAATTAACTTCTTTGATCTCTATGCAGATTAAGACAAAATGCATGTGACTTTCCTTTTTTAAAGTACCTGGATTGAAGTCTCCCCTCTAGCATAGTTTGCAAAGTTACCAGGTATGTGTAACACCATGATGCAAATTGTTATAACTGAACAACGAGACTGCATTTAGCTAGTTCAGGGGAATCTGAGAGACAATTACCACATAGGCAATGGAAACTGCTTTGTGCCCTCTGAAAACTGGAAGCGTTTTAATGGAATTTTCTGTGAAAGCTTACTTCAACTACTGACTTCATGTTTGATCGAATGCACTCACCCCCGCAGTCTGACAGGCTGCACATACTCCCTGAGGTCTCTGGGGTGCGTGGGTCTCTGTACTGTGTGCCACCTAATCTCAGGTGATCCTGAGGAAGTCTGCATTGAAGCGCTCTACTCAGAAGCAGGGATAGCAATTAGGAAAACTGACCAAACTACCTTTCTCTAAGGTTTGTGCTGGAGAACGTGGAGAGCTTTAGTTGACCAGTAATGTGAATCAAAAAGAAAAGCAGATACTTTGAGACACCACAGAGTCTGTGAAACCAAGATGGAGAGAGTAGCCAGTCCCTGGACCTCCTCCCTATCCTGAGGCCGTCCTACTGCTAATCCTTTTGTATCCATACAATTAATTCTTTTTTCCTTTCAATAACTAGCCTGAATGAGCCTGTTTTCCATCGCAGCATAAACATAAAAAAGATACCGATAGCATAACAATGCACAACGTTTATTGAGAGTTTACTATATGCTAAACAAACTCCTGCAGGCTTTCTTTGTAATAATTTAGGCAATGTTAACATGCCCTGTGAGCTAAGTACTTTTAATGTCGATCCTATTTACAAATAAGGAAATTGAGGCACAAGGAAGTTAGGGAGATCTCTCGTGGTCATATAGATAGGAAAAGGAAGAGGCAGAATTGAAACCCAAGTAACCTTGCTACAAAACCTACATGCTTTCACATTTAACCTCTATAATAAAATTGTGATGATGAAATTTTTAATGTACAAACAAAAATCAAAGAGAAAGAAGGAAGGAAAAAAAGTAAGGAAGGAGGAAGTTTGAGTTTGGGTAGAAAGACTTCACAGGTTAGGAAGAATGTGTAAGGGAAGGAATAGGAATCAGGAGTTAGATATGAGACCAACAACATCCAGGGATAGAGGAACAATGCACAAAGACACAGAAGACAAGAACAGATAAGGCATATCCCAGAGACTGAACAGAACCACCAAAATATATGGACTCACTCACTTGGGATGAACCATGACCTTGTGAACCAAGCTGAAGAATTCGTGCTTCCTTACCTTGCCCCCTCTAATCTCTCCACCAACCCACAGAAACATAAAACCTAATTTCTCATGGAAGCTACTTCACCATGCTCATAGTTCGCTGATAAGGAGAGAATGCCAATAATCAACGAAGACTGCTGTATAAATCTAGTCCAGCAGGTACCAACAGAGAAGGAATACTAACACACAACTGTCTCCTTCTACTTGGCTAGAAAAGCTGGACCGTGCCTACCATATCATTGGCAAACTGATAGAGTTGAAATCTCTTTTCTCCCTTCTGAATGTCCTGGGGCCTAGATCTTCATTGACTTTTAGCCTAAAAATGACAGCCAACAGTCCTGAATAACATGTCATCACTGGGCCTAGAGCAAGAATAACCAGAGTTCTGAGAGAGTGGAATTAATCTGGTGCTCTCACTGAATATGAGTGTGTAGAAAACTTAAATGAGATGAATACTGAAATATAATGAAATATTAAAGCACTTAGCATAATGACTGGCACATAGTAAGGGCTCAAAAATTATAACTATCATTAACAACAGCAGATGGGAAATTTAGATCATGAAATCATCCCCATACTATCAACATTTTAACATCTAGCCCATCGAACGATGAGGTTCTTAGAGAAAAGTAGCATGCAGACCACCCCTGGGAGGAGGCATAATTGCTTCAACCTTGGACACTCAAGTCCTCTCCTTCAAGGTCCTTTCTGAGGCGTGCACCCAGGATGGCATCATGGAGCAGCTCCTGCAGCCCCAAGTTGTGCCTTGGTGCTTTGGCTCACAGCACAGCACTACCTAGCACCGGTGAATGATTGCAAAAATTCTATTTGGTCCCATACTTGAAGAGTTCTCTAGTTACCTATTTTTTGTGTAAGGACAGGATTCAATTCTTGAGTCTTCCAATAAGACACAGTCTGGGGAAAGCATGAGCTTTCAAGTAAGACAGACACAGATAATAGAATTACAAAGAGGATCATCAGGATGAGCATAGCAGAAGATTCAGTTTGACACAGGGACTATTATTGCTTAAATTAATCTGTCATACGATCAGAGCTTCCATTCAACATTCTAGGGCTTCTGTAAGAAACAAGTACTGGTTCTATTGAAGGACTGCAGTGAGCCCATCAAAGAAAAAACTTTTAAGGAAACAGCATACACCCACAATCTTCTGATCAGTGCATTTTGGACCCCAAAGACTTCAGAAGCCTTCTCTCAAGTCTTGTGGAAGAGGGGGCCCCAGAAATCCTGGGCTATGTGTGCTAAGTGGTCAGGGCCAAATTCCAACATAGATTTTGGCTCCCGGGGGCTGACCCTGCTTCCCAGGTCTCATAGCTCAAACTGGGAAGTGGTGAGAAATACCTAGAATGTTGCACATGAGGCTGATTACCTGGTGCATGATCTTATCAGGCAGAGATGTCACAGGCCCTGCATTGGGGATTCCTGCCGGGAGTGGGAGAACGAAGGGCACATGATATTCAGGAGACACGAGAAGAAATCTGTGGCATCCATGTGGGCAGGGCCAGGAACCAGGAGGCCCTTTCATCAGGCTTTTATAAATTAACAATCAGTGTTAAGTCACCAGAGTTGGCGGAGTGGCTGTTCTCTACTATGGAACTGGGTAAGTTGTACTTCATGAAGTCTGCTAGATGTACAGGCCCCTGACAAGTTTGGGAAGAAAAGGTGAAGAGCAATGATCAAGGACCTTAAGACGGGAAGGGATGGTGTTGAGAAGATGAGCAGCTCCCTCTGAAGACACGATCAGAAGGATCAGGATGATTTGCAACCCAAATGCCCAGATGAGTTTGCCCAGCAACCCCAGCAAGCCTGCAGCTTCCATGTGCCTCATCCTGTTCGTGCTTCATTGAATGTCACATGCTTTGCCTCTCTCCTTGCAATGATTTCTGCTGGCAGGAAGGGGAGAAGTATCTAATGTTGAGGAAACATCAAGGAGAAATCTACAATATTCTTATGAACAGTTTTCAGGGTTCTGGCAAAACTGCCCTCCAGATCCCCTAAGACCGTCCCAGTATCAATCCTTTCTCTTTGGAGATGCCCAGCACCCGGTGGGCTGGTTCAGATGGGCAGGAGCCCCAGCTCAGCCCATCGGGAGGCCGAGTTCTCACGCCACCTCCGCCACCTACCAGCATCATTCCTCCTGAGAACTCCATGCTCACATGGCTATAATCAGCTGTCAGAATGGCTTTTATACAGGTTATAAATTAATGTTTTAATTGGTTTTATTTCCAGCTGAATGTGGAGAAAGGGGTAAGGGATAGATCCCAGTGGGATTTCAGAAAAGCATTTTATTTTACTCTCTCACGGCATCTTAGAAGAGTTATAATAAAAATAAAATGCAGATGCACCCTCCTCCCCAGAACCTGCCTGTGTCTCAGTCTAATAAACTTTCCATTTCAGTGGGGGAATGAAGCTATTTGTCAGTTCCAATGTCAAGAATGAATGCAATTCGAATTCTCTAGCCATTTATTTCAACAATTCTCTATTCTACAGCTGAAATAACTTAACATAAGAAATAGCTGTTCGCTCGATGTAAAACTTGCAAACCTGGCTCCACAAGGCATATTTCTTTAAAAAAAAATTTAATAATGTATCTGCAAGGGCTGTTGGGTAAGACGCTCCATCCATCTTGGTGCAATGGTAATGCCCAAGTCACCGGAGCACTTCCCTCCACCGTCCTAGGCTCGGGAGAAACATCCCACTGGGCCAATCTCTTCACTTTCCTCTTCATTACCATCATGATAATTGCTGCTGTTGCCTCATAAACATTCACGATTCATCATCTTTCCTCTTTAAACTTGGTGTGTTGATGACACCCAAATGGCCTTGAATGGGACACCTTCAATGACTGAGACATCGAGAAAAATAGGAAATAATGATAACATTTTTCATTTCACCCCGACAAGTCCCTTTTGCAGACATTGACAGTACACAAATCGGAGCCACTGCTTGCAGCAGGACGATGGCTTTGTGTGGATGATGGAGTGGGGAGGGGGAGGAGACTCCTGGGAATCCTGTTGATAGCCTCGTTTGTTCCCTGTCTGTTCTGTTTGGAAGGATTTTTACTTCTTCCCCTAAGCACGCCCCCACCTCTTCCCATCTGACTCACCGCCCTACCGAAGGAGAGTTTGAAAATATAACAAGTGCCAAGAGCCTGAAAAATGCTGACCAGTGGAAAGACAAATTTTTAGCTCTTCATTAAAAATAACTGCAAACATTTATATATTATGTAGCACGTCCTATGTACCAGATTCTGAAGTATTTTATGTATATTAACTTGCTTAGTTCTCACTATAATCTGAGGTAGTAAATGTTATCAATATCCCCATATTAGAAAACTGAGGTTGGGTAGCCTGACCAAAGGACACAGAGAGTTCAGGTGGTGGCATGAAACTGGATCTCAGGTACCTGCCCAGAGCCTGTGCTCTTAGCCAGCACCCTAGGAGTCCTCCCTCAAAACTGCGTATTAGTGACATTTCCAGGAGACATTTTTCAAGAATTGGGTGTTCCCAGAAATAGTTTCAGTGAGGTTCTGTTTAAAGATAGAATAAAAAAATATTCACAGTTCTTCTTCTAGCTTCATTGTATCTGCACATGTTTAAAGCTCTTTTCCAAATACTGCAGAGGAGCACAAAACCAGTCCTTTTCTAGTATGCTTGTGTTCTTGATTCCCCTTTGGGTAAAATTAGAGGAGGAATGAGAGGGGCTATAGGAGAAGGTTAAAGGCTAACACAGAAAAAAGGACTCAGGCAGGGAGGGATCATGCCTGTGAGGAAGACCGTGAGAAGGAAAGTCTCACAGGGCAAAATTCATGCAGGGAAATACAAGGGGATGTAGTCAGGTGGGAGGTTCACTGAAACAGGTACATGGGACCTTGGGCATCAGAGTAAAGGGTTAGGCAGGGTTTATCTATGGGCCAGTGCAGAAAGAACGGACAAGAACCACATCAGCATTGCACTCAGTCCTCCTTCCCTGACACTCCAAAACTGTCCTACCAAACCTCTTGTACTTTGCTCTCAAAGACCTTGTCCTTTCTTCTGCTTCCCAAAAGACATGCACTTGGTCTCCAGGCTCCCCTCTTCCAAGCCTAGGATGCTTCTCATTAAGGAAATTTCCCACAGCTGTTTGCCTGGGCTCAGCCAGCATCAGCTTACAGAGCCAAGGTCCACAGCCTCTTGCCTGTCTGTCATCAAAGACTCCTGTCCCTCATGAAGCATTTGCTTCCACAGGTCCTCTCTCAGCTCCCAAGGAGCCCCACACATAAATGCTGGCTACATTCACAAGTCTCTCTCTCTCTAATTGTAAGCTCCAAAGAACGTCTAGAGTAATGTGTGAGAGAGAAGGAGGGGGTCTCATTGTCACCCATTCACCCAGGAATTTGGCCATTGATAGCTTGGTCAGGTAAGAGGAGACAGAGTGAGATCAGGCACAAAGATGGGGTGAGTAGGAAGGTAGAGAGTCTTTTTTGCCTTACCCATACTTAAGGGATTGGAAAATAATGGGCATGTCACTACCCGCCAAAGCCAAAGATAATAATGTTTCAATCAACTAGGACAATATTAACCTAAATCCTCAATTAACTTGATCCTCCTCCCCTTTTCTCCACTTTGGCATAGAAAGGCAAATAATCAAATTTCAGGTTGATATCAGAGATATAAAAAAATCTATGTCAGATTGAGAAGACAGGATTAGGAAAAAAATCTTTCAAAAGGTATACAGGTATCTGGTGAAGGACTGCTATTCAAAATGTACAAAGAACTCATAAAACTCATTAGGAAAATGACTAACTCAATTTTAAAAATGAGCAAAGACCTGAACATACTCACCAAAGAAGATATGCAGATGAAGAATAATGCCATGGGAAGATGTTCTACATCATGTTATCAGAGAAACACAAAATAAAACAACAATGAGACATCATTAAACGCCTATTAGAATGACCAAACTCCAGAACATCGAGAAGTACTGGCCAGTATGTGGAGAAACAGGAACTCCATTCATTGCTGGTGAGAATGCATAATATTACAGCAACTCTGGAGGACAGTTTGAGACTTTCTTACACAAATAAACATACTGTCATTGTACAATCTAAATCGAATCTCTTGGTATTTACCCAAAGGATTTGAAAATTATGTTCACACAAAATCTGCACACAGATGTTTATAGCAGTTTTATTCATAACTGCCAAAACTTGAAAGCAACCAAGATGTCCTTCAGTAGGCTGAATGGGTAAACTGGTACATCCAGACAATAGAATATTATATTCAGTGTTGAAAATGCATGAGTTATCAAGCCACAAAATGGTCTTGAGGAAAGTTAACTATATTACTAAGTAAAAGAAGCAATCTGTAAAGTCTGCATACTGTATGATTTCAAGTCTATGACATTCTGGAAGTGAAAACATTATGAGGACAATAAAAAGATCAGTGGTCACCAGTGGGGATGAATGGGCACAACACAGAGGATTTAGGGGCATAGAAATTATTCTATATACAGGTAATACTATAATGGTGGATACATGTCATTATACACATAACTCATGAAAAGCACTACACTAAGAATGAACCCTGATGTAAACTATGGGCTTTCGGTGATGATAATGTATCAATGTAGGTTAATCAATTAGGACAAATGTACCACTGTGGTGCAGGATGTTAATAGTGAGGAAGACTGGGGGAGGGGGGCAGAGAACCCATGGGAACACTCTGTTCTTTCTACTCAATTTTTCTGTGAACCTAAAACAACTCTAGAATATTAAATCTACTTAGCTCTGTAGAAAACAGAAATGGTGTTTTCTGAAGTCCTGACTCCTGAATCATTAGATTAGGACCAGGAATGAAGCCGCAAAGGTTCATTATATACTGTAGAAAAAATAAATTTTAATCACTTATCTACTACTTTCCTAGACAGTTACTGAGGCACTGGACTAAGCTCTGAGGGTCTAAAAATAATACAACCTTGACCTTGGCCTTAAGAAGCTCACAGTGTAGGGGGAGAGACAGACCTGCAAACAAATAATTGTACTGATAAGTAGCAGTGCCTCAGTGCAGAAAACGCAAATTGTTGTAGGAGCCCAGAGGAGAGATGAAAATTAGCCTGGAGGAAACTTCTGGCTAATACTCAGTGAACCAGAGCTCAGCAAACCATTATTCATTGGTACCTTTTCCACATGCATGCACAGTAAATGGCAACTCTGCCGGGTATTGTATCAGATAACAGAAACAACAGTGAGCCAGATGACGAAACTCTAACTGGTCAGGAAGATTACAGTTTAAAAGCCCCTATTTTAATTACTGAAGAACATAATATTTAAGCTGAACCAGGAAAACTTTTCCAATAAGTCCAATTAATAAGAAAAATATATTTTATGTTCAAATCACAGACTTTACTAACATTAAGAAGAACTTCAGAAGTGGTTCTCAAACCTAGTTATAATCAGCACTACACGGCAATCGTTTAGTAAACACTAATACCTAAGTTTCAACCAGAGCAATGAAATCAGAATATTTGGCCATTGATAGTAGGTATCAGGGTTTTCTAAATCTCCCCCAAGTGATTCTGGTTAATAGTGAGGATTGAAGATGCCTACTGACCTAATCTTTTCTTTTTATTGATTAAGAGTCAGGGTTATAAGGTTGAGGTTAAGATTACAGAACTAATCAATATAACAAAATCCATGATCCACCATACAACTTAAGAATTATAACATTACCTATACCTTGCATCTATCTAATGTAGTCCTACAAGTCCTGTCTTCTGAAATAATAATTATTACTCTGTATTTTATGTTTTTTGGTCAGTTTATGCCATATATATGTACTGCTTACCTAAATAGCTCACTGGTGTAGCTTGGTCTCAAGCTCCATAAAGAAGATATTTACCATATGTCTTAGGAGCTTGCTAATGAAAATATAATTTTTGGACCAGCAGCAGTAGCATCATCCAAAATCTTGTTAGAAATGCAGAATCTGAGCGCTAGCCCGGATTCACTAAATGAGAATCTTCATTTTAACAAGGCACCCGCATGGTAAAGTGTCATAGGCACTGTTCGAAAGATGTGTTTTTCCATTGAGATTTATCCAAATTGTTATATGTAGGTGTAGTTCTGTGAATAAATACCTAGGATGTTTCCAGTTTTTCTTTTCATATTATGAAAAATATTTCAATGAACAATCATCTACGTCTCCTAGTGCATAAGTGAAGAATTTTTGTAGGATACATACTTAAGCGTGGGATTGATAGGAAATAAACTACATAAAAGTTCAATTTCACAATGCCAAATTATTTTCTAAAGTATTTTGAGTTGCATATACACACCAGACTGTGTAAGAGTAACTCTTTTGATTTAGAGTTTCCCAATTTATGAATGAGTTTTTAAATAATATTAAATTCTTTCTCCCCATATTTTCTCTTTTGTAGAATGCCTATTTATTTTGCCAGTTTGTTTATTGGGTTATCTGGGTTATCGGTTAGTAGTTTTTAAAAAATATTTATACATATGAATGTTTTCAATTACATGCATATAGATTTCTACTTTCTACTTTCTTCATCATAACCTATGATGTACAGAAATCCTAAATTCTACTGTAAAAAATTCATCCATCCTTCTATTTTCATTAGTGGTTTCTGTGTATTTTAAGAAATATTTCTCTACTCTGAGGGCTGAAATACATTTTCCCACATTTTCTAATGTTTTGAAGTTTTGCTTTTATATTTAAGTCCTTAATCCATCTGGAATTGACTTTTGTGCTCTTTGTACAGTAGAGAGCTTATGCTATGTTCTTGGTGTATAAAACCAATTGTCCCAGAACCATTGCCCCCCCTCCCCCCCATTGATCTGAAAGCTTCTTTGGTCACATATATTCATCAATCTGTTTCAGGACTCCCTGTCTTGTTTCAATGAACAATTTGTCTCTCTGGGCACCAACAGCACAGTCTTAATTACCATCATTTTATAATAAAACTTGATATCTAGAAGGACAAGTCCTTTCACCTTATTTTTCTTCTCCTTTAGTATTTGGGCTATCCTTGACCCTTTTCATTTCCATATAAATGATAATATCAATCTACCATGTTCCTCTCAAAATACTGTTAGGATTTTTATTGGAACTGCATTGTAAATCAATTTGAGGAGGATGTTACTTTTGTAGTACTGAGGATTCTTTTTCATGAATGTTGAACATTAATGTTTTTTTCACTCAAGTTCTATAATCTTCTCCAAAAGTTCTTACACATGTTTGGTTAGATTTATAT
Source organism: Saccopteryx leptura (assembly GCF_036850995.1). Classification (NCBI taxonomy): domain Eukaryota; kingdom Metazoa; phylum Chordata; class Mammalia; order Chiroptera; family Emballonuridae; genus Saccopteryx; species Saccopteryx leptura. The sequence continues at coordinate 373,966,203 of NC_089504.1, read as the reverse complement.
CTAAGTATCTTTTTTTTTGCCATTGTAAATTTTATTTTTTATTATTGTTTTCAAGTGTTTTGTTGCTAACATATAAAAATGTAAATAATTTCAATATATTGTGCTTTTGCCTGTCACTTAGATAAGTCTTCCATTCTTTTCACAATTTGTCAATAAGTTATCTGAGGTTTCATACAGAAACATCATTGGATCTGAAATTTGTAACAGTTTTGTCTCCTTATTCTAAACCACAAGTTTGGCAGAGACTGCCAAGTATTACTAATAATAGCACTAATATTTGTAGTAATAGAACACTAATTTTAGCTGGGATCATTGCTACACTGCAGCTTGGTGTGAGCAAATGACCAACTTCAGGGCATTAAGTTGTGAGCAGAAATGTTATATTAGTTTGTTATATTATGTCAGTTTGTTAGGCATTATATTCCTGCAAAAAAAAATACCCCAACAAAACCCTTTCCCTTAGAAATGTAAGACTGTTCAATCCTTAAAGCCTCACTTGGACCCAAACCCGCACTAACAGCAATTGGGCTGCAAGGGTCGTACAGTTCCAGAAAGAATCACTCTTTTCAATACATAGTCTAGAAACATCTATGGAGAACAGTTTCATGACATGTAACCTCAGCAAGGCCCTTCACCCCTCTTTATTCTTTTGCATGACCTTCATTAGTTCCCTATTTTAATTGTTTTTCTTTACCAGAAAGAGGAATTTTAATTTATTTTTTGTTTGTTTATTGGGCTGACATTGGTTAATAAAATATGTTCCAGGCATGCATTTCTATATTACCTGGATATTGCACTGTGTGTTCATCACCCCAAGTCAAATCTCCTGCCATCACCATCTATGTCCTTTTACCCTCTTTTACCTTTTCCCACTTCTTTCCCTCCCATAATCCACACACTGTTGTCTGTGTCTATGAGTTTCTTTGGGAGTTTTTGCTTAATCCCTTCACCTTTTTCACTTCATCTCCTAACTACCCTCCCTTCTTGCAGCTGTCAGTCTATTCTCTATATGTATGGATCTGTTTCTGTTTTATTTGTTAGTAAATTTTGTTCATTCGATTCCACATATAAGTGAAATTATATGGTACTTGTCCTACTCTACTGATTTATTTCACTTTGTATAATGCTCTCCAGGTCTATCCATGCACTTGCAAAGGATAAGATTTCCTTCTTTTTTACAGCTGAGTCATATTCCATTATGTAAATGTACCAGCTTTTTTTATCCACTCATCTACTGATGAACACTGCAGTTGCTTTCAAATTTTAGCTATTGTAAATAATGCTGCAATGAACATATGGGTGCATATACAGTATTCTTTCAAATTAGTGTTTCAAGTTTCTTCAGATATATTACTCAACATCAAGAAAACAAACAATCCAATTTAAAAAATGGGCAAATAACCTCAATAGACACTTCTCCAAAGAGGACATACAGATAGCCAACAGACATATGAAAAGATGCTCAACATCACTAGTCATCAGAGAAATGCAAATTAAAACCAAAATGCGATATCACCTCACACATGTGAGAATGGCTATTATCAATAAATTAACAAACAACAAACGTTGGCGAGCATGTGGAGAAGAGGAAACCCTTGTGCACTGTTGGTGGGAATGCACTGTTGGCACAACCACTGTGGAAAACAGCACAGAGTTAAGTTAAAAAATTTTAAAAATGGAGCTGCCTTATGACCCAGCAATTCCACTTTGGGGAATACATCCTGTTCTAATCCTGATAGCAGTAATTCCAAACCACCAGCTCTTCTCAAGTCACCCGTCCCATAAGTCCTTCTCTTTAGTAAGTTATCTTGAAACCTGTCATTGAAAGGAAACTGAGGTGTTGTCTGAGCTTCCTGCAGCACGGCCTCTTGCTGCAGTTCCCCTTGCTCTCATTGCCCCTGCTTGTCACTGCTGCCTCTGCCTGAAAGACTGTATCTTCCTCTTCCCTTCGTTCTACCCTACATCCACCTAAAAAAACTTTCTTACATCTTATTCTTTTGCCAACTTAAGGGTAAACTTTTATGAAGACTTTATTGGCTCCAGCCAATTCCCCAGTGACCACCCCTTCTCCTTCTTTGTGTTCACATTTTATTATGTATACATCTATTGTAACTATCATGCCACACATGTTAATGCTCAATTATATTCATCTATTTATGTGTTTCTCTCCTTTAACTAGACTGAGAATCCCTTTAGATGAATTGCAGTCTTATTTGTTATCCCAAGCACTCTAGTACTATGCCTATGTTTTAAAATATAGTAAGAAATAAAGAAAGAAGGACCTAGCAAGATAGTGAGCAATGTGGCTTAAACAGCCAGCCTCCCCCCAACATGTTCACACCAAGCATCAGGCCTGCCTCTCACCTCCTCCGAGTGATTATTCTGTCTGGAAATGGGGTTGGCTCAAGACCTCGAGGCAGAAGCTCACAGCAGTCCAAATGACAAGTGCACTGACATGTTCAACTGAGAGTCCTGCTTCATCAGATTCACTTCAGAATCAGGAAGGTACTCTTGGCTAACTTGGTGCTCCAGATCATCTGGTTAGGCAGCCCAGCATTCACTTTCAAGGTCAGTTTTTTACCACCCTGAACATCCCAGATTATGCTGCAGAGTAAACTTTCTGAACTGTCACAAGGAAGTCTTCGGAATTTTCATCATCCCTTCTTTACCCACTTTTTTATTTTAGCTCTTAGTAAGGTGTTGTGATCATCATTGTGATCTTCTAACTGCCCCTGGGGACAATGGGATGGTTTGGGAAGACAAATATGGGCAGTCCCCACGTCTTAAGTTCATTCTCTGTGAGAAGGGAAGCAGCAGTAAGGGGACCAGCGTTCTAGGACATCAGGGATGTGCCCAGTCTGCTTTATGAACACTTTGATCCTAAATCAAAGTTTTTGCTTTAAAAGTGATAGTCATAAATTATGCCCACATTTAAATGGTGGTTCTTTTTCACATTCAAAGAAATCTTACCCCAACAGTAGAAATGGAGAGGTGAAAAGAAGTCAAAATATGCTTCTTGTGGGCACAATTTTTGGTTGGAATCTTCCTAAAGATTCCTCTAAGTATCTGAGGACTCATTTTGTAATGATGAAAGGCTACTAACAGCAAGAAGAATGCTGAAAATGGGCAATTATAAGCAGTTCTATACAAATGGTGTACAACCTGTGCCAGAAATAAAAAGGAGAGCCACACTGCAGACAGAGCTCCTAGAAACCAAGATGGAGAAGGAAACTGGCTGCACATGAAACAAACAAACATTGTGATGATGCATGGTGAGTGCTACTGGTAGATATTTAATCTTTCTATAGACATTTTTGCCTTTGTGGACAACTGAAGGAAAATTTACTAAACAGAAACAAACACAAAGTACATTCCAAAGCAAATATATTAGAGAAGTGTCTGAAAATAGATTTCTACGTCTGCCTTCTTTTCCTGTGTATTTTGGAAGAAATAAGAAAGGAGAAATGCAGGGGAATAGAAACTGTCACTGTAAAGATTCAGCATAAAAGCTACCTTCTCTGAGGTTCCCCTTTAACCACTGCAACCTACGGTGATCTTTCCTACCCTTGAATCCCTATAAGATTTTGCATTTTACTTTATTCCACAATGACTTGCATTATTACATATCCACTCATAATCCAAGAACTCGTCTCCCCAATTAGCTGCAAGATCCTTGAGGACAAGGATCGCTTCTGCTTCTCCACACCTATCACAGCGACTGAATATAGCAGATGCTCGGAACGGTTGCTTGGGGAATGCCACTAGCAAATATTTCCAAATCACAAACATGATTTTGCTCTACAGTACTGTGTAAGAAATGTAAGGACTAAATCTATCTTTGTATGAACGTTTTATGCTTTGTTTTCTGCAACTCCTGAGAACAAGTTCGAAGAGCTGCGTATTGGGGATGGCGCGGGAGTGGAGAGGATGCATTGGACGAAGCCGTGAATATTAAAACGTGTTGTTCAGTGAAAAATGTGTACATAGGATTAAAATACACTGAATTGAAAGTCTTTCCTAAGCAGTAAAAGGTGTTTGCTGACCTCATATAATCATAAAAAGCAGGAAGTCTGGATATTGGAGGGCTCCTTACCACTTGGGGAACTCTTGGCCAACAGGCGCTCCGCACTCTTTCAGGTTCGGGGACTGCATTGTGATAGTGCCGTGATGGCGTCTCCTGAACACCAGGGGGCGCCAAGCAGCGCCGCGCCTGCGGGCGCTCGACCGCTCCCCCAGCATGCCTCGCTTCCGCCGGAGGCGACCCGGAAGCTGTCGCCGGCGGCCACGAGCCGGTAGCCCTGGCAGAATCTGGGCTGGGGAGCGCAGTCCCCCGGCCAGGCCGCCGCAGCCCGGCGGAGGACCTCTCCGAAGCCTGCGGAGAAGACACTCTTGAGCCCAAGTCACGCCGGGGCCCTGTAGGCGATCGCCCCGGCGGTGTGTGACCCGGCGTGCCCGGCCCGGCCCTGGGCGTCTGTAAGTGCTCGGGGAGGGAGCCCCGCCAGCCCGGCACCGCGCTCCTGAGGCTGCGCACAGGCCCAGACTCGGGCAGGATGCGGGCCGCGCAGTGTTCCCGGAGAGCAGCGTGTCCGCCGGAAGGGGCTGGAGCCAGGGCGGTCGCTCTGCGGCGCCTGTAGGACGGCGAGGGCCCAGAGCTGCGCCGGGTTCCCTAATCGCCCCCCCCTCCGACTCCCCAGTGTTGCGGACACAGCGGTGGTCGGGGGCAGCCCCCGGTTCTTTCAGCTATGAAGCCTGAAACAGTGTCCTCGTTCCAAGTGACCGCTGCCAGGTCCAGCTCTGGCCTCAGTAGCCTGCTGAGTGGCCGGAAGCTAATGGCTGTGGGGGTCCTGCTAGGCTGGCTCCTGGTCATCCACTTTCTGGTCAATGTGTGGTTTCTCTGCCTTCTGTCTGCGCTGTTCATGGTGCTGGGGGGATGGCTGGGCCCGGACGCCATTGTGGGCGCTTCGGGCCGCCTGCATCTGGAACGCTTCATCCCAATGGCCGTCTGCCCCCCCAACCCCGAGGCAGAGAGGCAGCTGGAACAAGAGATCAACCGCACCATCCAGATGATTATTCGGGACTTTGTGTCATCCTGGTATTGCTCAGTGAGTCCGGAGCCAGCCTTCGAGGAAGAAATGGAGGCGGCCATGCGAGGGTTGGCGCAGGAGCTGCGGCGGAGGATGGGCATGGTGGACAGTCATGCTCTTGCCCAGAGGGTTCTGACTCTCTGCGGCTGTCACCTGCAGAGCTACATTCAGGCAAAGGAGGCTGTGGCGGGGAAACCGAGTGGTACAGTTGAGGCCTCCCAACTCTGGGAGGCTTACTTCAGGGCTACCGCCCCACATCCTGCTGTGCAAAGCTCCAGTGCTGAGGTTACCCATACACGTAGCATTGTAAATTTGCTGCTTCGAAGACTAGTGCCAAAGCCCCACTTGGAGACCCGGACAGGACGCCATGTAGTGGTCGAACTCATCACTTGCAATGTGTTCTTACCACTGATCAGCAAGCTGTCCGATCCCGACTGGATCCACGTTGTACTCGTGAGCATCTTTTCCAAGGCCAGAAACAATCCAGCAGCAGTGGTTAAACCACTCTGCCCGGCCAGCACCTTGGAACAGCCCTCAGTGCCCACGTCTCTGCCACTGGTTGTTGAAGTACAGAGTCTGCCAGAAGTGAGAGCGTCCTCTCCAGCTCCAGCGCCCGTGCTGCTCAACTGCAGTGAGCCTGAGGGACTGCTACGCTCCTCCCCAGAAGCTGAAGAAGGCCGTGAAGCTGTAGAGGGAGATCTGCGTAGGGGGCCAGAAGAAAGGAAAGTAGGAAACAACTCATCTCATTTTCTACAGCCAGATATCCGCAGCCCTCTGTTCTTATGTGAAGACGCAGAGCTGGAGTCTCCATTGTCTGAACTGGGCAAAGAAACCATCATGCTCATGACCCCAAGCAACTTTCTGTCTGACAGGATCCAGGATGCTCTGTGTGCCTTAGGCGGCTCCCAGTCTCTGGAGTCTAAAGATACTGAGGGTTCAGAAGGAATTGAAGGAGCAGAGGCTGAGGAAGGTCCAGGAACTGAAACAGAGACAGGCCTGCTGGTCTCCATGCAGAATTCCTGCCCGGAGATCCAGATTGATGCAGTAGACAAGGAGGTCGAGCAAGGAGATGTCAGTTCTCTTACAACGCTGCTAGCTAGTCCAGAAAGAACCCGCCCGCCACGTCCCTCCAGCTTAGAGAAAGATCTTACCAATGGTGTGAGCTCCCTAGATCCTAGTCTGCCACAGGTTTTGCTGTCCTCCTCTCCAACTGGTCCTCTCAGCTCAGCCACCTTCAGTTTTGAGCCCCTGAGCAGTCCAGATGGCCCAGTTGTCATCCAGAACCTGCGTATCACTGGCACCGTTACTGCTCGAGAGCACAGTGGCACTGGATTCCACCCGTACACACTCTACACGGTGAAGGTAACAGGATTCTTACTGCTGTCACCCACTCTGGGCTTGTAATGGGTTTGGAAAGCAGTCGGTGAAGCTAGGGTTTTAAAGAGGGGCTACTCCTTGTTTGCTATGAGTCTGAAGTTCATTTGTAAAGCCAGGTAGGCTTCTATCCCATACCTACACAGTCCTAGAATCTCAAGGTTGTTAAGATACTAAGGGTCATATTTTTCGGTGGTTCCCAATGTATAGAGCCTTATCCAAAATTCCTCTTTTTATACTTGTTCCCTGCTGATTTCTTTCTTTTTAAAAATACTCATATCTTTTGTAGTTTGTTTTAAAAGGAAAATTGTTTACATATATCTATACATATCTCGGAAGATAGTAAGTTCCTTATTTCTAGAGATGCTTAAGTACAGAAGTGGAAACTACTTTGCAGAAATCATAAAAGGCGTTTATGTATCAGATGGCTGGTTCAATTAGAGCAGCAGTTTCCTGAAAAGCTCCTGGAGAGTTAGATTTTTTTACCAAATTTTAGCGAGGTTTGGAAATGTATCGGTATTGATAGTGTCCTTCAAGGAATAGAATATTCCACAGAAAACCTTATAACTCCAAGGCCCTGCAGTGTGAGAGCCCCACCTGGAATTCTACCTGTCTCTTAACTAGACCTTTTGCTGGTCTGATGGACTACTTTGTTCATGTCAGCTCATAATGAATACCTCTCTCTTTCTCTCTGGCTCTAGAAGTTTTTAAAACACCTGGCTCAAATCCCACCAACAAGTAAATTGTTTCTCCCATTACTTGCCCACAGTATAGTGTCTCAACCAAGCACGGTAACCTACTTCTGAGAACGAGCACATACGTGGTTCTTCCACAGCATTCCATTGTATTTAAAAGTCCTCCCCTGTACTAAGTTGCAGCTTTCATGTTCAGGGTAGTGCTCTGGGGAAGCATACAGTACAGGTTCTCTTTTCCTACATAGTGGCCCTCCAAGCATGTGAACTTGAACCCCTTATAACATCTCCAATCTTCACGTGTCTTCTAATCATATGGATGATATGTACTTTAGAAAAAAATATTTAGTTAACTCCAAGAATAATAATAATTCATCTGCCCTGAGCAAAACAAAAACACATGCATGTCCCTTTAATGCATTCCAGACAAATGATTTTTGTTCACCAGCTGTTTTAAGTTATTTTTCCCCCAACTAAAATACATAATTACAGGTTGAATATAATGGCAAAATATTTATCCTCTTATAACATCCAGCCCCATAATTACGGGGTGAAAGAGGTTGTATCATTTATATCAGTGTTGTATTATACCTTCTGGTTGACGTTCTGTCTTTGGGATTTGAAAAATAGTTCGGTACCCTTTTTTTTTTTTTTTTTTTTTTTTTTTTTTTACAGGGACAGAGAGAGAGTCAGAGAGGGATAGATAGGGACAGACAGACAGGAAGAGAGAGAGATGAGAAGCATCAATTATCAGTTTTTTGTTGTGACACTTTAGTTGTTAATTGATTGCTTTCTCATGTGTGCCTTGACCGTGGGTCTTCAGCAGACCGAGTAACCCCTTGCTCGAGCCAGTGACCTTGGTTGGGTCCAAGCTGGTGAGCTTTTTGCTTAAACCAGATGAGCCCGCGCTCAAGCTGGCGACCTCGGGGTCTCGAACCTGGGTCCTCCGCATCCCAGTCCGACGCTCTATCCACTGCGCCACCGCCTGGTCAGGCTCTATACCCATTTTTATAAGTGGCTAGAGGAAAGTGGAGGATGGAGCTATGAGATGGAAGAAGTAGAGAGCAGTAAAACTCCTTTTTCACTTTCTGGGCCACATTATGTTGGGAAATGCATCTCATTCCTTCATTCAGCCCTCCTTGGAATTTGAGTTGTTCATTACAACTTAGAGCAGCTACCAGATCTGGTAGGTTCCAGAACAGTGAAGAACAGGGTCCTACCCTCTTACTGTGTGGCTGTTGAACTGTCACGGTAAACAAGGTTATTCATTCAACAGTATGAGACGGCCCTTGACGGTGAGAGCAGCAGCAGCCTGCAGCAGTTGGCATACCATACTGTGAATCGCCGCTACCGCGAGTTTCTGAACCTACAGACCCGTCTGGAGGAGAAATCAGATCTACGCAAATTCATCAAAAGTCAGCAGTTCCCCCAGCCCTGGACTGCCTGTTTGCTTTTCACATCTAGCTACCTTGATCTGAGAGGCTGGTGGCCTGTTGGTTTGTGGGGAGGGATGGAGGAAGAGAATGAGACATTCAAGGGTCTTTTACTGCCCCTTCCCCCTGGTTTACATTCAAGTGATTTGGGTTTTAGTACTGGACAGCAATGGTCACATCGTTTCTGAGGTACTCCTTCGTCACTGAATGTTTTGCCCTGGTGTCCCATTTAGTTCCGCTTAAGAAAGGAGCTTTCACAGTTCCGTTTATGTCTGTGAGGTAGCGTGAGGAGTGAAATCACTCTTCCAGATTCACAGATTGATTGTTCTTATGTATGAAAATATTATCCAGAAACCCTTGCCAACTTGCCTTTAATAACTTTTTTTAGATATGCCATAAGACAGACAATAAAAAAATGTAGTCAAACTTAATTCTAAAAATAAGCTAGTAAGCAGCTACATTGTTTATTTTAAAAAGCTAATTATTACCCAAATAAACATTTTAATAAGTTTAGGCACAAACTGGATTTCAGTTAAGCATTTTCTTTCCTAATAACAATAGCTACTACTGAGGCAAGCTTGGAAATATATGCCAGAGCCTCTTCTAAGCACTTTACATATTTAGCTCATTGAATTGGGTAACACATTCTGAGATAGATACTACTTTACAGAAAAGAAACAAAGTCAAAGGAAGGTTAAGCAACTTGAAATTTAAACTTGGGCAGTTGGATTTCAGGGCCCTTATTCATAACCATTGTAGTATATAGTATATGTTCTTTATACCTTAACATTCACATAATAATGGGAGGGGGTTGTATATATTATATGCCTGGGGTATATTTGGAACTCCTGAAATAAAAATCCCAGAGAAATAAATTTAACAATTCTAGTTTTTATTACATATAATCTGTGTTTTACATGGAATAGCTCTCAAAGAATGTTAAGTAATTTTTTTTCTTTTTTTTTAAGATGTGAAGGGTCCTAAAAAGCTCTTTCCGGATCTCCCATTTGGAAACATGGATAGTGACAAAGTTGAAGCCCGTAAGAGCCTCCTGGAAACATTCCTAAAGGTCAGCATCCTTCTGTTTTGGCTGTGCGCTCATTTTATCCACCAGACACCCAAGGTGGAGAGATCTTAGGGACTAGACTTTCTCTTTGAAGTTCTTGTGTCTTTTACAGCAACTCTGTGCCATTCCTGAGATCGCTAATAGTGAAGAGATGCAGGAGTTCCTTGCTCTGAACACAGATGCCCGTATTGCCTTTGTCAAGAAACCGTTCATGGTCTCCAGGATAGACAAGGTACCAGCAGGACCACTGCTCAGCTTTCTTTCTCATCTGACTGGATGCGGTGTTTTAAAAGTATGGGGGCGGGGAGAGGCAGCTCAGAGGAGTTAGGAGAACATGGACTAGCATTTTCAAGACCTGTTCCCAAATAGTAGTTGGATCATCAACTTGTTGAATTGGTGGGAGTTAGGAGGCGTTCAGTGCTCTGAGGAAGGAACTGCTAACTAGAGAGGAGTGCACAAAGTAAACTCCCCAGAGTTCCATGCAGGTATGTTCATTCATTGATTCTTGCAGCATCTGCTCACTGCTTGCCTGTCTGAATCTGTGTACTGTACTGATTGTTCATGGTACCACAGTCCACAAAACAGATAAGGACCCTCCTCAAAGACTACAATTTTGTGAGCCCAGAGAACAAGTTATATTTCCTAAGCTACGTTAAGCACATTCATGCTACCGTCTGTGTTCTTTCCCTGGTTTGTTATGCCCAAGTCTTTACTGTACAAGTATGAGTTAAAAAGTCGTGATGCTGCTTTGAGCCAGCAGTATTAGCTCGTGAGAGGTGCCAAAAGAAAAGGTAATGTGTCTTCAATATTTTAGGGTTTCATTTGTTTGTATACTTTTTTAAATTGATTTTAATTTGTGTTTACATAGTTACAAGTGTATTCCCAAATATTTCTCCCTTCCTTCCCCTCCGTGTTCCCCTTGATAGCCCCTTTGCCCCCTCCCCCCACCACCTTCCACCTTCCTCCCTTTCTCCCACAATTTACTATCCTGCCCTCTATCTCTCTGTGTTATGTTTATATACTTTCACTAATGTCTTTCCTTTCTTTGATCCCCTCCTCTCATCCCCTTCCCCTCTGACTGCTTTCCCTCTGGACTCTTTAACCCAGGGTTAGTCAACCTTTTTATACCTACCGCCCACTTTTGTATCTCTGTTAGTAGTAAAATTTTCTAACCGCCCACCGGCACCACAGTATTGGTGACTTATAAAGTAGGGAAGTAACTTTACTTTATAATATTTATAAAGCAGAGTTACAGCAAGTTAAAGCATATAATAATTACTTACCAAGTACTTTATGTCAGATTTTCGCTACGTTTGGCAAAATAAATCTTTATAAAACAACTTACTATAGTTAAATCTATCTTTTTATTTATACTTTGGTTGCTCCACTACTGCCCACCATGAAAGCTGGAACGCCCACTGGTGGGCGGTAGGGACCAGGTTGACTACCACTGCTTTAATCCCTTCTCTGCCTCTCTTCCATTCTTCAGTTCATATTGTTCATTGGATTCCTCATATGAGTGAGGTCATATGATATTTTTCTTTCTCTGCCTGGCTTATTTCGCTTAGCATGATAGACTCTAGGTCCATTGATGTTTTCGCAAAGGGTAAAATTTCCTTCTTTTTCACGGCGGCGTAGTATTCCATTGTGTATATGTACCACTGCTTTTTAATCCACTCGTCTACTGACGAACACTTGTGCTGTTTCCAGAATTTGGCTTTGTAAACAATGCTGCAATAAACATGGGGGTGCATTTCTTCTTTTGAATCAGTGATTTGTTATTAGGGTATATTCCCAGAAGTGGGATAGCTGAGTCAAAAGGCAGTTAAATTTTTAATTTAAAAAAAAAATTTTTTTTTTAATAGAGACAGAGAGAGTCAGAGAGAGGGATAGATAGGGACAGACAGACGGGAACGGAGAGAGATGAGAAGCATCAATCATCAGGTTTTTGTTGCGACACCTTACTTCATTGATTGCTTTCTTGAAATATGTGCCTTGACTGCAGGCCTTCAGCAGACTGAGTAACCCCTGGCTCAAGCCAGCAACCTTGGGTCTAAGCTGGTGAACTTTGCAGAAACCAGATGAGCCCACATTCAAGCTGGCGACCTCAGGGTCTCGAACCTGGGTCCTCCGCATCCCAGTTCGATGCTCTATCCACTGCGCCACTGCCTGGTCAGGCTCAATTTTTAATTTTTTGAGGAATCTCCATATTGTTTTCCATAGTGGCTGCATCAATCTACATTCCCACCAGCACTGCAGGAGGGTTCCCTTTTTTCCACATCCTTGCCAGCACTTATTCTGTGTTGTTTTGTTAATGAGCGCCATTCTGACTGGTGTGAGGTGATAGCTCATTGTGGTTTGTTTGTTTGTTTGTTTTATAAATAAATTTTTATTTTAATGGGGTGACATCATAAATCAGGGTACATATATTCAAAGAAAACATGTCCAGGTTATCTTGTCATTCAATTCTGTTGCATACCCATCTCCCAAAGAGAGATTGTCCTCCGTCACCTTCTATCTAGTTTTCTTTGTACCTCTCCCCCTCCTCCTCTCTCTCTCCCTCCTTCCCTCCCCCCGCCCCCCGTAACCACCACACTCTTGTCCATGTCTCTTAGTCTCGTTTTTATGTCCCACCAATGTATGGAATCCTGCAGTTCTTGTTTTTTTTCTGATTTACTTATTTCACTCCGTATAATGTTATCAAGATCCCACCATTTTGTTGTAAGTGATCCGATGTCATCATTTCTTATGGCTGAATAGTATACCATGGTGTATATGTGCCACATCATCTTTATCTAGTCTTCTATTTTTTTTTACAGTGATTAAAGCCTTTAAGCAAACTCTTCGCCAATACAGCAAGAATCCATAAAAGAGTAGTGTACTTAACCTGTTCACCAAGTCCAAGTTGGCCCCAACACCATGCCAAATCCCTGAAAAATACAACCCAACCCCAGTTCGGTCTGTTAGGAGCTGTCACAAGGAGCAGGAGTCCAGGAAAAGTCCACATCCAGGAAAAGTCCGCATGGCACTGGAATTGTTGTCACAATTCTATACTTTGCAGCTCACGTCCAAGTCCCAATGACCGCTGCTTCTAGCTGGTAATGATTCAGGTAGACTGGAAAAGCCATCTGCAGCATGTGTGGAGATGGAGCTTCTGTTCTCCTCTGCCTGGAGAGATGAGACCAGGTTGCTTTTCCCTGGAGCTCTGCGACTGTGGCTTGGTAAAGAGAACCTTGGGATACACTAAGCTGGGTGGCAAAGGTAGATTCATAATAGAAGTTGGCAAAAGGGGGAAAGAGAGCTCTAAATTAGGAGTAGGTCCCAGCCTGAAATATGAGTGGGGTATTGAGGTAGGAGGAATAAAGGAAACACTATATATTAAACAAAGCAGCATAAAATAGGACTATCAACACCCACAACAGAGATCTTCGAGGGAAGAATAAAAACCCTGACTATTCAGGCAAGACATAGTTAAGTGGTCCTTGTGCAAATGAGATCAATTTACCTGCTTCTTGGAAGAAGTACCCTAGGCTTGTCCACAGTGTCGTAGACGGGGCTGACGGCCCTGGGCACCTTCAGCCTTCAGTGGCAAACCCCAGCTTTCTGGGCAAGGTTAGGTCATAGGTGGCTGGAAGAGACTGAACCCTCCCTTAGAGGAGCGAGGGGGAAGCCTACCTTCCAGTGTCCCTTTTTCCTCACAGCAAAGGCATGTAAGTCTGGCAGGCTTTAGCTCAATGACCTTCCTTTCCACTATTGAAGCAGGACCCAGATGGCATCCTATGAGACCCCTTTGGGGCATTGGAACCTTTAAGGGCATATCCTAAAAGCTGGTAGTTCCCCTGATCTCTATTGGGCTTTTTCTGCCTCTAGGTATCTTAAAAGCCAAGCTCAGAAGATCTCGCTGAGAGGTTTGAGGATCCCCATCCGCCTATATAAATCTTTTCCATATATCTGGAGCTATTTAGAAAAAGACAAAACAGTGTTATTTGCTGGATCAAATAAAGAAGGTAGTTTGCAGGCGAAAAAGATTTGTTGGCCCTGGCCGGTTGGCTCAGTGGTAGAGCGTCGGCCTGGCGTGCAGGAGTCTCAGGTTCGATTCCTGGCCAGGGCACACAGGAGAAGCGCCCATCTACTTCTCCACCCCTCCCTCTCTCCTTCTTCTCTGTCTCTCTCTTCCCCTCCCACAGCCAAGGCTCCATTGGAGCAAAGATGGCCCGGGCGCTGAGGGTAGCTTTGTGGCCTCTGCCTCAGATGCTAGAATGGCTCTGGATGCAACAGAGCAATGCCCCAGAGGGGCAGAGCATTGCCCCCTGGTGGGCATGCCAGGTGGATCCCGGTCGGGCTCATGCAGGCGTCTGTCTGACTGCCTCCCCGTTTCCAGCTTTGGAAAAATGCAAAAAAAAAAAAAGAAAAGAAAAGAAAAAGATTTGGCATCTCCTGTTCATCAGCATTCAAAAGAAATTTAAAAATTTTTTTAAGTAAAAGCATGATATGGAAGACCCGTATCATTGTGGGTTTTTTTTTTTAATGGGGTGACATCAATAAATCAGGATACATATATTCAAAGATAACATGTCCAGGTTATCTTGTCGTTCAATTATGTTGCATACCCATTACCAAAGTCAGATTGTCCTCTGTCACCTTCTATCTAGTTTTCTTTGTGCCCCTCCCCCTCCCCCTTTCCCTCTCCCTCTCTCCCCTCCCCCCGTAACCACCACACTCTTATCAATGTCTCTTAGTCTCACTTTTATGTCCAACCTACGTATGGAATAATACAGTTCCTGTTTTTTTCTGATTTACTTATTTCACTTCGTATAATGTTATCAAGATCCCACCATTTTGCTGTAAATGATCCAGTGTCATCATTTCTTATGGCTGAGTAGTATTCCATAGTGTATATGTCATTGTGGTTTTAATTTGCATTTCTCTAATGATTAGTGATGTTGAACATTTTTTCACATGCCCATTGGCCATCTATATGTCCTGTTTGGAGAAGTGTCTATTCAGTCCTTTTGCTCAATTTTTGATTAGATTGTTTACTTTCCTAGTGTTGAGTTTTACAAGTTCTTTGTAGATTTTGGATATTAACCCCTTATTGGACGTGTTGGAAAATATGTTCTCCCACTGTGTGGGTTATCTTTTTATTTTGTTCATATTGTCTTTTGCTGTGCAAAAGCTTTTTAGTTTAATATAGTCCCATTTGTTCATCCTGTCCTTTATTTCACTTGCCCATGGAGTTAAATCAGCAAATATAATTATTGCGAGAGATGTCAGAGAGCTTACTGCCTATATTTTCTTCCAAGATGGTTTCACAACTTACATTCAAGTCTTTTATCCATTTTGAGTTTATTTTTGTGAATGGTATAAGTTGGTGGTCTAGTTTCATTTTTTTTTTTTGCAGGTAGCTATCCAATTTAACCAGCACCATTTGTTAAAGAGACTGTCTTTACTCCATTGTATGCTCTTACCTCCTTTGTCAAATATCAATTGTTCATAAAGGTGTGGATTTATTTCTGGGTTCTCTGTTCTGTTCCATTGATCTGTATGCCTGTTCTTTTTTTTTTTTTTTTTTTTTGTATTTTTCTGAAGTTGGAAACAGGAGGCAGTCAGACAGACTCCCGCATGCGCCCGACTGGGATCCACCCGGCACGCCCACCAGGGGGCAATGCTCTGCCCATCTGGGCGTTGCTGTGTTGCAACCAGAGCCATCTAGCTCCTGAGGTGTAGAGGCCACAGAGCCATCCTCAGCGCCCGGGCCAACTTTGCTCCAATGGAGCCTTGGCTGCGGGAGGGGAAGAGAGAGACAGAGAAGAAGGAGAGAGGGAGGGGTGGAGAAGCAGATGGGCGCTTCTCCTGTGTGCCCTGGCCGGGAATCAAACCCGGGACTCCTGCATGCCAGGCCAACGCTCTACCACTGAGCCAACCAGCCAGGGCCTGTATGCTTGTTCTTATACCAGTACCAAGCTGTTTTGAGTACAATGGCCTTGTAGTATAACTTGATATCAGAAAGTGTGATACCTCCCACTTTATTTTTCTTTTTCAAGATTGTTGAGGCTATTTGCATTCTTTTCTGGTTCCATATAAATTTTTGGAATATTTGTTCTATATCTTTGAAGTATGACACTGGTATTTTAATAGGAATTGCATTGAATTTATATATTGCTTTGGGTAGTATAGATATTTTAATGATATTTATTCTTCCTATCCATGAACACAGTATGTGCTTCCACATGTTTGTATCTTTCTTGATTTCTTTTATCAATGTTTTATAGTTTTCTGAGTACAGGTCTTTAACCTCCTTTGTTAAATTTACTCCTATGTACTTTATTTGTTTGGTTGTAATAGTGAAGGGAATTGTTTCCTTAATTTCTCTTTCTAATATTTCATGATTGGTGTATATAAATACCACTGATTCCTGAATATTGATTTTTATATCCTGCCAACTTGCTGAATTCATTTCTCAGTTCCAGTAGTCTTTTGACTGAGACTTTAGGGTTTTCTATGTACAGTATCAAGTCATCAACAAATAATGAAAGTTTTACTTCTTCTTTTCCAATTTTGGATGCCTTTTATTTCTTCTTCTTGTCTGATTGCTATAGCTAGGACTTCCAGAACTATGTTGAATAAGAGTGGTGAGAGGAGGCACCCTTGCCTTGTTCCTGTTCTTAAGAGGATTGCTTTTAATTTTTGCCCATTAATTATAATGTTGGCTGTGGGTCTGTAATAGATGGCCTTTATCATGTTGAGGTATGTTCCCTGTATTCCCACTTTGCTGAGAGTTTTGATCTTAAATGGGTGCTAGATTTTATCAAATGCCTTTTCTGCATCTATTGATATTATCATGTGGTTTTTATCCTTCCTTTTGTTTGTGTGATGAATCACGTTGATTGATTTGTGAATATTGTACCAGCCTTGCCTCCCCAGAATAAATCCCACTTGATCATGATGTATGATTTTTTTCATGTATTGCTGGATCCGATTTGCTAATATTTTGTTGAGAATTTTAGCATCTGAGTTCATCAGGGATATTGGCCTATACAGTAGTTTTCTTTCTTTGTAGTGTCTTTGCCTGGTTTTGGAATGAGGATTATGTTCACCTCATAAAAGGACTTTGGAAGTTTTCCCTCCTCTTGAATTTTTTGAAATAGCTTGAGAAGAATAAGAGTTAGTTCTTCTTTGAATATTTGGTAAAATTTGCCTGTGAAGCAATCAGGCCCAGGACTTCTGTTTGTTGGGAGTGTTTTGTTAACTGTTTCAATCTCTTTTGGTGTAATCAGTCTGTTTAGGTTTTCTGATTCTTCCAAGGCTGATTTTTGAATGATTATATTTTTCAAGGAATTTGTCTAGGTTGTCTAATTTTTTGGCATACAGTTTTTCATAGTATTTTCTTACAATACTTTGTATTTTTGCTGTGTCAGTTGTTACTTCTCCACTCTCATTTCTAATTTTATTTATTTGAGTCCTCTTTTTTTTCTTGGTGAGTTTGGTTAAAGGTTCATCAATCTTGTTACCTTTTCAAAGAACCAGCTCTTGGTTTCATTGATCCTCTGTATTGTTTTTTTTAGCCTCTATGTCATTTATTTCCACTCTGATCTTTATTATTTCCTTCCTTCTACTTCCTCTGGGCTTCACTTGCTGTTCTTTTTCTAGTTCTTTTAGATGCAGGATTAAATTGTTTATTTGAGCTTTTTCTTGCTTCTTAAGGTATGCCTGTAATGCTATGAACTTCCCTCTCAGGACTGCTTTTGCTGTGTCTCATAAATTTTGAGTTGTTGTGTGTTCATTTTCATTTGTTTCAAGGAAATATTTGATTTCTTCCTTGATCTCATTGTTAACCCATTCATTATTTAATAGCATGCTATTTATATTTAGTATCCAAGTGTTTGAATGATTTTCAGTTTTTCTGTTGTAGTTGATTATTAGTTTCATGCTGTTGTGATCAGAGAAGGTGCTTGGTATGATTTCAATCTTCTTAAATTTATTAAGACTTGTTTTGTGTCCTAACATGTCGTCTATCTTAGAGAATGTACCGTGAGCACTTGAATGTGTATTCTGCTGCTTTGGGGTGAAAGTTTCTGAAGCTACCAATTAAATCCAGTTAATCTAGTGTGTATTTAAGGCCACTGTTTGTTAACTTTCTGTCAGGAGGTTCTATCCATTGATGTTAGTGGGGTATTAAAATCCCCTAATATTATAGTATTGCTGTTGATCTTGCCCTTTTTGTCCATCAAAATCTGTTTTATATATTTAGGTGCTCATATATTAGATGCATATTTGCTTATAATAGTTATATTTTCCTATTATAATGCTTCTTTTATCATTATGTAGTGACCTTCTTTATGTCTTACTATAGCCTTTGTTTTAAAGTTTATTTTGTCAGATATTAGTATTGCTACCCCTGCTTTTTTTTCCTTTCTGTTTGCGTGAAATATTTTTTTCCATCCCTTTACTCTCAGTCTATCTGTATCTTTTGTTTTGGTGTGGGTCTCTTGTAGACAGCATATGTACAGGTCCTATTTTCTTATCCATGCAGCTACCCTATGTCTTTTGACTGGAGCATTTAATCCATTTACATTTAAGTTTATTATTGACATGTAATTGTTTATTGCCATTTTATTCTTTAAATCTGTAATCCTCTTTTTCTCAATTTCTTTTATCCTTTTTTTTCTTTTTACAGCAAGCCCCTTAATATTTCCTGAAGTACTGGTTTTGTTGTAATGAATTCCTTGAGTTTTCTTTTTGTCTGGGAAGCTTTTTATTTCTTCTTCAATTTTAAATGATAATCTTGCTGGATAAAGAAGTCTTGGTTGTAAGCTCTTGTTCTGCATTACTTTGAATATTTCTTGCCATTCCCCTCTGGCCTCAAGTGTTTCTGTTAAAAAGTCGGATGTCATCCTCATGGGGGCTCCTCTATAGGTAATTGACTTCTTTCTCTTGCTGCTTTTAGTATTTTTTCTTTATCTTTTAACTTTGGTATTTTAATTATAATGTGTCTTAATGTAGGCCTCATTGTGTTTCTCTTTACTGGGACTCTTTGTGCTTCTTGAACTTGTGTGACTTTTTCCTTCATCAATTTAGGAAAGTTTTCAGCTGTGATTTTTTTTCAAACAAGTTCTCTATCCCTTGTTCTTTCTCTTCTCCTTCAGGAAAACCTATGATTCGGATGTTATTTCTCTTCATATTGTCACAGAGCTCTCTTAGAGTTTCCTCAGACTTTTTGAGCCTCTTTTCTTTTTGCTGCTCTGTTTTTATTTACCTTGTCTTCTAATTTACTGATTCAGTCCTCTGCTTCAGCCTGCTGTTGATTCCTTCTAGTGTAGTCTTCATTTCTGATACTGTAATTGTCATTTCTGATTGATTCTTTTTTATGATTTCAGTGTCCTTTTTGATACTTGCAGTTTCTTTATTTAGGTGCTCATTAAGTCCATTCATAGTAGCTCTGAAATCCTTAAGCATCCTAACAATCATTATTTTAAACTCTGCATTCAGTAAGTTGGTTACTTCCATCTCATTCATTTCTTTTTTGGTGATTCCTCTTGTTGATTCTATGGTTTACATTCCTCTGTCTTCCCATTTTTTTTCTGTGTGCAGTATGCAAGCTTGTTAGGGTTTTGGGTCTGAGGTTGGCTTATGGAATGTGGCTTCTCCTCTGGGTCTTTATCCCTCAGCCTCTGATGGTTGCTTGGATTTTAATTCTCCTTAACTAATAGAGCCACTTAAAACTCTTAATTTCCCTGCTGCTTGTTTGCTGAGCCCAGCTGGGAGCTTCTGTGTTTAGGAGGGGGAAGTGGGCGTATTTTGTCCTTTGGCCCCAGTTGAAACTATCCAGGAATGCGGTGGGTGTGACCTCTGAGAAACAGAAGGTGCGGTCTGCCCAGTGACTCTCCAGGGGTGGGGCATGTTCTCTGTATCAGAAGGGGGAGGTGTAGCTCAGGTCTCCCTTGAAACCTGAGTCTCTTCTCCTCACCTTTACTTTCTCCTTTCTGATCAACCTTTTGCACTGATTGGAGCTCGAGAGTTCTTTGGAAGTGGGTCAACTGGTTCCACGCTAGGCTTGTGCTGGATGGAGGGAGTGACCCTCCCCCTAGCTAAGGCCGCCTTAGCACTGGATAATGACTCAGCTCAGGTATTCTTCTCCCCATCACCATTTGTGTCCCTGTGCCTCAATCTGCGCACTCTCCTCATGCAAGACCAGTCCTATCAGCCCTCCTCGACCCCGGAGTCCCAGGCAAGTGGCTGTAAGTGATATTTTCTGTGCTGGCCCTTAAGGCTGCAACTTCTTTTGCCAGCCACTTCCCACAGACAGAACTCCCACTCTTTTCCCCACTCAAAGCTGTCAGTCTGTCTCCTCCAGTCCCTGGGTTTCTAGGCTTGTGCTCCAGTCCTGGGACTGAGGACCCCCGCCTGTCAGGGTCTCTCTCCTCGCAATGAGAAACCCTCTGGACCCTCAGCCTCCCCTCACTCCTGGGAGCAGAGAAGCCCCTAGCACACCCCTTTGCTCCCTACCAGACTCGGTGTGGATTCTTCTGTGCTCCTTGGTTTTTGAGTCCTGTTCTTTTAGTCCAAAGTTGGTTTTTCACGATGATTGTTCTTAAATTAATTTGTAATCCAGTTTGGTCCTGGGAGGTTGCAGTCCGTGCGTCTGCCTACTCTGCTGCTATTTTGGAATTTTTGTACATTTTTTAAAAGCAAATATCTATGTGTCATTTTCCCATTCTGAGAAATAGAGATAATTCTTACTTTGCATTGAAGATTTGTTTTATTACTCTTTCTGAGTAGAGAAGTTTCTGTCAACTTCAGATTTCTTAATTTTGACCTGAGTGATTTTTGTTATTGTTTCTGTACTGAAAGAAGAAAAATTGTTTGAATTAACTGGTAAAGCTAGCTCTTTATTCTGTGTGAATTACCCTGAACATGTTTATATTATATGTGCCTCTAGACTGTATTTCTTATTTTGATAATCTTCTCTCTTCCTGTTCTTCATATATTCCCACCTATATTCTGCGTATTCACATCTGGTATAAGTATCAATTTGGAAACTAAAAATCATTATCTAATATGCTAGAAAAGAAATTGAAAAGTATTTTCATCAGCCTGCAGAACTCCCAGGTTTTTATTATCCTGTTGTTTGTCTCAGCATCTTTTCCCATGATATTGTTGGTCCTAACTCTGTGAAAAGGAAGATTTTAGAGAACGGGAGAATAGTTGCCACTAAATTCTTAGCCAGTATCTGATTCTGCTGGTGGATAAGGCTCCACTAGATAGCATCGCTCTCTGCTTATCCTGGTTGCATAAAGCACTGTGAGAAAACTGCTCATTCAGTGGTTTCTGTCTGACCCTTGCAGATGGTGGTGAATGCTATCGTGGACACCTTGAAGACAGCATTTCCTCGCTCTGAACCCCAGAGCCCCACAGAGGAGCTGAGTGAGGCCGAGACAGAGAGCAAGCCCCAGACAGAAGGCAAGAAGGCTGGCAAGTGAGAAGCCCTTCAGTTGCCCAGGGACCCTTTCCCAATTCTCAGGTTGATCCCCAGTCCTCAACCAAAGCTCATCCCAACTCTCAAGCTCTAGAAGAAAGGATATGGGTCATCCATATGAGTTTTTATTCAAAGCCAGACCTCAGGCCCTGCAGTGCTCAACCAAAAGGAGCTTGAGATGCTGCATAGGCAGCCCTGCTGACTCTGTCTTGCCATGGGAACCCAGGGCCCAGACTGGCCAGGGATTTGTGATGAGAAGGAAAACTGTAGAATATGGATATTCTCCTTTTCTGTTTTCCTGGGAAATTGAGCTATTCTTTCCTATTGAGAGCGAAGGTTAATAACTGATCTCTGTTTGCCATGATTACTGGAAATCTTGGCTCAGAAGTCGCATATACTAGCAATAAACTGGGAAGGGCAAGAATGGACACCTGCAAGGCCTATTTAATAACTGGTTATTCCTACTATCCTGCACCAGGCTCTCAGATGTTCCCTAGAAGTCCTCAAGCCAACATGTGGAAGGGAAGTGCACCACACTTACCCTTCCTGGAAACTTCATATCTGTATCTGGGCCATTGTGGAGAGAGAATGTGGGGGCTGGAGAGTGTGTGTGTGTGTTTGGCTGACTGTCTCTCTGTCTCTTTTCATGTTTCATAGGCCAGAAATAACAGACTCCCCATTCTTAGCCTTTTTGGGATGTGTATTGGTCTGTCTTTATCTCTGTGTTCATGTTTCATGGGCCAGCATAACACAATTCTTAGCCTTTTTAACTGGGCCCATACTTCAAAGGGTGAGCATAGACCTGTTGTCATGAGAATCCTATTCCTTGAAACACTGGGGTTAGCACTTTCAGTTCCTCCTCTGGTTTTATTTCGAACACAAGGAGAATAAGATACGTGTGAAAAGGTCCTGACAACAGCAAAAACTCATGCCAATTGTCTAATCATCAGCAAGTGTTTAATGAGCGTGTAGTACGTGCCAGCCACTCTTCTAGCCTCTGGGAATATAGCCAGACAGACTGGTCACCATTAGCAAAAGCCTTCTGATACACTGTAGACCAGGGGTCCCCAAACTACGGCCTGTGGGCCACATGCAGCCCCCTGAGGCCATTTATCCGGCCCCCACCGCACTTCCAGAAGGGGCACCTCTTTCATTGGTGGTCAGTGAGAGGAGCACATTGACCATCTCATTAGCCAAAAGCAGGCCCGTAGTTCCCATTGAAATACTGGTCAGTTTGTTGTTTTAAATTTACTTGTTTTTTATTTTAAATACTGTATTTGTTCCCGATTTGTTTTTTTACTTTAAAATAAAATATGTGCAGTGTGCATAGGGATTTGTTCATAGTTTTTTTATAGTCCATCCCTCCAACGGTCTGAGGGACAGTGAACTGGCCCCCTGTGTAAAAAGTTTGGGGACCCCTGCTGTAGACAAAGCTTAGTGCAAGACTTATGCTATATAATGAAGAATTTCTGGAATATGTATTGTTTGGGAGATTTCAGGGCCATGTTGGTTCGGTCAACTTTGACCACTGGAAGCTCCCAGAATAAGTGTAAGTGTATTTGTTTTGAGTTATTAATACTTATCAGCTCTTTATGTAGGAATCAAGACCAGAAGTTATTTCTGTTTCTTCTCTTTGTTTCTGAACTAGGTCCAGACTGAGGTTCTCGTCCAGTAAAATTGCTCCCGCACTGACTATGACTGACGCACCTGAGAAGATTCTCTATTGTCTCCAGGAAGGCAGTGTGGTGAGAAGAGCTTAGAAAACTCCTGGAATTACTCAGAGGAGTGTTGAGCCTACAGTTATAGGCACTTGAGGCATTCTCCAAAGTCAGAAAGACTTAAGTGTCTGCTAAAGAATTACAAACATCTGGATCTCTAATTTTTAATACAAAAGTATTTCTCCAAGTGGTTTGGAATTTCCACTAGTACTGGGTTGGTAGGAAGGAAGGAAGCTTATCAGTTTTCCAAGGGTCAGCGGTATGAGACAGTGTGGGACACAGTGAAGAAGAACTAGCTCCTGGGAGAAAACCAGTAACCTAGAAGTATTGGTGACAAGTGAGACTACAGCTATCTGTTTGCTTGCGATTTTGGTAAAAAATTAAAACTTTCCTAAGGTGGTTACAGAGTCATTTGGGTTCTATACTCGTGATACGTTTGCAGGGAAGGAGAGAGACGACTGAAGGGCTTTGACCACTCCTCTGCTTTCTACATTCTCTGTATGATTTACTGCTGCTCTTTTTCCAGGAGTCAGAGATCCTGTCCATGTCTGAGATGGAATCTTTTCTTGAAAAACAGACAAAATTACTGGAAATGCAGCCAGCAGAAGCTGCAGGAAAATATCCTGAATGTGTCCCCAAAGGTGTAGATAGTGACTTCTCGGATGCAGCCATGCTAGCCCAGGGCCCCAGCAGCCGTGATCTCGGTGAGTGGAAAGAGCTCTGCTTCCACAGGGAAGCGAGCCAGGGCACAGTCCACTGAGGACTTTTGATAGTTGAGATTCGACACTTTAATTTATCTTCTGTTCAGCTAAGTAAGCCATGTGGTCAACACCAGTGTTTGAGGTACTGTGCTGAGTGTTGGGATGCAAAAAAAGATTACAACGCTGTCCCAGAGCTGAGCTGAGCAGAGGAACAGGGCACAAGGACAGGTTTTCCTATCTGAACCCTTATTCTATCTTGAAGAGACTCAAAATGTTCATTGATAGAAAATTCACCATTTTCTTCAAGAGCACCTGGTGCCTAGTTTGCTTGCTCTTATTTTTTACTGTTATGACTAATTGTCACCACATGGTGGCAGCTCTATGTAATAAATAATAAACCAGACAAAATAATAGAATTCAGGAGGGTAGTAACTAAGGCTCAGAATGATGCTATTTCCAAAGGAACTCAATGTCTCATCTTTGAGCAAATGACTAGAAGCCAATACATAAGCTCTCATGCCCCCTTGAAATGTAGTACAGAAGAAAGAAAATTTATATTGGATTTTATTAAGAATAAAGTAGGTTTTATTTCTAGCAGAAACATCCAAATCTGAAGTCATTTATGTTCTAATCAACCCTTATGGGAGGAGAGCTTGGGTAAAGCTACGAGAATACCCATTGATTCTAGCCTAACAAAATTATTGTTGAGTATTAATTATAAAATTAATCTCAGCAGTAGAACCAAATAGCTAAGATTCATTCTGGAACATTATTATTGAGAAACTCTGCCAGTACCAAATCAGAGGTAACATGGAACCCCTGAACACGGTTAGAGAACAGATGCTTCCATCCATAAAATATTTCTCTCCAGGATGTATTTAGTTTAGCATGGGTGTGAGCTCGTTTGTGGCCAGTCTTTGAAATAGGAAAGAAATCAGTAATTGTCCTGGCATTTTCCCAAAGAAGTAGTGCTATTTTTAGAACCACATGTTGTCTCAAAATCAAACTGAAGCTTCCTGGATCCCAACCCAACACCTCTGTGTAATGGAGATGCTTTCAAAGCACTTTTTTTAACAGGAGAATGAATCCCAAACCTGCTGCCCACAACATTTCTTGATACTTTGTGGAGGCAAGTGGAATGTAGGTATGGAAGAGACTGGTCCTTGCCAGTTCCAGTTAGTCACCAGTTGTGAGCACTGACTTGGAACAAAATACATTCAACTCCCTGGTGGAAATACAAAAGAAATAGAAGTTAGATAGGCAAAATAATTATATACAAGATTATTTTAAAAGGTTTAAAAAAATTTACCAAGTGATTAAGGAACATAAAACAATTGCAAAGAAATACAGAGCCTATCACTGAATTTTTTATTGTGCAATAAACATCTCTTGACATAACTTAAGAACTGAAGAATTACAAAATTACAAGATAAGGTACAGGTAGAGAAGACTTAGTGCATTAAAATATGTTCTTCAACTATGGATCTCTTCTGAGTTACTTTGATGCTTTTTCTTCTCCAGGAACAGAGACAGAGTTAGCTGACACAGCCCTAGACCTGCTGCTCCTACTGCTGATGGAGCAGTGGAGATGGTTGTGTACAGAAAACATGCAGAAAATCCTTCATCTTCTCTTTGGGACCCTAATTCAGAGGTAAGACTGGTGAGTTCCTCACATTGGGATCTCAAATTGGACAAGGGTTGGTTGTGATACTGCATTCTCCACTGGAAAGGGAAAGCGTAGAGTCCAGGTAACGTGTGATCATAAAGGGAAATAGAGTCTCTGTTATAAGTGTACAGAAATGAAGACTGCCTGGAGAGTATCAGAAAGCTTTGATTAATCACTTCGTTGTCGAAAGTTTGCATGGCTCTGCTTCTGTGAGACTTCTGACCTAATCCAACTCATTTCTCTTCGCCCTCTGCTGGGCTTCCCTTTGCTGAGCTTGCAAGTGCTCTCAACAAATGAGAAGACTCTGAAACTAGGTAGTATGTGATAATTGATTACCCCATCCCTCTTCAAGTAATTTACATGATGAATTGGTTTCAGAACAATAAATTATTTAGTCAGAACAGAAAAATATAGATGAGATAGGTAAGTCAGAAGAAATTAAAAAGGATTGAGATTCATATAAGAAAATATAGGAAGTTTACCTAGAGTTTAAATAAATCAGAACATTAAAAGGCTTGGGTCAGTACCAAAAGTGTAGAGAGAAATATCTATTTGGGAATTATAGGCAGATCATTGAAGAGTGGTATAACGTGTAGCTAGGGAACTGCAAGCTGTGAGAATTCCAAGCCAGGTTATATGACCTCAGTAGGCGACAGGAAAGGGACAAGAATACAGTAGAGTGGATACATGTAAAGAGGTAATTATTATAATATGCACTCTAGTCTAAGCTTGCTCTTGGTTTGACTGGCAGAAAGTTGTCCAGGTTGTTTTGTAGCATTCATCCTGTCCAGCTGGGGAATTGTTTTGGTCTTATTCTTGATTCATTGAAAAGATAGTAAGAGCTTGTCAGTAGTGAACAAAACAGACACAGCCCCTGCTCTTCACATATTTTACAGGTTAGTGGTGATAAGAACTGAAGGCCTTATCCATGATCACAAAGCTAATTTGTGCTGGAGCCAGAAATCAAACCCAGGTATTCCCAAAGCCCAAGTTCTTTGACTACTGTAACATATTACTACTCTGCTTTATAGCTCCCTGAGCTTTGGGTTTGCATCTGGAAAACAGGAATAGTAATGGTATCTGTCTTTAGGTGCATGCAACATGTCCAGTAAAAGTTAGGTCTTAATATTTTCTCTTTAGAAAAAGGAAAAAAGGATAAAAAGTATTTCCTTTTTCTAATTCGTCCAGCTAGGACCCCCAAATTTGTTCCATTTTTGTCTTCAGGATGCCTACCCCCTTACTAGCTGCCTTCCTCAGTTACCACTATTACTGTTGTGACTGCCCCTCTGAGTTATATATCATATACTCTGCACGCTTCTCAAATATCTTGTGCTGGGTTCACAGTGTTCTTGAAGGTTCCTTAAGATAGGAGCCAGGAAGTCCTACATACCTGGAGGAGGAATCCCAGCTCTCCCTCTGGAGGCTCTAAGGGTCTGATGCCTATGGCCCATGTCCTCATACTAGCAAGTTCCCATGTACTTGGGACTCATGGAAAAGATAGGGGCTTATTTCAGGATTCAGTGTGTAGACACCGATCATCTTACCAGCTTCAGAATAGTCACCATCTAGCATTTTGTTGACAATTTACTTTGTGCAGACACTGTGCTGAACCCTACAAGCATATTATATTATTTCGTCTCCTCGAAAGCCCCGTGAAAGAAATATTAAGATCCTCTATTCAAAGATGAGGAAACCAAGGCTTACAAAGAATTGTGTTATTTAATCAAGATCACAGCTCTTGTACCTATACAGGCAGAATTTGAACCCAGGTTTGTCTGATTTCAGCAGTAACGGCTGTCTCTCGGGATCACACTTTTGCCCTGTGATGTGAAGGGACAGAAGCCGATCCAGAACTCTTTGACTCAGAGTAGTATACATTCCGCATGAGGATATCAAATTCAGTTTGTAAAATCCAAATTGCTTTTCCACTTACGCACACTCACAGTACAAAGGACACTGCACCATCCTAAAGTCAGCCTGTGTTACTCATTCCAGGCAGCTTGCATGTTTTATTTTTAAAAAGAGGTTCATGTAGTGCCAAATTCTTTGGCTTTGCTTTGGTAAGCAAATAAACTGGAATCTGATATCTTCTCAAAGCTCTAGCACCCCCCCCCCACCCCCACCCTGCCACTACTACTCCCGGAAGAGGTGTGGGGGCCCCAGCGGGTCGGGTCGGTGCTGACCAATGGGAGACTGTCAGCAGGAGGCAGCATGTGGCTTCCCTCTCTGAAACCACAAGTATGTGAGTGAGAGCCTTGCAGAGCACGTGGGCTCCCTTTGCGCTCTGCACTTTAAAGAGGAGTAGATTTGGAATTACTGCTGCTGGCAGCTGCTGCCCCTTCTCTGATTAACTTGGCCACACTGCAGTTATCAGGGGGTACGGCCATCTAGATTTAGACGCACCTCCTCCTTAAAATGTCAGTTTCTAACCTCCAGCATTATCATCTCCAAGAAGATGAGTCCATTTCTTCTGCTTCCAGATTTGTTTACCTCCTTGCTTCCTTAAAAGACCTATATATACAACTCCCTTGGATGCCAGGGACTTCTGCCAGATCTTAAGCATCCATTCTCATTCTCTCTCTCTCTCTCTTTTTTCTCTTTCTGTCTCTACCTCCCTCTTTTCTCTCCCCCCTTCCTTCTCTCCTCCCCTGCCCTACAAGGAAATAAGTAAAAAAGAGTAAATTTAACTTCATGACCCCTCCTTCTAAGCCAGGGTTGGAAGAGTTCTGATCTGAGCCAAGCTTCATAAATCTCCCTTGATTGTTGATGGTGTGGAGAAAGTGGGGGAGGGGAGCTGAAGAGAAGTTAGATGCCCAAAAAAGGCATTGTTAAGTCAAAGGGGAGTCTTGCACACATGCGCGCCTGACCTCGTATGTCAGCTTCTGTGCCGGGAACATCCAATTATGTAAGAAGGAGCACTCCTTATTTGGAATTAAAGACAAAGTGAGAGGAAGAGGAGTGGGGGCAGCAGGCTGTGCCAAGGAGTAAATCCATCTTGTGCAGAGTGCTCATGTCCAAAAACAGAAGAAACTTGACAGTTCTTCTGCATGCATCAGAATCAGTTTGGGAAACTGGACAAGTACATAGACATAGACTAGGTTGGAGGGAAAGAGGAGAGATGTACTCTGCTCTATTGATGGTAGAAGGTTTGGGGCAGGAGCATCCAGCCAAGGTAAGGAGTGAGATTATTATGGAGTACTGATGTAGAGTGAAGGAATGAGAAGCAGCTGGACCAGTTCCCTGCCTGGATGCCCAGAGTAATGCCACGATAAAAATATAAGCAGGCTAGCGCTAGAGTACTTGAATGCCATGTCCCGTGGCTCTGCCCTCCTCATGGCCCCAGGATGGCATCAGACTCTGTGTCAAAAGGGCAGCAGACACATTCCTGGCATCTGTGTTAGGATTTCTTAGTGAGAGAGAGAGAGAGAGAGAGAGTGTGTGTGTGTGTATTGGGGGCACTTGGGAATTGCACAGTGTGGCAAAAAGAGTGGGAGAAAAAAGAAGGTTCTGTGATCTGTGGGGAAAGGAGAGTAGAAAAGTATGTCAAGTCAGAAAGTATATAAAAGAAGAAAAGAAAGATTGCATTAGGTTGAAAGAGTCCAATAAGCAGTGGACCCAGGAGAAAATTAAATGACAAGCCCTGGACCTTATGCTAGGCCATGGAGTCATTTTCTTACAAAAGAGGTCTCTACAAACCATCTCTCAGGAAGGTCAGGAGAAGGTTTGTTGACAGAGAGTATGAGACCATTGGTGAATACAGTGCTTCAGGTGGGGACATTCATCTTCCTTAAGGACAGTTATGAGGAGATGACCTCTTTTGCCTCCCCTATTCTCTTAGGTTACTCCAGAATCTTAGGTTCTCTTTATGTCTTGTCCATTCGGAGTCTTTTCCGTAGACACTTCTGTGTAGCAGATGGATAAAGGCTCTCTCTGATACTGGTTATATCTTTAAGGAAACTCTAAGCCTGCTACCAAAGGGACACAAGCAATTGCAACAAGACAGGAACTGACATTTATTAAATACGAATTATACCGGATAAGCTGCTGTGTGTTCTTTATATACTAATATGCAACGCATGTTTATGAGAGAGACACATGTTTCCTCATATTATGGTTGAGGAAAATGATACTCAGGTTAAATAACTGTCCCAGAATCAGAGAAGTAGTAAGTGCCACACCCAAGATCCCACTTAAGTCATCCTGGCCGCAAAACCCACGTGCTTTCTACTCCGTACCATCTCCCACTGTGCACGCGCTCTCACAAAGCAGTGGCCACAGAACCAGCGCCCTCGGAAGTCCCTGCACCTTATTCCCTGTAATCTCTTGCTTTACATCTAACTGGCCTCAGGGACACATACATATGATGGTGTCATATAGATTCTTTTCCATCTATGTATTCTGATTTTATTCTTAAAGCACTGCTGGATCAGAGATTATATAGTCCCCTTGGGTATCTATTCTATTGTACATCCCATTCCCATTCAGAAAAAGATGATCAGAGTTCAGATTAATAGTTTCTCAGGTGAAACTGATTACAGCTTTTTCCTTTGCTGCATAAACTCTTTCAGTTCAACTCTGGTATCTTCTGGTATCTTATGCCTGATCTCTTTCTATACACAGCTACTGTAGAAAATGGCATACTTTTGCAAAAGCCCCAGATACAAAAGTATCTTAAACTAATTTTCAAGTGTTCCTGTCAGATTATTTCCTGGCCCTCTAATTATTGACTCAGTCTGTATTTATAAGATACTAAAAGTAATTTTTTGCAGTGATGGCTTTGCTCAGGTTATATTGTGCTTGCTTGGTTAACAGGATTGCTACTTGTCTCATGCCTCTTCCATTAGAGCTTGTGACAGTGGGAAGCTCTTGACTGATAGGCTGGGCCAGGATGGGTCCCAGCAGTCTCTCCTATTATATGAGTGGCCTCCCTATCATAGTGCTTAGGTGCCACTTATTCTACACCCACTTTCGGGGAAAGACGTCATGCCTTTCTATTGTTTACTCACAGTTTGTACTTGAATACATCTTTAAGGCTGTAACTGCTGCTATCAGCTGACTGCCCAGTGCCTATGCATGTGATTTTGGACTTCTGTGTGTGGTACATGTTCTTCAATGTTCATACCTCAGAGATTGAGATTTAGTCATTGTAACAGGTAAGAAAAAAAAGAACAGAATATCATGAGGCATTTAAACCTCAGAACCTTCATTCCAAGTCAAGTTATTGGTGTCTCTTGCCCATCTGTAACTACAAATAGGAACCCAAGACAATTTCTGAGGACAGTTTCAGACTGTATGCATCTCAAAGGCAGGGACCATGTCTTATTAACCATTCTGTGGTAAGCACCTAGTCCCATCCATGGAAGGCGCTTGGTAAATTTGTGTCACATGAATGAACGTCACATGCCTTTGCAATGGAATCAGACTTCTGCATATCACTAATGAGAATCTTAGGGTTTCAAACAGTTCTGGGGGACAAGCAGCTCAAAGGTAAGCTGGATATCTTACATCCATCCCCCACAGCTCTTCAATGGGGCGACTCCAATTTCTGGAGCCATGTGGGGGTTTTCTTCTGAACCCTTCAGGCCATTTCCCATCCCAGTGAAATTCTCCTTCCCACAGAACACAGTGCCCTCTCTTCTTCCATCATGCCCTCCCACTGGGAGGCCCCATCTAAGCTTACCCTCTCTGGAAGCATCTCCTGCCATTATCTTTCTTAACCTCTTTCCTTCCAGATGGGGAAATAAGAATGTGGGCTTTGCCCTGGCCGGTTGGCTCAGCGGTAGAGCGTCGGCCTGGCATGTGGGGGACCCGGGTTCAATTCCCGGCCAGGGCACATAGGAGAAGCGCCCATTTGCTTCCCCACCCCCCTCCTCCTTCCTCTCTGTCTCTCTCTTCCCCTCCCGCAGCCAAGGCTCCATTGGAGCAAAGATGGCCCAGGCGCTGGGGATGGCTCCTTGGCCTCTGCCCCAGGCGCTAGAGTGGTTCTGGTCATGGCAGAGCGACGCCCTGGAGGGGCAGAGCATCGCCCCCTGGTGGGCAGAGCGTCGCCCCTGGTGGGTGTGCCAGGTGGATCCCGGTCGGGCGCATGCGGGAGTCTGTCTGGCTGTCTCTCCCCGTTTCCAGCTTCAGAAAAATACAAAAAAAAAAAAAAAAAAAAAAGAATGTGGGCTTTGAAGTCATACAAATCAGTTCAAATGCTGCTTTGAGGCTATTAGCTATAGAACTTTAGAGCTAGTCACTTAACCTCTCTTTGCCTCGAGTGGCTCTCCAAAAGTGCCTGCCTAGCTCATAAACTTGGTTGGAGGTTAAGACATAGTAAATGAGTCTCTTGATGGATGCCTGGCATGTGATAGTACTCACTGAATGTGAGTCCTCAGCCGTCTTTACAAGTTCTGCATTGCATTTCCTTGGGGACTTTTATTTGCTATGGCAGTAATAATACATCTGATGTAGAGTACATTATGTACCTACATTTTAATGGGTTTTTGGAGAGGTCTTTATAGTGAGCTTGCCTTGCAATCTATAGTCAAGACCCTGTGAGACAGTCTTTTCTGCATCCTTCAGATCAGATCCTCCTCCTCCTCCATATCGTCTGTCTGTGCACTCTGTCTTGTCTCGTGTGCGTTCTTAAAATGTTTCCCAGTCACATCCAGAGCAGAAACTGCCTTTCTTCACAACCAGGGAGCCACTTACTTCCTAACCCAGGCACTCCCGGCCCTCTTCCTTTGCTTTCTAGGAAACTAACCTTATTTAGTTGTTGTTATGGCGGCTTCTTTACAAATAATTTTTGAAAAAGGGTAACATTTGTTTATGTGTACCTATTAAGTACTTGCTGTGTGCTAGACCTTCAGACTGAGTGTGGCACCGTTTTTACTTTAAGGTCCTTTCAGCCTCTTAGAAGTGATAGCCCAAAGAATTAGAAATGGTAAACAATATGAGGTCGAATGACATGCTTACTGTCCCTTTCTGCAAGAGGTAAATGTTAGCTAGATTTTCAGAGGAAAGTGTTTCCTCTGAAACACTTATAAGATAGTTATGAGACCTTGTAAGATAGTTATAAGATAGGCATTCTTAGACTGGTTTAGGATAAAGAATATTCCAGGCACTGAAACATTTTCTTTTTTTTTTAATGTTATTTTTTTAACTTTTTTTATATTATAAATTTTTATTAATTTTAATGGGGTGACATCAATAAATCAGGGTACATATGTTCAAAGAAAACATCTCCAGATTATCTTGTCATTCAATTATGTTGCATACCCATCACCCAAAGTCAGATTGTCCTCCATCACCTTCTATCTGGTTTTCTTTGTGCCCCTTCCCCTCTCCCTCCCTCTCCTCCCCCCTCAACCACCACACTCTTGTCCATGACTCAGTCTCGTTTTTATGTCCCACCAATGTATGGAATCATGTAGTTCTTAGTTTTTTCTGATTTACTTATTTCACTCCATATAATGTTATCAAGATCCATCCATTTTGCTGTAAATGATCTGATGTCATCATTTCTTATGGCTGAGTAGTATTCCATAGTGTATATGTGCCACATCTTCTTTATCCAGTCTTCTATTGACGGGCTTTTTGGTTGTTTCCATGTCTTGGCCACTGTGAACAATGCTGCAATGAACATGGGGCTGCATGTGTCTTTACATATCAATGTCTCTGAGTTTTGGGGGTATATATCCAGTAGAGGGATTGCTGGGTCATAAGGTAGTTCCATTTTCAGTTGATTTTAGAGAAACAGAGAGGGGGTGAGGGGAGAGAAAAGCATTCATTTGTTATTCCACATAGTTGTGCATTCACTGGTCACTTCCTGTATGTGCCCTGACCGGGGTTGGAACCGGCAATCTTGGTGTTTCAGGAGGACACTCCAACCAATTGAGCTAATCAGTTTAAGAAGGAGATGGAACATTTTTCTACTTTTAAATACAAATTAACCTTTAGATGTATTTTTAGTATTTTTCAACCAGCCCCTATCTGAATGTGTGTGAGCTTACACACAAACAAAGAGATTCTTTTGTTAAATACATTACAAAAAGCCCACCAGACTATTGCTACTTGAGAGAATTCAGACAGGAATTCTCACTCTGGGCACCAGGAGGCGCTGCAGATTAAATAATATCCATTCACCTTGCAGAGAGCTTCGTTTTGTAATTATAGGTCCTTGCCTTGGGGGTGATAGTGATCAGAATCATTTCTGTCTTATTTCATGATTCAGAGGCTAATAATCTCTCTTCTCCTTGGTACTACAGACTGTTAGAAGAGCCAGTTTTTTCATCGTTCACCCCTCTGCCCTCTGCTCTGTTCAGTCTTCGACATACACTTGCTTCCCTGAGCAGGGCATACTGCCAGGAGTCGTCCCTTTGGAGGCATTCCATCCGTCAAGGATTCAGTGCTGGAGCTGATTCACTGAGAACAGTTTTGTTTCAGGAGCCCAGAGTGAGCCATGTACGTGATCCACAGTGATAAAATCAGCGGGACATCTGAAGTTGAAAATTTTTTCAGTACTCTATAAATTAGTTGGTCCTATACTCAAGGCCCTCTTGGATACCAAAGCCTTAGATATACATGCCACTGAGATAAAGGTGGTCAGTGCTAGAGTCAGTCTTACTGACCTGTTACATGGTCAAGGGCATTTCCTGTTGCTTTTTGCTGTGGATGGAAATTTTTTGGTTTTCTCCTATTAGCTTGATTTTGGGGGAAGTTAGCCCTCCCCCAATAAATATATAATCTATATTAACACAGCATGCTTATTGTGTAAATGCAGCTTCAGGATGTCAACAAAAGAACGTCCAGTCTTAGAAAAAGTCTTATATGAGTTTATTTGAGCCAAACTGATGACAGTTGCCAGAAGGCAAAATCTCAGCACATTGAGAAAATGCTCCAGAGAATGGCAATTTTGCAGCTTATTTTATACATTAGGATGAAAAGAGGATACATAAAGAGGATAAGTGAAATCCATTGGTGGTAGAGTGGGGAGGCAGGAGAAAGCAAAGTGGAGGAATCTCTGGGATTGGATAAAATAAAATGGAGAGACATACTTTAGGATAGTTAATAACAGCACGTAGAGACAGTGTGTGGGCAACAAGATAACAATGGTCCAGTGGTCCTGTCTTCAAGGGGCCTGGAAAAGAAAACATTTCAAAGGTCTGTTATCTTAGATGCACAAGGACAGTAGACAATTTCAAAGGTAAAGATTGACCTTCATGAAGGAAGCTATAGGCCTAGAACATGCCTGTCGACTATGACCCACTTTTATTTAGGAATTGGCTTTCAGACCACCCTATGGCTGAGCATACTCAGAGTCTTCTACAAATGTAGAAGCTAGAGGCCACCCCATCCAGTGGAGTACATACTTATTACCTGTCCCTCCTCCAGTCCTCCCTCTTCTCCTGTAGTGGCACCTTTTGCCCAGAGCAGATCCTGGAAATCTCCCTGTGAGGTAAGATGACTAGGAACAATTGGGGGTCTAATTGTCAAGACAACCACTAAATTTCCTGCCTCTTGCCTTCTTATGTGTCTTATTTTTCTTCCCAGTGCTTGAGCTTTAAGTGGTTCTCTTCCTCTCTCCACCCTTTCCTCTCCACTAGACTCATTATTCTTCTGAATGGGTGGCCACTTGAATCAGCCTTCCCCATCTTCACCCACCTCCCTGTCCTCGGTGCTGAGAAAGGCAAGGTTCCAGATAACTACCTGTTAACTGAGAATGAGACACATTGGCCGTTTACTTGGGACCAAGGAAAGAAGGAGGGATTCATTTTGAATTCTACAGTCTCTGCAGTGAAAGTTTCACTGTTGAGTATATAGAGATCTAGTTTTAGGAAAGATTTCTAAATAGTCTTCTAATTACCCAGAATTCCACAAAGTCGATCCTCCCCAGTCTTTTTAAACACTCATTACACAAATGTTTAACTGTTCTAATATTCACATCCCTAAGCGTTATAGTAGAATTTAACGTTAAAGTTTCACAAAAGGGGTAAATGAGGTACGAAATGCAAAGCTTGTTCAGGACCCTGCCACCGTTTACGCCTTTGGAACTGGTAGGTTTTTTGTTGTTTTTGTTTTTGTTTTGTATTTTTCCGAAGCTGGAAACAGGGAGAGACAGTCAGACAGACTCCCGCACGGGATCCACCCAGCACGCCCACCAGGGGCAACTCTCTGCCCACCAGGGGGAGATGCTCTGCCCCTCCGGGGCGTCGCTCTGCCGCGACCAGAGCCACTCTAGCGCCTGGGGCAGAGGCCAAGGAGCCATCCCCACTCCAATGGAGCCTTGGCTGCGGGAGGGGAAGAGAGAGACAGAGAGGAAGGAGGGGGGGTGTGGAGAAGCAAATGAGTGCCTCTCCTATGTGCCCTGGCCAGGAATCGAACCCGGGTCCCCCACACGCCAGGCCGATGCTCTACCGCTGAGCCAACCGGCCAGGGCCTGGTAGGTTTTTTTTTTAAGGGAATCCAAATGAATGTCCCTCTGACATGCACCAACACACAAGCACTCTGAAAATTGCCTTCATGTTTCTCATTTGATCTTGATAACTTGTAAAGAAGACAAGGCAAGAATTAGCCCATTTCATTAAGAAGGAAGCCAAAACTGAGAGTTCACTCAGCTTTTAAGTGGTCAAGATAACACAATTGTGTCTTTTCAGTGTTATTTCACTGGTCACAACACTTTCTGTGCAGATTCTTTGTAGCTCTTCTGGCTACTGAGTTTGTCTTTTCCCCATAGGTGTGGGCCTGTTTTGTGCTCATTATTGGGGTGAGGACGGTAGTGGCCTCCTCCTGACAAGGAAGTTGCTTAGACTTGGAGCAAAGATAGTGGCTGTTGCAGAAACTGAGGGTTTGTGGTTGTGAGGGAGATGCCCTGCTGCTGCTTTACTTGGACTAGATGAATAGCAGGCAGTCATCCAAACAGAGTGACTTTGATTTTGCCCAGCTTGAAAGTCCATCAGCACTGGCTTCTCAGAGATTGGTTATCATGCACTGATTGCCACACAGTACAGAACTGAGAAAGTTCAGCTGCAGGTCTTTAGAGGTACGCTATGTTCGCATAATAAACTTTCAAACTGAAGTCCTGAGGATGTCGCACTGCTCACCTCTAGGTTGAACAGATTTCTGGAGATCTTCCTTTGCAATCAGTCTCATTTGTCCCATGAACACAGAACCCCAAGTGTGTCCCTCATTCTGTGTTTGATAGAAAGGTAGCCTGAACTTTGCTCCCGATCATTTTTTGTCCCAACATTCTGCTACCTCCTTTTCCTCTGACTAGTTATAAGAAACACGTTGGAACCATTTTGATGCCACTCCATCCATCAGGGGTACTTCCCAAAATACACCGAGTGATTCACGGTCCTCATAACCCCTTTGCTTTTATTTATTTTATTTTATTTTATTTATTTATTTATTTATTTTTTACAGGGACAGAGAGAGAGTCAGAGAGAGGGATAGATAGGTACAGACAGACAAAAACGAAGAGAGATGAGAAGCATCAATCATCAGTTTTTTCACCACGACATCTTAGTTGTTCATTGATTGATTTCTCGTATGTGCCTTGACCGCGGGCCTTCAGCAGACCGAGTAACTCCTTGCTCAAGCCAGCGACCTTGGGTCCAAGCTGGTGAGCTTTTTACTGAAGCCAGATGAGCCCGCGCTCAAGCTGACGACCTCAGGGTCTCGAACCTGGGTCCTCCACATCCCAGTCCGACGCTCTATCCACTGTGCCACCGCCTGGTTAGGCCCTTTGCTTTTGTTTGACTTTCAGTCTATTCTGTTGAGTGGGCCAGTTTGTCAGGAAATCTGAAAAACAGCTGCTGGCAGCTGTCTGTCTTCTCTAGGATTTATAGAGTTGGGTATGAAGCATGGCTGACCCACTCCCTTGCACCCCTACTTTTTCCCTTCCACGGGGATGCATAACCAGGTGTGAATTTCAGGGTTTATTCATGACAAAATCTTCATTCTGGCTCAGCTGACTTATTACCCAGTGCACGTCCTACAACATCCACTCCACAGCTGGTGTATTGGCACACAGCTAATTGTAATATTAGCCTAACAAAAAATTATTAGGAAAATAAACCTAGCAAATATTGATATAAGTACTTGTAAAATGCCAGATATAAAGAATTTCTAAATAGCCCACTATTTCTGTAATCTATTATTATCCTCTATCAGCACAAATAACAGAGCTCACTATTCTGCTGTTGCTTTAAGTACTGTGATGTTTGCCTTCTGCAAAGCTTATTTAGAGCTATGTGTTGTGCTTTAAAACTAGTGTTTGTCCCATATATAGCATCAATTCATTTAGTAACTAATCTTTATTACCTACTTTGTTCCAGACATTATGTTACCAAAATGCAAAACAATGACCCCAAATTCCTACCCTAGGAAGTTTAATATCCTGTTGATGTATAAACCAGGGTATTTAACAAATCAGATTGTAGATCAACATGTATTAAAAAATAGAGAGAAAGGGCACATACTGAGTAAATAATATTAATAGAACTCACAAGAATGGTGTCCAGTAAGCTTAAACTCAGAGCTGAAGTTGTGGATAAATGTTAGGGGAAAATCCTTAAAACACACACACACGTTAAGAACGAGAACAAAGAAATACAGGGTGGAGCAAAAGTAGGTTTACAGTTGTGATTATGCAAAACAGTTTAATTTTATGTTATTATTTATTAATTGTCATATTTTCCATATGAACAACTGTAAACCTACCTTTGCCACACCTTGTATGGGCAGACTGAAACAGATACTATAGTGTTAACTGATTACGGTGATAGAGTATTTTTCATTTATTCAGCAATGAATGGTCTGCTGCTTGCCTGGGCTATTTAATTTTTTTTTCTCCATCAAGGAAAATGGTCTAATGAGAAAATGAATAAAGTTGATTAAACTAGAGTTGAACAGTAAAATGAGAATGAAAATAAGAGAGTGTCTAACCTGTTTTAAAGCTCATACACCACATCCAGATGAATTCCATGGGGCTGAAAAACTATATCATGAAGACCTATGACCATTAAGAAAATTGCCATACGGCAATGTGTTGGGATGGAGATGGACAGATATCATGCCTTTTAAAAAATGGAAACAGGCTGTTGAACCTGACATTTATCTCTTGAAAATTCTGAAGCAATTTATTAAATAGATGTTTTGTGAACACTCGGGAAAGTAAATGGCGAGCTCTAGAAACCAATGTGTGTCCAGTGGGAATGTGTCCTGTTTGATAACATTGTTTTTTATTTCTTTAGCAGGGTTATTAGACCATTAAATAAAAGGAGTCCACTGGTTGTTATATTATGTATGAATTTCAACAAAGTTTGCCATACCTTCATAATATCCACATGGGCAAAATGGGTGTGCATGATCTAATCTGCAGTACTTTTAAGAGATTTGTGGCTAGTTGAGTATATTTAGTGTAAAAATATCTTAATAAATTGACGTCAGCCTGGAGGGAAATTTTCAGGGATAGAGCATTGCTCTTATTATCCTGTTAAATTCTTTCATCGGTAAATTTGCAAGTAACTCCAATCTTAGAGGTATAATTAATACTATGGATAACAAAAGTTAAGATTTAGAAAGGCTAGAATGATCGTCCAAAACTAATAAGATGGAGTTTAATAGAAATAAATGTTAATAAATCAGAATTTAGATATTTTTAAAAAATACACAAGTACAGAAGGCAAGACTAGGGTTAACAAAGCGGATTGAGATTTTTTTCTTAGAGCACATATGTAGACTTAGGGTTTAGTTGATTGTAAATTCAGTATGAGTCAGTGCTTTGATGTGTGTGCCCAAAAGGCCAATATAATCTTCAACTATAGTGTCTGGATTAAGGAAGGCACTAATCCTCTACATTCTTTGCTGGTCAGGGCACATCTGGAGGTTGTGTTTGATTCTGGGCACTCCATTTTAAGAGGGAATAACAAAGCCACACACACAGAGGATGGCATCAGAATGACGAAAGGTTCTCTACCCTTCACTCATCAAACATTTATTGAGTTTCTTCTGTGTGCTCCACTTTGAGGTTGGTACAATCAAGGATGTGTAACTAGTTAAAAAAAAGAAAAGGTTAGGGAGCAATAATGAATATATTTTAAAATGCAAAGTGGCGTCTTATAAAAGATTTGACCTAGTAACTTCAATACCTCCTGTTAACTTCAGGGGGTACAGGTAGGAGCAATACCTACAATAGAAGTTACAAGGAGGCAGATTTTGTTGCCAACATTAAGAAGCATCTCTAATGAACTGAAGTTATCCTCTTCGGGAATTAAGCAACTTCCCCAAACTCACATTCCTAGTTGGTGGTGAAACTAAAGTAAAAGCCCAACACTCTGGATTCACAGGCTAGAACCCTTAGCTATGCCATGATATTACCCAGGGGATTTCTACTTCGTGAAGAATTAGGATAGGGATAACTTTTCCATCTTCATCCAACTCTAAAGTAGCCTCTTACTGTTAAATGCTCCCTGGTTCTCAGTGGTTTTCTGTGAATTGATGAGATTGAACTGGATAACCTCTTAAGATTCAACAGATGATTTTTTTGCTTCCTTCCTTGACTAAGAATGCTTCAATTCTTAGTGTATATTTTATATCCATAACTTGTACATTATTGATCAAAACCTCTTTGTGGCTAGATACAAAAGCATAGAACTCAGACTCTTAAAGTGTGGTATTTAGGCAGTATTGAGCCTACTCCATAGCATATGTTTTAAAGATGTGGATCGGTGATTTAAAACATAAAAGCAAAAATCAAAGAAGAAATTATGTAAACTCCATGAGCCATGTTAGATTTTACAATAGTCATTGGGAGAAATAGGAGTGTCTTGCCCTTGAAGTTCATTTCCTCCTCATTCTTCTCCCAGCAGGAAAGGATGGTGACCTAGATACACACAGAGGATAGGGATGC
Source organism: Saccopteryx leptura (assembly GCF_036850995.1). NCBI lineage: Eukaryota > Metazoa > Chordata > Mammalia > Chiroptera > Emballonuridae > Saccopteryx > Saccopteryx leptura. The sequence goes on along the minus strand of NC_089504.1, from coordinate 373,926,097 downwards.
TGAACTTGCTCAGACACAGCTGAGGAACTTGGATCGGGGTAGTTACAGTGCTGAGAAGCCTAGATCTGAGAGCTGCCAGGGAGAAACTGAATAAACACACCAAGGGGCCATGGCAGGAAGGCAGGGGCCTGGGAAAGGAATGGAAGGAAGAGAAGTGTTACTTTTATCAGGTGTGAAATTGGCAAAAACAGCTTGTTTAATGGGAAATGCTGTGGGTCCCCCACCCTCATGCTCAAGATCTTTCTTTCTACTCTATAGATTGGCACTACTGATTTGAAGAGCAAATGCTCATAGTAATATGCTAGGACTATGAATGGATACAGAACACAATGTTCATGGTTTGCGACATTATCAATATTTTACAGGGTGCTGGGTGGGGTGGGGTGGGAGGGGTAGAGTTGGGAAATGTTTCCAGGAGGCTAAAATGTGGTTTAGCTTCCCCCCTTTTCTTGGAATTCCTCATTTCTTATACCTATATCAATGTATTTCAAACTTTCTAAAACTTCAGCCCATGGTGAGAAATACATTTTTTACATCATTAGCCACATACATACATGCACGCAAATACACACAAATACACATCTGATATATCCACGTAGTATATACATACGTATATGAAACAAAAGGATCCCAAAACATGAGGTGCACTTTTATGTTTTATAGTCTAATCTTTTTCTATTTAGACGTATTTAAATGTCACAAACCACAAAGCCAATTACATGGCCTCTAAGCTGTTCATTCCACAATTTGAACAACACTGTGCTACAACTACCAGTTTTAAAATGACTGTAAAAATGGCGTGATACATTGTTTCCAAAAGACCCTAAGTTTAAGGCAATGATTCTCAACTGGGAGCATTTTGTCCTTCAGAGGACATGTGGCAATGTCTGGAGACAGCACTGATTGCCACACAACTAATGGGGGACGGGGGATACTGCTGAACATTTCCCAGCGCTCAGGACAGCCCTCCATAACAAGGAATTCGGAATTTACAATGTCGCTTGTGCCAAGGTGGGAAAACCCTGTTCTAAGGGCAGTAAAATGAGTTGACACTTCTAATCTACTGTAGATCTGTTTAGACTGATAGAAGTTTTAACTGATTTCTCTTTTCTCTCTGTTTTTCTTCAAACTATTTGGTACATGAAGATCAGGTTGGAGCATAATTACCCCTGGGTTCTCTATAGAAGTACAGCCCAGTGGATAAAAAGGGTACAAGGAATGAGTCTGTTTTCTTTTATTGAGATTGTACCAGGCATTTTTGTTAGAATATTGTTATTGCTCTTAGGACTGTGTTCTGTATTTTCATCTCACTATCCTCCCCCCGCCCCCGCTTCCTCCCCATTAAGCCATGCTTACTCAGGGCCCCTCCTCACCCAGCCATAGTGGCTCTTAGGAAAAAGTAAAGGGAATTTGGCTAATGAGATTAGACATGGTCCCTAAAGCTTTCTCTCCTACGCACAAGATTTCATTCTGCTGTTTGGTTGAGAAATGACCTTCACTAGCCTTGAAGTGCCTTCTTAAGCCCCGTGGCTTCATTCCTCTGTCTGCAGCTATTTCAAACCAGGTTCCTTTGAACACAGATGAGCCGTGCACTCCCCAGTTCCTGCACCCTCTCCTGCCATCTCTGGCATCCGGGAAGCTCTTGAGTGTCTCACTGTCAATCTGTTGTTGCCTTTCCGTCCTTTTATTGGCTATTTCTGGGCCCACTAGTATGGCTTCCATTTGCTCTGAATCAGTCAATGATGGCCTGACAGAACAGACCTGGTTTGGTTTTTTTTCTCCTTTTGTTTGGGAAAAAGGTGGGATGGTAGAAGGAACTGGACTAGTAGCAGAAATAAAGCCAATGCTATTTGAGGCTACCACATTGAACTCATGTGTGTTGTATTACGTAAACAGTAGCATTTGTTTAGTAAATGATTTCTTCTACACAATTCAGGCATATGTGTATGTGTGCCCACCTTAAAACTTCAAGTTTCTGTTAGTATAATATAGTAAATAGTACCCACAGATTCCAGAAACTTTGACACATAAATTTCATTCCTTTTGCTTCAAGAGAGCTATAGGGACACAGATTTCTTTTTAACTTTCTCACTCCTAGATTAAGTATAGAAAGACAGCATGTGGAATAGAGAGGGTGGCTGTTTACAACTTAAGAAAGGCATTGTCCCTGGCTGGTTGGCTCAGTGGTAGAGATTCAGGTTGGCGTGTGGATGTCCCAGGTTTGATTCTCAGTCAGGGCACACAGGAGAAGCCACCTCTCCTCCTCCCCCTTCTCTCTCTCCCCACCCTTGCAGCCATGGCTCAATTGTTTTAAGCGTATTGACCCCGGACACTGAGGTTGGCTCTGTGGAGCCTCCTCCCAGGTGCTAAAAATAGCTCAGTTGCGATCATGGCCCCAGATGGGGCTTGCCAGGTAGGTGGATCACGGTCAGGGCACATGCAGGAGTCTGTCCATCTCCCCTCCTCTCACTTGGAAAAGAAAAAAAGAGAAAAAAAGAAAGAGAAAGGCTTTGTGTGCAATAATAAAGCATGCCTGAGAAACTGGTCTGCAGCTCACAGGTGTTTTGTGTTATCTGAAGGGCGGGGGGTATTGGCAGTGGCAGCAATGGTGTGATTTTCTTGGTTTGGGGCTTATCATTTTTCCTTCCAGGATGACATATTCATCATTCATGACAAGATACCGTATGTCAGAAGTTCTGTGAGCAAGAGAGATTTACTGCCTTGGTCTTCTCCATGGGATGCCTGGGCTGGGAAGTGAAAGCAGGCTAATTCCAGGCTAATGTCCAAGAGCAAGGCTCTTCTCAGGAAGGAAGAGCCTGAGCAAGAGGAGAATCTTGAAAGGAATAAAGGTTGCAGTGTGTGTGGTTTGTGTCTTTTACCTCCAGGGTGCAACCGTAGCACCTAACAAATAGAAGCCACTGTCCAAACTGCACTCCTCTTTAGACACGAGTCCTTTATTTCTGCCAGTTTGCACAAGTTGTACTTCTTATAGTCCTGGGACTGACTAATCTAGGGCTTTCTGTTGATCAGTTCAGTGCCTCAGGGTTTACAATGCTTAACAGAGTCTTTGTTTTATGAGCAGTTGATATTTTATTTGGAGATTTCAATCATCTTTGTCAATTCTGTATATTATCTTAGCCAAATCTCACAATTTGACTTGGCTCACTGACTCATCCTCATTTTCAAGAGTTTATTTTTACTTTTTCATACTTTGATTCTTTTTCCTAACATTCCCATTTAGAGTTTGATAAGTTGTACTCCTGTAGATTTGTATAAATTTATAAATTCATATCTTGCTGCATGCTTAAATATTTTTGCACTTGTGGGCTTGAGTCACTAAGTTGCCATGAAAGAGAACAAAAAGGATGGGATAGGTACTGTTCCTGTCTGCTGAATTAACCTTAATTCAGAATAATCAGGCTCATGCATTGTAAGAACGTACCCAAAAGATGACCAAGGTACCCAGCATTGCTATGGGGTGTTATGCTCAGTCGAGGAGGGGCTGAGTGGATCCTGGGATACTTTAAAGAGTTGAGTCTCAGGCATTATTGGCTCCAGAGGACAAAAATAGAGGCAGACTAGCTTACTATATGTGTACTTGAATGAGAAACTGAGCTAGAACTAATTCTAGCCAACGTCTTCTTGGTTACTTTAGGATTCTGGCTTTTTGAAGGACTTAAACATTTTGGTTTTTAAGTGCTAGTTCTTCACCCTCAGATCACTTAGATGAAACCCTAGTACACATTGCTCCCTTTAACAAAAGTCACACTAGTGTATGTGGCATGAGATGAGGAAGAGACTTGGGGTGAGAGAGTTGGGTCACTTGCTTTCCAGCAGAGAACCCGAGCAGGTCATTGTATATGCCCTTTTGGTGGCCCTCTTCTATAAACAGGAGCAGAAATTCTTGCTACGGATCCCTTTCATCAGGCGTCTTAGGCTCGCTGAATGAAAAGCTCTATAAAAAGGAGATGCAGCCCTAAGAATAACAAATACGATGGTGATGGCTATTTTGGGCAAGAGCAGCTTTGTACCGCTCTTGATGTCCATCAATGTCTGCCATGCTTGCCCTGCCATTACCTTTCAGACTTCCTATTCTTAGAATTATTTGTGAGCCCTGGACTTGGAGGATTGCAGCCCCCAAGGCTGGAATGCCTAGCTTGAGTGGAATGCAGACTGTCTGGCAGAATGGAGGTTAAATAAAGTTTGCGTTGGCAGCTTCCTTTGCTTTGGATGGGTGACAAGTAGCTCGGGTATAGGAGCGATGGCATGAGCCGCCATGTGGTGCTGCACCAAGTCGTCTTCCATGCAGGGGAAGAAGTGGCTGTTGGTCCATCCATTACAGCTAGAGCCACGCCCATCTCAGTCATGGTGCATACTAAGAAGGCCTCAGTGGGCTTGACTTGCAGCTAGTGACCAAATGGTATGAGAAAATGCAGGGACAAGTAAAGGAGAAAGTGGAAAAGAACTGCTGGCTTAGTGTGTCTGCCCACTGAGAGCTACTAACTCATTTCTGAGATTTAGACAAAGGGAGAAATTTTCATTATAATAAGAATAATTACTGGTCAACCTACAAACATTTCTTGAGCCCCAGGGCACTGTGGGAAACTTTTTAGAAGTATAAAACATAGAATTTTTGTGGTGCTTATAGTTTCTTTGGAAAAGGAAAGCTATAAACACATGAGAACGTAATTTATATTCTAAAGTAAAATATTAGTTTCAAACCTGTGCTGTAGAATTAACTGCCGGTCAGGGTCTAAGGGGAAAGAAAGCACTTCTGTCTGGGATTCTTGTGGATGGGTAGGGTTTAAACAGGTCTTGCCAGAAAGTGGACTTCTGCCACTGGCAAAGAGAAGGTCTCGTCATTGAGAGAACTGTTGTGAGCAAGGACCAGATGTAGGACATGCTCAAGACAGGCCATGTACACTTGTACACCAGCTAGATCTGCACAGGGTGGCAAGGGATTTGTGTAAAATCTTCAAAGCCTCAGCTGTATGGGCTCTGTGCACACATTACTGAGAAGTCACAATGCTTCCCACTAGAGGAGAGCTGGAGAGGTGCAGCCTTGCCCAGGGACAGCGGCCCTTCATTGTTGTCTTCTGTAAAACCCCTAATAGGACGTTTGGCTCATAGCAGATGCTCAGTAAATAACAGTATCATTATTGCTCATCTTTGAATTCTATGATCCCAAGTTATTGAATTAACTGGTTTCATTTCTGAGAGGCGTTTCTAACTTTGCTTTGCCCCATTCTGATTGCTCACGTAATTTACGCCTTGGCATGCCCTTTCCTGCAGGTGTATCTGACCGTTCTTTTCTCTTCCACCACAGGTGGCTGGAGGTGCAGGTAGCTAATCTGACATGTCCACAACACTGGGTGCAGTACCTCCGCCTTCTTCGGGAGTCCATTTGGCCCGGTGGGGTTTTGCTTAAGCATCCACGGCCTGTAAGGACCCAGGAACAGAAGGCAGCTGCTGAGAGACAGGCTTTGCAGAGCCTGATGGGAGTCCTGCCGGGTAACTGAACAATGAGATTGATTATCCTAATAACTTCCCTTCCAGTCAGGCTTTGCCACCATTTCCCCACACCCATCCTCATAATTAGAAGGGCCTTAAATATGGCTGGACTCCAAACCTGTCAGCCCACCAGTTCTGAGGCTAGCAGGAAAATGGTCAGGGCTGCAGTTCTGTTACTCCTCCCCCACGTGGGACTAAGGGGCCAGAGAGGATCACAAGGACCACACCATAGTGAGAAGCCTGCAGATGTCTGGGGTGAAAAGTGTGGGCAGGTTTGGGGAGCTCTGCCTGCACCCCAGGGCCAGGCTCAGAACCATTCCCACCAGGTGGAGACTTCGGCTTCTCTGCCAACTCACAGCATTGTGCACTGGGGAAGAAAATACATGTCCTGCAGAAGCTCAGCCTTGATAAATTGGGGACATTGAGTAGAGTGCATGATCCTTAGCAGTAGCTAAAAACAAATTCTAAAGAGGGTTTTTGTTGTTTTGCTTTGTATTGTTTTGTTTTGTTTCTGAGGGCAGGAAGGGCAGTGTGTTTATGGCTGTGCTCTGTTAACCAGGGTGCAGTGGTGAGCTCTTAGCTCTGGACAGTGTTATTCACTGTTAGTAACCTCTCTTCTCCAACCCAAACTGTTACGTCAGGGGTACCTGCCTTTTTAGTGGCCAGTTACAAAATTATTTCTTAAGGTCCATTCTTATTTAGACACTTAACTTAAGAAATGTTTTTTCTAAGCTTTCTCCGTTTTCAGAGGGTTTATGTTTGGCTATGTGGTTCAGAGGAATGCCAAAAACACCCATTTGAATCGAGAGCAGATATGAGATGTTGCTGCAGCACTGAAACTGCATTCGTGTTTTTCTCTTTAGCTGTTGTAGTAGAAATCCTGGGGGCGAGCAGATGCCAGCTGAGCTGGAGTCTGGTGTTGGAGTCACTGCAGCAGCCCCGCATCAACAGGTAGGCTGAAGAGTGTCTCCGCATCAGCATCACGACGCCCTCTCTGGTCTCAGAGGTGCCCAGGGTTCTCAGCCGCCCACACTGAGGGGAACGGGCCACAGGCCCCGCCTGGGCCCTGCCTGCAGAGTATGATATCCCCGTCCACATCACTGAGTAGGCCCGTGCTGCCCACTCCAGAGCAGGCTGTCATGTGGTAGTACCTAGTGTTGGATCAGCCTCTGTACTTGGATTTGGAAGAGCTCAATGTGGGCCCACTTGAGCTATGGAAAATGCCTGATCCCCTCCAGCCTTGATCGTTGTGCTCACTGGTTCTTTCCAACATCTGCTGCCTCTGTGAACACTGAGAACCATCCCCAGTCTGTGTATCACAAGCCCTGTAATGATTTTCAGCCATAGGATTATGGTCTCACAGCATGATTACTGTTAGGATCAGGAATTGTCTTTGTTTAATATGAGTTAGATAAGCTAATCAGATTGGACGTTGGTAAAGTGACTAGAAATACTGGGTGAATACTCCTAGAATAATTCAAAAGAGGTAGGTATCTTCCTAGCTGGTACATTGGGAGAGAATGCTTCTGAAAAATATTGAGTCTTTCCACTCCCTTCTGAAAACGGGTCTCAAAGCAGACAGCACTCACTAACTCCCTTTGCTCAGGGTTCCTGGCTCTGCCTCACCGTCTGGAGTAACCGGTGAATCTAGTGTGGTTAAGTATAAGGAACAGCAGTAGTCTGTAGCTTTCAGATTCTTAGACAATTGACCTCCCTCCCTCACAGGAACAGTGCTGATGTGCTAACGTAGCTGCATAAATAAATATGGAATTTCCTCAAATCCAACCTCAAGTTCTGTTTCGACCTTAATTGGAGTCATAGTTTTTTTTAGTTCAACAAACAAACTTTTATTTCATGGCAGAAGCATTGTCAAACTGTTGAAGTTTAGCGTCCACTAGGATATCAGTAGGGTGCGTGAGGGGAGGGAAGATAAATGTCTTAAGATCTGGTGTCTCTTGCTAAGGCAGACCTTCCTCTAAGTTGTTTTGTCCATTTGTTTCAGGCACTTGATTTATTGCCTCTGGGACATCATTCTAGAATTCTTGGATCTCAGTGCCTCAGTTGAGGAGTCTCCCATGACAACCTCTGCCTCAGATGCCCCAGAGAGCACCAGGAGGACGGGTGTCTCCCCATCGCCGTAGGTTCCTCATCGTTCTTGGAAGGTGGGGAAGGAGCTGCTGAGCCACCCGAGACCAGTCCGGGAGCCTGTGCCCTTGGGGACTGAGCTGCAGCTCAGGAAACGTGGGGATCAGTGGCACAGTTTTTCCTCAGTTCTGCCCATTTGTAGCAGGTGATAGAGCGATCTATGAACCAGTTGTATGCACGTCCAGTTGTTGTGCTTTTTTATGGTGTCTGGTGGGTAGACTGTTGTTTTTTTTAAAAAAAAAAGGAATCTGTAAGGTAGAAGAATGAGCCCCTTTTGCCCTCGTCTATAAGATTGTTGATAGCCTGGACCTGTACATACATATATCTGATCCACCAACACACAAAATCTAGATAAACCAAGGAAAAGAGAGAACCAGATTTCTTTGAAGAAGACAGTCTTCTGCACTCTGTTCCCACCACCCACCAGCAAACTCAAGATGTTCATTCAGGACCATTCTTGAAAGCCAGACCTCTGGGTCCTATCTAGTTCCCAACAATTCCAGAAAGGAGGGGGGAACGGGGCATTTTCATGTGGCTTCTTACTCACTGGCTCGTTTCCAGCACATCTGCCCCATGGGGATGTCATTGAAGGCTGCCTTCCTGGGTGCCTACACATTTCCTGTCCAGAAGATGTCAAAGCAGACTGTCAAAGCTTCTCGTAGATCCACACCCTTTCCTGAAAGAAATTTGCATCACAGATTTTATTTTGTTTCCTTCTAGTCTCCTCCCCAAGAGCAGTTGAATTTGGGCCTTTGTGACCTGTCTGTCCTCCTTCAACAAATTCATATGGCAGTTGGCAAGTTCAGCTCAGTGCTTCCAAATAGAAGGGAGACACTACACTGCTCCATGCCAGAGAATGCCCGAAGAGTAGAAACCACAGGAACAAGATCACAGGGAGCTTTTCATCAGAACCAGTAATGGCAAAATCACAGGGTATTGATGGTCCACAGAAAGATTTTAAGCCCTGTCCTTAAGGATCCACTTAGTCTTTGAGAACACCGGTGATGAAGGCAGAGGGGCTGGGGCAGGCTGCAGTGTCTTTAGAAAAGTGGAGCAAATAGGAGAAAGTGTTGGAGAAGGAGGCAGAGGGACAGTCAGGGAAGTGCTGTACACTGATGCACATGAGTAACTCACAGGAAAGGTGTGAAGGGCAGCACTGACCTTCACTCGCCCTTCATCCTTTAGTGGCCCATTAGAGCCCTACTTTCCCCAAGTTATAGACCTCCTGCTAGGAAAGGGTGGGTCTAGAACAGGTCCAGATCCTCTTAATTAGACTCTGGAGTAGGTGATGTGCATACAGGTGAAGTGATTTATGGAAGAATGTTGTGAAATCTTTCTACTCCCTCCACCACCCCCACCCCGCCCCAGGCTTTTAACTGTAAAATTTGTGCTACTGTAATTGAGAGGCTCTAGGAATGTTATTGCCTAAAGGCAAGGACATAAACAAGATAGTGTCTCCTGGAGCCTTCTCCCCTTAAAAGTTGATTGTTCGGGTGATTTTTTGTGGCTCCAGAGTTCCTCCAGCATCTCTATCTTAGACCCTCCCAGGCAGGAAGAGGTCAGCATGTCTGTCTCAGGTGAGTATCTGCAGGAGTGGAAGTGCAGGGAGTCCCCCTGCCTTACTGGAGCTGATCCTTGACTTCCTTCACCTGGGGCCAAGGTGCTCTTCAGGACAAGTGGAGCCCTGTCCTCTGGCACCTCTCTTCCCATACTTGACCCTCATATGTGTTTAGCACCTGTATTGCTTTGACTCTGCTACTAGTCCTGGCTCAGAAGTGGAACAAAACCAGTACATAAGCTGACACACCAGAAAATCCCTGTAGCTATAAATTCTAAGGAATCTTTTGGCACTTCTAACCCAAAGAAACTTCTGTGTATTTCCTGTTATGTAAGAGACCCCACCTGTATTCTCTCTGCCCCAAAAAGATAAGCTGTCCTCATACCCTCCTCCTCCCTGGAAGGGAGATAATGGATATCGCCAAGGAAATAATCAGAACCCATCTGACTTTGAAACAGCCTGCCAGCTTGTTACTTGGGTAACAAGTCCTGACAAGGGAGATTGGCATTTGGGGGAGAGCCACAGGTCTCAGGAGAAGGTACTCCTAGCCGGGAGTGGTAGCAGGCAAGCGGGAATTGGGCCTGCACTAACTCAGGACATGTTTTTATTTTGCCCTACCCAGCGCATTCATTTTCCGGCTACCATACTTCCTTTCCACTTCGCACCCAACAACAGTTGTCAGGTCGTGGGTGGAGTAAAAATATGTGTAAACATGGTTCCTGGCAATACAAGTTAGGGTACTTGTACTGAAGCTACTAGGACAATTTATTTTCTTCCATAAAATTAGTACCTGAATAGGTAAGCCCCAGGGGTTAATGGATTCAGCAACTCTGACCTAAAAAAGGGACAGGTTCTGTCCCATCTGCTCTGCCATTGTATATATATGTCTGTTTCAGACCGTTCACCTTCATGGTGGTTGCAGTTTGGGGCATCACATTCACACAAAAAGACTTATCTGTGAAAGAATAGGGGCACCACTTTGGCTTTTTCATTCATTCATTTTCACAGAGACAGAGGGACAGACAGGAAGGGAGAGAGATGAGAAGCATCAATTCTTCATTGTGATACCTTAGTTGTTTATTGCCTGCTTTCTCATATGTTCCTTGACGGGGGGCTACAGCAGAGCGAATGACCCCTTGCTCAAGTCAGTAATCCTGCACTCAAGCTGGTAACCACAGGGCTTCAAACCTGGGTCCTCCGTGTCCCAGTCTGATGCTCTATCCACTGTGCCACGGCCTGGTCAGACTGCTTTTTCTTTTAAAAAACAGGGAAACTATTTTCCAGATGCCCTTCAAGAATCTTCTCATTGACCAGAACTGCCCACCCATAGGTCAATCCACTAACATGGAGAATGGCATTATCATGATTGAGTAGCAATAGTGGAGGTCATCCTCCAGGAATGTTAGATACCTAAAAAATCATTAGATGTTAGCAAGGAAGAAGCAGAGAATAAGTATTGATGGTGTCTGTTACCTGGGGCATTCTGCCAACATCAACAGATTCCCCATGATACTCTAAAAATTCCTGGTACTAGCTAAGAGGTAACATTTGTTGAAGATGCCACTTGAAGGACTTCACATACATGAAATTATTTAATTCACACAACATTGTAAGGTCTTTGATTATGTAGCCCTATTTCTAGATGAGAAACCAGGCACAGAGAAGTTGTCACTTGCCAGAAAATGGCAGTACCAGCTGTAAATCTTGTTAGTCTACCCTCAAGCCTACATCATAACCATTATACTAATCTGCCTTTCTTCTTTCAAAGCAAAGTAAGGCTGGGTCTTCACTTTTAAGAAGCCTGTAGTCTAGTAGAGAAGCCAGCACATGTTTTTGGTAAAAAGCCAGAGAAAAAATATTTTAGGCTTTGTGGCCATATGGTGGTCTCTCTTGCAACTACTTGGCTCTTCCATTGTCACATAAAAGCATAGACAATACATTTACAAGTGACTGGCAGTGTTCCAATAAAACTATACAGAAACAGCTGGCCAGATGTGGCTCATGAGTGGTTTGCACACCCCCATCTAGTTAGAACAATGCTTTTCAAACTTGAGTGTGTGTGTGATTTACCTGGGATCTCATTAAAGGCCCGGTATGCTGCGTGTTTAACAAGCTCCCATATATATGCCATGGAGAATGCCGCACTTCCCCCACACTTGACCTATCAAGGGGTTAGAGCAGACAACTCCAATCAGATGCGATCATGGGAGGGCACTTAGTGTAGTTTGAGGGACTGTGGGAAGCCTGAGTTGATAATATCTAAATTGACTCCTGAAGAATTAATAGGAATTAGCCAGTGAGAGCGTGGGGAAGGTATATGGAAGGAGGGAGCGTGAGCAGTGTGTGTGAAGACATCCTCCCACTTACCTGAGGTACCTAGAGAAGTCGGAACGGAGAGCGTGGTTGTAGGTTCCAGGGAGGGGGAACAGGCAGTTGTTGGGGAACAGGTACAGAGTTTTTCAGTTTTGCGGGTTGAAAAGTTCTGAAGATTGTCTTTACAACAGTGTAAGTAGGTATAGCACTGCTGAACTGTACCCTAAAAAATGGTTAAGATGGTAAATTTTGTTATCTACGTATCTCTACAAGCAAGAGATTTAAAAATAAAAGAAATGGAGATGGAGAGCTGCAAGTGGGGCAGCACAGCAGGAGCCAGCCAGGGGCTGGGTGGGGGGCTGGACGGGTATGTGTGTGTTGTGGGGGGGGCTAGACAGGTGCGTGCTGGCTGTCTGGTGTGGAGGCCTGGGAACCTGGAATCGTTTTCCCGTACACCGTGGAAATATTTGAAGACTTCCTGAGGAGTGTTTCGGATCATAATTGACAATTCCTGGGAGCTTATAGAAACAAGGGGTTTGGTCGCACATATAAACAGCTTAGTCCTATCCCTGTTGTCTTGACTGCTGTGTTGTCACATTATGACCCCTTTAGGTTTTTCAGGTGTGCTCCTACTAATTCCTACATAAGAGGTAGCTTTAGGCATTTGTAAAGTCAAATGAACTTGAAAAAATAACAGGATTGAAATCCTAGCCCCACCACTTAATCAGCAATGAGGATGTCAGTCAGCTTTGAGACTTAAGTTTCTCTCAGAAAAAGGGATAAGTGCATTACAACCTGTTTGAGAAATGAACGAGATAATACACAAGAACAAGCTCTATAAAGTACAAGCGATCTCTGGAAATGTCAGCGGCATCATCCTCTCAGTCGCTCATTGTCTGAGGGAGCAGGTGGCAAGGTCTTGCTGCGGCGCCCATTCAGCCACGCAATCCTCTGGCCAGCTTTGGCTCCAAGGGCCTCAGGCCGCTGTTTATCTAGGCTTCCTTTGCACTGGACCAGGAGGTGCTTTCCCAGGACAGGAAAGGAAGGCTAGCCAACCTGCTGGCTGCCAGTGGGAATGGGAACCAGGGAAGGAGTGGTAATGGTGGAGGAAGGGAAACCATGAGGCTTTGCAGTAGAAGGCCCAGCTGGGCAAGCCCTGCCCTAACTTGGCACCCCCGTTTCCTTTCCGCTGGGATTGCCAGCAATCACAGGGCAGCAGCTGCTTGCACTGCACTTGTGGACAAAAGAGTGAAAGCACTGAAGGGTGAATTTCATCAGTTAGCAAACCTACATCACCCCTTTGTGGTATAAAAGTGAGAGATGCTGCTGCTCACAAAGCAGCCTTTCTCAGGAGAGAGCCAGTGAGGGGAGACTGCCTCAAACATCACCTTCACATCCTGAGACTTGTCTGATAGTTGTTACCTAGAGACAGCACTGGCTGGTTTGAAAAACAGAAGACATAAAGCTAGAAGAGTATCAAGCAAGAGACAAGTGAAAACTGTCAGAACCCTTTTCCTGCTGTGACCCAGTAGCAACAGGTTGGGAAACGAGGCAGCTCCGAAGTGGCAAGAGAAATCTGGGCACCAGCCGTCGCTTTGGCAGATACACCGTGCTATTCTCAAATATGCTGAGCATTCTTGCCACCTCCCTATCACTTCTCACCTGTCTCTTGTCTGAAAGCACATTTGAACTCTGCTTTCTTGGGAGTGAAAACAGCATGTGATGAAATACAGAGAACTACTCCTGACTTTGATGTTTCGTCACCGTGACAAAATCTGTTTTCTCTACGTGTCTTGATGCCTCAGACCTTACCTACTGACACTGTTGTATTAGTTACTAGCACACTATTTCTGGGATGTGGACGGGTGGGAGAGAGCAATGATAGAAAAAAGGGATAGTATCAAGATCCAAACTTAGAAAACATTTCTTGAAGTGACATTATCTACTCATTTTAAACCAAAATAGGCCTCTTTGGCGCTAGCCAGTGTGTGTTTGGGAAATGGCAAACTAATTTTAATAGTAGAGTGTTACAGTGATTAAGGTAAGGGCTAGGGCTTATAAATAAATCCACACTTAGGCTTTTTTTTCTTCCCTTTGTGTTCCATGTCACTGTTGCACCCTGTATGGGCAGTGGAGAGTTGTCTATAATTACTTCCAGACGCTTAGACTAATCCATGAGGGTAAAGACCAAGCTGGATAAACACAAAAGTGCAATTGCAGATAAAGGCACTAACATGTCTTCAGAAGCTATCACTTCTCTGAATTGGATTTGGTGATCTGTAAACCTTGGTAAAGAGCCTTTTGCCTGTGCCCTTGTTAAAGAATCATCTGTCCCTGTACCTACTGAAAAGTAGCTGATTTAGTAAAATGTCTGCATTTCCTATCTTGCCATTAGGAAAGATAGATCTTATTAACAACAACAAAAAGAAAAAACAAGAAACCCTTTTGGTGTTTATATCCTTTGCAAATACATGGAGTCCAAATTCAACAAAGTGATGGCAAGTCAGTTCCTTTTAAAAACAAAGGATGTTTCAAGAAAAGTGAGGCCATCTTTTGTTGGCTCCATATATTTCTAGGACAGGGGTCCCCAAACTTTTTACACAGGGGGCCAGTTCACTGTCCCTCAGACCGTTGGAGGGCCAGACTATAAAACTATAAACAAATCCCTTTGCACACTGCACATATCTTATTTTAAAGTAAAAAAAAAAACACAAAAAAACAAAACGGGAACAAATACAGTATTTTAAATAAAGAACAAGTAAATTTAAATCAACAAACTGACCAGTATTTCAATAGGAAATATGGGTCTGCTTTTGGCTAATGAGATGGTCAATGTGCTCCTCTCACTGACCACCAATGAAAGAGGTGCCCCTTCTGGAAGTGAGGCGGGGGCCGGATAAATGGCCTCAGGGGGCCGTATGCGGCCCGCAGGCTGTAGCTTGGGGACCCCTGCTCTAGGAGCATCACTTGGGCTTGGTTGGCTATAGGACTTTTACTTGGGGATAAAATGTATTATGGAAATGGTTTCACAGGAATCTAGGGGCTTATCTGCTCTTTCCTGCTTCTGTTCTTGGGCCCATGCTTCTTTTTCTATTAGGTAGGTTCCCCTGCTTCCGCTGTGCATAAGTGGGCACCCTCTGTCAGGGCCAACTCACATTCCTCCTTCTCCGTGAAGCTTTATTTGATTGTGCTAGTTAAAAATCTCTCCTTCCTCTGGATTATTTACACTGTCTCTCTGATCAATGTGTGTATGGGTAGGTGGATGGATGGATGGATGGATGGATATAAATTCTTCAGTAGGAGTATAATTCTTCAAGGGCAAGGAACATATCTTATATCTCTTTGTTTCTCATTATATCCCTGTGCCTTCTCAACTTTCCCATATACAGGGTGTGCAAAGGTAGGTTTATATTGTTCATATGGGAAATAGTACAATAATTAACAAATAATGCAAGAATAAACTGTTTCTTCTACAACTGTAATTTCTTCCTCCACCTTGTATATACTTGTACATAGTAGGTACAAAATAAATACTAAAACTCATGTAATTAAAGATTATGCTTATTAACTTTTAGAAGGAAAATGTGCGAATAAATTCAGTAAAATTTGCTGGACAAGATTTAGAAAGGGATGAGGGGAAGACAAATTTTCACTTTTAGGACCTCATATCTTATTCAGCATCAAATGTCAAATGAAAGGAGTTTGTTTTTATATTTTCTATGCCAAAATCCAATTTTGTAACTATTGTTTTCAGTCTAAGATGTGGGTCATAAGGTTCTAAAGCTCTGTGCTTTTAAGGAAAATAAGTCCTGATAGAAAAAGAGTTTTTTAAAGTATTCTGTCACAGAAGTACCCAGCATACACTGTCTACTTCCCAGTCTGTTGTACTGGGATCAGAAAACAGGATGGAAGGAAAGGAAGAGAAAGAAGGAAGGAAAGGAAGAAAAGAAAGGAAGGAGGGAGGAAGGAAAAGGAAGAAAAAGGAAAAGAAAGAAGAAAGGAAGGACAGAAAGAGAAAAAGGGAAAGGAAAGAAAAAAGAAAACCTGCCTTCTGGAAATATTCTCTTCTTCCCCTGTCTTGGACACAAATTTGTAAGGAATGCAGTTACCATGAAGGGAAAGATGAATATCTCTCCCACTTACTGAGTTATCTTGGAAACCCTTTTAGTTACAGATTTAAAATTATTTATTTCACACCTCCAGCTGCTCTTTTTAACCATGTCTAGGGTACTACAAAGAAAACTCTTCAAAGACAAAATAATAACCTTGAAGAAAAGAAAGAATAGCATAAATTCCTCCTCCCTTTCACAGGTGTTTGCTATCTTTCCCACCACATTGCTGCAACTATTAGCCAGACAACAGAACAAAACTAGGCAGCTGCCAGAAGAATGAAAACTAATGCATCTAAAATGTCTGGGTTGGTCGTAGGTTAGAGTTTGCCCTGTGGGGATGAAATCACCTGCTGTTTGTGGGCCAGAATAAACCTCTAGGCCATGATTTGAAAGAGAGCAAGAGTAGGTACAGGAGCAAAGGAGGAAGTTCAGTGAGAGAATGAAGACTGATGCATTTCAAAAAAAAAATAAGAAATTCTAGACCAGCGGTTCTCAACCTGTGGGTCGTGACCCCGGCGGGGGTTGAACGACCAAAACACAGGGGTCGCCTAAAGCCATTGGAAATACATATTTTTATTTAAAAATGTATTGTATACCCACAGGTTGAGAACCGCTGCTCTTGACAATTCAATGCTTGGGTCATATATTCCCTTGGAGCAGGCCTGCATAAGAATCCTGTCTGTTGGGGAATGAAGCCCTTTCCTCATGCCAGGGCACATTTACACAAATGATGTGGAACAGTCTCTGGAGCCAAGACTGGTTCTCCAGTCTCCAGTGTAAACCTCCTTGGGGATAACCACTTATTTCAGCAGAGAGCACCAGATAATTAACACCACATCTGGTCCCAACAGCTTTGCACATCCTGTGTATGAGTGAGGACCAAAAAGTTTCCTTTTCTATGATCTGTTTAGATGAGATAGAAAAAACTGGTACTCTAATGATTGAAACAGAAGTCGTCCCCATGTGGTGTGTAGCTTGCCCAGATGTGGATTTGTGAGTGGTGTATGGCATTTACAGGGCAAAACTTGTCTGGACAGATAAGGAGGGATATAGGTGTGCCTGTGGGGGTGTGACAGTAATATCTGTGGCCTGAGTGCCGGGAGAGCAGGGCTGGTGCCCCCTGTTAGCAGTCTGGAAGGGAGTGGGGCAAGGACTTAGGTTCCAGCAAGCTCCATATACTGAGGTTTGGGATATAGAAAATGGCCCGCTGTTGGGGTGGAATGACCTGAGTTCTTCATGAGATTAAGGTTTCTGTGGATTTTTCCCAAGTGATAGAAATTTTCCTCATCTGGTCT
Organism: Saccopteryx leptura; assembly: GCF_036850995.1. Classification (NCBI taxonomy): domain Eukaryota; kingdom Metazoa; phylum Chordata; class Mammalia; order Chiroptera; family Emballonuridae; genus Saccopteryx; species Saccopteryx leptura. The sequence continues at coordinate 373,909,163 of NC_089504.1, read as the reverse complement.
CTTTTATAGCACGCAGACTTGGACCAATAGTTTTCCTCACCCAATTCCTTCTCTATGTTCATTTCTGAAACCCTTTTCTTAATAAAACTGAACAACAGGGGGAAAAAAGCTTTTAAAAAACCTTTGTATCTCTTGTCATTTCTCCTTTTTCTTGTGAAACTCCCAAATTGCTTTTCCTCTATCCTTAAATTGTTCTCCTGTATCAGGTTACCAATCTTCATGGGTTGATTTGGCTGCCTGGCTAGTTTAATTGTCTTTTAGATAAATTAATATGAAGGTCAACTTAAGGTTACATGTCAGTCTTAAATATAATGATATTTCTTGTCCTTGACTCCACATTTTATTCCCTTCTGTAAAATCAGAATTCTTTACCTGTTCCCAACGTTCACACAATGCTATGGACTGTTTGTGTGTCCCACAAATAATTTGTATGGTGAAGTCCTAGTCCCTCATGTGATGGTATTAGGAGGTGAGCCTTTGGTAGGAAATTAAATTTAGATGAGGTCATGAGGGTGGAGCCCCCATGAAGGGATTAATGCCCTTGTATGAAGAGGAAGACACACCACGGCTCCCTCTTTCCTCATCCGCACAAAGAGGAGGTTACGCAAGCACATGACAAGGAGATGGCCGTCTACAAACCAGGAGAAGAAGCCTTAGAATGAAACCTGTGATGCCAGCACCCTCATCTTGGACTTCTCAAACTCAGGAAGTGGGAGAAATAAATTTCTGTTGTCTAAGCCACACCTTCTATGCTATTTAGTTATGGCAGCCTGAGCTAAAACACTCAACTAGAAATCTTAGCTATGTCGATCTCTTCCCCTGATTTTCAGTCCAGATTCTGAGACTCAAAGAGTTTAGTAACTTATTGAGCTTCCCATGGAAGACCTGTTGTAAAAAACAGTTCAGACATTTAAAAAATATGAAACAGCCCCTGGAAATATTGCTAAAGCTTTCCTCTCCCTCAAATCACCTCTGCAGGTTTAGCCTCCAGAAATTTTCTGAAAACTGGTAAGAAAATGCTGACGAATTAATGCTCAAATGGGAAAGATGATGTGTAAAAGCAAAAAACTGTCGCTCATTGCATCTGTTCATAGTTCTAGATAGATGCCTTTTACACCTGCATCATTAAGTAATATGTAATAAAAAAAAGTCCCTTTAAAAAAAATAAAATGTGATTAAAGGTTTATCGTAAATGGGCTGGAGTTAGCACAACTTGCTTGAAACATACCCAGCTGACTTCATTGAGAAACATCAAGAGGAGTCAAGCATCCTCCTAACCTGCCCCTTATGAAAATACCTTTCTGTAAACCCCCTGAAGACAGACTGTCTTGTTTAGTATAGTTTCTCCAGCATTAAGTACTACACCATGCATGGCCCCTTACTATTTTCTATCATCTCATAAATTTTCAGAATCCTTGGCTAGTTCCCCTGTCCTCTCCACCTAGGCTCATCACAGACTTTGCCTACGTACAGTTACTTGCTCCACAAATGAAGTTGGCAGCCTTCTTGCATCAGTGAGTAATGTTTTTCTTTCCTCTGATAGGCTTGGAATCCTTGTTGCCATCTGGCAATTCTTCCATCTTCCTCCACACACAATGGAGCCCACACCCCTCAAAATCCCCTTAACTAAACCAGATGACAGGAAGAACACCAACTTCTATGTGAGCAAGGCGACACCTTAGGCTTTTGTCTCCTCCAGACTGCCCTTTTTCTGTGAAAATATACCGGTTTCTCAGTAGCATATGAAGCATGTTCATAGCTGTCGCAACCCTCATCTGCAAATGGTGAATCTCTGAGGGACCTGTCACCACATTAACTAGCTAATGCCTTCTGAGACTGGCAGAGGTAGAAATGTCCCCAGAAACAGCGCTTAACCATGACCCATCTCGCAAGCACTTATCCAACTGGAACCGCTTGGTAACCTGAGTGAAAGGGCCTGTTTATCACTGCAGGAAAAGTCAGATGAATTCTGGGCTCAAAACATGGTGTTGATTGCCCCTCTAAGAGAAATACTTTCCCATCTCTAACTCAACCCTGGGGAAAGTTTCCCTCCCCTCTGCTTTTGTTACATTTTGTGTTGTTTATAATGCTAAGCTGGCAATAGCATCAAAGGACTTGAACTATATCTTCTGTCAGTGAGGAGGAAAGCAGGGCAGGAAGGAGCCCAACGCCAACTTTGTGGGAACTTGTTGGTATTTAATGCTGGTGGGTGACTGTTTCAGTTCATAGGAGCACACACCAGCTCCATGGGTGCAGATTCAGTCCTAAAGGGAAGCACTCCTTGCCTCTGGAAATCGAGTGATTAATAGTGTCCATGAGACCCATATCCATATATACTGCTCACGAAAATTCAGGGATATTTCAAAATGAATATGAAGTGATAAAATACCCCTGAATTTTTATGAGCAGTATAGATTGTGCCTACCCAACTCTGCAGGCATATACAGGCAGAGAAGAAACTACTTTAAAGGTGAGTTTTTAAAGAAATCATCTGACATTCTTTGGAATTATCACAGGGACATGATACGGATATTGAACAAATTCCCACTCGCCCCAAACTCACCCAGAAGGAAAGAAAAAAGGAGCAGAACACCTTGGCTTGGGCATCTGAACATCCGGCTTCTAGTCATGGGTCACAGTGGATTTAGACAAACCTCCTCACTTCTTTGGACTTTCTTTCTTTCCAATCAGAGAGGCTGATTGGATAATAGACAAGGTCCCGTCTAGCTCTATAACACTGAGGGAAAACTGTCTTCCCATTCTTGGCTGGTGTCTGGAACAGTGACGATGCTCTCTAAACATTTGCCACGAACATGAATAAATGATTAGATTTCATCTTGACTTGCCTCTCGACAGACCTCATTTGAGTCTCAATTGGAAGAAGGAAACAAGGGCGCATAATGAAAGTGAAGACGGAAGGAAACAAGCTTTGAGATGCTCTTTCTGAGAGGAACATATTGACTCTCTCTGGTCTCCTAGGATAAAAAGTTTTTAAGCTACATTTTTTTTTTTCTCTTTAAGCTGCCAAAATCAAGTGAATTAAGGATACCATGCAAATTTGAAGAATAAACCACACCCCCAAATTTTCATGGAGACCAAGGACCTAATCACTTTTGGCCCTTCTCAGGATGATAGTAGTATTGATGATCAAAGTGTATACTTAACATTTTCCACTTTCCAGAATGTTTTTGATGAACCTCATTTTATCTTTTCATCATTTTTCTGACAAATGTAATATTTTACACATGTATAAGACTTCCTAAATTATAAAGTATTTCATGTCCAGTATCTTATTTAGAGCTTGAGAATCACTTGTTAAGATAATTTGGGGGTTTATTAGTATCCTCACTTCACTGAAGAAGAAACTGAAATGCAGAGAGTGTGTCTCTTGCCCAATCACTCACCCAATTTTTCAAGAGGCAACAGCCTAGGGGTTAAGAGATTGACTCTGCCAAAGACAGCCAAGTAGGAATCCCAGGTCTGCCCCTGGTGAGCTCTGCGCCCTTGGGTAACTGATTTACAACACCATCCATTATAGATGGGAACAATAATGGTACTCTCCTCATAGAGACAATAGCTGATTTACAACATCATCCATTATAGATGGGATCAATAATGGTACTCTCCTCACAGAGACTGGGTAGGGGACGGGGCTAATATGTTGAAGATTCTTAAAACAACTTTTAGCACACAGTGCACAATAAAGGTGGGTCATTCTCCTTGACAAAGCTGAGGCTGGAACCTGGGTCTTCCAACTTCCAACTCCATAATGTTTCTGCCGCAGTACACCAATATTATCCTTAATCTACAGATGAGAACTTAAAGCCTTCAATGTTTAAATGAAAAGTTCATCCAAAGCCTTTCTGTTCACTGGGTCTAGAGCTAAGGTCTCCTAGGATTCTATCTGGTCCTGTCACCATTAATCCATGCTGCCCTTCATCACTCTAAAGAGGATATCAACCCTCTTATAAGCCAAGTGCTCTCATTCAGTACTACTGACATCCTGAAGGCAGGCTCCCCCACTCTTCTGGGGAAAGGGTCTTCTACCTTCAGTCTTGAGAGAGAAAAAGGCCTAGGGTGACTCACTGGTATGGGCACAGGCCTTTTCTCCAGCTGTTTGCCCACTGGAATAGTCTCTCTTCTTTTCCTTCTATTGCTATTATCATCAGTGCCAGACCAGTCAGTGTTTGACCATTTGTTTATGGCTCCCTAAGTATAAGCCTTATATTTCGCACCTTCCTTAGGTACTCCTTGCGAGTACAGAGTATGCTGTGTATAGGTTTGTACTTTGCACTGTACAGGGCAAAATGCTCAATAAATAGTAGGGACATAAATAGTCTGGGTTCATTAATTGATTATTTGATGATGGGCTTTCCAAGTGGTTGACATTTGTTTCTACCTCTTAGTTGCAAGTTCAGAATGATCAAGTGACTTGCCTAGTTGGCATTAGACACCATTGTACCTTGAACTAGGGTAGAAGTTTCAGGAGTTGTCTGTTGTGGGGCAGGAGTAGGGGCTGGGAGGGGAGCAAATTCTCCCTGCACTCACACCAGGCCATCTGCCACAGAGCTCGGAACCTGGCCCAGGCCGCTGACTGCATGTCCTGTGTGCAGAAAGCACCGACCGAGCGGGGGCCTGCCCTCTCGCCTGCACAACCGCACAGGGCACCGAACCAAGCATGGCCTTGTTCTACACTTGAAAACAAGTGAAAGTCATCCACCGGGTCACTCGGCACCCAAGTCCTGTGACAGAGGGGCTCCACTTAAAGGGCAGCGCAAATCCAGCGAATTAAAATAACCCAAATGGTGTCGTTTTCTGATCAAATGCCTTTCCCTCTCGGGTTTGTGATTTTTGAGCCTGAGAATGTCCCCTCACGGCTCAGGTTTCATTGTTGTACACTGGTTTCAGGCCTGGAATGTGAGCCCTGGCCGTTGAGGCTGATATAACTATGTCACAATCCCAAAATGGAGAGACATTATCTCATAGATGGTGGCAGCAGGGTCACCAGTGTGCTGCTGGCAGGCACAGCTCAGAACGCGGCCCTGGGAGTATTCCACGTCCCAGCCCTCAGTGGACAGACGGTCTGAGGCCCCCGGCTCCCGTCTGTGCCCGAGTAAGCTGGGGTCTTATAAATCTTCACACTGGCAGGGGACACAGGCAAACACAGGCCAAGACAGAGACAGCCTCATTTCTGGACAAGTCACGATGTTCTGCAGAAAGGTGATCCCTGGTGGAGAGGCCCTTGAGCACGCAGAGGACCTGGTGAGAATGCAGAGCGCAGAGTCACATGACGAGAGACGGGCCCTGCAGGCGGCACTCAGATGCCCTCCTTCCTTAGCTATGCCCCTGGGGGCAGGAGTGTGGTACCCCCAGGGCAGGTGGGGCCTGGTGGCCTATGAGGTAAACATCCCTTTCGGCACTTAGGATGAGGCCCCCAAGGGAATCCATTAACTGTCTCATAGAGTAATAAAGGGCATCAGAGTCCTAGCCATTTTCTCAATACAATGACATCTGGGATGAAGAGAAGCACCTTCTCATCCAGCTTTAGAAAGAGGTGTCATGCGTGTCCTTCCCTCCTTGTGGGCCTGTCTGAACCACTTTTGCCCTATTGCTCTGCTGTGAGCTGCTTCTGTTACAACCAAGCCGTTGTCCACATGCGTCCTGCCCACTGCTACCTCTTCCCATTACTCCTTTGACTGAAAAGCTTCCCTTCTCAGTGTGTCTTTTCTCCAAGGTTCATATTTGACTCCTCCCACTGAGTGAGGCCCCTCGAGGATCTGAAGCTCCTTCAGAGCCAGTGTCTGCTCCGTACAGTTGATCCTGCACACACCGCCTCTCACTGTCACTCTTACGGGTCAGTGTGCATTCGTTCCAAGGGTCCTCCAGCTCAGAGACACTATGTCCTTTCTTGGTGCTCCCAGTGCCCAGCAACGTGCCCCAACAATGACTCTTCCTTCGGAACATCCCAGCTCTCCGGTGATGATCCACTTAGCGTCAAGCATCAGCTGGGCTCCGGTGACACGGCCTCACCTCCTAACTCCCAGTCTCCTCTCGTCTCCACCCAGCACACCATGAAGCTTGCATCCAGCCTTCGCACCCGCCCTTCCCTCTGCCGGGCGTGGGCGTTCCTGGACTCCTGGCTGCCCACTTCCTCACTCCGTTGTCTCTGCCCACATGCCATCTTCTCGGAGAAGACTTTCCTGCCCACTCTATCTAAATAGCATTCCTCACTGCGCTGTCCCTGTCCTGCCTTATATTCCTTCACAGCACTCATTACTAGCTGCCATGACATTCTATCATACTGCATGATACTACATTATACTATATATCTTTACATTTTTATTGTGTTTGACCCCCATCAGAACACAAGCTCCCAGAGGACCATGACCTTGCTTTATTCACAGCTTGCCCTTGGTGTCTACAGTGGGGTCAGGAAGATTGTAGGCACTCACTATTTGTTGAATGAATGGATGGGAAAAATGAATGAGCAAATGAACATTTCTCTCTAAAGTTAGAACCACTATGTGTGACAATGTGACAGGCAGTCACCCTTGGGATGATATAAGGCTTCTTTTCAAAGAACCAAAGGGCATTAGAATTATAAAAGTCCTTAAGCGGTCAACTCCCACTGATGTAAAGAAGGAAACTGAATCCCCGGAAAGGACAACGAATGGAACGAACACTTGGAAAGTAAATATCTTTGACTTCTAATGGTTAAAACTCTTCCTACGACAAGGTCTGATGTGACAGTTCATCTGAACAGATGCTGAGCTCTTGATTTTCTACTGGTTTTGCATTAGAAATGATTTTACTAAATCATTTTATTGATTAGAATCAATACCAAAACAACAATACCACAAAACCAGCAGCATGAAGTTTCACCCTTCCATGCCTCGAGTGTTTGAGAAGCAGTACTGCAAAGGGGGCAGCCATACTGATTTTTCCCACAGTCCCTTCAGTAGCCTAGATCTGCACAGATTGCAAATTGTTTCTTTATTCTTCCCAACTTCGTGGGTTAGGCTGAACCCTGCAGGACTGTCTGCATTTGGGATAAAGAGGCAATCCACACATACGCTCAGCTGCTCCTGGTGCCCCAGGTCTTCCCTGGGCCTCGCCCTGGGCACCTGTGAATTGCTGAATGTGGGTCATTGAAGGTGGACTGGACCCAGTCACTGCCACTGATGAGTGATTTGCTATATTGTGGGTGGCAATGCTCAGCAGAAAACAGCCATTCTAGATGTTCCTTTAAAAAAAATCTTTAGAAGGCTCTAAGAAAGTCCCATCCATCTCAGCTGGCCCTCGATGGTGACTCCTCCCTTGCTCTCTCTGTAAGATTATGTTTGACAGCAATGAAAACCAACAGTTCAACAGCAATAATTTCTTGGCAGGACACATTGCCATGAGATTTGTCCCAAATCAAAATAAACCTTTCAAGGCAGTGTATTTCCAGTTGGGCTGGCACTGAGATTCTTACAGGGCTGATAGAGAAGTTGAGGCTGAGCACCCCCCACCCAGCTGTCAGTGATTGTCAATAGCATCGCAGGACCCTGGTGGGTTAGCCCAGGAGGTTAGAGCGTTGTCCTGAAACACCAAGGTTGCGGGTTGATCCCCGTCAAGGCACACATGAGAAGGAACCAGTAAGTGCACAAATAAATGGAACAACAAATCAACGTTTCTCTCTCTTTCTTTCTCTAAAATCAATCAATTAATAATAATAATAATAACAACAACAACAAAAATAGCACGGCAGAGTTGCGTGAAGATTCAGGGACCCAGTATGTTACTAAGTGGCTCAGACAAGGGGAACTGGAAATGCTGAAGAAACCTCTGGAAAAGGTTTTCCACACTCAGGTCTGCTGTTCCAATAAGGCCAGTTAGTGGCGAAATGATTAGTCCTGGAGGAGAGGTGTGTGGATCAGAACAGCACCCCCTTTCCTCTCCCTACATTTCTGTTCGCTACCCAGTTCCTTTCTGTCATCCTCCACAATTCTTTCCTCACCATTTGCCACTGTTCTCGCTGTTGTGTGTGCCACTTAGAGGAGCTGTTTGGACATTTTGTCACCAGTAAGCATGCCTTGTCATCTATGCCTGGCAACTTATTACATCCTATGCTTCGGATTGTCTGCATCTTGTGTTATAATAAAGCCTTGTTATCTCGACTTGGTTTCAGCACACAAGGCAGAAGAAAGGCTCAAACAGCAAAGGTGGAAATGGGCCAAGGGGCATCGTTATTAGCAGTGACCTGGAAATCAAGTCGCTCTCACGCTGCTGCATCGTCTAAGAGTCCACAAGAGGGCGCCCAAGACCTCCCAAGTCAGGCCACAAGAAGTGTCATCGATGCCAGGAGGTGGCGATGTTGCCTTAACCAGCGAGATAGGAGCGTCTCCAGCTTGGAGCGGGCTGTGAACTTACACGTGGGGGACAGACAGAGCCTCTGCTACAGACAGTGATCTCTGGAGGACATGTGCGCTGCCCCAGCAAATATCGCACCTCCCCACTCCGGCAGCAGATTCAAGCTCCAGCTAGCCTGATTCAACGAAGAAGCTCTAGGTGAGGAACCAGAATTCTTAGGTGCCACTTCGCTGGGAGACCTCGAAGAAAATTATGTATTCTCCTCCACCTTCCATGTGTTCAATCAACTTAAAGGGAAAACACATTCTGAAGCGCCAGGTGGGCTTAGGATGGAGTCATTTAAAAAGACAAAGTCATCGTCTGCAGGTTGGGGAGGGGTGTGGGCAGAAAGGAGGCAGGGAGGGCTGGAGACACTCTGGAGGGAGGCCTCCTCTGCCTGGGGGTGTGTCAGTGATTCCTGGCGACCCTGGACAGATCAGAGCTGAGCAGGAGTCACGTTGGTTAGGAAGGTAGAGAAGGTGCAAGGGCAGAGAGGCTGCAGATCCCGGGGGCTCTGACGGGAGGGACCGGAGAGGAAAACAAGCTGAGAGCGCGGGCCTGGCGTGGGGTTGGCAGACCCGGCCGTGTCCGGAATCTCCTCCCCGGGCTTCGTACAAGGGAGCCCTGAAAAGGAGAACCGCAAAGAGCGCTGGTGTCACTAACGTGTGTATTGTTTTAGTTTAGAGACAAATAGGTGACCCCGAGGGGGAGGAAGGGGGGGGCGGAACAACGTCCACCGGGCGGCGTGTCTTGGACCTGGGTCTGCTCTAGGTGCCGTTCTCAGCTAGGGACTTGCTGAGATCGAAAACAGGAAAACAACAGTATTTATTTGGCGAGATAAATAAGCATATTGTTTATGCAATTTGATAATTTGATAAGTGACAAATTTATGGAGGCTTACGTTGTCATTTATTCACCAAAACAAAGGTGCACGCCCACGATTTATAGAGGGAAAACATGAGACTCAGGTCAGAGAGGTCGTAAATGGTGGCGCTGGCTCCCTGGTCTCCTCCCTGGGCCGCCTTGCTCTGGGTCCTGATGGAACTGAGCCCCGGGCTGGGGAGGGCAAGCCCAGCATCCCTGGTCCCCGGTACATTCAGTCAGTCTGCGGCCTCGGGGCAACCCACACAGGGGGTGATGTCTCACACAGAATGCGTCATTCACAGAAAGAGACACCAACCCCTGGTTTCAGTTTTCATTCTAAAACGCCCTGTCCTTCCAATGTGAGGGTTCCTCACCAGCACTGGCAGAGCGCAGTGCGCCCTGAGTGCTTAGAGAGGCCGCAGGATCCTGAAAGTACCCTACGGGGCCACGCTACAGGACCGCGCTGGGGACCGCGCTGGGGACCGCGCCACGGCCCGCGCAGCGATGAGGCGGGACAATGCTGTGCTGGCACCCTGGACAACATTGCAGGGAGGGCCAGCCTTAAGTGTCTGTGACTTGGCGTCCCGGTAGTTAAAATGGCACCTTTCCCAGACACTTGGTCTTCAAACAGAAAACAGCCTGCAGCCTGAAATTTCATTTTTTAAAGTTTCTGCTACAGAGGTGCCTTGCCAGTGTATTAAAGTTTATGGAGATACTGTTTTTAATCAACTAAGGGGACCGAAGTGGCGTGTAAAGTTCCCAGAAGGAACGAAGCCCACCAGTGACACAGAGGAAGTGGAAGTCTAGCCAAGACAAATAAAAGACCCCATCCTCAGCATCGCTGGAAAGAAGTTAAATCCAGCAAGAGGACTGTGATGGGGGCAGACTATGCAAAACAGTTCTTGAGAACAGAACAAATGACATGAAACAGTTTCCAGAACAACATGCAAAATAGCATCAGGTTTACAAAGGATCTCTGAGTTGAGAGCCTAAGGAAACCATCTCTCTGAAGCCTACAGTCTGTGGGTGACAGTACTGACCCCACAGAGAGGAGGCAACTTACCCTAAAAGATACAGGTCGCATCAGATTGGGTTCACAGCGTGGCAGGCCCTGGTTTCAGTGTTCTGTGGGAGTTAACTCATTTAAGCCTCCTAAAGATGGCATAAAGTAGAATTCTCCCGTTTACTAAGGGAAACCAAAGCAGAGAGAGGGTAAGGAATTGCCCAGCTCATCCAGTTGGTAAGGACCAGAGCTGGGATGAAACCCGGGCAGTCGCTCCCAGGCCATCTCCACAACCACATTGCTGCTTGCAGCTGCGTGAACCAGCTCAAAGCCGCAGCAGAACCAGGACTAAAGCCCCGCGGCCCGCTCCTAGCTCCTGTTCCTCCCGCCATGCCCCTCTTGCCTCAGATAAGCCCGGAAGGTTCTCCCCTCGGCGCCTGGCCCTTGCTGGCCCTTCTGTCTGCTCTCCTGGATCCCCCCAAGAGCCCGCTCCCTCACTTCCTGTCCTAACCACCCTGAATCAAGCAGCAACACCCCTGTCCTCTGCAGTCCTGGCATGGTTGACACTTCGTACTTTATTTATTCATAGACACAGCTATCGACACCTATTGCAACCTAAGTGCTCATTCCCCTGCTTATTCTCATGTTCCTCAGTGTCTTTTAAAATGCAAGCTCCATGGAGGCAACGTCTTAGCTTTCTTCAGTGACATATTCTCCGTGCACGGCTCATACAAGCATCAAGTAAACATTTATATAAATAAGTAAATAAATAAATAAGCAAATGGTAAATAAGTTCCCAGGCTTGAGGCAAAGGCCCAGGTGCCCCATGCCATGTGTTGAAAGTTGTCCTTGGTTGCGTGTTACCGAGATGCTACCCAGAGGACCAGATTCGGTCCAGATCCTGCCTCCTCCCGGGAACCCGAGTCTTTCCACCATCTGAGTTACTGGCAAGACTCTGTCCATGCGTCTTAATATTATGTGTCCAGGAATCTTCTGTTAAACTGTAGGTGTTTCTGAAAGGGAGACCAAAATATTGGGTTGGGGAATAAGTTCGTAGCGTTTTTACCGAAGACTTTTATTTAAACAAAAAACAATAATTATATCAATAAGTTAATCAATTATATATTTGCCATTGCTGTTTACAACCTCTTCCCACCTCTCAACCAATTTGTTAATGCCGTTCCGCCAAAAATCGCCTGGTCTGGTGTCAAAGAAGTTGTTGAGCCAGTTTTTAAGGACCTCTTTGTTATAGAAGGTAACGCCCTTCATATGGTTTGACAGGGAGCAGAAAAGATGGTAATCAGTCGGTGCAAGGTCCGGAAAATATGGCAGATGCTGAAGGACCTCCCATTCGAGCTCTTGGAGTGCGGCTTTGACGACTTGTGCAACATGGGGCCTTGCGTTGTCGTGAAGGAGTATGGTTTGACCATGTCGATCAGGTCTTTTCAGTCGAATAGCCTCATTCACGCAGTGTAGCTGGGCAATGTAGATCTCCTTGTTGACCGTGGCATTCTTTTCGAGCATTTCCCAGTTCTTCATCGAATTCACAAGGCCTTCCGCTGAGGCACGTGTCATCGACGTCAAAGTCGCCATTTTTGAACTTTGCAAACCATTTCTGTGCTGTAGACTCGCCTATGACACCTTCTCCATACACGTCGCAAATGTCCCGGGCTGCTTCAGCAGCTTTTTGACCTCGATGAAAAGCAAAAGAAGAGCAGGTGTCGAAAATGTTGATTTTTGCCTCCTGAGTATTCCATTTCTAAGCCTCAAAACTAATAAAAAATTAAATAACTCAAAAATACAATTAACATAGTTTTGTAGAGCAGAAAGAGTTTTATTGAATGAATACTTACCCCTTGCCAAACAGCAAACAAATCGTTGTAAAAGAAAAGAAAATATAAAAACGCTACGAACTTATTCCCCAACCCATAATTACATAAATTAATTATCAGCCATTAACACTTCTGAATACATTAAAATAATACACAACATTCTATAGATAATAGGTTCAAACTGAAATAGAGATAGCATGGATGGAGCACGTGGAGTATGCGATCACAGTATGAGGTGCTGTACCCATCTTACTGATTGCCCAGAATTTCCTCCTCTCCACTGCCTGGTGCCTGTGGGAATTGTACTTCCCAGACCTTTATGGTGGGTGGCACCATGTGACTGGCTCTAGCCAATCAGCACCTGAGCCTATTACCCATCGAAAGTGCTAAGGGAAAACCCTCCCAAGAGCACTTTCCTTTTGGCTCAGCCAACTGGCGACCTTGAAGGTAGTGTGGCTGCTCGGCCATCCCGAGTTCCTGAGTGGCTGTGAGGAATGAGGATCCTGATGTCCCCAATCTCTGCATAGCAGTCTTTTGAGGTAGTCTGTGCTATCACTGTTTTATAGAGAAATAACAGTCTCCGCATTACTAAACAAGTTTTCCAAGGTTGCACAGCCAATAAGTGACAGCTAGGAGGGGATGCCACATGTGTTTGATGCTAAAACTCATAACTTCTACCTACTCTCCCCAAATCATCATTGAATAGATAAGAAATAGAAAAATGGGAATACCCGCTGTTTCCTGGAAACCAGAAGCTTTGTAACGCCATCACAGTGTGTGTGTGTGTGGGGGGGGGGGGGGCAGGAGGCACCGGATCCTGGGAAAATGGTTATAAAAACTGGCAGTATAAGAGAGGAAGCTGTATTGATGGTGTTCTCCCTGTTCATATTGTTGCTTGTTGGAGAGTTAGCATCCTTGATCTTTAGATTGATTCTCTCCCGTTGCAGACTCATCAGTAAGTCAACAAACACACAGCAAGTCTTGCTGGGGCTCCAGGCACTGCGCTGAAGGCCCCGGAGGACCCAGCACTCACGTCCATTATTTTAAGGGCCTATGGGCTGCCCATGGACCCCGCATTCCTCCGTTCCTCCTACAGGACATGGTCACTGCTGCCGAAGATAGCTGGTCAGCTGTTGCTCTGGGACCCGCTGCAGGTCAGATCACAGCCTTTCCCTATGCTCTGTGTGCCATGTGGCGCACCTTTGGAAACTGGTGTGGGGTTCCGTTCCTCATGTGCCCAGAGCTCCACTTGTCCACATGATTTGAGAGGTGAAGGGATGGGAAAATGCACCTGAACTTACATCCGAGAGATGTGTGTTTGTAAATGTGAAAGATGGGGCATTAGGACCAAAGAGACCATTTCCACTCTCATTTTTAGCTTCTAATAAAGAAGGAGGGTGTAAATGTATTTCTGCCAACACTGCAACCCATCAGGAGGGAGGGCTAGAGACTTGGACACTGAAAAAGAGCCACTATAAATACTGTGACCAAACTGATAGCTTTTGAGAATCAGCTTCTGTGCTGGATGGAATTGCAGGTCCTCACTGCATGAGATTAACTGATGCTGCTAACACTGTGGGGCAATGGCGCGATGCTGAGGAAATCAGCTTCCCGCTACGCTGTTGTTACTACTATTTCCCGGTTAGTGGTTTTCCTTCTGAGATTCTAAATGGACTTGTTTATTTCCTGTTTGTTAGGTGGGTTCTTGCAGCACAGTTTCCAGAACCCAGGAACAACCTTCTCTGAGCAGATGATCCCGCTGCTGCTTCTGCGGAGAAGCAGTTAGAAGGTACTTGGTGCTAAAGAAAGAAATGGAGACCGGTGAGGAGGGGGAGGAGGAGGAGGAGGAGGAGGAGGAAGTTGGGAGAAGGGAAAGACAGGAGGGAAACAGAAGGGAGAGAAGACAATGAAATAACAGATCTCAATGCACTATTTCTGTTTCAGGACTTCATTGTTAAAAGAGCAAATGAGGTGTATTTTGCTTGAGAGAGTGGACAGTGAAGGTCTCACAATAAATAGTTTATAATAAGTGAAATTCTTGCTAGCCCTCCCCCCAAGGGCACCTTTAAAAACAAAACATTATTGACCACATAGTAACAGGTCATTATTATAAAAATGGTATAGACCTAACATTTCTCAAGCTTGGCATTCATTAACCTTTCCTCAGGTGAGGGGCCGTCAGGGTTCACTTGGGACTGCCTGGGTTTCAGCAATGGGAGTTTTGCATGCCAGGGAACCCGTTAGTTCCAGGCAAAGCAGGGCGGTTGGTCACCCTAGCTCTGCCCCAAATACCCTCCTCCCGAGCCTCGCCTCTCACCTCCCCTCTTGGTGAGAGTGTGTCCAACTGCTCCTTCCAGACAATCTCTGGGAACCACCCAAAAGGCAGAGCAAGTTCTTGTCCCTGTGTTGCCTGTCCTTTAACATAAGTCAACAACAGCACTTAATGGCATATGCACTGGGTTTGTTAGTTTACCCCTAAAATGTGCTTCCCTCTGATCAAGTCTAAACTACTTAAAGGCAGCACTCTTCCTTATGTTTGAATATCTGGTGCCCAAGTAGACACGTGTTCACTGATTATGTGAATGAATACACAAAGCATTGCAGGAATTTTGAGAAAACTTAATTTTATTCACAACTAAGCTTAGTCCCTTGCAATATCTCCTCCTGCACCGAACCACATGGAGGTGATAAAAACTCTGAAGGTCAGTAGCCCACGAGGGCAAAACAAGAGTGCTGGAAGGCAGCACCCTCCTGCACAAAATGTCTTACCCACTGCTGACGTGGTACTTAAAGTTTTCTCCATTAAAAACCTGTTTCTTTGCATTAAAACAGATTTCTCCTCTTGCCTAGGACCTTCCCAGACTGTTGTATAAAATCTTACTTTGTATGCATCCAAATGAGAGGCCTAATAATTCATAGCAGTCTCCTCAGCATTGAGGTCATGCTGACTATATGAACCTGGCAACATAGGAATGGTTGTGCTTCCAGATGATAAATACTGCAATTACAAGGATTAAGATGTATCTCCGGGGCATTCTCTTTATAAGTGGCTTGGTCCCAAGTAGAAGGTTTGTTGTTATTTGCTTACAGTTGAAAGGCTGGGTCCCAGGGCCCCATCTTCTCATGAAGATTTAAGTTGATGAGAATTGTGGCTGTGCTGGACAGAACCCAAATTACCTGCAACTATGTCTGTCACAGACTCTGGAACTAAATGGAGTTCCTAAGCGTAGTCTTAAGCTGTTCTGTGAGAAGTGTGTTCCTTTCTGAGAGTCAGTGGAGGGTGGAGGGATGGGAGCCATGGTAGGCGCCTCAGCTGGGTACATGCACAGTGGAAACCATGATGGCAACCATAGAGGCCGGTCAATCTAGCCTGGGAAAAGATCGGATTGGATAAGGGACACAGAACCCTGGAAGAGCTAGGAAATGAACTGGTTAAGGGGAGGACCAACAGAAGCCGGCAAAAGATTGGGAAGTTGATTGGTTAGTTTGAAGAGCTCCTAGTCTATCCCAAGTCCCAGTTAATATATAATCGGTTTAACAAGGAGTTTGCTCTTCTCTCTCTCTCTCATTTGGTAACACAAGCTCCCGTGTTTACGGTTCTCTCTGTAGCCAGGCAGGCAGAGTAGCAGCCTGGGGTCTGCAGCAGATGACCAGGGCTCCCGGGCGCAGGCCTGCGCACAGCGCCAGCCAGAGCGTAGCTGGAAACAGGCTAGCTAGTCAGACAGAGACGCAGACTGGACTGAACCAGGCACAGAATTTCTGGGCACTGGACTTTCTCCTGGGTCTGATGAAGACCTGGCTGGACTTTTCCATGGCAGAATGGACAGAAATGAGACCTGAGTGCCTGGGTACCGGGGAGAAGCCTTCTATTTCAACTTCATTAACTCCTACCTCCAAAACACACCCTTCCACGTGTGTGTCTCTTGGAGTGCTTTCCTTGGGACTCTGCGAAAGAACTCCATCTCCACTGGCGTGACTCTGAGGAGAGGAGCAGAACTCACAACAACGCTGGATCACTTGCTGATTTCTCTACCCACTGGTCTAACCGAGGCGACCTCCCAGCCTCTTCTGGCTTCTCGGACTCTGGTCTGGTCCCCATAGCACTGGGAAACAATTTTTTTTTCTAGTTTTTGTTGCATGAGGTTTTAGAACTGTTTCTATATATTTCTGCATCACTGATTCCAAATCTGAAATCCATTTTTTGGTGCATGCTCTAGTTTTTAAGCAATTTTAATTTCTTTTTGTTACAGTTAATGGTATGCATTGGTTTTTAAATTGGAGTTTAAGGGCAAAGACTCTTGGATCGAACATAACCACAAGGCAATTAATGTTTTACAAACATCACTTTTACATAATTGTAGTTGTTTTTTTTGTTTGTTTTTTAAACATAATTGTAGTTGTTTTTAAATGTAAAAAATTATTATCTGATAAAAACACCCTCTTATTTTGTTTTAAGATTGAATCATGGCTTCTTCGAGTAGGTGTGAATGTAAGAATAGTTCTGACACCTTCTGTTATAATATGTGGCTGTTATACACTTCAACATCAAAGGCGCAATATTTCATCATTTGTGACACATGCATATATTGCCTATTTTCAAGTTCCCCTTAGCAATCAAGACAAGAATTGGGCTCCTCATATTGTGTGTCATAATTGTGAGAAAATGCTTCGTGACTGAACAAAAGGAAAACACAAAGGAATGCCTTTTGGTATTCCCATGGTTTGGCGTGAACCTAAGGACCACAGCAGTGATGGTTCTTTCTGTCTGATCCATACAAAGGGCATTGGCATCAAAAAATGGCATACGATCACATATCCTAAAATTCCTTCAGCAATACGACCTATCCCATACTCTGAGACACTCCTGGTTCCAGTTTTCAATGGTTTTATTCCTTCTAAGGACAAAGAAAGTGAACATGGTGATCAAGTGTATTTTGATAAGATGCATGAGGAAATGGTTGTAGAATCTGAAGGGTCATCTTCTGATGCCAAGCAGTCATTAACCCCTCAGCAGTTTAGCCAACCTGAATTGAATGACTTAGTAAGAGATTTGAGCCTATCAAAGAAAGCAGCTGAGTTATTAGCCTCCAGGCTTCAAGAAAAGAATGTACTTCACCAGTCAGCTAAAGTATCCCATTTCAGGAAGCGTGAACAAATTTTTGTGGACTTTTTTCCAAAGATAAACACTTTGTTTACTGTTATGATATCAGTAGTCTTCTCAGCCAGCTAAGTGTTACCACTTACAGTCCAACAGAATGGCGGCTGTTTCTTGACAGCTCTAAATGGAGTCTGAAATGTCTTCTCCTTCACAACAGTAATGTTTATTCAGTGGTTCCAATTGGTTATTCAACTCATCTGCGAGAAGATTATAATGACATGAAAATTGTCCTCGACTTTCTGAAGTATAAGGAGTATAACTGGATCATTTGTGTGGATCTTAAAATGGTAAATTTCCTGCTAGGACAACAGAGAGGTTTCACAAAGTATCCTTGCTTTCTGTATTTGTGGGACAGCCGAGCTCAGGAGAAACACTGGACACAGAAGGAGTGGCTGAAACGCGAAGCTCTGGAAGTAGGGATGCAAAATATTGTGAATGAACCTGCAGTTAATCGAGACAAGATCATCCCCCCTCCCCTTCACAAACAGTTTGTGAAGCAGTTTGTTCAGGCTTTGAATAGAGAAAGTGAATGCTTTCAACATATTATTTCTGCTTTTCCTGTCTTGACTTTCAAGAAGATAAAAGCAGATGTATTCGATGGATCTCAAATTCAAACCCTCATACATGATAAAGAATTTGCCAGGAAGATGAATAAGGAGGAGAAAGCAGCATGGCAGTCTTTTGTGGCAGTTACAAAGAACTTCCTTGGCAACAAAAAATCAGAAAACTATGAACTTCTGGTTCAAAGGATGCTGTTGGCTTTCCATGACTTTGGATGCCATATGAACATTAAGATTCACTCCCTTAACAGTCACTTTGATAAGTTTCCCGAAAATCTTGGAGCTGTTAGTGATGAGCAGACTACTGCTGGAGCATCAAACGAGATTGTCCTCAACAAGTAAACAAATGCAAGAGGTACAAACACAAATTTTTGCCTGAATAAAATTTAATGTTTTGCACAAATTTTATGATTAAAATAAGTGTTTTAATATGTTCTGTTTCAAAATTGTAGACAAATTCTGATGCAATCATATCTTTTAATGTATTAGTGTATTTATTGCATTATATAAATTATTATATTTTCACAAAGATAGTGCCCAAGAAGACATTCTACTTCATTATGTTAAACTACATGTTAAAAATTTTACAATAAGATGAAAACCTAAAATCATGAATTGCAAAAAAAACTGTATCTTACAGAGAAAAACTAATGTCAGATTTGAGATCAGCATACTCGAATTAGGTAAGAACAAGTGTTTTTGTAGATGCAACAAAAATTTTGTTCCCCAGTGTAGTCAGTCAGCCACTCAGCGGCCAGACACTTTCACTAAGTCGTCAATCTCAAGTAAAAATCCAGTTTGAAACCCTTCAGTGACACTCCATCCCCAAATCCCTAGGGGGCCTTAGGGGGGCCTTCATGAACCGCTTACTGCTCTGCCTGCAGCACTTGTTGCTATAAACTGCACCCTTCTCCCCAGAGGCCACGCCCACACCCACCCTTCTTCCCACTGTGGGTGAGAAAGGGGCCACTTGCTAAACCTGACAAGCTCAGGGGAGGCCAGCATGGGAGGCCTTACAAGTTCAGAGACAGAAAGTAACCACATAGGATGATCTGAACATAAAAATTCTTTGAAGTATGTCATTGGTATTTTAATTGGTATTGCATTGAATTTATAGATTGCTTTGGGTAATATAGACATTTTAATGATGTTTATTCTTCCTAACCATGAGCACGGTATATGCTTCCACTTGTTTGTATCTTCCTTGATTTCTTTTATCAATGCTTTATAATTTTCTGAGTACAAGTCTTTAGTCTCCTTGGTTAAGTTTACTCCTAGGTACTTTATTTTTATGGTTGTAATAGTGAAGGGGATTGTTTCCTTAATTTCTCTTTCTGACTGTTCATTCTTGGCGTATAAAAATGCCTCTGATTTCTGAGTATTAATTTTATATCCTGCCACTTTGCTGCTGAATTCTTTTATCAGGTCCAGTAGTTTTTTGACTGAGACTTTAGGGTTTTCTATATACAATATCATATCATCTAAAATAATGATAGTTTTACTTCTTCTTTTCCAACTTAAATGCCTTTTATTTCTTTTTCTTGTCTGATTGCTGTGGCTAGGACTTCCAGGACTATGTTGAATAAGAGTGGTGAAAGGGGGCACCCCTGCTTTGTTCCTGATCTTAAGGGGATTGCTTTTAATTTTTGCCCATTGAGTATGATGTTGGCTGTGGGTTTCTCATAGATGGCTTTTATCATGTTGAGGTATGCTCCCTGTATTCCCACTTTGCTGAGAGTTTTGATCATGAATGGGTGCTGGATTTTATCAAATGCTTTTTCTGCATCTATTGAAATTATCATGTGGTTTTTCTCCTTCTTTTTGTTTATGTGATGAATCACATTGATTGGTTTATGAATATTGTACCAGCCTTGCCTCCCCAATATAAATTCCACTTGATCATGGTGTATGATTTTTTCCATATATTGTTGGATCTGGTTTGCTAATATTTTGTTGAGGATTTTAGCATCTATATTCATCAGAGATATTGGCCTATAATTTTCTTTCTTTGTGTTGTCTTTGCCTGGTTTTGGAATCAGAATTATGCTCTCCTCATAAAAGGAGCTTGGAAGTCTTCCTTCCTCTTGAATTTTTTGAAATAGCTTGCTAGACCACCAGCTTACACCATTCACAAAAATAAACTCAAAATGGATAAAAGACTTAAATGTAAGCCATGAAACCATAAACATCTTAGAAGAAAACATAGGCAGTAAGCTCTCCGACATCTCTCAGAGCAATATATTTGCTGATTTATCTCCACGGGGAAGTGAAATAAAAGACAGGATAAACAAATGGGACTATATCAAACTAAAAAGCTTTTGCACAGCTAAAGACAATAAGAACAGAATAAAAAGACAAACTACACAATGGGAGAACATATTTGACAGTACGTCTGATAAGGGGTTAATAACCAAAATTTATAAAGAACTTGTAAATCTCAACACCAGAAAGATAAACAATCCAGTCAAAAAATGGGCAAAAGAAATGAATAGACACTTCTCCAAAGAGGACATACAGATGGCCAATAGGCATATGAAAAAATGCTCAACATCACTAATCATTAGAGAAATGCAAATTAAAACCATAATGAGATATCACCTCACACCAGTCAGAATGGCGCTCATCAACAAAACAACACAGAATAAGTGCTGGTGAGGATGTGGAGAAAAGGGAACCCTCCTGCACTGCTGGTGGGAATGCAGACTGGTGCAGCCACTGTGGAAAACAGTATGGAGATTCCTCAAAACATTGAAAATCGAATTGCCTTTTGACCCAGCTATCCCACTTTTAGGAATATACCCCAAGAACACCACAGAACTGCTCCAAAAAGAGAAATGCACCCTCATGTTTATAGCAGCATTGTTCACAATAGCGAAGATCTGGAAATAGCTCAAGTGTCCGTCAGAAGATGAGTGGATTAAAAAGCTTTGGAACATATATACTATGGAATACTACTCAGCCATAAGAAATGATGACATCGGATCATTTACAATAACATGGATGGACCTTGATAACATTATACGGAGTGAAATAAGTAAATCAGAAAAAACTAAGAACTATATGAATCCATACATAGATGGGACATAAAAATGAGACTCAGAGACATGAACAAGCATGTGATGGTAACGGGAGTGGGGGGTGGGGGGAAGGGGGGATGAGGCGAGGAAGGAGAGAGGGGTTGGGGGAGGAGAGGGGCACAAAGTAAACCAGATAGAAGGTGACGGAAGACAATTTGACTTTGGGTGAGGGGTATACAGCACAATCAAATGTCAAAATAATCTGGAGATGTTTTCTCTCAACATATGTACCCTGATTTATCAATGTCACTGCATTAAATTTAATTTTAAAAATTAATTAATTAAAAAAAATTCTTAACTAAAAGCAAATCATGGTGGGTAGTCACATCCTAAATTTGTGGATTTCTTGACAAAAGGTCCGTCTCTACCTTAAGTGAGCCTATTGCCTTTTTGCATCTAAGATAACATACCTTTGAAATGTCAGTGATCTTTTCAGGCCCCTCAGGGCACCCACCTGCACCAGAGCACAGAGATCACAGGCCCCTCCTTGTTATCTTATTCCCAGAATACCAGCTCTGTGTGCTGTAAATGCTGACTATCCTCTGCCCACCAACGCAAAAGATGTGTGTCTCTCTGTTTGACTTTATATCCAACCCCAGAGATTCTCCCTGTTTGTTTTCTCCCGTCCCCTTAATCTACCATCAGCGGGTCCATGCTGTACAACAGGGGTCCCCAAACTTTTTACACAGGGGGCCAGTTCACTGTCCCTCAGACCGTTGGAGGGCCGGACTATAAAAAAAGCTATGAACAAATCCCTAAGCACACTGTACATACCTTATTTTAAAGTAAAAAAACAAAACAGGAACAAATACAATATTTAAAATAAAGAACAAGTAAATTTATATCAACAAACTGACCGGTATTTCAATGGGAACTATGGGCCTGCTTTTGGCTAATGAGATGGTCAGTGTCTGGTTCCATATTTGTCAATGCTAGCCGTAACAAGTGATATGACGCGCTTCCGGAGCCCTGAGGCGTGCGTCCTGCATCGCTGCGCTTTGTGGCGCCACCACATACAGCACACAGGATGCATCCTGTGCTCTCTCACTGACCACCAATGAAAGAAGTGCCCCTTCGGGAAGTGCGGTGGGGGCCGGATAAATGGCCTCAGGGGGCCGCATGTAGCCTGACGGCTGTAGTTTGGGGACCCCTGCTGTACAATAAGCTGCAAAACTCCCATTCTCCGGGGCATTTTCTTGCTCCATTGAGATTTTGCTTCTTGGCAATTGTCAGCTTGGCTTAAATAAATTCATAAAACTTCTCTACAGTTTTGGACGTTTGTTACATTGACACCCATTGTCTTTTTTCTTATCCAGAATCCCACCTGGGAACCACCTCTTCAATCTGTGAGATAGTCCCTCAGTCTTTATTTCATGATTGTGACACTTTTGAAGACTTCTGGTCAGTTATTTTATAGAACATCCCTCAGTTTGAGTCTGCCTGGTGTTTTCACTGAGGTCTTACATTTCCCCAAAGGAAATGCCTTTGAGGAGCTCCAGTGGCGCAATCGGTTAGCGCGCGGTACTTATACAGGAAATGCCTTTGCACAATTTTTCTCCTCTTCCTGGACAATCCCCTATCCCCCTTTCCTCCCCCCCCCTTTTTTTGTATATTTCTGAAGTTGGAAACGGAGAGGCAGTCAGACAGACTCCCACATGCGCCCGACCAGGATCCACCTGGCATGCCCACCAGGGGGTGATGCTCTGCACATCTGGGGCATCGCTCTGTTGCAACCAGAGTCATTCTAGCACCCGAGGCAGAGACCATGGAGCCATCCTCAGCACCAGGGCCAACTTTGCTCCAATGGAGCCTTGGCTGCGGGAGGGGAAGAGAGAGACAGAGAGGAAGGAGAGGGGGAGGGGTGGAGAAGCAGATGGGCGCTTCTCCTGTGTGCCCTGGCTGGGAATCGAACCCAGGACTCCTGCACGCCAGGCCAGTGCTCTACCACTGAGCCAACCGGCCAGGGCCCCCTACCCCTTCTTTTATTTGAATAAGGCCTAACTAATTTTCAAAGCTCAGCTTAGATGGTACTGCTAGCTTTCTCTGACCTTCTTATATGCTCTTCACTGTATTGTGTACACACACCTGTCTTATGTCTCTGCTAAGAACAGTGTGCCCTTGTCCTTCTGCAGACCAGGCTCTAAGCCTCTGGGGGCAGGGTCTGCGTCTGGCTCACCACTGTCTCCTCAGCCCAGAGACGGCACAGAATAGGTATTCAGTACGTGTATTTTTAAACCTTTTTGTTCGAAATATTGATAGATTTTTTTTAAAAGTTTCAAAATTATACCAAGTTTCCATATATTCTTCACCCAGCTTCCCCTTATGTCAACATTTTGTAAAATCATTGTAAAATTATTGAAACCAGGATACTATCATTGGTCCAACAGTAACCTACAGACATTATTTGAAGTTCACCAACCATCCAACAGTGATGTTGATTTATAATAGGCTGTATGTTTCTGATCTTGTCCCCATTCCTAGCATAGAGTTTTAAAACACTTGGAATCCCCTATGAAGAAAGCAAAAGAGGTGTCTCCTGTTATGTTGATGAGGTGATTTTTGAAATGCCCCTGGTAACCTAAGGATGGGGGCTGGTTGCCAGGGGAACCAACCTTGTGATTAGAGGGTTTGCACTTTCAGCCCCATCCCCTGCCCCATCTACGGGAAGGAAGAGGGGTCAGAGATTGAGTTCAGTCACCAATGGCCAATGATTTAATTAGCCAGACCCTAATGCAGCCTCCACAAAACCCAACGGGCTGGGTTAGGGGAGCTTGCGGGCTGGTGAAGAGGTGCAGCCTCCGAAGAGGGCTGAGAAGCTCCACACTACTGCCTCTGACCAGCCTTGCCTGTGCCTCTCATCCATCTGGCTGTTCCTGAGTTACATCCTTCTGATTAGCACGTAAATGTGAGTCATGTTCCTGTGAATTCTGTGAGCTGCTCTAGCAAATTAATGGAACCTGAGGAGGGGATCCTGGGAGCTGCCAATCCATAGTCCGTGGATCAGGAGCACAGGGGACAACCTGGACTTGCAGGTGACATCTGAAGAGGGAAAGGAAGCAGTCTTGCAGGACCGAGCCCGTGACCCGTGGATCTGGCGCTATCTTCAAGTAGATAGCGTTAGAATGGAGGGAATTGCTTGGTGGTGTGGACACATTGAAATTGGTATCAGAGTCAGACCCACTAATAGCTTTTTTCTTGTCCAGAATCCCACCCGGGAACCATCTCTCCAATCTGTGAGATAGTCCCTCAGTCTTTATTTCATGATTGTGATGCTTTTGAAGACTTCTGGTCAGTTATCTTATAGAACATCCCTCAGTCTGAGTCTGCCTGGTGTTTTCTCGAGGTTAGGAGGAGGTTCCATATTTTGAGCAGGAATATGACAGCATGCTGTCACCCTCTCCCCAGTGCACCCTCTCATGGTGTACATGAGGACCATATGACTTACGACGGTGATGCTGATGGAGATCACTTGATAAAGGTGGTGTCTGGCTCATTTCACTACCATAATGTTACTGTCTCTTCCTTTACATTTAGTAAGTGTGTGAGGGAATACTTTGAGACTGATAAATTATTTTGAACAAATCAGTGAATGTCAGAACAAGGACCTGAATCTGAAGACAATTAAACAAGTTGTAAACATATACTTATATATAAGTTCTGCACCTGCATTAAAAAAAATAAGGCATAGAGGAGAAAACAGTGAAAATAAGATAATAAATGAATGAATCAAAAGCCACCATCTAAATAATGTTGAGAAGAGAGCAAGCCTGGTTATATGTTTATGGGCCTAGCCCCACCTTCATTTTCTCCTATCACATATTTATGTTTAAAGAGGAATTAAAGAGGTTTGCAAGGCTGAGGTGTTGATTCAGATTTTCACCTGTGGTAGAACAACAACTCCTGTGAAAGTTGTGACTCCACTGTGTAAACAAACAAGAGTCCGTTCAAAGAGGTGAGCAAATAAGGTCTGGTCTGCTGAGAAAGGCTCAAGGAACAGGTAACATCCAAATGCAAAAGGCAACATTTAGGATAAGCACAGCAGTTGCCTTAGTCGAGTTGGGCTGCCATGAGAGAACACCATAGACTGGGTGGCTTCAACAATAGACATCTTATTTTCTCACAGCTCTGGAGACTGGACGTCCAAGATCATGGTGCTGGCTGGTTTGGTTCCTGCTGAGTTCTCTCTCCCCGGCTTGCATCCACCTTCTGTCTGTGTCCGCACGTGGCAGAGAGAAAAAAAGAGTTCTCTAGTATCTTCTTATAAATCCCAATCCTATTGAATCAGGTTTCTGCTCTTATGACCTCATTTGACATTAATTACCTCTCTAAAACCTCACTCTCCTAACATATTCACTCTAGGGTTGGAGCTTCAACATAAGAATGTGAGGGTGGGAGACGCAAACAGTCCACAGCAGTAGTTACCCTCAGATGCCTCGCAGTGCCTCACTTGTGTGAAAGGATGGTACAGTGGGACGTCTCTTATTCTATTGTCTGTTTCTCTTGAAGACTGCACTATGTACAATAGGTGTCAAGACCCCAATTTAAAAAAGGGTGGTAGGCCAAGAATGTTTTCTGTTTGCATCTGCCTCTCACACATATCCAGATGGTGGGAAAGATGAAGAATCCATTCAGAAGGGGGTTTGTGAAGAAGGTGTGTGTGAGGGCTGTCCTAATTTCTCCTCTGCCTCGGCTAACCGAGATGAGCTTTAGAGAGCCTCCCAGTAGGTGTGACATGTGTCCCTTGGAATTAGGGAGGATTGCAGAAGCGGTACCTGGCTCACATTTGAGGACAGTCTGCAGGAAAGAGCCTGTGGCTGGGGGTGGGGGAGGGCTGTGCTGGTGGAAAGGAGAGAAAGCTGTGTTGAAGTGAGCTGTACCAAAGGCCAAACAAAAATATGCGTTTCCAAGGTCCCAGTATGGGTGCAGAGGGAGCGCCCAACCATGAAGCTGCTCAAAACACTCTCTAAGGAAGGGGGTGCCAAAGGGAGGCGTGCAGGGTGGGTGACCCCAGCTGAAGAAAAGATGTGAGCCACAGCCATGGGCTGGGGACTGTCACAAGCAGCCAGCCAAGGGAGAAAACTGTACCTTCACCAGAAAACTGCAGTCCCCAGTGGGAGGGGCTCCAAGGAGCCTAGAAGAGTGCCCATGACACAAGGAGGTGGGGCTCTGGCTGTGCACAGAGGGCTCCTGCCGCTCACAGCTGCACTTCTAGGACGGAAGACTCTTCTGCCCACCGCCGTGCTCCTCGAACGGGCCAAGGGCGGTAGGACAGTGGCGGAGGCGGGACAGGGACGAGAGGGCCGGCCAGGAGCACAGAGAGGAGAAGCAGTCTCCACAGGCTTCCCGGCCACAACCAGGCCCTGGCAGGGAAGGGCAAAATTCATGACCAAAGAGCTTGGAGTTTGATAAAAGATGGTGCCGGACCCTTTAATATCTGAAATGATCAGAATATTTTATGGGATCTGCAGGAAAGCAAAGGAATTTAAAAAGAATTTCACACTAAGTGGAGAAAAATACAGTTGCTTTCTGCTTGGACCCTACTAAGTCCAGTCACCCAGAAACTAAACAGCAGAGTCGCATGCAGGTCTGCTCACCTGCACGGCCAGTGGGGGCCATGCTCTGCTGTCACCATCTTGAAATTCTTAATAATTTTTAAAAAGATTTTATTTTTATTGATTTCAGAGAGAGAGAGAAAGAGATGGAGGAAGGAGCAGGAAGCATCAACTTGCAGTAGTTGCTTCTCTTACGTGTCTTGACTGAACAAGCCTGGGGCTTCCAACTGGCAACCTCGGGATTCCAGGTTGATGCTTTATCCTCTGCAGCACCACAGGTCAGGCAAAAATTCTTAATCATTTTTAACAAGGGATGCCACCTTTTTCTAGCAAATCACGCAGCTAGTCTTGGTGACATGTATGGCAGGGACATAGTCATGTGCCATGTGACCCCAAGGGGTGCAGTGGGATTAATCAGACAGAGGTAGAAATAGATTTTGCTCCATCTCAGATAGAGGCTTTTGTTGCTGTTTAACTCACGGCTGCACAAATTGGAATAGGTTATATAAATACCATATTTCCCCATATATAAGACGCACCCATTTTCGAAAAAATTGGGGTCTAAAAACTAGTGCATCTTACACAGTGGTTGTAGATTTTTTTAAACTTGCATTTCCCAGTTTTTCACGCTTGTTTTTGTGCCCATTGTTGAAGACAGTGATTCGTCATCAGACACAGATGAGGACAAGCTAATGGGTGGGAGTTTTGACAGTGATGAGGAGTTGTATGAATTTTATGATGAATAAAACTTGAGTTCAATAACTATGTAATACATTTTTTTTTCAAATTTTGGGCCCCAATATTAAGGTGCGTCTTATACATGGGGAAATACGGTAGGTAGAACTGGTCACCAGGATCCTAGCAGCAGAGGAGGCTACTTGGCAGGAATAGCAGAGACACAATTCAAGCTTTGGACTCTATGGCCTCCAAAATCCCTTCCAACCTTGGGATTATCTAATTCGTGAAGAAGAATTCATGAATCTTCTTCCAGGGGGCTACTTTACCCACTTCACCAAGAAATGACCTCATGAGAACTGAGACCAGGTAAGAGTATTTCCAAGTCCAGCCTGTAAGCTCTCCGTGGTTGGGAGTTTCACTGACTCCTTGGGTTTCGGTCCAAATCATGAGCTGTTGTTTTCCTTTATGAGAACATTATTGCCATTACTCACTGTATTTTTGATCATTCTAAGTTGGATTTTATTATGGCTGGCACACTACTGTGACTTCTTGCTTCTAAGAAAAAGGCCTGAAAAGTCTCAGAAAGCATCTTGGGCTTAAAGCCACTTTCATTAATCATCATTTTGACAATGAAGCCTAAACAAGCCTGATAAATATTGATTAAATTTAACATTAGAAATGTATGCATGTGTTTCGGTTACTGTTATCATTGTTATTATTATTATTATTCATGGGGGAGATGGTTTTAGGAGAAGAAAAACAAGTCGGCTGCTTCCTGAGACCTTCCACATATAACCTCTCAAACTGGAAGGCTCATTCATATTCTCTACTCCACCTCTATAGAATTAGTCTCTGAAGCCACAACTTGAGGACTCAAAACTCCACTACAAAGACCCACAATTAATGACAACTCTGAGGCCAGGAACCTACAGGAAATGGGAATCCTTGGCCATGCTTAGTAAACCCATTTGCCTACAGACTTACTTACTCCTCCTATGTATTGAAAAACTTTGAGCTTCTGTCATACTATATTTTGGCCTTGACCTTTCTAGCATGTAGCCTCCCTACAATGGGATCTGTGTGTCTCCACCCTCAGGACCGGCCCGCTAATTATAGCCATCCGTTAAACTGTCAGGGAAATCCCCAGCTCAATTATGTCTTTATCAGACTCTGGCTGCCAATGAGGTCAAGTTAGGCGTCAAATCTGACTTGCCCAGAATCCCTGTCATGTGCTGTTCCCCGCAGTCACTGGGCCTTTGTGACTAGGCAGGCTGGTCAGCCACCTGGGTTCCCCTAGCTAAGTTTCCTGTCCCACTGCACGGCCCAGACAGGGTGGAGCCAGGAGAGACAGAGAGTGGGGGTGGCTTACTGTAGGGCCTTCTCTCCGGCTTTCTCCTTGGGGGACTTTTGTGCACAGGACATATATGAAGTTATAAAGTCCTAAACTGGAAATGGAGACTCTCCTGAACAGGGAGGAATCCAGTGTCAGAGGAAAAATTTCTTCAGTTGGACCTTCTTTCAGAGATTATAGAATCAGAATTTTATCACTGCCAAAAAATTTAGTGATCATCTGTGTAACCCTTTATTTTACAGATTAGTGCTAATGTGGCCAAGGGCCTTGGGCTTAAGTTTTATTGCTGAGTCTGGTTTCCTTGAGTTTTAAGTGAATAAACATTTTAAGGTGAGCTCTACAACACTGAGAGAAACCCAGGGCTGTTCCTACATGGCCTCCGATTCTCTTGCTTCATGCAAGTGCAGTTTCTCTCTTATACAAGAGTCTAGCTTTTCCCAAGGACAGGTTATTTCTTCTCTATTCTTCACAGAAAATTAGAAGCCAAGAAAGAACTTTAAAGTGTTTGCTGAGTTAGTGCATGTTCTTTTTCCATATTTCCGTTTGAGTGTCTCCATATGCCTGTGTCTCCCAAGGTAGATTATAAACACTATGTGCAAATTAAAACAGAACCACCAAATTGTATTGCTAGTCCTACTGGCCCATTTAAAAGACGAGAGCCCTAAGATCCAGAGGAGTGAAGCTACTTTCACGGCTAACTCAGCTAGTGTGTGACTTAGACTCAGGTCCACTTACCGCTCCACATTCTTCCCATGACACCGAGGCACCTGCTTGTTACAATGCACTGACAGGTAAATGTTGAAGGGCACAAAGTGACGCCTGGTTCTGATGCAGTGAAAACGGGGCTCTTTTGTGGTGTCGAGAGAAAGGAATTTCAAACAACCTGCATGTGGAGAAGCTTAGGTGGTTGCAGTAAGATTTATTCAGAGTTGAAATAGAAGGTTGCTCACAGGTTGTCTGTCTCATTTCTGTCTGTCCTGCCAAGGAAAGAGTCCAGTCTTGTCTTCAGTAAACCCAGTGTAAAGATTAAAGTCCAGATAGTCTGTGCCATAGTTTAGTCCGTATGGAAGCTCAGTCCAGTCCAGGCGCTGCTTGAAGCCTGTGCCTGGGAGACTGTCTGGCTGCCAGCCCGCAGCATGGCTGCTGCTTGGAGATCCTGCAAATGAACAGGCAGGGCAAGCTTGTTTCCCAGCAGGAAGACAGAGAGAAGAGAAAAGGGCCAGAAGGGCCAGGTCTCCGTTAAGCCCACGTTTAAAATTTGGGGTTGGGAAGGGCTAGTTTTCCTTTAAGTCCACCTATCAGGTTCTTTAAAATTTCTGGAGCCTGTGTTAGTTTCTCCCACTAGCCAATCAAATCTTTCTTCTAAAGTGACAAGCCTCTATGGCCATCATTCTGGCCCTCACTGCATGTCTTACAGAAGAAGAGTTTCCCCTTTGCTTCCCTCAGCAACAGACCAGCAGTCTCTTGGGGAAATGTTTCCCAAACCTGAGTCTGAAGGGCTGAGGGCTCAAGGGACTAATTAGCCTGTGAATGCTTTTGTCTTCTAGCAAATTAAACTAAATGAGATGCTGCAGCCTCTACTGAAGCAGGCTTTCTGGGTTCTTGAGTATCATGCCCAGCTCCCCTTTGCTCTCTTTCCCCGTCCATACCTAGCTATCTGCCTATGTTAATAAAAGGAAACAAGAAGAGCAGATGAGGTGATTCAGCTCTTAACTGATACTATCACTGTTATTAATCCTACCTCAATGTGTGGAGCTGTTCGAGTTTACAAAGCAACAGTGTTAAGAGTGTCTTATATTAAGGTGACCAATCGTCCTCCTTTAGGGAGGCCAGTCCTTCTTTTGTAAGTTCCGTCCTCCCTTGAAAAGTGTCCTCCTACATGTCCTCCTCTTTGATACTGGAAGACTAATCTGTAAATGTCCATATTCGATCCATGCAGAGTCGATCCATTGCGTGTGATGTGACATATTTGTAATTGACATGACAATTCGTCCAGGATCAGTATCTAAATGAGTACTTTTTTCTTACAATTATTATTAAAAATTAATAGGCCTGTATGCATAATTACAACATAAAATATTACAAATGTTTTTATTATGCGTTTATCATATTATAGTGTATTATTGCTGCAATGAATAAAATGTTTCTTTTATTCACAATATTGTTTTCTTTGATTTATTTTTGTCCCCCTTTTCATTATAAAAACGTTGGTCACCTTACTTACATATTCTTCAGAAAAACAAAAGTCAAAGCCAAGGCTATGCCCCACTCGTGCACTTTTACTTACACAAGAGGACGAGTGTCATACGCATTGCTCTGCACTTTGCTTTTCTTTTACATAATAATATTACTTCGGGATCTTTCTGTGTCAGCACATGCTTTTTAAAAGGCACTTATGGTTGGATATACCATAACTTATTCAACCAGTCCCCCACTGATGGACAGTTAAGCTGCTTTCAGATTTCTGCTAAAAAATGCATATTTTTAACAATCTACCCTGGAGAGCTGTAAGTAACTAGCTTGAATGTCAGATCAGTATTTTGGAATCACCAATTGTTTTATTCCCTTATTTTAATAGATGATAAAACTGAATTCCAGAGAAGTTTGGGAACTTTAGTTATTAGCAAACCCAGAACCGGAACCTGTGCTCCTGAGTCCTCTCCCACTGTTCATCCACTGCCCCAGGCCACTTAAGGGCACGGGCAAGCTTGCTTTGGTTATTTGTAGAAATAATAACCACCCACAACCCCATCTCTGGGGACATCCAATACCTGGCAGCCTTCAAGGCCCAACTTATTCATCCAAAGATTCTCATTATGGTTTAAATTTTCCTAGCCCAAAGATCACTGAGTTAAACTTCCAGTTTCAGTAGATGAACCAAAGCGCCTTGAATAAAGACGTAATTCAATAAAACTTAATATTCTTATAAAACTGAATATTTTCTAGTTCCCCAATGAACTCCAAAACACACTAGATTTCTTCTGCAGATGATATAAAATGGGTTTTTACCTAAATTAACCCCATTATGCCTTTAAAAATACATTATTATTCAAATGTTTGCATTTCTTTTGCAAATGCACAGAATAAGCTTAGTGTTTCTAGGAAGAAAGGAGCTGGTGGAGGAAGTCATTGAGTAGGGAGTTTTAGGACCTTCATTCAAGAATCAGGAATAAAAAGCAGGTTGGTGGTAAGGTCACTAGTGGCCCTAGGCCAGGGGTCAGGAACCTATGGCTCACGAGCCAGATGTGGCTCTTTTGATGGCTGCATCTGGCTCGCAGACAAATCTTTAATAAAAAAAATAATAACGTTAAAAATATAAAACATTCTCATGTATTACAATCCATTCATTTTCTACCACTCATGTTCATGGTTGTGGGTGGCTGGAGCCAATCACAGCTGTTCTCTGGACAACACCAAATTTTTATTAAATAATGCGTAACATACACGGGTCGTTGTATGGCTCTCAAAGAAATACATTTTAAAATATGTGGCGTTCATGGCTCTCTCAGCCAAAAAGTTTCCCAATCCCTGCCCTAGGCAGTGGCTCCTTCTGCAAATGCCACATTAGGAATTCATCACAGAATGAGGCAAAGGGGTCCATTGGGATTAGGATTTAATAGGGGTGAGAATCTGAAAGTCACATTGACTTTCAGAGTACATGCTTTTTGCTTGTTTGTTGCGAAGAAATAAATAAAACGTTTTTATTGAATAGCAAATCCCAACATTTTTAGTTTGGCCTCAGTGATGAAAATAATGACAGCTGCCAAGCATGGCACACATGACTGCAGGACCATTCTTAGTGCATCTCTGGATCTCCATTGTATGCTTTGGAGCAGTGGTCCCCAACCCCCGGGCCGCAGACCGGTACGGATCCGAGCACCATTTGGTACCGGTCTGCAGAGAAAGAATAAATAACTTACATTATTTCTGTTTTATTTATATTTAAGTCTGAACAATGTTTTATTTTCAAAAAATGACCAGATTCCCTCTGTTACATCTGTCTAAGACTCACTCTTGACGTTTGTCTTAGTCACGTGATACATTTATCCGTCCCACCCTAAAGGCCGGTCTGTGAAAATATTTTCTGACATTAAACCGGTCCATGGCCCAAAAAAGGTTGGGGACCACTTCTTTAGAACAATCTAAAAGACAGAAGAGAAATACACAAAACTTTTGGACATCAATTTTTTGATGACTTCAATTACCACGTGCCCACAGGGTATGTTTCACCACAGTCTTAGTTTGGGGGCGATCTACCTACAGACACTGAGAACTTTTCTTTCTGTGCCACTTCCAATCCTACAGTGCCCACACCCCCACTCTCTGTTTATGCATGTCCTTAATCCTTAAAAGTGAAGATGATGTCGGGTAATTTGAAAACCTCAGCAAAATATCAGGACACCAATGGTGTTCCATCATTTCTTCCTGGCTGAGTACCCTTTTTTTCTCCACTTCCTTTAGCAGTTTTTATCTAACTTTGAGGTGCTGTTTCTTTGTTGTTGTTGTTTTTATTTGTCTTATTTAATTCTCTTTCCAATCTGTTGCTGTTTCCAACTTTCATCACTCCTTTATATTCCAACTGAGTTTGAAGATTGCTTACTCTCCTATGAGTCTAAAAAGGCAATTTGAGAAGAACAGGAATTCCACTGTACTCTGTATTTGCCTGTGTTAATTCTCAGATGTAAAGGAAAAAAAAGAATAGTAAGAATAAATTCTACATATGTCGTTATTGTGTACAACTACTTTCCCTCTATGCACATGGCCTTGACCTTATTATGTCTCTGGACTCAGAAACAAGAATTTCTACTGCAATCAAATAACTTCAGACACACTCAAAGGCCATGGAAATCATTGTTTTCTAACTCATTAGGAGCTCTCAGCTTGTTCTGTGGCTTTTTTTTTTAAACTGAAAGATTTTACCTCTATTCTTTCTCTTTGGGCAAAAAGATTCTACCTTTTTCTCTTAGCATTTGTTCATCTCTGCCTCTTAATAGAAAAACATGATATTCTGTTGCTTCACAGAGTCATTCATCTAGTTTCTTCCAATCAAAGCTATGACTTTCTAGTAATTAAACCTCAGTAAACATATAAACACCTTTCTGGATTTTCTTGCTTCTAGATCAGGGGTAGCAAACTCTTTTTTTTTTTTTTTTTGCAAAGGGTCAGAAAGTAAATATTTTAGGCTTTGCCAGCCATGTGGTCTGTCACAATTACTAAACTCTGCCCTTTTAGCATAAAAGGTGCCATAGAAAGAATGTAAACAAATGGACATGGCTGTATTTCAATAAAACTTTATTTGTAAAAACTGGCGGTGGACCGTAGTTTACCCCCCTGTTCTAGATGATGATGCTGAGGAGAGGGAGGGGACTATTGATGATCAACTACAACTAACATTGATTGCTTTCTCTGAGCAAAATACTGTACTAGGTATTCTATGAGTATTATCTTCATCACTCTATAGGTTACATACAGTTATTATACCCATTTTATAATGGAAGAAACTAAGCTTTAAAAAAGCTAAACAATGTTTCCACCATCAAACAACTAGTAAATGGCAGAGCCAGGAACTCAGATCTGACACAGAATCTCATACCTTCTATCATGAAGCATGCTATAAGGATACATGTCCACAGCTTTGTGGTCAATTTCTCCTACAACCTATTTCTAAATACACTGAGAAAGCTTCATAAAGTCACATAATTCAACTTTGATAGTAAGATTAAACATAATTTAATTTGCTTAATCCAAATTGAATTTGGGCTACTGAGATATTGAGTTGAACAAACATCTATTATGCCACTTACATGAGCCCCGAATTGCAATAACGATTTGCGGAAGAAATCACTACTACATTACATTACATTACATTACATTACATTACATTACATTACATTACATTATATTTGCCTTACCCCAGATACACTTAGAGTCACTTGGGGGGAGGTATCTTTCCTTCCCTTTCTTCTCTTAGAGTCCATCTTGGTTCAAGAAAGCAAGTTTGGGGCCTCCAGCTGGCATTGCTTAAGGAAGGCAACCAAAATTTATTTGCAGTTGTCTACAGCCAAAAATGTGTTTGCCTTTCAAACTTTTTATGATTAATGCTTTTGCATGGATTATTTTTGTTCTTTTTATTATACTGATATAAGCAGTTTCTAGGGAATTTCAAGTGATCTTACAAAAAATATCCTTCTCCCAAGATTTAAAGCCCCGAGTCCTGACAACCTTTCCCAGAATATCTTAATCAAGATGTTTACCACTAAATATTCAACACAAGCAAGCATCCCACACTGTCTAACCCCAGTGTCTCCAGTGGTCTTAAGAACAGAACCTCTTCTTTCAACCCCTCTCCTCTCACATAGCCACACTTGTTCAACCACAGGGCTTCTTCATGGTCTGGTGGGGTGGGCTCCTTACACAGCACAGAATCACCTAACACCCAGGACAATCTCCTCCTCTCAAAAAGCTAGTGACTCATATGAGTTTATACCTTTTTCAGTTCTAGGAAAGGTTCTCTCTGCTGTCATTCATAAAATTTCTTTTCTCCTTTATCTCCCCTCCTTACTCCAAATGAAATACCTTTGTAATTTCCTTCCCTTCCAAAGACATCTGTTTAATTGTTATTGTGCCTCGTTTGCACTAAATCCAAATGGAAAACAGCCTAGGGGGGTGTTGCTTTTCCCTGAAGGTCAAACCTCACACAGCTGTTCGTCATGAGCTATCTCAGCGCCCAGCAGCTGCCCAGGGTTTGCGTTATGTCAGTGATGTTTTCTAGCTGTAGAGCCCAGAGAGCTTGCTGTTCAGCCAAAAGAATCCCCAAGGGAAGAGAGTCAGCATGAAAGGCTGCACATTCTGTGCAGGGTTCCTGGGCACCTTCCTTGTATTACATTTCCCGTAGAGAAGCTAATCCAAACCTGTGCAGAGTCACCAAGTCAGCCCATAGCTGTTGAGGGGCCTCCGAATTCCCTGCTTCTTCAACATACAGAGCCCTGAGAACCCCAAGAATATACTAAAGACTTTCAAAGGGACTGAGATGTATATATTTCTGTTTACCAACCATTAGGAAAACAAGGGACAGTTTATATAACAGCGGTGGCTTGGAAAAGCATGGGATTCTAGTACTGAGACTCTTTTTAAATAGATGAAATGTGATGAGGAAAAAGGAGAGAAAGAAAACAGAGGAAGAAGAGATGAGAGTCTACATTTAGATGTTGAATTCTGTTTGGTAGAACAATACACGTACATATTCATGAGGCTGTAGCATGACTGCCATGCTAGCAACACCTTTGACCTTTCCCAGCCCACGTCAGCATTCCCAGTCATCAGAGAGCACCGCTTCAGCCATGTACATATACTCTTCACCTATGTCGGAGTCCCCCGCTGCCCCACCTGCACTGTAATACCTCAGAGACAGATAGAAGCCCATAAGACCCAGGATGTGCAGTTCTGAAGAGTCAAGAGAGGAGTGAGTGTGCCCAAGGTCAACTCCTTACAATGAATAAATTCGCTGGCCTCCCAGCTTCCTGGGAATGAATGACTCCAGATGCTTTGCAAGTCCAACAGAACTAAGCCCCTAATGTCCACAGTAGCAACATCAATGCAACATTCTTTTTTTTTTTAGACTTTATTTATTAATTTTTAGAAAGAGGAAAGAGAAAGAGAGAAAAAAAGAGAGAGGGGGGGGGAGAAGCAAGAAGCATCAACTCATAGTACTATATATAGTTGCTTCCTGTATCTGCTTGGACCGGGCAAGTCCAGGGTTTCGAACTGGCGAGCCAAGGTTGACACTTTATCTACTGCGCCACCACAGGTCAGGCACAAAATTCTTATGTTGGCTTCTTCTTGTTCTGTTTACCACTCTCGCTCATCCCCTATTTCTGCAACCTCCCAAATAAATGACCTGTGTAAGTTTCCTGTCTCGGGCTTTGCTTTTCCAGAAACTGAGTCTTTTCACAGCTGCCTGCCTAGAATAAGACATGCTTTGGATCAGCCATGGCAAAAATGCCTCCTGGTCCAGTAACACTGGGATAGAGCTGTTTAATGTTTGGGACTCGCAGTCAGGATTGGAAGAGCTGGGCTTCCCCAGGCCTCTGTTACATGTACTCATTCTTCACAGCTTGTTGCTCCTGAGAGGCATAGATAGAGAGATACTGCTTACGGGAGCAACTCATCTGTTATAACATACATGAGGAAATTCACCGTGTATAACCTATGTGCCTCTCCTGTGTGCCTTCCTTTTGATCTGTCAAGGATGTCCAGCTGCCAGGAGTTGCCAAAAGGAGTCAGAAATTATAATGGAGTGACAACAGCAAAATGACAGGCTAAGAAGCTCTGAGCCCTTGTTTCCTCATGAAGACACCACAAAACAACCAAAAATTGATTAAAATAACCTTGTATGAGCTATAGAGAAACAGTCAAAGGTCTACAGAAACCAAGCAAACACTCAATCAGAAAAAGGCCACATTCAAAACAATAGAAAGCTTTGTGATATTTGTGCTTGCCTTTGCCCTCCCTGTCCCCACCACGGCATGGTTTTGGTCTGCGGGAGGCGGCAGTTCCCAATTCACTTCCTTGAACTAAAGGGAGCAGAGCTGACCTTATTTGTAATGTTCTAACCTATCAGGGTGTTAGGTGGGACAAAGGTTGCAAGGTACAAGACATTCTTTCTAAATGCTATTCTTGCTAAATGTGAACTTGTAGCACAGTATTTTGCAGACCAGCCCTAAACAGGATTAGCTTGACAAGAACTCAAATGGATAAGTGCAGCCAACTTCAAAAAATAAATCAACATGTGACTGATCAAGTAGTGTATATAAGCAATGGCTAAGCCTCGCTGGAGGACAGAGCTTTGGTTATGAATCCCCTGTCTCCTTTACTTGCTGCAAGTAAATAAAACTACTTTGTAATAACCACACCTGATTCTTGAATAGAGCACTCCAAGAAGCAACCCCTTTGAGTTCAGTAACCTGGGTTTCTTGAAAGACTAGTCTCTGTTTCACCTGAGGCAGAGAGAAGCAATGAGCATTGCTCAGGAGAGCTTCACGGAAACCACAGACCTGCAGATGTTTGGGACAGGGATTACAGGTGAAGTCACACAAGACTCCAAGAAAAACCTGAGGTGAGACTCTTCGTACAATTAAAATATTTATAAGCAGCTGTGTACATGGGGTAATTGAAAAGCCACATACAGAAGCCCAGGTAAGACACAATCTCAGAGATAACCTGAGAAGACCTTAAAGATTTCTCCTTGGGTTGATCCAAAGGCTTAGAACAGCCCAGCTAATTATGTAAGGACTTACCCAGCACAAAGACAGTCTTCAAAGACTGGAGGAGGTAGTCATGTTTTGTTTGTTTGTTTTTTTCCCAAATGCTCAATCTTCAACAAGAGAAAATTATAAGCACATGAAGAAAGAGTAAAACAAGGAAAATAAGAAAAAGGCCCTGGCTGGTTGGCTCAGCGGTAGAGCGTTGGCCCAGTGTGTGGAAGTCCTGGATTTGATTACAAACCAGGGCACACAGGGGAAGCACCCATCTGCTTCTGCACCCTTCCCCCTCTTCTTCTTCTCTGTCTCTATCTTCCCCTCCTGCAGCTAAGGCTCCATTGGAGCAAAGTTAGCCTGGGTGCTGAGGATGGCTCCATGGCCTCCACCTCAGGTGCTAGAATGCCTCTGGTTGCAACAGAGCAATGTCTCAGATGGGCAGAGCATCACCCCCTAGTGGGCATACACGGTGAATCCTGGTCAGGCGCATGTGGGAGTCTGTCTCTCTGCCTTCCTGCTTCTCACTTCAGAAAAATACAAAAAAGAAAAATGAAAAATGCAGAAAACATCCATGAAGAAACACAAGCATGGAACACAAAAGACTTTAAAGCCATCATCTTTTTTTTCTGCAAGGTTGACCATTGAGAAAGTTACTAGTTCTTGGAGTGACTAATTAACTTCTAGAAAGAAACAGTTAAATAATGTATGTATAGGGGGTAGGGGTGGGAGGGTGTCTATGAGGATTTTCTTTGATCCTTAAAGTATTGAAAATAATATTGTTTTTAGACAATGCTCTATAAAGAAAAATAGTTATTAACTTCCTCCATTTTTTTCCTTATATTCTACGAGAGTAGGGGAGGCAGAGGGACAAACTCCAACATGTGCCTGGACCAGGATCCACCCAGCAAGTCCACTAGGGGGCGATGCTCTGCCCATCTGTGGCATTGCTCTATTGCTCAGCAACCCAGCTCTTCTTAGTGCTTCAGGTGGAGGTTATGGAGCCATACTCAGCACCTGGGGCCAACTCATTGTAATTGAGTCATGGCTGCAGGAGAGGAAGAAAGACAGAGAGAGAGAGAAATGAGAGGGGGAGGGGTATAGAAGCAGATGGGCACTTCTCCTGTGTGCCTTGACCGGGAATCAAACCTGGAACATCTACATGCCTGGCTGACACTCTATCACTGAGCCAACCAGCCAGGGCCTTTTTTCATTCATTTATTTACTACTGCCAGGTCCTGAGTTGGGCACAATGAAGAAGAGAGCCAACAGAGCTTTATGCCCTCATGCCCCTGGGAGTACCTGTTCATTCTCCTTTGCCTTGATAGAAAAGTTTGGCATTGTTACCTGATACATAAATTCCCTCTAAAACAAGCATGCTGGCTTCAAATTATTCTGTATAGGGAGTAAATGGCTGGAGGAGAAAATTTTAGATGCAGTTCTCCATCCTTACTTGGAATAATTAAAGTGAAAGAAAGTTTCTATTGGGGAAAAGCCTGATTTGTAGTGTGATTTCTAGAAAACTGTATTTTATTTATTTTAAGTGTATGTAATGGATTAATCATTAAAAGTATATGAATAGAGAACTTGCAGGATGTGTGATAAATAAGAATTTTATTGAGATATTTTTATAATTATAAAAATAATATCTACTTATAGAAAGTATTGAAAACACAGAAAAATACAAAGAAACAAAGTATATGATTCTAGTACTCAGAGGTAACTGCTTTTAAAACAGTTTCATGCTCCTTATCTATATGATTATTGGAAGCAATTGTGTTTTGGAATTCAGTACTTCTCAAATTTTAGTAAGGTTATCCAATGGTTGTACCAAATACTTGATTTGATTTGATATTGAGATATAATTGACATATAACATTATAGTAGTTTCAGATGAATAATATGATTTGATATATGTTTACATTGCAAAATGATCACCATGATAACTCTAGTTAACATCCATCACCATACATCTGTAGTTACATATATTTTCTTGTGATGAGTTTATACTATCTATTCTTTTAGTAACTTTCAAATATACAACATATTATTAAATATAGTGACCATGCTGTACATTAAATTCCAGAACTTATTTATTTTATACATGAAAGTTTGTACCTTTGGCCACCTTCACCCATTTAACCACACTTCAACCTGTGCCTCTGGCAACCACCAATCTGTTCTTTGTATCTATGAGAAATAATTGGTTTAAATATTTTCAAAGAACTAAAGAAAAACATGAACAAAAGACTAAGGGAAATAAAAAAAATAATATATGAATAAAATGAAAATCTCAACACAAAGATAGGAATTATATAAAAGAACCAAAAGAATTCAAGAGATTAAAAAATACAATAATTAAATTGAAAAAAATTAACTAGAGGAGTTCAAAAACAGACTTGAATAGGAATAAAAAAAGCAATAAAACTTAAGACAGGACATTTGTAATTATTGAGTCTAAGGAGCAGAATCAAAAAGAATAAAGAAAAGTGACCAGAGACTAAGGGACTTATTGAATACCATAAAATAGATCAATGAATGTACTATAGAAATCCCAGAAGTAGAACAGAGAATGAGTCAGAGAGCTAATTTGAAGAAATAATGGCTAAAAACTTCTCAAATTTAAAGAAAGGCGTGAATCTAAAAATTCAAGAAACTCAATGAATTCCAAATAGGACAAAACCAAAAAGACCCAAAATGAGATACACTGTAATCAAACTGTTGAGAGACAAAGACAAAGAAAGAATCTTGAAAGCATAAGAGAAAAGTCACTCATCATACAAGGGTTAAGTAAGACTATCAGAAAATTTCTCATCAGAAAACTTGGAAGCTGAAAGGCATTGGGATAGTACATTTAAAGTGCTAAAAAAAATCATCAAGTGAGAATTCTATACCCAGTAACACTGTCCTTCAAAATGAGGGAGAAATTAAGACATTCCCAAATAAGCAAAACCAAGGAAGTTCATTACCACTGGTTGTGCCCTACAAGAAATGCTAAAGGGAGTTTTTCAGGTTGAAATGTAACGAAGCTAAAAAGTAACTCAAAGTTCTATGAAGATATCTCTGTTAAAGGTAAATACATGGACAAATATAAAATCTAGTACTATTCTGATTTTGCTTTACAACCTCACTTTTTATTTTTGACAGGATTTACAAGACAATGCATAAAAATAATTATAAATCTATGTTAAGAGGAACACAATATATAAAGATGTAATTTCTGACCTCAATAACATAAATTTTGGGAGATGGAGTTATAAAAGAGTATAATAGATTTTGTATGTAACTGAAATCAGTTGGTATCAACTCAAAATAGATTGCTATAAATTTAAAATGGTTATATGTAACTGCCATGGTAATCACAAGAATAAAATATACACAAAAGGAAAAGAGAAGGGAAATAAAATATGTCTCTAGAAATAATCAATCAGATACAAAGGAAGACAATAATAGAAAAAATGAGGAACAGGAAAGCTATAAGACATACAGAAAACAAATAATAAAATGGCATTAATAGGCCCTGGCCGGTTGGCTCAGTGGTAGAGCGTCGGCCTGTCGTGCAGAAGTCCCGGGTTCGATTCCCGGCCAGGGCACACAGGAGAAGCGCCCATCTGCTTCTCCACCCCTCCCCCTCTCCTTCCTCTCTGTCTCTCTCTTCCCCTCCCACAGCCGAGGCTCCACTGGAGCAAGGATGGCCTGGGCGCTGGGGATGGCTCCTTGGCCTCTGCCCCAGGCGCTAGAGTGGCTCTGGTCGCAACAGAGCGACGCCCCGGAGGGGCAGAGCATTGCCCCCTGGTGGGCAGAGCGTCGCCCTCTGGTGGGCGTGCCGGGTGGATCCTGGTCGGGCGCATGCGGGAGTCTGTCTGACTGTCTCTCCCCGTTTCCGGCTTCGGAAAAATACAGAAAAAAAAAAAAAAGGCATTAATAAGTCCTTCCCTATTAACTAATTACTTTAAATATAAATGGTTTAAATTCTCCAATCAGAAGCCATAAATTGGCCCTGGCTGGTTGGTTCAGTGGATAGAGCATCAGCCTGGTGTATGGACATTCCGGGTTTGAATTCCAGCCATTTGCTTCTCTCCCCCTACTTTTCACCCTTCTCTCCTTTTCCCCTCCCACAGCCAGTGGCTTGATTGATTTAAGAGTCAGCCCTGGGCTCGAAGATAGCTCAGTTGGTTTGAGAATGTTAGCCTCAGGATCTAAAAATAGCTTGGTCGATTCAAGCATTGGTCCCTGATGGGGGTTGCCAGGTGGTCTCATTGGGGCACAAGCCAGAATCTGTCTCACTATCTCTCCTTCTTTCACTGAAAAAAAAAAGCTATAAATCAGCAGAATGGATAAAAAAGCATGATCCAAAATTCATAGAGATAAAACAATATTATAAAAATTCTGCATACTCTAAAGAAAAAAAAAAAAGCCTGATTCAACTCTATGATGCCTGCAAGAAACTCACTTTAGACCTGAGGACACACATAGGTTGAAAGTTAAAGATATTCCAATGGAAAAAGATATTTCAATGCAAATAGTAATCAGAAGAAGGCTGAGGTGGCTATACTAATACCACCAGATAAAATATACATTAAGTTGAAACTGTTACAAGAGACAAAGTAGGATGTAATATATTGATAAAAGGATCAATTGACATCAAGAAAGTGTTACAAATAGAAACATATATACATCAGGAATCAGAGCCCCAAAATATATGAAACAAATATTGACGGAATTGAAGGAAAATATAGAAAGCTCTACACTAATAGTAGGAGACTTCAATGCCAACTTTTTAATAATTGATAAGGCAATCAGCCAGAAGCTGAATAAGGAACAAATCTAGAAACCAATTAGATCTAAGAGACATATACAGAACACTCCACCCAACAAATTTTAAAAGATTGAAATCAAACCAAGTATCTTTGCCAACCACAATGGAATGAAACTAAAAATCAATAACAGAAGGAAATTGGGAAATCCACAAATATGTGGAAATTAAAGAACAATGGGTCAAAGAATAAATCACAAGGGAAATTGGAAAATACCTTGAGACAAATGAATATGGAAACACAACATACCAGAACTTATGGGATGCAGTGAAAGCAGTGTTTAGAGGGAAATTTATAGCTGCAAATACTTATATTTAAAAAGAGCTCAAGCCAACTAACAACCTAAGTATGTAGAAAAGAAAACTAATAACGGCTGACAGCTTAAGTTCCAATGTCTCAAAGAGACCATGATGATATGACCCACTCTGGTTTCAATGATCCCCTCAGTGTTTCAACATCTGTAGCTCCAAACTTTCTCCAGCCCACACTTGCAACATTTTGCGAGATATTTCCACATGAATGTCTGGTTCCACATGTCCAAAACTGAATTCTTCACCTTCTCCACAAGACTTGTTTTGTTTCCTATGGGTCAAATCTCAAACCAGAAACCCTTCTCGGATTCCTTCCTCTCCCTCACCATCCCCCTCCTCACATCAGATGGGGGACAAGGCCTCAGCTGCATCACTTCCATCTGTTCTATTTATTTCAAAATCTTTGTTCCCATTCTGGCCCTCAGGCCTTTTTCATATGGATATTGACATAGTTTCTAACTGAGTCACTGGCTTCCTGCTTCTTGCCTATGAGAGAACTGTTAAGAGCATGAATTCTAGAGCTGAAATCAAGATGAAATCTAGAGCTGAATCTTGGTTCTACTGATTGTTGAAGGTTTAAACTTGGACAAGTCACCTATCTTACCCATGCCTCAGTTTAGTCATCTGTAAAATGGGCAGTTTAGTCATCTGTAAAATGCCTCAGTGTAGTCATCTGTAAAGTTGTTCTTATAGTGAAATGGGTTGAAATGAGGAGGAGATGAATTGATTCATACAAATCAAAATTGTTGCTTGAATATAGCCAGTATTCAATAAAGCTGTCTTTCTATTCTGTAGTTCTGATGAAGTCATCCCATGATTAAAAATAGTGGTTTTTCCATTGCTTACAGAATAAAGTCTTG
The DNA here is from genome assembly GCF_036850995.1 of Saccopteryx leptura. Classification (NCBI taxonomy): domain Eukaryota; kingdom Metazoa; phylum Chordata; class Mammalia; order Chiroptera; family Emballonuridae; genus Saccopteryx; species Saccopteryx leptura. Next base: position 373,865,455 of record NC_089504.1, on the reverse strand, counting down.
GTTCTTTAAGCTCGAGTCTGTCTTTCTGGCTTTATTTCTCACCATGTTCCCAAGAGACACTATTGCTCCAGCCACACTGGTCTGTTTGATGTTCATAAAATATGTTCTGCACGTGTCCACCTCATGAGCTGTGCTCAGGTTGGTCTCTGTGCCTGTAATTTTTCTCCATCACTATCTGTCAGTTAATTTCCCCTCCTCTGTACCTATAATGTGTCCCTTTGTTAGGGAAATGACCACAATTTTCTGTCATGCAGTTAGTTGTGCATCCTAATCCTGCGTCTGCAGCCAGTCTTAAAGGCAGCTATCTTTTCCAATTTCTGTCAATCTGTTCCAAGACCCACAGTGTCTGCATATCCACACTTCATTTTCTACATTCACTGATTCTTACATTCAATATTCAGTGACTCTGGATGCTGAATCTACATGGACTTACTTTTCATTCCCCCAAGCCTGCATTCACAGGATGTGGACTGAGAGAGGAAAGAGGGATCAGTGATGACAATAAATCTTTCATAAAATGAGGTAGGACTTTCCTCTTTCCTCTTTACCGTTACACCTGACAAACCTTAAAGAGAGGAATAGCTTTGGAGGACTTTGACATTTATCACATCTAACCCTCTGTGTTGGGAAACACTGCTTTTGTCTCAAAAAATTGAGTGTGACCAAAGGAGCTGATATGGTTGGTGAAGTGTCTTGCTGCTCGTGGATTTTGGAAGTTGTCCTCTGGTTTGCATTAACATAATAGCACTCAGAGCAAAAAGAGAAACCTTACCAATCACTTTCAGCCCAGCTTCACGTTCCTAAAAAGCCAGATAGAATTAACTGGATTTATCTTGAATAAAACAAATTAAAAAAAGCAAACAAATAAAAAAAACAACAAAAAAATCCCCAGCATTGTATTCCTTTTTCTTTATCTCCCCAATTTCAAACCATTGTTGAGTATCTCTGTGGGTCAGACCCTGCCCCTGGCTTTGGAAATACTAAGATGAGTATCAGTTTACTGTCCTCAAGGGGATGTCAGCTTCATAATGGAGAAGTCAGGTTATTCCAAGAAACAGTTAACAAGCAATGAGTCTGACCACAGAGATATATATAAGATGTTGCAGGGACACAGAAGAGAAACTGGTAGACTGTTCTTAAGGGGTCAAGGCTGGTGTATAGGGAAGGTTCTAGAATAGGTAATGCTCCAACTGAGTCTTGAAGGATAAGTAGAGTTTAGTGGAGCAGAGGAATGGCATGTGAAGTAAAGGATGAACAGCGCCTGGGCTTGGCACTTTTTAAAGGAACATTAGCTGATTCCATATGACTCATTTTTATAACAGTTTCAAAAGCATTATTGCTACAACAGTCCTGTGAGGCAGGAAGCATGATCATGCCCATTCTACAGGTGAAGGACTTGAGGAGAAAAGAGATGGAGTGACTTACCCAAGGTTACATCACTACTCAGAGACTGCACTCACTGAGTTTCCAATCCAAGAGGAAGGGTATGGATATTAGCTCCCAATCCCATGCTCAAAGCAAAAAGAAATCTTCTGACACTTAAACCAAACAGCTCTGCTGAAACATTGCCTTTCCTCTTGGGAACCAAAACCGAACTCAGACCTGAAGTTACGTTTCTACCACCACTGCTCCCTGTCCCCATGCCTTCACAAGACGTGGTATCTTGTTTCTAAGGGGAAAAGAAATGCTTATAAACAAGACTGCAAAGGCATCTTAAGACAACAAATCACTCATAAAAAGGGGAACATTCTGATGAGTTAAGTGTAAATGAATCAGAAACATATGGATTCAATTTACTTTAAAAGGCCCAGTGGAGTTCTGAGTGAAGGGCAAAACCCATGGAGGAGATTGTATTTGGGGATATATCCAAACCCAGGGCCATTAGTTCTGGCCAGACCCAGAGCTCAGCTGGGATGGATCTCCAAGGAAACCAGCAGGATGAGAACCTCTGAAGAGTATAAGGGTCACTTTATCCCAAATCCTTCGGCCCAGACTTGGACATTTTCAAAGCAGCTTGCCTCCTAGAAGCACCTTTCCTGAACATCTCATTCTGGCCAAGGGCTGGGACACCAAGTGCAGCCAACAATTTCTCCTTAGAAATTCAACTTTGACAACCCCCGAAGGGTGTAGGGATTGAACAGAAACCTTTCCTCTTTCCCAAAGAGTCTTTCCCTTTGGATTGAACCCTTTGACTATGAATAATGTCCAGGCGATGGCCTTGGAAGATAAAATAATGACCATGGTTCTCTTTGGCAGCATCGGATGGGAAATGAATATGCACAGAAATATTGAACACATTCAGCTAAACAGGAAACAACATAAGAAAAAGAGAAAGATCCAGACTCATCAGTCTGGTTGGGTTACATCAGCCATGAAAATAAACACAGGCCAATAGGCCCAGAGCCCAAAGAGATCAGGCTGGTTTAATGGAAACCAGGCCACGGGCAGGTGTGCTTTGCTGGGCGTAAGCATACTGGGGGCTCTCCTGTGTTCTGTGCCATTTCCGGGGCCCCACGTGAGCTGAAAGGTCAACCATCAGGGAATTGGGGCTCAGGACCCCCTCAGGGTTTGCTGGGCTTCCATTTCTTGACCTACCCAAGCCCCCTCTTCTAGACAGAAACTCAGCCTGCTCTGTGTTGCTGATTTTTCTTTTTCACAATGGCGTTGCCATGGAAACAGGCCTTTCTCACCCACCACTGATGGAATCAAAGTTTGGGGAGGGGGGAGAACTAAGAAAACTGAGCAAGTGGAATCGTATTCTCCCCAAATGCTGTCTTAAATTGAAATCATCTGTTCTCCCAGTCCAGCCTTCCCAGTCCCCAGGCCACACCCAAGCAGCTGTGAGGGTGGGCGGGTCCCTTCCCCCCTGGCGACAGGGCGGACTGGCTGCAGTAAAGTGATACGCTGAGAAGAAATTCACTTTTGGGCTGCTTTTGTTCAGCTCCCCGGACCCCTGTCGGCAGCGTTCACACTCAGCATGGGCCTCGCTGGAAAGCATGGCCGGCCTCCGAGTCACCTCCCCCAGTGCCTTATGTACAGCAGGGGAAGCTCTGGGTGGGGCTGGTGGGCATTTTCTGTGGGCCCTGGAAGTCCCCATTGTCACTCCATCCCCACGACAGGCCCCCTCAACCCTTGTCGGTGCCTAAAATCAGTCTTCTTCGAGATTTTTTTTAGCTTAAGACTTTGATACTTAAGGCAAATAACTGAGGTGAGACCAGCTACCAGCACCTAAGCATGAAGAGAGGGTGGAGGAGGAGAGGGAGGCTGTGGCCACAGGGTGGCAGGGGTGGGGGACAGAAGCGGAGGACCTGGGAGTTTGGTTCGCTGCATGCACTTCCCAGGTCCCCATTCTCAGCCCTGGACACTGTTTTGGAACTGAAACAGAAAGGCTCTGGGGCCCTACAGGTCTCCGCTCCTCGCCATGATGCCAGCAGAGATGGGCATCGTCAGTGCCAGGTAAGGCAGATATGCTGAGAGGTTCCAGGGTGTCAGGCATGGCTGTAGACCCTGGGGCACACCAGCGGAAAGAACAAGTCTTTTCAGGGGAATTTGGGAGTAGTATGGAGCATGGGAGCCAGAAGAGACCGACGATGTCCCTGTCACCCGCTCCCGCACAGCTGGAGGGCAGAGCCCAGGACCACTCTAGCTCCAGATCCTTCTTCAACAGGTCCCGCCTTGGCAAGGATGACCCAGAGCTGTCCGAGGAAGTTCTTCAGATGCAGTGCTGAGCTCCTGGACTGCAGAGCCTGTGGGGCTGCCTGGGATGGATGGCTGGGCTGCTCACAGCCTTCCTAGGCCGTGCCTCAGTTTCCGAGAGCGTGCTGCACAGAGCAGGGAGGACAGCCCAGGAAAGCATGCTGTTTGGCAATGTTATTCCTTGCACAGATGGCAGGGACTTTGGCTGAATCTAGCCCAGCCTCCCAGGGGAGAGATGCTTCTTACCCTTTGCCTCAGCACCCAGAGTCTCCAAATCCACACGACTGAGTGGGTGCCTCTGCAGCTAGCGCCTTGCTGGCTGGGGTTCTCAACGGGCCATGGGTGGGTGGGAAGGTGACTAGGAAACGGATAGAGGGGAACAATGCGCTGAGGGTGCAAAGGAGGGGACAGGATTTGGTGGTGGGCTTGTTGCCCAGTGTAATTGTTTTCATCCTCAAAATGATTCCTAACAGCTGGGCCGCTGATCATCTTGCCTGTGTTCCATGGGCGGCTCAGGGCTGAGGAAGCCGAGGACTTGGCAGGGTTGCCGCAAGGCCAGTGCCTGTGCACGTGAGCTCAGCGTGGGGGACTGCGGGGAGGCTGGGTGCTTTGAGGCGGAAGGGGCTGGGGAGAGCTCGGGCTGAGCATGGGCTCCTTGGCCAGCACATGCTCCCCTCCACATGCTGCCCAGGATGGTCATGTCAGGCCCTTCCCTGGACACCTGACATGTGACAGAGCCTATGATTTCATGCCACTTAGGCCAGCTTTCTCAGGTGGCCAGCGCATTGGGCCATCAAGGCCAAGGGCAAACCCCAAATTCCCAAGGAGAACATGTAGTTTCTAGAGCTGTATTCCAGTCTGTGGCCCCAGGTGGCTGCTCCGAGTCTGACAGACCATCTGCCCAATGCTGGTGCCTGGTCACAAGAGGAGCTGAGCAGTGTAACCCAGGCCTTCTGGGCAACTGCGGTCCATCAACTGCAAAGAACTGCACATTTCTGCCCCCCTGGTGCGGAGCTCGGGAGAGCACTGTCGTCCTAGCTGACTGCTTCAGCGTAGAAGAGTTCTCGACATGTGTGTTTCTTCCTTTTGAGCTATCTTGGTCACATGATTTAAATAATTTAAAAACTCCTCAATTTGTAAAATAGTTGACAAATACCAGGGTGAAGTTAAGCACTAAAGATAAGAGAAAGCCCAAAACTAAGCAGCAGCCCACCTACAGTAGAATTCCATCTGAATTTCAGTTATTCATTCATCCAAGTCCTATTGTGTCCCTAAGAGCAAGAGCAAATGTACCTCTGTTCTATGACTCATCTCATTTAATCTTCAAAACAAAGTGGCCACTGTGATTATCTCCACTTATCAGATGAGCGTACTCTGAGGCACAGAGAGGGCATTTATTTGCCAAACTCACCAGGGTAAATGGCGGAGTGGGGATTTGAACCCAGGCAGTCTGGCTCCAGGCTGAGCTTTCCAGACTGCACCCTCTTGACCAGCGAGCCAGTCAGTCTCCTAAAAGCAAAATACTGTACCATGCAGATTTCAAGAGGGAATTCAGATACAGTTACTGCCCTTTGGGGAATTCACTATCACTAAGACGTAAGCAGTCTTTGCAGACAGGCCTGAGCAAGTCTCCTGCCAGGGCTGAATCCTTCAATCTCTGTATACGTCTTTGAGCCTTTGAATGTCAATGCTGCAGCTACACCATTACCGGGCCCCTCTCCCTTCCCTGCACATCAAATCCCCACAGACACTGAGCTCCTCCCTCCTGTGCCTCAACCTATTCTTCCAGACGGGCCAGCCACAGCGCCCTCCTTCCCAGACCACTATTCTGAAGTAACAGAAAGAATCAAGCAGTCCCTTGCCAAGCTGCATGACAAAGATGTTGTGTGCAGGCCAGAGGACACAGCTGAGTCGGGCCTGCTGCCCATGCTCTGGCCCCAGCCAAGTGTGAGCCAGGTCACACAGCAGAGTAATGGGACATGCTGCACCATCTGAGCCCACCCGGCCCGGCTCAGCCGGCAGGGTCACCCTCAGCCATCCATTTGGTGTTTTAGAGACTTTCTGACTACACCCACCTGTGAGTTTGGGGGCTGATGCTTGGTGTTTGTCCAGGAGCCAGTCCATCTGGAATGATCTGTTATAAGTTAGTAAAAGTCAAAGAGAGAATTTCATCAAGTGCTCCAACCAAGGTTGAGTCAAACAGGGCTAGGAGGAGCCCGATGCCACGGTGACAAGACGCACAGAGAGCCCACAGGCACAGGACTTTTTCCGGAACATTGGACTCACTAGTAAGGGCTACTAGAGGGCAACACAAGAGGTAGACCAGCTGAATCTCTGTCCTGGATGCGGGCGGCGGCCCGGGGCGGGGCATTATAAAACAGCTGCATTTTGGAGATAAGGAGTTGGAGATGTTCAGTCTCACTGTTTACTTCTTTCTGTCTCTGGAGCCAATGAGAGTCTTTCTAAGGGGCCAGTGTCTCTCGGCTTCTACAGAGGGCTCTTTGTTACAGCAATACCAGGGCACGGGGTGCAGCACCTTGGCTCTAGACTGAGGAAATGCTGCTTGGAAAATGCAGTGGTTTGAACAAGTTGGGGCATAATGTGCATGAAAAAGAGGCATGATAAATCAAAGATGACAGTAGGACACCCCTCTCCTTCCCGCAGTCTGGCTTGGTGTGGAAACCTCCCCGGGCTGAGTCTGTTCCAGGAGGGAGCCGGCCCGCCCTACGGCAAGGCTGTGCTGGCACGGCCCCTCCAGCACCCGGAACCTCCAGTGTGGGGGCTCCGGCGTGAAGGGCACTACATCCAGATATTCCCTCCCGCCCCTCTCAAGGAAAAGTCCAGATTCTGGGGAGCTGCTTGGGTTCTGGCAAGTTCCAGGACCTGGCCCAGCACACAGGCCTGGAGACAAGCACCTCACCAAAGGCTGCCCAGGAGGGCGGGACACAGATCATGGGCCATGTTGAAACCCAGGGGAGACAACCTGCCCCCAGTGCACATGGAATGCCTTCTCCCGAGGGCTCGGGGCTTCTCTCTGGAGTGGCCCTGAACAAGCTTAACCAACCTCCACACAGCAGGCAGGACGCTGGGCTCCAGAGTCAGCAACCCTAGGCATAGCGGAGAGACCCAAAACGGCAGTCCTGAATTACCCGAGTAACTTGATTATTGTTGTTGGTTGATGATTTTAGAGAGATAGAGGAAAGGGGAGAGAGAGAAGAACATTGATTTCTTGTTCCACTAAGTTGTATACTCATTGGTTGCTTCTTATATGTGTCCTGACAGGGGATCGAACCAGCAACCTACGGAGCTATTCAGCCAGGTACTGACTACCTGAGTAATTTTAGCTTCCCTTCTGAGCCATGCATCTTTCTCAGAGGTCAGGTTATACAATTCTCATTGCATTTAATTCCTGCTTCTTCAGACTGAAGACGGGAAATAAGAATTAAGACCTTATAGTACCTTCTAAACACGAACAAACCGATGCAAGGACAATATGGGTTTACCAAGATCACAGAAACGTGTACCAATTCACTGTTGGTAAAGCACTGTTTACCTAAGTTACCTAAGATGAAACACTCAAGTGAAAAAGTCCCCTGTCATTGTTTTTTAAAGGCAGCAAAGAAGAGAAAATTCTCGGAAACTTGTCTCGCCCACCCTACAGAAAGTCACATGTGAAAGGAACCCCCGAATTAAAAATGAGTGGTGTGGTTTTTTAAATAAAGTTGCTCCCTGTTTTGCAGAATCTCAAAGGGGCAGTGGGACTCGTGGAGGCACGGCTTCCCTCTGGTGCAGCTCTCAAGTCTGCAGCATGGCAGGCGGGATGGTGCACATGCTGCCTGTCTCCTTCCAGGGACGGGGGATGCATCCCCTCAAGGGACAGCTCATGCATTTCCGGACAGCTCTATAGTTTAGATAAATGTCCTCACATTAAGCCAAAGTTAATTTTCCTATAGCTTCCAGCCAGTATTGCAAACTGTATTTTCTGCAGTTATTGTAAACACCTCCACCCTTTCCCCCTAATACATCCTTCAGATCTTTGAAGATAACTGTAGCCTGCCATGCCCTCTCATGCCTTCTCTTCTTCAGTCTAGATTCATTGGTTTGTCAAACAACCCAACTTAACAAGCTGTTAGCTGCCTGGACCTATTCCATTTATAGGCAGTTTTTGGCAGGGTCATAGTTACTGCTGCTCCCCTTCTCCAGCCGCATCCAACCAAGCCGTCTACTGTGCCCCATGAGTTATGTTTATGGGCAAGCACCTCCTCCAACGGGTAACGTGGCTCAGCCTTCAAAGGATCGTGGGCAGAGTTAAATTCCAGGAGAGAATGACTTTCTTCAGAGGGATGAAAAGGACCGAATGCCCTGGGAGGAGAAGGAATATACCTGTCCTATGCATGGCTGTGACCCCAGTAACTGGCACAGGGCTGACACTCATCTCTTCTGATGCATGATCACGTGACAGCATGAAGGAAAGCAAGCTGGTAGCAGGTGAAGAGACAGAGAAACACTCTATAGATTGAAAATCTTTATCTCAGGTGTCCTGAACTCCCTGCCCCCATTCATCCCAAGTTCCTCCAAGTTCAACACTCCGGCTCGGAGGTCAAGTTCTGCCCACAGCCATGCACACCCCCCCCACCCTTCCTCACCCCACTCAGTTACTGTCACCTCTTCTTCTTCACACCCACACCGACCTCTTTCCCTTTCCTCTTCCTGCTCTCCCCCAGGTCACAATCCACAGCCTCATCTATGAAAGTCCCAGGAGCCTCCTCTAAGACCCAGATTCTGCAGACAGCCAAGCAAGAGGAAGAAACACTGTAGGAGACTTTGTATTGCTTTGAAGACACAAGCTTATATGTGTTGGCCTTGGGTTGATTTGGGAAGGACCCCAAACAAGGTTTCAGGCACAGAAATCCCTACCTGGAACTCTCTGGGCTGCGTCCATCTGCACAGAGACCTCTAGCAATGAGGCCTGGCTCAAAGGCCATTGATCTGTAAGTGGGAAGTTTCACATTTTATTTTTTCTATCTGGAGTAAAAAGAAAAAGGAACTCTGGCCACCAGTGATGTATAAAATCTGTGAGCCCCTGGACTGAGTCTGTCTACACACGGAAATAATTCCCAGGCCTCCCTTCTCCACCCCCACCTTTGGTGATAAACTCGAATAAAGTATTAACAACTGGCTTTACTCTTCTGAGAGATAAAGAATGACTTTCTTTAAAAGTCCTTTGTGCTCTGTTGCTGCCAAAGCCATTTGAACTGAAGTCTTTATGGACTTCCCTGCCTACAAAGCCTATTTCTCTGGGAGAGGCTCCCTCCATCACGTACTCTTGTAGGGAGCATCAGTCTGAAGCGGGGGTGCAGGAGCAGAAGGGGGTGCTTCATTCAGCAGGGCCAGCAGGGAACTTGCAGTTGGCTTTGGGCCTCATGTGTGCCCAGCTGGGAGGGCCTGACAGCACGGTGGATTGGGGACAGGCAGTTGGGAAGGCAGGGTGGAAAGGGTCCTTTCTGCCGGCAGCCTGAGGGTAAGTTGATTAGGGAGGTCAGGGACAGGTTCACAGAGATGGAGGGTGCTGGATAGGGTCTGAAATAGTCCCCTGCCCTTGTGGAAAGAGGCTGGCAAAGGGAAGGAAGGCTCACTGACAGCTGAGTTCTCTTCTATTCCCTTTTAAGTTTTTCAAGTCGCTGGAAGCCCTTGGGATGATGAAACCTTAATGGAGTAAGAAGTTGTGGAAGGAGGTGTGCAAAGGGTGGGGAGATGGAGAGAGCTGAGGGGGGGGGGGTGGGAGGAAAAAGAATGGAGAGAGCACAAGGTTGAGAACAAGGAGTAAGAGGACTAGGAGAGGAGGGGGAAAGAGAGAGAGCGAAGGAGAGTGAGGAAAGACATAAAACAATGTGGTTTTTTTTTTTTTTATTAAATGAGAGGCAGGGAGGTAAAGAGACAGACTTCCACATGCACCTGACCGAGATCCACCAGCAAGCCCCCTACCCAGGGATGCTTTGCCCATCTGGAGTCACTGCTCCATTGCTTAGCAACCAAGCTATTTTAGAGGCTAAGGCAGGCCATGGAGCCATCCTCAGTGTGGGCGGCCAACTTTACTCTAACTATTGGAGCCATGGCTGCCGGAGGGGAAGAGAGAGAGCGAAAGGGGAGGGGTGCAGAAGCAAATGGTCAATTTTCCTATGTGCCCTGACTGGAAATTGAACCTGGGACTTCCACATGCCAGGTGATGCTGTACTGCTGAGCTAACCCGTCAGTACTAAAACAATGTTTTGAGGGGAGAAAGCTTAAAACAAGAATAAATGAAAAAGAAGAGACTGATTTCCCTCTTTTTAAAGGCTGAATGCTATCCTTTTGTATGTATATACCACTTTTTCTTTTCTTTTTCTTTCTTTTATTTTTTTTAAATATTGATTGATTTTTAGAGAGAGAGGAAGGGAGAAAGAGAGAGAGAGAGAAACATCAATTTGTTGTTCCACTTATTTACGTCATCACTGGTTGATTCTTGTGTGTGCCCTGCCCGGGGATTGAATGCACAACCTTGGAGTATCAGGATGACATTCTAACCAACTAAGCTTGCCACTTTGTCTTCATCCACTCAGCTGTTGGTGAACATCAGGTACCATTTGCAACAACACAGATGAACCTGGAAGACATTATTCTGATGGCATAAATCCGTCACAGAAAGACACATATTGCATGATTCCACTCTCATGAGGTCTCTAAAATTGTCAAACTCACAGAAGCAGAGAGTAGAACAGCAGTTACCAGAGTGGGGGGGTTATTGTTCAGTTGGTGGAAAGTTTCAGTTCTGCAAGATGAATTCGTTCTGGAGACCTACTGTATACAGATAGCACAGGGCTTAGAGCCAGCAACAGTGTATTGTACGCTTCAAATGTGTTAAGGGTAGAGATTATGTTGTGTTCTCATGACATACACACAAAATAAACAAACCAAGGGACACAAGGAAACTTTCGAGGTGACAGATGTGTCTGCTACTTTGATACTGTGGTGCGGGTGTCAGTGGTGTATTCATATATCCAAATTCATCACACTGTATACATCACATATGTACAGTTTATTGCACATCAATTTACCTCAGTAAAATTGTTTTAAAAAAGAAAAAGAAGAAAAGGACCATAATTAGGGAAGGCAGGCCGAGGTTTTGAGAGAAAGGTTAAAAATCTGCAGGTCTTCCTGAATCTATGAAGTTCAGACACATTCCTGGATGTACTTTTTCTAAATCACAGACCATCTCCCCCCCCTACACACACACCTTTTTGGTTTTGGTTGCCAGAGAATTTACAGTTAAATTTATTGCCTAAGTTTTGTGATCTGTTCATATTTGATGACTGGGACATTTACCTCTGCTTCTTTGAGAGTCCTGTGAGTTTTACCCTCAGACATCACCCTTCTCCTCATTGCAGGCCCTCAGCCAGCCAGACACTCTCAAATTTTGAATAAAGGGCAACACACACAGTCAGAGAACCAAGAAAGGAAGTCTTCCAAACCATCTCATCTCAGGAGGAGAATAAGTATGTCCCAGGAAAGCAAGATACACTTTGCAAAGGATGGACCCAGGAGAAGAGAAAGGCTTGGGAAAGGTGGAGGATCTCGTGGGAGCCGTTTTCCAGACATGCAGCAACAAGAAAGATCAGTAAAACAGTCAGGATTTTTGCAGTTGACTTATTACTTTGACTTATTTTTAATTACCAAATATTTTTAGTTGGTAGCACAAGAACATGGTATAAATTCCCAAAGGTCCCAAAGGTACTGAGTGAGAAGACAATCTTGTCTTTCAACTACCATCCCTCCCCTTCTGCTCCCAGACAAATGCTGACACAGTCTTTATGTATAAAGGGAGATGGTAAGGATTTCTAAGAGGCTTGACAGAGGACACTGGCCCATCTGGAGATGGGGTTAGAAAAGTTCCTCTGTGGAGATGATGCTTGAACTGAGAGGTGAAGGACAAATAGGAGTTTGCTAGTGAAAAAAGGAATTGCATGTGCTAAGGCCCTGGGGTCAGTGAAGGTACAGCACTTTTGATGAAATGGCAAGAAAGTAGGGTGTCCCATTTGCAGAGGTGAAGGATGGGAGGAAAAGAAGCGGGACAGTGGCAGAGCTGAGCAAAGCTATAATAGAATTGAGATCTTTATATATGTGACATTGATGAGGACAGAGCAGTTAGATTATATGAGAAACCTTGAGTGTCCTGCCTCACATCTGTTTAGTTTCTCCTTTGAGTCCAGCCATGGCTATGGTGGACATTCCCACATGGGCTTCACCTTCCCTCACACCAACAGCCCCAACTTCAAGTATAGGACTTCTCCTATAACTCCAATGCCAGGTAAAACTCTAAATGCACATGCAGGAATGATTTGGAGGGCAGGGCAATCATGCTTCCAAAAGCAAGACGCAGCCCATGGAGAACAAGAGCTGAGAGATAAATGCTCCCCTGGGGCAATCTACAGAGTTCCAGGTGAGACCTAGGTGCCCACATTAGTGACCTCACTTATACAGTCTTACCTTGACTTTCCTTCTCCCACTCTGCCTGTACCCCACTCCTAAATAAGCAACCATCACAGAAGTCCTTGTACATGCTACTTTCTGAGTGGATCCTAGTGTAAATGGAGCCAGTTGCAGTTGGCAAGGTAAGAAATGATCGGAGCTTGGTCTAGGGTGGTGGCTGTAGGAATGGACAGACTTGAAAGAAATTTGTAAGATGACGTCAGGAGTCTGATGCAGCCACCAGTCTCTTTTATATTCCCTTTGACATTCATAACAGCCGGTCCAGACTCACAGCTGTGGGAGGTCCAGGATGGAGGAGGTACATTGACGTGCTGCAAACCTGTTACAGCTGTGCAAGTGACCACCACATATGGAGGAAGAACACAACAACCATTGCCAAACTAAGGTTGCAGGAGATGGAGACGTGTTCCCAGGCAGTCCTTAATTTAGTTGAATCTGAAATGGGCCTTTGGCATATATCCCTGGCGCACATGTCTCCTTTAGTAAGAGCATGTGGCCAGGGCCATTGTAGTTGAGACAGAAGTTACAGTGTCAATGGGGGAGGGACGGGAGGAGCAGTGATAGTTGTTAACGGAGCCATCACTGTGAGGGAGATATTAGTGCTCCAATTTTGCAGATGAAAAAATGGAGACTCAGAGAGGAAAATGTCATTTTCCTAGGATCACCTGAATAGTAAATGCTTAGAGTAGGAACTCACACCTTGCTCCAAATTGCTCCAAAGACCACGCTCTCAACAACGATCTCCAGATAGCCCCCTTTTGAGTTCCCCTCTGCTCCAAAGCCGAGGGAGAGCCTGGGAGAGCCGCCACCTCCGTCGATGCTGGATTCGGAGATTAGCTGGTTGTCAGTTAGCCTGTTACTCAGTGGATGAGTCCAGATGACGCTTGATGGAAGTGGAGAATGGAGGTGACAGAGTGTGGTCTTCGCAGGCTGGATGGTCTAGAGCAGTGGTCCCCAGGCTTTTCTGGGCCACGAACCCGTTTAATGTCAGAAAATATTTTCATGGACTGGCCTTTAGGGTGGGATGGATAAATGCACAAAATAAAATTATGCGACTGGCGTAAAAACTGTGGTATTTTTAAATATAATTGTCAAACTTCTGAGACAAGCGTCAAGAGTGAGCCTTAGACGGATGTAACAGAGAGAATCTGGTCATTTTTAAAAAACAAAACATAGTTCAGACTTAAATATAAGTAAAACGGAAATAATGTAAGTTATTTATTCTTTCTCTGTGGACCGGTACCAAATGGCCCACGGACCGGTACTGGTCCGCAGCCCGGGGGTTGGGGACCACTGGTCTAGAGCACCATTTTTCAACCCCGGTCCATGGACTGGTCCACCAGAAATTTCCTGCCGGTCCACAAAGAGTTAACCACCCTGATGTATGAAAACTATAGACCCAATGACCTTAGTCAAATTTGTTATGCTCAAGATGATTTCTGTCTTAGTGGTCCCCAAAATAATTCTCTTACTTTCCCTGCCCCCAAGTGAAAAAAGGTTGAACACCACTGGTGTTGAGGAAACGCTGGATGCCCCTTGCTGATTTATTTAACAAACAACTCTCTCAAGTCATTTGACCCTTATATCAACTTCGTGTATCAGTTCTGCTATTATCCTTTTCTTTTATAGATGAGGAAACTGAAGCAAAATGCAGTGGCTTAATAACTGACCTAGGGAGACACAGTTAGTAGTAGCAGAACCTGGGTTTCAGCCCAGGAACCCCGGATCAGTTCCTTCACCAGTTTACACCACAAATGCTTTGAGGTGCTTGCTCCACATCCATGTTCACTTAGGCACTGTGGGATTGGAGGCTGGGCAAAAGACCAAAGTGGAGCAACTTGAATTCAGTCCTCAAACAATCTATTCTCCCATAGATGTTAAGTATTTTCATAAATAATCATGAGAAAATGTAGCAAGTGACAAGTACCTAATAAAAAATACTGATAAAATGCTACAGTGATTCAAAACAGGAGGGGGATTCCAACATGGGGAGTGCAGAGTGATGACGCATCAGTTCGTTTCACTGCATAATAAACAGCTCCATGATTGAGTGGCTCGGAGGACTCCTAATTATTACTCTCCCAGTTGTGTGGTGGATCTGGTAGCTATTCTGTTTGGGGCAGGCCCAGTAGTGTAGCATGCTCTAGGATGGTCTCGTTCACCTATCTAGGATGTCTTGGACAGATGGGACCTGACCCCATATGACCTTTTGTCCCCCAGATGTATAGTCTAGTGGAGCCCAACTCTCCAGGTGGAAAAAAAGGCTTTTATCAGCAGGAGGGAGAGAAAACCCTGATTCACATACAGTGTTCTAGCCCCTTCTTCTGTCACATTTGCTAGTGTTTCCTTCACCAAAACAAACCATGAGGCCTAACCCAACATTCCAGGGGTGAAGAAATAGACTCCACATTTTGATGGGAGAGCTGCAGTATCACATTGCAACATGACATGCTTAGAGGGAGGAAAGACGTATGGTCTTCCCCATTCCCCCAGTTGGTCAGGATCAGGGAAAAACCTTACAGAAGGGATGGGCCTTGAAAGATGGCTGAGATAGAGGCATGTGGCAGATTTCCCATATGTGGGAAAAAAATCCCCCACAGAGTTGAGAGAGCTGAGGTCCACAAGGACCAGCAAGCGCTTCATTTGGGCTGGAAGGAAAGTTGGAAAAATCATTTGGAACTGAATCGTGGATAGGATGGGGTGATGTCTTTAAGATCTTGGATGGTACCCAATGGCTTATGTAGAGGTTGATCTCTGCTTAGCAGGGCACAGCCTGCTAAGAGAGCCAGCTCCACCCGCACACCTGGTGGCCATGGCAGCACATTTCTCTCATTCCTGAAGTGCCTTCACCACCTGGACCTGAAGGGCAGGCAAAGGACTTATGCTAGCTGGTCTACAGGCTGTCAAAGCTCTACAGTGGCTGGTCCTGAAAAGGTGAGCTGGGTGCTAAATGGGAGGCGGGGCTTCTGGGGGACTGAGGCAGTCTCGGAAGAGGTGAAATGAAGGGTGTGTTGAGTTTAAGTTAAAGCTGGAGCATCTAAAGCTACGTTCAAATTGATGTTATAAAAGCTGAGGGTGAGGAAGCCAGCTGGTAGAGAAAGGAAAAGGAGCCCACAAAAAGAGAGAAACAGGCACAGAGGGAGAAGAAAGACAATTCCTTGAAGCAGTCTCAGGTCCTGATGACATTCTCTTCCATGTGTAGGTTTACGAGTATCACTTTTCTTCTCTTGCATCAGGTGATGGGCAGTCTGTCTCTGAATCAGGTGGTGGGTGGTTCTCTCCCTTGCTGGTTAGAACATTGAGCTCCCTTGGTTTAAACATTGCATAGAATAAAATTTCAAAAAGAAGCAAGTCAACCCTAAATGGGGTGGGTATACTGAAATGGAGTTGTTTTTAAAATGAGCTATTCTTTCTCTACCTCTCCTAACTAGCAACTAGACATACCATAAAGTGAAAATAAATCATGGTATTTTCAGAAAAACCTGTGATGAGGTGAAGTCTTACAAACTTAAGAAATGCTAGTTTGAAGTCTATTTATTTCTTTCAAATGTTTCATTAGTTCTCATCCTTATTGGTGAAGAAGCCAGCAACCATTCCATTGTGCATTATTCCTTTTGGGAACATTGACCAAGAACATCTCAGCAGGGGCACAGGAAAAATATATTTCCCTGGAAACCAGCAGTAACACCATAGTCATAGTTCTTTCTAGCCATTTTATTATATTAAAATCCAATTAGTCTGCTTTTGTGACACCTCTTTGGTTGTTAACAAGGGCCAGTCTAGCTGCCAGAGCACAGGATGACACTGATACAATGTGATGTGTCAGCCACTTGTGTTTCTTTTTTATGACATCAACTTTTATAACTTTGTAGTCAGCTCACTGACAGACTATAAAACCTGGCTTATTAGAAACAGATATATTAAGCATGAGATATCACTTGTCAGAGACTAATCCAGCCTCTCCAGGACATGAGTTCATCTGCAGAGAGAAAGCCATAGGGAAATTTAAGCTTGTATAAGCACCTGTCCTGGGTGCCCTTAGATGCTACTCCTTGTGAAAAGCACTGACTAAGTCCTAGTAGAATTTGTGTGACAGGGACAACCTGCCTGCTTATGAATCTTATTCCAGTAGAATTCAGAGTCCACGAATGCAGCCAAATGCTTCTGTCAAAAGCAGTTCCAGACTATTTGTGGCAACCAAAATGTCTCCTCTTTTGGGAGTTCAGAATGCTGGCATCAGGAACCAGCTTCCACTTCAAAGAAAGTGAGTTCAAACCAGATGCCTCTTTGGCCTTGAGCATCAGTGGGAGGAGTCTCCCACATGCCCAGTTTTCATGCATATTCAACTTGACCCTGGCTCTTTTTTTACCTTTACTGCATGCTCAGAAACCAGTTCTATTCCCAAACTGTCCTTCTTATGCACAAGTGGGACTGTGGGGTCTGTGGTTGGAAAGGGCTTGGGGAGTCTTTCTGTTGCTTCAGCTTTGTTCTCTTTTGGGTGTGTCTTGGTTTTATGCATGACTCTCATCCCTCAATATCCAGGCATTTAGCTGCAGCAGGGAAGAGACTCAGCAAAGTTTCATGATGCAGGCACCGCTGGAAAACATGTCTCCGTGGCAACCTCAGGGTGACCTCACCCAACAACGTTCAGATGTTACTGACCACAGAAACATTTTTTAAAAATGCAGAGCAAGTATCAGCTATGTGTACATAGCCCAAATGGTCTTTTGTTTGCTTGTTTTTGATGTTATAGCCCTCTGTTCAGAGTTATTGGGATAACGTCACATGTTTGGGGAGCATGTTGTTTACAGACAGCATTTTCCTCCATGCCTCTGTCGCTGCACAGAGATTTCTTTCTTACAAAAATAAGAGGGATTCTTATAGGAAGCCAGTGCATTATTCTTCTCTGTTCTCATTGCTGCCTGTTGCCAAAGAAATGTTTTCATGTTTTGAATCCAGAATTCATATTCTCTTGCAAGATCTGGTGCACTTACAACTTGATCAAGATTGTACGTGGGAAACCCAGGTGCTTTGGGTGGGAGTGGGAGTGACCGCTGCTGTGGTGACCTTTTACCCCTCCAGACTGGGATCATTAGCTCAGGGCACAAGTGTGGCTAGCAATTCTCCATTCCCAGTAGCCTGCTGGTGATGAGCATTATTGAGAATGACGTCTTCTGTCTCTCTGCAGCTCCCCAAAGAGCTAACCTAATTGTTGAGAAACTTTGGAGAAAAAAGATTTCTCTGGATCAGTGGTTCTCAACATGGGGGAGAGGAGGGATATCATCATTTAGCGATGCCTGGACATCTTCTGGTTATCACAACTGGGAGAAGGCTGCTAGTGGCACTTGTGTTTAGGGGCAGGGATGTGGCTAAACATCCTACAATGCACAGGACAACCCTCCCCTCAACAATGAATGATCAAGTTCAAAATGTCACTCATGATGGGGTTGAGAAACCCTGCTCTACCTAATCAAAGTGGAAACCCAGCAAGGTAAGTATTCATAGCAATTCAGATATCTGGGTCTCTAGGATTATTAATGGAAGAATGGGCAATGGATTATTTATTGACTGTGTGAATAAGTGCCTCTAAGTGGATTCACTAGAGAACTCCCGCACACAGAAGTACAGGCTTGTGACTGGGAGAGTTGGCAGTGGATGCTAACCCTTCTGGAAAGCCTTTTCTTCTCTGAATTATGACTGCAGTCCATGGTGTCTCACACAGCCTCTTCATTGTTAAAATTCCTTTCTGCACAATTCATATGAGCATAAATCCTTCCTCTACAGTCTAACCAATTAGACTTAAAGAAAAGTAGATCCATCATTTAAAAGCAATGTTTACTTCTGATCTCTCTCTCTCTCTCGACAGGTGGAAACAGGGGAATAGATATAATGGCTATCAGGAGGTCATCTCGTGGCCACATCTGTAACCTACTGTTTATAGTTAATTGACATTTCTTTGCTATCACTAGTCTTCTAGGCACATGTCCTAGAATCATTACCTAGAATGTGACTTGTGTGCTGTATAGATAGAGCCAAAGTTTTTATGTTTTTCTCCCTGAAGGACATAGGAGGCGGCATGAGAGTAAGTTTAGCTCCTCAGCACGTGAGCCAGAAACACAGATCGCACCAGACACATTCTCAGACCAAATCAGCCCGGTTTCCACCACTGGCTTTCTCACCAGGACCATTTCTCTTCCAAAGCACGAGTGGCTGAGTTATCAAGGCAAACTTAGGTCAACATAACAAATATGCAGACCCTCTGAGTGACACACCCATTTGCTCACCGCCACAGGGAAGGATGATGTAAGGCTAAGGGAAGCAACTGGCTTACTGGACTCCCACTCAAGACAAGAGCGAGCTGGGCAAAGTGCTCACCGTTTAGGGGTCCACGTCAACAAGATGGCGGTTCTCTGAGAACCACCATTGGAGAAGGTGATGCAAAGTACTGATTTTCAACTGGTGTCCCACAAGAACATTTAACACATGCAATACCTGACTATTTAGTCAGCGGCATAACCTCTTTTCTATTGGATTGTAAAATTTAAAAAAACAGCGAAAGTCAACACAGCAATAGCTATTGCTGTGAATGAATCAAAATTATACCAATATTTTTGTCAGGTCGGCAAAAAATATATATATTCTTGGTGTGCCACAGAATTTTAGTAACTAATTTATGTGTGCCATGAAATGAAAAGGTTGGAAATCACCAATCTAGCATGTTCTACAGAGTTTCTGCTCCCGTTCCTCACGTCGTTACAATTCGGGAAACCTTTAAGGTGTTAAAGCGAAGGAAACATTTTGGAAGCTGATAGATGCATTCACCAGCTAGGCATGTACGCACAGGAAGGTGATCTGGCAAGCTGCAGCAGCTGAACTCCGCCTCACAGTAGAAATTTTAAAAAATCACAGTAATGGACTTTAAATTACAATGACTCATCATGCCAGATTACCTCTGGGGATGAGGTCTATCCTGTGGAGGCAACGCAGGAAAGCCCCTCAGCACTAGTATTTGGCCGCCACACCTGAAGTGAGCAGTGGCCTTCCTGGGGAGCCAGAAGCTTCCATGACCCACTGATGTTTGGGGCAGAATCTGGGCCTGGAAGACCTGCCCCCTTTCAGTGACCTCATGTTCTCACTTCCTAAGACCAAACTTGATTATTTTGTCTCATCACTTGAGCAGAGATTGTTTCTTGATCCCACTATGGCCCAAACAGCAGGATCTCCCCGGGGTCCCCTCTGGCGACAGCCACTTCCTGCAGAAAGACCTTCTTGGGCCACTTTACCTTGTAGGGAGCTGAGATGGGGCTGGCCCCTGGTGCTGTGCGGCCTTCTCCCCAGGGAGGGCGCCAGGATAGGGGCCTCATCACCCAGGCTCCTCACTCCTCATCTGAACTGTTGCCACCCCATCGGGTCACTCTGCAGCCTGGGTCGTGAAGAATAGAGCCCCTTTTAACAGAGGGAAACTCTTCTTGCATTTCCTGGCAGAGCCTGTCAGCAAGTTTGCTGCGCGAGGCCCTGGAGGAGCCCAGCCGGCCCTTCTGTTTAGGGAAGCCAGCAAATCCTTACAGATGTTTTTCTGAGAGCCGTTCTGAACAGAGCTCTGGGAATTGGCCCTGCCTGGTATCACATAGCGTGGGGGGAGGGTGGGAATTCTCCTCTGGGAGCAGGAACTATATTACATGACATCAAAACGTAAGTGTGTTCTTTTCAGATTAGGCAATGTTTTTGCCTTCTATTTCTCTTTACTTAACTTGACCCTTGGTTTCTTTTTCCTCCACCTTCCCTGGCTCCAAAGTCCGCAATGGTTCAGCAGGGTCTACCGGGTTGACGGCGAGCGCTCGAGTGGCATGGTTTCCACCATCTCCTCTCCAAACTCATCTAAGTCTCACCGAGGGCTTTCCTTCCCTCGTTTTCTTATCTGATGCAGAAATCCTACTTCATTTAGATGTTCAGATCTCAAACCTCCTACTTCCAACCCAGGAGCACGCCCATGACTGCCGTTACTGCCTGATTCCTCCGCTGGCGGCCAGCAGCCTCGGCCTCCGCTCCCACTCTGTCTTCCTTCCTCAGCAGTCCTCCTTCCCGACCAGTATCTGCCTGTAGACCAGCATCTGATGTGCTTTAAGGGACAAAACAGACTTCTGACTCTTAGTCTCTCTTTGATAGTCTGTAAGGCATTTCATTTCATAATGTTGAATGAAAGTTTAAATGCAAGAACCCCTGGGAGAGGAATACCAAACTGAACTCATAGTGAGATGTGAATGGTTCATGGTCTCAACTCCAAGGAGATTTTGTTTGTGTAGGTTTGCATGTCTGTCTGGGTTTAGCTTGAATTTCTGTTGGAAGAGGGGTTGAGGATACCAGAAAAGGAAAGGTCAATGGAAATTCAAGTCTTATTTCTTTTATTTTTCTTTTTTTTTTCTATCCAGTGAGAGGAGGGGAGGCAGAGACAGACTCCCGCATGCACTGTGACTGGGATCCACCCCACAAGCCCAGTAGGGGGTGATGCTCTGCACATATGAGGCATTGCTCCATTGCTCAGTGACCCTGCTCTTCTTAGCACCTGAGGCAGAGGTCATGGAGCCATCCCCAGTGCCTGGGGCCAACTCACTCCAATTGAGCCATGGCTGTAGGATGGGGAGAGAGAGAGAGAGAAAGAGAGAAGCAAGAGGGGGAGGGGGTGGAGAAGCAGATGGGTGCTTCTCCTGTGTGCCCGACCAGGAATTGAACCCGGGACTTCCACATGCCAGGCCGATGCTCTACTACTGAGCCAAGCAGCCAAGGCCTCAAGTCTCACTTTTTCATAGTTTTACTTGTCTCCTCTGCTCACCCCTCTTCCTTCCTGACTCTTGGTCCATCCACCCTGAGTCGGTTGGCCTGAGCTGACACTGCTTCCCATGGCGAACACAGGCCTCTGAGCGGAAGCAGCTTTCTCCCTCTCCGCCTCGCATGCAGCCTCTCCCCATTCTTTAGTTCAGACGAAACAGCTTTCCCCCCAAATTGAAAATGAGCCTGAGTGCCAGAAGACACAGGTTTTACTTTCTTATTAACCGCAGAATCTTGAAAGGAACAGAAGTAGAAGGAAAATAAGGCAAAGAAGGGATAAGCTTTATGAAAGGCCCAGTGAGAGTCTGCTGAAAACTCCGACTTGTCAAATCGTGCTAAGTGAGATCAAACCCTGACACAAATGCACTTTTGTGCCAGGCCAGACCTGTTTGTCAGCCCATCATTCCTGCCCACCCCTCATCTCCTCTGAATCATGGGGCCACCAACCCCTGTAGGCTGTGCTTCTCAAGTCCTGTGGCAGCGGGGTTCTGGCTGGGCTCGGCTACGGGGGGCAGTGATGGGAGACGGGGCAGGGGGAGAAGAAAAGTGGGGAACCTCTCCTTCCCTCTCTGCCTTATGCAGTTTGTATGTCAGTATTTGCTGCACTCTCAATGACAGTGACTCTCAGTGTCATGGATGTCTCCCAGGGGCTTAGACTCCAGATTGAATGTTATAAGAAATGTAGTAAGGGATTTGGGACACAAATCTCAATTCCTAACTCCACCACCTTTGACTCTCTATCCAACATTTTATCCCTTTTTTTGTTTGTTTGTTTTCAAACACTGAAACACTTTTGTACTCCCAACAGCTGACTCATCGTTTGTTGCGTTAAAGATAATTTTCCAGAGCAGGCGTTCTGGAGAGAACAAAGCAGGGTGTGTGAAAAGCCCATGCACTCCTCTGTCTTCTGTATCTTTTCTGCATCTCTGGTCTCATTGTGGCCAGGTTGGAACCTAGGGAGCCAGGTTTGGGAGAACTCACAATGTCACCCTAACCTTCCAATGGTCTCTTCCAACCTGAGATATTTTTCTGAAAACTAAGGCAAAGCCAATGAGGTAAAAAGAAAACTAGGAGAGTGGGTTGACTCAGTGGTCAAGAGAAGAGGGTCTTTCCAGGACTTTCCTTTCTTAAAAAATATTCTTAAAACAGCTTGACCAGGCAGTGGCGCAGTAGATAGAGTGTCAGCCTGAAACACTGAGCACCTAGGTTTGAAACCCTAAGGTCTCCAGCTTGATCACGGGCTCATCTGGCTTGACTGTGGGCTCACCAGCTTAAGCACAGGGTTGCCAGCTTGAGCATAGGATCATAGATATGACCCCATGGTCACGGGCTTGAGCCCAAGGTCGCTGGATTGAGCAAGGGGTCACTGGCTCAGCTAGAGGCCCCAGTCAGGGCACATATGAGACGGCAATCAATGAACAACTAAGGTGCCGCAACAAAGAATTGATGCTTCTTATCTCCCTTCCTGTCTGTCTGTCCCTGTCTGTCTCTTTCTCTCTCTCTCGCTAAAATAAAATAAAATAAAATATTTCTAAAACAGTTTTTCCGGCCCTGGCCGGTTGGCTCAGTGGTAGAGCGTCGGCCTGGCGTGCGGGGGACCCGGGTTCGATTCCCAGCCAGGGCACATAGGAGAAGCACCCATCTGCTTCTCCACCCCCCCCCCTTCCTCTCTGTCTCTCTCTTCCCCTCCCGCAGCCAAGGCTCCATTGGAGCAAAGATGGCCCGGGCGCTGGGGATGGCTCCTTGGCCTCTGCCCCAGGCGCTAGAGTGGCTCTGGTCGCGGCAGAGCGACGCCCCAGAGGGGCAGAGCATCACCCCCTGGTGGGCAGAGCTTCGCCCCTGGTGGGCATGCCGGGTGGATCCCGGTCGGGCACATGCGGGAGTCTGTCTGACTGTCTCTCCCCGTTTCCAGCTTCAGAAAAATACAAAAAAAATAAAAAAAATAAAACAGTTTTTCCCTCTAATGGCTGCTCTCCCTTTCCCTTGACCACCAAGTTCTTTGACAGAGCGGCCAGCCTGCCCTGCCCTCACAGTGTCTGCTCCTCCCCTCCACCCGTGCATTCTGACTTCCGCCTGTGTCCTGGCAGTGCTCTGTCAGAGGTCACCTCTAACTTCCTGGAGAATGTCTCAGTCTTTATTTTCCAGATGCAACTGCAGGTGTGATGATGTTGCTTGTCTCCATGCTTCCTTTCTCCGTTTTGTCACTCTCTATCCAATCAGGGCCAATCACTGTCAGAGTATTTTGGAGAAGTCTCTCCTTCTTCCTTGGCACTATGAAGAGCAAGGCATTCAGAGATCTGAGACAAATTACTGCCTTTGCTTTTCACCGTTCCATTTTAGAGTTTTGCTTCTGTTTGCACCACCTGAGACACCCATGCCAGATTAGAATTCATGAATCGTAACTATGATAATGCCACTGTTCTGCTCAAAAATCTTCAATAAATCTCCTTTGTCTGCAGAATACACTTAAAACAACCAAACCTGGCACCCGAGTTCTCTCCATCCTATGCAGGGTCATATGCAGCCATATTCTTTCACAGGTATAACTCCTGGCTCACTCATTATATCCTACCAATGTCTATATTTTTAAAAATTATAACAAATGAAAAAAATAAGAAAAACAAACATGGAAAAGATAGGCTTGTCACCTCATGGCAAAAGGGAAGCCCTCTTTTGGCCCACGCCTGGTCTTTTGATGCTTGTGCCATCTGGCAACGCCATCGCCTGCTTGGTGCCCTTCGGCGTGGGAGCCTGAGCCACTGCCCCTCAGTATTTACACCTGGCTCACCATCCTCCCACTTCACTCTTGTCCTCATTCTGTGAGCTGAACATTCGTGTGAGCCACCCATACAGCACTCTGGCCTCTCTGATTCTTCATGGCCTTCTATTTACTGGTCTTTCTTCCATTTTATGTCAACCTCACATGGTGGTCCTGCTCTGGACCTTGTTTTTGGTGGCAGAACTATCATCTCCAAATCATGAGTACTAACACCTTGCTTTTGAAAACCATTTTCATCTTTCTGCTCACGTTATAATGTAGCCCCAGGACAAATAGCCTTTGACCCCAGTGAAACCTGTACCACTTCTTGGTCTTCCCCTTCCACCTCCAGTATATAGGTACAGCTATTATGGAAAACAGTGTGGAGGTTCCTCAAAAAATAAAAATATGATCCAGCAATTCCATTTCTGGGTATTTATCTGGAAACAAAAACACTAATTTGAAAAAATATATGCACCACTTGTTCATTGCAACACTATTTACAATAGCCAAGACATGGAAACAACCTAAAGTTTCACTGATAAACGAATAAACAAAATGTAATATATATATTATATATATAATATATATTATATATAATGGAATATTATTAGGCTATTAAAATAATAAAATCATGCCATTTATGACATGAACAGACAACATGGAAATCGCTATATTATGTGAAATAAATCTGACAGAAAAAGATAAATATTGTATAATCTTACTGACATGTGGACTCAAAAACAACAACAAAAAACTAAAAACAGGCTCATAGAAATAAAGAACAGACTAGAATTAGAGGTTAGGTAGTGGGTTAAATGGATGAAGTAGGTCAAAAGGTGCAAATTTTCAACTATAAAAAGAGTAAGTCAGTCAAACATACATGGTAGGTAGCAACACTGCATTTTATGTTTGAAAGTAGCAGGAGAGTAGATCTTAAAAGTTCTCATCACAAGAAGAAAATGTGTGACTACTTACGGTGATAGATGTTTACCACACTTATTGTGGTTATCACTTTGCAATGCATACAAATATCTAGTCATTACATTGTGTACCTGAAGCTAATGTTTTGTTAATTATACTTCAAATATTTTATGTTGCAGAACAGATTGAATTATAAACATAAACATAAGCATATATCTGTATACACACACACACACACACACACACACACACACACACACAAACATACACACACGTATATGCCAAACTATTTACAGTGATTTTTAGGGGTAGAATTATAGGCATGGGATTATGGAGTATTTTCAACCTTTAAATGATCTAGTTTTGTATTCTTATATGTATATTAACATAACCACCTTTATACTCAGAAACAAACATAATTTTTAAAGACAATGTAAATGTAAGAACTCCTTAACTAAAATACAAGGTCAAGAGACTCTTTTAATAAATGCCTAATATAAGGGTTCAAGTGGAAGCTAATAAATGAGTTTCATGATTGACAATTTCTATAGGGGGGAATAATCCTACATAACAAGACATACATACTGGAATAAAACTGCTTTTGCAGTTAACCTTCAAATCAGAGTACTTTTATTCCCCATGGGATTCAAAATACAACATGTTTTCCAAGAAAATCCCTGGAGAGAATCCAACCACTTAATACTACTTCCAATGATAGTGATCACAAAGGGAGACTATTGTTGAGAAAATAACAGGATGCCCGTGAATCTTGATAACAATAAACTGCAAAAAGCAGAGGCTTCCAATGGACAAAAAAGTGCCCAAGAGTACCGGTGTGTCCCCGGGAGGCTGACCAAAAGCTCTATTTGACAAGAGTTTGTGTTCAAAAAAGGCAAGTTGTTGATGGTCCAATAGTCTTCCATTCTGTTCTCACTCCGATTGGCCCCTAACCCTTGACTATGTCTCCAACCCCCACCCTCAGAGAACACACACACACACTTTTTTTGGTTGTTTTTTTTTTTTTTACTTTATTCCTAATTTTTGAATTTTTCAACTAATTTTGATTTCCCCAGCATGACCCTTGCAACTCTATGAGAACTATTGACTTGGACTCACTATTTGGCACTGTTCTTGAAAATTCTTACTTCTAGTTCCACGGGCCTGAATACTGCCACTTCTCAGCTTGCCACACAGCTCAGGTGCCTGCCTTGTTTCCCCATGGGGGTTCAGAGAGCGGAGATAGGCAGTTCTTCAAGACCACCAGCCAGATCACCAGAGGAGCAACCATGAATCCCAGTGAGCTTGCGATACAAGTCACTTGTGCTATTCTGGGTACATACAGTGTTTACTTTTTACAGAAAGCTATATAAAATAGCCACTATGTGGACCAAGCATGGCATAAACATGAAACATTATATGAACGTACAAACAATCTGAATTTTAACAGAGCTACCTTCACAGGGCAGCACCAGAATTCCTCTGGGGTAGAAAATTATCTTTGAGGACAAATGCCTTTATAAGGCTGCTTGGGTTAAGTGCTAACATACCAGAGAGAGGAAAAAGACACTCTGTATCAAATAAGGAGAGGAATTCGTAGTTTTTGTTCTTAAAAGGAAGGGAAAGAAGGGAGCCAAGAAGATAATAAAAGGTTTGTACCGGGGTGAAAGGCCAGGGGAATTTTCTGGGGACAGTGGGGCTAAAAGCAAGTCCTGAGAATGGTGAGGTTCCCTCTTCCACTTGGGCTGCGGGTTCCTGTATTACACGCTCAGTTTAATACCCCTTCTCCCAACCCTCCCAAATCTTCATAGGTATCTTCCCTATTTACCTTTATTTTCCACAAGGTGAGTGGGTTTTTTGGTCTTTTTAGTTCCCAGAATGACAGTGTTATAAGCTGTAAATGGAGACAAAGCTGTGAGAAGTCAGTAGTGGTCCCTAAAGCAAGAGAGGACTCAAGAACACAAACTCCACTCTGCCCTCTGCCCAAACATATAGAGAAACATTAAAGAGAACTTTGGAAATTCATAGATTATGGGGTTGGGAAGTTTCTGGTGATTTTGTCCAATCTCAAGAAAGGCCGAGAGGCCTCAGCTGACATCTGAAAAACAGAAAAGCAGAAGGCAAAATCATAAATACACACAATTTATCCATCTTTTTAAAACAGCTGGTGACAACTTTTATATATATAGATAGAGTCTTTTCTGTTTATCTATCTATCCATCCACCCATCCACCCACCCCTCCATCCATCCATCCATCCATCCATCCATCCATCCATCCATCCATTGAATGGTTGTTGTGAAGAATCATTGCCCACGAATGGTAAGTATGGCTGACAAGCACACATTCCAGCCTTCCTTCTCCAGCCCCCCCCCCCCCCATGTATGTTCTTTAAATCTTGGACAGCATTGGGGAAAAAGAACAAAAAAATAATTAGCATAAAGAAATCCATTGAAAAATTCTAAGTCTAGTTGTTATACAATATTATATTTGTTATATTAGTTGCAAGTGTACAATAGTGACTGGACATTTTTATCCCTTACACTGTAATCACCTCACTAATTCTAGTAATCATCTGTCACCATATAAACTTATCACAATGTTGTTGACTATATTCCCCTTCACCTTTTTTACTCATCTCCCAACCCTTTCCCCTTAAAGGAATTTTAAAAAATAGTTAGACAATAATATAGAAAGGGTCTAAAGCTGTGCAAATAGTCAAATCCAATAAATAGAAGGGAAAAAGGCCAATTTTAAGGGAGTAAATTTGAAAGAATATATTAAGAACAACGTATTCTAATTATATTTAAATATACACATTTATTGAATCAATGTACTTAATGGCTTTTGTAAGATAAAGAAAAGTTACAAGGCATATGTTTTATTATGCAGAGTTGTAACAGTGCATGAATTGAGTGATCTGCCCCTGGTTCTACCCATTACAGAGCCCTGGGGGGAAATGCCAGCAGGACGGACCTGGACAGTCAGCCCCATGTTTTGTTAATTAACATTCTCCCTCAATCAGCTTCTCTAAATCTGGATATAAAATGGGCTTCAATGATCCTGAGAGTGGCCAGCATAATTATCTATTGAAGGGAAGGTTGCTGGAAATGTGGGATAAAAGAGAGAAGCCCCCATAGCTTCCTTTTCTTAAAAGAATCACCTATCTTATAAGGCTTTCCTTCTTCTCAGTTCTCCTTCCAGACCCCCGTGTGTGTTTGCCATGGCCCCGAGGTGGCCCCTCTCTGATCAGGCCTCTGGTGGTGTGGACGCTGCTCCCTAACTACGAGGCAGAGGGCTCTGTGCAGACGAAGCTTCCCTATGACTCGTCCAGCAACCTCAGGCAACTTTTAGTGACAGACATGAACCATAAGTCTTTTCTCTAAAATAGTCTCATCTCCCTCAGCATTTTTTAGAGTTTAGGGGCTGAGCCAAAGTGTGTTGATTTAAACTTCCTGAGGTTACAATCGTTTAAAGTAGAAAGGATGCTGTATTGAGTGTCAGTCTGAAGGGCTTGGTCTGTTCCCCGGCAGCTTTCTGACCATGGACAAGTCAGTCTCTCCAGGCTTTCAGTCCATCTATAAAATGATGAAACTGAATTCAGTGAAAAATTCATAGTATATACAAAGCTCTGGCTAAGTGCGTCACATTTATTATAACATTTTATTTTCACCACAATCTTACATGATAGATATATTATCTCCATTTCACAGATGATTTCTAAAATTCCTATGCATACTAATATTTTTAAACTCTAGATAATTAAGTTTTATATTCATTTGGATTTTTATTTTTCTGCAGTTACCTGAAATTATTTTTTTAAAGGGTTTATTAAAGGCATTTCCAAAATGAAGAGAATTGTCCAATGGATTCAGAAAATGTAATTGCTGATTATACTAATGAACTCTCTTTTCTTGTTAAGTTCACTCATAATTCATTTCCTTGCTTTTCTACCTCTGTAGATTTGATTGATTTGTACCCCACAGAAACCAAGTGTTAGATGTTTCATGACGCTAATGTCTACAGACACACCTTTGAGTCATTTCAGACAGAGGGTTGGGGTGGTGATGATATGCATGCCAGCAGCTATGAGACTGTACTTCTCCCCACCCTCGAGTCCCACTCAGATGGGCATTTATGTTGTCATATCCCAGAACAGTCACGTGGCAGCTGACAGGGGACTTTTGCTGAGAGATGCGCATAGCTGGCCAATCCGATCGCCCGAATTCCCAGCAGCTGCAGAGTAGGGATGAGCATTGAAGTCTGAATTAAATGAGAAGAGCCTTAGAAATGAAGCCAACTTTGTTCAAGGTCTTAAAGAAATTTATTTTGAAGCACCTGCTATCTGGAATTATTAGAAGCACTTCAGTTTCAAACTCCTGTCTACCCCAAAGCCAGTGGACCCTGGGGCCACTTGACAGATGATAAAGATTCCAAAAAACTGACTCTTGGGAAAGTCATAGTTAACAACCTTCCAGTCATCCTTAATGTGAATCCTTTGAAAACTCCAGAAGGGACAAGACCATCTGAATTAATCTCCACTGTGTCTAAAAGACACACTGGGCAGGTAGGTAAAAATTTAAAAATTTGGTCAATCAACTCATTCATCATTTCCATATGAGCCGACCAGTACTTCATTTATCCATAGATAGCCCTGGTTTGGGGAATTGAGAACCCCGACTTCTGCCCCAGCTCTGCTACTTACTAACTGTGACATGTAGGGAACATTCAACACCCATTTCTCTTGCTTCTCTTTCTATACCTATAAAATCATTATAAGACAGGTTGAAACTCTTTCAGCTGTATAAAATACACCATTTGTTTTGTCATCATGGAAATATCCTGAAGCTTGATTAACCTTCAAACTCCCCCAAAGGACTTCCCCTGAGGCCATTTCCCCTTCTGCAGATGTTCAGGTAAGAGAATCTGTGTGGGAAATGAGGATGCAGGCTGTGGGCCCCAGGATGTCTGCACCTCAGGGCATCTCTGTGCTAAAGGCACCAGCTCTTCTTAAGGAGAGAATGCATTTCAGTAAACTTGGAAGAGAGATGAATACAGAATAAACTTAGTGTTCAGTGACTAAGTTTTCAAACAAAAGTTGTTTCTAAATCAGAATTCTTTAAACAGGGGGACATGAAAAATTTTCCAGGGCTATTCAGAGATTGGCAGATTTTTTGTTTGTTTGTTTGCTGTTGTTGTTTACTTGCTTTTTAAGGTGAGGGCAGGGGAGATAGTGAGGCAGACTCCAGCATGCGCCCCAACAGAGATCCACCCAGCAACCCCATATGGGGCTGATGCTTGAGTACCAAGCTATTTTTAGTCCCTGAGGCTGCCACACTTGACTAACCAAGCTATCCTCAGCTCCCAGGGCCAACGCTTGAACCAATCAAGCCACTGGCTGCGGTAAGGGAAGATGAAGAGAAGGGAGAGAGAAAGGGGAAGAAGCAGAATGGTCACTTCTCCTGAGTGCCCCGAATGGAAATTAAACCCAGGAAGTTCGTACATTGGGCCGATGCTCTATCCACGGAGCCACTGGCCAGGGCAGGCATTGAACATTTTAAGGAAATTAATTTTTAAGTCTTCGATCTAAATTTGTATTCTTTCTACCTGAGAATATACCTCCTTCTGTAGTTCACATTTCTCAACTCTTTTTTCTTTCTCCAGCCATTTTTCTCCCATTTTATAGAAAAACTTCATGCCTGTCACTCATCCTAAAGCTTACTAGGGTGCACTGCTTACTAAGCATGAAAATCTTTTGAACATGCAAAGATAGTTCTAGAAAACATCTCTCCTAAAGGAGAGTCTCTGACAGGGACATAAGGAAAATATCCTTAGAAAACATTGGAGCCTGTCCAGGCAGTGGTGCAGTGAATAAAGCATCAGACTGGGATGCAGAGGACCCAGGTTTGTTTGAAACCCTGAGGTCACCAGCTTGAGTGCAGGCTCATCTGGTTTGAGCAAAGCTCACCAGCTTGGACCCAAGGTCACTGGCTTGAGCAAGGGATCACTCGGTCTGCTGTAGCCCCACGGTCAAGGCACGTATGAGAAAACAATCAATGAACAACTAAGGTGCTGCAACAAAGAATTGATGCTTCTCATCTCTCTCCCTGTCTGTCTGTCCCCATCTGTCCCTCTCTCTGTCTTTCTCTCTGTCCTGTCACTAAAAAAAGAAAGAAAACATTGGAGGTGGAGGCACCTTCCTAGGTGACAAGTTGGACAAAGGCTATTTACGCCTGTATAAGAGTCAAGATTCAGAAGCGAAATAATTGTCCCTTGGATGAAAGAAAACTTGACTTTAAAAATGAAGTCATATTTTTTTCTCACAGGAGTGGTCTGATTTGGCTGACTGGTCTGAGGCAGCTGTGTCACTAGACTATGTGCTGGAGGTTGTCCACTCAGGGTTAACACTGCAGATTAAATTTTTGACAAACATACTATATCAAAGAGCATGATAAAATAAGAGCACATGATAAAATATTGTACTTGCAAAAGTGTGTTAAAATCAATAATGTTTCCTCTTTTCCAATATTTCCAGAATATATTTGGATAAACAAGAAGCCCAAGTGAGAAAAGGAGTGTGAATTATTGTCATCCTAATAAGACTTGGTGAAAACCTTTCTGGCTTAGCTCCTCAAAAATAAGACCAGAACTTCATGACTGGGAAACAAGAGCTAAAAGTCAGTTGGCTTCCAACGTGTTACTTCCATTAAAAGAACTGCAAAAACTTTTGGTTACTTTTGCTAAACAACTCAGATGGAGTTCACAGAACCGAGTGGCATTCATACCCAAAACTCTTTCCATTTATTCTTATAAACAAGATTTCTTAAACCCTATATCTATAAAAATGAAAAACAGCAATAGAATTGGTGCTAAAACCTGTCTCAGGCTAACAACATAAAAAAAATAAATCCATGTATAAGTATTTTTGAAAAATACAGTAATAAAGACATCTATTACATTAAACTATTTTCATTACTATTCTACTGTAATAGATAAAGCTTATAAAAATTTACAGTATATTTAGGTGGTTTTGCACAATTAGGTACTGCTACTACTACTACTTATAATAACTATTCAGAAAAAGCTTTCTAAACATATGGGCTCAGAAAACTTTAAGGACAAATTTCAATTTATATACATATTTTTGTTGCACAGATGTGATAGGACAAAGAAAGACTTTCAGGCCAAAAATTATATTAGAATGAAATCACATAGAATATATAGAATATAATGGAATAAAATCAAGTGGAAGAAAAGGGAGTATGGTAAAATTCCCAACTGTTAAAGAAGAGTTTGTCTGTAGCATTGTGATAAATTTGTAAAAGGTGAAAGATTTATGCAATCTGAAGAAAAACCAGAGTATGCATCAAGATAAATTTGTAATGTCAACTTAAAAATACGTATGGGGCCCTGGCCGGTTGGCTCAGTGGCAGAGTGTTGGCCCAGATTGTGGATGTCCTGAATTTCATTCCCAGTCGGGGCACACAGGAGAAGCAACCATCTGCTTCTCTACCCATCCCATTTCCCCTTCTCCCTCTCTCTCTCTCTCTCTCTCTCTCTTTTTTTCTCTCTCTCTCTTTGTGTGTGTGTGTCTTCTCCTCCCCTCCTGCAGCCATGGCTCACTTGGTTCGAGTACATCAGCCCTGGACACTGAGGATGGCTCTGCGGAGTCTCCGCATCAGGTGCTAAAATTGCTTGGTTGCAAGCATGGCCCCAGATGGGCAGAGCATCGGCCCCAGGGTGGATCCTGGTCAGGGCACATGCGGGAATCTGTCTCTCTGTCTCTCCTTCTCTCACTTGGAAAAAAAATACATGTGGGATATTTTAAAATATTAAATGTTTAAGAGTTATCTTAACAGGTATATGAACAAAAATATTTGAAGATCATTAGTCTATTGCTCATCTCTGATTGAATGTTTGACTTGTCTGAGAATATAGATAAGTTATTCAATGTTTTAAATTCCATATAGGGTAGCTGAAACCTAGAGAGGTTAAATGACTTGCCTAACGACACACAACAATGGAGCAATAAGACAGGACATAACAAGCTACTTTTCAGACACAGCCTCTCTCTCACCTCAGGGTCTTTGCACTTGCTGTCCCTCATTGCTCTGCCAGGCTGTGTTAAATGCTGCTCCAATGAATTCTTACTGTCTGTGCTGCTTAACAAATTCTTCCAACTACACTACCGTTACACATTTACTTGTCTGCAGCCCTTGAGAGTAGGCTTTGCGGGGCAAAAACTGCTTACATGTTGCTTACCACTGTATTTCTATACCCAGTGCTGAGTTGGCCACTTGGGATGCTCAGAATATTTATTAAATGAATGAATGAACCAATCAATCCATGGATTTTTTTTTTTCAGTTAAAGAACTTACATCTTAAAGATCTTAAAGTGCCTCAGCCTGCTGTGTAGGACTCACTGTCTTGGGACTTGCAAGACTCATTTACATTATCCAGGGAAGGTAACCGCCAAATGTCTGTGATGGCCTCAGATCTTTTAGCAAATGCCGCAATGTGAGGCACACAGAAAAGGCAGAGAAGAGCCCATGATCAGGTGGCAGCAGCTCCCCAGGGTCTCAGTCCCATCACTTTCTCTGTCCCCACCCCTCCCAGCAACCCAGGCCTGTCTTAGGCTGGATCTTCACCGGTCAGATCCTGAGGCTGTCATTCCATTTGCAGTCTGTTACAAAACCTTGTGTCTGAGCACTGAGCCTCCAGAAGTGATCCACCCGTGTCCAAATGGGTGACACTTATAAACTGCCTGTACCCTTCAAAAGTGGGTAACTCTGGTATGCTTTCAGGTTAAACTCCTGAAAAGTTTTAAGTCTCTTTCCTATGAGACATTCTGGGCATAAGACCTAAGAGGAAATAGCAGGAATCTGAAAAGGAGGCTGAAAACTCTGGAACAATTGAAAAAATTAATACTCTTTTGCTTTCATTTTCATTTAATTAATTGATTTTCTTTCCATATAGATGGCTCCTAGCTTAAATATCTTCACCCAAGTCACCTATTTAGTGATCTGGTTTCATTCCTCAACCCAGGTCTCCTAGTGTATAATAAGCAAGTGCCGGAGACCCTGGAAAAGTAATCATATCAGAGACACGTGTGCTTTTAGGACTAGTAAACTCTGGGAAGGTGAAACGCTGCTCCCGGGACCTGCTACAGGGCCTTTGCTCATGCGAATTCCTCTGTCTCAAATGCTCTCCTCAACCCACACCTGGTCCGGCTAATTCTGTCTTATCTTGGAAAATTCAGCTAAAGCTTATTCTGGCCTCACAGACCAAGTGAGGTCCCCCATTACCTTCTCTCATAGCAGACTTTGCCTTTTTCTAGCACCTATCTGAATTATAATTAAATAATAATTGGTCTGTTATTCATTAGGATTTTCCTCCCTCTTTGGACTATAAATTCCAGGAAGACAGAGACTATCAACTATCCAGGCTGAACACTGTGTCTCAAGCATATTATATCATCTATACATAGTAGATGCTCAATAAATATTCATGACATAAATGCAATTTACTTCCTTTTCACTTCACCTTTTAAATTATTTTCAAATTTTTATTCTCCCTTTAAGGCCAAAGTTAAATATCATCTTCTCTGTAAAGCCTTTTGACAACTAGCCAACCTTTAAGTCGATCACACGTTATTCTTTGTTCTGGTAACATGTTATACATAAGACATAATAACATCTGGTTGAACCATATGAGTTGCTGTTTTTTAGTTGGCCAAAGAAGCTGAACGTCTACAATTTCATTTGTTTAATCTCACAGGTTGAGTTTTCATCTGCCTTGCTAATATGTGAATTCCTTGAAAACAAGAACCATAGTTGTTCATCCTCAGGATCTGAAACATCTAGCATAGAACCTAGTACCCAGCAGATGCCCAATAAATGTTGGTTATAATGTGCCTGAGTGAATAATTACTGCTCTGACTCTGTACTGATTTCCAAAGTGAACTTTACCCACTGGACTCTTCCAAATTTGGGGCACTCCCTGATGACAAAATACCTTTATGGAATAAATATATTTTTTTCTGTTTCAAATTGGATACCTTCACTCAGAGTCAAGGAATTCGTTCCCAGCTTACAGAAACCGCAGTCATGGAAAGCTGAGGTTATTGCTTGTTGAGAGAAATAACATCAAGATGTATGAGATCAGTTTAATGGCTCCGGTTACGCCTGCCAAGGGGACTGTGAAATTCCGTGAAACACCCCGACCTTCCTCCACCCACCCAGACAGCCAGACCCCTCTAGTGTCCATCTATCCTTTCAAGGACAGCTGTTCAAGGGGGAGCTGGAATAATTACACACACTAATGATTTTGCACCGCCTAATTGGTCTCGCCCACCTACCTATAGTGACAGTTGAGGCCTCAACACCTGTCGCTGGCCCAAGCTCACCACAAACTCTCTAAATCACAGGAGAGATGACAGGTGTTGCTGAACTAGCCCCCCAGTGTTCTCGTCCTTCAAGAACTTAAAACTAGTTGTCTGGCAACTAAGCTTGGCCCAAAGGCACTTAACATATTAACCATTCATTATTGCTATAGAGCACCAGGAACCTATTCCAATCAACCCCAACATTAGGAAAAGTTCTTACAGTTAAGAAATTGCATAAAAGTTGCAGATAGGCCATTTCCAGTTGGCTCAGTGGATAGAGTGCTGGCCCAGCGTGTGGATGTTCTGGGTTCAATCTTAGGTCAGGGCAGGCATGAGAAGCAATTGTCTGCTTCTCTTCCCCTCTCACTCCTCCTTCTTTTCTTTTTCCCTTCTTGCAGCAAGTGGCTCAATTGGTTGGAGCATTGGCCCTGGGCGCTGAGGATAGCACCGTTGACTCCAGCATCGGCCCCGGACAGGGGTTGCCGGGTGGATCCCAGTTGGGGTGCATGTGAGAGTCTGTCTCACTATCTCCCCTCTTCTCATATAAAACCAAAGTTGCAGATAGATGAGAACCTTCAGAAATAGAGAACACATATTGTTCCACTTTTGTCACCCCTTTGGGCTGAGAATAGGTTTAAGTCATAACAACTCAAGCAACAATTAAAAGAAGGGATGTCTGACTGATTCCGTAGGAACCAGAAGGTATTTGAGGCATTTACACTCAACTCCTTAGTTTACTATAATAGTCACAGAAGTGAAACCTCACTTAAAGTCACACATTATGTTAGTTGAAGCATCAAAAGTAGAATACTGATATCCTCATTGTCACTTTTTCTCTTCTGCAGCGTGGTGTAGCTGTGACATTTGAAGATGACTGCATTTGTGTTCTTCCCAGAGTTAATTACAGTAGATCTATGTTTTAGACTGCCTGGACTGCCATAGTACCATAGACTGGTATTTAGTTTCTCACAATTCTAGAGGCTAGAAATTCCAGATCTAGGTGCTGGCCAATTTGGTTTCTGGTGAGCATTCTCCACATGGTTGTGGATTGCCATCTTCTCACTGTGTCCTTACATAGTAGAGAGACAGAACAAGCACTGTGGTATCTCTTCTTACAAGGGCACTAATTCCATCATAAAGGATCTACCCTCATGACCTAAATGACCTCTTAAAGGTCACACCTCCAAGTATCATCCCATTGGGAGTTAGGGTTTTAACATATGTATTTGAGGGGGATTGGGGTACAACCATTCAGTTCACAGCAACCATCCAAAGTCTATGACTCAGATTGAATCTCTTGGCCTCTTCAGAAAATAGCATATTCATGTTCTGGAAAGTAAATGATTACTTTTGGGGGGAACCACTTTATTACATTTCCATTAAACTATTGATAAATACATTTGTGATTGCTAATACCCACAAAATGCTATACTTGAGATAGTCTCTCTGTGTTGTCCCAGTGTGAGTAATTTCACACCAGGGCTTTGGAATTACCCATGAGGGGTGCATCTGTAGCCTCGGTGATAGTTGGGTTATGATCTCAGTGTCCACAAAGTTTTCTTTCTAAGGTTTCATTCAGCATTTCCAAGGAAATTCCAAGAAACATCGACTGAATTCCCCTACTGGCCTCCCACTCTATTCATCATCTCACAATATGAAAGGCCATTTCTGATTCTGTGTGTAATTAGAGAGAATTTCCCCAACCGTCCTTCAGACATGGATACTGAAGAGGACGGATCACTAAGTAAGAGTGTCTGAGACCCACACCAGCCTTTCCCCAGGCAGCTTCATCCATCTAGCTTTATCTTTGAGTTGTATCTTTGCCTACTTCTTGCCAACTGTCAGAATTACATATTTTTGTGTTTAAATTATCATTTAAAATCCTTGATGGCACCACCTGGTTTGCTCTTCCCTCCCTTCTTCCTTTCTTCTCACTTCTTTCTTATCTCCATTTCTTTATCGTTCCTTTCATTTTGATCTATTTTTGCTTGCTGCCCAGGCAACCCTTGACAAATCCAGGGACTTACAGGATGACAGTTTTGCTCCTGAGCTTGGCACGCAAGGCTCTGCTTCTGTCCCCAAGCTCATTCATGCTCCTGTGCCTCCTTATACTATACTATAACCTTCAACACCACTGACTCTCTCACAGTGTCCATGGGTCAGAGTTCAGGCACAGTTTGGTGTAGCTGGTTCCCTGCTTAGAAGCTCACAAGGCCAAAATCAAGGAGGGGACTCTCAATAGGAAAATCTCTTTCCATAATCATTCATATTATTGAAAGATTTTAGTTCTGTGTAGTTTTAGAACTGGGTCTCAATTTCCTTGCCAGCTTAGGGGGTTGTCCTCAGTTTCCAGAGGCCACCTGAATGTCCTCCATCATTGGCAGCCTTGAAAGTAGCAACAGTGAGTCAAGTCTTCCTTACACTTTGACTCTTCTGACCTTTCATTTCTGCCTTCTTCTTCCACCATATATTTCTTATTCCAACCAGAAAAATCTCTCTCTTTTTTAAGGGCTCGGGTGATTAGATTGGCCCCATGTGGATAAGTCTAGATAATCTCCCTATTTAAAGTCAGTAAACTTAATTACCTCTGCTTTCTTTAGCAGTAATACCCATATTGCTATTTGAACAATCAAAATGCAGAATCTGAGGGAGACATCTTTGAATTTTGCCTACCACAGCTGATCATTTGTTTCAGCACTATTTGTTGAAAAGATTAACTTTTCACCATTGAATTACCCATGCCCCTTTGTCAAATACTAATGGCAATACATGCAAAACCATTTCTAAAGCCTCCTTTCCATTCTATTCATCTAATTCTCTAAAACTTTATGCCAGTACTTAACTATCTTGATTACTGTGACTTTAAAACAAGTCTTGATTTCACATAGCATAAATCCTAAACTTTGGGTTTTTTTAGAGATATTGTGGATAGTCCAGTCATTTCCATAAATTTTAGAATCACCTTGTCAACTTCTAAACAAGGCTGCTAGGATTTTCAATAGAATTACATTGAATATATGGGTCAAATAAGGAAGAATTGACATCTTTAAAAGATTAAGTTTTTGATCCATGAACATAGCATTATCTCTTCATTTTTTAATTCTTTTTAAATTTACCACAGCAATGTCTTATAGTTTCAGTGTACATGTCTTGCATATTTTTTATTATTTTGAGGTATTTTATACTTTTGATGCTATTGTAAATGCTGTTGTTCCTTTGAGGTCTGAATGTGTGTTGCTAGCATGTGGAAATATCTATATCATCTATATCTATACCTATCTATAGATATCTATATGCATACTAACTTTGTGTTCAATCTTGCTTAACTCACTTATTGGTTCTAACAACATTTTGTAAACTCTTTAAGTAAGACCTTCTGTGTATATGATCATGTCATATATAATTAAAGAGAAGTTGAAGTCATACTTCATTTCCAATCTGAATGCCTTTTAATTTTTTTACAGATCAAGGACTTCCCTTCTATTTCTAGTTTATTATTTCTATTTCTAAAAAAAAAAATAGGTTTTTATTTATTTATTTTTTTACTAGGAATGGATGTTGTATTTTTCATAGGATATTTTGTATATTAATTAGAAACAATCATATGGATAAAATGATGTTTTATTCTGCTTGTTAATATGGTGAATTACATTGTTATTATCTGAAATAAGAAGGATATTGGGCCCTGGCCGGTTGGCTCAGTGGTAGAGCATCGGCCTGGCATGTGGAAGTCCTGGGTTTGATTCCCGACCAGGACACACAGAAGAAGCACCCATCTGCCTCTCCACCCTTCCCCCTCTCCTTCCTCTCTATCTCTCTCTTCCCTTCCCACAGCCAAGGCTCCATTGGAGCAAAGTTGGCCCGGGTGCTGAGGACGGCTCCATAGCCTCCACCTCAGGTGCTAGAATGGCTCCAGCCCCATAGAAGCAACGCCCCAGATGGGCAGAGCATTGCCCCCTGGTAGGCATGCCGGGTGGATCCTGGTCGGGTACATGCGAGAGTCTATCTGACTGTCTTCCTGCTTCTAACTTCAGAAAAAATACAAAAAACAAAAAGAAAGATATTGATACATGCAACATGTACTATATTGATACATGTAAGAAATCAAATGAATCTCAAAGACATTATACCAAGTGAAAGAAGTCAATCTCAAAAGGTTACATACCATCTGATTCTATTTATATGATGTTCTAAATGCTTTTAACAGCCTCTGAGGACATTTCTCTCTGACATCACCAGTACGAAATTTGATGGAAGGATTTACCATCCAGCTGATTTTGGATGTTGGGGTGGAGGAGGTTGATTTTTTTTGTTTGTTTTTTTCCCTTTTTTTTTTTGTTATTTTTGTTTGTTTGTTGTTGTATTTGGCTTTATATTTTTCCCATCTCTGTATAAATTGGTTGGCTGGTTCTGTAATATTTTTAAAATAGTCTCACTGCAGGAGCTCCAAGGAAAGTGTGAGTGTCACTCTTCTAAAACGCTGGAATCTGGCCCTTGCTCTGCTTCGGCAACAGTGGGTGCCTATTCTACATGTTACTAGCAGCTGCGAGGAGAGCATCAATTGAAGAGAACTTGGCATCAGGAGATGGAAGGCTGGGCATTACCTCTCTGTGCCACCTAGAAAGCTTTACTCATAGGTAAGGAATGTGGCAGCCTGCCCACTGAGGAAATGTACCGCCCAAACATTCTTGTGCAGATCATTCAATATGCTGCATGGGATTTGCTGAGTATGCCTAAGAAAAACATCTACATTTTCCTGGAAGGCATTAAAATTCTCGCATTTGAAATGTAATCATTTGAGAGTCTTGAGGGACCCTGATGATGTGTTGCAAGACAGGTTACAGCATCTAGGGCACAAATAGCAGTAAAAAGCCTAACCTGGACTTCTGGCAGAGGGTTTAGGTGAGGACTTCAGTACTGCTTACACGTCGTAGAGAGAGGCTCATTGGATCTGAAACAGAACTGGGCAGTGAGGTCAGAGGCAGCCACATAGTCTCTCCAATGATCAACTTTAGTGGATGTTAATTACAGCCTGCCAATAAGTATTGCAGATAGTTAAAAAAATTTAAAAGTTTGGTTTGATTCTTAAAACTAAAAGTAATAAGAATCTTGCACCTAGTCTCCTCAGCAGCCTGCCTTCACGTTCCCACTTTCTCTTCTTCATCCTGACACATGGACGAGATGAGCGGCTAG
Source organism: Saccopteryx leptura (assembly GCF_036850995.1). NCBI lineage: Eukaryota > Metazoa > Chordata > Mammalia > Chiroptera > Emballonuridae > Saccopteryx > Saccopteryx leptura. The sequence continues at coordinate 373,825,152 of NC_089504.1, read as the reverse complement.
CAGTGGAGGGGCTCTGACAGTGGGAGGCACACTGAGCTACTGGGGCTCCAGTGGAGCCCGCAGTGATTTTGGAAAAACTTGTCCTCTGTCCCTGGATTTAAAGACTGGTCTCTTTCTCTCATGCAGAAAAGTCTAAAGGTGAGAGGTGGGCTGGTGCTTCCTGTGATGGAAAGACAGAGGGACGGAAATGTTGAGGGATCGAGCTGCATTTCCATCAATGGTGGGCACATGACTACGTTTCCCTTTGGCTGAGGGGTACGCACTGAGGTATCAAGGCTTAAGTCAATGGAGGCTCCTGCCAGGGTGAGGCAACTCCAGCGGAAAGTGTGTGTGGGGTGCACTGATTTAGGAGAGAGAGAGAGAGAGACACCATAGGGATGCATACCACACAGAAGGCACCAACCCCAAGTATCAACAGCAGTATCCAAGTATGCCCTCACCACTACCTCTCCTTTCTTCACCCAAACTCAGGAGGTGCCATCAGTGGCAGGAGTTAAGGGAGGGTGAGGTGGAACCAGGAAAGAAATGGCCCACGGGTTCCTGAGCCGGCTGTGGGGAAGGAAAGGGCTTTTAAATGGATAAGATTGCATTTTGACTTAAATTATATGGAAAAGGAGACTATGCTTGAAAGTACCTGGGAAAGCAAAGGGATCTGCCAAGACGTCCTCCAGACTTGGAGGAGGGAGAGCAAATAGAGACGGTCTGGTGGGCAATGGTGTAAATACAAAATTAAGTTATTCAAGCTGGAAACCTCAAGCCTGCTTCCCCACTCCTGGGCCTGAGCAGCACGTGCTAAGGCTATGCTGAGATAATAATTCTCTCAGCTCTCAGGGAAACCTGAGGGGCTTGCAGGAGGCAGAGCCCCAGGGGCTAACATATCTGGATTTCTCTGGCCATAATGCAATTATTACTTTCTACAAACCCATGACCAGAACAATATTGGGAGCCTTGCCCATGCTCATTCAGCAAACTGGTTACAACTAGCAGCAAGTAATTGATTGGGATTACCTAAGTCAGTACATTTCCTGTCCATCACCTCAGCAACCATAAAAGGAGCAAATAAATCACCTCTCTTGTTTAACCAAGTGTTTGACCAAGCTGCAAAGAATTGGCCTCATATTCTTTAGGTGGAATTAATTTTCCCCCATCTATTTCATGTGGAAAATATAGTATGTGCATAATATATTTGAATCTGTAAACCGATGTTAGAATTCCGGAAGATTCCGAAAGCTTCCCGAGGAATAATTCAACAAAGGGAATTTGAGGAAGCTGAAAAACTGAAACGAAAAAGAGTTGATCAGTCATTGAGCAAAGGAGCTGTCAATCATTTCTGCTCAGCAACTCGGGGCCCAGCCCATTAGTTTACAACAAATTAGATCACAGGAAAGGGAACCCAATGGGTGGTCCTAGAGGGAACTCAGGGCTTGAAAGGAGGTGATGTAAGGCAGGCTGACCCTAGAGAAAGATGTGGCTGTCAGAGGCCAGACCCAACTGCCATGTTAGGGTGATGGATGAAGACTACAGCCAGTGTTAGCTTCTGACTGGTGGACGGTTTCAGCCATACAGAAGCTACACAGAAAAAGAACCAGCAGAAAGGACAGGATCAAAGCAGAGGTAGAATCTGGAACCATGGAAAACTCTAGAAGAGAGGTAGAAGAAGAGGCTGGCTCAAAGCCCAGAGAAGGACAAAGTGTCCCACTCACCTAAGGGACCAGAACTGGGTTGGTCTGAGAGGTGAGGTCAGAGGAGGTGGGTCCTCAGTTAGAAACGGGCTGTGGAAGAGGATCCTGGAGGAACTGAGTTCTTACCCACAGCAGACCTGCCATGTGTCCGAAGTCGCTCACTGTCTTTTGTCCAGGTCATAGCAAGGCCAACAAGGTAAGGTTGGGGTACTTTTTAAATTCTGGCAATCCACAACTGTGACTATAAGAAATCTGAACTATTTTTGCTCAATTATTATGTTTGTGTGTGTGTGCGTGTGTGTGTGTTCTTTTTGAAAATGTTAATGGATAGCTTGGTTAAACTTATATATATTTAAAAAGGGTCAGGCCCTGGTCAGAGAACTCAGTTGGTTAGAGCATCATCCCAAAGTGCAGAGTTTGCCGGATTGATCCCGGGTCAGGGCACATACAGCAATAGCTCGATGTTCCTCTCTCTCTCTCTCTCTCTCTTTTTCTCTCTTGCTAAAATCAATCAATAAATTTTTTTTAAAAAAGGGAAAACTATTCTATATATTGATAATGATGAGAGAAGACTGGCTGCTTATAGCACTAGGTAAGGGAGAGCAATATTCTCAATTTACCTGCCCTCCCCTTTCCAGGCACACAAGATTAAAATTGGAGTTTGAAAGAAAGCAACTGATTGAAAGTTTGTAGGATTGTCCCTAACAATTTGAAATCTGGAGATAAGGCAACGTAATTACAGATAACAGTGGTTCAGCAGAAATTTAATATTCTCTCCTATATTTTTTTAATTCCATAGTCATCAAAACAATGATAGTTAGCATTTACTCTGTGTCAAGTGTTCTTCTGAACCCCTTTAAATAGATTGTCACATTAAATCTTCTTTTATCTTTCATCATACTTGAGATAAACACTATTTCGACCCATTTTACAGATGAGAAAACTAAGGCCCCCAAAGGGTATGTAATTTTCTCATAATTGATAGCCCTCTGACTCCAGAGGCTACATTCTTTTTATTTTTTTTTCTTTTCTTTTTATTTTTTTAATTTTACTTATTTATTGATTTTTTTCAGAGAGAGAAAGGAAGGGAGAGGAAAGAGAGAGAGAGGTGAAAACATCAACCTGGTGTTCCACTCACCCACACATCCATTGTTGACTCCTATATGCACCCCTACAGGGACTGAACCCACAATCCTGGTACACTGGGACAATGCAGCAACCAACCGAGCTACCTAGGCTGGGCTAGAGGCTACACTCTGTACTGTAGGGGTTGAAGATCCAGATATGATCTTCAGGAGTGCCAAAGTAGCTCTCATTTCAGCCTCTGGAGAGCAGAGGTGCAGTCAAATTCTTGAGGGCAGTCGCTTGTGGTTTACAGCAAACCACCCATGATTGGTGTAACTTTATATTTTTCAGCCTATAGTTTTGCCATCATACGAACAATTCCTTTCTGAGGAAAAGGAGGAGATGAGTATGCTCGCTGGGGAAGAGAGTGGGTGGATTTGGAATTGGTGTAGCCGGTAGACATTTCACCTCCATATGGAATTACAATAGATTCTAATTTTTTTTTAATAAAAAAATGAGTTAAAAGAAGTTGGATAATTTTACCGTGGACCAATGAAACTAACAAATTGAGACAGATTGTCGAGATAAGAAATAGTTTTCTATAATAATAGTCTCTATGTTTCCCAGTTCAAGGAAGGGACTAGATAGGATGATTAATCTAGATAGGATGATTAATGAATGGAGCACTTACTCAGAGGGCAGAAGAAGGGGTCTAGGCTGGTCTTGAACAAGAATTTTAAACTCTCAGCCTCAATTTCCCTTCTGTAAAGCAAGCATGTTGGATATTTCTAAAGTCTATTTGGTGGCAAAATACTAAGGCTAACAAGTTTGTTGCAAAGAACAAATAAAAATAAATACTTTTCAAGTAGTAATAGTTGATAGAAAATTACTTCTTTCTAGTTCATCTTCCCCTGGGCTCTGTACCCTGGCTCCCTGTCTCATTAGTTGCCACTACCTCCTACAAAACCCCCAAATAGGAACCCAACTTCTTTATTAAAAACAGATAGGATGGCTCCCTCAGATGAATACAGTTGGGAGCTATGAGGTGTTGGTGAGAGATTGTCCATCTAGGAAGGATTCCCTTCCAGTGTGAACAAAGGACTTGGAAGAATATTGGGGAAAAGAGCACTTTGATCAGAAAGGCACATTTTGGAGGAATATTTATTGGAAAGCAAATCTCCCTATACATGAAATTCTCCCTGTGCACAAGAATGTTTATAAACCCATGTGTTCTTGCAAAGAGAATGCAGACTGCATCTTTCTGCCTCCCATGTTTGTTTCATCAACAGGCCAGTTACCAGATCTAAAAGCTTCAAGATGCGGCCCCATTTCAGGCTTGTCTGTCCTTTCTACATACAACCTACTACTCTCTTTTACGACGCTGAGTTCAGTTTGATCCTGGCTATACACTAAGTCCTGAAGTTTGCAAGACATTGCTCAGCTTCTTAGGTAAAACAGGCCCGTTATTTCTCACACGTCAGTCGCTTTGGGCGGGGGGTGGGGGGGCGCACGACTCCAGGCTCCAATGTTTTGTATCTGCCTTGTCTCTGCAGTGTCTCTATTCCCTGCTGTTATCTCTGGCTCTGTTGCTATGGGCGGGAATATTTTTTGTCCTTGCTTAATAACTGCTTGGCTGCCAGAGGAGCTCATTTCTCATTGTATTGGTGGAGGATTAGCTGAGATGTTTGGGAGATATTTCCTGTATTAAGCAGCAGGGGAGAGCTTGCTGGGCCTGTGCCTTCTTTTGACATAGCGTCATACTCTTTTCCCCCACTTTCTCCCTTGGAATGTGCTGAGGCCAGTTATTTGCATTCGCAGCAGCAACTCTTTGACACTTTGCAGATCTCGGCCCTTTTTCCAGGTGCCCTTGTGTAAACACTTCTTAGGGAGGCTGTAGTGAACATCAAGCAATTATCTTAGTTGACTCTGGCATTTTGGACTCAACAACTGGTACTGTATCACCAACCTTCTTTCCAGGCTTAATTGCCTTTACACCTCTTTCATACTTTGCATTCTTTGATAATTAACTCATCTGTCTTTTTATTTTTTTTTTTGGAGCCACCACCTCATTGACAATTAACTGGAGAGAGGTATTCAGTGTTGCCTAAAAGTAATAGGCTGTCAAATTCACAGCTCTTTCTGAAACTAAATGCTCATAGATTTTTGGTATTCTTGTGTCTGCTTGTGATAGTCCTCAAAAGATTTACAAAAGTTATCTAGAAAAGTTATCAAAGGAAGAAAAAAATCTATGGAGTTTTGGTTCTTGAGTAGATTGAGAGAAGGAAGACACGCACACAATTTGACTAGAAGTCATTACTAAAAGTTTGGTGGTGTCACAGTGAAAATGACCCAGTTACATCTCAGAGCAGGGGTCTTTAGGTTCAAAATTTGAAGTCAACACTTCAAAGCTCTGAGAACTTGGTTGGTTGAATCACTTCATCTCTCTTTTCCAAAACGTTCTCATTGTAACATGGGATGGTTCTGAGTCAAAGTTGTTATGGAGAACAGTGTGAGAACACCTTGGAAACTATAAACATAACATTATTAGGATCATATGAGAATGTATGTGAAAACATTTGCGAACTGCAAAGACCTGCACAACTGCTAATAGCTGAAGAGGCTACAGTGAAAATCTAATAAAAATGTAAACATACTTCAAAGTGTTGGGAGAACCATTTTCTCCTTGCAAGGGATAGTTATGTTCCTTTTGAAATAAGATCTGAATCCCCATCCTGAATTGTAGGAATCGTCCTCCCCAGTTTGAAGCTGAGCGCACCTCCCACCAGAGATGCACAGATGCCTCCTGCTTGCTTCCCAAACAGAGCACAGGAAACCAGGGCCTGGTCAGGTGCAGCCAATCAGATGCTCGTGCCCGTCTTTGCTCTAGAAACCGGTAATCTGATTGAAGAAGATACAGTCAGGCTATATAGGAGGAGGAGGGTCACTGCTACATCCGGTTTCTGGACACAGAAATGTAGGGGAGACAGAGATGGTATCTATCATTCACCCTGGTGTCATGAGCCCTGGGTAGCTGTAAGCCTTTGCTTCTGTGGATGGCATGGCCTGTCGCTCTGGCTGCCTCCCACACACCCCCGCCCCCAGCCTGGTTTTGTAGACAACTCAGAGATTCCCTAAGCTACTGAATATCTCTTTATATAAAAATGTATTATGAAAATTTTCAAACATACAGAAAATTGAAGGGAATAGCATAATGAACCCCTGTGTAACTAGCACCAGTTCAACAGTTATCAATATTTTACCAATTGTTTCACCTGTTTCTGCCCTTTCTCTCACCTCTTGTTTTAGCTGAAATAGTTTAAAAATAAATCCAAGATATTATATTATTTCACCCATAACTATCTCAATGTGCATTTCTAACTGATAAAAGCTTTTTTTTTAAACATAATTATATGTTAAAGGATGCCATAATGGCATCCTTTCTACCCAAAAAGGTTAATAGTAATGCTCAATACATCCCAGTAACAACTTGTGCCCAGATCAGCAAGGGATGCCTTTTCTCATGCATAAGACCCTGAGCAACACACTCTCTCCCTTGGCTCTAACCATCTTGGTTCCAAAATAGAAGCTTCCCCCTCAGAAAGTATTAAGAAGAATAACCTCTCTCTTTCTTCTCTTACTTTATGGACACATGACTTGTCTGATGGATGAATTAGGAATAAGGAACTGAATGAGTGGCTCAGGCCCTCTGAGGTCTCCCTGGAGAACTGTTTGCCCATAGAGCAGCTGTATTCCACCCAGCTCTGGCTTCCATGGGCTCAGCATACATGGTTGGGGCCCAGGCTTACTCACTCACTCTGCAGGGTAAGTCTGGAGTTTGTCCCTTTCTTGAGGAATGTGAGGAGATAATTCTGGGTAAACAGGTCTGCTCTATAAATCCAAACTGGCCCCATCTGACACATTCCAACATGTGGTCTTGGAACAGAGCTCTAGGAAACCTGGTTTGACCACTCATCCGTGCTGTATTCTCTAACTTTATCAGTAATACAGCTGACATTTTTATCTCTTCCTTTGTTTTTATTTAATTATTGGTCTCTAGCATTCTGAATTTAGTGGGGAAGAAGGAAATAGTAATATTATTTATAATCCATCAACTCTAACATACTCAAATTAATTCAGCAATCATTAGTATAAATCAAACACAGTGCTAAGTACCAATGACACAAGATGAAGAAAAGAATGTTCCTGCTTTGTGGAATCCACTGACCACAAGGGTGATTTCAGTAAAACAGAAGCAACTCCATGAGATTCTGGAGCACAGGTTCTGAGAAAGGCTCACAGACATGGGGCATTTGGTTGAATGAGATTTCCTCAGAGAGAATAGGGGGACACAAGCATCCAGAAAGAGAATAGCTATGTACAAAGGCCAAGAGAAAGGAAAAGCACAGAGTTCAGGGGACAGGGGGGTTTGGGGGTATCAGAAGACCTGGAGATGATAGGGGAGAGAGGACAGGGTCAAGTGCTGAAGAGCCATATACATGTACCTAAGAGACTTGGACCCCATTTTTAAAGTAAGGGTAACATTGAAGGTTATACGCAGAGTCAATTTTTTAAAAATCTTTTTAGCAGAAGTACAGAGAATGAATGTACAAGAATGAGACACAAATCTGGGGGAACACTGAGGAGACCTCTGACACCAATCTAAATGGGACACGAGAAGACATGAGCCAAGGAGGCAGGGAGCTGATTCAGGGGTGTTCTGGAGGTCTGAGGTCTATCTTATTTGTCCCAAGCAGAATTCTTATGTACATATACATAGAATACAGCAAGATTAAAAAAAAATAGAAGTAGATAATGAAGAGAAAATAAGGGTGAAATAGGGACATAAAAAGTAAAGCCAGGCACATCAGCATATTGTGTGTGTGTAAATAATGAGAAAGGAAAGGCTAGGGATGGATCACAAAACTAGCTCTCGTCGATCTAGCAGCCAACACCAGTAGAAAAGAATCCTTCACACACATCACAGTTCTTAAAAATGTAAACCACTTATTGAGGAGAAGAAAAACTATTCCTGAATCGAAAGCCAAAGCCCATTTCTCCTGAGTCCTCACAGAGAGGATATGTATAATGTTAAGTAATAATATCTGCAACAGTATTCTCATCGTAGACAGTGAGTTCAAAGAAATGTTTCTTCCAGTAATCTATCACATCCAACCAAAGGTACTAAACTGAAAATTTATCTTTTAATGACTGGCTTCTTTCACTTACCATAGTGGTTTCAAAGTTATTCATGCTGTAGCATGTATCACTTTTTCATACCAATGGTCACTGGAAGCAATTCAATGCTAACAAGAATCCCCACTTCGGGGTGCATGAGGGAAACTTTATTCAGTATTAACAATGATGAGGCATGGCTGTGAGGCTACTCATGAGAGCTAGGCAGCTCTATTTGTTCTGTGCCAGGGAAACACAGCCTGCAATCTTAGGAGGAAAGTGCATCTCCTACCCACACTTCTAGCCAGAGAGGAACTTGCTAATATAGACATAAGTACCCTCCCCTGGTCACTGATTGGTCCATCCTCATGCAAATGAGGACTCAGTTTGGTCCAAAGGCACTGTTCTGATTGGTCAGAATAGAGCCATTGGTCAGAGCTGTGCAGCTCTGATTGGAAGAGGAAAGCCTCAATCCTATTGGTTAAAATAGTACTCCAGGAATCCTTTGTAAGGGCTGGCTGAGATGGCAGAAACAGTGCAGGCGGGCATTTGAGTACAGTGGTTTCTCCACAAAGCGCAGTTTGTGTGTGAGGCTCCTATGCAGAAATGGCTGCTAGCCTCTGTTTTGTTTCACTTTGTTTTTAACTTTGAGCCCAGTTAACTATCAAGTTTTGTTTTTTAATTTGAGCCCAGTAAGACACCAGGAGCCCTTCTTAGTAGGTGTTTTTTGTCTCAGGGTTCACACTTTTATTGCCAGATAACATTCTGTTCCAATTAAGAATATTTTTTGGTCTCCTCTGGTTTCAACAGTCTTGCTTGGAAAATTCTGTCTTTCAGGTAAAGACTCAACCTTTCAGTCTTGGCTGGTTTGCTCAGTGATTAGAGCATCAGCCTGGTGTGTGGAAGTCCCAGGCTCAATCCCCAGTCAGGGCACACATAAGAAACAACCATCTGCTTCTTCACACCGCCCTCTCCCCCTTCTTTCCCTATTCCCCTCTTACAGCCAATGGCTCGATTGGACCCGGCGTCAGCCTCAGATGCTGAAGATAGCTCAGTTGATTCAAGCATTGGTCCCAGACGAGTATTGCTGGGTAGATCCCGATCAGGGCGCATGCAAGAGTCTGTCTCTCTATCTCCCCTACTCTCACTTGAAAAAAAGACTCGACCTTTCAGATTTCCTCTCATGGCTTTGCCTCTCCTGAGATGGTGTCTAGTTGTACAGGCAGTCAGTGACCTTATGATGCCTGGGTGGATCAGCCCCGGCAGGTCTCACTCTGGGTTCTCTGGGTGCCCAATAGCATCCCTCACTTCTTTGAGCATGGGACACCCGCTGCCTTTCACTGCTGCTGTCTGCCCACATTCATCTGTTCTGCTCTCACCTGACTCAGACAGAGTCTGGAGATGTTCCTATCTGACCATCTCACCTTGACTCTTGTGGCCACTGCTGCCCCTCAAAGTCTTAGCCACATCTCCCATCTTTCCACTCTACTGACTCTGCACCCTTCATTGCATACATGGATTTCTAGATCACTCCATGTCACCTAGGAGTAAGAGAAGCTCAGGAGCTATGATAGGCATGTTTGTCGCCCAAGGTGTTGCATGGCCACTTTATTCAGCTGTGACTTCCCCATGCTAGTGTAGGGCCATCTGGGGCAGCCAGCCCCTCCTAGGGCTCAAAGTGAGGCATCCACACAGCCCTGTGTGCTTTATACGGCTCCCTTCACTTCTCTACCAACACCTCCTCTGGGGCTTCAGCTCGCTGCAGAGAGAAGTCAGGATACATGTTCTATCTTTCAGACCCTTTTCCCCTTCTCAGTTCTCACTGGACCTCAAGGGTTAAGATTTCTTTCCTCTCATGGAAGTAAGGGACTTCCTTTAAGATGTGGATCCTGTGATCTCTCTAGACAACTTATAGTACATTCAGTATTTATCTCCCAAAGGCTGACTCTTGGTATGTTATTGGAATTTTAAGGAATTTGGGAAAAAATCAATAAAGTTATGCTTTGAAAACTAATCTTTTTTTTTTTTTTTAAACTAATCTTATTAGGAACTCAGAATTCTGATTTCTGTTATCAAATACTGAATATTGACCCCCCTTTCTCCATTTTCCTATTATAATAATTTTCCCTCCCCATCACCACTTTAGAGATAGATGTTCATAGGTGGCTCATAGGTGTGAAATCATGCACATGGAAATATGAAAAAGAAAAACAAAAATATTTTTTTTATTGCAAATATTCCTAGGGTAGGAAAGGGGTACTATCTGAAGAATGGAATTTCCATGGCTCTTTATGCATGAAGGTGAAAGATGACCTCCAGTTTCTGATTTAGGTGGGTAGGTAAATACCCTAAGCCAGGATAGGAAGTCCAAGAAGAAGGTTTAGGGAAAATGCTGGATCTACATTGGAGGATGTTATAGGTGAGATACTCAGTGGACATCCGGATGGAGGTGCTCAGGCAGCATCTGGAATCTAAGCTCCAGAGAGGATGGGCTAGAGATAAAGATTTAGAACCCAATACCATTCAGGTGCTAGTGGATGTAGGGATTAGTGATTTCCCAAGGGGACAGCTGCAGATTACAGTTTAGAATATCAAGACTTTAGAAGTTGTTTGAGGGCCCTGGCTGGTTGATTCCATGATAGAGTGTCAGCCCAGCTTGTAGATGCCCCAGGTTTGATTCCCAGTTGGCACACAGGAGAAGAGCCCATTTGCTTCTTCACCACTCCCCCTCTTGCATCTCTCTCTCTCTCTCTCTCTCTCTCTCTCTCTCTCTCTCTCCCTCCCTCCCTCCTGCAGACATGGCTTGATTGGAGCAATTTGGCCCCAGGCACAGAGGATAGCTTCATAGCCTTTGCCTCAGGCTCTAGGAAGAGCTTGGTTGCTGAGCAACAGAGCAATGCCTCAGATGGGAGAGCATCACCCTCTAGTGGGCTTGCCAGGTGGATCTTGGTCGGGGTGCATGCAGGAGTCTGTCTCTCCACCTTTCCTCCTCTCATTGAATAAAAAATGAGAAGAAAAAAAAATTGTTTGGAGTTTATACAGAAGCTTTCTAGATCGCTCTGTTCTGGTAAGAAAATGGTTCAGCAGTGTGGAAATAATTCCCATTGGACATTGCATTCACTTATGTTGTATCCTAAATACATGAAGACATGGACTTCAGCATTGTCCCATTGTTTCTGAACTGTATAAATTCCAAATTCACAGTGTTCCACAATACAATCTTTCCTTATTTTTGTAGTCTTATCTCCCCATTATTCATGATACATACATAATCTGTGCTGTAATCAAATAATAACACTCTTCTCCATACCTGGAAAGCCCCAAGTTCATGACTTTGCTTTTGATATTTCTTCCTTCTAGAATACTTTTCACCCCAGAGCTTGTCTCCTAAAGTCCTTTTTATTTAAAGAGGCCACTTCCATGAGTATTTCCTTGACCACTAAATTTCTGCAAACACTTGTTCATCAAATATGTGCAAAGCACTGTGCTAGGCACTGAGGGGAATACCAGTATGAATGAGACACAGTTCTTACCTCTAAAAGATCAAAATCCAGTGACCTGTGCACCCACCAGCGCTGTTATGACCTAATCTGCATTTCTCAATGGCTAGCCCACTAGCCCACACACTCCTATGTGCTATTGAAATTCAGATTCAAAGGCTACACCCCAAATCTACTGGATGAGAATGTCCAGTGTGGAGCTCAGAAATGTGCATTTTTAAACAAGTCCTTTAGTGAGCTTTTTGCCGTGAGTAAAATGTGTAGCCCCATTCCCAAAAAGGTAATGGTTAAGGTAAAGACGTATGTGTGACCATGCTCTGAAAGCTACAGGGCATCATTTCCAAAGCCTGTGGCAGATACTACTATTTAACCAAATTACATTCTTCCTTTCTGGTAAAAAAATAATAATAATCTTATACCTTTTGTCATTGACCTTTAATACATCTCCACCCCACCCCAGAGGTCTCCACCCCGCCCCAGAAGAGGCACACATGACTGTCAGGAGAATCATACTGTCTGTGGGACGGAGAGCACACACAAGGCTCAGGTATGATTCCTATCTTTACTGTAAACTCCACCCGGAATCAGAAAACCTGGTTTTCCTCCAGTTCCTTACATCACCACTGACTTTGATGAGGAGCCATGAAAACTAGGAAGCATCTGGAGGTCAAAATTAGAGCCGGCCCTAGCAAGAAATTGAAATGAGCAAGTTTTATCTGTCTCTTGTCTCTCCTTGGCTTGCTTGCTTTCCCCTGCTCCTCATTCTCACCTTGGGCCCACTCTTTAGCCAAGACATCTTTCCTAGTCTGGGGAAGAGCTGCTTACCTAATTCTTACTAAGATGTTAGTGACTTATTAGTTAACCTCAAGTTTTTAAAAAGGGGCTGGACTATGAGACAGTGCTTAACACAAAGTATGAATAACTGGAGATGGAACTGTAGTCAACAATAATAAGCAAGTAAGGAATATTTTTAGGTGGAGGAATTTTCTATATCTTCCTACTGTGATGCCACTCAGGTGACTTTCCACTACTGCAGGTTTTCCTAGAACCAACCTTGGTGGTTAGGAACATGGGTCATTTGATCTGGTCCCCAGGAGGACAGCACCTGATGGGCAAACTGCCAGAATTCATTAAAACCCAGGAAGAGAAAGACCATAGTACAGTTACCGTGAGCATGCCTCGGGCTGTGGCCAGTCTGGGCTCAGGAAGCTCTGTGGCCTGGCCCAGCTCCAAGGCCGCAGAGCTCTGCAGTTAATGCATTAGGACTTGGGTGATGTCCAGAATCCTCTCCAGTTCAGGCTGATGGCCTGTTTCTAGGCACAGCCAGCCTCCATCCGTATCCTGATAGGGCACCGTAAAAGAAAGGCCATGTGGAGGAGAATTTAGTAAAACAGAAAGAATTTTCAGCTGTTATTCGGGGAAACCTGGGGCCTAGAGTCCAGACCAACACTGCTGCTATTAAACTGAGTCATCGTAAGAAAGGACTTTCCAGTGACAGGCAGGGAGCGCCTTGGACTGGGTGCCTTAGGATTATGATCCATGCCAGTTTCTAGAATTAATTGTTTCATGTACTTGGAGCTGGTGCAGAACCAGGCTGCTCCTGCTGCGTCGTCTGTGTTTTCATCAGGTGCCCCAGCGGATCCGTCGCACATGTGAGTCTGAGAACGACCACTTTACTGTGTGCAGCACCTATCTGGGGGTCACACACCTCAAAGATTTTCTTGGTTCCTCATGACCCCAGAATAAGCCCAAATTCCTTAACAAGGTTCCAGGGCCACCCACGCTGGTCTCTGCCTCCCTGTACAGATTCGGCTACTTTGCTTCTCCCTTCGCTATCTCTAGTGCAGCCTTGAGGACCTCTTTTATGTCGCTGAAGAGGCTACATAACCATCATTTAGATGTAAAATTCCCACTCCCTGGAATATTCTGCATGAAACCACCCCCCTTTCTTAAGTCCTTTATTCCTTGAACAAATATTTAAGGAACTTTCTTATGTCAGGTACCCTTTTGGGGACTGTCCTCATAGAACTTGGGTTCCAAGCCCTCCAAATTTTAGCTTAACGTCATCTCCCCAAAGATGGTTTTCCTGCTCTTGTTCTTCATAGTCAGAGTCACCTGTGCAACCCTGCAACCCATTATATGTTACTACCTAATGTCTTCTTTTCCTGTTTGACTGCAGCCCCCTGAGGGCAGGGCCTGTGGCTTGTTTGCTGCTCAATGTCTTCTAATGCCTCCCCCACTAATTGGCACAGAGGAGCTCCCTGAATACTCACAGAATAGAAAGAAGCAAGGATTCCAGAGGCAGGGATGGACACAGCAGAGACACAAGAATAAATTAGTGACATGACAAAGGAAATCCAGATTGCAGCCACAGTGGAATTTCCACCTGCCCCATCTGACTGGGCTGCAGGCCCCGCTCTCTCTTCCTTCTACAGAGACTGTGGGGTGGCGTCAGGTGTCACTCCAGCAGGGGTCCGGACTGTGTGCTGCTGTCCTCTAGCCCTGCTGGGAGTCACTGCAGCTGCTTCCCAGGTGAAAGGAGTGGGCAGGACAGGTTGTGCCCTGCCGGAGGGCTGGAAGCTAAGACAAGAGCAGATGTGCAAAGACAGAAGAAGCTCAGGGGGTTTCAAAATAAAATTTTATTTAGAGAGAGAGCAACATAAAGATTTATTCTAAAATGATGAATTAGACAGTCAATGTAAGAGAGGTTCTTTTTCTCCCTGACTTTGTAGGTGGCTACAATCCAAGGAATGACAGAAACATAAAGAAATTCAGACTGGCCATCAGAGAACACAGGGGTCAACTTTCAGAGCCTCTTGAGTTTGCTGCTTGGCATCAAAAGGTAATTATCAAATAATCAGTGTAGGACTTTTTAAAATGCCCTTCTCTCCTCAGCTCATCTTTTTCAATGAGTTTCTTTTTTTCTTTTTCTTCTTCAAATGAGAGGAGGAGAGATAGAGAGACAGACTCCCACATGTACCTAACTGGCATCCACCTGGTGACTCCCCCCAAACCAATTGAGCCATGGCTACAGGAGGGAAAGGGGAAGAGAGAGAGGGATAGAGAGAGAGAGAGAGAGAAGGGGGCAAGGAGGGGGTGGAGAAGCAAATGGTCACTTCTCCTGTGTGCCTTGTCTGGGAATCAAACCTGGAACATTCACATGCCGGGCTGATGCTCTACCACTGAGCCAACTGGCCAGGGCCTTTCCATGAGTTTCTAATGTAGGTAAGGCAAATGATATTGATCCCAGATTGTAAGAATGGGCTAGGTGCCGAGAGCTTAATTGATCTCCCCCAGGTCAATGAACACTGACTTCCAGCTTCCTGTGGTTTCGTTAGATGCTCATGCCGTGGCATGGAAAGCACTATGAGATCAGGCAGAGAGCTCTGAAAGCCTGAGCTGTGAGCAAAATTGGTACGACTACAGCTGACACATACATCTTGATACAGTCCAGCAGCGAAAGTGAGCAAAAGGTTACACCACGCAAGACAGAGGTTGTGCCTCCACTGCATTTGGGAAACCTTCAGATGAATTACTTTTGCAATAATAACGTCTCTGTGTAAACTAACCAAAAGAAAGAAAACCCAAGTTTCTGCATATCTGAATTGCTTTTGTATTATTTTAGCTGGTCTTAGAGTGCTTGTGAGTCAGAAGCAATTTCAGGAAATGCTGCCCATGTCGCCAGCTGGGGTCCAAGTTCCTGTTCTCCAACAGCCCTCAGACACATGTCCACGTGTTTGTGCAGCACACACACTCACACACAATAGCTCTCATACTGGCCTACACTCACTCTCACAGACTGGCATATTCACATACACTCACTCACATGCACTTACTCATAAAACTGATACACACATAGCTTCCCCCAGATGCTCTCTCACATGTGAACTCACGTCACACGGTCACCCTGATCTACTCAGACACCCCTCTATACACACATACATTTACATGTACACACTCACACAGATATACACTCTCATGTATACACATTACACACACACACACACACACACACACACACACACACACACGTCTCTTGCCAAGTCTTCCCGATGCTAAATATAAGTACTGTGTACACCGCCCGAAAGGCACGGATTATTTGGTTGTTTCCAAATGGCCACATGTTTTGCTTGCTCAGTGGACATCAGAATGTCTGGTGAAACAAACTTTTTTCTGCAGCCCCCTCTCCAGGGATGTATGACTCTGTGGTTACCAATGGTCTCCCAGTCGTTTCTTCTCACCACAACAGAGCAGTGAGGAAATCAGGGCGGTTCACTGGGCCTCCATGGCAACAGGTAGACTTCAGAGCATTCTTTCAGAGAACCTGGGAACTGAAGGGACTTTGCAAAGTGACAGTGCCGGCCCCCTCCCTCAGAAGGAGCCATCTCTCTAAAGAGAGAAGTCACAGTCCTCCCCCCTCTTACTCCACTTATCTGCCCTTTCTCGTGACTTCTCCACAAAGGTCCGGAAGCCCTTCACACCTTCTAACCTTTCCAGTTTGGTACTTTGCAGGTCACATCAGACTTCCTCGGGGACTTTCAATCCCCACAGAGTCCAGTGAGGCCAGGACACAATGATGGCTCTCTGTCTGTGGGAACAACGTTCTCTTCTGCAAAATGTGACAGAATGCACTACGCTCTTGGCTTTTATACAAAGCCAATATTTATTCTTATCTGTTTGTGTTTGTCCAGTACTTGTCATTTAGTTGTGTCTATTTCCTTTTGGTTGTCTATCTGCCTCAGTTTTGTCTCCCTCAGATTGTAAACGTAGGGAAGAGGGAGACTTTCTCTGGGCGATGGTGAGTATAAGATTCCCAGAAATCATGCCCTTACTAGTGCTTTCTGATAATGGATGAGTGTTAACAATGAGCTTTTCCAGTTTACAGGTAAAGGTGATTTTATTTCAGAAGCGAGGGCCACTGATTTCCTTTTGGGCACTTGTCTCCTAATGCTAGTTCAGACACAAGTAACAAGGTGACATGTCAGTGTGGACAATGCAAAGCTTTCTCTTTAGATATTCTGTACCAAATTTAGTACCAAAAAGACTCACTGGGCTGAGTGAGGGATAAAATGAAGGCCAGTCTGTTAAAAGGTCTCTGTCTTCCAAGCAGGTGCTAAGGACTAGAAACAGATGAAGAGTTTTCTGATACTTTGTGACAGGAGGTATCCTCACTCCAGGGTGAGGGTATGGGAGTGAATTACTGAAAGATGGTTCAATGTGAGGCTCATTCACTTCTTAGTAGTCTGCCTAGCATGTGCTAAACCATCAATAAATCTGTAGAATGAATGAGTGAAAGACTGAATGAATGAATAAATAAATGCATGAGTGCACTCTTCCTTCCACTGTCTTCCAGGTGTAGATACAGTCCTTACACATGTTCATATGTCTCACCTGTTCATGGTAGCCATGTCTTCCCAGGGATGAGTTCAATAGATAGGTACTATCCCCTCACTTTGTCTGTGATCTCCCTGTAATGCTGTCATTGGAGCATGTGATAGAAGTCCCTTCAGGAGGGAAAGGACATTCTTTTTCTTACCCCCCAAACACCATTCCTCTGAATCCAACTTTCTCATATGGGGAGTTACAGAGTTGCTCCTCACAGCCTTGGATTGGGTTTTCAACATGGCATATCCTCCATCTATTACATTGGCAGCTCCTATGAAGCAGGCACGTAAGCAGAGACACTATGCATTGTTTGCCCTGAACCTCATGGGGCTACTGTAACTGTATGTCAATAAATATCACAGTCAGGAACCTCTTGGTGTTTTCCAACAACAACCTATGGGAGGCACATGACCACGTGTTTAGAATATTGGTATCTAGGGATGCATTCTCCTGAAACAGTGTATTACTTTAAAATGTATGTAAATGTTGCATTCTTCTCTAGAAAAAATGTTATACTGTAAAATGCTTTCAATTATAAATTACTTGTTAAAATTACTTAACTGGTTAAAATCCCCCAACCTGGAGTAAAACTGGCTCTCGAAGGACATGTGCCATGGTGTCCTGTGGCTTTTAGGGCCTCCTACTTGAGGACATGCTTTCGGATGTGACAGTTCACGAATAAGCAGTATTGGAGGGCAGGAAGTATGGAGAGAGCGATATACCAGGAACTGTTTCTGGAGACCATATGGTGGAGGGAGTCCAAGGACACCCAGATTCTATGACTGATCTCACATGATGATACTGAGAAGTTGGGAAACCTGTGGTTGGCAGACACTGTGCTTGGGAATAGTTGCCAGAAAATAGACTGTTCTTCACATCAGAAAGTGAAAAGATGTCATGATACCCACAGATATGGAGTATGCAGTCTGTGACGAGGCAAACCTAGTCGTTGACCGCTTGAACAAAGTGAGTGCTATTGCTGATGTGTTAAATGAGTCAAATAATGCTTATCTCCTAGGATTATTTTAGAGTTAATTCAAAGTGCATGTACTCTCTAAACCAATGGTTCTCAACCTTTCTAATGCCGTGACCCCGCAATACAGTTCCTCATGTTGCGGTGACCCCAAACCAAAAAATAATTTTGGTGGCTACTTCATAACTGTAATTTTGCTACAGTTATGATTCGGAATGTAAATACCTGATATGCATTATGTATTCTCATAGCTACAAATCAAACATAATTTAAACATATTGATTAATCACAAAAACAATATTTAATTATATATTGAGAAATATTTATTACTAATGGATCTCCTTATCTAGTGTATTGGGGCTACCATTCCGTAAATAGCTGCTTAACTAATGGATTTGTTTTTTCCAGATTAGTGGCAAATTTTCTATATAGAACAGTGTGAACTACATCATAGGATACACTGCAGTTTCTGCACAGCATGGTATCTTTCAGGGCTCTTTCACACTATAAAGCAGCGGTTTCAGCGGTGGAATCCACATCTCATTT
Organism: Saccopteryx leptura; assembly: GCF_036850995.1. Taxonomy (NCBI): domain Eukaryota; kingdom Metazoa; phylum Chordata; class Mammalia; order Chiroptera; family Emballonuridae; genus Saccopteryx; species Saccopteryx leptura. The sequence goes on along the minus strand of NC_089504.1, from coordinate 373,806,829 downwards.
ACTTCAATGGGAGACCCGTGGATTCCGCAGAAGAGAGATCCCCTGTACGTCAGAAATGCAGTTCCCGACACATTTCTTCCTCTCCTATTCAAGTCAATGGGAGGCCGCAGCAGATTCCGCTCAAATATAGAGCATGTTGCTTAATTTTTTCCGCGCTAGAACTTTTCCTAGAACAGAAAAATTCCAAAGGTAGAATCCGCCACCCCCAATAGACTTCTATAGGAGGCAGATCTTTTACACTGCAGAATCCGCACAGCAGATTCCTCAGTGTGAGGCCTCTTTCAGTCTATTGGGGGTGGCCGATTCTACCTTTGGAATTTTTCTGCTCTAGGAAAAGTTCTAGCGCGGAAAAAATTAAGCAACATGCTCTATATTTGAGCGGAATCTGCTGCGGCCTCCCATTGACTTGAATAGGAGAGGAAGAAATGTGTCGGGAACTGTCATTTCTCCGCCTCTTATTGAAATCAAAAGGAGGCTGCGATGGATTGTGTGGTAACCCGAGATTCTTGGGAGCTCTCTTCCACAAAATCCGCAGCACTCCCAATGAAATCAATAGGAGGCAGATTCAATGCCGGAAACCGCTGATTTCAGCAGTTTCCTCATTCAGAATATGGGAAAATAGTGGGAGATATAGGAGATAATTATACATTGGGGAACAGTGTGAACTACATCTTATAGTGGTCTCTTATAGTACAAGACGTCTGTATTCACACTGTGTAAATGTATGGTGCTTTGTGTAAGTGTAAGCTGCTTTGTGTACTGTGTAATGATTACACACAAAGCACCTTACACTTACACAGTATTGTGTGTATGGTGTGTGTACTGCTTTTACATTATTAACCTTTTTTACACCAGCAGGCTGTCTCGCAGGCTCTCTTGGCTCTCTGCCTCTTGCCTCTCCGCCTCCTAGGCTTCTGTCCTCCAGTGCTTGCTGCACCCGCCCACTGATGACGTCAGCAAGCGCCGGACACACGGATGAGCAGCCGCGCTGCTATGGACTGTCCGTCCGTCCGTCCGTCCCCCCCCCCCCCCCCCGCTTCCCCCGCCCCTTAGGGCCTGGACGGATGATGCAATCAGGTCTGCGCATGACCGCAGGCATTCAGTTTGGAACGCATGTCCATAACGGCGTTCAGTCAAGCTGAATAGCGCTGCTGCAGACAGTAGCGCGGCTTCTCAGAGGCTAAAGCCATTGGAAATATGTATTTTCCGATGGCTTTAGGCGACCCCTGTGTTTTGGTCATTTGACCCCCACCGGGGTCGTGACCCACAGGTTGAGAACCGCTGCTCTAAACCTTAAATAAATGGAAATCATTATTATAATCATAGTCGTCATTACTCCATGAATACTCATCAGTATTAACCCAAAAATACTCAGAAGGGAATTGCTCCAGTAGAAGTTATGTGTTCATCTGTAAAGAGCATTATTCTCTTTAGACAAGAGAATTGAATGAACTGAAAGAAGAAGAAGAAGAAGAAGAAGAAGAAGAAGAAGAAGAAGAAGGGAGGAGGAGGAGGAGGAGGAGGAGGAGGAGGAGGAAGAAGGAAGAAGGAAGAAGAAGGAGAAGAATCACCACAAGAAGAAGCACAAGAAGAAAGAGAAGGAGAAGGAGGAGGAGAAGAAGAAAAAAAGCTCAGTACACTAAATAATGTAAAAGACAGATTCCCATCTTAAACAGAAATGATTTGGGTAAGAATGAAAGAGGAGAAAAATGGTAAAAACTGCCTTTGTAAAATGGCCTGGAAATTTCCAACACCTAGTTTTATAAAAGGGGGGGGGAAACTATCAATAACCATTATTTTATGGGCATTTTGTATATGTCCAGCACTTTGTAAGTATTTTCTTATTTAATCACAAAGCCCTGTGAGGGAGGCACCACCCTCAGAGAACTGCTCAGAGTCCGCCAGAATCACAGCTATTACCAACCACAGAGTTCACTCTGGCTTCACAGGAGCAAACTGAGCTGGGACCCAAATCCGATAAAGGAGTTCCTGACCCCATGGTTTCCCACCCCATTTCGGAGCAGAAAACCTCCGATGGCCCACTTCCCCATTCTACCTTCTGTTACATTCCAGGAGGAGGCTTAGCAAAGGGCTTAGTGACTCATCTTTGGGTCACATTTGGCTGGGGTAAATGGCAGCTCAGCAACTTTAGCAGTGTGACCTTGGACAGGCTCCTCCATCCCTCTAAGCCCCGGTTTCCTCACAGCTAAAAAAGGATACTAATACCTTCCACGTGAGGTTTATGTTTTTATATAATGACATCAGGTTATATGGTTGGCACATAATAAGCATTAACATGCATTTCGAAGAGGGTAATTAGTGTAATCAGCGTGTCTCTAGGACTGCTTGTTCCGCGTCAGGTCCCACAGTGAACTCTCAGATCCAGTGAAGCAGCATTGCAAAATATCTTCTTGACTGCATGACTGCCACCAAAGCGTGAGTCAGGACTCATTTCCAGGTGGCTCCAGCCTAACACTGATTTCAGTTGTCTTTAGAGTAGATAACTCCCAGGTTAAAAGCGTTGCCCAAGGTCTTATACACAGTCTAAGGCCAGGTATTGTTCTGAAAGCCAGGTGGTCGATTACACAATTATTGTAAATCTTGCTCACATTCTCCTCGCACATGGCCACATTGAAGCTGGAGGTGTCAGGTGGAAGAACAGAAGATTTTAACAAGGTGTAACCCTCATGGTGACACTTCCTATTTGTTCTAAATGAGAGATTATAGAGCCATACACATTAGAAGTGAAGAAACCCCCTCAGTGGCCTGCTATGCAGTTCACTTCTCCTTGCTCCTTCACTTACCATGTTATTCCGGGAGGGGTTTCTGTGTTTGTTTTCCCAGGTGCCATCTAGATACTTAGCAGATGCACGTGATCCTTAGAGGAAAGCCGGACAAACAAAAGAGAGAAGATCGGTTGAGAGAACCAAAAAAAACAAAACAAAACAAAACAAAAAACCCCAAACAGACATATGGAGCTCATCATGGAAGAAGCAAAACTCCCCAACCCATGTAAATGTGTGTGAGTGCTGAGGGCACATCTGAAGCAACTGTTTTTCTGTGTGCCTTGTGAATTATTTTGTGGTTTCTGCAGAGTTCCTTTTGGGTGATGGCTTTTAAGCACCACCTAAGCCCATCCTAGCTCAGCTGTTGGAAAGTGATGTGTAGAGACGCTTTTGCACACTGGAAGAACATCGCTTAAACAAGCACCATCCAAGAAATGAACACAGGGACACTTCTCATGCACGAACAAATCCCTGCACATTTGGACAGGGACAAAAGTTGAATAATTGACATTGTTTGAGAAAGAGTCACTGGAATTAATTTCTCTCTTTATAACATCATGTAAACACAGATTTAATCAAAGATTTTTATTGAGTTACTTCAAGTCACATAATGCTGTGTGCTTGGCCCTGAAGGCAGAGGGCTGTGAGGAAGGAGCCGCGAGTCAAGCGCACACCGGCCTCACAGAGAGCGAGCAGTCCTACTGTAATTACAAGAGTATTGGAAGTGACTTTGGAGAATGACTGGTGGGTACCTTCTGTCTCCTTCCGTATTTAATGATCAATCCAGAGTAACAAGAAAGGGTACCCAAGCCAGCAAATGCACCAACACCCAACGCTTTTCCTTTGAAGCCAGGACTCTTGACCTCAGGAGTCACTGATTTGCGGTCAGCCCCCAGAGGTGTCATGGAAGGGTCAGCAGAGATGGCTCCAGGGGGAATGCTTTCTTGGTAAATTTATCATGACTGGAAAACTGAAACAACCCGAGATGGTCTTGTGTATTCCCCTTTCACCTGGTTCCCCTTTGAAAGTAAATCTATAACAGACGTGAACTAGGTTGGTGGATTGGGGGAAGAAAAAGGTGGGTTGGCCTGTGTTTCATTCCTTGGAACATGTTTTTAAAACTTCTTAGCTAAATGGAAGGCTAAATCAGAGCTGTTTTCAAGTGTAACTGTAAGGGGAGAGAATGTTCTTTCAGGGCAGTGATTTTCAGCTAGTGTGCCACAAGAATTTTTTTTTTTAATTTCAGTGAGAGAAGGGAAGACAGACATACTCCTGCATGTGCCCTGACCAAGATCTACCTGGAAAGCCCACTAGGGGACGATGCTCTGCCCATCTGGGGCGTTGCTCCATTGCACAGTAACTAAGCTATTCTTAGTGCCTGAAGCAGAGGCCATGGAGCCATCTTCAGCACCCAGGGCCAACTCACTCTAATCGAACCATGGCTGCTGGAGGGGAGAAGAGAGAGAGAGAGAAAGAGAGAGAAGCGAGAAGGGAAGGGGTGGAAAAGCAGATGGACCCTCTTCTGTGTGCCCTGACCAGGAATTGAATCTGGGACATACATATGCCAGGCCGGTGCTCTACCACTGAACAAACCAGTCAGGGCCCACAAGATTTTTTAAAACATGCAATACCTGACTATTTAGTCAGGGGCACTGACCTCTTTTCCCTTAGATTGTCAAATAAAAAAAAAGGCAATGACCAACACAGCAATAGCCATATGATGTGATTGCCCTGTCTTGAACCTAAGTGAAGAGTTGCATCTTATTGGTCACATCACATAATAAGGTTGTGACTGATTGATTAATTCTTGGTACCAGAAATCCTTACATACAAGTAAAAGCACCTGGTTTTTTAAAAGGTCACTTTGGAGCAGAAAGGGTAATTATTATTATTATTATTAATAATATTTTAATCAAACAAATTATACTATCTTTTTGTCAGATGAGCAAAATAATATATATTTTTGGCATCACATAGAATTTTAGTAATTAGCTTATGTGCCATGATATGAAAAAAGTTGGAAATCACTGTTTTAGGGTTTCAAAGCTACTTTAGAGGTCCAGGCTGGGCCACGGGTGAATAGAACACAGGAACATCTTGCCAGGAGGAAAACATGAGCAGTGAAGTAGAAAGTGGTCATGTTATGGAATTTCAGTAGAATAGCGCGCTTTGTGAGAATACTGAGACATGTACCAGCATAAACAGGGTCCACAAGAAGAAGTGAGAAAGAATTGAATCGGAACTCTGTGGAGGGATTGGTGCTCTAACTAAGCAATTCCTAACCTCAGATGATGTAGAAAACCTGAATGACTCAGACTAAGAAGTGCTCTGTTCCCCGACCATATATAAAACTAAGCCTTGTGAATTGCATTCAGTAGATCTCAACTCAGGTGCCTAGTGTAGGCACAAGCCTGTGTTAGCACAAGGAATAACGGAAGACAAGGTCTCCGACTCTCAGATGTTTAAAATTATATATCCACCTGGACTTTCTAAGTGGCCATCCCAGCATAACTGATCTCAATGGAAAACTGTTGAACAAGATTAACCTTCTAGTGGCATATCATGATTAAGTTATTTTTGTGGCCCTAACGTTTTTACAATCAATGTAAAAAAGGTAATACTTTTAAAAAGTTAATTCTTTAAAAATATATGTATAATTATCTTGTAATTTTTTTCATTTAAAAATTTCTATTACAATTTATTTACATTCAATATTATTTTGTATTAGTTTTAGGTGTACAAAAATTAATTCTTAAGGGCAATAGTCCCCCCATCCCACCCCATTGTTCTTAAAAATGTAAATCAAATTTCTCGTGGGCAGGAGAGGGCTGCAAACCCTGCACTGAGCCTGCGCAGACCACTCATCCATTCAAACGGGCGTGGCTGTGATCCTGGCTGTACGTAACTGGCCGGCTGGGAGGGAAGACAATGCAAATTGCAGGCGTCATGTGATGTCTTCCAGTGAAGTAGCTTTCCCTGAAATATGCTTCACAGACACTTTGCAAAATTAGCATTCTATCACCAAATACATTTGTAAACACGGGGTTAAGTTGACTTAAAACATTGTCTTTTTTTTTTTAATTAATTCTTTTTTCCATTGATTCAGAGAGAGAGAGAGGAAAGGAAAGAGAGAGTGAAGCATCAACTTGTTATTCCACTTAGTTGTTCATCTGGTTATGTACTCATTGACTGCTTCTCTTATGTACCCTGACCTAGAATTGAACCTGCGACCTTGGCATGCTGGGACGACGTTTTATCCACTGTTCCATCCTGCCAGGGCCGGTTAAAAGTTTTTTTACGTGTATGTTTTGATTTGTTAATGCAGCGATTTTCAACTTTTTAATCTCATGGCATACATAAATTACTAAAATTCTGCAGCAAATCAAAAATATATTTTTTGCCAATCTGACAAACAAACATATAATTTTGATTAATTTACAAAATAAGTAATTAAGTAAATAATAGTAATTACCCTTTTTGCTCCAAAGTCACTTTAAAAAAATCAGGCTCATATACCTGTATACAAGGATTTCTGGTACCAAGAATTAACCAATCGGAAGCATCCTTATTATGTGACCTGTCCTAAAAAATGCAACTCTACTATATGACCTATATATATATTTATGGTTCAAGACAGGACATTCACACCGAACAGCTATTGTTGTGTTGGCTGTTGTCATTTTTTATTTGACAATCTAAGAAAAAAATTCTTGCAGCACACCGGATGAAAATTGCTGTGTTAATAATGTATATTGTGAAGCTCCAAACAGAGAATATAGCATTTTTTCAATCTTCTTTGACCATGAAACTCTTTCTTAATAAAAATGATTTCCACAACCAAGTGCTCCATGGAACACATTTTAAGGAACACTGTATTAGAAGCCCATACTCCAAAATACATTCTCTGTCAGACCTCGTGCAGCCACAAGGGAAGTGGGCTTCAAAGTGACCCCGGATGAGCCAGACCTCTGGCAATCCTGTGCTACTATGAGACGTTCTCCTCCTTATGAAAATGTTTATGACTAGCATTTATTATGTTTTCTCCAAATGCTTTTTCTTCTGGTCACAAGACTTACCTTCTACCCAGATCTCTTTTTTCTAATCTTTTTTTGTTGTTGTATTTATTTATTTATTTATTTATTTATTTATTTTTGCTTCTTTTATTTTCTAGCCAGAGTTTTTATTTGGGTGTGATGAGGAGGCAGAGATTGGTCTCTTGTGTTCTATTCCCCAGTTCCACATAGGCATGCTATTTTGTCACTTTAGCTGAGGAGCCCATTGGGAACAATTTATCCTTTTTCTCTGCAAGAGATAATGGGATCTGGAATGCAGATTCAATCCTTCAAAGGGCTACTTTGCAGAGAGAAAAACATAGTTTTAAGCCCCAGATTGCTGAGCCCCTAATTCTAAAGAAGAGCCTGTGTTCCAAGAAAGACTGAGATAGAGACCACTGATGACTCAGCACCTCCTGTCACCACCCCTGAAAAACAACTGCAACAAAGAGCAGACCATGGATCAGCATCTTTCGTGACCGAGACAGCACATGAGGCTTAGTCAGCCTCCATCCCAAGTTCTCTTGCTGAGGAGGCAATGGCGACGGGAGGGAGGGAGGCACGTTTCTGGCATGGAGCTGTGGCTCCTCCCCAGCTGGCAGCTTGGGCACTTCCATCTTCAGTGAGGACTTTGCCAATGTAAGAAATGCAGAATCAGATCCCAAAGAGTCAGATGGGTTGACTCCTGGTTTCTATCATGTTCTTGGAGATGTGATGCCTGAAAACCACAACCCATCTGTTTTTAAGTTTTCTTGTTTAAAACAATACGATTACCAAACACTAACTGAGAAGAAACGACGGCAGCATGACTATTCTGTAAGCCAGATATCTGAGTGGCCCGAACTTGAACAAAGATATCCACATGGAGGCCAGGAAGAGGGATCCACAGGTAGGATGGACCTGTCCCACAGGGTCCAAGGCAGCTGCACAAACAGCCTGAGCCTCCCTCGGGGCTCAGCGAGCCTGGTGAGAGAGAGTAAATGGATGAAGTCATGCTGGCAAGCCTTGTGTCACCCTCAAGTAATTAGGATCCTTGCCCAGCCACCTCCCAGGCCCAGCCTAGCACAGCCACAGGTGTGTTGTCCTTCGCCAGCTGGCATAACAAGGCCATGCCAGCACCGAGACTGAAACAGCCCAGGGCCATCCAAAAGTAACATGGCCAGGCCACAGAAGCCAAACGGAAAGAGGAGGGAAGGCTGTCCTCTGCAAAATGAAAATAAATTGCAAAATGGCATTGTGTGTGTGGTTGCCCTGGAGAAGAAGGATCTGGAGGGGAGTAAAAATAGAAAGTTGTCAGAGCTCTTTGAGAGGTTTATTTCCGCCAAGCCAGGTGGTCCCAAGGCACAAGACTGGTGTTAATTGCCACAGTGCTGGGATCAACAGAAGAAAGAACCAGTTGCAAAAGCTAGCCCAGGTCCCCAGCCCGCCCAAGAACTTAGAGGAGGCCAGCACTTTTATACAGCATTTCCATGTACATTATCGTGTTTGTGACACAGGAGCCATGTATTGATCCACTTTACAGATGAGGAAATGCAGGACTGAGAACGTGAGGGGGGGGGCCTCCCACTTGCTCCATCAGACACCTGGGGAGCCAGGATGTAAGCCCCTACTTCTCCCATGACACCAGTTGTTTTTGTCCCTTAAAAGCCTTCAGCTGAGCAGGCTGACCTTCCCTGCTTGTGGGGGCTGTTGGGAGATGGTGGGGGTATGACACCCCAAACCTAGAAGGTAGCACCATTTGACTCATTTTTTTAATTGAATTTATTGGGGTGATACTGACTAACATAATTATACAGGTTTCAGGTGCACAATTCTACAACACATCTCTGTACACTGTATTGTGTGTTCATCCCCGTCAAATCTTTATTCATCAGCATTCAACTCTGAACTCTCCCTCACCTCCTTTTCCCCTCTCCCTCAGCAATTGCCACACTGTAGTCAGTGTTCATGAGGTTATTTTTTTCTTCTTTGTTCAATCCTCCAGCCCTCCTTATTCAGCCCCTCCTGCCCCCCACAGCTATCAGCCTGCTCTCTATGTATAAGTCTTTGACTAATCTTCTTATCCCAATTCTTAATCAGTTTAGGCTCAAAGGATATCTGATGGTGCCAGCAGCATGAGGAAAAGGCTGGAAGGTGGGTGGGGCAGATGGATTACATCATCCCGACTTGTTCCTGCCCACCCTCCCCTTCCTGCCCTGTCCCAGGGACTCTACAAGCCATGCTCCTCTCAAATACCAAGGAAGGGCTTGTGGATGCCCCCATAAGGCCAGCTAGAACCCAAGTATCTTCACAGTCAGACTTTTGTGTTCAGATCACTCTGGATAGCCAATGGATTGGTGCTAATCATCCCATGCTTGGAATATTTTTGGTGACATTTCTTGCAAGGGAAAAACTACTTGTCTTTGTTTTCCATTGTATGTTCTTGGGTATCACAAAGCTTGCCAGCATTTGTGAGCATACACACAGACATGGCATTCATTGGGTATTCTCTGCATTTAAGAGTTGTTAGTGTACAGCACAGAGATGACTTTTTGTCCCCTGGGAACACAGCTTCATTTTGCGCTCTCTGTGGCTGACGTGCCTCATCTCATGAGTTGAGTCTGCTGCTCACTGCTTGAATGATCCTTTTTTAGCTACATCTTCATTTATCTGCACCACTTCTCCCCATTGCCCTCCTTCCTTTGAACTCTTTCCTTCTACTTTGCCCTTTCCACTCCTCTCCAAGTCCGTCACTCTATTCCCATTGAGATACAAATGCTGCATTACTAATACTGAGAACTAATCACCGTTGTTTCGGACTGCTCCGAAAACCAACCAATCACGGTGCATGAACAGAAGGTGTTGGGGTCCCCAGCCTCCAATAGCAAACAACTCTATTCAGAAAAAAGTATATTGAGCACCCCTAGTCACTGAGTGCCCATGAGGGAACCAAGACAGGACTCCCAGCCGCAAAGGACGTGGGCACCTAAATGATGGAGCAGAATCTGCAGTTCCCCATGTTGCTTCCTCATCCCAAGGAGGGTTTCCTCTTGGCATGGCATGTTGGCATGTACACCATAGGTGCTCAATACATGCTTGAATGAAATTGTTGATGTAAGAAATGCCAAAACCTGTAGAGAATTTGTATAAATGTCTTTGAACTAAACTGATGACAGTTGTCAAGAAGCAAAATCTCAATGGAGTGAGAAAATGCTCTGCAGAATGAGAGTTCTGGAGCTTATGTTATACACAAGAATCAAAGGAGGAGGTGTAAGGGGGGTTTCATAAAATTCATTGGTAGTAGATTAAGGAATGTGGGAGAAAAAGTGGGAGATCTCAAGGACTGAATAAAAAATCAGAGAGACCCATACATCTTTTGCATTGGTAGGCAGAGGATAGTCAGCATTTACAGCCCAGAGATGGTATTCGGGGAACAAGATAAAATGAGGGGTCTGTGGTCTCTGCTCTGGTGCAGGTAGGTGCCTTGAAGGGTCTGGAAAAGATGATTACTCTGACGTCTCAAATGTATGTTATTTCAGATCCAAAAAGAGAGTAGGCTCACTTAAGGTAAAGACGAACCTTTGGAAAGAAAGCCACAGGCCTAGGATGTGACTACCCACCCATCATCTGCTTTTAGTTAAGAACTTTTATGTTTAGACCATCTTATGTGGTTACTTTTGGTGTTTCAGTTTATAAGGTCCCCCATGCTGGCCTCCCTTGAGTGTGTCAGGTTTAGGATGTGGCCCCTTTTATGTCCACAAAATGAATACTCTTCCCCCCACTAATTCTGACATGTTTGTTGAACATAGACAATGAGACAAAAAAGTTTTCTACAAATGATAAAGTAGTTATAAACTTTGGAGAAAAAAATAATACACTGACCAGTCATCTTCAGTTTTCTTACTTCTTTGAATACCTCAGTCCATCTGAGACTAAGTGGGAAGAGATCTTGCCAATCCTAAACCCTAACCTGTTCCCTTGGACCATGGGTATCTGCCTTTCACCCAATATCTGGACAAGATAGACTTATGTGAGGTGGATTAGGGAGAGAAAAAGTCCATTCAGTTTCTTCAGCCAAACACTCCATCCCTGTTTTACACACCGGGTGCCAGGAAGGTAGGCACTGTAGCCCATGATTGCTGTTCATGACCCTGGTTCTGAGCCCAGGACTCACACCTGATTCTGCCTGGCCTCTGACTTCATATGACCTTGCTATTTCTTTGTCACCATCTTTGATACCTCATGCACTTGACACTTGAAGTCATTCTCTTCATCCAGTGGTAGGATTCAGCCAGTTTGCACTGGTTCGGCAGAATCGATACCTAATTTTTTGTTGAGTTTGGCAAACCAGTTGTTAAAATGGCACTTGTAATCAGGGTTCTCCCCAAGGTGGGCGCCTAGACAGCCGCCCAGTGTGAAAATCACAAATTTACATTTCTTACTCTTTTTTTTTTAACATTTATCTGTACAACAGCATTGTAGGGCCAGTAGTCATGGCCACTATCACAGCCGCCTGGCCTGTGCAGGGTTCCATTTAATTCAGGCAGATGGTAATGAAACTGTGGAGCCAAGAACTGGTGGGCCATTCTTTATTCCTGCTCGGAACCAGCGGGCGAGAAATACACACAGCGGGAAAACACTTCCCTTTCCATTCAGGGCTTCCAAAACCACTGACTTTCTCTGTTTTTTTCCTAGAAACAAAGGCCCAACAGTCTCACTCAATCCCCTCTGCACACCACTATTTTGTCAGCCTCCTCCCCTGCAACCACGTGGCCTCTCTCCTCTCTGCAACAACGTGGTCTCTTCCTCCTCTCAAAATGGCCTCCTAGCTCCTCCTTTTAAAACTTTCCTGCAGGACAGCCCCTCCTCCGGCATACATTAGCATAACAAAGCCCCTTCCCAAGCATGAAGGTAACCAGCTGCCCCAAGTGAGCAGCGCCATTTTTAATAAAACTGAGCAAAACCAAATAACACAAATGTTACAAACTTATTTGCCCAACAAACATATTCTAAGCACTCTAAGTAATGTTCAATCCATCCTAGGTGAAAAAAAAATTGATGACACTATGCTTATAATACATATCTTTGATGAAATACTGTTTTAATTCCTTCACGTTTGTTACTTCAGTAAACAAACATATAACATAAAAAGAAAAAGCGCCAAGCAACCAGGGGATGATAAGCTGTCATTTGTTTCAGCTTTATGTTATGCCCAAAATTTTCCTGAGAGATTTTGAGTGCGCTGGTGCTCCCCGATCAAGAAGCAATATGAAAATATCTTCAGTAACAGTTTTATTGTATTTTGTCAGGTATTATTTAACATTTTTTTCATTAATATTTTAAAACTCTTTCTTGTAACATAATCTAGTTTTGTGTACCTCTTTTATTGCTCTTATTTAAAAGTATTAAGTACATGAAATAATAAATTACCTTCCAGTATATTGTTTTTTTCATAATACTTAAAATGGTCATTATAGCAGAAACCAGTTGTTAAATTATTTGAATCCCACCACTGCCTTCACCCCACCCACACAGTGACCTTGCCTCATTCATATCAGAAACTGTGGTTTTTCACACCCTCTTGCATTGGTCTTCACAATTCAACTGTTTCCTAAAGCCCATCTATATACTATGGTGCCTCTCTGCAAGTGATAACTTTTCTCCTCCACTGGGTCTGTGGTGACACAGACAAAACCAACCTAGGAAATACAAGTTCACATGGGGAGGGTGTTGTGCTTGCAGACAGACCACCAGACTTCAGTCAAGGTTAAGCAGAGGCACTGGGATGAACTTCCCAGGCTCTTAAACTGGGTTTGATAAGTGAACAATCTGAGAGGAAACAGCTTCCCCTATGCCTACCTGCTCTGTCTTTCCTTTGACCCCATGCTATCTGGGATCTCACTCAGACTACCCTCCTTCTAGGATTCAGAATGCAGAGAAAGATACCCAAAAGTGAGAAAGAAGAAAAAATAACTGGAGATAAGCCATAGAAATGCAAAGTAGCCATGCCTTGGGTGTAGCCAAAGACAAAAAGCTGGGAGAATGGGAAAAAAAAGAATGACATGGGAGCAATTAAGGGAAAGGAAGAGATAGCCATGGGGATGTGATAGGTATCGCCCAGTGCCACTGCCTTCCCCTCGGTATTCGTTTCAGGAACAGGAACCCTTAGAAATGTGGGTATTTTAAAAAGAAATGTGAAAGGGGCCCAGGTGACTGGAGAGAAGAGCTATTCAGAGACCTTTGTTTCAGGTCACTCGGCACAGGAGAGAGAAGAAAGGAGCCCTTCTGGGTCTCAACAAGGAACCTGGCATTGGGTGCAGCTTCGCTGGAGAATTTAAAAGCCCAGATGAAACACAGATGGACAAAAAGAAAAATAGCAATATAGCCATGGTATTATTTTTCCCTTAACAATAGCCAAAGGTCTTGCTGGATCTTAGAAAGAATTTTATTTTTATGATAAATACAGGGGGTCCTTGGGTTATGACATGGTTCTGTTCCTATGACAGTGACCTAACCCAAATTTTGGTGTAAGTCGAAACACAACCTACCCTAAGTCACTTACCTATCCTAACATAGTTGTAAAATCATAATCTAGAACATAAAAACACAACTAAACCATAGAAAAAAGGAAAAGGACATAAATATACTGTAATGTACACACTACTGTAGTAACAGAAAAAATGACAAAAGAAATGAGTGTAAAAAAATTCCTTACCTTTATTCCTGTGGTTGGCTTGCACACTGGAAGGGGCATTGCAAGGTGGCAGAGAGTGACCTATTGGGAGGAGGAAGCTGGAGAGGCAGGAGAACCTGCAGCAGGTGCTGGAGATACTGGGTCAGGGGAATCAGGATTGCCTAAGGAACATGCAGGAGACGCTGGAGATGAGTCTACCTGTATTATAGGTGTTTCATCTCGAGAAGCAGCTGATGTAGAGGGTACAGGAGGCCTCTCTACCTTCTTAAAAAAATTGTTCCAGACTACTCTGAAAGGTTGATGACTGCTTTTCCAAAATCTACCTATAGCATTGCAAGACATCCATATAGCCAAAACACTCATGTCTCATTTTTTTAAAAGTTTTTATGGGCCCTGGCCAGTTGGCTCAGCGGTAGAGCATCGGCCTGGCATGCGGGGGACCCGGGTTCGATTCCTGGCCAGGGCACATAGGAGAGGCGCCCATTTGCTTCTCCACTCCCCCCCCCTCCTTCCTCTCTGTCTCTCTCTTCCCCTCCCACAGCTGAGGCCCCATTGGAGCAAAGATGGCCCGGGCACTAGGGATGGTTCCTTGGCCTCTGCCCCAGGCGCTAGAGTGGCTCTGGTCGCGGCAGAGGGACACCCCAGAGGGGCAGAGCATCACCCCCTGGTGGGCAGAGTGTGGCCCCTGGTGGGCGTGCCGGGTGGATCCCGGTCGGGCACATGCGGGAGTCTGTCTGACTGTCTCTCCCCGTTTCCAGCTTCAGAAAAAGAAAAAAAAAGAAAAAAGAAAAAATTTTTTATGGGACTGAGCATCATAAACTTGAAACGTCATATGTCAAGACTGTCATAACCCGAAGAGCCCCTGTATATGCATTCATCAAGGGAAAAGCCTAAAGTATGGAAATGAGGAACAACCTGAGCTATCTGAGACTTAGGCTTTCATCGTAGCTCTGAACTGTGTGCCATCTGGCAGGTCCCTCTTCACATTCTCCTAAGGCACCAGTTAGGGGCTGGCTAGGATGCTCAGTGCAGGAGATCCAAGGACCTCTAGGGCCTCGCCACTTCTTTGGGCCTTCGTTTTGTCTGCAAGATAAGATACCTGGAAAAAAAGACATTCAAAATCCTTCCAAATGCCTTTTTTTTTTCCTAGCCAAGGAAAAATAGCCTTGGGGAAAAAAAAATAAATGAGATGAATTTTGCTTAAATTTCTGTTTTTACTTATTTTTAAAAAAATCAAATTTATGGCCCATGTTTTCAGTCACTTGCTTCATAGTCCTTTGGAAGTTATCGCACATATAAGTTTATGAGATGACTTCCAGGCATCTCATAAATCTTAAAGAGGATTTTATTTAATTGTATTGTCCCAACTAACATTACAGGATGTTTCCTGATTCTACAAATTTTGCCTCCTGATCAATATTGCTTTTCAATACTGTTTACATTCAGTCTTCCTCCACAGGTCAGAATAAAAGCACTGTTTTCCAAACTAAACTGTGAACCTCTATTTCAGATAGTGCCTGACTGCTAGGAGTTCATATCAAAGTCAGGCATACTGATTTAGAGACCAAAAAAAGAGCACACAAAGATCTGAATAGAAGTAAAGCAAGAAATATACGACTTAGTATATGCTTTGGAGGGCACATAGACAATTCATCTTATAGTAACCCGAAGTTAAACTAAGCTATGCATGTCGAGGAATGGAGTTGGCAAGGCAAGAACTCACAGGGATTTGTAAACCTATAGATCATAGTTCTGCAATGATTAGAAATAGTGATTTCTCATTTCAGTCTTCATAACTTAAGAACATATAGCATTGAGGACTGAGAGTGAGAGGTTAAAACAGAAATTAGGAGCACTGGCTTTGCCTTCTAAGAGACCTGGGTTTGAATCCAGCTCTGCTACATGTTTGACCTGTTAGTGTAGGCAAGTTATACATTTTCTAAGCCTTTTTTTTTCTTAGTGATACCTTACAGTATTGTTGGGATCATTTAATGAGATTATGTAAATAAAATGCTTAGCCTACCGCCTGATAGGTAGCAGAACCACCATACATGGTGGTGATTATCTACAAGACTGTTTCTTGATAAGACATTTTACAATATATGATGTACATTTATATGCACACATATATATGAAATACATTTATGTGTATTTAAAGTCTTAAAAACTTTTGACAGAGGTACCAAAACTAAACAACAAAGTCTAAAATCTGTTCATACAATAAGACTTTTTCCAATTTATAAAATTATTTTTTCTAAACAGTGAATACAACTTTTAACGATTAAAGCTGTGGCTTTCTCTTTAAGCACTTTTTCTCTATATTTTTTCATTTTTATGTGATCTTTCCCTTTCATTCAGTTTAAATATTTTCTAATTTCCCTTGTGATTTCTTCTTTGATCTGGGTTATTTAAAACTGTGTTTAATTTCCAGATATTTTTGAATTTCTCAAATTTCCATTGTTGCTTTCTAATTAAATTTTATTGTGGTTTGGAGAGCATACTTTAAATGACTTCAATCCTTTTACAATTATAAAAAGTTGTTTTAAGTCCTATCATATGGTCTGTCCTGGAAAGTGTTACACATGCACTAGAAAGAATATATTTGCTGTTGTTTGGTAAAAATTCTATAAATATCATATGATGTTGGTTAACAGTGTTTTTCAAATCTTCTATATCTTTATTAATTTTCTATCCACTTGTTCTGTCAATATCAAGAGTCTTGAAATTTTCAACTGTAATTATTAAATACCTGTAGTCTATATCTCCTTTCAATTTTCTCAGTTTTAGTGTTTTGTTTTTTAGGGTCCTGTTATCAGGTGCTTACATATTTAAAATCATTACATTTTTCTGATGCGTTGACACTTTTTTCTTTATGAACTAAATAAGAGGTGATATTTGCAAACAGCTCTGATAATAGGTTAATATCCAAAGTATACAAAGAACTCAGAAAGCTCAGCAACAAACAAACAATCTAATTTAAAAAATGGGGAAAGAACCTGAACAGACACTTCTCCCAAGAGGACATACAAATGGCCAACAGCTATAAGAAAAGATGCTCATCTTCACTAGCTATTTGAGAATGCAAATCAAAATCATAGTAAGATAACACCTCACACCTGTTTGATTGGCTGTTATCAACAAGACAGGTAATATCAAGTGTTGGAGAGGCTGTGGAGAAAAAGAAACCCTTATTCAACTGCTGGTGGGAATGCAAATTAGTATAACCATTATGGAAGAAAGTATGGTGGTTCCTCAAAAAATTAAGACTAGAACTACCATATGACCCAGCAATCCCTCTACTGAGTATCTATCCCCAAAACTCAAAAACACTGGTACATGAAGACACATGCACCCCCATGTGCATCACAGGATTATTCATAGTGGCTAAGACGGAGAAACAACCAAAGTATCCCTCAATAGAGGATTGGATAAAGAAGATGTGGTATATATATACAATGGAATACTACTCAGTCATAAGAAATAATAACATAGTGACATTTACAACAACATGGATGGACATTGAGAACATTATATTGAGTGAAATAAGTAAATCAGAAAAAGCTAAGAACTGTATGATTTCACATATAAGTGGGATATAAAACTGAAACTCATGGACCATAGATAAAAGTAAAGTGGTTACCAGGGAAAAGGGTATGTAGGGAAGGGGTGGGGTAAAGGGTGTAAAGAGGGAAATGATTTGATTTGACTTTGTGTGACAGGTATACAACATAATCAACAGTTCAAATGCTATAGAAAGGTTTACCTAAAACCTATGTACTCTTACTGATGAATGTCACCCTGTTAAATTTAATTTTCTAAACAAAATTAAAAAAAAATGTCCCTGCTTATTTTTACTAATACATACTTTCTAAAAGTCGATTGTGTTTGCTCTTAATATAGCCACTTCATCTCTCTTTTGCTTACTGTTTATATCATAGGCATGTCTTTTCCATTCTTTTACTTTCAATCTAGTTGTAGATTTAAATTTAAAGTACATCAACACATAATCTTTCTTTTGTATCCAACATAATAAGCTGTTTTACTGAAGTGTTTAGTCTACTTAGCAGACTACTTAATGTGATTATTGATATGCTTTGATTTGTATCTGATATTTGCTATTTGTTTTCAATATGGCTTGGTTTTTTTCCCTTTACTGCTATCTTTTGGGTAAAACAAAGATAGTTTGGCATATCATTTATTTATTTATTTTTACATACCTTTTTGGTGTATCTCTATATCAGAACCAAATTATGTCCTATAAGGCTGGTCTGTTAACAATAAATTCTCAGTCTTTGTTTATCTAAGAATGTCTTTATTTCACTTTAATTTTCAAAGGATACTTTTGCTAGATATAAAGTATGGTTGACTATTTTTTTTTTATCATTTGTATTGTGTCATTCCACTGCTCTGGACTCCATTATTTCACATAATAATTGAGCTATTAATTGCATTATAATTAATGTAATTCATCCTAGTTGGGATGAATTGTTTTTCTCTTGCTGCTTTCAAGATTTTTTATTTATGTTTAGTTTTCAGTAATTTTACTATGATGTACATAAATAGAGATTTTTATGTTTATCTTCTTAGGATTTGTTAAGCTTTGTGTATGAGTATATTAATGTTTTACATTAAATTTGTGAAATTTTCAGTAATTATTTCTTTAAGTATTTTTCCTGTCATTTTTCTCTCTCTTTTTCTGAGGCTTTAATTACATTAGTGTGTTTAATATTGCTTCATAGGTCTCTGAGGCTCTGTTGAGTTTTTTTCTATCTATTTTGCTCTCCACTTTTCAGATTGGATAGTTTCTATTGATCTACCTTTGAGTTCATTGATTCTTCCTTCTGCCATTTTTTAAACATGTATTTCTTTTTTAATATTTCATTTATTAATTTTTTTAGAGAGGGGAGAGGGGTAAGGGGAAGAGCAGGAAGCATCAGCTCTCCCATATGTGCCTTGGCTGGGAAAGCCTGGAGTTTCAATTCAGTGACCTCAGAATTTCAGGTTGATGCTTTATCCACTGCACCACTACAGTTTAGGCTCTGCTACCATCTTAAATTTATCCATTTAATTAATTTTTATATGTTATTGTGTTTTTAAGTGTTAAAATTTCCATTGGCGCCTTTTTATTGAGAATTTTTTTTTTTTGGTTCATACATTTATTTTTATGTGTCTGTATATAAACAATCATATCACTGGGAATAAAGACAATTTGATTCTTTTAATTCTATTGTCATCAGGGAACATATTTTGGAAAATTTAAATATTTTTTTGAAATTTCATGAGACTTATTTTATGGCTTAACATATGACCATATTGGTGATTACCCTGATACACTTTTTTTTTCTTTTTTTTTATAAATAAATTTTTATTAATGTTAATGGAGTGACATCAATAAATCAGGGTACATATATTCAAAGGAAACATGTCCAGGTTATCTTGTCATTCAATTATGTTGCATACCCATCACCCAAAGTCAGATTGTCCTCCGTCACCCTCTATCTAATTTTCTTTGTGCCCCTCCTCCTCCCCCTTCCCCTCTCCCGCCTTCCCTCCCCCCCCACCAGAATCACCACACCCTTGTCCATGTCTTCTCTTAGTCTCGTTTTTATGTCCCACCAATGTATGGAATCATGTAGTTCTTGGTTTTTTTCTGATTTACTTATTTCACTCTGTATAATGTTATCAAAATCCCACCATTTTGTTGTAAATGATCTGATGTCGTCATTTCTTATGGCTGAGTAGTATACCATAGTGTATATGTGCCACATCTTCTTTATCCAGTCTTCTATTGAAGGGCTTTTTGGTTGTTTCCATGTCTTGGCCACTGTGAACAATGCTGCACTGAACATGGGGCTACATGTGTCTTTACATATCAATGTTTCTGAGTTTTGGGGGTATATACCCAGTAGAGGGATTGCTGGGTCATAAGGTAGTTCTAGTTTCAGTTTTTTGAGGAACCACCATACTTTCTTGCATAATGGTTGTACTATTTTACATTCCCACCAACAGTGAATGAGGGTTCCTTTTTCTCCACAGCCTATCCAACATTTGCTATTACCTATCTTGTTGATAATAGCTAATCTAACAGGTGTGAGGTGGTATCTCATTGTAGTTTTGATTTGCATTTCTCTAATAACTAATGAAGATGAGCATCTTTTCATATATCTGTTGGCCATTTGTATTTCTTCCTGGCAGAAGTGTCTGTTCATGTCCTCCTCCCATTTTTTTTATTGGATTGTTTGTTTGTTTGTTGTTGAGTTTTATGAGTTCTTTGTATATTTTGGATATTAGGCCCTTATCTGAGCTGTTGTTTGAAAATATCATTTCCCATTTAGTTGGCTGTCTGTTTATTTTGTTGTCAGTTTGTCTTGCTGAGCAAAAACTTCTTAGTCTGATGTAGTCTCATTCATTTACCTTTGCCTTCACTTCTCTTGCCTTTGGAGTCAAATTCATAAAATGCTCTTTAAAACCAAGGTCCATGAGTTTAGTACCTATGTCTTCTTCTATGTACATTATTGTTTCAGGTCTTATATTTAGGTCTTTGATCCATTTTGAATTAATTTTAGTACAAGGGGACAATCTGTAGTCAAGTTTCATTGTTTTGCATGTGGCTTTCCAGTTTTCCCAGCACCATTTGTTGAAGAGGCTTTCTTTTCTCCATTGTGTGTAGTTGGCCCCTTTATCGAAAATTATTTGACCATATTTATGTGGTTTTATTTCTGGACTTTCTATTCTATTCCATTGGTCTAAGTGTCTATTTTTCTGCCAATACCATGCTGTTTTGATTGTCATGGCCCTATAATATAGTTTGAAGTCAGGTATTGTAATACCCCCAGCTTCATTCTTTTTCCTTATGATT
The DNA here is from genome assembly GCF_036850995.1 of Saccopteryx leptura. Taxonomy (NCBI): domain Eukaryota; kingdom Metazoa; phylum Chordata; class Mammalia; order Chiroptera; family Emballonuridae; genus Saccopteryx; species Saccopteryx leptura. Next base: position 373,786,459 of record NC_089504.1, on the reverse strand, counting down.
GCTTTGGCTATTCAGGGTTTTTTATAGTCCTGTATAAATCTGATGATTTTTTCTTCCATTTCTTTAAAAAATGTCATTGGAATTTTGATGGGAATTGCATTAAATTTATAAATTGCTTTGGGTAATATGGCCATTTTGATTATATTTATTCTTCCTATCCAAGAACAAGAAATATTTTTCCATCTCATTGTATCTTTTTTGATTTCCCTTAACAATGCTTTGTAGTTTTTGTTATATAGGACCTTTACATTCTTTGTTATGTTTATTCTTAGGTGTTTTATTTTTTTTGTTGCAATCATGAAGATTATTTTTTTGAGTTCATTTTCAATATTTCATTGTTGGCATATAGAAAGGCTATGGACTTTTGTATATTAATTTTGTACCCTGCGACCTTATTGTATTGGTTTATTGTTTCTAGTAATCTTTTTGTGGAGTTTTTGGGGTTTTTGATATATAGGATCATATTATGTGCAAAAAGTGATACCTTTATTTCTTCTTTTCTGATATGGATGCCTTTTATTTCTTTCTCTTCTCTGATTGCTCTGGCTAGAACTTCTAGCACTATGTTAAATAAGAGTGGAGAGAGTGGACAACCCTGTCTTGTTCCTGATTTAAGGAGGAAAGTCCTCAGTTTTATGCCATTTAATATGATGTTAGCTGATGGCTTATCATATATGGCCATTATCATGTTGAGATATTTTCCTCTATACCCATTTTGTTGAGTGTCTTAAACATAAAGTTGTGTTGTATTTTATCGAATGCCTTTTCTGCATTTATTGATAAGATCATGTAGCTTTTGTTCTTTGTTTTGTTGATATGGTGTATTACGTTAACCGTTTTACGTATGTTGAACCATCCTTGAGATTCTGGGATGAATCCCACTTGATCTTGATGTATTATTTTTTTAATATGTTGTTGTATTCAATTTGCTAGTATTTTGTTTAGTATTTTAGTATCTGTATTCATTAGAGATATTGGTTTGTAGTTTTCTTTTTTTTGTGTGCCATTCTTGCCAGGTTTCGGTATGAGGGTTATGTTGGTCTCATAAAATGTGTTTAGAAGTATTGCTTCTTCTTCAACTTTTTGGAACACTTTGAGTAGAATAAGAACCAAGTCTTCTTTTAATGTTTGATAGAATTCACTAGCATAACCTTGGAGCAAAATGACAGAGAATTTAAAATAGAAATCCTAAAAATACTCAGAGATATACAAGAAAACACAGAAAGGCAATTTAGGGAGCTCAGAAAACAACTCAATGAACACAAAGAATATATTACCAAGGAAATTGAAACTATAAAAACAAATCAAATAGAGATGAAAAACTCAATTCATGAACTGAAAAACGAGGTAACAAGCTTAGCTAATAAAACAGGCCAGATAGAAGGTAGGATTAGTGACATAGAAGATAAGCAACTTCAGGCACAACAGAGAGAAGAAGAGAGAGACTGAAATATTTTTTAAAAAAATGAGAAAGCCCTACAGGAATTGTCTGACTCCATCAAAAAGAATAACATAAGAATAATAGGTATATCAGAGGGAGAAGAGAGAGAAAATGGAATGGAGAACATATTCAAACAAATAATAAACGAGAACTTCCCAAGCCTGTGGAAAGAACTAAAGCCTCAAATTCAAGAAGCAAACAGAACACTGAGTTTTCTTAACCACAACAAACCTACTCCAAGGCACATCATAATGAAATTGGCACAAACCAACGATGAAGAAAAAATTCTCAAGGCAGCCAGGGAAAAGAAGAATACAACGTATAAAAGAAAGCCTATTAGATTATCATCAGATTTCTCAGCAGAAACTCTACAACCTAGAAGACAGTGGACCCCAATATTTAAAGCCCTGAAAGAGAGGAACTTTCAGCCAAGAATACTATACCCATCAAAGCTATCCTTCAAATATGAATGAGAAATAAAGACATTCACAAATACAATAAAGATGAGGGAATTTATCATCAGAAAACACCCACTCCAGAAATTACTAAAGGGGGTTTTCCAACCAGATACAAGAACAAAACAAAACAAAACCACAAGTAAAAGCTCCACCAAGAACACAATAAAACCAAAATTAAACTGTTACAACAAAAAGCAAAAAAAGGGGAGAGGACAGAGATTAACAGTAGCAAAGGACAATGGAGTGCAGAAACACTCATAAGATAGGGTACTATAATGAATATGGTAGGTACCCTTTTCATTACTTAATGGTAACCACCCTTGAAAAAACCACCACAGAAGCACATGACTTTAAAAAGGTAGCAACAGAAGAAAGAAGTATGGAATACAAACAAACAAAAACAAATGATAGAAAAACAAAAGAGAAGAATCAAACAAGATACAAAACTAACAGGAAGCAATTTATAAAATGGCAATAGGGAACCCACAAGTGTCAATAATTACACTAAATGTAAATAGATTAAACTCACCAATAAAAAGACACAGAGTAGCAGAATGGATTAAAAAAGAAAATCCAGGCCCTGGCCGGTTGGCTCAGTGGTAGAGCATCGGCCTGGCGTGCAGGAGTCCCAGGTTCGATTCCTGGCCAGGGCACACAGGAGAAGCACTCATCTGCTTCTCCATGCCTCCCCCTCTCCTTCCTCTCTGTCTTTCTCTTCCCCTCCCGCAGCCAAGGCTCCATTGCATCAAAGATGGCCTGGGCACTGAGGATGGCTCTGTGGCCTCTGCCTCAGGCGCTAGAATGGCTCTGGTTGCAACAGAGTAGTGCCCCAGATGGGCGGAACATTGCCCCCTGGTGAGCATGCAGGGTGGATCCCGGTCGGGCGCATGCAGGAGTCTCTCTGACTGCCTCCCCATTTCCAACTTCAGAAAAATACAAAAATAATAAATAAATAAAAAGAAAATCCTACTGTATGCTGCCTACAAGAAACACATCTAAGCAACAAGGATAAAAACAAATTCAAAGTGAAAGGCTGGAAAACAATACTCCAAGCAAATATCCAAAAAAAAGCAGGTGTAGCAATACTCATATCTAATAATGCCGAGTACAAGACAGCAAAAATACTCAGAGACAAAAATGGTCATTTCATAATGATTAAGGGGACACTGAATCAAGAAGACATAACAATCCTTAATATATATGCACCAAACTAAGGAGCACCAAAATATATAAGACAGCTACTTATTGAACTAAAAACAAAAACTGACAAAAATACAATCTTACTTGGAGACCTCAATACACCGCTGATGGCTCTAGATCATTCATCCAAACAGAAAATCAATAAAGATATATTAGCCTTAAACAAAACACTAGAGCATCTGGATATGATAGGCATCTGGACACTTCATCCCAAAATGACAGAGTATACATTTTTCTCTAGTGTACATGGAATATTCTCAAGAATTGACCATATGTTGGGCCACAAAAATAACATCAGCAAATTCAGAAAAATTGAAATTATACCAAGCATATTTTCTGATCATAAAGCCTTGAAACTAGAATTCAACTGAAAAAAAGAAAAAACAAACTCACAAAAATGTGGAAACTAAACAACATACTTTTAAAAAATGAATGGGTCAAAGAAGAAATAAGTGCAGAAATCAAAAGATATAAACAGACAAATGAAAATGCCAATACGACATATCAGAATCTCTGGGATGCAGCAAAAGCAGTAATAAGAAGGAAGTTCATATCACTTCAGGCCTATATGGACAAACAAGAGAGAGCCCCAGTGAACCACTTAACTTCACACCTTAAGGAACTAGAAGAAGAAGAAAAAAGACAACCCAAAACCAGCCAAAGAAAGGAAATAATAAAAACCAGAGCAGAAATAAATGAAATAGAGAACAGAAAAACTATAGAAAAAATTAATAAAACAAGGAGCTGGTTCTTTGAAAAGATCAACAAAATTGAGAAACCCTTGGCAAGACTCACCAAGGACAAAAGAGAAAGGACTCATATAAACAAAATCCAAAATGAAAGAGGAGAAATCATCACAGACATCATAGATATACAAAGAATTATTGTAGAATACTACGAAAAACTATATGCCACCAAATTCAACAATCTAGAAGAAATGGATAAATTCCTAGAACAATACAACCTTCCTAGACTGAGTCATGAAGAAGCAGAAAGCCTAAACAGACCAATTCGCAGGGAGGAAATAGAAAAAACTATTAAAAACCTCCTCCAAAATATTGAGAATTCTTATTTGAGAGTAATTGACACCATCCTTCATTTAATTTTTAAAATATACTATAAGAACTGCTTTGAAGTCCTTGTGAGTAAAATATAACATCTAGGCTCACTCAGAGTTATTTCTATGAACTTGTTTTCCGGAGTATTGGTCATATTTTTCTGTTTCTTTCAATATCTCATGATGTTTTCTTTAAAACTGACATTTTAGACCATACATTGTAGACCAAATGTTGTAACACCTCTAAATTATATTTTTTTTCATGGGTTAGTTATTGTTTTTAGTAACTTACTTGAACATGCTCTAAAAAATATCTTTATGAATGTGTAGCTACTGTCTCTGCTCAGTTTTTAAAAATTCTCATTTAATTTTTATGCCGAGCTTTCCAAGGGCCATCCTGAGTCTGCATGGCTTACTGTTAAGTCAGAGATTTATAAGTTGTGCTCAAAAACCTTGAGCCTGTAAGGCTTCTACCCTCTGCTGATAGATCTGGTGTATGTTAAGGAAAGTAGTCAAAGTTCAGGTACATTTCTAGTCTACTTAGGCTTCCATTTCCCCTGGACTTTTTTGGGTCTCCTGTAAACATGAGCATAGTTTTCCATTCAGCCAGAGAGGCAAAAAGAGCTTATTTAGCCTACCAATGATTTTTTCATTTTCAGGATCTCCTTGTTAACTTTTTGACTGGTCTGTCTTTTGCCAGAATTGGGATTGTAAACTCAGGTTAGCAAAGCTATAGGAATTTCCCATTCACTTCTTATTACATATGCTATTTTATTGATAATGCTGCCAGGAATGAGTTTTGGCCCTCCTGTCCAAATCAAGGCAGCCTCCTCTAACAGTAGAGCTGCTGGCTTTCATGGAAAGTCTTGTGTTGGTAAAACTACTTTACCAACCAAGTTTTTGGAGAGCGTACAAGGTAGGAATCATTCTAGGCAAAAAGGTCATGGACTCTTGGTAGAATCCCATTTTTCTCATACAAAGTCCCAGCAGGTTTTCATAATAAATGCTTCTCAATTTTTAGTTTGTCTCTGGTTGATCTACAGAGCTCTGGAACAGTTTTTTTTTTTTAAATCATTTTCCAGTTTTATACTTTTGTTTTTAAAAAGATTTGTTAAACTCCTACTATAACAGAGTTCTGTGTCTAAAAAAAAAAAACATTTAAATTAATTGCTTCAACACCTATCAACAGTGTTTTTTAATGTACATGTTTAATAGTCCTCAAAATTTTTACACATTTTCTGCCAAAAATCTATCTTTTTATGCTTATTTTGCAGTTTCATGGCTTCTTTAATGATGAAAAGAGCTTTTGAGGTTATTATGAAAGCATCTTAACATTTTCTTTGTCTCTTTCTGATACTTTTCCTTACATATCTACATCCATATAAAATATATGATGGTGCCATGTTGTCTGGAACTCATGGATGTTAACCATTTGTTGTTTACCTCTTTTGTCTCAAAAGAAATCATGATATAAATGATGATTGCATGCCAAGTTTCAGCTGCACACTTTGACATGTGATGTCTTCATTATTGTAAAATATTTCATTAAATAAGGAACTATGCATATTAAAATAAATTTCACATATTTTGAAAAGAAATTTAGGTTCTGGGGAAGAGGAAATAAAGGAATGGTGAAAGAGAAGTTTTAATTTTTGCTTTCTATATATTTGTGTTATTTAAAAATGTTTTTAAATGAACTTGTATAATATTTTTAAATAGCCTTATTACATATAATTGACTTAGAGTAGAATGCACATATCATAAGTGTATATTTTGGTGAATTTTGTGACAACTACACACCAATGTAACCAATGCCTCAATCTTATCACCACCCACCCAAAGGTAACCACTGTCTAATTGAATGACAGAACAAAGTCCAACATGATTAAATGAAATATAAGAAAACCCAGCACTCAATAACATTAAATTTTGCAATGTGTAGGAGAAATTAAAAAATTATCAGGCATGCAAAAATTAGAAATGCACAGTCTGTAGCCAGAAGAAAGTAAATAAATATGTGCTGAATCATAAATGACAGAAAAGGGAAAACATGGACATGATAAGGAGCAGAATGGAAGTCTTTTTTTAAAAAAGACTAAAATGAAACTTCTAGAGGTTAAAATTATATTATATATAATTATATATATATAATTTAATCTATCCAGTATATATATATATATATATATATATATATACTGGATAGATTAAAAGCTAAGTAGATGTTTTAGAAGAACAGATCAGTGACCTTGAGACATAGTTATAAAAAAATATCCAAAATTAAGTACAAAGATAAAAGACTGAAAAACTAAAATAATATATATGCTGCTCACAAAAATTAGGGGATATTTCAAAATGAATATGAAGCTCTAAAATATCTCTTAATTTTTGTGAGCAGTAGTACCTGTGGAACAATATCAAAGCAGTATAACATGCATAATTAAAATTCAAGAAAGGGAAAGGGGAGATATATGAAGAAATAATAGCTAATAGCTTATCCAAATTGACAGCCCAAAAAAATAAATCTCATTGGAACCCAAACAGAATAAATATAAAAAAAAATCATGTCAAAACATATGAAAATCAACTTCTAAAAATCCAAAGACAAAAATAACATCTTCAAATCATTTAGTGATAAAAAGTTATGTCACATATAGAACACTAAGACAAGGATTACAGCAGACTTTATATGGTAAAATATGAAACCAAAGGAAAATAGAGCAACACATTAAAATTCTGAAAGAAATGAGTATCATAAAACTGTGTTTTCAGGAAAATTTTATTTCAAAAATGAAGAAAAATAGAGAATAAATTAAAAATAAGGGAGATATTTTACACAAATAAAAACTGAAGAGAATGATCAGGAGCAGACTTGCATTACAAGAAATACTAAAGAAATTAGTCACACTAGCTAAAAATCAAAAGATTGTCAGATTGGATTTTAAAAATCACAGCATACTTATATTCTGCCTTGAAGAAACCCTCCTTATAAAATAGAAAAAGTTAAAACTAAGAGGATGGAACAAAAATACCATGCCAAAATTAATCAAAAGAAATCTAGAGTGGCTATCATTAATATAAGGCAAAGTTTACTTCAGAATAGGGACTATAATATATAATAAAGATGAACATAATGATTTCATAATGATAATGTGATTGATTCATCATGAAGGCATAACAATCAAATGTATATGTACCTAATAATACCTAACAACTTCAAAATGAATAAAACAAAAACTGATAGAACCAAAAGAAGAAACAGACCAAGACACAATGATAGCAATTTAAAATTTTTTTCTTAATAACTTAAACAAGTAGACAGAAAATAAGTAAAGATATAGAACACTTGATCAAAATTCTTGGCCAACTTTACCTAATTAATAGTTATGAAATACTTCATTTAGCAACAGCAGGATACAAATATTTTTCAAATGTATTTACAATATTCATAAAGAAAGGCCATATTCTATGTCATAAAACAAGTCTCAGTAAATTAAGGAAACTTAAATCATGCAAAGTATGTTCTCTGATTATAAAAGAATTAAAATAGAAATCAACACCATAAAAATTTCTATAATATCTCCAAACTTTTTATTTTTCTTAAATTTTTCAGGACAACATTTGTTAATAAAATTACTTAGATTTTAAGTGTGCAATTCTATAATACATCATCCATATATATTGCATTGTGTGTTTACCACTCACAGTCAAGTCTCTTTTTGTCACTATGTATTTGACCCCCTTTACCCTTTACTACTTTCTACATTTTTCTCTGGTAACCACAATACTGTTATCTGTGTCAATGAGTTTTTGTTAATTTTTGTTTGTTTGTTCACTTATTGCTTTCAGTTTTATATCCCACATATGAGTGAAATCATATGGTTCTTGACTATTTCCATCTGACTTATTTCACTTAGTATAATATTCTTATTATCCATCTATGTTGTTGCAAATGGCAGTATTTTACCTTTTTTATGGCTGAGTAGTATTCCACTATATATATGTGCAATTTTATCCAATCATCTATTGAAGGACACTTCAGTTGTTCCCATGTCTTGATGACTGTGAATAACCTTGCAATTAACATAAGAGTGCATATATCTTTACAATTATATGTTTTCAAATGGAGGGGTAGATACCCAAAAGAGGGGTGGTGAGTTATATGGTAACTCTTTTCTTAGTTTTTTATGAACCTCCATATTGTTTTTCATAGTGGCTGTACCAGTTTGCTTTTCTACCAGCAGTGAATGAGGTTTCTTTTTTCTCCACAACTTCTTCAATACCTATTACTTGTGTTGTTGATAACAGCCAATCTAACAGATGTGAAATGGCATCATATTGCAGTTTTGACTTGCACTTCCCTAATAGCTAGTGAAGTTGACTATTCTTTTATATATCTGTTGGCCATTTGTATGTTTTTTTGGAAGAAGCATCTGTTTGAGTCCTCTGCCCATTTTTTAATTAAATTGTTTGTTATTTTGTTGTTGAGTTGTATGAGTTCTTTATATATTTGGGGTATTAACCCCTTATCAAAGGTGTTGTTTGCAAACATCTTCTCCTGTACAGGATTTTTTGTTTTGTTGGTTGTTTCGTTTGCTGTGCAAAAGCTTTTTAATTTGATATAGTCCAATTCATTTGTATTTGCTTTGACCTCCCTTGCCTTTGAAGTCAAATTCATAAAATCTTCTATAAGACCAAGGTCCATAAGTTTAGTACCTATGTTTTCTTTTATATAATTTATTGTTTCAGGTATATACTTAGGTCTTTGATCCATTTTGAGTTAATTTTTGTATATGGTGACAAACAGCAGTCTAGTTTCACTATTTTGCATGTAGCCTTCCAATTTTCCCAGCACCACTTATCGAAGAGGCTTTCTTTTCTCTGTCATATGTTCTTGGCCCCTTTGTCAAAACTTATTTGGTCAGATACATGTGGGTTTATTTCTGGGCTCTCAAATCTATTCCATTGGTCTCTATCTATTTTTCTGCCAATACCATGCTTTTTCAATTATTGTTGCTTTGTAGTATAATTTAAAGTCAATGTGTATGATACCACAGACTTTGTTTTTTGTTCTTATCATTTTTGTTTTGTCTATTCAGAGTCTTCTATGGTTCCATAGAAATCTGGTGATTTTTTGTTCTATTTCTTTAAAAACTACCAGTGGGATTTTGATGGGGATGTGAAGGACCTATACAATAAAAACTACAAGAGATTGTTAAAGGAAATTGAAGAATACACAAGAAAATGAAAAAATATTCCACGTTCATACATTGGAAAAATCAACATAGTTAAAATATCCATATTACCCAAAGTCATGTATAGATTTAATGCAGTCCTCATTAAACATTTAGAAAATAAATAACATATGAATCAATATTTAATCATAGGAAAAATTAATTCCAATTTTTTATTTCTAATAGGAAAACAAAAATTAAAATATAGCATATCAAAATGTGTGGAATGCAGCCAGAGCAATATTTAGAGTGAAATTTGTAACTTTAAATGTTTATATTTGAAATGAAAGTTCTCAAATTAATAATCTAAGTTTCCAACCTTAAGAAACTAAAAAGGAAATGGCATATTAAACACAAAGTTTATCAGAAAATTGTATCTCAATAAGTCTGATAAAAGTTATTCTTTGTCTGTTTTGGCCTGATGGTTTATCTTAAATTATTCTTTGCTGATGCTTTTCTTCATAGCTATAAATTTTTATTATAAATAACAATCTATTGAGAAAAGTATCTATACAAGAGCATTTATAAAATATTTCTGAATTTTATGTTACAAATTGTGTTAATGAATAACAACATCTTAATCCATTACCATTTGCTCATCCTTAAATATACGTTGTTTTATTTAATACTAAGGCTACAGTGGATTCTTAGGGGATTTTGATGGCTTAATTTATGATCACCAGAAGCTCCCATTTAAACATCCTACTCCTGCAGAATTGTTGGATTTGGTTTATTTTCTCTGTAATGTGTGAATATTTGCTTTCATCACACAAGAAACCATCATGGAAAAGCCTGTCATAACTCTTGGGATATATGAGATCAACCGGTTTTAATGAATTACAAGATCAAGCAGAATTGGTTTGGAAAATAGCAAACATGTTTACAGCAGGGATGAAATTTATGTCGATCTATTACTTCCCATAAAATTCAAGCTCAGCCACTTCAGGCTATCACACAAGTGAAAAAAGATGAGAGGAAAAGTGTGAAAATTACTTTTCTTGCCACCACAACCCCATTGTTTTTCTTGCCACCCCCATCCCCACCTCCATTGTCAGGAGTCACTTCTTCTCTCCACCCCTAGGTATCTCCTCACCTTGTGCACATTTATGTTCATCTGTGGTGGCCTTTCTAACTATAGGGCTCCAGTATGCCTCTTTTCAGTTCTGTTTGGGGCACTGCTGCCTTGTTTCAGGAAAAACCTCCCAGAGAGCAGTCAGGATATTCACCTTAACATAATAAATGTCACATTAATACAGAGGAATTATTTGTTTACTGATGAACGGATTATAAGATATTACTATAGTCTGGCCTCTTTCTTGGAATTAAAGCTAGGTTTAAGAATTATTTTTTCAAAGGTCTCTTTTGAGTTATGAGGCTGTAATTCCATCGGAAGGCTATTTATAGGTCACGCTTCACTTCTTGTGGTTTATGACTTCAACCCCAGCCCTCAATGGAATTATAACCCGACAGTCACAGAGACTGCCATTTATCATCTGTTTATTTTACAACTGAGAGGCTAGTATATTTTGGTTTTATGCTTATGGAGAACACAAGAAGGGAGGAGGAGGTGGAAGAAGAAGAGAAAGAGATAAAATAGTTGAACCAAAGCTACAGCCAGGTCTACCCAGCTCCAAACACTTGAGATAAAAACTGAGTGTCAGACAAGAGTCCAGACTGTTATCTCCGTGTTAGCAAACACCTGGGAGTATCTTGTATTTGTTACTGTGAGGGAAAAAATGTCCAAATGATCATTCTGTGTTTTTTCTCAGCTGAGCACGACTGCAACAGAGCAGAGAGCTGGACTGAGGGGCGGCCCTCATTTTCTTCCTCCCCTCCTTTTGTCCACTCAGTGCCAAGAACAAGCTCTCTGGCAGGAGGCTGCGAACAGCTGGGTCAGAGATCAGGCAGGGTCATTGCGCACTCGGGCCTTGGGCTTCTCTGGCCGGTCCCTGCAGTGTGCTGGGCAGGACTCTCCTTGATCTCCCCGTGCTGTTCAGGCTCCGCAGCACAGCTGGCTCTGGGCCTTTGCAAACATTCTAATTTAATGCATAATTAATATAACAGTGGTTCAAGGCAGAGAGGCTTCTGGGACTAATTAGTGACTTGACTCTCCATGGTAGCTTGAATTCCATTCTTATCAGTGCCGGGAAGAACTGCACTCTTAGAAATAATCAGTCTCCCACTTATTACTCTGACACAGCCAAAAGTCAAAGATCACCTTTCCATTCAGTGTGCAAAAATTCCATCAGTGTGCAATCACTTCCCACAGGGACTGAACTTCCTTTGGAAGAGTCTCACTGAATTAGTCCCTCCTGAACTTTTAGGTTTCCATATGGGCCTGGCGTGATCTTACTGCAGGTGAAGAAATAGAGAGTCAGCAAGGGATCACTGACCATCCACAGAATGGACAGCATTGTTCTGGGCTTTAGAGCTGGTTTGAAGGAAAATAAAAACCTCAACTCTCTTCCCAAAGACCTCGCAATACAATAATAGAACATGTAATGATGAGAATAAATGACTTGCGTACTCTCATCCCCAACATGGTCCCCCTCTGTGTCTGTGGATGCGTGGCACTAAGTGTTCAAGTCACACACAGAGGACCTGTTCAACCTCAGAGTGAGTTTGCCCCAGGAAGAGAGGTGGCATGGTCGTGGTACTATTCTGCTTTGCCTCCTCTTCCAATGCTTTTTGCTCTTCAGCCTTGTCTAAAAACACTTTATTTCCAGTTTGCTCAGGCCCAGCAAAGCATGATCTAGACTAGAATCAGCAAGCTATAAATATGGACCATGAGCCAAATTCAGTCCAACCATTCATTTAATTCATGTATGCATGGTCTATGGCTGCCTTTGTGCTGCAATGGCAGATTTGAATAGTTGCAACAAAGGTCACATGAGCTACAAACCTAAAGATACTTACTATTCTGCCCTTTGCAGAATAGGTTTGCTGACCTCTAGTCTAGACTATCAAAAACCACCCAGCAGGTGTGTGGCCTCAGATTCTCTCAGTTTTGTAAAATTCCTTCTGGAAGTATGGGCTCTGACCCATTCTATAGTGATTCCTTAAACAAAATGCATGAGTTCCAGACCCTGCTCATGATCATGCAGTGACAAAGTGCCTGTTCATTATCTTCCAAAGGAGGCTCTTCATACTCCTCACACTTTTATTCAATAAATACTTAGGTGGTACTTTATGGTGGGCACTGCTCTAAGTACTATTATTAAATATATACTTAAGTATATAATTCATTTTGTCTTTGCAATCATCCAACAAGGTAGGTATTACCCCCAGTTCACAGATGAGCAAACTAGAGTACAGAGAGGTTAAGTTGCCCAGGGTTACATAACTAGTAACAGAGCCAGGACTTGAACCCAGGCATCCCTGCTCTTCAGTCTGTGCCCTGAGCTATGTCAGTCAATCTTTTCTACATGTTATCCCCAGGGAAATGGAGTTGGGGATCTGCTAGGGGCGTGGTCACTCTGATTAACTATCTGCAACTGGGAAATTTTCTTAGAGTTTTTAATTTAAAATACATATGAATATTGTACTAGTATATTTATCTTATATTTTTCAGGATCCACTAGCACAATACCTGTACCCCCTGGGATATGGGAACTCCTATTTGAGAGGCATAGGCCTAGGGTATAGTTTATATTAGACAAAATGTGACTATACCAAATTTTGCCACTGTAACACTCATTTATTTGATCAAGTCTAATGGTTTAAAAACTTTCTAATTTTTAATCAAAAGATACATTTTAAGAGAAAGCTGGATGTAGGATATGTAACAGAGGTAATGAGCCCAGGAACCCTCTGAGCTTCATCACTGGGATACTCAGAGTCCTGTAGTCATCCCCCCTTCTGGAACAGTCCCAGTGGTCGGCAAACTCATTAGTCAACAGAGCCAAATATCAACAGTACAACGATTGAAATTTCTTTTGAGAGCCAAATTTTTTAAACTTAAACTATATAGGGAGGTACATTCCTTATCGAGGTAGCGCCCGCACATGGTATTTTGTGGAAGAGCCACACTCAAGGGGCCAAAGAGCCGCATGTGGTTTGTGAGCCGCAGTTTGCCGACCGCTGCTCTAGACTAAGCCTATTCCCTTTTCCACCTGACAGTCCTTCAAATGTGTTAAAATAGTGATTGCATCTCCTCTCACATATCTTATCCAGAACAAAGAAAATTAGTTCCTATGATCATTCCTCAGGGGATGAGCTTTCACATTCTCTCTTGCTCCTGATTAAAATAGGTGCTCAGAACTGCACACATTTTAGAATTGGGACTGTCCATGGAGATTTAGTGGGAAACACTCATTTCTCAAGTCTGGATATCCTATAACAGGGCTTGTGGAGGACTGTATGAAGACAAAGATGAATGCATCAATAACTCTCATCCCATGTGTTCTTCTGGAACCTTGTCATCCTCCCATTAATGGTAGAGTCTAATTCTTTTTCCCTTGAATCTGGGTGGGCTTGTGCCTCATTTGTAACCAATAAAATGTCAAGGAAGTGGCATTGCATGACATCAGAGGCTAAGTCATAGACAAGGATGCAACTTTCACCTTGTGAGCAATAATGCTGCACTACAGCACTGAGCCTCATATGAGTAATCTGACTGCCTGGAGGCCAGCATGCTATGAGGAAGCTCACACTAGCCCATCGAGAAACCACACAGAGAAGTTCTGAGACTATCTTCAGGGAAAGGGATACCCAGCCAGCCTCCAGCTGCTCTAATCATTCCCTGTCCACTGCTCTAGCTTCAACTACCATCTGATTACAACCACAGGAAAGACCCAAAACCAGAATCACCCAGTCAAGCCCTTCCCTAATTCCTGACCCATAGAAACCATGACAGATTATTGTTGTTGTTTTCAGCCACTCTATTGTAAGATGATTGTCACACAGCAGTAAATAACCACAATAGGGTGTTGGCATTGATCCTTGGTCTGTGGGGACAAGGTCTGCTATAAAGTCCTCAGAGAACTCTGGCACTGTTTCTATCTTTGTTTGGAGCAGAAATATTCCATCTTACCCACAGACACTTCTCAAGGGGTCACAGAGTCTTGAGACCAAAGCTTGAGACAAAATCAATTCAATGGCTTGTAATTTTAAAAAATATATTTTAATATTGTTCAAATAGTATCCCAATAGTACATTTTTATTAAACATACCTATGGCTATAGATTAAACTGTGCCCCATCCCTCAAATTTATATGTTGAAGCCCTAACCCCCATATGACTATATCTGATAATAGGGTCTTTAGGAGGTAATTAAGATTAAATAAGATTATAATCCAATAAAACTGTGTGGCTTTATAAGAAAAGAAATCTCTCTCTCTCTCTCTCTCTCTCTCTCTCTGCCATGTGAGGACACAGTGAGAAGGCAGCCATCTGCAATCCAAGAAGAGAGCTCTCACCAGAATCCTACTATGTTACCACTCTGATCTCAGACTTTTATTCCCCAGAACTGTGAGAAATTCATGTCTGTTGTTTAAGCCACCCAGTCTATATATTTTGTTATGGTAGCCTGAGCTAATATATAGAGATAGATATAGACATACATTCAAATGTGTAACTAAACAATGAAGATGATTTGCATTGTAAGTGAATTAATTTGCAAGCATGACCACTGTGGCCTCCAAAAATCCTGAAAAACAGATTATACCATCTGTCATATGTTAGCTATGCCATTTAGACATTTCCTGTATATTTTTAGTAATGTTTTGAGAAAAAATGATTGCTTTAATTAAAAAACCAATCATGGTATCACTAACTATATCATAATTAAATCAATTGTAAATATAACCCTAGAAGCTTAGATGGTATCGTAAAGTTCATTCAGTTAAACCAACCAATCATAGCCTATTTTATAACATTTTCCAAAGCTAGTATGGTGATTTCCAGCTTGGATCTTTGTGGACTACACCAATGTTGAGTGGTTTAGTGTCACTCAGTGTTGGTAAGGATGCAGTGAAATGGGCACTCTGACATTTTTATAAGTTTGTAAATTGATACAACCTTTTTGGAACAGGATTCTACTATGTTGTTTAAGGGTATTAAAAAGGTATATGCCTAAAAAAAAAAGGTATATGCCTCTCAATCTATGCTTAGGTAATACCTCAACATATAGAGAGAGCTTCCTGTGCTTTTACTGCAACAATATCTGTCATATGAAAAAATTAGAAACACTATAAATGTGCAGCAGTAGGACAATGGTTAAGTAAATTATTATTCATAAAGCATAACTATTTTGATGTGTAAAAGGAGACTATAAAATACACAACTATATGTTTGTTGAATGAACTGAATAATAACAATCTCCTGACTATTATCTCTAAGTATTATCATTTTATTTGTTTGGTTTTTTTGCATTTTTATAACTTTATTTGACAATCAGTGGTTAATTCTCATCTACATTCACCCTTTGTAGATTTTTGAAAGTGGCAACAGGTATGTAGATAACGAACATGTAGAGCTTATTTGGTGACTCTTCAACCTCATGACATTTTCTGGACAACCTCACCCGGATACTGGGTGGGACAGTCTCAGGCCAATGTGCACATCTGGAGTTCCCATCTCCTTTATGGCAAATTTCCAGATCTCCTTGAGTGCCCAAGGGGCACACTGTTTGAAAGCCACTCTGTGGATGCACTTGTGAATGTGGATGGTGTATTCCCGAGTCACTACCTCATTGATGACAGAAGGACTCTTCTTCTTTGGGCCACCCTTCTTTGGGGAAGCCATTCTGAGGGCGGGCCCAGGTTGAAAAGAGAGCTATCAGGGTTTGACAAGGCAGAAATATGACTTCAATTTGTTTGGATAATATGGTCATTGGAGAGTCATGCAGTCATGAAGTCATGAAATTATGAAATCTGGAAGTATCTAGCAATAACCCATTTTATTGTTACACAGCTATAATGGTTTATAAAAATCTGCCTTCATGTAACTTCTAGCCATTTTTCTAGGTCTGGCAAATAAGGTGTCCAGAATAAAATCTTTAAAACCATGACACATGTGTAAGATGTTATGATCTTAAACAGTTTTCAAGTAATAAAAGACAGCCATCATGTCCTGACCAATGTCATGGTTAATATCACAGATATACAAAATTCTTTTTGACAATATTTTCTATTTTGGTACTTTAGGCAAGAGATTTCTATTTGCCTTTCTCCAAACCTGCTTTCTTCATCTGGAACATGAGTTTGTGGTTTAGAATTTGAAACACTGTCCAATATTTCTCACTGCTTGAGTCTAAAACATCCTTTCTCATAATTGAAGGCAAATGACAATTTTCTTTCTTTTTTGCTGAGTGTTTTTCTGGATTTTGTTTTGGTTCTTTTTTTTGCTGTTGACTGATATTTTTCCTTGAGTTATGACAGGTGAGAGCCAAATGCATATATTGCCAAGTGAAGTGTGGTCAGACTCAGACAGGGGTGGGAGGTGGGGAAAGCTTGTTCTTTGGAAGGACAACGATGTCATGGGACTATTATAAGAATGACTCACATGTAGTTAGTGTGGGTAATGGACCTGAAGGGAATCTAAAGGGACGAGATGTAAAGTTGTTTGCTTGTCCTGGGGACTTGAACTTGGTCAGTTTTGATAGCTGTGATGCCCTTTGACTTTGGAGACTGAAGTTCTCAGGCTTTATGGGGAATGTATTTTCAAAGTTATGAACAGCAAATTTTCTCTCATTCATCCTGGTGAGTGTAAAGTGGAACCAATATAAAGATGAATATTTAGGTGAAATGATCATTTGATTGAGTATTAGAAAGAGTCCTGGTTGAGTGGCAGTGAATGTCAAAAAAAGCTGAAAGTTTCAGTTGGCCAAGCATTGAGGGACATTTCTATGGTCCATGTACT
The DNA here is from genome assembly GCF_036850995.1 of Saccopteryx leptura. NCBI lineage: Eukaryota > Metazoa > Chordata > Mammalia > Chiroptera > Emballonuridae > Saccopteryx > Saccopteryx leptura. Next base: position 373,769,212 of record NC_089504.1, on the reverse strand, counting down.
ATTCTGCATCTTGATAGGGGCTGTATTACACAGGTTTACAACAAAATCCAGCAAATATACAATTAAGACTGAGCATACACTTCACATAAAAATACTTTAAATAAATATTAAACTTCAGTTAATATGTATGCTGAAGTAGTTCAAAGGAATTATACTTGTATCTGAAATGTACAAAAAATAAGATATATTAATGGTGGAAAGAGGAGTGGACACACATGGTAAAGCAGGTATGTTGAAATGTTAGTGGCAGAATCTAGGTGATGCTCCTGTGCAGTGGTGTGTGTGCCTGAGCTGGCTTGCAGAAGTTGATTTTGCTCAAATCTTCCCCAAGACACATTTGTAGCTTAAAATTGGCGATGGTAGGGAATACCTACACCATAAAAGTCAGCAACAGACAAAGGAGTGCATTTTTATTTTTCCCTTGGAGAACAAGCTGACCAACACACCACAGGGTATGTGGATTGTTCATTGTAACTTTCTTTCAACTTTGTGGTATGTTTGAAAACTTTTAAAATAAAATGTTGGCAAAACAATATGACTCAGTGTGCCTTGCACTGATGAAAAATAGATGAGTAGCTTTTAGACTTGTGCCTCTGAGTAGGATTTAGTAGGCAGAGACAAGGCGTTCCTCCTGCTGCAACAGCTAGAGAAGTAAGGACATATCACAAAATCTTGTTTTTAAAAGCAGTGTGGAGAACCACAGGGGCAAAGAAGAGTAGAAGAATAAGAATTCCAGAATGGAAGAGCATGTGCAAAGTGAGGTGAGGTTACTGGAAGTTTCCTCCCTAGGGGCAGTGGTTGAGGCCTCGAGGGCTGAGCTGCCATAGGCAGAGGGCAGAGAAATCAGGGGAAGCTGTCACAGCCTTGCAGCCTTGTGTAAAAGTGGAATCTAGATGAGCCCCGGGAACGGGGCTGGCTTTCCCAAAGAGCAGTTATTGCACATGGTATGACCCAGGAGACTCAAGGAAGAGTGAACTCATGCAGAGCCTCAAAATCCCTAGGAGTCATACTAGTGGGAGGGGCTTGCACCCATAGCCGACAGGGTGCCTATCAGAGCTTTGACAGACTTTGAATCTGTGTGATGTGGAGGGGAAAGCTCTAAACTTTTGGGTTAGAGGTGACAGAAACACAAGATCTCGATTTGAACTCTGGAGAATTTTGCCCAGAATGGAGCTGGACCAGGAAGGCAGAGCCAAACCTCCCTCAATCTCACATTTCAGAAAAGACAAAATCCCACTAGTGGAAGAGGCTTGAAGCAAACAAGCATCAGCTCTTACCCCCGAGACATTTGAAAGCAGAGAGAACTGAGTCTGACTGCAGCCCAGCCACAACCCAGTTTACTTTCTCAGGGCATTGAGATGGTCGGCCCCTTACACTGTCTGTCCAGCTGAGGAAAGGATAAGCCCTTCCCAGGGGAAATTAACATTAATTTCAATCTCTATAGTTCTTTCATATATAACGTGGTAAACAACTATAAGTTGTTAGGCATAGGGAGGAAGGACAATGTGACCAATACTCAAGAAATAAAAAAGAGAATAAAAGAAAGCAGACCCACAAAATATCCAGCAGTTAGGGTTGGCAGATAAGGACGTTGAAAAGAATTTCAACAAATATTTAAAAGAAAATAAAGAAATAATGGACAAAAATATGAATGAAAAGATAAAGAATTTTAACAGAGAACTGAAATCTATTTAAAAAGAAGCAAATGAATATTCTAGAACTGCAGTATCTGAAAGAAAGAGCTCATTGGGTATGATTAATATCAGATAAAACATAGCAGAAGTCAAGAAGGTGAACCTGAAGATATGTGAATAGAAAAAAAAAGGGTAGATAGAAGAAAAAATAGACTGACAATACAGAATACAGACAAAGAGTCTAACATACGCACAACTGGTGTCTCAGAAAGCAAGGAATGAAGAATAAGATAAAATAAATATTTAAAGTCAAAGTTCTTACAAAGACCAATGGAAGATGTATTATTACACTTGGATTTTCATATCCTGGTGGTCATATTTACTGATTATGGGTGACATTGGGGACAATCCAATGATTTCTTTGATCTTTCTTTTTTCTCATTGTGAAATTGAACCAATAATATTAATTCCATAGAACTTTCATAATATCATCTATAAATGCTATATAAGGTAAGGTGAAAATTTTAAAAATTATCATCATTGTGTCATTGTCCTCATCATTATTGTTGTTTTGCTAAGTTACTCTTGTGACCCAGTATATAATTTCTATCCCTAGCACACACCAGGATGAAATTAGAAGTTGGCTAAAATGAAATTGGATTGCACCAGGTTGTACCTCCCTTCATTCTAAAATAATTCTATTTTTATTCATATATCCCCATATTTTTTCATTTGTGTAATGAGCAGTGTTAGTCCAGAGATTACAGAAATAGTCAAGTTATAGGCACTGCAAAAGGTTTTCAGTCTGAGATTATCTCCTGGACTCGAAGTCCTTGGGTAGAATGAGGATATAAGAGACATATATTCATGAAAAATATACCTCTAATTTGAGATATGGAGGCTCAGATTTACTTAAATCATGTAATTATTTAGTTTCCAGTCACATTAAAACTAAGTGAAAGCCCAGATTATATCAGGATATGTGGACCCATAAGACTCACCAAAATGACATGTAATTATGAATATGTGTGTGTGTGTGTGTAATATTCATATTTTTGGCTTGAGAATAGCCTTCTCCCTCTGTGTGTGTGCATTCTTGGCTTCTCTTTCTCTTCTAATAAGGACACTACTCTTATTGGATTAGGGCTCCTTCCTTAAGATGTCATTTTAGCTTAATTACCTCCTTAAAATCCTGATCTCCAAATGAAATCATGTAATGCCAGGAGCTGCCATCATGGCCATTCACATTGGATTCAGACAGTTGGTAAAGAAACAACAGAGCCAAAAACTGGTGGGCTATCATCTTTAATCCTAGCTTGCACCCAGCGGGCAAGTAAAAACACACCCTAGGCTCCAAAACCACTCACATTCAGTGCTCACAAAGCTACTGACTTACCTGAGTTTCCTAGAATCAAAGGTTTCTAGCTCACCAGACTTATTCACCTCTGTTCCCCATCTCCTTCCTTTTCCCTGCACAAACTCTGCACAAACTGGCTTCTCATTCAGCACTCCGCTATCTTGGCTGCTTCTCCTGGCCTCCTGCTAATGGCCTCTCTTTGCTCTCCTCTCTGCTCTCTCCTCTAATGCTAATCACAGGAACTGAGAGAGCAAGCTCCTGGTCTGCCTCCATTTTATAGTGTAGAAATCAAAACATTTAATCCAATATACAAAATAGGGAAGTCTCTAATACAAAGTCACTTATCTGGGGCATGATGGGATTGCACCACCCCACATCAAAAAGGGTGGGAAAGGTTTAGTCCTAAAACCAAGCCTCAGGCTACAAGGATCCTGCCTGCCCACAGCCCACCCCCAACACACATTAATATCACCTGGGCGACGGCTTCCACGTGGGCAGTGCCATCTTTAACAAAGTGAGCATAATATATTTTATCTGCCCAACAAATCACATTTTGAATTAGGACTTCAACATATGGCTTTTGAGGGATACAACTGAGTCCGTAACAAGCAGAGAAAAATAAAGGCAAAAAAGTGTCACATGTTGGTTAATGACCTTATAACTAAAAATGCTTGTCATATCCACCTCAGTACCACATAAGCCAACCCATCAGATCAGAAAGCTACAGACCTTCATATCTTTTCTTTATCGAGAGTGTCTTTGTTTTGTTTGTTTCATTTTTGTGGGGGAGTGGGGATCATCTTTGCTTGCTTTGTTAGTATGTGGGCTTGGAGTCCTGAGTCTTTCTTAGCATTGCTTTTCTAATGAGTTGCCCTCTGTTCTGTTCTCTTCAAATATTTCATCTTTTGAGAAATCAAGGGTGTAGCCATTTCAGGGATGTCTTCAAAATTAAGCTACCCAACTTTGGGTGAGCCAGTTGCGGAGAAGGAGACACAGGTCACCTCACTTGGGACATCCAGTTTCATGAAGGAGTGTATGATACATGTTCTCTGGCCTGATTCTTTATCCAAGACAAGCCTCACACTTTCCTGCCAAGGTATATTAAATAGCACATTGACCCAAGTGAATTCAGAAAATGCTTATTATATGGAAGGCTGTGAAGACAAACAATTAACAAGGCAAAAGCAGACACATCTCCATAGTTTAGGGGGGCAGCACCAGTGATTCACTCCAGCTGGGAGGACCGGGGGACACTCCATGAAAGAGGAATGCAGCACCTGTAATAAGGAACAAGAATTTGACAGGTGAGGAAAGCATGGAGTGTGAGATCTAGGGGGTGGTGTGCGAAGCAGGCAAATCATTCCACGCAGATCGAAAAGCACAAGCAAATTCATGGAGGCACAAAAGTAATTACAATCTTCAAAGATAAATGAGACCTCTCTAAAACAGTGCTTCTCAAACTTCAGCATGCATCAGGGAGACCCAGAGGGCTGGTTAAAACACAGCTTGCTACCTCCCCTACCCCATCAAGAGTTTCTGATTCATCAGTCTGGGGTGAGGCCCAGGAAGTTACATTTCTAATAAGCTCCCAGGTGATGCTGCTCTTCTTGACCCAGGGGCCACACTTTGGGGACAATAGGACTAAAAATAGTAAAGGATGTAGTGATAGATCTATAGTTCAATAGATCGGAGCCATTATCATTTAACTATTCTTTTGAAGGGTGAATTGTAAGGTCAAGGGAAAGCTTGGCCACTGCCTAGGGGTGGAAGCATTTCTGAGGTTGTTCTAATTGTCCAACTGAGAAACAATTAGAGCCTGCCCTGGAGTTCTGTCCTCAGAATGCATAGGGAATTAGAAAGGCAAGTGTCACTCCAGAAGCAGAACTAACTTCTCTTCCCTTGGTGAGAAGTTGAACACAGAAGAGAAGGATAAGGTGATAATCGCGTTATAGTTTCATTTTAGGAGACTGGACAAGTTTTGAAACATTTCAGAGACAAAGCGCAGGAAGAGGAGCAGAAGAGGAAAAAATGGCTCTGGTCCTTGAGACAGGTTCCCCGTGCCCAGGGAAATGAGAAATGTAGCAGTGAGTAATGGATCATGGGAAACTTTGGATAGGAGCTCTACAGAGGCAGGGCTGAAGAGAAAACTTAGCAGGGGAAAGAAATACAGTGACAGCCGGGAGCTAATGGATGCCTACTAAGAGGCAAGGAGAGGAAGGAGGGCCTGGTGGGTGGAGAGAGGAGATGCCTAGAGTAAAAGGTCCTGAGATGCCCAGGAGAGGTTTGAGAAGACAGTCAAGAAGAAGAGGCTGCAGATGTGGGTGGAGAGGCCATTTGGTAACCGGTGGCTTGGATGCTCCTGTTTACTTTTTCACAAATATTTCCTTTTTCTTTTTCCAAGTGATAGGGAGACAGACTCCCACATGCTTCTGACCAGGATCCAACTGGCAACACCTGTATGGGGCTGATGCTTTGTCCATCTGTGGCCATGCTCACAACCAAGCCATTTTTAGTGCCTGAGGGCAGAGGCTCCACAGAGCCATCCTCAGCAACTGGAGCCAATGCACTCAATCAATAGAGCCATGGCTGCAGGAAGGAAAGAGAAGAGGAAGACAGAGAGAAAGGGGGGAGGAGAGAGGAAGGGATGAAGAAGCCGATAGTCACTTCTCTTGTGTGCCCTGACCGACAATTGAACCTGAGACATCCACACCTGGGCTGATGCTCTACCACTGAGCCAACCAGCCAGGGTCCACCAATATTTCGTAAGTGCCAAAAATACGCCATACATTTTGCTGAATGCTGAGGACACAGTGGTGAGCAAAACAGGACAGTCTGGGTGGTGGTGGAGTCAAGGGACACTGCCAGTAAAAATTACCTGGAATCTATTGTTACAACTGGGAAGGAAAGATGAGGGAGCCATGGAGGGAGTTTCAGGTGAGAAGGTCACACTGTGAAAATGGCATTCAAACTTGGGCTTGACTGATGAACTGGGTACGATGAGGCCAAGAAAATAATGCATATTAGGCCCGAGACAGGTAATATGTACTTTGTCCCAAGGAAGCCGGGGACAGGGACATGGAGAGTGAGTGGAAAAGCAGTTTGCGGTGCAGCTGGCGAGGTAGGCAGGAACCTAAAAATGCAGGGCTTCTGCTAAAAACCTTGTTAAAATCCTCTAGCATAGAAATGTCTCGGTCAGTTTCTGAGCTACTCAAGATCATTAGCCATGTTGCTTTCCACTAACACTAGCTTGTTTTTAAACAAAACTGAAATTTTGAAATTGATAATTCACCTCCTTGACCGGATTTGGCTCTCAGTTGCCTTTGGGTTTCTATAACATTCAAAGCTAGCCTCCAAGGACTAAGGCTTGCCATGATCGAGAATATATATAAAAAATATATTTATGTGCCTGGGGCTCAGAAAGCAATTTCCAAAGAGATTTTCTAAAGCTGTTTTGAGCATTATATAGCCTCCTGAGATGATGGATTTTTTCCAAAAACATAAGAGAACTTTCTGCATCCTAATGAAAGTTCACAGCAGTAATATCACTCTGTGTTCTCTCCCTGCATGCCTCGCACTTCTGGGGTCTGAGGGCACAGAAAGCAGCATACGGCCTGAGCCTGAGCTCCCATTAAGCTCAGTCTTACCAAAAAACCCATCCTGCCAGAGAAAAGAGCTTGGCAGTTCCTTTATCCTACTATTAATATTTCTGCACAACTGGGATCACAGTCTTACCTGGAGCAGTGAGTGTAACACAACAATAAAGTGCTTGGGATCCAAACAGACCACAGTTTGAGTTCCGTCTCTGCCCCTTACCAGCTGTGTGACCTTGGGGAAATTGCTTAACCTCTCTGAGGCTCCGTGTTCTTTTCTGTGTTGATAATAGTACTTACTGGATAAAGTTGTGAAGAATAAGTGAGCTGTATATGAAGCACTTACTACTTTCTCCAGGCAAAGGTTGAGCTATCATGACTACCCTGACAGAGCAAACCAAGGCAACGGCAAAGGCGCCAGAGGGGACCCAGACCCTGGTAATGGGGTAGATTCCACCTGATCCCGGCCCCCAGCCTGCAGAAGAATGTGGCTCCTGCACCTTCTAAGCCACCTCTGCCTTCACTCTGTTCGTGGCTCTGCCAGTGTGGGTGGCTTCTGTCCCCCAGCCCGCTGCTGCCTTCGTAGCCGCTGCTTCTCTGTGCCACTTCACAGGGCCATCATGCAGGCACGCTGCCCTCGGTCAGTCAACTGCTAACACGTAATTACACTCTCGGCTCCTTTCCTGACTTGCTGGAGACGTTTACTGCTTCACCTCAACCTGGCTGTTCCCTCAAACCTTTTCACACCCCAGCGTGTCAGGATTTAAGACCAGCTCCTGGGGCTTCAAGAGCCACCTTTGTTTGCCTTGTGTCCCACCTGCAACTTTGCAAGGTCTGAATGGGTCATGTTTTAGGAAACCCCCAAGGAGGTAACCTCCAGGTTCCCACTAACACATTAAAAGGGGCAAAGGCAAGTGCAGAGTGGTAAGGCCCTGCAGCGCGGGCAGGGGACAGGAGCTGTGCTGTGTGTACAAGTGTTTCCATTCAGAATGAGTCACCGGCTCAAGCTGGCAGCCCTGGACCCTGGAACAACTTGGCAAATGGAAAACTAAAGGAATTGTTCCTGATGTATGTTTGTGTCCCCAGCGCCATGTTTTAAATACTCCCTCCCTCCATGCACTTCCCCAACACACAGCAAACAGGCACGCACATTGTCTCCACGGACCATGCCTTGCCCAGGAGTTTGACCCTGAGGCAGATGGGGGACCCTAAGGATACCAGCCCCTTGAGCTACCTGAGCCCTGGAGAAGAGGTATCTGGGAGAGGGCCATTTCCAAAGAGGTACTATTGTGATTTTCATTCAAATATAGCATGAATACAAGTCACAAAGTTGATCCAATTCATCAATGAAGGAGAAAAAACAGTAAGACATTACAACTGCTCAAGTGACAAAGTTTGATTTTGATAGGCAATTAATTTTAAAAGTTGGGATCACTAGGTTAAAATCTAAATTGGTTAATGCCTCACAGGGTCATAAACCATAATCCCCCAGAACAGAAAATATTTGCATCTCTACCAAACAAAACCCTATCAGCTCACCCCTGCTCCGGCAGGACCTGGAGGGAGCCAAGTCAACGGAGAGCCAAGGAAGGCGCGGCCAAGCCCTGCTCTGAGAGGACACCCAGGCACCACCCTGCCGACTGCCAAGTTTCGAGTAGTTTTTCTCCAGTGTGGTTCAAGGCCTCTCTTGTTCCTTTGCTCCGCCTAGATCTCTGCTCTACTCAGACAGTGTGAGACCCTCTTTAGCCTTTTTCTCTTCCAGAAACCTTCAGTCCAAACTGAATTACTAGTTAATTCAGCACCTTCTATGGCTTCATCTCTTCACGCATGGTTCCATGCCCTCAAGGCAGGAACCTGGAGCTGCCGCAGCCTCCACTGTGCACCACGATGCTCTCTGGCAGAGGATTCTAGAAGCTCCACGCCATGAGTTCCTCCACTTCCTGGGGCTGTGTTGGGGCGCCCCTCCACCAAGACGTATAGGTCATATTTTAGTCTGGGTCATGGGCTGAGGGCAGAAACAGCTTAAAACATAAAGCCAAAGAACTAGCTAAAATAACCATAGAAAACCACGGTGAAACTCAACAAAGAGAGCACTGAAGATATGTGCAGTTCAGGTTGTGCTAATCATCCTGTGTTAATTTAACCTCAATTTAAAAATTAAATGTAATAGAGGAAGGAACCATCATCTCTCTCATATACTCACTCAGCAGCTGCCTACCATGCATGTCTTTGGTGCATCTCTTTGTAACGTGCCCTGCACACCGCAGTGCATACAGTAGACGGGACTCCGGGAAAAACCAATCTTCTCTTACATGTCTGACATAGAGTGGTTTCCTATGAATATTTGTGGAATGAGGAAGTAAAGGAATTGAGTTATTCTTTATCAAAAATTCATGCATCAAAATTTTCTTGCAAGGGAGAAAGCAGACAGTTAAAAACACAAACAATTTCATATGTTTAGAATTAGATAGTAAGCTCTGGGAAAGAATGGGGAACTCCCATTCTTGATGTGAATGCTACTGAGGCCCAAAGTAGAGCTTGTGACATAACTGTCACTCTGTGTCTACTGAACATGTCCCACCACAAGCAAGTCGGGGTGGCACATTCCTGAGTGGAAGCGCCCATTCAAGCAGGTGGGGCCAGGTGAGCTGTCCCCTCTGAGTGACAGCGAAGCTGGGGAGGGGGGACAGGGCATTTCGCCATTGCTGGAAATGGGAGATCATCTCTGCCCAGGCAACAGCTGAATCTGGGGAGAATAATTTTGTTCCTAGTTGATTGCTCTCTTCCTACGTCTCTCTCTCCATGAAGTTCCTTGAATGCAGATTCAAAAATTAATAATGGTAGCCTTTTTATTTTTTACTAGTTCTAACCTGTAACTCCTCATTTATAAAAATGGGAACTCAGAAATAGATCTCTAAATTCCCTTTGGAGCCAATATTTGATGGTTTTAAGTGAAAATGTGTGCCAACTGGAACCAAGAGGTGTCAGGTCAAGTCTTTAAATGGAACAATTGCAGCTTAACGAGAAGGACATCTAGAGCTGGTTACGAAGCTCCCTCCAGCAGGTGTCTGGAGTAATGAGGCCCTCGCTGACCTGACCTGAACGGAGCCCCAGGCAGCACGAGACGGTTATGAAGCCCATACCCTGTCCCGTCCAGGGCTTGGCATTTAGGTTCCTGGAACTTCTCCACTCTAATCAGAGATACTATTAAAGAATGTTTGAAATTGAGGAATGAAAAACATTCTCCACATGATTTTTTAAAGTCCACATGTGAGATGGGTGTTTCTTAAGCTCGGAGTCATTTAGGAGTGCTTGTTAAACCTGCCGACTTCGGCTTGCATCCAGCGCGCTTTCAGGTGACTCTGGTGCAGATTTGGGATGGAAAATCACCGTGTCCAGTGAGACCTGGTGTGCAGAGGCCTGTGATCTGCAGGGACATGCAGTTAGATTGGCTTGGGCCTTTCCTCACCAGCTTCCCGTGGCCCTGTGAGGAGCAGGGCATCCCAGCAGCCTCTTCCCAGGGCAGCCTCAGGCCAAGGAGCTTGGCTATCCTGTCACTCATCTGAAGACACTTAGAGAGGACAAGACCACTCATGTACAGACCATCAGGGTGAGTAAACCCAACCTCTAGTATGAATGAGTTCTGTGTCTTTAGATCAGTGAACACACAAGTGGATTATCTTAAGGCTATCAAAATTGTAGAAAATGTAATGTGATTTTTGGCTGTCTCTTGCTCTCCTGTCAATTTGTTGATGGAACTTAAATAGCAAGCTTGTTTCTGCACAAAATGGTATTTTCTTTGGGCTCTCTAAAAATGCTCTGTTGCTTCAACCCCACTTCCTGGAGATGATGGCAGGAATACCAAAGCTCTTTAACCCAGTCTCTCAGTCATTACACACTAACCTAAAAAACTAAAAATTCATGGAACATTTGTCCCCAAAGTTGGAGAATTTGGCAAATAGAAAGTCACAGAATTACATTCCCAATGGCAGCCACCCACTCTTCCTTACTGTTCAGACTACCAACAATCACAGTAATACTGCTGGGTAGGGAGGAGGCCAGACCTCATCCAGGGCTATTTGCTAAATGTAGGGAAAACAGCTGTGTTAAGCTTGCTTGCTTGCATTGGCATGAGTCGTGCATGAGCATGTGACAGAGCCACATGTGTGTAGCCTATGTAAGGCTACAGATGCTGCCCTGAGGGCAGATGGCAGATTGCTTGCCCACTACTGCAAGGGGCTGTTTTGCTGTTTGTTTGCCTACTTCCAGGAAAAGAGGTTTTCCCCTGCCTGTTTTCTTGTCTGCTATTCTGAGAATCTATTAAATGGGAATGGCCTAACGCTTTCTAGCTCTGCCGTTGCTCTACCATCTGTCCAAATTCAGTGTGGACCTGCCTCGCCTTGGCCACTAGCATTACATCTGGCGTAGTGGGCAGGATTCAGATCAGATTGCTATGGAGCTACCAACACCCTTGAAGGGTGAGCTAGAGGAATGGCTGTGGTTCTCCAGCATATGGTTCCCTGTGGCTATACTGTTGGGGGCCATGGGCTGGGTGTTTTTTATAGCCCCACAAGAAGAAACTGAAATCTCTGTGAGAGAGGCCACCCAAGTTTGAGAACTCCAGTTTTCCCTAGAAGCAGAATGCTGAAATAAGCAGTTGTTAGAGAAACTGTGGGTTCAAGAACTTGAGTTTCAGTTTCAGGCCAAGAGCTGGCAGCCGCAAAAGCTGAAGCAGTTGTTGAACAAAGAGCTGCATTCGTGCCAGTGGAGTGGCTCTGAATGGGTGGTTACAGGAATTCCCAACTTCTCATTCTCTGAGGAAGAGATTCAGGCTAAAATTGCCATTGGCAGACTCAGAGCCTGGCTGGTGATCACCCAGAAGGTAAAAACCCAGCAGCAAAAAGTGCCTCAGGGGCAGGCACAACCCCTCCTCCAGTAGTGGAGCACTCTGTGGTCTGGCCCTATACCCAGACAGAGTTGATGGAGTTAGGAGTGAAATTTAAGTGAAATTCACTGAGTCCCTGGCATCTTGGTTGCTGTGGTTGTAGGACATAGAGGTGGATGGCATCATGCTCTCTGGAACAGAGATGGAGAAATTAGCTGCCATTACCAAGCACTACTCCTTGAGGCAGTGTCTTCAGGACTGCCATGACAACCCAGGAAACCATACACTATTAGAATGGGTGATGGCTGCCATTCATATGGTCTGGCAGAATGCTGGAGATTTTCCAGGGCCAGTGATTCAGTAGAAGTCATATATTGAGCTGCAGCAGGTCCTCTGGAAACTAGACATGAAGAAGGCTGCTTTTAACCTGTGACCCTGTGAGCCAGATGAGGAAGTATTTACAGCAGGGATAAAGGACCTTATTCTCTGTAGAGCCCCTTCATCCCTTTTTGGGCCACTAATGGCTATTTTGAGCCCTTATGTGGAGCAGCCCATCAACACTGTTACACAGACAGTGGCAGGTTTGTGGGAGGTGGAGGCAGGATGGGATCATAAAGCTGTGTGAGCTGCTGCCTATGCTGCACCTGCCCCCTCCAACTAACAAGAGAAATGGGCCTATAAAGGTTACCTGAACACAGATGTGGGTAGTATTGATTACAGCTGAGGAAGATAAAAAGAAATTGGATGGCAGGTCTAACAGAGTCCTGTCAGAACTTTGGTTACCCAGAAGGTAAAAACCCAGCAGCAAAAAGTGCCTCAGGGTCAGGCACAACCCCTCCTCCAGTAGTGGAGCACTCTGTGGTCTGGCCCTATACCCAGACAGAGTTGATGGAGTTAGGAGTGAAATTTAAGTGAAATTCACTGAGTCCCTGGCATCTTGGTTGCTGTGGTTGTAGGACATAGAGGTGGATGGCATCATGCTCTCTGGAATGATGCCCATGGGGTAAGGGGCAAGAAGCTTAATCCAGAGCAGAGGCTCCAGCTGCTGAAAAAGTGGGGGAAGCGGGCAGCCCTAGCAACTGCCAAGAAAATGGCTGGCATTCGGGTTGCACAACTGCAGGATTATATGATGGAGAAAGCTGTGGGGGAGGTGGATCCCCAAGACCTGTTGTTCCAGTCTAAATAGGAGGAAGGTTGAGGGACCTGTCTAACTAGGGTGGGTGGGAGGCCAAAGGTCCCATGTGAAATTGGCAGTCCACTGATCACCTTCTAATGTGCAGCAGGTGTTGGCCTTAGAAGATAATAAGTGCTTTTTTTTTTTTTTTTTTTTTTTAGCAGCAGCAGCAGCTAAGAGAATTACCAAGGTGGCACAAGCCTTGAATGTGTTTGACCTTGCCACACCCTGAGCTTGCTGAGGAGTTTGGATAGGGCTTGTGGCAATGGACAGAGTGCTTATGGAAAGGTGTTGAGGTCTGTTATCAAAGAGCTCTATGGCTGGTTTCCTGTAATGGACCTTCACCTTTGGTGATTTGTACAGACAGCTATGCTATCGTGGACTGATCATTGAACAGTATGATGGCTCTTAAAGAAGGGACTATGACAAGAGGGGGGCTACTGGCTCCCTTGCTGGATGGAAACTCCACTTGTGGACAGTAACAAGAGACCCTGGCAGGGGTCCCGGCACCTGTGGATGCCCTCCTGCACTGCGCAGCTGCTCCCATCCAGTTGCAGATTTGTACCAAGAACATTTTCTTTAATGGATATGACCCTGAACTGTACAGGCCTCCCATCTATCATGGGGTAAGGGGCAAGAAGTAGGCCTCCTGTTAACTCTCTGGGCAGAGTGCTCAGGGAGATATTGTGAGGGGTACCTTTGTAATTAATGTCATTTTTGGTATAGCTTGTGCCTTTCTTATTCATTTGCTGTGGTCTGTACTGTTTCTGTGATGTAATGTGCCTCACTCCTCACACAAGGACCATTGCAGAAGATTGTGTCATATAGATTGTGAGGTAAGCAACCCAAAGGAGTGGAATGTAGGGAAACAGCTGTGTTAGGCTTGCTCACTTACACTTTGCATGACTAGTACATGGGCATGTGGCAGAACCACATGTGTGTATCCTATGTAAGGCTACAGGTGCTTGCCCTCAGGGCAAATTGCAGGTCATTTGCTGCCACTGTGAGGGGCCATTTTGCTGTTTGTTTGCCTGCTGCAAGGAGAAGAGGCTTTTCCTTGCCTGTTTGCTCTCCGTTGCAAGAATCTATTAAACAGGAATGGCCCAATGCTTTCCGGCTCCACAGTTCCTCTACTGTCTGCCTGAACCCAATGTGAACCTTCCTGGCCTCTGCCACCAGCATTACACTAAGGGTCAGAGAAACCTATCCACCCACAGAAACTGTCAAGTCCCTCCCAGACCTCAATCCCATGCTCAGACCCAGCACCTCCCCAGAGCTCAACAACCTCATGGGATGTGTCTGAGGCAGAAGGGAGAAGTTGACTCCCACAGAACTTTCATGAAGTTGTGGCTCTACAGAAGAACCTCTGAAGAAAAGAAGGAGGCTCAGGGCTTCTTCCAAGCCTTCACCTCCTCTATGCTGTTGTGGTTCTACCTCCATCCCATACAAAAGAAGAAGCTGGGAGGCGCAGAGAGAGAAAGAAAGGCTTCTTCCCATCATGGTTTTTCCCAAGCACCAGAAGTACTTCTGAGCAAGAGCCAGTAGCATAGTCTAGCACTGTCATTAACTCAATGAGCAAAGTTCTTGAGCACTAGGACCAGGCAGCTCTAGAGACTCAAAATAATCAAGAGTCAAGAAAAGAGTAAATTATGCCCAAATGCCACCCAGACATCAGCATCAAAGCAAGAGAAGCAACTTCCTAAACCGCAAGGCCAAAGTCATGAGCATTTTAGACTTTGGTATGAGAGCAAGGAAGACATGCTACTGAGATGACCCAATGGTCAGTGATCAAAGAGGGAGACTTTTTAGATCAGCAGGTTCTGGCCCCCAGGCATTGCTGAGAGCAATAAAATCAACTACTCTTTTGGATGGCAAAGAAGATGCTACCAGATTTCTCTCATTTAAGCAGAGAAGCATTATTGGCAAGGTTAACTTTAACTTGATTTGCTGGGTTCCAGGAGCCCTTACACATCAGTGAGCCAAAAGAGCTAGAATTCCAGAGTCAGCAGGGACCCTATAGGTGTGGGGACCCAAGGGCATGTGCCCATAGGGAGGAGGTAACACAAGCAAGAGGACTGAGCTGCTGGTGAACTGGAGGTGTAGACCCCATGCAAAGTCACCAGTCCTGCTCAGCCCACCACTGCCTGTTACCACACAAGAAACAGGAGCCAGGCTTGTCAGAGCTAATGATTTTTCAACATAAGCCTCAAATTCCAAATTTTATGTGAAATTTCCCAATTTTAAGATGTTGGCAACTAAGTCAATGTTATTTAAAATACTGCACTGGCCAAACATCTGGGTCTGGGGGAAGGACACATTTAGCCTGGGGGCTTCTAGCTCATAAGTTCTAACATATATCAATTATTGCATAACCAATAATGGTAATAAGTAATATAATTGGGAGATTCAAACACATTATTACATTTAGTCCTAACAGTTGAGGAAACTAAGTTTATAGAGAACAGGTAGCTTCATAGCTATATAAGTGAGATCCAGGATTCAAATCTAGGTCTGTCTTATGTCAAGCGCTGAACTCTTAGCCATTAAGTGATAGTATCATTCCAGAAACAAACTATGGTTGCCCTCAAACTAATTCATTCCAAGGGGCGACACACTGAAATTGAAAACTGGTGTTTAAAACACTTAGTGTTTACGGAAGGACATGACCAGGAAAGACAGGCTCACGAAAGAGAAACCACCATCCTGCCAGCGAACCATGGCGAAAACATTCCATTGAGAATGTTTGTCTATTCTTTATAGAATGAGTATTCCCGCCTGGGCTACTTAAATGGTAGCCAATGGGTCTGCCGCATGGACATCACCTCATTAGAAAGGCAGAGCCTCAGTCACAAGCACACACATTCAATGAATGAGCCTCTTATTCAGATGACCAGGTGGTCCTTTGGTGCTGGAGGGATAGAAGTGGCACCTGCCTCAAAAAAAGTGTATATATTCTATAGATAGAAAAAGATGGTGCAGGTTCATTGAGTCTAAAAGTTGTCTGCCAGCCCATTAGAGAAAACAGATTCCTGGCTGGGTGGGGGCCTCTGCACTCCTGAACAGCTATTCTTGGCAGAAACCCTCACAGAATGCTATGGCATAGATGTGAGCCCAGAACTGGGGTGCCAGTGTTCATCTGCCTGCTCTGACTGCGGCTGGCAGATTATGCGGCAGGACCCCTGGACCTCTAATCATTTGTACGTTGAACTACTGCAAACCCCCTTTGCTCCACAGCACAAGTCCATAGGACAGAGCACACTCCTATCCTGACTCTTCTGCCAAAGCTGCTAAATTTTCAACCACCCCGATGTGCTGGTATACTCTGGGAAGATAAACATCATGGTAGTGAAGAGGACAGACTGTCCAGCCCATTCATGAGCCTGCTTGTGCCAACATACCTTCCCTTTTTGCTCAAGATGCAAGGCCTCCCCAGTGATCATGCCTTGCAGGAACATTCTCACTGTCCCTAAGGCAAACCAAATTCTTCAAGCACATGTCACCTCCAACCCCTTCCACAGTCCTCACCTGCCTCAGAGACCATACCACTCAAGGAAAAATAAAGTAAAATTTCCCAACACTCTCCTCCTCCCCGTGGACCCACTTTGTGCACACGTGCAGCTGGAAAGCCACTCCTGGCTCTGACCCACAGAGCTTTCCATTCCAGTTAAACTGTGATGTTGCTATGGAAACAACCAGTGAGGTGTTTTTCTGGCCAAGTCCCAGGCTGAGGACCAGAGGCCCCCATTGCAGACACCCTCAGCACTGGCATCCCGGGGGCCCTGTGCCACCTTCACCAGCCCGGGGCCACCCTGGGCTCGGGGTGCTCACAGCCCCGTAGGTGTGTTATCGGCACCCACGTCTGCTTTCTCTTCTCTCCAGCGCAGCCCCTCCCAGCACACAAAAGGCACATTCTTGGGAGGAAAAAAAAAAGGATAAGAAAAAGAAAAAATGTATTTTTTTTCTGCATTCCAGCTGCCTGAGCTAAGCGAAGGAATGAATGGTTTGGGAAAAATCTCACACAGGAATAAATTTACAAGGGACAGCTGAGCGGATAAATTCAGTCCCCAAAGAGGGGCATTACGAGGCCTTTTGGCAGGAGCCTTGCCCCTTGTGCAAAGCTGTCTAAAAAGAAAAACAGAACAGGAGAGGGGAGCTTTCAAACCTACCCCAAAATAAACCTTTCAGAAATCCTTTTAACTCTCTCTAGCTGTTAGCATTTAAAGACAGGAGGAGGCCCATTAGCAAAGGCAAGTCAGTCCTTTCCAGGTGGACGACGGCCTGTGTCCCTGAGCTTACCTAAGACGTGCCCTTCCCCCTCCTTTGCTCAGTTAAATCATTCAAGGTCGCTCAAGTTTCTAGTTTGACCTGTTATCCACATACTCAATAACAAAATGAAATTTGGCCTAGGTAGTGAGAATCTGGCGAACAGCAAATGACGCCTCCTTAGGGGCCTCCAGCTGAAGAGTGGACTAAACTGCATAGGGGCCCACGGGACAGGGCTCAGTGCTGGACCTTAGTGTGCCTCTTGGGGTGAAGGAAGCACGGCAGAGAGCTGACGGTGATTGGAACCGGGGGAAGGCGGCTGCCCCCAGTGCTGGAGGATGTTGGGTCCAAACATGCAGCGTTGCTCCGGTAGGTTCCCATGGCTGTTTTCACAAAGCCCGCGATGAAACCAGAACCATTTGGGGATGTCAAATCCTTGCCCTGCCTTGCTGCTTTACCACTTTCTTTACTCACCACAACTATGACTGGTTGCTAGAATCAGGAAAGTCCCAATGGTTACTTTGTGGTCTGAAAACTCAGTTAACCCATATCCTATCCCTTTTCTTTGGAAAAGTCCTTGAACTTTTATAGCTGGCAACAATGACCTTCTTGTTCCTTTCTGCAGCTTTTCCCAGGCTCTGTCAACCCCAGGAGAGCCGGAGACTCTCAGCCCAGCCGGCCTGTCTCCTCTGGGAAAGCCAAGCCATTGACCGTCACCAATCGTGTCCACATTGCACGCCTTAAGCCAGTGCTGCACTCAAGTTACATTGCTCTTCTCCACGGATGTTCTACTTCTGAAGTCACCATCGGTCAGTGAGAATTAAGCATTTATATCCTGTCCTGCACTGTGCACTTGGAGTCATAGAAAGATACATACACAATGCCCACAATGAGCTCACACTGTTGATTACAGTAATTGCCATACTGAGTACTTGCTATGTTCCGGGCTCTGAGCTTTTTACTAAGCATTTCATTATGATAACTGCTTTATTTGCATTGAATACAGTAGTTACAGGCTGGGTAGAATCTGGCTAACTGGGGCAAATTGCAGGTCTACCACTATCAGCTGTGTGTCCTCAGGCATTAACCTGTCAGAGCCTCATTTTCCTCATTTATAAAACAGGAATAATGTCTACCTTGCAAAAATGTTTTGACAATTCAGTTAAGCAGTGTTTGTAAAAGCTCACTCAGTGATAAGCACATAGTGCTCAGAGTAGCATCAATCAAGCTGAGATCAAATGGCATTGTTGAGTTCCCAGGTTGGTGAACACACAGAGGTGTCAGGAGAGTGGTGGGCCCAGAGAGCGAGGAAGCTTCTGCCCTCCTCACACAGCCTGGCACTCTCCCATCTGGCTGTCCCTGAGCTGCAGGACCAGCTCCTTTGCCCTGGATGGAAGAAATCAACTACCTCCTATGTGGAAACCCTGCAAAATGCTCAGCCAAAGGAGCGGCAATCCATGTCCATTGCTTCATTTCACATGTTAAGCATGAAACAGAATGTGGTTTACTATGGGGAAGGAGGCACCGGGAGAGCTGGAGGTGGCCCTGGACCTCTTCACAGGAAGAATGTTTGACCAGTATCTTGCTTTTGCCTATGTCCTTTGAATGAGTCTTAAATGGGAACTGGGTAGATCTATAATCTATGTTAAGTCTGATTTAACAATTAAACATTTCATGTTATCTTAATAAGGAACAGAAAAATGAAAATATTTTCTTTTAAATATATGGGTGTCTGTGCAAAAAACACTTATAGACATACACACATATGTTTACAAAATAAATTAGAAAAACTCAGACACTAACGAAAGTGGTTCCTGAAAGAAAGTAGATTAGAGAAGTTTTGATGAGAGTGAAGTCTTCTGAGCGTATGTTTTTAATGTTTTGTATTTCAAGTCAGTAAATATTGTATGTACAAAAATATAATTAAAGCAAATAGGAAAAGAAAAAAGTCATAAAGTTGAACATAAGAATACAAAATAACCCAACAGCAGAGCACATTAAAATGATAAAAGAAATATTAACTATGACTCAGTAATGTTTATCTTACTAGTAATATTGATAATAAAATTTGAAATTTTTTTATAGAAATTGTAGGAAAAAGCATATGTATTGATGTTTAAGAATATTACTATAAGAGATACAATTATAGAATGAAAGAGGCCAAGGAGAACTGTAATATTAAATATGAAACAGGAAAAAATGACATTATTGTTATTACTATTATGAACATTTCCTGCTTCCCTCTGACATAACTTCCACACGTGTCAGTGGTACTGAGCTTTAGGCTGTCCTATCTAAAGACAACAATTCTCTCTCTCCAGCCTTCCTAGCCAGTGGCCCTCAGAAACACCTGCTGCCTTCACTAGAAGGGAGATTAGGAGAAGGCAAGAGAGTGTATGGCTTCTGTGCTGTCTAGAGCCCGTAAGATCACCATTCAGCTATGGTTCTAAAATGTTTCCTTCTAGGTAGCATTTTTATGGCCCAAGTCTTTCCTCTTCTTTCTTCTACTTGGCTCCTGATGGAGCAAGAAATTATAGTGGAATCAGAATAATGCATGAGTCCCAAGTTTACCTCTTTTGAGAGTTGCCACTTTCGAGCTTGTATTTTTGGATAGGTCATCTGTACTCTCTGGGCCTGTTTACCGATCTGTAAAACTAGTATACAGTAATGCTCATTATGCTAGACAGTAAAATTTAGAGAGAATGTGTATGAAATACTTCTTATATATGCAATAAATGTTGGTATTACCCTTGTTATTTTTATTGACATACAAAAATGCTTCATAAATTGTAAAATTCTGCCTAAATGAATCCTTGAATTTTTTCTGAAATCACACTTGACATTTCTGGTGCTGTGTAAAGGAAACAACAGCCTGGCCTTGCTCAGGCCGGCAGTAGGCACAGCCTGGACCCACCGCCTGCAGAACAAAGCTGCCCAGCAGACAGTCAAGTTGGCCTATGCCTTGTGTTTTAGGGGCACAAGCCAGGGTGTGTTCCTCAATTGGGATGGAGATGGAAAGAGTACCCTTAGGCATGCTTTTTCCCTGCAGTGATTGGCAATTAATAAAATCCTTTTGGAGAAGCATAGACATTGGCTGACTGTTAGGCAGCAGGTGGAAGAAGGCAAAATTGGGGGCTGGAGCCACTTTGGGTATTCTGTGACTGCACCACAGGTAGCAGGTATGTTTTCAATAATCAGTTATTGATAAGTAGACAATAAGTGCTTTATTAAGCCTAATTTATGCACGTTTGAGAGCACTAAGCACTAACTAGAGAGAGAACTTACTGATCTTTTCCTCTTACAAGCTATTATTATAAAAATGCTAGGACTCTATTCTGTCCAGGAGATCTTGGCTTTTGGAAGAATTCAAAATCTGAGCAAGAGGCTAAGCTCTCTAAAGAGAAAACAACAGCCTTTTTGAAGGGTGTGGGTAACGGTCACAAGAATGATGGTGACCAGCTAGAAATCTCATTTCCAGTTGGGTCAAAGGAAAAGGACATCCTTAGGGATGTTCTGCATCCAAAACAAACATTGTAATCATTAAGGCTTATTATAAGCTTCCAACTGTTTGCCAGGAAGGACACTAGGCAAGTTACAAACATCACCTCGTTTGATTCTGGTAATTCTCTAGAGAAGTTATTCTTAATGTTACAGAAGAGAAGACTGGTGCTCAGAGAGATTTAGAAAGTCTAATCAGGTCTGGCTGCCTGACTCCAGAGCCACTTTTAAGGCTAATTGTGGCTGTCCTTATAACATTACTCTGCAGTGTCCATTCTTGTTTTCAGGGTGTGGCAGAGACTACTGATTGTGTTCTGATGCCTGTACTCAACATTTTCCTCAGTGATAGAACCCCGCAAAAGTTAGAAAGGCATGTGTCTATTCAGAACAAGAATACATTTCCCAGTCTCTCTGTAGCTACATGTAGCCATGTGACTAAATATTGGCCATTGGGATATAAGTTGAAGCAACGAGTTTAATTTCTAGGAAATGTGCTTAAAGAGAAGGTATGGAACCTTCCCTTCCCTTCCCCTTTTCTCTCCTCTTTCCAGTTGCCTAGAATGCAGGTATGATGACCAACATTGGAGCAACCATCTTGAACCGCAATATGGAAACTGCATATTGAAGCCATAGTAACAACCCCAGTCTGCCTCCCTAGCATTTAATGTCTGAGACAAATAAGCCTTAATCTTGTTTAAACCACTAATAATTTTGGATTTCTGTCACTCAGCTGGATATAATACTATCTTTTGCCCAGAGATTCCTCTCTTCTGTGCCCCCAACTCTCCCTATTTAAAGCCATTGTCCTCCGCGTTCTCTTTTCCTCCCACACGTTTCACCCAAATGTATCAGATTAATGGCAGACCACCAAAGGGGCAGAAGGACAGCCCGGGTCTTCTGGAGAAGGAAAGTATGAGTTGGAACCAAGAACCATACAGGCGATGTTCTTGGGCCCAGCCAGCAAAGAGGGAGTGGTTCAAACCCAGTTCTTCCTGCTCAGTTAGCCTCCCTGCCCATTTATGAGGCAAAGCAAAAGTCTTGCCAACAAAATCTTCTTTCCAAGAAAATAAATTTAAGTCATCTTGCTTCTCTGGTTTCTCTTCTGCCATTATTCCCAGGAAAAAAAATGTACATGATGTGGCTGTCATGAAACATCTGCCTCTAGCCCCACCCAAAAGTACCAGATTCCAGGTAGGATTGTGCCAGACTGGACTGGACTTCCCTCCTGTGTGTGTCATTCTTGCTTATCTTCCAGCACAAGTCTAAATGAGTGTGGATGCAAAGAGAAAGGATTTTACCCCTCCCATAGGAGTGTTATTTAAAGAGTTCCAGAATAGATGAGACTTAAATGTTACCTCATTCATTGACTTTTTTAAGGGGGGAGAATATAGAGGTCACCTCATCAAAGAAAAGAAAGAAAGAAAGAAAGAAAGAAAGAAAGAAAGAAAGAAAGAAAGAAAGAAAGAAAGAAAGAAAGAAAGAAAGAAAGAAAGGGGGAGAGAGAGAGAGAGAGAGAGAGAGAGAGAGAGAAAGAAAGAAAGAAAGAAAGAAAGAAAGAAAGAAAGAAAGAAGAAAGAGAAAGAAAGAAAGATGATGATCTTACAGCTGGAGAAAGCAACCTAGCCAAGGTCAAATAGTTTTTTATTACAGAATTGGTACTATTAATAATAACAATAATGGTGACATTTAGTCAGCTTCTGCTATGTGCCAAATGCTAAACTGAGCACTTGTAGATTACATCATTTAATCCTCACAATCCAATGAGATAGGTGACTATGGAGGCTTAGAAATTCAATAACTTGCCTGATTTTATAAGATAATAGGCTGTTGAGTTGGGATTCAAACCCTAATTTAGTGGTTGCTTGAGCCCAGACTCCTTTTACAGCATCATGCTACCAATTCATTATTTGTCAAAGCAAGACAGTGTCATAGTCTCCCTCTTCACAACTGAATCAATCTGGACACCCTGTAGTCTCACAGGTTTGTTGTTATCAAGCTTATTCAGACACACAGTGCTGTCCTCGGGGACACCCAAAGGCCTTGACATAGACAGTCCCCTCTGTGGAAGTCAAAAATCTATATCTGGAAGAAAGCTGGATGTCACATCTATCCATAGGCACCAACCTCAGCAACCACTTTCAAGGTTCGGGCAAAAGCCCTATACCAGAATTGTCCCATGCCTTTACCCCTCACTGGTTTATTCAGTCCCTTGAGAAGTATTTGTTGAATCAAGTAAACCTGCTCAGTATTAGGGATAAATTATTAAAAGAGAAATAATGCCTGATTTTAAAGAGCATTTCAGTGGTAGAGATGAACAAGAAACAAAAAATTTCATCAACATTTAGTGGCAATCGTGATACGTGCTGCAAAAGAAAAGTCCATGTCACCACACAAGTGTGTAAAAGGGACATACCTGACAAGGGTCTGAGATGTGAGAAGGCCCTGAAATGGATAGAAACCTTGGATATTCAGAAACCAAAAAGAAAACCAGAGTGCTGAAAATACACTCTGAGTAAGATCATTCAATATCTACCCTAGGAATAATGATGAACCACTGAAGAGTTTAACACAGACTAGGGACAGAGTCTGATCACGTTAGTTGCTAAGACATCAGAATGAATGCAAAGGTGGTCACAGTTTTCCAAGTGAGGGACAGTGAATATAGAAAAAGAAGGGGCAGAGGAGAGAATGAAGTGCATAGAACTAGGGTCATAGGTAGAATTGGCAGGAGCTGCATATATGAGTATAGAGCTCAGAAGAGCAGTCTTACTTAGAGATAGAAGATGGGAGATTGTATTTGGAGCCATGGAAGTGGGTGAGATCTTCCAGAAGGAAGCAGAGTGAGAAGAAAAGGTGATCTAGGATCAAAACCTAAGGAATTCTATCTAGCCTAACCAGATGGAGCAGTGGATAGAGTGTTGGCCTGGAACACTGAGGACCCAGGTTTGAAACCCCGAGGTCACCATCTTGAGCATGGGACCATAGCCATGACCCATTGTCACTGGCTTGAACCCAAAGGTCACTGGCTTGAATCCAAGGTTGCTTGCTTGAGCCCAAGGTCACTGGCTTGAGCAAGGGGTTGTTGGCTTGGCTGGAGGCCCCCAGTCAAGGCACATATGAAAAAGCAATCAATGAGCAACTAAGATACTGCAACTATGAGTTGATGCTTCTCATCTCTCTCCCTTCCTATCTGTCTGTTCCTGTCTATCCTTTCCTCCCTCTCCCCCCCCCCCTCTCTCACACACACACACAACACAACACAAAAAAAAAAAAAAACCCTGAGGAATTCTAAACTTAAAGCCTGGACAGAAGAAGATCCATCAAAAGAAACAGAATGATGGCCAGAGAAGCTTGAAGCCAACCAGGAGTGTGTAGTAGTGTCAGATAGCAGCAGAGTGTGCCAAGAAGGAAGGAATGTGTGAAAACCCTTTGGTGGACAAGAAAGATAAAGAAATAAGAGGTGTGAAAGTTCCAGGTTGTGCATATGTGGAAATGCTGGGAGGCTGATGTCACCCTGCTCAATGGTTCTCCTTCATTTCATTTGGCTGTTTCCCAAGCAGTATTCTTTATAATAAACTGATCATCCAGGCCCTGATCTAAAAAGACTTCTATCCAAAGCAGAAGTTCAGACACTATTTCAACAACATCTAGAAATGTGTCGATTATAGATGCCTTTAAGTCTATAAGTCAGCAATCCTCCTGAAATGTTACTCAGGAGGTGACTGAGGAGGAGGAATCGGAAGTAGAAGAAGACATTTTTCCTACAAAGATGATTAAGCACATCATCCAGCCAACTTTTGTCCCAGAGCCAAGTAGCTAAAGGGGTTGGTTGAATCAGCTGAGGACTATGATAATTATCCCCATAGGAGTATTAAGTAAAGGGAACCAAATATATGGTGACACAGATGATTTGACTTTGGGTGGTGGACACACAATGCAATATACAGATGATGTATCATAGAATTACACACTTGAAACCTATACAAATTTATTAATCAATGTCACCCCAATAAGTGTAATTTAAAAAGAAACAGAAGATAATAAATTTAATGGCACTTAAAAATTTTCAAGATTCAGTAAAAATCAAATCATTGCAACTATGACTTTACAGTTAAAGATTTTTAAGTATTGCTACCAACTAAAGAATTTGAAAGAGACTTAACAAAGAAATCACTGTATAAGAATTTATATTTTTAAGTATTATTTCCTGAACATGACTCCATTACTTGAGAAACTGTCCAGCTCAAGTACATATATAATAGCATTGGTTCTCTTTATTTTTTAATCTGGTTAATGTTACCTGGGAATGTGCTATAAAATGTAGAATGTTATTTTTCTAACATATAGTGTGTATGTTACTGAATGAGAGCTTTGATTTAATATCATTTTTGAGTAAGAAATCTACCATTATATATATATTTCTGCTTCATGATCAAAGACTATGTCACTATTTTTAATGTGGCTACATTTAGCCAAAGTTGAGGAGGGAAAGCTTATAAAAATTATCCTCTTCAAATTTTTAATAATTTCTAAGCATTCTGGATTTCCTGAAGGTAAAAACAATCTATGTGAAACTGACTAAACTCCCTGTTTGTTACTAAGCACGTGTTCTCTTCCTAATCCCTGTGATAGTATCATACTCTGGGACTTTGAATAATTAAATATACTTTATAACTTGAATAACTAAAAGTTCATATGAAAATATAAAACTGTCCAAAATATGAATGATGTCCATTGAGTAGAGCATATATTACTGACTTTAGCAAAAGTCATTTCAATAAAGTGGTGAGGCTAGAAGCCAAATTGGAGGGAAACGCAGAGTGAATTGTGGGTAAGAATATAGGGGTTACCATTTCTATAGACTCTTTTCCATTTCAGATTTATCCTGGATTAGTTTAGGCTCACAATTCATTCTGAGTCACCTTAATCTCATCTCAATTCTATAGGAGGAAAATGTTAGAAGATCTGAACCAAAATACCCTGGCTCTAATCCAGCCCCAAGACTCAGATAATGACTGAAGAAGTAATTAAGCTTATATGAGTCGGGTTAATATTTTTTAAATCTTGTAATATTATGTTATCTATAAACGTTATATGTGGGCTTGGGGGATGATAATTTTCCAACAAGCTAGGAGTTGACCACAGGGCTAGAACCATAGCTATTAATTGATGCCAAGAGAGCTGGAGCAAGGAGGTGTGAAGGATGTCAAGGGATAAGCAGTGGGAGCAAAGATGGTGACTTACGGACCTGCCGAAAGACCAGAAGTGATGAAGTAGGAGTAAACAGTCAAGACTTGAGTCTGTCTGGGGAGCAGGAGAATTGATGAAACTAGACCAGATAAAAGCACTTTGGGTGAACTGGCTCTCGAATGCAGGGGTATAAAAAACTCACACAAATGTTAGATGGTTAGAGTGAGAGAGTTTGCTGCTGGCTTCAGGGTCTGGGCTTTGAACCACATACATACAGCCTCTTGAGTCTCACACCTACCCTGTGGAGTACCACTAGTCTCATTTCACATCAGAGGCCTTGCCTTGGGTCACACAGCCAGTGAGAGAACTCAGGACCTGGACTCAGCTCCAGGCAACCTGACTCTGGGTGAGCCCAGCCAACCTCACTCTCCTCCTGATGATGAACTGTCACTCACAGGTGAGACTTCCTCTCTCCAGACCTGCATTCTATCTTTTATCATACCACCTTCCACATTTGGAGGCTTGGGGAACAAAGCAACTCTCGTGGAGTCGCTGCATTATTCCATCTGCCTTTCTCCTGCTTCTTATTTAGCAATCGGGCAGAAAATTCTTCAGCATAGCTGTCCTGCTAAAAAAAGATACAAATTAGTTTCTCAACGCTCACTCCCTTTCCCACCTTGTGTGGCTGGCAGCAGCATATTGTCCACTACGTGTTGAACTTTCCCACCATACAGTTTGTGCAATGGAGAAGGACCGGGAAGTGGAGCAGGCATCCATCACACAAGGTTGCACAACATCTCTGATCCAAACAACTTTTGTCCTCATTCCAATCCAGACACACAGAATGGCTGAACGCCTCTGAAGTACAAACAACTCCCCTGACTCAGTGCAGACTGATAAGACAGGAAGTCAGCCCAAAGTGTGTGTGTGTATGTGTGTGTGTGTGTACGTGAATTTGTACATTGTTGTGCATATGTGTGTGAATCTCTGTGTGCATCTTCTGAGAGAGGGCTTAGAGAGGCTCCAACCCTGATTGCTTATTTCTCTTCTCTGACCCTTTTAGGTACACATTGGAGTTTGAGAAGGTGGTTAAGCAGGACACAAATAAGACCGTTCCCCTGAGTGTCAGGCGCATACGGCGGTGTTTGGGGACCAATTCAGTTTGTTTGTATCTTTATTGCAGTGAAGCTCTTCCGTTCCCACATGCCCAAGGGATGAGGTTCTCTAGCCCCTGTGGGGCCTGCTGGAGATATTTTCCCAGTTACTAGGCAATGTCAGTCCTGCTTCACGCCTGATGAGCTCATGCCTGTGCCGGGGCAGTGACTGTGGGTGATCTGGGATTAGCTTCATAAAGACCAGGAAGAGGGGAAAAGGTGACTGTGTAAACAGCACACATGAGCAGTGACAAAGTGTTGAAGGATGACTCTAATGGGAGACCTAGAGCCATGAGGGGGCAGTGAAAACAATAGGTGCCATTTTTAGCACCTACTCTATGCCAGGTATTAGGCTAGGCCCTTTGGCACATGAGTTCACTGAAATAGGATGACACTAATAGAAGGGAGGCGGCCACATGAGAACACATGCCTGGCATGCACTGATGTATTTGCCTCACACGATGCCTGCGTGTGGTACATACCAAGGAATTATTATCAAAGCTGTACTGGTATCTAATCCAACGTTCTCATCTACTATGCGGAACAGTCATGTAGAGAGTGTCCCCTAGATAAACACCCTCGGTCTCTCGCTCCTCCACAGCTGACTGCACACGGAAAAGTTGCAAACAGAGGAGGTGGAAGTGCTCTGACCTGACCTCCCCACCGCAGAGCACCAGACAACCACTGGGCACCAGGACCAGGAGGAGGAGGTGGGATCATGTCTGACTGCAGAGAACTTGCAGGTCCCTTTTTTCCCAGCACCGCCACACCCCTAGCCCAGACACCAGGCCTGGGGCCCGGCTTCAGCAGGATCCCGGCCACTCCCCACCTCCTCTGCCCACTGTTTCTCTCCCAGACCTGGTAAAATAGCAGCAAGGGTCCCTCTTCTTGGCACGTGGCTCCTGCCCAGCCACCACTAAGCAGCCCTCCTCCTCCTGCGCACTCACATGCTGCCCACTTGCATCCAGCCCCATCTCCCACAGAGCCCCCGCCCCGCCTGCTGCTCCTGCCAGGCCTCCATGCAGCTTCCACACCAGACCCCTGTGTCCGTGTGTCCGTGTGTGTGTGTGTGTGTGTGTGTGTGTGTGTGTGTGTGTGTGTGTGTCGGAGACAGAAAGAGACGGAGAGAGGGACAGATAGGGACAAACAGACAGGAAGAGAGAGATGAAAAGCATCAATTCTTTGTTGCGGCATCTTAGTTTCTCATTGATTGCTTTCTTATTTGTGCCTTGACCAGGGGGCTACAGTAGACCAAGTGATCCCTTGCTCAAGCCTTGGTGAGCTTTGCTCAAGCCAGATGAGCCCGTGCTCAACCTGGTGACCTTGGGGTCTTGAGCCTGGATCCTTAGCATCCCAGTCCGATGCTCTATCCACTGTGCCACTGCCTGGTCAGGTCAGACCCCACTTTCTTTTTTCAATTTTATTGAGATATATATAATAAACCAGCTTAGGTTGGACAACATACCATATTTCCCCATGTATAAGATGCTCCCATGTATAAGATACATCTTACTTTGGGGGCCTGAAATTTGAAAAAAAATTGTATTACAGAAAGTTATTGAACTCAAGTTTTATACATCATAAAATTCATACGACTCATCCCCGTGAAAAAGCGGGAAATGCAAGTAAAAAAATCTACAACCACTGTATAAGACATACCCAGTTTTTAGACCCCAGATTTTTTAAAAAAGGATGTCTTATACATGGGAAAGTATGGTAATGATTTGACTTCTATATATCATGCACCGAATACCACAATAAGTTTAGTTAACATCCATCACCTCATATCAATATCTAGCTATCTATCTAATGTAATGAGAACTAAGGATTAACTTTCTTAACAGCTTTCATATATATCAGACAGCAGTCTTTTTAAAATACATATTCATGTGTATGTTTATTCCTATTTCTAGAGAGAGTTAAATCTGAAAATAGTCCCTGTCCACAAAGAACGTCATTTTTTACTAGTATCCACAGTAGGCAGACCCGTCCCAAAGACAAGGGCAAGGGATTTTGTAATAAAAAGCAGAGACAGTGTTTTTTTGCCTTCTGAATTGTTTTTCTTTTGGGAGGCAGAGCAAAGGGTGACAGGAAGGTGGGAAGTTTAATGAGTACTGATGATATCCAGGGATGGGAAGAAGCATACAGAAAACCTGAGAAAGGCAAGCAGAAAGAAGAGGGTGAAGATAGAAACTAAGATTCCAAAAAAAGGTAGCTGCCTCACTTCCAATTCCACCACCCTGTACCAACCCATCCTTCTCTTATTTGATGTCCTCTGATCAGTTCCTTGTTGAGCACAAGCTGGAGAAAGGGAATTCTTTCTGTTTTTGTGGAGGCTTCAGAACTAAGTTGCCAGTCTGCATTAAGGATACATGGAGCAAAGATGACGGTTGATCCGTGCACCTGGCAAGTTCAGGCTGTATGGTCTACTTCTGGGGCGGTCTGGATTCTCTTCACTCCCGACGGAAAACAGCAGTCCCAGCAGGCCCAGGTGGACTGGAGAAGGCAGGTGGGCACCGGGATTAGGAGAAAGTACTGACAGATTAGTTTTCAGCTGTTCTCTGAGTCTCCCCTGTTGACCACGGATGGGGTTTCCCACAGGAGGAGCAGGCAGCGCTGGCCGGGCTCCAACTAACCAGAGCTGAGTACAGAGAGCCTGATGGGTTGATTGCCCTCTCCAGACTTTAATGGAGGACCAGTTATATCTCTCCCGCTCACTTATCATCACCCATACCAGGGTGCATGGCACAGCCAGACCCACCACAGAGGTGACGGTAAGTGTAGCCAGTACCTACAAGGCAATTTCTGTGAAGATACACTGGCTTCCAACATAAGCGCAGACAAAGGCAGCTGAAGTTGCGCCATGACAATGAAGTTGAAGGTGCTGACGACCAAAGCCTTCAATGAACCTCACCTGCTTCCCCAGATCACTGAAAATCCCACTATGCCTTGAATCCTGACAGGGGACATTGCAGGTGTCCACTTATATTCCTCATTGGCCAGCTGTTACCCATGTCAATTTTCTCCAGAGGGCAGCCAACTCTGGGTTCCTAGGAGGCATCACCACCTCCAGGAGGTAGATTTCACTGCCTTCTAGGAACTCGTGAAGATAGACTGCGGAATTCCTTTCTCTCAGCAACTGGTACAGATCCCAATCAGGTGGAAGGAAACAGGCATGGACCACTGGGAGGATCCCGCCCTTATGCTTCTTCCCCAACGCGGCCTCCAGCTCGGCCCACAGCTCCTGGGGCA
Organism: Saccopteryx leptura; assembly: GCF_036850995.1. Classification (NCBI taxonomy): domain Eukaryota; kingdom Metazoa; phylum Chordata; class Mammalia; order Chiroptera; family Emballonuridae; genus Saccopteryx; species Saccopteryx leptura. The sequence continues at coordinate 373,739,215 of NC_089504.1, read as the reverse complement.
GCTGCTCTGGCTCCAGCTTCCGCTAGGTCCCAAAGTGTGCACCAGCTCCCTTCCAGCAAGCAAGAAAGATGCCATCTCTAGCTGACTTTCATAGAGCAGTCTTAAATACGGTCATCATATTGTACATTATGACATCCTGAGTACTTATTTATAATATAACTGGAACTTTATGCCTTTATATCACCTTCATCCAATTCCCCTTCCCCCTAACTCCCACCTCAAGTAACCACAAATCTGATTTCTTTTTCTATGAATTTGGTTGTTGTCTTGTTGCTGTTATTGTTGTTTTAGATTCCATGTGTGAATCATACAGTATTTGTCTTTATCTGATTTATTTCACTTAACATAATGCCCTCAAGGTTCATCCATGTTGTCACAAGTGACAGGATTTCCTCATTTTTCATGACTGAATAATATTCACACGTGCGTGCATGTTGTATGTGGTTGTGTGTGATATCACAACTTCTTAATCTATTCATTCATTGATGGAAGCTTAGGTTGCTTCCATGTCTTGGCTATAAATAATGGTGCTAGAAACAAGGGGGTGTGGATGTCCTTTGACATAAAGTTTTAGTTTTCTGTGGATCTATTCTCAGAAGCAGAAATGCTGGATCATATGATAGTTATGTTTTTAATTTTTTGAGAGACTTTAATGCTATTTTCCAAACTAGCTGCACTAGTTTACAATCTCACCAACAGTGAGATTCTCCACATCAGCAGTTGTTATCTCTTGTCTTTTTGATGATGGCCACTTTAAGGCATGCTGTGATAGCTCATTGTGGTTTCGATATGCATTTTCCTAATGATTAGTGATGTTGAGCATCTATCTTTACATGTACCTGCTGGGCATTCATATATCCTCCTTGGAAAGATATCTATTCAGGTCCTTTGCCCATTTTAAAAATTGGGTAATTTATTTGTCTGCTACTGAGCTGTATGACTTACCTTAAACCCTTATGATATTTATAGTCGCAAATACATTTTCCTACAACCAAACCCAATCTAGGTTCTGCTGGGGGCCACCGGCATGAAATACAAAGCGATCTGCAGATGGCTGCTACTTGTATAGAGATTGGAGGTGTCCAGGAGAGGCCAAGCTGCAAACCATCCCAGATGTCACTAGTGCCTGAACAGGGGTCACTTAGTGAGAGGTACAGGGCACACTGAAGCAAGACGCTGCTTGTTTGACAGATTTTAGGAAAGTCTGAAGCATGAGTCAATACAGATCATTCTTATGGAAAAGCCATTGGAAACAGCTTGGTGAGTCCCTACATTGGTTGGGGTGAGCTCCCAAGGAATCACCAGGGCAGGGATAACAATAATAGCCAGATTGATAAAGACTCAAATATGGTATCCATCTGCTGGCTCTGCTCAACATAGGATTGATGGTCTCTGTCAGCACTTCAGTCACTCCAACTGTCACTCTGATGCCAGATAATTCAGTTTCCCATTTGTTCCTGGTGCCTTTTGAGTTGCTGCCCAAGTGCTGAAGCTCAGAGCAAGTAAGTCTGCGTAAGTCCGTGTGTGAGCCCTTTAAGAGGAATGTCTGAGACTCCAGCAGCCCCTATCTCCCTCAGCCAAAAATCCCCACTGCTTTTTACAGCAAGAAGTTATGGGCACTTTTATTCCTGGGACTGGAACCCTGGGTTTGGGGGCCTGATGTGGAGTTGGGACCCCTTGCTTCTTAAAGAGGACCTACAGAGCCAAGATATGCTTCTTGGTTTTTATTCACCATGCATGGGTGTGGGACCAGCTCATTCCGTGGTCCCCTCCAACCAGGCTCATGTGGCTTCTTCTTCAGATCCTGAATTGTAGGACTTACATTTAGCTAGGTTTCAGGTAGTTCTGAATTATGATTGTTCTGCAGTCTAGTTGTAGTTTTGATATGGTTGAGTGAGGATGTGCGTATTGCATTTACCTAGGCTGTCATCTTGACTGGAAGCTCCCCCATACTGTTTTAATTACTCTAGCTTTGTGGTAAGGTTTGTAATCAGGAAGAGTGAGAACTTCAACTTATTTCATTTCCAAGATTTTATTTGGCTATTTTTGGTCCCTTGAAATTACATGCAAATGTTGAGATATATTTTTCTATTTCTACAAAAACATCATTGGTTTTTGGATAGAAATTGTATTAAATCTGGAAATTGCTCTGGGTCATATCAGAAAAGTTTTGAAAATATTTTTCTAAGGTTATTTATTATTGTTTTCATGTATGAATGTTCTTCAAACAACTGCATGACAAATTTCTAATAAAAAATTATGTCTCTGTTTTTCTCTCTCATTGTGTCTAGAGCAATATTGAAAACACTAAGCCATAGACAAGAAGATGATTATTTCTCTAATCTATTTTTTAATGGAAAAAACTAGGAATGATCAACTACTATCCCCAAATTTCTTCTAGGTCTGGCCTTTCTACTGAATATCATATAGCAGACAAAGAAAATAAAAAGGCCCACCAATCCCTGTCATATCTGGAAGGCATACACTCCCTTCCTGGATCACCACTTAGAGCTGATACCATATGTTGGCCACACCAGAAAAGCCAACACCTCTTCCTTCCCTGATAACTCCAGTCAGTGTTGCCATTTGGGTATGACTGTTTATAACAGTGGTTTTTAGTCTTTTTACTTTTGGGAACCCGTGAAAATAGGAAAATTATTTCAGGGACACTAAGGCAGAAATCACCCTGAGCATAAGCTAATTCAACTAAGATCATTGAATCTATAATCTTTATACAATACCCAGGTGGTTAACTCTTTCATGGACTGGCACAAAATTCCCGGCAGACTGGCAGGTGAAAAACACTGGTTTATAAGAAACCCAGACAAAAGGGGATTTTTAGACTGGAAGAGTCTATGTTGATGCTACAATAGGCATGTTGTGGAAATGATTGCATTTGCTGTTGTTTTAAATACAATAGGCATGTATTTAAAGTTTATAATATATCAGGTGCCAAGTAATAAGTGTGTTTTACCTGCATTATCTCAGTGCTGGGTGGGGTCATCAATGCCAAGGATCACTGTAGAAAGTAAACAGATTTGATATCCAGTTCTCAAGTAAGTGGAAGACCTTAGGGAAAAGAGCCCAGGTGCAGAAAATAATCCAGTACATTTTAACATACAGTGAGTAACATGCTAGGTACATACAAAATCTGAGTACTTATGCATTAAATGGGTGTAATCAGCTTGCATTTGCTTTCAGTTTGCATTTTCTCTGTAATAGGACCATAATACTGGCTTTTAAAGGACCAGCAATAAAGTCCTTCTAAGCAGAATTCTATAGAACTGAAAGGACAGAGACATGCAGAAGAAAAGGACTTGATCTTAGCAAACTCATCCACCAGAGGTACCAGGCTTGGTGCCAAGAGTCAAGACGAAAAAAAAAAACCTTCCCACATTATGGCTCATACCCTGAGCTAAGCCCTTCAGGACCGGTGGAAATATCCAGCCACCCGTGGGGAGTGTTGACAAGTTAATTATAAAACCTATATAGTGTGCAGTGACTGTGGGGTTGCCCACAGAACTGCATGGTGCCAGATGTTGCTGTTGCCGTGAGTGATGGGACGAATGTGTCAGACATGAGGACTATGCCGATTTGCTGCCACAGCAACCAACAATTGAAATTAAACAGTAGTGTCCCTTGAAATTAGTTGGCATCCTATAGACCAAATGAATGATTGGTGGAGTACGTTTTTACTTTTCCATGATGTTTTGGTTCTGGTGTGACCTAGGTGCTGAGATCCTAATGGAGCAAGGAGGCACAGCCGTGGCAGTGAGCTGTGGTAAACCTGTGAACCTCACGTCCCATTCTTGAGACCATTTAGTGGGCCACCTGTTCCTCTCAGAGCTCCCAGTGGCTCACCAGCATTTCCTGATTAACACAGTCTACCAGATCTCCGTTATTTATCCTCCCTTCAGTCCTGAGAACTCTATGTGTTCTATTCATTTGATCTTATCCTCATATCAATTAGGTCAATTGGCCCACTGCAAGCTCTCTTCTGGTGATAGATAATACTCTAAGTCCAACAAGCCAAGGGGCCAAATATATGCAACGAGCTCCAGAAAGAGGATGAGTCCTCTTAATCCAATGTCACTATTGCAAAGTGACTCATAGTAAATGTACTGGTAATATGAGTCTCTCGTGTCATTTTCAATAACTGGAGCAAATATTTACATACTTCAAGTCTTGTCTGAACCGTTTATTTGTCTCTGTGGTATGCGTCATAATATTTCAATGGCTTCTTCCTGCCAAAAGTATGAACTGCAAACTCCTTACTTGCAGTCAAAGGCATCCAAAATTCTCCCTGGTCCATACTCTCTAATCCAGCTTGGCTGGTTTCCTTCAACATACCTACACATTTCTGCTTCTATGTCTTTCTTGCTTATGGCCCCTGTGCCTTATCACCACCAAGTTTCTGTCAACTTGGTTAAGTCCCATGTGATCTAAGAAAATGTTACTGATCATCCTGGATACTAGAGTTTTATCTCCATCTCCTCTATCTTCTCGGGGTTTTTTTTTCTTTTATTTACCATCTATAACAAAGTTGGATTGTACTCCCCCAACCTTGCCAAATTCCTAAGCTGAAGTTCCAACCCTCAATACCTCAGAATGTGACCTTATTTGGAAATAAGGTCATTGCAGATGTAACTAGTTAAGATAAAGCTGTACTGGAGTAGGGCAGGCCCCTAATTCAATATGATTGGCATCCTTATTAAAAGAGACACACAGACCCACACAGGAAGAACACCATGTGAACACGAAGGTAGAGATCAGGATGACATGTCTGCAGGCCAAGAGATAGCAAACATTGCTGAAAAACCACCAGAAGCTAAGAGAGAGGTATGGAATGGATTCTTTCTCACAGTCCTCACAAGGAACCAACCCTGCCAACACCTTGATTTTGAACTTCTGAACTCCAGAACTATGATAGAATAAATTTCTGTTGTTTAAGCCACTTAGTTTGTGGTACTTTGTTCAACAGTCCTAGCAAATTAACCACATACTTCTTATTTATTGCATTTAGAATCATCAACCACTACAATCTTAATATATGCCTAATAGCAACCTAGGTGCTTTTCATGTTTTTGTTTTCATTTAATACTTACTAGATATATGAGGTAATGACAGTATTCTCATTTCAAAAATAAGAAAAATGTGGCTTAAATAGTTAGTTAAAATTACAGGACTACAGAGGCAGATTTAAGGGCGGGAGCCCTGGGCCCTGACTTCTGAAGGGCCCCGCAAAACCCCAACTTTACACTTTTTTCTAATGACACCAAGTTTGGTTTCATATGTGCAATTTTAACATTAATAGTACATAATATTTTTATTTATTTAAAAATATAGTTAACATGTATTTTTATTTCCCCTCTCTCTCTCTCTCTTTTTAAGGGACCCAACATTTTCTTCTGCACCTGGGACCTCAACTGACCTTAATCCGCCTCTGCAGTACTAGTAAAAGATCTGAAACCAACTATGTTCATACTAGGATTACTAACTCATGCTGCCTCTCCCAAGGCTGTTCTATAGGACTAGCTTTTTATGTGTGTATCTTCTCTCCCCAGTTAGACTCAAGTTTCTTGGAGCCAGAGATATTATGTAAAAATTCTTATCAGTCAGAAAAATGGCTACAATCATACTTTTTCTATAGTAAGTATTTAATGACTATTTCTACGGTTACTTTAATGTGTATTTCATTGTCTCTTTATCACATGTCCATTTTTATGTATATCTCAACTTCACACATTCCTAGAAGAGCATCAGTATAGGTGACTGGACAGTTGAGCTGAATTCCTGGAGTCTATCTTCACTATAACGGTCCCTCTATGTTCCCTTACCAGCTCCATGTCCTATAGCATACACTACCTCTGCTTTTGTGTCTTGTTCTAGTACTTATTCCCTGGTCTTTGAAGAGTTCATAAGTCCAAAGACATTATTTACCAAAGGTTGCAAAGACCAGCAGCACCAGTGGTAGGATTCAGCCGGTTAGCACCGGTTCGTCAGAACTGATACATAATTTTTTGATGAATTTGGTGAACCGGTTGTTAAAATGGCACTTGCCATCAGGGTTCTCTCTAAGTTGGATGCCTGGGCAGCCGCCCAATGTGGAAATCACAAATTTACATTTCTTACTCTTTTTTAACATTGATCTGCACAACAGCATATTCTAAGTGCCCGTAGTAATGTTCATTCCATCCATAGGTAAAGGAATGGGATCCTAGTCCTACAGTGAAAAGATAGGTAAAGATAAATCACACAGCTGATGATGCTTGGATAAAAGGGGAAAAAATTGCAAGTGAGGATGCCAATCAAAAAGAAATATAGAAATATCTTTAACAGTTTTATTGTTTTTGTCAGGTATTATTTAATATTTTTATTAATATTTTAAAACTCTTATAACATAATCTAATTTTGTGTACCTCTTTTACTGTTCTTATTTAAGTATTACATGAACGAAATAATAAACTATCTTTTGGTGTATCTTTTTTTATACTTAAAACAGTCATTAGGACAGAGAACCGGTTGTTAAATTATTTGAATCCCACCACTGAGCAGCACACATGGACTCTAGGCTCCCTCCTGTTATGAATGCATAAAAGTGATTTGGAGCCACTGAAACATCCCAACTGCTTTTTCAAGATAGGTCTCCTCCCTAGGCACGTCTGCCTTTCTTACAGCACCATCTTTCAGAATCATTTGTCCTTGTCAGCACTCTAAGAGTTGGGCAATTTCTGGAGACCACAACCCTGGTGCCCTGCACATGCGGTGTGGCTGTGTATCTTTTCTCAGACATAGAGCTCTGAGGCCAGAGAAAGACTTTCAGCCAGTTATGGTTCCTTTACCTCAGTTCTGAGGCTAAAAAAATAGCTATTAACCAAGTTTTGTTCTAGAAATAGATCTCTGTAAGGCAAGACTCAGAAAAATAAGATTCTAATGCTATTAACTGCCATGAGTAAAGTCCAATCAATAGTCAAAGAATCAGACTAGGTATCATTCTCCTTCTACACATCCACCTGCAAAGCCAAAAAGCACAAAGTTCCTTCAGGTCAACTCCGTCATTAGGGTAATGTTTCTAGACTAATGTATCAGAAAGCACTTGGCATTAAAACTAAAAGGTACACACTGTTCTCTACTTTGGCACAGTTCTAACTGAGTGGCATTAGGTCAGCACCACTCATAAGTCTCTGAAGCCAGTCAGCCTGACTCCACCACTTACCAGCTGTGTGACCTTGGCCAAGGATACTCAGTTCTCTATGCCTGCTTCTCATCTTGTTATGTAGATAAAATATACATGAATAAATGAGAGCATCTATCTCTGTGTCCATGTAATTGCCTATAAATGCATCATAAAGAACTGAATAATTCAATTGTCACCAAATGGAGAGGCAATGTTTAGTAATAGGTGTTTTGGTATATAAGAAATTAATTTGGAAATAGAAGAAGAGGCTCTTGGAGGAACTTCAGAAGACTAGTCAATCCTCCTCCACAGTGGATGAAATAGAAATCCGAAAAGAACAGAAAACTCTAAATAGAGCATCCAAGAGTTGTGAGATAATAGCAAGTGGTCTAGTATATGTGTAATTTGAGTTCCAGGAAAAAAAGGGGGAGAAGAAGGCAGAAGAAATGTTGGAAGAACTAATGGCTAAAAATATTCTAAAATTAATAAACAATAACAAATCACAGATCCAAAAAGTTTAAAGAATTACAAACTGGATATACACACACTCAGAAACAAACATATTATAGTTAACCTTATTTAAACCAAAGGTGGCCTCACCTGTGGTGGCGCAGAGGATAAAGCATAGACCTGGAATGCTGAGGTCACCGGTTCGAAACCCTGGGCTTGCCCAGTCAAGGCACATATGGGAGTTGATGCTTCCTGCTCCTCCCCCCTTCTCTCTCCCTTCTCTCTCTCTCTCTCTTTCTCCCCCTTCTCTAAAATGAACAAATAAAAAATCTTAAACCAAAGATAAAGAGAAAATCTTAAAGGTATCCATACAAAAATAAAACATCAAATATAAAAGAATAGAGTTAACACAAACCTCTAGTGAGAAACTATGCAGAATACAAGACAATAGATTGACATCTTTAAAGTGTTAAAATAAAAACCATCAATCAAGAATTCTATACTCAGTAAAATATCTTACAAAAATGAATTTTAAAAATATCTTTAAGGCACACACATACACACAAAATAGCTGGGAGAATTCATTACTAGAAGTACTGTACGAAAAGAAATGTAATAAGAAGTTCTTTGGGCAAAAGGAATGTGATACCAAGTGAAAATCTGGCTCTGTACAAACAAATGAAGAGTGTTGGAAACAGTAAAAATAAGAATAAATATAATAATTTTTTCTTACCTTTAATTTTTAAACTAGATGCTAAGAAATTAGGTTCTTTGAATTTGAAATACCTCTAACATTACTAAGTGTATTTGTGGATTTTATGTAAGTTTCCTATACTTACTTGTAAATCAAGATAATAATATCTACATTACTTGGTTGTAGACAGAATTAACTAAGACAATGCATGGAATAAACTAAAGCTACCATAATTTCTATTATTTTTATCTACTCCCAAATTATTAATCATATAAGGGTCATAATCTGGGCCAAGAGCAAACAGAATGAATTGACCCCATTCAAAATTTACAGGCCACTTCTTATTTTTTTCAATTAAAATCCCCCACTTCTCTTCTTCATCCACTGTAAAATGTTGATCTTCTACACTTTTCCTCATTGGAAGATGTGAGTACTTTGACAATGAAAATTCCTGCCATGACAAGAGTTCCTTTCTTTGGAGAACAGGTGCTCTTAGAATATCTGAACTGTTTTTATCCAATTCATTCATTAAACCACCTACTGTGTATCAGTCCCTAGGTGAAGAACAGAAGATATAGCAAGAAATAAGATTAAGAAACACTAAGTCCCTGCCCTTATGAAACTTAAAGTCTAGTAGAAAAAGCAAGCATTAAACATGCAATTACACAAATAAATATATAATTAGAGCTGGGGAATATTATTCACTGAAATTATTCCTAGAGAAAGAACTTGTTTTATTTTATAGAAATGGATGTCTTGTACTTTGGGTAGAAGCAAAGATTCTTTTGCCTGGAAGTCAGCTGGCACCAAAGTTTCAGGGAAAGGAGAAAGCCACCTGAGCAACAGAAGAGACTGTGCAGTGCTTGTGGGCAATTAAGGAGGAAATATTTCAGGACCAGAGATGGGAGGAAGGAGGAAAGACAAAGGAAGCTGGAAAGCGGAATAAGGCCACATGGTTTACAGTTACACTCACCTTCAAATCGTCCAAATCCTGAATAAGTTCTATTAACATTCTCAGTATAAGTGGGTTTCTTCATGTAAATTGAAAAAGCCAAGCTTCTTACATTGATGATATTAGAGAAAGCACAAACCAAGGAATTGAGACAACAGCAGACATTGGGTAGCACTTTTTATTTAAAGGGTCATATGAGCTGTTAAAAAAAAAAGTAAAACAAAATTAGAACATATGACAGAAGTTTTAACCTGGCCTATGGAGTCAGAAAAGGCCTCTGTGAAGAAGTGACTATCAAGCTGAGAACTAAAGGGTATGAGTCAGAATGAAGGGTAGAGTGTTCCAGAGAGAATCAGCACATGAGAAGGCTCTGAGGCACATGTTGTGGAAGCATGCATTAAAAGACTCAGTTCCTTGGTTCAGTGGATAGAGCATCAGCCTGGCACACAGACATCCTGGGTTCAATTCCCGGTCAGGGCACACGTGAAAAGCGACCATCTGCTTCTCTTCTCCTCCCACTCCCCCTTCTCTCTCTCTTCCCCTCTCGCAGCCAGTGGCTCAATTGGCTCGAGGGTCGGCCCCAGGCAGAGGTTACCAGGTGGGTCCAGCTCAGGGCACGTGAGGGAGTCTGTCTTACTATCTCCCCTTCCCTCACTTAAAAAAAGGCTCAGCTCCGAACAGGGTGCCAGAACTGCATGCATTAAGTATCAACTCCCTGAATATTGGCTACTTTCAATGAAGATAACAATGCAGTCTATCCCCTTATCCATTGTTTCACTTTCTGTGGTTTCAGTTCCATGAAGTCAACCACAGGCTGAAAATATCAAATGAAAAATTCCAGAACTTAACAGTTCATAAATTTTTTTAACAATTTATAAGTGTTAAAATGCACACCATTCTGAGACACATGATGAAATCTTGCATCGCCCAGCTCCATCCTACCTAGAACCTGAATTATCCCTTTGTCCAGAAGCTCCACACTGTAGACCAGGGGTAGTCAACCTTTTTATACCTACCGCCCACTTTTGTATCTCTGTTAGTAGTAAAATTTTCTAACCGCCCACCAGTTCCACAGTAATGTTGATTTATAAAGTAGGGAAGTAACTTCACTTTATAAAATTTATAAAGCAGAGTTATAGCAAGTTAAAGTATATAATAATAATTACTTACCAAGTACTTTATGTCAAATTTTTGCTAAGTTTGGCAGAATAAATCTTCATAAAACAACTTACTATAGTTAAATCTATCATTTTATTTATACTTTGGTTGCTCTGCTACTACCCACCATGAAAGCTGGAACGCCCACTAGTGGGTGGTAGGGACCAGGTTGACTACCACTGCTGTATATGCTCCCTGCCCATTGGTCACTTTCTAGCCATGTAGATAATCAGATTGACTGTTCTGATAGCACCATGGTTGTATTCAAGTAACTTTCTTTTACTTAATTATAGTCCCAAAGCTCAAGAGTAATAATGTTGGCAATTCAGATATACCCAAGAGAAGCTGTAAAGTGCTTTCTTTAAATAAAAGATATGCATTGTACAAAACACATAGTACATACAGGGTTTAGAACTTTAGTACTATCTGTGGTCAGGCACCCACCGGGGAACTTGGATAAGGGGAGATTACTCTGATTTCAAAACAAATCCAAGAATTACTCAGAGAGAGTGGGAAAGTATTTTCCCATAAATAGAAAAATATTTTTTGAGCTGATATAGAGAAAAAATAATAAAACTATGGACTACATTGGAATATGGACTCTTTTTGTGAGCATTTGCCTTCATACACAATTTTTTCCCAACAACTGATATTCCTTTTGGTGAGTGCTAAATCTCAGAAACTTAAAAAAGACATAGAAATAAAGAGCTAAGAGGAACCTTCCTCTGGGGATACCGGGTCCCAGAGAGGAAAATTAATCTGCCCAAGGTAGTACAGCTAACTAGTGGGAGAGTTGAAATTCAAACAAGAACACCGGTCTCCTGACCACCATCCAGTGTTGCAATTCAGAAGACCACACTTCTTCCTTTGATAATTCTTACTGCCTTGGCCTTATTTCAGACAAGAAAATACATTGACAATTTTCCTTTACCCACAATTCTGTAATATGCAAATTTTCTATTTTCAGCCTATTCAACAAATACAAGCTTCTCAGTAACAATGGATTCAAAAAGCAGTCTCTACTGTTATACATAATTTTTAGAAGAAGGATGAAGGATTAGGAAAGGAAAGGAAAGGTTAGGTAAGATAACTTCCAGTTCACTATGTTAACTTGAATACCATCACAAACCTGTATTCTCTTCTAAAGTGCCATTAAAATTAAGGTAAAAATTAGAAACTCACAAGAAGACAAAAAGAATAAGAGAAAAGATTGCAAATGACCAGACACATTGACAAAATGTTGGGAGATAGAAAATGGGTGGCTGAATAGGAACTGAGGGGTGAAGATAAAAAGTGGGTGACTATGCAGGGGGAGACAGCAAAAAGCAAGTCAACCTGGACTTCAGAACCTCGGAAAGGCACACAAATTGGTGATACTGGGTAATTTGAGAGTTGAGGAGAAAAGCAAGTGGATTTGTTAAAAGTCTTGCTTTTTTTTTCTTTTCTCAACTTTCCAAATTAGGAAGAGTGGGTCCCCTCCCCCAGCCTTGTCCCGGCCCTGTAGATCCAGATGATGATCTCTTCTGAACACCAGTGGGAAGGATTAAAAGAGAGAGCTTCTGGATGGGGGGACATGACCAGAGGGCAGGTGTGACGTGGAATTCCACAGACTGAACAGCGACACTTCTGCTCTCACGCCCACTGACACTCTCAGAAAGCAGAAGCCGAGCTTGGGCCTCTCCAGTCAGGAAACTGGCGTGTCGTCTCTGGATTAAAGAAAAGAGCGATAATACTGACAATTTTAGGTCCCACTTCTTCCCTCACCAAAGAAGTTTCTCAGTGAAATTCCCCACTCATCCAGCTGGATCTCCCCACTACAACTTCCAATGAATTTTATAGTGTCTTGCTCTTAAATAAGAGTGGACAGTTGAGATCATTAAATATGTTATGAAAGAGTCTAACATGAGGACCTATACTAAAATAAACCGGAAAAAAATGTACATATGCAAGAATATGGAAAAAGCAGGAAAAACTGTTTTAATTAACATCCTCAGGCAGAGAAGATAACATATCCAAGAACAGGATGCTATTAGAAGAAAGTCACATCAGAGAATGAAAAAGAACTCTTGGGGATGAAAATGTTTGTGAAAATTAAAAACACAGAAAAACAATTAGAGGAATAGAAGATAAAGTTAAGGACTTTCTCAGAACCAAAAGTTAAAGAATGGAAATTAGTAAAGGAAAGGTAAGAAAGGGGAGGAATCCAGACAGTCTAATATCAATTTCCAGTAATAGGAAACACATAATATCGAAGAGAGGAAGTGATTAAAGAAATAATATAAGAAATTTTCTCAATATTAAAGTGACTTCCTAGACTAAATAAGTATGAAAAGAAAATCCCCAGAAAGACATTTTGCTGTGAAATTTCAGAATGAGCAGGATAATTAGAAAAAAATTTAAAAGCTTTCAGAGAGAGAAAATTCAAGTATAAAAGGAATCAGCTTCACATTGGACTTTCTAATACGGTAGAGCAATGCCTTCAAAATTATGTGCAGAAATCTTTAGAACCTAGAGTTCTAAAGCCAGTTAAACTAAGTCAAGTGTAAGAACAGTGTAAAAACATTTTCAAAAATTTACCTCCTGTGTATCCATTCTTAACAAGAGACTTCAGCCCTGGCCAATTGGCTCAGTGGTAGAGCATTGGCCCAAAGTGTGCATGTCCCAGGTTCAATTTCTAGTCAGGTCATTCAGGAGAAGCGCCCATCTGCTTCTTCACCCCTCCCCTTCTTGCCTCTCTCTCTATCTCTATCTCTATCTCTATCTCTCTATCCTCCTCTCTTTCCCTCCAGCAGCCATGGCTCTATTGGAGTGAGTTGGCTTAGGGCATTGAGGATGGCTCCATGACCTCCGCCTCAGTTGCTAAGAAGAGCTCAGTTGCTGAGCAACAGAGCAATGCCCCAGATGGGCAGAGCATTGCCCCTAGTGGGCTTGTTGGGTGGATCCTGGGTTGGGGTGCATGCGAAAGTCTGTCTCTCTGTCTCACTAAATAAAATAAATAAATAAATAAATAAAGTTAAAAAAGAAGAGACTACATCACTGAAAAAGAGTAAGGAAGAAAGAGAATAAAGCAGGAAAGAGGAAATCAGTATCTAAATCAGAAGAGAGTATGATGATGGGGGTGATGGTAGAAGGAAGCCCCAGGGGCAGTGGGCAGCAGGCTTGGAGAGCAGCCAGTGCAGATCAGAGCAAGAGGAGGAGGGCCCAAAGGTGAGGGGTCAATAATCTGCTTGATGCTTCAGGCCTTGTTGAGAGGAGTTTCACAGTTCTGTGTAAGAGTTTGAGGCAAATCTTTGACAGATATATAGAAAATGTAATAAAGAAAAATAACTCTGGGAAAAGAATTTATAAAAAAATGTAATTATATTTTATGACTCAACTATTAGTATTATATATAACTATCATCCTGTAAAAATTTAGTATTGATTGAACCAAAATTGTGAGATCATTATGAAATGTGGGGAGGGCACTAAAATCCTCATGATGTCTTAAATTGAAAATGTACATGCAAACTGTTTGGAAACGTGAAGGTATATACCCAACATAAAAGCCAAGAGTTGAAAATGACATGCTGTCAGGGGAGGACTTGGGGATGAAGACAGGTGGGACCCAGAACTCCTCTTTATTATCGGCCCTGTAACACTATTTGATACTTTAAGTTTTATTCATGTGTTACTTTGATTAAAAATTTTTAATATGGCAAGAACAGAAGGGAAAACCAATGGCAGAATGAGAATAAATCTTCATCAATAAAGCCTTGGGGATAAAGATGTGGACAGATCTTGGAATCCTTAGTTTGGTGGAGGTTGGGGTGAAATGGAGCAGATATGGGTGTGATTGGCAAGATGGGGTGGGCTTTGGCATCTAGCAAATACTGAGCAGAGTGAATTGACAATAAAGTCTAAGACTGGGAGGAAGTATAAGAACTACCTACCTAGAAGTGATGTACAGCTCAGTAAGGTGATCAAGCTTTTCTCACCTGAAACATCCGAGTCCCTCTGCTTCACTGGGTCCTGGCCAGGGGCAGCATGGAAGGTGCAATCAGAAAGCCTGGGCGTTAGGCTGAAGGAGCAGACATAACAGATATCTATCACCATCCACACAGCCAAATGCATTCACAGCACCATTACATCCCAGCGAAGGTGGCTGCCCAAGCTCTCCAGCACAGTGATGACTGGGGATATCTGACGTCATTGCCTGTTAACAGCTTGTCTTTATTTAAGTGAATGTGAATTTTTTTGTAAAGGACTTTCGTATCTTTACTCTGACTGAATTCTCTGAACAAATTTTTTCTTAAGATTTAAATTGCTCTACTGCAAGTTCACTTACAAAGGAGTTTTTCACAGTGAGACTGGACACCCACATCATTCACACCTTCGTGCTTTGCTCTTGTTGGTCCTCCAGTCTAGAACTCCTTCTTTCCTACCTCACTTTCACCTGGCTAAGTGGGCATCCGTAGTAAGACTTCTCAGCTATCAGTGTTTCCAGAAAGCCTTCCTAGACCTCTTCCTGGAATTCTACCCTCCCCCTCCCCCCATACAAGTTGGAGAGGATGGTTTTCCTATGTGTTCTGAGTATACTGCGCACAGCACCACCTGTACACTTAGCCCACGGAAAGAGAATTATCCCTGGGCCCTCTGCCCCTTTATTGTGTGCATACCTGTACATTTCTGAAGTGGGGAGCCATACTGGATCATCTCTGGGTCCCTATGAATACCAACATTACAGGGACTTGCCCAGGGAGCAGTCATCACACATGGTGGTAAGTTAAGACTTGAAGAATGCACATTGCAACTCCCTGAATACAGAGCAGAGCAGAAAAGGGGCCTCTTGCAGAGGGAAATGGCTTGGCCAGCAGAGGGCTGGCGGGATTTAAGGCCTCCTTTCACATACTTGCCTTTTGGTGTCCTTGTGCAGGATATATAGAAGCTGCACAACTTCATGCAGCCAGCTGTTTGACCTTGGTTGCATACCCTCCCTCTCGGCTTCCTTGTCAGTAAATACTCTCAATCTTAGCCTTCATGTCACTAAAGTGTGGAGGACAGTAAACCTCATCTGGTGAAGCTGTTTAGGAGATTATCAAAGTATTGCATGAAAACACTTTGCGAAGTGCCTGGGGCAGAGTAAGAGCTCAGTAACGGATAGATGTTACTGTAATTACTGTTTATAACAAGATCTCAGGGAGCCATGTGGGGTTTCTAAGCCCCATAATAACTTTTTTGTTATTGAGGAAGGTTGCTCTGGTGACGGCGTGGTGGATGAATTGGATGGGAACAAGAGTGGAGTCAATGAGAGAGAGGGCCCAAGTCAAAGCAGAGCAGAGACAGGGCTGGAGCAGCTCAAACATGCTTTCTGCACAGCCTTTGGCATTCCGTCTCCTGCCCTGCACACCTGCCCCGTGCAGAGCCTCCCCAGAAATCATCAGGAACCTGTGAGGAGAGCCCTGCTCCCTGTTCCCAGGACTGGTGCCAAAGCACTACTTAAGCCTGTAACAATGCATTCAAATAGAAGAGCTGGTCTGAGGAAAGGAAAAACACTGTAATTTTCCCCAGGGGACCCAGGAGGCCCTAATGTGCATCCATAATCCCCCGGAAACTTCTGCAATCCAAATGTCCACATGAGGAGGTTTAAATGACAATGAAACCCCATCAATGCGCATGTGCTTACAGGCACGCGTCTATGTTTTTTGAGAAGGGTGCCAGACTAAGATGGTCCCGGGTCGGGGGTGGGGGCTGAGGAATGTCTTCCAGGCCCTCAGTGCCCAAGCTCCTGTCTGTCAGAGAGCAGATGGGTGGGATGGGGGTAGCAGAGGAGAGGCCCCGTGCCTGATGGCCTCTCTCTGCATCCAAAGCTCTCAGGCTTGTTCCAGATTGGAAACACATGCACCATCAGGCAAGGCAGGAACCAGAAATCAGCAACATATAAAAATATTTTCTTCCATAGACACTTTTCTCTCCATGATCTTGTCCCCCCCGCCCCAGTTTTCCTTCACTTCTTTATTGGCAGTGGGGCTTGCTGGGGAGGGACAGGCTCTGGTGCCCCATAAAGAATACCAGTGGAGGCTTTCCATGTGGTTTGTGGCTCTGTTTCTGAGTTTTTTCTGAATGCACCCGAAGTTGTAACAGCCAAGGGAGATTTCCAAGGGCACAGGAAGCCTGCTTTGAGAAATGTGTAAGGAGTGCTCTCCTTCTTCTTACGTCAGTGTTTTGTTTTTCCTATTAGTGCCACATGGTGGTGGTACCATCTCAACATGTGTGGGCAGAACTTGGAGGGAAATTCACCTCCAAAAGCCTGTACCAGAGCAAAAGTATCTTCTGAGCAATGGCTTGCCACCCAGGGCCCACGGGCAGTGTCGCGGGCTGCGGGAATAACCTCGCTTCCCAAAATGTTGCATTGTGATGGTTTGTTTGCCTCTGTGTACACACATGGATTTTTTTTTCCAAGGGAAAAAGCCCACAGATTGCTGTCAAATTCTCAACAAGATCAATTACCAAAAATGTTTAGAATTACTGGTTTAGATGTTAAGCCCAGTGAAACCCCCTTCTCAATCTCAAGTTCGAACTCAATCTTTATTGTTTCATTTATGCAATAATCCAATGTATGCCCGAACACCTCTAGTGATGAAAACCTGACAGAATAGTCTCATAGTTGGGAACAGAGGCATGGGAGCTGGTGCTCCAGCGCAGAGGTTCAAAGCCTGGTGCTGCCACTTTCCAACTCTGTGACTCTGAACTAGCATTTCGCATAGCTTCTCCTCAGTTTCATCGCACATGCGCATGCACACATATATGCGCTAAAATACCTCTTAGATATTTTTGAGGTTAATTGAAATAAGGTGTGAAAAACTTTAAGCACAACCCATGGCAATGGAGGAACAGTACGAGAAACAGTCATTGCCATTGCTATCATCATTTTTATCATCATTACTATTTTTTTTTTTTTCATTTTTCTGAAGCTGGAAACAGGGAGAGACAGTCAGACAGACTCCCGCATGCGCCCGACCGGGATCCACCCGGCACGCCCACCAGGGGCGATGCTCTGCCCATCCTGGGCGTCGCCATGTTGCGACCAGAGCCACTCTAGTGCCTGAGGCAGAGGCCACAGAGCCATCCCCAGCGCCCGGGCCATCTTTGCTCCAATGGAGCCTTGGCTGCGGGAGGGGAAGGGAGAGACAGAGAGGAAAGCGCGGCGGAGGGGTGGAGAAGCAAATGAGCGCTTCTCCTGTGTGCCCTGGCCGGGAATCGAACCCGGGTCCTCCGCACGCTAGGCCGACGATCATTACTATTATAGAGACAACTCACTGCCATTCTGAAAAAAGAAATGGTCATCCTTTCTGATTTCCTTCCTTATAAGGAAGGAAATTCGTCCATCTTATGATGAACCAAAAATCTCCTTCATTGCAGCTTGCGGTCATTGGTCTTCCTTGACACATGATCGTGCAGACCAAGAAATATAATTCAAATGCAGTCTGTTCCATCATTCAATACTAGCATTTTAGGAAAACTTGCATTCTAAAATAATGCATTATAGTAACAATTCTTCAGTACAAAAAGGAACATTAAAGCTACAGAACTTTAAATGTACGATAACAAAGTACATTTTTTTTCATTTGTTTCATGGCCACATTTTGACAATAAAGGTCTTTTTATAGCTTTCAGTGAATACTTTTAAAATGGAAACATCACTGAGCAAATTCAGTGTCTGGAAACAATTACATTTACCCCCCAAAATTCTTGCTTACTCTTTTTATTACCACCAGCATTGTCATTAACACAGTGTTTCTTACAAATTATTCTGACCCCTTTTCTTCCACTTCTTTTGACGTATGAGGCCACTCAAGCAATGAAGTCACTGTCCATATATGACACACAAGAGCATATGTCCTCTCCCTTTGCGCCACCCCTCACCCCTAGGCACAGCTGAGCTGGTTCCTGACCCCAGTGCTCTGATATTTCTGATACTCTAAGCCCCATGAGAGCAGGATAATGGCCGTTTTGTTCTCCGCTGAGTTTCCAGTACCTACTTACAGTGTCTGGTTTCTGTTAGGACTTAATAAATATTTGTTGAATGAGTAAATTAAAAAAATAAAGTAATAAAGTAATGAACTTATAGTTAACAGTAACTGTGCAAAAAAATATGTTCCTTAATTAATCCATACTGTTATATCCAATTTGAGTGATAAAAATTTATGTTTTTATAGCCTTTATAATTAAAATGCATTTGATGACAGCTTTTATATTTTCTCACTCCTAAAATCATTTCTTTTATTGAAGAAACACCCACAGATCTTTAAATCATTCCTTATAGTATATGCTTTTTATGTCTTTTCACTCTTCCTCAACCCTCTGTTCTAGACATTGAACACTGATTATTCCTAGACCTTGGAATGTCAGGGTGCTTAGTTTGGAACCTTGTCCAGATGTCCGGTATCTGTACACTGCCCTTCTTCAGAGAGAGCCAGTGGGTCCCAAGTCGGAGACTTACAACCTCTTGGGAGCCTGAAGCTTAAAGGAAAATATATGATAATATTGAAGAGACATTTAGACCACTAAGCTCAGTTCTTCCCTATATTTAAAGAAGTTTGAGATTAGAAATATAAGGCTGTAGGCCCTGGCTGGGTGGCGCAGTGGATAGAGCATTGTCTCGGTGCTCCAAGGTCTGGGGTTCTGTCCCGGTCATGGCACATACCAAGAGTTCAAAATTAAATGGAACAACTAAGTGGAACAACCAGTTGATGCTTCTCTCTGTCTCTTTCTTCCTTCGCCTCCTCTCTCTTTCTCCCTTTCTCTCTCTTCCTTCCTCTCTCCCTCAAATCAATGAAAAAACTTTTTTAAAAAGAAAGAAATATAAGACTGTGTAGTAACAGAAGTGAAGCTTGTACATGTGACCAAATCATATGACTCAGAAGGAGGATCTTGATTCTCTAATCATGGTGATTGTCTACTATCTTGACCTCTGCCACCCTTATTCAGGTCAGGTAATTTCACAGCCCTTGAAATTAGTCCTTAAATACATGATTTTATTAGTACTTACTATGATTTAGATAACATATTAGGCCAAAGGAGGCTCTGCCCTCAATGAGCTAATGAGAAACAAACACTGAGACAGCTTGAAAATGATATAGTGACACAGAGACCACTGGCAAAAGAAATTTGCACAAACAAAAATCTATTTAAAAGTTTAGCGCTCAAAGGCAAGCAAAGACATTACAACAACATGAATGAACCTTGATAACATTATACTGAGCAAAATATTGTAAGTAAATCAGAAAAAACTAAGAGCTATATGATTCCATACATAGGTGGGACATAAAAATGAGATTCAGAGACATAGACAAGAGTGTGGGGGTTATGGGGTGGGGGGAGGAGAGGAAGAGGTTTGGGGAAGGGAGGGGCACAAAGAAAACCAGTTAGAAGGTGACGGAAGACAATTGGACTCTGGGTGATGGGAATGCAGCATAATCAAATGTCAAAATAACCTAGAGATGTTTTCTCTGAGCATATGTACCCTGATTTATCAATATCACCCCATTAAAATTAATTAAATAAATAAATAAAGGGGGAAAGAAAAACTTCAGTGAGATGAACATCTGTAAAGATTAGAAAGCAAGAGAAGTCCCAGAGTGGGTGAGCATGCAGAGTCAGGCATGCCCAATACTGATGACCAAAGGAAAGACAGGTCAACTGAGCATTGCTGAGAAAAAGGAAGCAGTCAGTTGCATCATCTTTAATTTGCACACCCTTTGACGCAGCACTCTGCTGGTAGAATACATCCTTGGGATATTACTGGAGGCATACGCAAAGATAAGTGTGCAAAATATTCATTACAGCATAATTCATAATAAAAAGTAAGAAAGTTAAATATTTAATGTTAGGGAATTTATTCAATGGCAATATATCCATCTGACTAAATACCATGCCTAGGATACTTCTATGTCAAGTAAATTTTAACTAGAAAATTTTTAGCACTTTGTTAATAAAAGCAGATATCAAAGAAAAGTAAGCATTAAGAACAGACCACTCAACAATACACAAGCCTTCTGAGCTAGTTAACTCCTAGCATCTTCTAGTCTTAACTCGTTCATCCCAATCTCCTGAGTAATCAATTCTCTTTGTCTTATGCCCTCATAGTTCTACATGCCTCTCCTTCTTTGCACTTGTCAACTATATAAATAAAGTTGTGCCTTGTGCTTATTTTTGTGACTCTGTGATTAATGTCTAACTCTCTAACCACAATATAGCTGACAGAGAGTAAGGCCTGTGGCTGGCACATGTTAAAGGGCTCAACATATTTCAAAAAAGAGATGTATGATATGACTATCGTATAAAAGTCTGTATGTATATGTACACATAGATAGGAGGATGGAATAGTATTTCCATGAAAAATATTTTGATAATAAAATTTCTAGGACTAGTGGGATTGTAAGTGACGTTTTCTTTCAAGTCTTCTGAATTGCGTATATTATAGTACTTCAGTTGTCTAAAACATATTCAATGTTATAGGAAAAATAACTTTTCAAAGTCAGTGTAGTGAGTGGCATCTGTCTACCAATGATATTTGTTAAGCACTAGGAGCATCCTCTTCATTGAACACATGTGACTGAAGGCTAGACAGGGGCAGGAACTGTACTGGTGTCAACTAGGGAGGGATTCTGGAGGAGAAACAAGCAATCTCAGAGATGAGAGAGGGAGAGAAAACAAAGATGAAGGGACCCAGGGGCAGAATGAAGGGACAACATGTGTGGCCATTATCGGTTGCTGGAAGGTAAGGAGTTAGGCTGGAAGTGGTGGGAAATGAGACTGGAGAGGCAGATCATGGAGAAATGCATAGAGCAGTCTGGAGCCTGTCATCCAAGGAGAAGTCACTGGTGTCAGCAGGTGCTTGGTTCGGGTTTGAAGGGATTCCTCTGATGGCTCTGTGGAGAAAGAGCTGGAGATGAATGAATGAGTCTGGAAATAGCAGGATCCATTTTGAGGCTGTTTCTGTCATCTGGGAAGAAGAGAGGAAGGTCTGAAATAAAGCTATGGCTGGCTGAAGGGATGGACTAGAAAGAACTGTTCAGGAACTACTGAGAAAAGAAACAGTAAGAACTGATTAACTGAATTGGAGGCAGAAATAGTCAAAAATAACATCAGATTTTTATCTTGGCTGAATCCATGGTTCTGCTACCAAATGAGACAGAACATTCCAGGTACATTTTAGGGGAGAAGGAGGAGATCCATTTCAGACATATTGAACTTGAAGCTTAGAAGAGAAGTCTGGGTTGAAAATTTAGACTTGAGACTCATTCACGTACAAGTGATTATTAAAGCCTAGTAAGTAGATATAATCACTTGTAGAGTATCTTATAATAAGAAGAAAAGTTGATCAAGCATGAGAACCTATGAAGCACCAACAAAGGTTTAAAGAATGAACCGATTATGCAGAATAAGAGGGTAAATGTAAAATATTTTTCCAGAAAAATTGTTAAAAGGGAAAGAGATTTGCTGAGGGTGGGGGGAGCTGGGAGAGAAAGAGGAAGTAGGGTAAGTATCTAGTCAAACTGGGTTGTGGAAAGGTTGAAAACAAAAGACAGCAAGAGAAATGATTGAGAACAAAGTCCCAATGGTGTCAGAAGAAAAAGGGACAAGGACATAACCCATGGGCTAGCCTGTGCCACAGGAGGAATGTCTCATCTCTGTGCCCTATGCCAGTGTGCCACCACAATGTCATCAGGGTGTAAGATTCAGTTGTACTCCAATTGATTTTACGTTCTGTAATTGCTGATATCTGCCAGGCATAATGCTTAATGGCAAGGTTTGGAAAGGTGGCATTTGTACACTGAGAGCTCTGTACAACTTCCTGTAAACAGGAAGGAAGAGACTGAGCATAGTTCAAGCCAGTGCAAAAGAAAGATCGTGTATGTCCTGGAGTTTACTGGCTCTTTTCAAGACTACGTACGAGAGTTAAACCAGGGCAGCATGGTGATTGGGATTCCTTCATAGACACTGAAGCTTTCTTGGCCTGATATAGTCATTTCCCTATAGTTGTTTGCTGGCATTATACCTTTTTTTTTTTTTTAGTCTCTTAATTTAAAGTTGTGTCATGAACAGAAAAGGTTTGAAAAACCACTGCTTTGTCCTCCAAGGCTGGAAGAAAGGAAATGAAGACAAGTATGGGGGCAGGTAAGTTTAGAGGAAGTTGAGGACTATGCCTCAACTCTATTGAGGAGAACTGGGTAATTCAGCCCCTTGATGAATCTAAATTTTCTATGTAAATCCCCTAAATAGAAAGGTGAATTTAATGATGATAGACAGGAACCTTTTAATAGTGCATGTAAGAATCTTCACCATTGGGCCTCCGCCCAAGTCCACAGGGACTTTCTGAAATGTAGGTTTTTACATTGTTTTGATTCCTGGTTTGCATATATTCTATACAAAATAGCCCATTTCTCAAAATATAGTCTGTCTTCAACAAACATTTGTTTTATTTTCCAGCATTTGATTTTGGTTAAAGGTTAATATAAGAAATGTAGAAATGAAAAGCATCCCTAAATTTTTAAATAAAACTAATACGATGTTTTGGGGCCACTGAAATCATTTATACAATGATTTTTGCAAAAAACAATTTGTTGGTTCTAGAAGAAGTTAGCCCTTCTTTACTCCAGGATTCTCCTCACCTGCGCCTGCGGGTGGGAGAAGTTCAGAATTTCCAGTGAGCCCCCAGACAAAGGCTTCTCTTACCCAGGCCCTTCTCTACTTCAGATTTCCTGAATTAGTCCTTACTTGTCATGGTTTTCTCAACACTAGCCATCCTACTTCCTTTGACCACAGTTCTTTGGTTGCCAATGTCCCTCAGGTTCTAAATGATTTCTGGGTGAGGTATGACCAGAACCATAGACAATGGTGTACCATTCCACTGCTCTCGACAACAATCCTGCTTTAAATGCAACCTAACACTCAACCTCTATTCCAGTCATTTTTTCAAAACATGTCTTTAAGCTCAATCAACCAAATTGCAAGCATTCTCAAACCAACTCTTTACCACCTTGTACTTTAAAAAAAATTTTTTTTTAACCTCAAGTCAGGACCTGACATTTTACCTAGTTGAATTTCATCTTATTGATTTTGGCCCATAACTCCAGTCTTTTGAGATTATTTTGAAATGCTGCCCAGTTCTAGCTATCTCTTATTCAACATTTTTATCAACCAATTATATAAAACATAAAAGAAATACACATATCAAGCTGTGGGTAACTCAGGAAGTTCTATATCCCTGAAAGCTTCCCTTTGGAATGGCTCTAAAGCATTAATCAGCACATAAAAGAACAAGAGAACGTCTGCTTCTCTAACTGAAACACAACACAAAACTTGCCAAACTTTTTAGAGAAAAGCTCCAGAAATGTGTCTGGCTAGGGACACAGACTGCCCTAAATCTTCAATTCTGAGCACCAGTTAGACAGACCTGAATTGGGGTTCCAGCTATGGGAGAGATACTCTGTTTTTCTAAGCCTTAATTTTCTTAATTGAAAATGAAAGTCATAAAAGCAAACACCTAATAATGAACTTATGACTACCCAATAGCCATTGCCTATCAAGACATTCTCTCTTTTGTTGTTGTTGTTGTTGTTATCTGACATTTTATTTTATTTTATTTTTGTGACAGAGACAGAGAGAGACAGAGAGAAGGACAGACAGGGACTAACAGACAGGAAAGGAGAAAGATGCATTGATTGCTTTCTCGTATGTGCTTTGACGGGGGGGGGGGGGAGGGGGAGGCAGGGGGGGCTACAGCAGACCAACTAACCCCTTGCTCAAGCCAGCAACCTTGGGCTCAAGCTAGTGATCCTTGCTCAAACTGGATGAGCCCCCACTCAAGCTGGTGACCTTGGGGTTTTGAAACTGGGTTCTCTGTGTTCCAGTCCAATGCTCTATCTACTGTGCCACCACCTGGTGAGGCTTGACCTTTTATTTTTTTTTATTGATTTTTTTAGTTTTATTAATTTTAATTTATTGTGTTAACATGGATTCAAGTGTCCCACTCAATATAACACCTTCACCCTTATCCCCATTACATCCCCTTTATCTTCTTTCCCCTAACTCCCTCCTCCCTTCCCTCTGAGAGTTGCTGTCCTGTTATCTGTATCCATGTGTTATGTATATATAATTTCACTAATTCCTTCACTTTCTCTGACTCCATCCCCTCATCCCCCTTCCCTCTGACAGCTGTCCCTCTGCTCTCTCTCGATCCCACACCCCAAAACACACTGTAATTCCCTCTATCTGGAAAGACCCTGTCCCACACACAGGGTGGCACCTTCACCAATTACAGGTCTGAAGTCCAACAGTGCTTTTAATCACACAGTAATCAAAATGGACTCATAAGAATTAACCTACTTATGGTAACAGGAAGTTCCTCTCTCATGTACTCCTTGGCTAACAATCAGACATATAATGGTGCTCAATCATAAATTTATTTGTTGGTAGTTTTAAGTGCTCAATAAATACTTACAGTATTTCCTTTTCCTTTTTTTAAGAACTCTTCTCCTACCAGGAGTGGGAACAGGAAGAGCTAGTAGTGGTTTTAGACAGTAAATGGGTTCCAGACAGACTACCTGGGTTCAAATCACAGCTCTCTCACTTAGTAGCCATGTGACCTTGCAGGAATTCCTTTATTCTGTGATGTGTGTTTAATAATAATATCCATCTGATAGGCTTATCATGGGGGGGGTATGAGTGAACATATATTAAACCTTAGAATGGTGACTGACATATTTATTTTTACTTAGTCTATTCTTTTTATTTTATTTTGTCCTTTCTTCTAACTTGTGTTGTCCCTTTATAACCAGCCCTAGAAGTTAACACCAAGAAGTCTCCCTAAATTTTCTTACTTAATTCCCTCCTGACTGATCACTCCTTTATAATCTTCACATATCATTGAAATTTTAGAATTTCTTCCATATTTTCTCCACTTATATACACTATTAATTATAAAATAAATCATCAATATAAGTTTTTCAGGGGGAAAAGTAAAAGTGTCACTATCAAGATAAATATATGCACTATTTATTCACATCTAATTTCCAAAACCTAAATATATAATATGTTTTAAAGGAACTATAATTAATAATACTGTACTGTTATATGTCTGAAAGTTGCTATGACAAGTGAGGGGTGAAAAAGATAACAGAGCTCTTTCTCTCACATATGGACCACAAAGCTCAGCTGGCCATCTTGCAAAGAACTTGGATGTCATTTATCATGAAAGAGAAATAGCAAAAAGAATATGGATGATTTAGTATGATCCGTTGTTCCTTGGAAAATGCAAATTAAAATGTGTCTATTCCTGATATAACATCATAGCTGACATTTAAGTGGTAGTATTTCTTTTTTGAGATTCCTTTATTGTGGGAAAAATAAAAAGAACAGAATTTACCATTTTAACAATTTTTAAATATACAATTTAGTGGCATTAAATACATTCACAATGCTGTGTAACCATCATCACTATCCACTTTCAGAATTTTACATCATCTCTAATAGAATGCTGTAGATACTCATATAAGTGGCAGCGTGTCTTATTTGTCCTTTTGTGTCTATCTTTTTTCACTTAGCACATTTTCAATGTTCAACCATGTTGTAGTATGTGTCAGAACTACATTCTTTTTAAGGCTAAATAATTTTTTACATATGTACATATGTATAACATTTTGTTTATGTGCTCATTGGTTAATAGACATTTAGGATATTGACACCTTTGGGCTATTGTGAATAAAGCTTTAATGAAAATTAGTGTATAACTATTTGTTTGAGTCCCTGCTTTTAGTAATTTTCGGTACCTCAAATGGAATTTCTGGGTTGTATGGAAATCCTATGTTTAACTTTTGGAGTAACCACAAAATAGTTTTCTACAGCAGCTGCAACATTTTATATCCTACAAACAATACACAAGGTTCAACTTTGTACACATTCTTTGTGTACATTCTTTGCAATACTCATTTTTCTGTTCTTTTTTTAACTAAAAGACATCTTAATGGATATAAACTGGAATCTAATAATGATTTTGATTTGTATTTTTAATTAAATTTATTAGACTTGCATTGATTAATAACATCATAGAAATCTCAGGTGTACAACTTTATAATAAGGCATCTGTATATTTTATTTTGTGCTCACCACCTGAAGTTTAGTCTCCTTGCATCACCATATCTTCGATTCCCTTTACCCTCTTCATTCTCCCCATACTCCTCTTTCCCTTTGATAACCACCATTCTATTGTCGGTATTTATGAGTTTGTTTTTTTGTTACTTGTTTGTTTATTATTTGTTTGTTTTATATCCCACATATATTTTCTTAATAGCTAGTAATGTTGAGCATACTTTCATGTGCTTATTGGCATTTTGTATATCTTCTTGGAGAAATATCTATTCAAGTTCTTTGTCCACTTTGAATTGCATTTTTTTGTTGCTGAATTGCAGCAGCTCTTTATATGTTCTAGATATTAATCTCTTATTAGATACAATTTGCAAATCATTTCTTCCATTCTGTAGGTTGCTTTTTTACTCTTTAATAGTATCCCTTGATGACCAAAAGTTATTAATTTTAATGAAATCCAATTTAACTATTTTTCTTTTATCTGTGCTTTAACTCTCTTATCCAAGAAATCATCAGTAAATTTGATGTCATAAAACTTTCTTCTTATGTTTTTCATAGCTTTATAATTTTGGTTCTTACAGTATGTTTAGGTCTCTGTTTGATTTTGAGTTAATTTTGTATGTGGTGTTAGGTATGAATCCAGATTTATTCTTTTCTATATAGATATTCAATTTTCCCAGCACCAGTTGTTAAAAAGACTGTCCTTTGCCTTTAAATGTTCTTGGCATCCTTTCTGAAAATTAACTGACCATGTGCTTGAAGGTTTACTTTTGCACTCGCTGTTCTATTCCATTCTTATATATGTCTGTTCTTATGCCAGGATCACACTGTTTTGATATCTGTAGCTCAGAAGTAAGTTTTGAAATTAAAAAATGTGATTTAACCAAATTTGTTCTCCTTTTTGAAGTCAGTTTTGGTTACTCGGGATTTGTTAAGAATCCACAGAATTTTAGGGTGAATTTTTCTATTTTTGCAAAACGTGTCATTGACATTTTGATGAGATTGCAATAAATCTGTAGGTTGTTTTGGATAGTATTGTCATCTGAACAATATTAAAATTTTCAATCCAAGATCACACTATGTACATCTTTTTTAAGTTCTTTCAACAATGTCTTATAGTTCCCATGTTTACAAGTCTTTTGCCAACTTGATTAAATTTACTCCTAAGTATTTTGTATTATTTTGGTGCTATGAAACTATTTTCTTAATTTTCTTTTCAAATTGTTCATTGCTATTGTATAAAAGGCAACTGAATTTTGTTGTTGATTTTGTATTCTACTGTTTGTTGAATTTGTTTATTAGCTCTAACAGTCTCTTTGTGTATGGAATTTTTTATATACAAAATTATTTAATCAACAAACAGAAATACTTTCATTTCTTTCTTTTTAATTTGGATGCTTCTTGTTTATTTTTCTTATCTAATTGCTATAGTTGTAACTTCCAATACTATATTGAATAGAAATGATGAAAGTAGGCATCCATATCTTTTTTCTGATCTTAAAGGAAAATCTATCAGTCTTCCACCACTGAGCATTACTTACCTGTGCATTTTATATATGTGTATATATATATAATATATATAAATATATATATAGGGAGAGAGAGAGAGAAAGAGATACATATATTGATATATATATGTATATGGCCATTATCATCTTGAGAAAGTTTCCTTCTATTCTTATCTTATTGAGCTGTTTTTATTTTTTATCATGAAAGCGTATTAAATATTGTCAAATGATCTATCGGCATCAATTGAGGTGATTAAGTGGAGGGTTTTCTTCATTCCATTAATACGGTGTTTTAAATTGATTCATTTTTATATGTTGAAACAGCCTTGTGTTTTAAGAATAAAACTCACTTGCTCAGGTTGTATATAATCCTTCTGGTGTGCTGCTAGATTTGGTTTGCTAGTATTCTGTTGAGGATTTTTGCATCGATATTCATGTGGGATATTGGTCTACAGTTTACTTTTACTATATTATCTTCGTATTGCTTTCGTATCAAGGTAATGCTGGCCTCATCAAATGAGTTAGGAAGTGTTTCCTCTATTTTAGTTCGTTGTAAGAGTTTGGGGCCTTACCTGTGGCTCAATGGATACAGCATCGACCTAGAATGCTGAGGTTGCTGGTTTGAGGCCCTGGGCTTGCCCAGTCAAGGCACATACCAGACACAACTACAAGTTGCTTCCTGCTTCTCCCCTCTTTCTCTCTCTTTCTCTCTTCTCTCTCTAAAAATCAATAAATAAAATCTTTTTTTAAAAAAAAGAGTTTGGGAAGGATTCGTGGTCATTATTCTTTAAATGTTTGGTACGGAATTCACCAGTGAAGCCATCTGGTCCTGAGCTTTCCTTTTTTTGGAGGTTTTAAATTATTGATTCAATCTACTTAGTAGTAGTTTTCTTAGAAGTCATATTTTGTATTTCTTCATGAATCAATTTTGGTTGATGTTTCTAAAAATTTTTCCATTTCACCTAGATTATTTAATTTATTGGTGAACAAGTGTTCATAGTATTCTCAGAATCTTTTTTGTTTTTGTAAAAATATTAATAATATTCTCACTTTTAGTCCTGATTTTAGTAATTTGAGTCTTATTTCTCTTACTTAGCCAATCTAGAGAAAGGTATGTCAGTTTCATCTTTTCAAAGTAACAACTCTTGGTTTTATTAAATTTGTCTATTGTTTTCTAGTCTCTATTTTATTTACCTCTATTCTAATCTTTATTAATTGCTTTCTTCTACTCACTTCAGGTTTAGTTTGATTGTTTTTCTAGGGTTTTAGGTTAAAAAGTTAAGTTATTGAGTTGAGATTTTTCTTTTTTTAAGTACACATTTACAGCTATAAAAATTCCCCTCAGCACTGTTCTTGAAATATTCCAAATATTTTTGAATGTTTTCATTTTATTTACCTCAGGGTATTTTCTAATTTCCTTTGTGATTTCTTTGATCCATTTGTGGTTTAAGGGTGTGTTGTTTAATTTTCACATATTTCTAAATTTTTTAGTTTCCTTTTTGTTATTTATTTTTAGATTCATTCTATGTGATCAGAAAATACTTTGTATGGTTTAATTTTTCCAATTTAAGACTTGTTTTGTAACCTAACATTGGATTAATCCTGAACAATATTTCATGTATACTTAAGAAAAATGTCTATTCTGATGTTATTGGGTGATGTGTCTATACATGTCTGTTAGATATAATTAGTTTATAGTATTGTTCAAATCCTCTTATTATTGATCTTATGTTTGTTTTCTTCTAGCCATTATTAAAAGTGAGAGATTGAAGTTTCCAACTATTACTGTAGAACTATTTCTCCCTTCAATTCTGTCAATGTTTATGTCATATATTTTAGGGCTCTGATGTTTGGTGCATATTTGTTTATAATGGTTGTTTTCTTAATAAATGTATGCTTTTATTAATATACAATGTCCTTCATTGTCTCCTGTAACAGTTTTTGATTTATATTCTATTTAGTCTGATATTGATATACCCACCCCAGCTCTCCTTTGGTGTCTCTTAACATGGAGTATCATTTTTTCATTCTTTGACTTTGAATCTATGTATGGTCTTTAGATCTAAAGTATCTTGTAAACAGAATATAGTTAGATTATTTTTAAAATATCCATTCTGCTTGTCTATGCCTTTTGATTGGGGAGTTTAATTCATTTATATTTAAAGTAATAACTGATAAGGGAGAACTTTCTTCTGACATTTTGCTATTTGCTTTTCATCCCCATTTTATCCATTATTTCTTTCTATTGTGTTTAGTTGATTTCTTTGTAGTGACACATTTTCTTTCTCACTTGTTTTTGTGTATATTCTGCATATATTTTTTTTTGTGGTCAGCATGAGGATTACATCCTAAAGTTGTAGCAATCTATTTGAATTGATATAAACTTAATTTCAATCACAATCTAAAATGTTAAAGGTATATAGCTCTGAACCATACTTATGTTATTAATACCACAAATTACATCTTTATACATTATTCAATACATAAGTTTTGAGACTGTTTTATACATTTGTCTTTCAAGTACGGTAACAAATAAAAAGTTGAATTACAAACCAAAATTACGATAGTACTAGTTTTTCAATTTGTCCATGTATCCATGTATTTAACTTTATAGAAGATTTTAATATTTTTAGAATCAAGTTGCAGTCTAGTATCCTTTCATTTCAACCTGAAGAACTCCTTTTAGCATTCCTTGTAAGGCAGATCTAGTTATAATAAACTCCACCAGCTTTTATTTATTTTAAAATATCTTAATTTCCCTTTCATTTTTGGAGAGTAGTTTTGCCAGATACTGAATTCTTAATTGATTACTTTTTTTTTTTCAGCATTTTAAATATTATCCCTTCTGGTTTCCAAAGTTTTGAATGAGATATTGGATAATACTCTTATTAAGAATTTCTTAAACATGATAAATTATTTATTTCTTGTTGCTTTCAAGATTCTCAATTTGTTTTACAGTTTCAACAATTAGATTATTATGTGTGGGTCTCTTTACGTTTATCTTCCTTAGAGTATATTGGGCTTCTTGGATTTGTAGATCTAGGTATTTCATCAAATTCAAGACGTTTTCACCCATTATTTCTTTAAATAATCTTTCTGCTCCCTTTTCTCTCTCTTCCTCTGAGACTCCCATAATAAATATATTGGTTCACTTGTGGGTGGTCACAATCCCTTAGGCTCTAGGTACTCTTGTTCATTCCTTTTCCTTTCTGCTCCTCAGACTTGATCACTTCAATCATACAATCTTTTTTTATTGTTCCTTCTGCATGCTCAAACTGTTGTTGAACCCCTAGTGAATTTTTTATTTCAGCTATGGTATCTTTCAGTTCCACAATTTCTACTTAGTTTCTTAATATAATTTCTCTCTTTCTCTCCATATATATATATATATATATATATATATATATATATATATATATATATCTCCTCAATTTGTTTTTATGCTGCTTTCCTGACTCCAGTAGTTTTTTTGTTTATATTTTAACATAATTTATAGTTAATCTTTTAATTATAGGTTTACATTTATCTTTGCAGTTCAACTGTCAACTTCTTGAAAACAGTGAACATAACATATATTTATACTTAATAGAATTCTGTGTTTTTAGTGTCATATAATAGAAAGAAGATACACCCTGTTGTCAATAAACTCAACAGCTGCTACATGATCCTGTACAATTTTTCTAACATCAACTTCTCTGTTTTCCAGCTTCCTCCAAGAGGTGACCAGAAAAATACTGAAAGAGTAGATGTGGAAATGTCTGTTACACGATAGGCACTCCAAAATGGCATTTATTCTATATAATTTGTATTAGTAAGCAAATTATCTGCTGAATAGTACATACCTGCTTATATTTCTAGCTAACCATTTCCTATGTAACAAAGTTTGAGATCAGATCCAGATTAATCAAAATGTTTTTATTTGTTTTGATCCCAACCAAGCATTGTTTGAGCACTACCACTGACAGATTCATGTTGCTCCTGCTCCGTGCCTACTTCTTCATTCCCACTTCTGTGCCTACCACTGCATTCTTACTTCTGGCTACTTGGAAAGACATACTAGGGAAAACTCAGATCCATTGACAATAGATAATTTACTTGAAAACGCTCAGACTTTCTAGGAGTCTAGCTCTAGCTCTAGGAGTCCAGCTCCTAAGCATGGTAGATTTAGCCTAGGAAAAGAAAATAAAACTACTACATGCATTTTTGCTTAAAATGTTTGTGATTCTTGGTTTATAGCTCTTCATGTATTTATATTTGTGTGTATATATACCTATGTGTATTTTAACAATGTCTCATGATTGATTTAGCCAACTTAATGACAGGAAAGGAAATAGTATATGTTTGAAACCAACTAAAAAGGTAAAATAAAAATATCAGCTTTGTTAACTAAAATAGCTATTGGAAGCAGAGTTTAGATGTGCAGTAACAATAGGTTTCCTAACATGAACTCTAAAATTTAACTGACTTAACTATGCAGCTATGGCAATCTTAAAACAGGTCTGACTCACCTGCCAGAGAATGGCCTACCCTCTAAATGGCCTACCCTCTAAATGCTCTGCTCCCAAAGTAGAGCATAATGGGAGTAATTGGCAAATGCAGAGCATGGAGAGAAGAAGGCACTGAACGACATATGCCCATCTTCTGACACTCAGTTTACCAATCACAATAATAAATTCTCATTTAAGTACAATTTGATTTATAAATCTGGAATTTTTGAACAGCTCTTTGGAACATAGATAGTTTAAGCAAGAAAAAGGCCTTCCCAGCTGGATGGACAATAGTCTGCCATTGAAAAGGGATGGAGGGCTGCATTCACACTTCTCAAGGAAGAAGAGGAAGGAGCTACCCTTATGCCTTGATGCAATAGAGAGGAAAATCGCAGCCTGGCACATATCACTGCTCCTCCCACACCAATGCTGCCCCTAGTAACAGTTTCTGGCAACAAAATGTGTATGAAATGTGCGCTCATGTTAAAATATTGCTCCTTTTTGGAAGAAGATAAAAAGCATTTCTCTCATGTGAGTTACTTAGTAATAAGTGGATCATAGGTGGTATTCTTGGTGACTAAGAAGCTAAATTGGCAGGGGTTATATCTCAGCTGCATGTCCTTGGACCAATTAGTTAATCTCTTGGTGTCTCAATTTCTTCATCTGTAATAAAGTGAATTATAGCAGTACCTATTTTATACGGTTGTTTTAAGGCTTAAATAAGTTAACATAGTTAAACTAGTTAGAACAGTATCCCCCAGTACGCCATAGTTTTTGGCTATTGTTATTATCTAATTTTCAATTATATTCACCAAAGAGAAGATGTAGAAAGAGACATGAACTATTCAGAAATTAGTTTGTTATACATAATCACATTTTCTTAAATTGCCAATTTTACAACTTTACCCTCCTCTGATTTGCAGAACCTGGGGTTGCACTAAGATCATAGACTCCAATATATCAGGAAAAATTTACAGGAACACCACTGAGATATGACAGTAGAAGGAGAAAAATTATTTCAACAGCACTTTGCTATGTATAAATGGGTCATTCTAATTTCCATTTTTTTCTCCTTTCCAAAGATCTGTCTCTGTACCCACCAACCCAAGTCATGGCTCACCCTGCCCCATATGTGGAGGTTGGATAGAGTAGAGAGAGTTTACAAGCTTCTAAAGCCAAAACGTATTCTCCCCACCCATAAGACCAATTACTTCAGAACAGACTGTGGTCTGGAGATGGGATGAGCCTGAGGCAGGGAGTACGTTTCAGACTCTAATGGCTTGTACTAGAATGTTGGCAGAAATTGGGTCAATTACAGCTTGAGAGGAGCTAAGGAGGACATTAGGGCTGGGCAGAAGAGAACAAACCAGCCCCACATGAGGGGATTAGAGAGCCAATGGTAGCCCAAATTCAGAGCCAAAGCTGGGCCTAGTGGCCACAGCTCAGAAACCAGGAGAACACACTGGAGCTGAGGGGGCCACTAGAAAAATACAACCTGTGGAATACAGGGGCTGGCATATGGTCACCAGAGGGTCTGCAGGTTTTCAGGAGAAGTTCCAGCTAAGAAAAGGGTAGCATCTGGATTAATCAACAGACCATCAGAGACATTCAGAAGTGAGGATTCTACTTGAGAGTTTGAAGATAGGTTAGGATAGTGCAGGTTACTGAAAAGATTGCCATGAGATGCCTGGAGGACCTGAGATACTATGGTCCTAGAGAGAAATCGAAGACAAGGCCTTGACATCCCAGGAGTTTGCTTTCTTTTGGGAGTCTGTGAATAGATATATGGATTATATAGTAATAATTATAATTACAGTTACCATTTATTAAATATCTACTCTGCCAAGAACTGTGCTAAGAGAGTCACATTTATTGCCTTATTTAATGTTGTGATAACATTCTCAGGGAGGCCCTTGTGTTATCCTCTATATGCTTTAAGATGTAAGCTCTATGTCTTGGGGTCTTGGGCCAAGGGACATGGCCTGTATCATTTCCTACTATCTACCCAGGACCAAAAACAGCATGTGCCAGATTAATACACTTAATCAGTATTTGCTGAATACTTATCTCTATTTCCAAGTGAGGACACTGAAACTTAGAAAAGCTCATTGACTTTCTCAAAGTTGCATAGGTTATAAGCACAAAGTCAAAATCCAGACCTAAGTCTGGCTGACTGCTTGGTCTGCTTGCTTTTCCATGTTTCTATTCTGTAATTAATGGGAAGAACTCTGACTTGGCAATCAGGGCACCCAGCAATTCTACCTCTTATTGTGTGAACTTGGACAAGTGATTTCACTTACCCAGGGGTTGGATTTTCTCCACTGCAAATGAAAGGGGTCACAGCTCTCTGGTCCTGTGACCTCCATGGATTAAAGGAACATGGTGGACTTGGTCTGAGTCACAGAGTCCCTCAATGCCCCTTGGGAAGCAAAGACAGAGAAAGGTAAGCTTATGGGTGGCCTGAGCAAAAACTTGGAAACAGTAGAGCAAAAAGCTGCCATGGTGAGTGAAAGGCCAGTGGGAGCCCAGCTCTCTGTCCTGGCAGGAAGGTACTTCATCTCCTCATCCCCATGGGCAATACTGCTGCTGCTGAACCCAGCAGACTATTCACAGCTCTGGAAGTTAAGCATCTCGCTGTTTTCAGGGCCGCATGACTGGTCCAGTGAGGCAAGGGGTGATGGCTGATGCTTAGAGCTAGTTGACATTTGGGGATTTCAAAATTGTCAATTTAGAATATTAATTTTAATCACATTCACAGAATCACCCTAATTAAAGTTTCCTTGTCAATCTAAGTTTTAAATACTCTTGTTTATCAAGGTTCGCCCATTTAAAACACAGTGGCTCAGAAGACTGAACTTTGAAACAATTCAAGCAGTTGCTTTGAATTATGTATTATGTTAAGATGTTTAGTATCAGACTGAGCAAGGTTTACAATCTCAGCTTTAATACTGTTATTAAGAATAATTTGTGTATGTTTGTACAGGCTTACTCCTAACGGATGGTATCGTGTTCTTCCTGGGAACTCCAGGGCAGCTCACACGCACCTCTGACTTCCCTTTTGTGGCTGCCTTTGCTTAATGGGGTGAAGAAGAAGGTTAAATTGCATTAGAGTGGGGCCCTTTTTGGAGGTCAGAGGCCTCTTCCACAATCGGATGAGACCTGGGGATCATATCTACTTCCACTCCTTCATCCCCAAGTCACATGTACACATACTCACAAAACATTACACACAACATCAAGTGGTTCTAGGATCCACCCTCTAAAGCCCACCCACAGAGGTCCCTAATGCTAAGTTAATGTGGGTTATTTCAAAACACGATACTAAGAATAATGGACATCCTATCCAGAAAAAGAAAAAAATAACTTTGGCCCTTACCTCATACCTTATATAAACATTAACTCAGAATGGTTCATAGGCCTAAAAGTAATTGCTAAGACTAGGAGAAAATCTTTGTGGCCATGGTTTAGGCAAAGACTTCTTTGATATGACACAAAAATATAAAAGAAAAAAAGTGACAAATGGGACTTGATCAAAACTAAAAAAAAAAAAGTTTACCCTTTGTAAGATCATATTAAGAAAATAAAAATTCAAGTCATAAACTGGGGGAAATGTTTGTAAAACAGCTTTCTCTGTTTCCCTCTTAATAAACTTGCCTAGGAGTCCTGCCCAACAACATTTGCTTGTCTTTCATTATTAACCCTTAGCTTTATAGTAGACTGGGAAAGGCAGTGTTCTAGCTGGGCACAGCACTGCTGAAATAACCCTGAGGGCTATGACCAAGCCGGAAGAGTGGAATGCATCTCGAGTAGGCAACAAAGAGCATGCCACACTAACAATGCAAACTTTTGAAATAACATAGAATCTCAACAGGTGATAACGAAGCACTCCCCACAAGTCTGGCCTTGTTATAAGGGCTTGTTAAGGCAGGACATTGTCTCTGGCCTAGAGCTCCATCTATCAAAAGATAGCCCCAAAACACAGGAAGCTGTGAGGGAAGACGCGGGCACCAACCTGGAACAAGAAGACTATAGGGGAAAGACTGCACAGAGGAGGAAGAGAGAGATCACTGAGGCAGAGCTGTCCCCTTGGCTTGTGGAGGAAGTGGTCCTGAATTTGGACTTCCCAGCAGGTAATTTTGGAAAGTAGAGTGAAGGAGAGGGCTTGGACGCAAGATATGGGAGCAGGCATGACTCAATGCCTTCAAGGATTTAACAGGTGATGAGCTTAACCAAAGCAGGTGGGGTGAATTGAGAACTGGGAGTTAAAGTTGGTATGGGCCAGCAGGAGGTGAGACCTGAAAGCAGAGAACTTCGGGCTTGAGGATAAAGTGAGTAGATCTTTCTTCTAGAACCAAAGGGTGACTTGATGGAAGTTGATTTATTTAGATCTGCTGCTCATTCTTTAAGGAGGCCCATGATCATTGACTTTCTCCATACCCACCTTTATTTCAAGGGAGAAAAATACTTCTTGCTGCACCAATCATGGGCATTGGCAATCAACCACCATCACTCTACTATGGAACCAGAGTGCAGCTTCAAAGTCTTCTTCATCCCAGCATCCAAAAAGGCATGACCTAGTGATCAGAGTTGGTATTCTGAAAACACACTGTATGACGGGCTGACAAATGTTGCCCTTTGCCCTGCTTCCCCCTCCCCACCTGTGCCTCCAGTCCCTTCCACCGATCTTCCACCACCACTACCATTTTCACCATCACTACATTTCCACCAGCATTTCTCTGCTGCTATGTCAAACTTCAGTTGTTCTTCCTATCACCACTTGATATTCCTTTAAACCTGATTTCATCTGGAGAAAAAACGTTGGGTGTGAACCAGAACCCATGTGACATGGACATGATTAGATCCCTCAAGTATAACCATAGAGCGATTTGTCTACCTCAGTGCACAGGACAACCAAGGGCTGGGAGGTGAGTAGACAGGGGAAGCACAAGCAGGAGGAGCTACTGGGATTCTGCCACAATGACCCAAACATGAGGGTGTGACAGCCTGAACCAGAGTGGGAGTAAAGACAGAAGGGACAAGGTCAGAAACTCACAGAGACAAGTGAAAAGTCTTGTTGGGAGAACAGGGAGCTTAATCCAGTGTGGAAAGCCCTGATCATATTCATCATGCCAGTTCCCCATTTAACAACTGGCTAATCATTTTCAGGGAGGGCTTAGGGATATGAGGCTCTGTTCATTTTGTAGTGTTTTCTTCAGATCTCTTATTGCTCTAGTTCACTTCCATAAGCAAAGAAAAAGACAAGGGAAAGGATGATCTATGCATGACTAAGATAGCTGCTCTTGTGTAAAATACAGGGGATAAAACAAGGTGGTTCTGAAACATTTAAAGGCTTCTTTCCCCTCCTGACAAAGCATCAGAAGAGAGGTTTGCCTCATGCTCTTTTCATATGCATGTATCTGCCCCAGTGTTGCCATGGTGATGCTGTGTATGTTTGCGTGGCTGGAAGCTTCCAGAGATGGAAAATGAAGCCAGGGTGGACCAGAGCAGAGGCCAGCAGGAATTTCCCTCTAATTCTCAGCATGCTAACAGAAAGCTAACATGACCTTCTAAGGTTTGTCATCAAAATTGCTATTCCCAACACCTCAAGAAAAAAAGAGTCACAAACCACAACAGTCATTCATGAGAATGTTTATGTAAACCCATTAGGCCCAAGTGGAGTTTAGCTGGTAAGGATTTCATTGTGAAGACCAAAAGCTAGCCACAGATATAGCAAGGCAGAGGCACCAGGCCTCAGGGCAGGTGAGTGGAACCACTGGTCACCTGTAGTGGGTGACAGGGAGCTGTCTGTGCTCTCTGTGCTGCACAAACTTGACACCTCTGACAGATCCTCTTTTCAAGATAAGACCTATCACCCTAGTGCTGATCCTGCCACAGAGAAAACCTCAGGTTCTTACAATTCCTCAAGCAAGACAGTCAATCTTTCAACCATTCCTTTGTCTCTGAATCTCCCAACATTTCCTTAAATCAAGGAAGGCAACACTAGATAACATGGAGGCTTCTGACAAAATTGAGCCCAATTGTGGACTAATGCCTCTACTACTTAAACTTATTTTTGGTTAAATCACATAGGTATAATGGCCAGCTCTGGATTCAGTGTCTGCCATATACATGTGTTGAAAAATAGTCGTCAAACTAATGAGTAAATGTCCCATGGATAGGTGGGACAGTGCCAGGTATATGTGGAAAGTGATTCTCACCTAGAAGTTTGGTGGACTTGTTTTCATGGGATACAGAGAGACGGTTAGATCTGATGGGATGCTAAGCATACTGTATTTCTAACCCACCCCTCTTCCTTACATTTATTCATTTTTACACAATATCACTATCTAAATTCTCCTGTAGGCAGTAGAAATAACTTTCTAGGTGGGCAGCACTGCTCCAAATAAAAACTACACTAAAATGTACTTTATAAGATGAGAATATTATCTGAAACAACACCTGTCATTGTATCTCATGGTTTTAATTTGTATTTTCATTTATTCTAGAATGCTTTAAAAAGATTTCATGCAGATGAGTCTTAAAAAGAAAATACTATCAAAATAATATGAGTATGCCTGACCAAGCAGTGGCACAGTGAATAGAATGTCGACCTGAGATGCTAAGGACCCAGGTTTGAAACCTCAAGGTTGCCAGCTTGATCACAGGCCCACTAGCTAGGGTGTAGGTCATCGGCTTGAGCATGGGTCACTGGCTTGAATGTGGAATCATAGACATGACCCCATGGTCACTGGCTTGAGCCCAAAGGTTGCTGGCTTGAAGCCCAAGGTTGCTGGGTTGAGCCCAAAGGTCTCTGGCTTGAGCAAGGGGTCATTGGCTCAGCTGGATTCCCCTGGTCAAGGCTCATATAAGAAAGCAATCAATAAACAACTAAAGTGCTGCGACTACAAGTTGATGCTTCCCATCTCTCTCCCTTCCTGTCTGTCTGTCTCTCTTTCTCTCTAAAAATAAGTAAATAAATGAATAAATATGAATAAAATTGCCTTAATTATTTAGGGAAGAAAATAAGTCTTTAAAATGAAGAAAATTATGCACTCATATTGGTTCACAATGGTCAAGTTTATGATCCACTTTCAAAAAGAGATACTAACTCTAAGTCATAAATAATCCATTATTGGTGTGACTTATACAAAAATGATGACTCTCAACACCAATCGACTTATATACTCCAAGAAATGATCTTGGCTCTATTTCAAAACATTGCTGACTAAATGTACATTTATGTGTTTTGAGTTCAAATAAAATACACATCACAGTTATTTATCCCTTTTTATGATTTTCTGTTTTACCTAACACTTTTTAACTAACCTTACCTGATGAGGCAGCATCTACCGTATCTGGGTACAACTGGAACACAGAACATGCAGAGACATGGCGGTAGATGAGGAACAAGAGGTCAACTGGTCAACTGAAGAGTTCTTTGAACCATGGTGCATGTGGGCCTCTGCAAAAAGTAGAAGCCACAAATATGTTTTAACAAGAAGGAAAAAGAAAACCTTCCTAACAAGGGAGTAACTTGACCACATAACGTGCTTTAGAAAGATATCACCCTGGCTTCAGTGCAAACAGACACAAGACGGCAGGCCAACAGTCCAGCTAAGAGGGCTATGCAGTGATTAGGATTTCCTCTGAGTACTGAATGAAGGATGTAGAGACAGGAATGGGCTCATGGGATATTTAGGAATTAGCATTCTGAGTGATTGAACATGGCATATAAGGGAGAGGCTAGTGTCATAAAGCACACTTAAGTGAGGGGCTTGGACACTGGATCACTGGGGGTGATAGCCCTGAGATAGAAAACAAACTAGGAGAATTTGGCCAGCGTGGGAAAAATGATGAGCTCAATTTGAACATGTTGAGCCACATAATCCCATGGGACATCCAAGTGAAGATGTGGAGTATGCGGTTGGAATCATGGGCGTGACACTCAGAAGAAAGTGTTGGGCTGAATACTGAGCAATCAGCATATAGAAAAAAATTGAAGTCATAAGACTAAATAAAATTGCTTGGCTAGAAAAAGAAAAGTTGGTCTAAGAGAAGACATAAAATATTCTTATGAGTCAACAAGAAAAAGACCCAATAAAATAATGTAGAAAATACCTAGGAAAAAGATACTTCACAGAAGAGGAAAAACATAACAAATTAATACATGAAATTCAACTGCCTTACTAATCAAAAAAATGCAATTAATGCCACATAAGATAGTGTTTTTTGCCACTTGATTGGCAAAAATCAGTAACTCTGGCAAAGTCAACAGTTAGAAAGGGTAAAGATTTGAGGAAGGTCGTACTCTACTGGAAGGATGGTACATTGGTACAACTGTTTTGGAAAACATTTTGTTATTTTTTTAAGTGTACCCAATAATTCTACTTCTACATAAGTACCTCTAGAGAAATTCTTGAATATGTGCACCAGGAGATATATCTTTAAATGATTTCATCACCATTGTTTATAATCTTCATTATTCAATACCAGAAGAAACCTAAAGGCTCAACAACAAAGAATGGATAAAGGGTGGTTTAGTCACAAGAAAGAAGATTACAGAGCAGTGAAAGAGAAGGAGCAGCACATACATGCAACAACATGAAATCTTGGAAACACTGTTTAATGGAAAAGAACAAATCCCAGAAAACTTCAATCTGTAGATTATTTTCATAAAACTTTCTAAAATCTCAAAACTGAACAAAAATATCACTTATTCATTTATGCAATTGGGATAAACCAAAGCAAAAGAAAAAAATTCAAAGAATGATAAAAAATTTAGGATAGTGATTCTCTCTGGTGGCAGAGGAGAAGAGGACAGAGAGACAAGGAGGAGGCTGTAGGTAGTGACAAGTTACAGAATGCATTATCCTCCTGTTGATCGCAAGTCCATGGGTACTTATTACATTACTGTAACTTATAACTTAACATGTAGCTTATGAATATTCTTTCATGTGAATCCAATAGCATATTAAAGCCAATAAAGAAAAATGAAAAAGTTGCTCTTAGATACACAATTCATGCCTTGATTGAGAGAGTTCTGGATTCAAACTGCATTAATTTGTTCCCTTGTTAAAATTGATTTTATCAAATTGTGTTTTAGGATTTTAACTTACTTTACCATAGGTACACATTTGTAACTCAACTCTGGAATGCATATAAGACCATAGGGTATACATTTTGAGTGGTAAAATTTCTCATGGCTTTTTTTACTAATATATTCCCATCATTCTGACTCATTCGGTTATTTATTTTCATTCCTTTATAAGTATGTGTGTATATATTATATATATATATATATATATGCCACTGCATATTCTTTGTAGAATGAAACAGGGTAAAAATAATTAAAACTAAAATACTATATCCCATGGGGTATGGGGACAATTCGAATTGTCATATTTTTCTCATTTATGGCACAGAATACAGAAAAGTGGTCAGTTTCTTTCCTCTGCATGGCAGGCTGCAGCAAAAAGTCTACCAGGGCTCCTGACAGCCAGGAGGTAGCCAGGAAAACCATTCTGAGGCTGTGTCAGAGAAAGGATTGGTGGCCTTCTAAGCCCTAGAGCTCTGGCTTCCCAGCCAGGGGTCTTGACTAAAATCAGTACAGTTCTGAGAGTGTCTAGAGACACTGCATTAAGAGCTGACCTGAGCCCCTGCATCAAGCTGCCCCATCAGCCTCTGCTCACTGATTCTATGGTGCCTCCTCAGGCTTCCAGAGGAAGCAGAAAAGGTAGCACCCTAACCCATTACCCACTGATGCCCAGAGAAGCTAAGTGTTTCTGGGCTGGGTCTCTGTGCCTGTTCCACAGCAGGGGAGCCCACTCATTCAAAGTTGCCATATCCAGGAGATACAACCTAACCGCCAGGGAACTTGGGTTCTGCCTGCATTATACCCCATTTCTTGGCCACAGGAAGAATGGTCTACATCTCAGAGATGGTTAGGATAATTGGTTCCTAACTCTGCATTGAGGTAATAAAACTTATAGAAGTCACAGACCATACCCTGATTCAGCAGTCCTGGCTCCCACCAGACTCCAAGGGGACTCAAGAAAATAAAGTAGGCTTTGAAATCTGATGTTAGAGAAACAAAATCTGCTTCAAGCAGCAAGAGGAGAGCTGGGAGAAGCTTCCGCCAGCTTGCTTCCCTGTGGTTCATAGACGGCTGTGATTTGTACATCTTAATATCTCTAGCCCACTGCTCCCCATAGAATATCTGCCACCATATTGCCTATAAAAATGTTTTTGGCCTGACCAGGTGGTGGCGCAGTGGACAGAGTGTCAGACTGGGATGCGGAAGACCCAGGTTCGAGACCCTGAGGTCGCCAGCTTGAGCACGGGCTCATCTGGTTTGAGCAAAAGCTCACCAGCTTGGACCCAAGGTCGCTGGCTCCAGCAAGGGGTTACTTGGTCTGCTGAAGGCCCACAGTCAAGGCACATATGAGAAAGCAGTCAATGAACAACTAAGGTGTCGCAACAAAAACTAATGATTGATGCTTCTCATTTCTCTCCGTTCCTGTCTGTCCCTATCTATCCCTCTCTTTGACTCTCTCTCTCTCTCTCTCTCTTTCTCTCTCTCTCTGTCTCTGTAAAAAGTAAAAAAAATGTTTCTATATGAAGAAGAAGAATGGGAGAGTTGGAGCAGAGACTATACATCTTCACATCAGGGGTGTGGCTATGAAACCAATCAATCTTGCAGGACCTGTGCTTGTACCAGCATATCAAAATCACACCAGAGGGGACCTTTCTCCTCCCTGTATAAGCCCCATTGCTCCTTGCAATGAAGAAAAGAGAGAGAAATTTGCCTCTTTCAGGCTTATTCAGACCTCAGTAAAGTCATCATTCCTTATCACCTCTTCTTCCTACAATCCCTCAACTCTTAATCCAGTTCTGTGAAGAATGAATCTTTATGAAATCTCTTCTTGTCTCTAAAAGATGATGAGTGGAGAATGGCTTTCTAAAGGTGCCCAAATCGTTTGAACACCCAAGAAAGCCATTTGGTCTTCAACTATCTTCGAGCACTTACTGAATAGCACCATGAGGAAGCCCTGTTCTAAAATCTTACAGATAATATCTGCACCTATACCATTAAAAAAAAAAAATCTGTTCTGAGAACTTAACCATCCACCACATATATCCTTTGGACCAAATTTAAAATTTGCCTGCTCAGAAGCCATGAGGTAGAGTTCTTTGGCCTTGGCATGTGCATCGGATAACCTTGGCATTATGAGAGGGATATTAGAGTCTTTAGTGAAAGAAACATCAGACCCTGCAGCATCCAGTCAAACGATATAATGTCTGGTTCACCAAGAGAGTTGAAGTCAAAGAAACTGTCATGCGACTCTGCTTCCCACTGGAGATGTGTCTCTGAGCCAATCAGAGCCTTGTCTGAGTGAATCTAAGAACACACAGCCTCTTCCACCCAGGAGAAGGGTCCAAGGTGAAGGGGAGGACATGTTCATACAGGGTCACCTTTAATAGCTCCCTCCCTGCCTCTGTCCCTGGCTCTCAGCCCCATGAAGAGGTGTAACCCCTACACTATTTGGCCAAGGGAATTCCTCTAGGCTCTTCCTTCACCTTGACTCGTACTGACATAGACCAAGTGCAATTTCTAAATCAAATAGTAGGAAGGTGATAGCATCTGTGAACATTT
Source organism: Saccopteryx leptura (assembly GCF_036850995.1). Taxonomy (NCBI): domain Eukaryota; kingdom Metazoa; phylum Chordata; class Mammalia; order Chiroptera; family Emballonuridae; genus Saccopteryx; species Saccopteryx leptura. Next base: position 373,695,006 of record NC_089504.1, on the reverse strand, counting down.
TTATTGAACAATGCAGTTTCCTCCAACTGGCACACACCCAATTTCTTCCTCTCCACCTGGGGCCGTCTCATGGGCAGCCTGCCTGGCTTTCTCACTCAGCTTCTCCTCACAACACCCCCTCTGAGATCACATGCCGGATTCCCATGCCTGACCCTGGCTGCCAGCATACTGCAGCCCAGACCCCTGCTCTTGAAGCTGTTTAATAAAGTTAAGAAGTAATATATAAAGGTAAGCATTTTTATCATTAGTGTCCTGAGTAGAGAACCCTGCTGAACTATTCCCCAGCAGCTGGTTGATTTCTGGTCTCAGTTTTTATTGCATTTGCAGAACATAAGTTTTTCTCTAGCTCAGCGTCACCAAAGTGTGTTCCTAGAAGGGGAGGGATCTCACAGTTTGAATATAAATATTCTTTCGCATAGTGCATGTTCCTCTCAGAGTTTCGCGTGATTATTCATATTCTAACTTCTCATAAAACAAGTTTTACAGGGTTTTACCTTTTCCCCATAACATCTATAAACATCTCTGAGAACAAGTGTTCTGGAGAATACATTTTAGACAATGCTGCTGTAAGCTTACCTTGGAACTGAGGTTGCAAAATAAGAAAATTCAAGTTCTCTTTATTTTATAAAACAATTATAATATATAAATATGCTTATTCCTATATGTTTTCAAGATCTTCAAAAGCAGGTTTTATACTCTTTAAGCTTTCTTTTTTTTTCCCCCTGAAGCTGGAAACGGGGAAGCAGTCAGACAGACTCCCGCATGTGCCCAACCGGGATCCACCCAGCATGCCCGCCAGGGGGCAATGCTCTGCCCATCTAGGGCATCACTCTGTTGCAACCAGAGCCATTCTAGTGCCTGAGGCAGAGGTCATAGAGCCATCCTCAGCGTCCGGGCCAACTTTGCTCCAGTGGAGCCTTGGATGCAGGAGGGGAAGAGAGAGACAGAGAGGAAGGAGAGGAGGAGGAGTGGAGAAGCAGATGGGCACTTCTCCTGTGTGCCCTGGCCGGGAATCGAACCCGGGACTCTTGCATGCCAGACTGACGTTCTACCATTGAGCCAACCGGCCAGGGCCTCTTTAAGCTTTCTTAAAGTATATTGTAAGTGTAGTACATTGCAACTGTATTGTTAAAACACTACCCAGCAGGCAAATGTTCTTTATGCTGTATCCCATGGACTATTCTTTCCGTCTATCCTTGGAGGACTTTATGAGGTCCTTCCTCAACTTGGGTAAAAGGATTTCTTATTGAACATCAGTTACTCCTTTTTTTTTTTCAGAAGTTGAATTTGATTCACAATCACACACTAATGTAAGTTAAGTGAAATATCACTAGGTACCTTACAGAATAGCCCAAACAAAGTATAGTGACAAAGATTATCGAATACTTAGGAGAAAGATGAAAAACAAAATTACTTACACATTGCCAGGGGATAGGAAAAATGGTGCAGCCATTCAGGAAAACCGTTGGGCAGTTTCTTATAAAACTAAACATGCTGAACCATATAACCCAGCAATTATACCCTTCGCATTTATCCAAAATAAACTTACGTTCACACAAAAATCTGTATATACGTGAAAGTTTAGAGAAGCCTTATTTGTGATAGCCCACAGCTGAAAACAGCCCAGATGTCCTTCATTAGGTGAATGATTAAACAAACTATGGCACATCCATCTCAAGGAATACTACTCAACAATAAAGAAGAATGAACTGTTTGTATAGACAACAACTCGCATGAATCGTCAAAAAAATTCTGATAAGTGAAAAAAGTCAATAGGCCAAAATTACATATGGGATGATTCCATTTATATAACATTCTTGAAATAACAAAATTATAGAGATAAAGAAGAGATTTGTGATTACTGTAGGTTGGATAGAGGGTGGCAAGCAGGGTGTGGGAGGAAAGTGGTGTGGATATAAAAGGAGAAAATAAGGAGTTCTTGCAGCGATGAAACTGTTATCTGATGGGGGACACAAGAACCTACAGGTGTGATAATATTAAATACACACATACACACAATACACACACACACCCACACGCATAAAACTAGAAAAGTCTGAATGAGACCAGTGGATTTTGGTAACTTTCCTGACTGAGAAAGTGTACTGTAGCTTTGAGAATATCATCGTGGGAACTTGGGTGAAGAGCCGTGACTGAATTACCTCTTACAATTGCATGGGAACCTACAGTTGTCTCAACTCGAGGGCACGAACTATGTAGAAATTTAAATGTGCAAATGAACACTTCATGCCTCCAATGTAGGCAAAGTGATACTTCATAACATACTGATAAGCTATTTTGTCTCTTCTAGAAGAAAACAAGAAATAATATTAACTATAAGAAGAGATTCACAGTAGACAGGGAAATTCCTCCCAATTAGAAAGTTTGTAGATGGTGATCTTCATGATCAGAGGTTCTGCATTCTCCCTCTGCAGGTGTGACACAAACGTACAGGATTTACTGTTTTTCTGTGAGGCCCACCCTTCACTCTCCTCATGATACTTGTCAGTGCCATTCTTTATCACATATTGGTTATATGTAATGCCATTATTTTGTCTTTCCCCCATGCAGAGTGAGAGAAGGGCATGGCTGTATTGTTGAATACCATGTGATACTGCACAAACATCATCAGAATGAAAACTCAATAGTGAAAATGGGGTAGATGAGTTACCTCGCCAGGTTTCTTTTACTACAGAGGTCAGTAATCCTTATTCCAGAATTTATTTATTTTTACAGAGCAGAGACAGAGTCAGAGAGAGGGATAGATATGGACAGACAGACAGGAATGGAGAGAGATGAGAAACATCAATCATCAGTTTTTCACTGCAACACCTTAGTTGTTCATTGACTGCTTTCTCATATGTGCCTTGACCATGGGCCTTCAGCAGACCGAGTAACCCCTTGCTCAAGCCAGCGACCTTGGGTCCAAGCTGGTGAGCTTTGCTCAAACCAGCCCATGCTCAAGCTGGCGACCTCGAGGTCTCGAACCTGGGTCCTCTGCATCCCAGTCCAATGCTCTATCCACTGTGCTAACCCGCCTGGTCAGAGAGGTCAGTAATCCTTTGTTCCTACCTGTCTCTAGCGTCATGGGTTTCACATTACTGTTTCCCTAATCTGGGGATACTTTCCCACCAACACTTAGCAACTTTTTACAAAGTTTTATCTGGATCTAATTGGTACATAATAAACTTCACTGGTTTAAATCTTTTGTAAATTTTTGGTAAAAATTTGATAATTTTATATATGTATATACCCATGAAACCAATACCAAGATCAAACTGATGCTTTGTGTGTGTATATATAAATATTAATATGATTTACTCTAAAAGTTTCCTCAGTCCTAACTCTGGCATTCTATCTCCGGGCACCCACTGACCCATCTTCTAGCACTATAAATTAGTTTATATTTTCTACAATTTTTTGTTGTTTGGTTTTTTATATATATTTTTTTATTTTTCCATTACAGTTTACATTTAATATTATTCTGTATTAGTTTCAGATGTTCAGCATCGTGTCTGGAAAGTTCTTTATAGAGTGTTCCTCCAATGTCTCAAGTATCCACTTGGTCTATATGTAGTCATTACAATATTATTGATCATATTCTCTATGCTGTAATTTACATCCCTGTGACGATTCTGTAACTACCAATTTGTATTTCTTAATTCCTTCACCTTCTTCACTCAGCCGCCAAATCCCTTCCCCTCTGACAACTATCAAATTGTTTTCTTTATCTATGAGTCTGCTTTTATTTTGTTTGTTTGTTTGTTTTGTTCTTTAAATTCCACATATAAGTGAGACCATATGGTGTTTACATTAGTCTTACTCTGACTTCTTTCACTTACGTAAGTGGAATCCTACAGTATATACTCTTTTATGCCTGGCTTCTTTCACTCAGCATAACTATTTTGACATTCACCCATGTTATTACATGGGCATCAAAAGTTCATTACCTTCTTATAAATGAGTATTCTATTGTATGAATGTACCACAATTTATTCATTCAGTTATTAATGGACAATTGAGTTGTTTCTAGTGCTAGGCTATTACAAACAAAGTTGCTGCAAACATTCATGATACAAAGGTCTAAACCTTTGTATAGACATATGCTTTTATTTCTGGTAAGTAAAAACTAAGGTAAGAGTGGCTGGATCTATGGTACTTGTATGTTTCACTTTTTAAGAAACTGCTAAGCTTTCCAAAGGGGATGCTTGTTTTATAGTCTCACCAAAAGTATATAAGGCTACAGGTCTTCCATATTCTTGTCTACACTTGGATGGTCAGGCTTTTTGATTTTAAACATTCTAAGGCTGTCATTGTATCTCATAGTTTTGTTTTTGTTTCTGTTTTTTAAGTGAGAAGAGGGGAGACAGAGAGACAGACTCCCATATGTGCCTTGACTGGGATCCACCCAGCAACCCTTGTCTGGGACTGATGCTTGAACCAACCAAGCCACTGGCTGCGAGAGGGGAAGAAATAGAAAAGGGAGAAGAAGGGGAAAAGAAGCAGATGGTTGCTTCTCATGTGTGCCCTGACTGGGGATCAAACCTGAGACTTCTGCATGCCAGGTCGATGCTCTATCCACTGAGTAAACAGGCCAGGGCTGTGTATCTCAAGGTTTTAATTTGTATTTTAATTTCCTTAACAACATATAACGTTGAACACCTTTTCATATGATGTTTTGACGTCTGAATATTTCTTTTTTGGTGAAGAATCTGTTCAAATCTCTTGCCCATTTTTTCATTAGGGCTTTTTGGTCTCTTAAATGTGGAGATCTTATATATTCAAAGTGCAAGTCCTTTATCAGATGTGTAATTTCCAACTACTGTTTCCTTGTGGTGGCTTGTCTTTTCATTCTCTTAGCAGTGTATTGAGAATATCAGAAGTTCTTAATTTTGGTGAAATCTAATTCAGCAATTTGTCTTCTGTGCATCATGCTTTTGGTGTTGTAGCTAAGAAATCTTTGCCACACCTAATTTTATGAAGATTTGTCTCCTAAGATTTTCTAAGTGTTTCAGAGTTTTAAGTTTTACAATCAATTCCATGATCCATTTTGAGTTAATTTTTCTGTATAATCCAAAATATGGATCAAAATGTTTTTTGTTTGTTTGTTTGTTTTAATATGGATATCCCATTGCTCCATCATGTTTTGGTAATTAACAAGGCTTTCTTCATTCTGATGCCTTTGCATCTTTGTCAAAAATCAATAGACAACTCTGGTTTCTAGTCCCACATGTAAGGGGCTTGAAATCCTTTGCTCCCATCCCCACAACAAGGAAAATAGCTGAACCAACTGAAAATCAACAACTCACTTTAGATCAATCAGAGAACTGAGGTCAGAGGACAAACCACTGCTCTGAAATTAGTGTGTCAGGTAGATACAGAGAAACAGAGCTTATAGGAGAAAAACTGGAGCCTGGTAGGAACACTTAATGGATAATTAACAAATTGCTAGAGACTGAAGGAAGTTTTTATACTTTCATGAGTTTTACCTCCAGGAGCCCCACCAGCTTCTAAGGATAAAGGTCAGAGAAAATTTTTCTTATTCTTTCAACAGGAGAAGAGGAGTAATCATTTTGAAATATGCCCAAAGTTATCTTTCTCCTTAACAAAAGCCTGCCTTCAATGGAAACTGTTCTACCAGAGCCTAACTGATGGGAGCTACCATACCTGACTGACTTATATGGAGAGAAATACTCAACTCCAACCTACCCTAACCTTCCTCTCTCACCTAAAGTGGAAAGGGAAAGTTGAGAAGCAGTTGTGAAGGTCTCAGCCCAGAGGCATAGACTCACTAAAAGACTGTAACATAATTAAAAAATTATAGAATGCTCTTCCTATATAATAACAGGGGGTTACAACTAAAAGAATTGTGGGCTTCATTAAAATGTAAAACTTTACCCTGGCTGGTTGGCTCAGTGGTAGAGCATCGCCCTGGCATGTGGAAGTACTAAGTTCAATTCCCAGCCAGGGCACATAGAAGAAAAGCCTACCTGCTTCTTCACCCCTACCTCCCTCCTTTCTCTCTTCCCCTCCCGCAGCCAAGGCTCCATTGGAGCAAAGTTGGCCTGGGTGCTGAGGATGGCTCCATAGCCTCCACCTCAGGTGCTAGAATGGCTTCGGTTGCAACAGAGCAATGTCCCAGATGGGCAGAGCATTGCCCCTTAGTGGGCATGCCAGGTGGATCCGGTCGGGTGCATGCGAGTTTGTCTCTCTGCCTCCCTGCTTCTCACTTCAGAAAAATTTTTAAAAAAGTAAAACATTGACTATGCAAAAGACTCTGTTAAGAAAATAAAAAGATAAGACAGACTGGGACAAAAATTTTGTAAAACATGTATCTTATAAATGACTTGTACTCAAAATATACAAAGCACTCTTTAAACTCAACTTTCAAAACTCAACAGGAAATAATATTAAAAATGGGAAAAATAGGCCCTGTCCAGTTTGCTCAGTGGTAGAGCGTCAGCCTGGCATGCAGGAGTCCCGGGTTCGATTCCCAGCCAGGGCACACAGGAGAGGTGCCCATCTGCTTCTCCACCCCTCCCCCTCTCCTTCTTCTCTGTCTCTCTCTTCCCCTCCCGCAGCCAAGGCTCCACTGGAGCAAAGTTTGCCCGGGCGCTGAGGATGGCTCTGTGGCCTCTGCCTCAGGCACTAGAATGACTCTGATAGCGGCAGAGCGAGGCCCCAAGATGGGCAGAGCATCGCCCCCTGGTGGGCATGCCGGGTGGATCCCGGTTGGGCGCATGAGGGAGTCTGTCTGACTGCCTCCCCATTTCCAGCTTCAGAAAAATAAAAAAATAAAAAATGAGAAAAATATAGGAGCAGATACAACACAAAAAAAGATATACAGATAGTAATTAAGCATATGAAAAGATGCTCAACACCATATGTCATTAGAGAATATAATACAAACAAGTGGAAGCATATTCCATGTTCATGATTTGGAAGAATTAACATCATCAAAATGTCCATATTATCCAAAGCAATCTATAGATTCAACATAATTCCTATCAAGATACCAATGGAGTATTTCACCAAAATAGGACAAATATTCCAAAAATTTATATGGAACCAAAAAAGACCCTGAATAACTACAGCAATCTTGAGAAAAAAGAACAAAGTTGGAGGAATCACACCACCTGATATCAAACTATACTATAAGGCCATAGTAACCAAAACAGCACAGTACTTATATAAAAACAGACATAGATTAATGGAACAGAATATAGAACCCAGAAATCAACCCACACCTAAATGGACAATTAATATTTGACAAAGGAGGCAAGAACATATAATGGGGTAAGGATAACCTAGTCAATAATTGGTGTTTGGAAAATAGGACAGATACATGCAAAAATATGAAATTAGATCACCTTCTTACACCACACACAAGACTTAAATGAATTATAGATTTAAATATTATACATGAAACTATAAAAATCCTAGAAAAAGCATAGACAGTGAAATCTTTGACACTTCTCATAGCAATATTATTTTTGATACATCTTCTTGGTCAAGGGAAATAAGAGAAAAGATAAATAAATGAGACTGCATCAAACTAAAAAGGTTTTGCACAGCAAAAGAACCCATCAACAAAATGAAAAGACAACCCACTGAATGGAAAAACATATTCAATATATCTTACAAGGAATTAATATCCAAAATTTATAAAGAACTTATAAAATTCAACACCAAAAAATCAAACCATCAAATTAAAAAATAGCCAAAGGACTTGAATAGAAACTTTTCTAAAGAGTAAATACAGATGGCCAATAGATATATGAAAATATGCTCAACCTCACTAATCATCAGAAAAATGCAAATTAAACCACAATGAGATATCACCTCACACCTGTCAGAATGGCTATCATTAATAAATCAACAAACAGGCCCTGGCTGGTTGGCTCAGCAGTAGAGCGCCAGCCCGGCATGTGGAAGTCTCAGGATCAATTCCTGACCAGGGCACACAGGAAAAGCACCCATCTGTTTCTCCGTCTCCTTCCCCATCTCCTTTCTTTCTATCTCTCTCCTCCCCTCCTGCAGCCAAGGCTTCATGGGAGCAAAGATGGCCTGGGCACTGAGGATAGCTCCATGGCCTCTGCCTCAGGCACTAGAATGGCTCCAGCTGCAGCAAAGCAATGGCCCAGATGGACAGAGCATTGCCCCCTGGTGGGCATGCCGGGTGGATCCCGGTCAGGCGCATGTGGAAGTCTGTCTTTCTGTCGCCGCTGCTTCTCACTTCGGAAAAATACAATAGATAAATAAATAAACAAACAAACAAACAACTGTTGGTGAGGGTGTGGAAAAAAGGGAACCCTTGTGCATTGTTGGTGGAGATGCAGATTGGTGCAGCCACTATGGAAAACAGTATGTTATCTCAAAAAATTAAAAATAAAACTGCCTTTTAACTCAGTGGTCCCACTTCTGTGAATATATCCTAAGAATCTTGAAACATTAATTTAAAAGAATATATACATCTCTATGTTTATTGCAGCATTATTTACAATAGCCAAGATCTGGAAGCAGCCCAAGTGCCCATCAATAGATGAGTGGATGAAAAAGCTGTGGTTCATTTACACATTGAATACTATGCAGCCATAAAAAAGAAGGAAATCTCACCTTTTGCATCAGCATGGATAAAGCTGGACAGCATTATGCTAAGTGAAATAAGCCAGTCAGATAAAGACAAGTACCATATGATTTCACTCATATGTAGAATCTAATGGATAAAATAAACTAATAAGCAAAATAGAGACTCATACATAGAGAGCAGGCTGACAGCTATGGGGCTGGGGGCAGGAAGAATAGGCAAGGGAGGTGGAGGGGTAGAGCTAAAAAGGACTAAAAAACTCATGAACACAGACAACAGTGGGGTGAGTGCTGGGAGAGGAGGAGGTAGAGGATGGTATGGGGAGTAAATGGTGATGGAATTGACTTGGAGGGAAGGTGAATACACAATACAGTGCACAGTGTTGTAAATTGTACACCTGAAATCATAGAATCATGTAACTAATGCCACTCTAGTAAATTCAATAATAAAAAAGAATAATAAAACCCCACAGAATTAAAATAAAATAAAATATTGGCATACAAAAAACTACACACACAGTAACGAAATACCACCACAACCTATTAGAATGAAGAAAATCAAAAACAATGACAACAGCAAATGCTGGCAAGGAATTTGGGGCAACAAGAACACTCATTTTTTGCCAGTGGTACTGTAGAATGGAGAAAGCACCAGCTTTCAATCTCCCCAGGGTACATCCGGTCCACCTCCAGACTGGGGGAAACTGCTTCTACTTCGAGGCATGTGCAGTAGGAATCAAGATGGCGTCTGTAGAAGCCTGTCAGTTTAGCCTAGGAAAAGGATTGACTTGGTAGGGGGAGGAACCATAAGAAACCTGCAAAAGATTAAGAAGTTGATTAGTTAGTTTAAAGAAAACTTCCTCCATTCCAAAGCCCAAGGTAATATAACCCAAGCCTAACAAAGAAACTCTCTCTTCTTCTTTGCTGTCATTGATAATGTGCTTGCCCCATTTGTTTGTGCATTCTTCAAGCAACCATGTGGTGCTAGTTGCCATGGGCATGCCAATTGCTGACAACCGGGTCGACTCTAAGCCTGGGCCTACCTGCAGCATCAATCAAAGTGCAGCTGACAACGTAGACTGCACTGAAGGACAAAGAATAAACTGAACTAAGCTTTGATATGGATTGAATCATGACACAGAATTTCTGAACACTGGCCTTTCTCCTGGATCTAATGAAGACTAAGCTAGACATTTGCCATGGTGGAATAGATGGAGATGAGACATTGGGAACCTGTGGGCAGCCTTCCATTTTAGCCCTGAATAAATCTTACCACGAGCTCATCCCTCCATTGTGAGTCCTTTGGAATGCTTTCCATCTGTCTCCATAAAAGAACTTTCTTTCTACCAGCAACATAACTATCTGGTCACTTGAGTTGTCCCAAATCATTGATGATTTATTCCTTTTTTTTCTAAAAATTTTTCTCTCTGTGTTTTATTTTGTAAAATTTCTATTATTATATTTTAAGTTCATAATTTTTCTTCCACAATATATAATCTGTTATCAATCCCATCTAGAATACTTTTGTATTTCAAAGACTAAAATTTTTATTTCTATAAATTTGAGTCTTTTTGATATTGTGCCTCCTCTACCTTTTTAAGTATGTGGAATACAGTCACTAATTTTATATCCTTTTATATTGATCTTATCATCTATATCAATTTGTATCACTTTTGATTAATTGATTTTTTCTGTCTCATTATGGGTTCCATTATTAGCAATTTTTAAGTGGAAGCCAGACATGGTGATTTTTACCTTGTCATGTGCCAGATGTTTTTATACCCTTACAAATATTCTTAAGTTTGGTTTCAGAATATGGCTAAGTTACTTGAACAGAGTTTGATCCTTTCATAACTCGCTTCAACCCTTGTTAGATGGAAACCAGGGCTGCGGTTAGTCTAGGGGTAAATTTTCCCAGTGCCGAGGCAGGACACTTCTTAGACCTCTAGCTGATACCCCTTCAGTTAGGAGATTTTTCACTATGGCTTCGGGGAGCAGGCAGTACCCTAGCACTATGTAACAGTCAGTTGCAGTCTTCTCTAATTCAGCCTTGGATAATTTCCTCACATAGATGGCCTGAAAACCTGAAGGGGACTCTCTGGAATTCTCTTTCTGTGCAGGATTCTCTTCTATGGTGATAATTCCAACTATCTTGGTTTTCCTGGACTCGCAGCTCCATCTTTTCAATTCAGGAGAACAACTGAACTCCGCCTGGATTCCTCGTAACTGTATTGTGATCTGAAAACTTATTCCCATTAGTAAACTCGGGCAATTATAGGGTTCTCATTTGCTTTTCACCTTTTGATGATCACTGTTCTTTGTTGCTTGATGTTCAAAGCTTATGCTACTCTTAGAGTGACATCTTTAGCTAACATGGCAGATAAAGAGGGAACCAGCAGGTTAACAAATTTCACTAGCCAGTATAGGATCCATGAGGGATTCACCCTCATTCATGGGCTGGAACCTGCAAAACTTAGAACTGCAAAACAGTGAACTTCTGTGTTCATCTAGTTAACGCTATTTGAGATTGAGGATTCAAGGACCAGCCTAGAACTTCAACCTTTGGAAGAAAACTGCAGTAAATCCAGATCTCCTCATTTTTTTGCAAGTTATGAAAGATTACCCTTTCAAGAAAAAGAAAGGGTTCTAACAACACCTAACTTACCTTTATTTTGTATGTTCACCTAAACAAACCAAAAATGCTGATAGAGCAATGACTGTCTTATTCACAATAATAACAGCTTGTATTTCAGTGTCTGGCATGTTAAGAGAAACTTAGGAAATATTTGATGGATGGACAAATCTAAGTGTTAACTCTGCCCTCTAACAAGTCTAGAAAATGAGCATAACAGAAGGATAACATGAAACTCAGGTCCAACCCTCTACTTCTAGTCCATTTGCCCTCACTTGTTAGCTGTGCTTCAGGAAGCAGAACTAAAAGGTAAAGAGATGACTCCTCACACTGCTGAAGGACCCTTCCCAACACATTGCTGCATTTCTCTGCCAAACCCTAAGCCTCAAGGCTCCTCTTAGTTCAGTCACATCTGTGCATTTTCTTAAATCTATTTCCAGATTTGACAAATATAAAAGGCAGAACAGAGTTGAGAAGCTCAAGGAAGTGAGTGAGGGGATAATGGGTCCCTGTGCCCTGGAAATCTGGCACCAGCAGACTGTGCTAAATTAAGTGCAAAGAAGCCATTTAGTCTTAATTCCATCAAGCTTGTTGAAAGATATTTGCCAGTCTATCAGGAGTGAAGGGGAAAATTTTTAAACAGTATAATTAGATGTGATGCCAAAAAGTTTTGTCATAAGCCATCCAAAAGTAAGGAAAGAAAATGAAGAAAAAATTGCAAATACAATTAAATAAATATACCACATAAATGATAATAAACCCAAGCAGGCCTTGGCCTCAGCCCCTGCATTCTTCTAGGCCGTTCACCACACTCTGTTTACTGGGTTGCTTGGCAGGCTGAGCTTAGCTGGGCTAGGTTCAGCAGTGTTCAGGAATGTGAGTAGAAAGATATTGCCAGGGACTGCTGCCCTGGTAGGTTGTCACAGGAAGGCTAGCAGGGGTGGGACTGATAGATACCAGGCAGTGCTGTCTGGGCATCCTGTATTGCCTCAGGTGTACCTGACTCCCAAAATGCACATACTCACCACTCCTTCCCCCCAGGAAAATAAAAGGCAGGCTGCAAAAAGCATTTCTAGGGCTGAGATTCTCAGAATAAATCATTCTGTATTTAATGACCTCTATTCAGCAAGCACCTTGCACTTTCAAATCCCTGAAAACCCATTCAACAAAAGTTTGTGTGGATGCCAGATTCTTGCTTTTAATGGGGCAGTGTCCGGGAGCATGGGAGATACTTAATTCAAGAGTCAGGATCACTTTAAGATTTCATAGCAGACCAAGCCTAGACTTCTAAAATCAAACCTCCAAAGACAGGAACCAAGAAGAATCACTTCCATTGCTCTATCCAGGAGCACATTCAAAACCAAATCTACCAATTAGAAGATGCCAACCTTTTCCTCCTTCACAAGTTTTTATCTTGCTAGATGTATGCAGCTGGAGCATTATCTGCAGATGTTGTATCTACAGGGAAATAGGTTTAATTAGATAAACAGAACACTAGTCTTAGAATCAAAAAGCATAGGTTTCTGCCTAGATCTATCACTTACTGACCTTTCAATCATGAGCAAGTCACTGAAGTCGACGAGTATCAATATGTCCATGTATATGATAGGACTGTTCCTCCTTTGTAAATTATAAACTGATATCCAGATGTTAGATGTTGCTATTGTTAAAAGCTCTTGGAAACTTGTTAGAACTTTTCAAAGAAAGACATCTAGCAACTAATGTACTCTTGGCTCAGAGTCAATAGAACAGTTTCAGTTTCTTAATGTTGGGTGTCCTTGCTTCACTTCTCTGAGCCCCTATTGCTTCATCTGTAAAATAAGATACTATCAAATGTCCTTTCCAATACCAGCCTTCTAGTGCACATAAGTAAACTCATCTTGGGAAGGTTGACTTATAAACCTAAAGACTGTGTACCCACCACTCAGAATCTCCATGTTCTGGATCAGGGGTTGGCAAACTATAACCTGCCAGGCCTTTCCAGCCTGTTGACATTTTGGTGTTTTCTTTTTAAATAAAGCTTTATTAAAACACATCCATGCTCATGCATTAGTACTGTCTATAGCTGTTTCTATGCTACAACAGCATAGTTGAATAGCTATGATGGAAACCATATGAAAGCAAAGCCTAAAATATTTATGATGTTGTTTTTTACAGAAAGTTAAGCATTCCTGGTTCTAGATGGTTGCTGAATGATTTCAGTAAAAATATCAAGCCAAATCTTGCTGACATTCCTTTTTAAAAAAGCATAATATGAAAAACTGACTGACAATCTGAGAAATGCTTATGGCTTAATTTTAAGTTAATATACTCCTCAAGTGCCTAAGCATAACAAAATATAATAGCAATAATAAAGCTAATCAACCTAGGGACAGAAGGGACATTTATACTTTGGTATTGTTTTCACTGGACCAAAAGCTTAAATAGACAGGATTTTTAGGTCATAAAAATAAGGTCTATGTTATATTCATAGAGAAATACAATTGTTTTTAACTGAATGAAAGGAGGGAGGCCAAAATTAGTATTTGGAAGGAAATTAATCTTTATACTCACATACAAACCAATTATGCCCTGGAGTAAAAAAACTTCTCAACATTTTCTAGTCAACCCCAGGTCTATTCATTCATAAAGGAATCAGAGCAGATTTTCTTTCCACTCCCACTAAGCCCACCTGCCCCACCATCACCACCACAAACCCAGGATAACCAGGAGATATTGAACTTAGAGCTGTACATGGAGAAGGAAAGGAAGAAAAACAGTGAATTCTTGAAACACTTGGAGCTTTCAAATTTGCAAAGCACAAGAATGAACCAGAGCACCAATACTTCATTGTCTATAGTGCAGTGATAAGTCCCAGGGAAGTACTACTCTCCACCTCCACCCAACACAAAGAATCTGAAGCAAGAGCCTGGGAATAAATAGTAAGAGAAAGATAAAAAACAAAGGCGTATAGGTCTAGGTGAGACATCCCTGAAAGCTTAGCAATGCAGTGAGCCTTCTCCACCTCGCGCAGTGTGCAAGAACAAAGGAGCTGAGTCAGTGTGTGGTTATCTCCTGTGTGAACGTGTGTGTGGAGGGCGAGGCATGGAGGTGTGCATTTGTTGCTTATATCACCAAGGGATGGTGTAGCCTTCATATCAGTTACCTGTTGCTATATAACAAGCAATCCCAATTATTTGTTAGCTCACAAATCTGTGCATAATTAAGTTGGGTTCATATGAACAGTTCTTCTGTTTCTCCTAGATTCGTGCAACTACAGTTATGAAATTGGAGGGTCAGCTGGGAGCTCGTTGGTTGAAGATGGAATCACTCCCGTTTCTGGTGGTTTGTGCTAGCTATTGAGTAAGTTACATGTCTCAGCATGCTGCACAGTGGAGAAAGGGTTTGCAGCAGCCAGAGAAGGCAAGTTCCAATGCACAAGCACTTTTCAAACCTCATCTTGCATCACATTTGCTAATGTCACATTAGCCAAAGCAAGTTGCCTGGCCAAGCCCAGATTCAAGTTGTGAAGAGTAAGCTTCCATCTCATGATGGGAAACCCATAATGCACAAACCATGCATACAGGGATGGGAAAGTTTGTGGCCATTCTTTACAGTCTATCCCACCATCCTAATTTTGAGATCACAGAGGATGAAGTCAAGATTGGAGTACTTCATGTATCTGTGCTTTGTTAAGCTGTGAAGCATCAGAGGAAGGAAGCTGGCATTTGAAGTGAGAAAAAATTGAGTTCAAAGCTTTGTCTCATTGCTTATTCATTGTGTGATATTGGACAAGCTGTTTAATCTCTCTGAGCCTATTTCCTCGTCTGTAAAATGGAGACAATGTTATCTGTTGCACCGAGTGAAATGCCTGGACAGTACCTGCCATGGAGGCCTGTGAGAGGTTGAGTTTCTGTCTGTAGATATCTGTCTGTGTGAGTGAATGTGTTCTTGCCAACAACTATAATTGTGTGAGTGCACAGGGCTTTGTTTTCCTGAGCACTGAAGTTTAGTGTCTGACAAATAGTACCACAATAATCCCCAATACACAGCTTCTCACATAAAAAAATTACACGCTATATGGAACTGTTAGGACACTGAGGGCCTGTGGGCTCGAGGACCCTCTTGACCACAGTCTCTGTGAGAGGTTGTGACTCCCACGACCCAGGAAGGAGGAGCACAGGGTGAACAGGCAAGGGGGCATTAACCCCATCATGCCTCAACTTTCTCCATTATTTAGTCTTACTGACTGGGTGGCCAAGAAACTATGCCCCAAAGGAAATGAGTTTGGCAGAGGAAGGGACTTGATCTTGTAGAGATTCTGTGGACAAACGTGAGCAGAGACAGTCCACTCAGGACCCCGTCATGAGAAGGGGCTAAGGTGTGGAATTCTTAGTATGGGGCACATGTAAGACTCATGACAGTTTCAAGGTGAATTTGCAAGAAAATTTGAAGTCACAAAGCATCAGCATTTGAGAAAATAAGGTACAGAAGCTGTCCCCATGTATATGTAGCTGTGGCTCTCCCAAACGATGTCCCCATAGAACTGGACCTGTGCATGGTCTGATGTGGCTTGTGGCAATTAGTGTTGAGAATCCTAAGACTATGCTACAGCCAGGGTATAAATGAGCTTCTTGGCAGGAGGCACGCTCATAATGAAAGTCCTTTAGGGACATTAGAAGAATATGTTTATGTAAGGCTATGACTGGTTCTTGGATGCAACACCAGCCCCTTGAAATGACATGTTTATGATAGGGAATGAATGCTTGTTATATTAATAACCAAGAGCTAAGGAGCTGAGGAGATATTAGGCACAATAGTTTCTCAATAAGTTTATTATAAGTGCTCTTTGTAATCTTCTCAAAAGTGTTGGATATTTGAGTAGAAAAATACAATAGTCCAAATTGTTGAAGTCATGTAGTTTGACCAATTTATTCCTAGATTTTGCCAGTTTTAGCCCTATACATTCCACAATCCAGGAAACCCCTTAGTTCCAGGCAAACCAGGTTGGTTGGTCCGCCTAAAATTGGGATATCTCATAGTCACTAACACAGTCACCCACCTAAGGTAAAATTAAATCTTAAACACTCAGTGAGTTGCTATAAGGATCTTCCTGCAGGGATAAATTAACCAACAAAAAAAGGGCACCTTCTGCTCTGTCCCAATTAGTCCTTGCGTGGTGTATCCATCAGGATTCTCCAGAGAAACAGGACCAAAAGGATGTATAGCTTAGATAGATGATAGAAATATAGATAGATAGATAGATAGATAGATAGATAGATAGATAGATAGATAGATAGATAGATAGATAGATAGAAAAGTGATAAAGATAGAGTTGTTTTTATGAAATTGGTTCATGGGATTATAGAGATGACAAGTCCAAAACCTGCAGTGTATGTCAGCTGCCTGGAGACCTAGGGAAGGATCGTGTTGCAGTCTCAAGTCTGAAGGTCATTTAGAGGCAGAAATCCTTCTTTCCTGGGGGACTTCACTCTGTTTTTCTCTTAAGGCCTTCAACTGATTGCCCACCCCCATTATGGAGGGTAATCTGCTTTATTCAAAGTCTACTGATTTAAATGTGAATCTCATCTAAAAATATCTTCCTAGCAATATCCAGACTGGTCTTTGACCAAATATCTGGGTTTTGTGGCCTAGCTAAGTTGACACATAAAATTTACTATCACCCCTGGTCGAATGCCAGTAAAACCAAGGTATAGCTTCGTAGCTTGTAGCAACAGGGTTTCTGGTGAAAGATCTTAGGAAAGATGTCCCCCTAGAAGATCTTTCTAGAGGAGACTCTAACATCCATGGGCACACCACCCACTCTGGCTGAGAAACTGAAAGGTTCTGGCAGGAATTCTTCAAAACCAGGAGAATACCAAGTCTGGGACAAAGGTCTTGGCCAAGGCCATTATCAGTTTGCTTGATGGTGTTTTGAAGCCCCAGCAACACTGGAATGAAAGCACTGATATCTCATCTCCTCCCTAAGCTGTGGGAGGAATTGGAAAGCGGCAACTCTGGCCTCTCCGAAAGTTCTGGGTGTGCTAGAGTTCCCTGGCTCTGACCGCAGCGGTCACAAGAGGGAAGAAAGGCAATGCCTGTCAAACAACTCCACAGAGCTTAGAACATGGCTGGACCTTCTTCCTTCTAGCTAGGATAGAAAAGTATGGCCTGTGGCCACATTTAGGACAGACAATTATAGCACCTTTGATTGTAGATAATAGATGATTTAAAAATATTAGGGCTATATTATTCTACCAACCATAGAATCTCATCATTGAGAGGACCTTAAATTTCATCTGGCCATTGAATCCAGCTGTAACATTTATTAAATGTTATGAACCACAATAAGCCAGAATCAGTACCATTACTTGATTGGCTCTGATTCTCCCATTGTATATTAATAACAGACCAAGTTAAAGGAATTTGACTTCCTCCAGGGACTTCTAATTGTTCCTGCCTATCATGGCATGTATTCTTCAATCTTCTGTTGTGGCCTTCCTTACCTGTCAGTGATTTTCCTGGATTCCCATTTGACAGCCTAGATCCAGGAGTCAGGGGAGGAAAAGAATGGCAGAAAAGATGAACAGCCAGGAATAAGGAGCCTAAAGACAATTAAAGGCAAGAAACAATGATAAAAACAGAAGAAAAAATAAAATTGGATGGGGTGAATTAAGGTGGCCAGATTGCAAGAGGAGAAAATAGTCAGGAATAATAACAAAGAGAGATAAGATTGGAAAAGAAAGGAGAGTGCAGACAAGGCTCAAGAATAAAGGTAACAGGGCTGATTAATTAGGGGACAGGGTGATAGATTCAGGACACAGAGTGGCGCAAAGGCTGTGAATGGGTTATATAGAGGAGCTGAGTTCTGTGTGGTGTTGGCCGTGGACCCACTAGATGACCTGGAAAAGCAGAGGTTAGTAAGCATCCTGACCAGGGGCAAAAGCAGACTGAGTTCCATTCACTCTGCTCATGCCCCAGGTCCTGGAAGCTGCCAGGTCAAACCACACGTCAGTGGAACAGCTGGCTTTTCTTCCCCACAGATAAGAAGGAGAAATTTTGTCCAGTTTTGATGAGTCTTTCATTTCTCTTAACAAATATTTCTTGCCTACAACATCCAGGAGACATAATGTCTCCCCATGCTAAGTCTCCTATACTTACTCTTTCAGATAAATTAAAACATATACAAATATCTTCTCAAAACATGTTTTGTCATTTATTCATATCGGCAAATAAGTTCCAAACCCTCTGAAAACACATGCTAAACCAGCATTTCCCCCAGCAAACACAAATGCACACAGATATAAACACACACACACACACACACACACACACACACACACACACACACACACACACGTTTTCCTGAACATTGCAAAATTAAACAGCTGGTCAACCTAAGTAAAGCCATATCTTAGAGATGCTCCTAACAGCCCACAAGGGACTCAATGCCGTGGCCTGTGATGGTGTTGATCAGGTTGCATATTGAATGTACCGTATGTCAAAAGGAAAAATCATTTCCAAGAACAATGATGGAAATAGCCCAAATATGTGCTTGGAGAAAAACAAGTGAATTTGGGTTTTGGTCCAAGTAAAATATCAAAAGAATGAATCAGAAATATATATATGTGGGGTTTTGAAAAGTTATTTTTCTTTGTACAGTTAAAATGGCACAGTTTCAGTCTGAGTTTCAAGTGCACAAGAGTGGTGTCAAATGATCCTGTTTGTAGCTTGTGATCAGCCTGGAGGGGAAATGATAAAACATTGTTTTGATTATGGACCTAAGATTGTTTCAATAAACACAGCCTGGAGATCACATTAATATCAAATTTTTTTAATAGTGTCTTTTTCTTTTTACTGAGCTTTAAAAAAGAGCTGAGTTTTTTGTTTTGTTTTGTTTTTGGTTTTTTTATGGGGTCTTTTGAGGTTCCTGCCTTCAGCCCCAGAAACTGCGACATCTCTGATGTTTTCTGACGTCATTTTGTCCCTTTTTGCACAACTCCTTTGAGATGAGCTGGAGTCTAACGTTTTTATAACACTAGGCAGTAAATCTCACTCTCAGGGTCAGTCCAAGGCCATGAGACACTAGATGACAACCTGCAAAACTGACTCAATGTGCTTGTGACTTTGGGGGATGTCAGTAAAAGCATGTGGGATTAGGAGTGAGAAGTCCTGATTTCAAGTCCTGGCTCTGCTATTTTGGAGAATTTTATCATTCTGCAGATATTGTTGAGTTGCTAATATATCTCACACTCTGTGGGAGGAACTGAATAGAGAAATAGGAGCAGAATCAAAGAGCTCATAGTTGGGGGTGACAATGTAAACAATAAGATAGAGTGCAACAATGGAAATACTGTACACACAAGGTGCACAGATTGCACAAAGACGATAGTAAAATCCTCTAGTGTGGAAGAGGAGGGTAGGCTTTCACTAGGAGGTGATATATGAGTTAGGTTTCAAAAGATGGATAGGTGCCCAACCAGGTAAATAAGGCATAAGTGAAGGACATTCTTTGTCAAAGAAAGAGCAAGCACAAAAACTCAGAGATGGTACAGTGCGTTTGGAAAGCGATGTGCATTCTTCCATAATGGAAACATAAAGTATGTGGGACGGATAGGAGGGAAGGGCTACAACAGGAACGAAAGGTGAAGACAAGGCAGAACCCAGTGCAATGATCTTAGACTTCGTGGTGTAATAATAATGGGAGTTAATATATATTTACAGAGCACTTTGTGGTGTCCAACACTATGCAAACATTATATAAACATCATCTCATTTAATTTCTTATGATAGTCCGAGTAAGAAAGTACTCTTATTTCTCTCCATTTAATAGAAGAGGAAACTGATCCTTGAATAATTTATGTAACTTGTAGAAGACAGAGACAGTTAAAGGGGAAGTTGAGATTCAAACCCTAGGCTGTCAGGCAGCAGAGTCAGCCCTCTTGTGCTGGACCTCACATACATGTGACTGTTGGATTTAGCAAATGAAGATTGGGATGACCTTTGCCAGGTCAATTTTGATAGTTTTTGGTTTTGTGGGTTGAGAAGCAAGCAATTTCAAAGAAGATTAAGAAGCTCAAGTCCAAATCTTATTTTCTCAATTTCTGGTTTTCTCCAACATAGAGTTGGGAACGAAATGGACAGGATAGGTGAGCCAAGCATAGGAATTCCAAGGAAAAATACTCAGGTTCTGTAGAGGAATGATTGTACCTCAGAGGAAGAAAGTTTGCTCACTAAAGAAAGAAGAGAATGCCATATATGGTGTATAATATGGGAGTGGCCCAAAATGCTACATTGCTCAGACCTGGAAAAATTACATCTAATGGGGCCCATGGGCAAAGACACCATAGAAGAGGTAATATTTGAGTAGGGCACTGAAGAATGAGCAGAGGTGGGGGAAAGGGAAATTCCAGAGTGGCCTGCAGTTGAGCAAACCACAGGAGCAAGAAAGTGCAATATATGTTAAAAAGAAAGCGAAGCTAGAACATGCTTGCTGGACAACAGAGTTCAAGTACAAAATTAGTGCAAGGCAACATAAGATGGGACCAGTTACGGAAGGTGAAGCTAAGGCATCCAGCCTTTATTCAGGACACAGAGAAAAGCCACTGGGGATCTCTGTGCAGGGAGCAATGGGATCAAAGAACTGCCCCCAGGAAAGTTTGTCTGGCTGCCTGAGTCAGGATGGAGTAGGTAGCTCTGTCAATGCAGCCAGTGCAATAGCCCAAGTGTGAGGTGACAAAGTCTGAGCAGCAGTGAGGGTAGGAAAGCAGAAAGAATGGGACACCCAAGAAATAATGTTGTGAAAGAGGAATCAACGGGATTCTGTGACTGATGAGATGAAACCATCAGTGATGATATAGAAGGTTTGAGTACTTCCAAGAATGACTGTACCATTAACAGAAATGGCAAAGTCAGGTCAAGGACATACGTAGTTTTCTTTTCAGAGCTTTTGATTATTATATAAGGAAAAATATTTGATGATAAAAAAGCCTGAAAACAAAGTTAAGGTGAAAAAGAAAAATGGCCATAATCTCATTGTTAACACTCTCTTTTGATGAACTTTCCCTTTACATATATATTTCTAATATTTTAATCATAAATTGGGATCATTCCATTTTTATAATTTTTTTTTCACTTAACTTCATATTGCAAAGGTATTTCCACATCAATAACTGTAATTCAGCACCTATGTACTGATTGCATAGTGCACAGATTCCATGTACTGATTACATAGAATCCTACCTTATGGGTTTATTACAATTATAGGCAGTCCCTGGGTTATGAACAAGATAGGTTCTGTAAGTTTGTTCTTAAGTTGAATTAGTACATAGGTTGAAACAGGTACATTTACCTACTAAAAGCAACTTAGACAGATGTTTGTCTTAACAGAATATTTATTTGTACCTTTCTGTGTATATAAATATATACTTAAACATTTTCAAATACAACCTTAAACAACCTTGGATGGTGCTGAAGATGATGGATTTGTTGGAGAGGATGGGACTGGTGTTAAAATCAAGGTTTGATTCTACTGCTGTAGTCAGTTTCTCGAAGTAGGCATCAAGGAAAGTTTGTACATAGTTTTCCTGTTTTCTCATCATGAACGATACTGTGCAATCTCAGGCCCTCGGTAACTGTATGGTAAACTTAGGTGAATCTCTCTGTATCAGGATCTTGCTACTTTAACTTTGCCATTCTTGCTTCAATGAGACAAAAATCATTAGTTCTTTTGTAAAAAGTTTTTTATGGTTCTGGAGTTTCTAGGTCCCTGTTTTCTATTCTAACTACTATCATCTGCTGTTCTAGTCCAAAGAAGTCTTCATTGTTTAGTTCTTTGCCGTGGGAGTCAGGTAGATGTATGATTATCATTTTTACTGATGTCCAATTGCAGTTGATTACCAGTAGCCTTTATGGTGCTCTATTTGTAGGTATGAGTTGTATGTAAGTGTGATGTTTGTAACTCAGGGACTTACTGTAACTCTATCTCTTCCCTGGTGCTAAATATTCTGCATGATTATAATTTTATCTATAATTAACATTCTTAAAGCTGAATACCTCTGAACATCTTTAGTTATTTTTTAGAATAAATTCCTAAAAGTATAATTTGAGGTAAAAGGAAATGTAGGATTTTTCAAAGGCATTTGAACCACATTGCTAAATTTTCCCCTAGAAAGAACAAATTATTTCTACTCCCATCAGCAGTATTAAAGAGTTAAGAGAGAAGAGTTTTCATGGGAGAGGAAATGTGAGCAGTTTCAGATATATAGATTTTAAAGTACCTGCAGGATGCATCAGTGGCCATGGCAAATAAAAAGTTGGGAAGGGAGAAACTAGATCTTTTTAAAAAAATTAAAATCCTCTTCCTGTCCCTCTTGTTTCTCTTCACCACCATTCCTCTCCCCTTCCTTTCTTTTTGAGCAATTTAGCCCCAGAGCACGGTGGAGTAGAGCAAGACAGGCACTCCCACAGTGTGGGAGAAGAAATGCACCCTGAGCCAGGCATGTCAGCTGTCAGCATCAGAAGGTCACCTGTGCTCTCTGAAGGGTCTCAGAGCCCAAGTTGGACAAAGAGACCATTGGTGCAAAAGGGCAGCCCAGCACAGGTTGTCAGAGCCTTGGAGGTGAGAATGACCTCTATGCAGGGGTAACAGGGTTGTGACAGTGAGGGGAAATTATCAACATACAGGATTATCAGTCAAACAAATAACTATATGAGAATTATGGACCTACGCTTTTCACTTAGATTGCTGTATCGGCCTAGGATGCTGAGAACGCAGGTTCGAAACCCTGAGGTCACCATCTTGAATGCAGGCTCATCCAGCTTGAGTGTGAGCTCACCAGCTTGAGCACAGGATCACCTGCTTGAGCACAGGAACATAGTGCTCAGTTGGATTCACCAGAGTAAGAGAACCTATAGGATATATGACTATAGATAAAGATGTCCATGTAGATGTAGATGATATAAGTATAGATATAAAAAGATTTATCTTAAGGAATTGACTCACATGGTTAGGGAGGCTGAAAAGTCCCAAGATCTGCAACTGGCAAGCAGGAAACTTAGAAGAGCCAATGGTATGGTTCCGTTCAAAGGCCTGGGAACAAGGAGAGTAATAGTGTAAGCTTCAGTTCAAACCTGAGTTCAAATGTTTGTCTCATCCAGAATCACGCTGACAGACACATCCAGAAAAATGTTTAACCAGATATCTGGGGACACCATGGCCCCATTGGGTTGACACATAAAAATAAGTGTCATAGTTACCAAAATAGAAAGCTAGAATGAACCTCACAGATTGGAATTAGAGATATAAATGTGAAATAATGGCTATCAATATACAGAGAACTATACATGCAAATGTGTGTGTATTCCCTTGTTCTTTTCTCTGTGAGGGGGTTGGGAACAATATGCCACAGTAGCAGTAAATTCGTCTAGCATGCAGATCTGGGTTCCTAAATACAATTTTTCATTAAAAGGCCCAAGGTTCTGAAAAAATGGCTGGTTCTAAGACTGAATAAAATAAGTAAAAGAGCCTGACCAGGTGGTGGTGGCACAGTGTATCGGCCTAGGATGCTGAGAACGCAAGTTCAAAACCCTGAGGTCACCATCTTGAATGCAGGCTCATCCAGCTTGAGTGTGAGCTCACCAGCTTGAGCACAGGATCACCTGCTTGAGCACAGGATCATAGACATGGCCCCATGGTCACTGGCTTGAGCCCAAAAGTCGCTGGCTTAAAGCCCAAGTTCACTGGCTTGAGCAAGGGGTCAATGGCTCAGCTGGAACCCCTGGTCAAGGCACATATAAGAAAGCAATCAAGAACAAGTAAGGTGCTGCAACTATGAGTTGATGTTTCTTATCTCTCTCCCTTCCTGACTGTCTGTTTCTCTATCTCTTTCTGTTTCTCTCTCACACAAAAAAAAAGAAAAGGAAGTAAAAGATAAGCCTGAAACTACTTTTTATAACAGGAAAAGAAAAAGCAATTTTCAAAGAATAGTGGAACATATTAGAAGAATACAAAAGCCAGCTGACAATTTAGTATCAAAATAAATAATGATATGTTTAGTGCCAGGTGGGTACTGAAAATATTAAGGGGATTATTACATAAAGTATATGATTTCTAACAGTTAAGTTGTACACCTGAAATCAATATAACATAAAATTGAAAAAATATAATAAATAATAATGGATTAAAATATAGTTAATAAAATAAGAATCCATAAGTTTACAATGACATTAATTAATCAATAAGTTCATAGTTGAGTGATTCACAATCTCAAAGCAACTTCTCATAAAATATTCATTAGCTACTAAGAGAAGAAAAATAACTTACAGTGGAGAAGTCTGAGAGATACAAACTTAATCTAGTGATCAAAATTAACATCATCAGTAATGGGACAAACTGAAGTCATATGCATGTTAGTAGTGCAATGAAAGGAATGCAGCATTACTTCAGGAATATTACGAGCAAAGATGTATATGACTTGAATCTCATCATGAAAACACCAGTAAGACAAAACTGATAACATTCTATGAAATAATTGGACTTGTCTTCAAAACTATTGAGATCACACAGTCAAGAAAAAAACTAAAAAACTCAGCCTGAAGGACATTAAGTCATGACTTATTTGTGGCTAGAACCCGTTGCTACAAGAGTCTTTACTGGATCAATAAGTAACACTCAAATGAGTTTGAGAATTAAGTGGTAGTAATATATCATTGTTAATTTCCTGGTCTTAATGGTTGCATTTTGATGATGTATGCATCTTTGTTTGTAGAACATACACAATAAAATATTTAGAGCTGATGGTGCCTCATGTCATCAACTTACTCTCAAAAAGTCAAGGAGAAAAAAGGTTCTTTTTACTGTGCTTGCAACTTTTCTGCAAGTTTTAAGAGAAAGAGACGGGGGGGAGAGAGAATGAGAGAGACAACTAGCAGGTAGACCATATGAAGTTGATAGCATGAAGTTCATAGTATAAGCCATGCTGCTCAGTCCAGAAATGGCCTGGGTTATTCTGCCCAGTCTCTAAACCAATCTTAATTAAGACTGAGATACATACATTAAAAGCCTAATTCTATAGAAGGGTATTGTTATTTGGCTACCGTCCCCTACTTTACACGCTCAGCCAACAACCTGCTTGACTAGAACCTGGAAATCCTGCCCAGCTCTAGCTAGATCCCTACATCCACTGAAAGACCTAAACCCTGCTTTCCAGAACTTCCACCCACTGGAAGAAATGGGTGAGACATCCTGAACCACAATTAGCAGAAGACATCTGTCCCTTGACTCTAAAAATTTTAACCATTTGAAAATACAAGCTGTCCCGCCCACACACACCATACCTCCCCTGAATGTCTCTGCAGGTCCAGATTAAGCTGAAGCGTACCATAGCTTTTTACCCCATCCTTTTGCTGAGGTCCCAGAAGCCTTCCCAAACAAGTCCCCTTGCCAAGATAAAATGGAAGGAATGGATGCCACCTTGAAAGTATAAAGCTTAGGGAGTGTATAGGGAGGAAGAAGAGGACAAAGAAAGAAAGAAGCAGAAGAAACAATCCAATCAACAGGGGCAGTAGTATGTCACGAAAAGGAGTTTCAAAGAGAGCATGGAGTGAGAAGGTACAATGAGAAAGTCTTCAGACTGGATCTTTAGAGAGCCTCTGGTGAGCTTCGAGAGCAACTTTTCCACAGAGATTGCAGCAGAAGTCAAATGATGGGAGATGTTGGGCAGCGAAGAAGTTTTTCAAGGAAAAGCAGGAGTGAGATAGTTGTTTAAGATAAACAACTTATTTTAGGATATGGGGAATTTTAAGATATGGAGACTCACACCATGTTTGGTGAACTTCCAGAAAAACTAAGGACTGAAAATATGTAAAAGATTGTTTGGGGAATTTGGTCCAGGAATAGAATCAAAAGGACAGGTAAAAAAGCCGACTTGGAAAGCAGAGGCTGTCTGGGATCCTATAAGGGGTGGAAGTGAAAGAAAGGGTAGGTATAGAGAGTGATTTTGAAGAATGGAAGAGGTGTGAGGGCTGGTAGAGGGAGTGGAAGATGTACCATAGTCCAGCTGTCAGGTTGCAGTTAGGTGATCAACACGAATGCTCTGATGAGTGATTCCACAAAACAGAAAGGGCCACAGAAGGGCATCACACCTTGTTACATCAGGGTGTGCGGTATAGTGTCTGAGGATAGTGACCAGAAATGAGTTTACTCAGAAAGAACAGAATCTTAGCAGAGAAGCTGAGAAGGTAGAGAAAGTAGTAAAAGGAAATACTGGACTCAGGAGAGGAGCTTGCCCACATGCCCTAGAAACATGACCCAGGATATTTACAGCAGCCTCATTCTTTTTTTTTCTGAAGTGAGAAGCAGGGAGGCAGAGACAAACTCTCACATGTGCCCAACTGGGATCCACCTGGCAAGCCCACTAGGGGGCGATGCTCTGCACATCTGGGCCGTTGCTCTGTAATAACCGAAGCCATTCCAGTGCCTGAGGCAGAGGCCATGGAGCCATCCTTAGTGCCAGGGCCAACGTTGCTCCAGCCGGGCAGGGCCCAGCAGCCTCATTTTTAGTAGTATCATGGGACAGAACCAAATGCACACTGGCTGGTATTTGGCAAAAAGGTGACATGGTCATATAACAGAAAACTATTCAGCAGCAAAAATGAATTAACTATGGCTAAATTAATTCAGATGTATCTGTAAATCATAAGGCACAAAAAATACCCTGTGTGATATTATTTGTATAAAGTTCAAATGCATACAAAATTATAAAATAAATTTATTTTGCTAACTATGCTTTCAAACTGTAATGAAAAGAAAGAGAACAATAAATATAAAATCCTTTGGGGGGGACAACAAAGAGGATACAAATTGCTTCATCATTTTGGCAATATTCTATTTTTTAAGTTGGGTGATTAGTCCAGGCATATTTAATTTATCTTTTATATATTACATACTTTAAATTTTTTTGGATGTCCCAAGTTTAATTCCCAATCAGGGCACACAAGATAAACAACTATCTGCTTCTCCACCTTTCCCCCTCCCCCTTCTATCTCTCTTTCTTACTTCTCCTTCCCCAGCCATGGCTCAATTGGTTCAAGCACACTGGCCCCAGGTTCTGAAGATGGCTCCATAAAGCCTCCACCTCAGGTGCTAAAAATAGTTCGGTTGCAGCATGGCCCCAGATGGGCAGAGCATCAGCCCAGATGGGTTTGCCAGGTGGATCCCAGTCAGTGAGCATGTGGGAGTCTGTCTCTCTATCTCCCTTCCTCTCACTTGGAAAAAAAGAAAAATAAATTAAAAAAATTTTTTTTAATATTTTGTATGTGCATAATATTTTATTTAAAAATAAACACAAGCACTTAAAGAGCAGAATGTTCCCAAGGACTGTTATTCAGATCTCTCTCAGGGACCTCGTGAGAGCTCCGAAGATAAGGTCACTTGCTACTCATGCTTCATAATCAGCCAGAAATCTACAAATCCTGGTATCCAAATTTCCCAATATTTCAAGTGATCCTGGAAATGTTCAGGAGATTGAAAAACTATCTTTCTAATTGGCATAATTTTAATCAGAATTCAAAGTTTTTGTAGACAAATGGAGAGACAAAAGAAGTGAATATTGTGAACTCTAAAAGAAAACCATGTCTTGAGAAAGAAGCAATCCCTTTGAGCAGTAATCTCCAAGTGACATGGGGGGGGGGGGTAGGAACAGCGCAGCCCCACTTCCCTGAATGTGAGGCGCAGACAGACTGAAAAGGAAGCCTTTCATCCAGACTATCCACGTTCTAGCTGCGGAGAGGAAGGCAAAAAGGTTCCTGGACAAGTCTGGGACCGCAGATTTACTCACCTTAGAATCATGGAAGCTTTGACCTTAATGAGATAGGGCATTAGCTGACACTGCCTGGGCTTCATAAAGACCTATAAACCACTTACTCCAGGGGCAGTACGGAGATTTGCTTAACTCCAGTATGCTTATTTTTCCAACTGAATTCCTACAGAACTAAAACTTTTCTTCTTCCCCTCTGTATGGCCAGAGGCTGCTGCCATCACAGCCATTCATATGCAGGTTCTCACTGGATTCGGAGAGATGGTAAAGAAACAGTGGAGCCAAAAAATGGTGGAAAATTCCTTTATTAAAGTCTCGCACCAGCTGACAAGCAAACAGGCAGGGAAAACATTTCCCTTTCCATTCAGTGCTCCCAAAGCCCTGATATATTCTCTGGTTCCACACCAAGAGAATCTTCTCCAGTTTCTCCTAAATCAAAGGCTCACCAGTCTCAGTGGAGCTCGCAAAGCCTCTCAGCTCTGGTTCCCCATCTGCACACCTTCTCTTTCCCTGCCAACACGGCTTCTCCTGCACTCTGCATTCTCTCTGATCTTAATCTGCAAACACGGCTTCTTTCCACCTCTTCTCCTTCTGCTCTCTCTTTTCAAAACTTTCAGGCATGAAAACCTCTCCTCAAGCAAACATTAGCAAAACAGTGGCCTTTCCCAAGCAGGAAAGTAATTTGCAATTTCATAGACCACATACATATACCTGGCACTGCCTAGCACTTAACACAAACTATAAGCAAGCAAACATAAAAATCATGTTTTATAAACTTATTTGACCAACACTCACTCTCTCTCCATCTCCAGTGTTGAACACAATGCAACATGTGAATCAGCCAGGTGCAGGGAAAGGTAGGGCTAGGGCTCTAGAGATCAGGAGGGAACAGAACCAGAGTCTAATCAAGGCAGGTGGTGGAGGGGCAGTTTACAAGCTCCTGAGAAGTCATGCTCTAATCTGCCAGAGGCATCAAAGCCCTATACTTCCCCCTTGCCCAGCCCCCACCTCCTCTTTTCATTGCCAAGAACATCCACTCCCGCAGCGAGGGGCCAGTCATCCGATAGCATCACACAGCTGGAGGCCCCTGGATGGGGCTGAAGTTCACGGAAGACACTAGACTATAAATAAATGATGAAACATGAGAGAAAGGTCAAGCTCCAGAAAAACACTTCTCATAAATCCTCTTGATCCTGATCGCTCTATCTAGAAGCAGATTAAGTGTAAAATACTGATCTTGAATGAGATCCAGCCAAAATTTATACAGCTTGAGGGCTTTCTGGAAGGGCTGTGTTCTTTGAAAGGAAGCAGGTCCTGGAAGGAGGGGGATGGCCAATTTAATCAACCAAATGGGAGAGTCCAAATCTCCCTGTAATAGGACATCCATAACTCCTACTACAGAGTGGGTACTAATTCTTATTTTGTAGTTGGTATTGTTGTTGTAGGATATTGTGACATCATTGGTCTGCTGTAATGAGTGGAGTTTTTTTGAAGGCAGTATATTTTGTGATATGAGAGAGAGAAAGATTTCGGGTTGCAAAGAACCAAGTGGTTTACAATTTTAAAGACAGAAAAAGCTATGCATGAGTTTGGCCATGAATCACTCAGTCTCAGTTTCTCTTATCTGTGAAAAGGGGATAATTATAGGATCTAGGTCAAAGGATGCTATGAGGATTCAATGGGATGATGCATGTAAAGTTCTTAGCATGATGCCTAGAACATACTCACTGCTCCATAAATGTTATTTATCACTGCCAGGATCGTAATCATCACTCTTCACTAGGGTGAATATTAGCATCTGCAGTGCTCTGGAGGTAGTTAAAGAAGTTAACATAGGCTATGAAGGAACTCACTTGACAGAACTCAGTAAGTTTACTGAGAGCTAATAGGTTATATACAAACTCAAATTAAGAAGTAGGGCTTTGAAAAATGCCTCTCTATGAAAAATGAGCTCTAAATGAAAGTTGATATCTATCCTTAGATAGCAGGACAAGATGGATGGACAGCCCTTGAGAGGTGGGGAAAATATGACATCACTAAGAGATCAGTCATCCATTTTTCATTCAATAAATATTCATGAGCACCTACTCTAAGCCAAGCTGAACAAGCAAACAAAGCCCTTGTGATATCATTGGTCTGTTGTAATGGGTGGAGTTTTTTTGAAGATAGTATATTTTGTGAGATGAGAGGGAGAAAAATTTAGGGTTGCAAAGTACCAAGTGGTTTGCACCACGAGTTTCTTGAGCAAGAAGCAGGAGCTGAGAGACAGGCAGAAAACTAAAAGGGTCCCTTCAATCAGAGACAGAGCATGGTTGTCATGGGATATGTGGGCATCTGCTACAGCTCTCTGCTGTTTCTATGAAAATCCTATGAATGGGAAGTCTAGGAGCAGCATGGAGGAAAAAGTAAATACAGACTCTAGAGCCAATCAGACCAGGGCTTGAGTCTTGATTTCACTTCATTGTTTGCCTAAGATCTCTGATCAGCAGTGCTATTGATTTTCAAAGCACAATAATAATTTTCTTACAAAGGATTAAAAACGACACATCACACACTTAGTTTAATGACTACGTAATCTATAGTATGTGTTCAGTAAAACAAAGCTACTTTTCTACTCATGCAATTTGTCATAATTTTCTGATTCATTTCAGGTTTTAGTAATGTTTCTTTGAAAATATCACAGTCTAGCCTGACCAGGCGGTGGCGCAGTGGATAGAGCGTGGAACTGGGATGGGAGGACCAAGGTTCGAGACCCAAGGTTGCCAGCTTGAGCATGGGTTCATCTGGTTTGAGCAAGGCTCACCAGCTAGAGATCAAGGTCATTGGCTCAAGCAAGGGGTCACTTGGTCTGCTGTAGCCCCCCCCCCCCCCCCCCCGTCAAGGCACATATGAGAAAGCAATCAATGAATAACTAAGGAACTGCAATTAAGAATTGATGTTTCTCATCTCTCTCTCTTCCTGTCTGTCTGTCCCTATCTGTCCCTCTCTCTGACTCTCCCTGTCTCTGCCACACAAAAAAAAAAAAAAAGAAAAAATTCACAGTCTCAACCAAGAAACAGGAGGGCTCAGACGTTTGCCGAAGCAGGGAGCCATGAGCAATGAGCATCCCAGAGTTAGCAGGTGCTGACGCGGACGGCAGCCATCAAAATTAAAGTGTGCACTGGGATGGCCTTCAGAAAGAGCTTGCAAACAGGATGTCACACTCGGGATCCTCAGCTGCAGCTGGAGAGGGAGCTGTTTTGCTCCCGTTATACTGCTTGCACCTAAGAACTGTGGGCAATTTATTGCCTTTGTCGTTTATGTTGTTTAGTACTTGACTATCCCCTTTGTCAGCTTATTTTTTTTTTAAATTGTGGTAAAATACACATAACCTAATATTTACCTTCTTAACCATTGTTAAGTCTACAGTTTAGCAGTCCTAAGTACATTCATGTTGTTTTGCAACTATTGCCTCTTTGAACCTCAAAGTCCCATGACTGGTAGACACTGGACCCCAATGTCAGCACTCTTGCAGCAACCCCCAACCCTGTTCTAATTCTTAGCTCCCGGGACTGCTCTGCATTCTTTTCTATGACTTTCTGGTGTATTTCTCTCTGCATAACAACTGGCTTTGGGCAAGAGGTAAAGCTGAGGGCTGCTATGTTCTTCACCTATCATCCAGTGCAAGTTTGTGTGAAATTTAACATCTTTCACCTGCTTCTGATGCACATTTACCAGGATATGACTCAAAGCAAGCCCCACTTGGCTGACATCTGCTTTTCCAGCTCTGCCTGACTCAGCAGGGAAGCTAATATCTGGCAGAGGGAGCCCTGTTGGGTTGCTGTTCCTGGCGAAGGAAAGCAGAGTTTGCTGCCTAACATAGCAAAGGATGAGGCAGGCTTCCTATTTATTTTCCCAAGGCCCTTGCTAATGCTCTGCGGGGGGTTTTCAGGAAGTCACTTTGTGCTTAGCTATCTGTCAGGAATAATAACAAAATCAGTTTCTATATAGTTCCTTGATGGGGATTCATGCAACCCAAATACTTTCAGGTCCTCTGGATTCAAACTGTTTAAAACGGTTAACTCTAATTTAGAAAACTGACTTGACTTTTAATTACGACAATAGTTCATGTGGATTTAGTGGCTAGGGGGTACCAGCCATTGTATTAGGTCCCTCAATAACCCAAAAGATAGTTCTGGGGTCTGACTTGACCAATACAGATGAAAGAAGGTGAGATCTCTAAGATTCTTTTTAGGTACCATCCTTGCTAAGCGAGACAGAGATGCTCTATAGCTGGATCCCTTAATATTGTCTAAGACTTCACCCTAGTGAGCTGAACTAATCCACAAGCCAAGGTTCTGGAATCCTTTTGACATTCTTACTTAAGGCCAAGTTCTAGCGAAAATGCTGGTGTGGGCCCTCCAACCTGTTCACTCCAACAGTAGGAGGGGCAGTGAGACCAGAAAAAGGCAAGGGATGAGGTAGGATCCCAAGAAGATATCAACCCTTCCTTGTTCTCACCAATGCTTTTTTCCCTCTGACCACAGTGGCCTAATCAGGTGGCCCTGCAGACTCTATTCTACCTTCACTTGTTTCAGAGTGCCTTCTCCGTGGGACTGGTTTTGAGTTTGGGAATAATACATCTCCTAATCTCTGGCCATGGAATGCCTACAGGATTCTAGGAAGAAATCAGGATCTCCCTACATGTAGATATTCCTTGCCTTTTTCTGGTCTTCTTTTTTGCGAAAGGGCTTTAAGAACATATCCTTGTGCTTCTTTTCCCTATAGTTTCTCAGTAATAGCCTGTGTTGTCAGCTAAGAATGTTTAAGACATTTCTTCTGATTGCAACACAAATGCCTTTAGTTCAATGATGACAATTTATCAAGGTCTATAAATTGTTCACTAAACACTCACATAAGCCTGGAGACAAGATATCAGGTCTTACTTTCTTCCCCTCACATCAACAAATGAAAATGCAGTCACTTGATTCCACTCATTTCTAACTGGATATTCCTTCTGTGGCTTTTTTTGACAAATTCAACCTTGATTTTCATACTCAATTCAAGTACCCAGTCCTCATCTTACTATCTAATGAAGCAGTATAGCAGTATACTTTTTTTTCTGTTACCCCAGTCCCTTTTCCTTGGTCAAGGGTCCATTCAGGTTCCTTCATCAAGTAATTAAGTCAGCCTCATGGCAATACAAAGCCATAAGTCTTCATACATCTAACCAGTCATCTACACAGACAACACAGGTGGTCACAACTCAGAGAATGTCTCACTACTAAAGAGAACGGCTCTACTTGGTTCATTTAATATGTTATTTTTGGATCATAGAGGAAATATGTCTGAATAGCAGGAGTACTAAGAAAAACTTAAGCATTTAATTTCTAGGAAATTTAACATAGGGATGAAATTACCAAACAAAAACTAACATATTCTTAGGATATAGAACACAGAGCACAAGAGTCACATCCTCTGTGCTTTTGTCTCCTCTGTCTTCCTCAGTGTTGTTGGACCAGACCTGGAATACCTCTACTGTTGAAAATACATAGGAATCATTGAGGGGAGAAAAGCAAGATATGTAGCCTCAATTTAAAAAAAAAAAAGTATATAGTGAGGAAAAAGCCATAAAGAGACCTTAAAGACTTGTGACATAAGTGAGTGTGGAAATGGGACTAAGGGTATGTATCACATATCTTTATTATAACAAAATAGTTTCTAACAGAATTGTCTAAAAATTGAACTCCCTTACTCGGGTGATGCTGTTACTGGATGACCACTTGACATAAACACTATAAAGAGAATTTATATGTTGAGAGGGTAGGTTTAACTAAATGAGATATAAGTAAGGTCTAGACTAACTCATAGATGTCCCCCCATATAAGGATAAATGGAGAGGTGTCTTGTCTGACCCATAAGGCAGTTCCTAGAGTAGAAAGCAACATTTTCAAAATGGCGGCTCTAGGAAAACAAAATTTCTTGGGATGACCAGTTGAGATAGGGTGGATGGAGAGTTAGGTTGGAATGGAGCTACCAATAGGAGAGAAAAGAAGACACTATAGGGGGAGGAAATTACAAGGCATGCAGAGGGAATTAGTTCCCAAGAGTTTGAAAGAGTTTTGATTATCTGGAGAGGAACTTTATGGGAAAACTTTCCCCAATAAAATGAAAAGACAAACCTCAGGGAGGAATGTATTGCTCATAAACCAAAGCCTGGAAACCTAACCGTTGAGAGCTGGGATCAACCTGAAGTTTTCTCAACCTGCTCTCTCATGTCATGGGCATTTTTGGTCATTTTTTGCCACTGAATCACAGGCAGAGATTAGTAGCCTCCCTGAAACACCCTTCAGTGTTACTTCTAGAAGGACTTCCTTTTCCCCTTACCTTCTCTGTTTATTTTCTCTATGCTCAACAACCAAACAAAAACCAACCAAGGAGCAGCTCACCACAGAAAACCAAGGCTCTGAAAACTGCCACTGCAGCTTGTCAGTGACTAAGAAGAACAAGAGGGAGTCTGGGTCCTGAGCCTGGGTTTTGCATGACCCATAGTAATGACTGGGCAAATCCTAACTAAGCTATCTTATTCACCAAAGGAATTCTCTTGAAAAAACATGATATAATTTATTTTTAATTTTCTATTGAGTTCGGTGGCGGGGGAGAGAGGAAGAAGCATCAACTAGTTGTTCCACTTAGTTGTTCCATTTAGTTGTGCACTCATTGATTGCATCTCATACATATCTTAAACTGGTAATCGAACCTGCAACCTCGGCATTACAGGATGACACTCTATCCATTGGGCAACCTGGCCAAGACCAAACCGTGATATGGTTTAAGAATTGGTCCTTTGTCCCTTAATGATAAGCTGCTAGTCCTACTCTCAACCTGCAGTTTACTTTACAGTTTTGGGAGGGGTGTTCACATTATGCTCAATTCATGTTTCACATCTTAGAATTATAAAAGAAGAGGTTAGAGGAGTAGTTAAGGGTGCTGGGTTTGGAGTAACACTGCTTAGGTTTGAAGTCTGTCTCTGTCATTGCTGTCTACCTTAGACAAGATACTTAAAATTTTCTGTGCCTCAGTTTTTTTTATCAGTAAAAGAAAAAGAATAATCATTCCTACCTCATATGACTATTGTGAAAATTAACTAATATAACACCAGTAGACTCTTTAATACACTGCCTGACATATAGAAAGAACTAAAAATATGTTAACTACTATTACATTACCTTAGAGCAGTGGTTCTCAAAGTGTGCGCCAGGGCGCACTGTTACGCCAAGAAGATTTCCAGGTATGTCCTATGGTGTTCCAGAGAAATATGTGCCTGTTGGGGACCAAAAACCAACAGGGCTTTTGGAGTTTAGATTTTGGGGGGACAGAGGTGTAGGAAATTGGCTGTAAGCTGACAGTCTGCCCAACCCCCCACCTCACTTGCCTGATTAGGTTGCAAAAGGCTGTTAAGCTGTGGTGCTGGATTGTTTACACTACTCCCCATGTTCCCCGGAAAGACTGGAGGCTAATTTCTTCTATCCTTTGTTTGGTGTCAAGTTAAGATGATATGTATCGTGGAGGTTTTGGATTGATGGTTAAACATAAGGAATTGTCTCTTGAAGCCTTTTGGATTTCTATAAAAGAAGAATATGTGGCAATATCTAAAAAAGCTTTAGGCCCTGGCTGGTTGGCTCTGTGGTAGAGCATTGGCCTGGCGTGCGGGAGTCCCGGTTCAATTCCCGGCCAGGGCACACAGGAGAAGTGCCCATCTGCTTCTCCACTTCTCCCCTTCTCCTTCCTCTCTGTCTCTCTCTTCCCCTCCCGCAGCAGAGGCTCCACTGGATGGCTCTGTGGCCTCTGCCTCAGGCGCTAGAATGGCTCTGGTTGCAGCAGAGTGATGTCCCGGATGAGTGGAGCATTGCCCCCTGGTGGGCATGTCGGGTGGATCCCGGTCGGGCGCATGCAGGAGTCTGTCTGACTGCCTCCCCGTTTCCAGCTTCAGAAAAATACAAAAAGGAAAAAGAAATTAAAAAAATAAAAAAGTTTTAAACATTTTACTACAATTTTCAGCATTCTATTTATGTGAATTAGGATTTTCTATCCTCAACACAATTAAGAGTGAAAAGAGAGGAACTCTTCAATGTATTGATGAGGAAATGAGAGTTTGCCTTTCAAATATATGCCCAAACATTGAAGAAATCACTAGGACACATCAGGCTCATGTTTCTCCTAAACACAAAAATGGAAAAACTTAACACATTTGCGCCAGGACCTGTCGAATTTACTAAATCTTACTAAGAATGTATCTATATTTGTAAAAAGATAATCTTCCTGTAGTTTTTTTAACCCCTCTTTTTTATGAATTCTAAAAAGCATAACTCAAAAAATGTAACATAAAAATGTTTTTTAATGTCAGAATAAATTTAATTTTGTTGTATTTATTTCATTTAATTACCATAAAAGCACACTTAGACTTTATATTTTTTCTTTAATGTTTGACTTAATTATTATAACATATTTCTCATAAATTTGTACACAGTACACCTACAATTATTTGTAGGATTTTAAATGTGCCCCAATTTCAAAAAGTTTGAGAACCACTGCCTTAAAACTTGAGAGACAACAGGCACACAGACCAATGCTGCCCACATGCTCAGTTGCACGGGGAGGGGGCTCATCTGCTCCTCTGGTGGAGTTAAAATATTTCCTTGGGTCTTATTTTGAAGGAAACAGATATACCTTAGTTCACAGCAGATTCAAATCTATTATTTCTATTATTATTATTATTATTGCCTTCTGATTTAATGAGAAATTCATTTTCATTTAATATGATTTTATATGTTAATAATTATAAAGAGGTTTTAGTTTTAATGTTCTTTGTCAAGTAATAGGGTAAAGGCAGACTCAAGAGCTAGAAGTGAAACACTGAACTTTCTGCAGACAAGGACATGGGAGCCAGAGAGGTAGGGCCACATGTCCAAAGGCCCAGACTTACTAAGAGAGCAGGACAATTGGTCCAGTCCATATGTTACTCTAATAAAATTATTTATTAAAGTTATGTAAGGAATCACTGTATTTTTAAATGAATACATGCTTTTTTCATGTATGTAAATGTATGTTAGTACATTTTATACTTTTTTTAACAATGCAAGTATAGAAAGCCATATGTATTTATGGTACATTGTTAACTTGAGTACAATTCTTAGCTAACTATGAACATTCCCATAACACTCCCTACAGTAATCTCTGGCTGACTCTATCAGCTGCACAGTTTAGAGACATGACTAAACCCATGAGCCTTGCCCACCACGAGGTCAGAACATAACCACCAACAACTGCAGGGTTTTCTGTTCCAGGAATATCGCTTCCCTCCTATGGCCCGGCTTAACTTGGCCAGGCTGTAAAAGGATGAGGAAAGGGGGATTTCTAGCCTTGTGCAGAGCTCTGTAAAGGGCTTGAGGGACCAAGGCTCTGCTTTCCTGTCCAATAGGAGAATCTTGTTTCAAAAGGTAAATCTGACATTCTCGCTTAAGATCTATAACATTTCTCAAGCCTCATCTCCTCCCAAAATTACCCAGGAGTCTCAGACAAGTTCTTAATGTTTTAATCATTCATTTATTAAACAAGTCTTATGAGAACCTACTAGGTACCAGGCACTAGGGATACACTGGGAAGCAAAATCAAACCAGGTCAGAAAAGGGAGACAACAGGTGCACACAAAGCCAGCCCCAGGTAAAATAGTGAAAAGGAAAAAGGTGTTATTGTTCTCTGGTACTATCTATCTACCATAAGAGCTCAAGTTTGTCTTCGCCTTTTGTCTCTTCCCTCATTTATTTAAAAAAATATATATTAGGCCCTGGCCGGTTGGCTCAGCGGTAGAGCGTCGGCCTGGCGTGCGGGGCACCTGGGTTCGATTCCCGGCCAGGGCACATAGGAGAAGCGCCCATTTGCTTCTCCACACCCCCCCCTTCCTCTCTGTCTCTCTCTTCCCCTCCCGCAGCCAAGGCTCCATTGGAGCAAAGATGGCCCTGGCGCTGGGGATGGCTCCTTGGCCTCTGCCCCAGGCGCTAGAGTGGCTCTGGTCGCGGCAGAGCGATGCCCCGGAGGGGCAGAGCATCGCCCCCTGGTGGGCAGAGCGTCACCCCTGGTGGGCATGCCGGGTAGATCCCAGTCGGGCGCATGCAGGAGTCTGTCTGACTGTCTCTCCCCGTTTCCAGCTTCAGAAAAATACAAAAAAAAAAATATATATATATATATATATATTTTAGTCATTTATAGCTTCTCAAGAATGCTTGCATTGCAAGCACTTTTAATTTTTTCTCAAGCTTTTTAAAGATATAATTTACATAACATAAAATTAATCTTTTGAAAGTATAAAATTCAATGATTGTTAATATACTCACAGACTTGTACAAGCATCACTGCTACCTAATTCCATGATATTTTCATCACCTTTGAAGAAATCCAAACTCAGTATCAGCCATTCTCCAATCTTTCTTTCCCCCATCACCTGGCATCCAACCACTAATTAACTTTTTTGTGTCTATGAATTTGCCTATTCTATATATTTTATACAAATTGAATCATATAATACATGATCTTTTGTCTTTGGCTTCTTTATTTAGTACCATGATTTCAAGGCTATCCTCGTTGTAATATGTTCATTCCTTTTCATGGCTGAATAATAATTCATTATATGGATATACCACATATTGTTTAACCATTGGTCAATTGTTGAACATTTGGATTGTTCTACTTTTTGTCTCTTATGATTAATGTTGGTATGAACATTACCAACCACTTTTGTTTTCAATTTTCTCTGGTACATACCTAGGAGTGGAATTTCTACATTATATGGTAACTCTATCCCTACCTGTTTGAATAACTGCCACCCTGTTTTTCAAAGTGGCTGCATCAGTTCCCACAAGAAATATATGAGGGTTCCAATTTCTCCACATTCTCACCAACACTTGTGGTTGCCTATTGTTTTTATTATAGCTCTCCTAGTGAGTGTGAAGTAATATCTCATTGTGGTTTTGATTTTCATTTCCCTAACAACTAATGATGCTGTGAGTCTTTCCCTGTATTTACTGGCTATTTGTATATCTCCTGTAGAGAAATATTTATTCAAATTCTATGTCCACTTTTAATTAAGCTAATTGTTTTTATTGTTAAGTTTTAAGTACTACTTGATTCTGGATACTACATTCTTATCAGATACAAAATTTTTAAGTATATTTTCCCATTCAATGGGCTATCCTTTCAATTTCTTCATTGTGTCTCTTGAAGCACAAAAGTTTGTAACTTTGACAAGTCTTACTTATTTGTTTGTTTGTTTGTTTAGATTGCTTGAGCTTTTGATGTCGTACCTAAGCAACCATTGTCTCAAAGTCATGAAGATTTATGTTTGCTTTCTCTAAGAGTTTTATGGTTTTAGCTCATACATTTAGGTCTGTAATTCAGTTTTAATTAATTTTTGTGTATGATATGAGTTAGAGGACCAAATTCTTTTTTTTGCATGTGGATATCCTGTATTCTCAGCACCATTTGATAAAGAGCGTTCATGCCCCATTCATTGTCTTGGCACTATTGTTAAAAATCAATTGGCCATAAATATTAAGGGTTTATTTCTGGACTCTCAATGCTATTCCTTTGATCTGTGCTGGAGCAGTTGGAAACAACTTTCTTTTCATGGATGATAATGCAAGGCCCCACAGTGCGCATCTCGTCAACAACATGTTTCAGGAGGCAGGAATCAAATGCATGGACTGACCTTCACGTTCTCCAGACCAGAATCCCATTGAACATACTTGGGATGCACTGGGAAGACGTCTGGCAAACTGTCCAATGCCTCCCACAACACTTCTTGAGCTAGAAGTTGCCCTGGACCAAGAGTGGCAAAGGATTCCACAAGCAAATTGATCCCACGGGACAATCTGATCCCGTCCTTGCCCCATCGCTGTCAGTGTGTTTTGGCAATCTTGGTGACCGTACTCCCTACTGAACAGTCAATGTATGGCATTCTTGTCTAGTTTGAAATGCTTCTGTTCACCCCCTCCAATATGTCATTTGCTACTCAATCACGATAATTGAGTTGGCATATTATTTGCATAATCGAACAACTTTCTTTGACTTGTCATTTGCTATTCTGATGCTCTTGTTTAATAAAAAAATCAAATGCTTCTTTTTTTAATCACTTCATATTCATTTTGAAATATCCCCTCGTTTTTGTGAGCAGTGTATATGTCGCTCCTTATGCCAATACCACACAGTCCTTCTTGCTATAACATAGTTTTGAAATTGAGAAGTATAAATACTTTAACTTTATTCTTCTTTTTTAAGATTGTCTGAGATATTCTGGGTCTCTTGCATTTACACAGGGATTTTAGGAACAACTTGTCAATTTCTGCAGAAAAAAGGGGTGAGGTGGCAGCTGAGATATCTGTAGACCAATTCGGGGAGTGTTACTATTTCAGCAATAGTAAGTCTTCCAGTCCAGGAACACAAAAATCTCTTTCCATTTATTTAAGTGTTCTATTTCTTTAAACAATGTTTTATAGTTTCCAATGTACAAGCCTTACACTTTTTTGTTAAATTTATTTCTAAGTATTTTTTTGAGACTTCTATAAATGGAACTTTTTTCTTAACTTCATTTTTAGATTACTTATTGCTAGTGTACAGAAATTTAATATAGTTCTGTGTTTTGATCTTGTATCCTGCAACCTCGCTGAACTTATTTATTTATTTAGGTACACAGTTTTGGATCATGTCATTTCCAAATATAGTTTTACTTTTTCTCTCCAATATGAATGAACATCTTTTCAAGTCTTTCTTCTTATTGTGCACTGGTACATTTTATGCCTCTCTATATATTTTCAGGCATCAAGTATGTAGTATGTTCCAGAAGGACAAGAATGTGTTTTGTCCCCCGCTGTAGACCTGGAATCTATACTCATTTCTGGTACTGAAGAAGTAGTCAATGAATATTTTTTAAATAAATGAAATGAGACGTAAATGGAACCATTTAGTCCAGGGCTTTTTCCCCACACCTTGAAATCATACCAACAGGGTGGGGTTTCTTGTATCATTTACATATATATTCACGTATAATGCCTACCCAGTTGTTTGCAATTAATTAGCACTCAATAAATATTTGTGAATGGGTAAATAAATAAATAAATAAATAAAGGCCTGGCAGATGGCAATGTATGAGCAAGACCACGTGGTCACATCTGGCATGGAAACACCATTTGTCAAACAACTTATTACACCATCAATCCCATCTCTACATATAATCAATCCTGTCCCTCACAGTGACAGTAGAACTCAGTCACTGAATTTCCAGAAATGTTATGGTGGTTGTTAAATCTTGTTCCCACAAAATGATACTATCGTGTAATTCCTCTGATTTACATTGTTTTAGCAGCAAAGAGCTGTCTGGAGCCGAGCAAAAGATGACAAGCCACCAAGGTCAGCCACCTTGTTTCTTCCCCTTTGACCTTCACCCAGGAAATAACTTAGGTACATCTGGAAATGCAGTGAGAATACTTGGCACGAACACCATGTGAAAAGTCAACGAGACCCAGAAGGATCTCACGCTCTGCCTCACTCTCTCTTCTTTTAAAGAGACCTTCATTGTTCCTCTTATCCCACCTCCACAATGCCAGACTCTCTCCAAGTTACAGATTGAAATCTATACTCGCCCAATATGCATTTAATTCTATTTTCTTCAGGCAGTTATTATATAAATAATTGCATTGTTATTAGAAACATATTTTTAAATTTTAATGACCATGAAGGAGATTTATAGCTATAACAGACTTGCTAATCCTCAGTAAATATGTTTTTAATCAGGTTAGCATTTTATATACAATAACCTCCTATTAATTCTGGGCTAGATTTTGTAGCCTTGAAGGAAAGTGCTGCAGTTGATTTGTTTTCCCTGGGGCTCTTTAAGTTACAAACTTTAAGATTGGAGATTAAAACAGGAATTTTCCACCCTTCAAAAAACAAGACCCAGGAATAAGATTGAGTGCAGCAGTGACAAGAATGAGCAGGCGGCTGAGAGGAGTAGGGAGAGTCTGGACGAAGCATCAGGAGATCAAGATCTACGTCTGCTTCTACTTCTAATTAGGTCTGTGGCTCTGGCCAAGTCACTTAACCCTTCTTAGCCAAGGTTTCCTCATTTGTCAAATGGGGATAATCATACCTCGCCTGGCCTCACATTTTTGTGGTGGGGACTCTGAAACGGGAGTGTATGAGAAAACGCTGAGAAAATCACACCGTACGACAGTATGGAGTCTGGAGAATCCAGGCTTGTACAATGTAAACAAGAGTACCGGTAGTCGTAAAGCTTATGTTTTCAGGGATCTGTCAAGCGTGGTGTGATGATGTACATGAACCTTCACGTAAGACCTAGTGCACAGTAAGCATCACAAACTCTTTTTTTCCCATACTTTCCTAAGACGAAATCCAAGACATTTGGGAGACTTCAGAATCGTGGAGCCATCCCGTTTTCTGACAGACACACAGATCGCACTGGGCCTTAATGCCAAGGCCCATTCCCTGCTGTTGCACCCTTCCCACCCTCCTCAGTTGAGAACACTGATAAAAAGTTCCAGTCAAAATTCTCAGCTCAATAAACTGGGTGAGAGGGGTTTCATCAGACTCAGGAATCCAGAAAGATGCTGCCTTGGAAGGCTTCCAATCCTAGTGGTTCCAGTCCTTCTACAAGGGCAGGAGGGAGCTGGAGATTTGGGTCATCAGAAAATTCCTTAGTGGTCAGTATCTTTCGAAGGAAGCCTAGAAATGACTTTCATTCCTAAGCATGTACTATTTACTGTCGTTTCTGGATAAAATGTGATCCCTTTGGACACAGGGATGCCCACTGATGGCCAGACCCTGGAATCATATCTTTGCACACCTTCTCAGAGTCTTCAAACCTCACAGCAAACCTTGAGATAACCCGCCTCCCCAAGCCCCCAGACTGAGTAAGGAGCCACACAGAACACGTGTGCATACACACAGGCCCAGATAAAGGCCTGCGCATAAAAAATAAACAGCCAGAGCACAGACCGGTGCTCCAGACCTGACGCTTTTAGCTCTCTTGACCGAACAGGGCCCCTGCCCATGACCATCTCTCTCTTCCCCTCCCGCTCCCCTCCCCCACACAAACATGCACACTCCTCTAGGGACAAGCAGAAGAGAGATTAGCTACATAAACCAGTCAGGCTTGTAAAACAGCTGAAGAATTAAATACTCAAGAATGTTTTGGCCAAGCTGCTGACCCATTTCCCACTCTGCAAAGCCCAGGGAAGGAGAGGGAGGTAGAAAGAAAAATAAAGAACCAGGGAAAACAAAACCAAATTATTAAGTTCTTTTCATTAAATAAATAAGCTCCATCTGACAGGCCCTCCCCTGGAGTCCTGGCGTGCCATCAGTCCTGGGAAATGACTTGAGAAAACACACACAAACACACACATTATTCCTTGGTCTTGACTGAGTGAGAGAGGCCATTTAGTGAAGTCTCTGCACTGCAGTCAGATTCAAGTAAGAACTGGAATCCCCACGGAGAGAGGGGGCCAGGGCAGCACATTGCTATCAATGAGCGTATGGAACTGGAATCAGTTTGGGTTCCAGCCCTGACACATCTGCTTCTAATGTGAAAACACCCAGATCGAAATGTCAAGACCCACGTCTCCAGCCCTCCCAACTCCACACAGCATCTCCTCCTTCACTTCCCCCTCATATCCACTCGTTCTTCTTCATTTCTTAATCTAATGACATCCCACCATCATTTTTTTACTTAATTTTTTTTTCAAAATAAAAAATTATTTTTTAGTTACAGTTTACATTTAACATTATTTTGTATTATTGTAGTTTCAGATGTATAGCATAATGTTTAGACAATCATATACTGTACAAAGTGAGCCGCCCAATATTTCCAGGA
Source organism: Saccopteryx leptura (assembly GCF_036850995.1). Classification (NCBI taxonomy): domain Eukaryota; kingdom Metazoa; phylum Chordata; class Mammalia; order Chiroptera; family Emballonuridae; genus Saccopteryx; species Saccopteryx leptura. The sequence goes on along the minus strand of NC_089504.1, from coordinate 373,651,073 downwards.
CCCACCTGGCACCACACAGAATTAACTATGTTCCCTATACTTTACATTTTTGTTCCCTGAGACTATTTTGTGACTACCAATTTGTAGTTCTTAATCCCTTCACCTTTTAACCCAGTCCCTCAACCCTGTACCCTCTGGCAACCATCAGTCTGCTCTCTGTATCTTTGAGTCTGTTTCAGTTTTTGTTTGTTTATTTTGTTCTTTAGATTACACACATAAATGAAATCATATGGTATTTGTCTTTCTCTGACTGACTTATTTCACTTAGCATAAAACCCTCAGGTTCATTCAAGCTATCAGAAATGGTAAGATTTCATTCTTTTTTATGGCCAAGTAATATTCTGTTGTATATATGTACCACTGTTTTTTATCCACTCATATATTGATGAACACTTGGGTTGCTTCTATATCTTGGCTATTGTAAATATAATACTTCAATGTACATAGGGGTGCATATATTCTTTCAAATTAGTGTTTTGGATTTCTTCAGATAAATACCCAGAAGTGGAATTGCTGGGTTATATGATAGTTCTATTTTTACCTTCCATACTGTTTTCCATATTGGCTGCACCAACTTGCAATCCCACCAACAGTGCATGAGGGTTCCCTTTTCTTCACATCCTCACCAACACTTGTTATTTGCTGATTTCTTAATGATAGCCATTCTGACAGATGTGAGGTGATATCTCATTATGGTTTTAACTTGTATTTCTCTGATGATTAGTAATGTTGAGCATCTTATCATGTCTATTGGCTGTCTGTGTGTTCTGTTTGGAGGACTGTCTATTTAGGTCCTCTGCTTATTTTTAAATTGGATTGTTTGGGGTTTTTTGGTATTGAGCTGTATGAGTTCATTATAAATTTTTTATCTTGGCCCTGACCAATTGGCTCAGCGGTAAAGTGTAGGCCCGGTGTGTGGATGTCCCAGGTTTGATTTCCGGTCAGGGCACACAGGAAAAGCCCCTGTCTGCTTCTCCACCCCTCCCCCTCTCATTTCTCTCTGTGTCTCTCTTCTCCTCCCACAGCCAAGGCTCTATTGGAGAAAAGTTGACCCGGCACTGAGAATACCTCCATGGCCTTTGCCTCAGGTGCTAGAATGGCTCCAGCCACAACAAAGCAGCACCCCAGATGGACAGAGCATTGCCCCTGGTGGGCATGCCAGGTGGATCCTGGTCTGGCACATGCGGGAGTCTGCCTGCCTCTCCCCCACACACCCCACCCCCATTTCTAACTTCAGAAACATACAAAAAAAATTATCTTAACCCCTTATAGAATGTATCATTGGCAAATATGTTCTCCCATTCAGTAGGTTGTCTTTTCATTTTGTTGATGGTTTTCTTTACTGTGCAAAAACTTTTTAATGTGATATAGTCCCATTTGTTCATTTTATTTTTATTTTTTTTTATTTTGCTAGAGGAGATAAGTCAGGAAAAAAATATTACTACAAGATTTTACCACCTATGTTTTCTTCTAGGAGTTTTATGGTTTTGAGTCTTTCATTTAAGTCTTTAACACATTTTGAGTTTATTCTTGTATATGGTGTAAGAAGATGGTCTTGCTTCTTTTTTATTTTATTTTTTTGCAGGTATCTCTCCAATTTTCCCAACACCATTTATTGAATAAATTCTTTTTACCTCATTATATGTTCTTGCCTCCTTTGCAATAGATTAATTGACCATAAAGGCATGGGTTTATTACTGGACTTTCTATTCTGTCCCATTGATCTATATGTCTGTTTGTATGCCAGTACTATGCTGTTTTGATTACTATAGCCTTGTAATATATAGTTTGATATCAGGTAGTGTGATACTTCCAACTGTGTTATTCTTTCTCAAGATTGCTGTGGCTATTTGACTTCTTTTGTGGTTCCATATAAATTTTTGAGTTATTCTAGTCTTGTGAAATATGCCATTGACATTTTGATAAGAATTGCATTAAATCTATGAATTGCTTTAGGTCAATGGTTGGCAAACCGTGGCTCGTGAGCCACATGCAGCTCTTTGGCCCCTTGAGTGTGGCTCTTCCACAAAATACCACGTGCAGGCACTACCTTGATAAGGAATTTACCTGCCTATATAGTTTAAGTTTAAAAAGTTTGGCTCTCAAAAGAAATTTCAATCATTGTACTGTTGATATTTGGCTCTGTTGACGATTGAGTTTGCCGACCACTGCTTTAAGTAATACGGACATTTTAATATTATTAATGGTTCCTGACTACGAGCACGGTATATGCTTTCATTTATTTATACTTTCTTAATTTTTTTTCTTCAGTGTCTTATAATTTTTCAAGTACAGCTCTTTTACCTCCTTGGTTAAATTTATTCCTAGGTATTTTTTAGATGCAATTGTAAATGAAACTGTATTTTTAATTTTCCTTTCTGATAGTTTATTACCGATATATAAAAATGCAACCAATTTTTACATATTTATTTTTTACCCTGCTACTTTACTGAATTTATTTATCAGTTCCAGTGGGTTTTTTTTTGGTGGAATTTTTTGGGACCCTCTATATACAGTATCATGTATCTGCAAATAATGACAGTTTTACTTCTTTCTTTCCAATTTGGATGTCTTTTATTTCTTCTTGTTGTCTGATTGTGGTGGCTAGGATTTCCAGTACTGTGTTGAATAATAGTGAAAGCAGACATCCTTGTCTTGTTCCTGATCTTAAGGAAAATGCTTGTAGTTTTTGCCCATTGAGTGTGATGTTGGCTGTGGGTTTGTCATATATGGCCTTTAGGTATGTTCCATCTACTTCCACTTTGTTGAGAGCTTTTATCAGAAGTGGGTGATGCTGACATCCATCCTTTCATTATTAATGACCAGACAATCATGCTAAAAGGGTATCACCTTCCTCTGTTATATCTTCAGATCCATTTGATTGCCATCTCCTGTTCATTCTACTTAGATACATCTTTCAAATCAGGTCCACCTTCTTCAAATCCATTACCATCAGATTCATTCACAATGATATCAGGATTTATCTGAAGCATGAATTCTCTTACTGGTGTCTCTACTATCCTCCTTTAATACTCCATGTCATCTGTCACAATTCTGTGGGTGTTATTGTACTAAAACAATTCAAATCAGGTTTTTCCTATTTAAAGACCCCTGGCCCTTCACAATCTGGCCCCTACCTTCCTCTGTGACCATACACCACGCTCTCCTTGCCAAGGACCCTGAAGCCACAATACGCGCTATCACTGCCAAACCTCCCCATCCCCTTGCACCATTCTTAGCTTGTTTTGCTCTCCCCTGCCTCGAATGCCCTTGCTTCTTTGCCTGGTGACCTCTCCTTTGTCTTTCAAGACACAGTTTCTAAAGACATTTCTTCAGTGAAGACATCCTTGGCTCACTGAGACGAATTTAACCCCTTCCTCCCCACTTTGTTCATGTCTCTATTATAGCATTTACAATAGGTTGTAATTACCTATTTCTAAGTCTGTCCCACTAAAACGTGAGTTCCTCAAGTCTATCCCTCATGTTTTATTCATATTTGCATGTGGCCTTTCTTAGGCACTTTTTAAATGTTTTACTAAGTGAACAAAAGGGCAAATTAATGATAAATGAGCAAGTCAGTGATGTAGACTTAGGTCAACTACACTCTGTGGGTGTCCGTTCGACAGGGGTTAAGTGAATGAGCTTAATAAATGTTCCTTCTAGCCCTAACATCGTAGATCTTGAGTTTTAGCTAAGAGATACTGGATGACTGAACTATTCTGGGTAAGAACTGGGCCAGAGAGTTGTAACTATGGAAGCAGCCAAGAGCCTTCTGTAAATATGAAGGTGCAGGGGCCCACACTCAAGAGCAGACAGGTTTATGCAGAGGTAAGCCAGATGTTTTAATTAAGAATACAGCAATATTTAATATTGTAATAGCTATGTATGGTGTTAGGTGGGTCCTGGAAATTTGAGGGGAACACTTTGTAAAGCACATGATTGTCTAACCACTGTACTGTACACCTGAAACTAATACAAAATAATATTGAATGTAAACTATAATTGAAAAACAGAGTTTTTTAAAGAACACAACATTGTCCAGTAACCAAACCTTATATTATAACTTGTAACAGGATATGCCTGCATAAATACAGCCCCAGTCCTTCAGAGGAAAAATTCTGGAAGGAGCCAAGAAGAATTAAAGACTGCCTGAAAGCAGGTGGGATGGTAAGCAATGGGAGCAAGTGTGGGTGAGCCGCCATGCAGTTTTTCTAACACAAAAACCATTCTTTGTCCACCTTATCTTCCAGGACATCCCAACACAAACACAAACCTTTCAGTTTAGCCAGACTGTTCTACTCACTCTGCCCCAGGCCCTGTGTTAACACAACCCAGCACCTATGCTCCTGTTTGTTCTGTTTCTCTTGTCTGGAAAGCCTCTGTGGCCCCTCTCTGCCCATATATCCAAACACTCCACTTTCTTAACGTCTACCCTGTCCTCCGCTCCCTACCCACTCCAATGCCAAGGGGCCTTTCTTCCTTTTCTGAAATTCTATGACAATTTGACTGTCTGGTTTGACCAACCTACTTACTACTATCTAGCTCAACACAGTGCCTGACAAATAGAAGACATTCAGTAAAGGTTTTTTTTCTGGATTAACGACCACGTATGTTAAGAGGTTAGTGAAACTGATAGCGATGAAACTCCTTGCCCACATGGAGAAGTCACAGTGTACTAAAGGAATCAGCTCAGTGAAGTAAGAGTTGCTCAGAAAAATATCCACAAAGATATACCAGACAACAGGGTTGTTGGATTTGGGGTTTGGTTTGGTTTGATTTTAGGATTTTTTTTGGAATCTTTCCTGTGTCCTGGCCCCCAAACACTCTGCAGGCCCCTTGTGGACACCCACCACAACACTCTGCACATACACATTAAGCACATATTTGTTGGGGTTTTTTTTCTAGAAAGCTGCCATTACCTAAAAGAGAAAAACTGCAAAAAAATGTAAATGGAGAAAAACATGTTTTAGAAGAAACTTCACCTAAACTAGGACAACTTGGGTGCTTGATTAGGAATGCAAGGTAAAAAAAAAAAAGGAAGAAAGAAATTAAGAGAGAAGAGCCAAATAAAAGAGCATGGCTCCCAAGGGCAAACCTGAAAGGGAAGTTGGGAGAGGATGAAAAATAGTTTCAAATAAACACTAGGGTCTCGTTAAGAATTGAAACAATTAATGTCGATGGTGTCAGGTCACATAGTACTAGACATATAACGCATTTTATTTCAGACAGAGTCGTTTTTCTCTGTGTGTAAGTCTGTAATGAGAACCAAAACAAGTTTTGTCAGAAGATATTCATTTGGTCACTGGAAGACTGTGAAGCCTTCAGAATAAACAGACCTAATCGTTATCTTCTTTTAATGATATATGAAAAGAATGCATACATAGTCCAGCTTTGTGTGTGTGTGTGTGTGTGTGTGTGTGTGTATACAAAACCAGAGATATTTAGGAATCAAAATGAGACCAACTGAAACAAATAACTTACTTCTTATTGCTTGGTCCATAAGACGGAGGGACGGAACAAGGAAATGAGGAGAAAAAAAAGGAGGAAAAGAGGAAGGTCTACCTTCCAATCTGGCTGCAAGACCCAGTAGTCATGTCTTCTTTTTCTCCTTACTGCTTTTCCAAAGCTCTGCTCTTAGGCACTCAGCAAAGATACTGCCCAACTAATGACTGAAATTTATAAAAATCAGGATTATATAGAGTACAAAACCTAAAAGAAGAATTACAAAATCTTAAGAACCATTGAGTTAATGGTTTTCTTTTAATTTTCTTCACACTGTGGAAAACAATAGGGCTTGTCTTAATGAGATTACTTTGTCATATGCCTTGATAGATCTGGCATTAGGGAAAGTACCATATCACCAGCATGGATTAATGCTCTTTTCCTGTGAGACACATGCAATGTTTTTCTTTAGATGGAAAACAATACAATTCTATCTTTACTACTTGTCTGGGACATGAGCAGAAGTATCCTTATAAGGATGAGGAGGGTGGCAAATAAGAGGGACCAATGTTTTCTTTCTGCCAAATTTTTTAAATGTTTATTTTGTTGATTTTATAGAGAGGAAGGGATAGAATGAGAGAGAGAGACAGGAACATTGACCTGTTCCTGCATGTGCCCTGACCAGGGATCAAACCAACAACCTCTGTGCTTCAAGATGATGCTCTAACCAACTGAGCTATCCAGCCAGAACAGTATACCAAAACTTTTAAACCCAGGAAGATTGATTAAAGTGAACATAAGAGACAGAATAGAGAAGGAATAAATCAGAAAAAAACTTCAGTGTTATGTATGGAAAAAGAAAGGGAACACCCCTAAGCACTTTGCCTCAATAATGGTGGAAACGCATTGCCTGTTGAATGGATGAATGAACAGATGGACAAATGAGTGGGTGGGTGGGTAGACAAATGGATAGATAGATGGATATGTGAATGCATGGATATAAGAAATGAATACGATTGTGGAAGAATGATCTGAGGAAATTATACCTCTATGGCTTAAAAGGGTCACCTTCCTAAATCCCTACTCAGCCTTTTGGTCATAGAGATACAAATGCTAAAGGAATTGTTTCAAATAACAGTATTTTAATTATCTTTAGATATTTATTTTTAATGGGATGAGTGTGTGTATATATGTATATATATATATATTCATAAAAGGTTTTATTACTTTTGACCAAATATCCCCATTTGTAAGAATTTATCCTAAATGTTTTTTTCAAAAGAAGAGAAAGAGGTTATCTATTAAAAGATGATTTTGAAGCATGATCTATGAAACAGCCTAGAAGAGTGTTTACAATAAGAGAAAAATTCAAAATAACATGTATATTTAGAAGGAGCATGTATAAAGTATATAATCACAATATATAAATAGACAGTTTTACATGTAACTACAATTATAATTAGATATAGGTACATTTGTATGTTGAGGCTGGAAAGAATCACCAAAAAAATGACAACAGTAAATATGTTAAGGTTATAGAATTCTGGATGAATTATGTTTTTTCATTTTAAAACTTTATTTTTAAAATGAACTTACAGGCCCTGGCCAGTTGGCTCAGCAGTGGAGTGTTAGCCTGGTGTGTGGATGTCCCGGGTTGGATCCTGGGTCAAGGCACACAAGAGAAGCAACCATCTTCTTCTCCACCTCTCCACCTCTCCCTTCTCTCTCTCTCTCTCTCTCTCTCTCTCTCTCTCTTTTCCTCCTGCAACCAGGGCTCCACCCTGGTGCTGAGAATGGCTCCATGGCCTCACCTCAGGTGCTACAACAGCTCAGTTGCCAAGCCACAGAGCAATGCCCCAGATGGGCAGAGCATTGCCTAGTAGGGGCTTGCTGGGTAGATCCCAGTTGGGATGCATGTGGGAGTCTGTCTCTGCCTCCCCATTTCTCACTTAAGAAAATAAATAAATAAATAAATAAATAAATAATAAAACAAAATGGGCTTAAAGCATTTATTTTCCTTTAATGTAAGGATAATATTTTCAAAGGAAATAAAAATAAGAAAAATAATTAAATGATTGAATGATAGCTCAGCATTTCGTATCAATTGAGTCAGCTATGAAAAATGGCCTAAGAGAGAGGAAAGGGACATCTCAGAGCAGAGGACAATTTCAACGGAAGGGAAACTGGGAAATATATAAGAAAATCTCTGAAAATTAATAACTCTTGTCCTCCTCCTCTCCCTCAAATCCTCTTGCTTCAATTCTATCCTCTCCTGCTTTTGCCATGACCTCATCCCATCAGTTATTCAGATGACATAGTTGGCAGCCCTGGCACATTTTAACCTCACATCCTCCACTACTCCACTTTCACAGCCTCCAACACTTTTGCTTAAAAATATCCTCAGCATACTAGTTTTCTTTGCTATGTACAGATTACCACAAACCTACCCATCCAAAACAACACACCTTCATTATCTCACAGTGTCCACACATCAGGGGTTGGGCACAGCTCAGGGTCTCATGAGGCCACAATTGATGCATTATCTGGGCTACGTTCTCATCTGCAGGCTCAGCTAGGGAAGAATCTTGTCCTAAGATCATTCAGCTTAATGGCAAGTTTGTTTCTGTGCAGACAGAAGGCCAACGAGCTCCACTTCTCACTGGCTATCATCCAGAGGCTGCCTTCAGGTCCTTGAGGCCACCAGCAGTCCCCTGCCATAAGTTCTTCATAGGCTGTGTTTGCTACTGAAGACCAGCAACAGTCTCTCAGTTTAGTCACCTTCCCACACTGAATCTTCCTTGTCATAACTGCACCTGCCCTTAGACCTTTACCACCTCAGGCCTCTCATGTCTCTGTCTTGACTTTACTGACCAGTTTCCCAGAAAAAGTGCTCTCTTCCAGTCAAGGATCCCTAAGGATCTTTCTCTGGTCCCTCCCTCTTGCCAAGCTCCTTCCATCTCAGGGCCTTCTCCTCTGCCTCCTCCTCCTGTTCCCCCACCTCCCTGCCCACTTTTCACCTGATGAACTCCTACTCAGTCCGTTTCAATGGCATTTACTCATCCTCAGACTAAGTTGTCATAATGGAATTACCGTATTTCCTCATGATAAGATGCACCATTTTTCAAAATATTTGGGGTCTAAAAACTGGGTGCATCTTATATAGTGGTTGTAGATTTTTTACTTGGATTTCCCACTTTTTTGCAAGGATGAGAAGTTGTATGAATTTTATGATGAATAAAATTTGAGTTCAATAACTTTATATAATACTTTTTTTTTCAAATTTCGGGCCCCAAAATTAAGGTGCATCTTATACATGGGAGCGTCTTATACATGGGGGAATATGGAAAATGACTTCTTAGTCATTATGGATTTAATGCTTATTTCCTCTATTTAGCTGCAAGCTCTGTGAAAGAAAAAAGGGTCTCTGTCTTGTTTCTTCCCTGCTATATACCTAGTGCTAACTTAGTTCAGTGCCTGCAACATAGTAGGCGCTCTGTGGATATATGATGGATGAATTAATGTGAATAAGTTAGAGGCGGTATCTCAGAACCTTCCACCCATGCCTCCATGCTATGACTTCTGAGAGTACCACTTGACTGCAGCTTCTCTCACGGATGTCATCAATGTGTTCCTGACGGTCAAGTCCAATGGTCTTTCCCCACCTCTCACGCTCCTCACGCTGGCTTTCCCCTTGGCTCTCCTCCCCTAGACTTTGGAGCTTTCAACTCCCTAAATCCCTTCTTTTGCACTCTCTAATCACCCTTTTGTGTTGCCTGCTAAAACTGTCTTCCTCTTAAGAGTCTCTGCTCCACCTCCATCCAGGGAAACCCAAAACCTTGACCCTAAGTTCTCTTTCTAACCTGATCTGCACTACAGCTGGCACTTAGATCTTTTCACATCAGTGATTCACTGACGCCTCAAACGCAACTTGTCCAAAATCTTCTCTCCTTCCCTCCTTGGTTTCTCAGCTCTGCTGTCTGCTAACATCCAAATAACCCTGGTTCACAACCTCAGGGTTACCTTCGGTTGCTCCTGGTCTCTCCTGGCATTGTCCCCTCACCGAGCCCCTCCTCGCCACTCCCACTGGCTTATTCCCTTCAGTGTGCACTCCCACCCAGCTCTAGACCCTAAGGACCACTCAGCAGTGATCTTTCTAGAACACAATGCTGATCATGTTCCTCTGGCTCACAATAACCCACAGTGATCATAATTTGCCCATAACAATCCAACCTCTTCAGATGACCTAACATGACCCCACGATCTGGCTCCTGGGCACTTTTGCCATCTTGCCTTCTCCCTCATGTGGGCTCTTGTCTGGTCTCAACAGAAGAGTCACTGTTTCTACAAATGCTCACCTCTAGGCCTTTTCTCAGGGGATTATTCCTTGGTTGGAATGCCCTTCTTCTCATCCCTGCTTGGTAAATAAAAAACCAAAATATATAAGACAACAAATAAAAACACCTGCCTGCTCCTCAAAGGTCAATTCACATCTGACTTCCTCCATGAAAACTGCAAATCCAGAACCTGCTATTTCCTCTGCATTCAGCCACAGCCCTACGCCACTCTTAGAGTACTTAACAGGGTTTTTATAACACGCTGGGCTTGTCTAATCCCCACTACTAGCTTGGGCGCTCCTTGGGGGTCTTGGTCTTCTTTATCTCTGCCATATCCCCCATGGCGAGCAGAGAGCCCTGGCCTGTAACCAATGTGTTATAAAGTCTTTGTTTTGAAGGACCAAGGTTGGCCTAGGTGAGGTTCCCTTTGCCTAGGTTCTTGAGAGCTGCTCCATTTGGATTGGAATGATTCAGGCTTGCCTCTACCAAGACAACTTTACCTCCAAAACTACAAACAGGAGATCCATGAGGAGGAAAAGCTGTGGTTAATAAAAAAGTAAGCTCTCAGCCCAAATCACCAGCTGCCTTGTTAAAATTAACAAGCAGCAAAGGGAAACATGTGGCTTCGGAGTTGGGTTTCTCATTGTTATTCTACACACACGCATGCATGGAGAGAGAGAGAAAGAGAGAGAGAGGGAGAGAGGGGGGGGGGAAGGCTAGCGTCTGGAGCGCAGAATCAGATATTCTTTAAAACCCAAAGGGTGTATGTAATAGTGTGACCCAACCAGGTCAGGGAGTGTTGAAGCCCTCCAAAATAAAACAAAGCTTCATAGCCAGGGCCATTCAGAGAAATCACAGCTTGGACACATCACATTGTATCTTCCTGTCTCTCCTTGACAGGCGTTCAAATTCCAAACAAGTGTTTAGCATAACAGTTAAACATAGGGACTGTGTTGGCATCATAGGTCTGTCACTTCCAGGGGCTGTGTCTCTGTGTCTCGGGACTTCTGTGGTACATTGGGAATAGAGTAATAGTACTTGGTTCATAGGTTTCTTAGAATTAAATGAGATAATATATGTAATTTGTACAGAACGTGCTCAAACCCTCAATTTATATTAGAATTTTTTCTTTCTTTTTAATGTGTTCACTATGTGCAAGACACTGCTGAGTGAAATTTAAATTATTATGTGTTAACCAATGATTGTTGGCACCAATTCAACACCAACAAGAACCCCTAATTTGGAGGGCAGGGAAGAAGAAAACCATTCAGTGCAAAACAGTTAAACTGTGATGCAGCACGGCTGTCAAACAGCTCTGGGGCCAGGCTCCTTCCTTTCCAGTTGGACAGCTCTGCTCCATGCTCCTCTCTGCTCCTTGATGGTCTGCTTTGCTCCATGCTGGTCTGCTTTGCACTGCACTAGTCTGGTCTGACCTGGGTGTTTCAGCTCAGGAAGGAGGGAGGCTCAACCATCAGTCTCCAGTGGAAAGAGAAGTGTGCTCTCTGAGCCAGAGAGGAGCTGGCTTACATGAACAGAAGTCCCTGTCCCTGGTTCCTGATTAGTCCATCCTCATGCAAATGAGGATCCAAATTCTCACAGTTTGATTGGCCCAAAAGGTACTGTCCTGATTGGTCAGAGTAGAGCTGCTCTGATTGGTTAGAGCTGTGCAGCTCTTACTGGATAGGAAAAGCCTCAGTCCTAATGGTTGAAATATAATTCCAGGAACTCCTTTATAAGGTTTGACTCAGAAGGTGGAAACTCAGTGCAGGCAGGCTGTTCAGCAGAGGCAGGCTATTGGGCTTCTCCCTGAAGTGCAATTTGCATGAGAGACCCCTTACAGAAATGTCTGCTAGGCTCTGTTTTTTAAAATCTGAGCCCTGTTAGCCACCAGGAACCCTTCTTAGTAGGTGTCTTTTTTTCCTCAGGGTTGACATATGTGTCTTAGTTATTAATAAAATTCACTCCAAGCACATAAAAGAGGAAAGATAGAAGGCGGTGACACAAAGCAAGACAAGCATGGGCGGGTCCTGTGCAGCACTGTGAACTGCCCGGGGAATGAAGGCTCCTTAGCATGGGGCCCCCACCCCTTTACCTAGTTCGCTTTCTGGGAAACTCCAGTTGCCTCAGTCCCAAGACAATCCCTATCTGTTAAAGCAGGACTGGCCTCAGAAAGAGTTGTTGCCAAATTCCTCTGCTATAACACTCAAAACTGAAAATAGAACAATTCTCCCCAGCTTGGATCTGTGAATACTTTCAAACTGCGTTCAGCAAGCAAAATCCCTCTTTCCCAGTGATGTTTGCACAGCCCCCAGACACATCACCATCCTCTCTCCATTTCTTGTATATATCTTTGGCCTTCCATTGAAACTAATGGTATGCTGTAAATATTTAACAACCTCCTCTCTTGGAAGGAGGAGGGAAGCCTGGATTTGTAGCATATGCCATTTTCCATAGTGTAAATACTCTCACCATGCAGCTGGGAAGAGCTATGCTCAGTCAGGTCTTGTGATCTAGTGTGAGCCGGCACCAACACCATGGCACCTTTGCCAGCTCCCGATAGCCCTGCAGTTCTTTCTCCAGAGGAGCTATCTTAATTACCCTTAGTCTTTCTTAATTACCCTTAGTCTTACCTCCTCCATTTCTTTCAGGTTATTTGAAAATGAATCATCCTTTGGAAGGTGAATCCCAGTGTCAAGAAATCTAGGTCATTTTCCACTCTAAGAGAGTCCAGGGCTGCCACACATGGCCACTCAGGCCATGCTGGGCACCACTCCACCCGGCCCCATTCATGTTGACTTGAACGTGAATGCTGACGCTGAGATCTATGCAAAATGAGCTGTCTGGGCATGTCTTCCCTGGAGTGATGAGGCCCTCCTGGGTTAAGGGCAGAACAGAAACAGAAGACCTTGCACTATCCCCATTCCCAAGTGAATTCTCAGCCTCAACAACTTCTCAAGCTGCTGAAAAATTTGAGCCTTCCCTCAGCAAAGTGACTGAACATGGTGCTGCCCGAGGGCCTCAGCAGGTCTATGCATACTCTCTTCTCCAAAGAAGCAGTTAAACATCTACCCATTGAGTTGCCTCCTTCCTCATCTATTGAATTAATTCATTTATTAATGTATTAACAATCATTTAGAGAAAGTTTCTTAGATTCCAAGCATTGGGCTAAACACTGGAAATGTACTGTGCAGAACAAAAATTTCACAACCTAGAAGGTGACAGAGACAAACAAGCCAGCAATCACCTATTCCATTTACAGAGGTTTTAAAACCAAGAAAGGAGTGTTGATACAGGTCAATTTCTATTTGCGAATAGCTACCATGTATTGGGAGCTTACTATGGGCCAGGCCTTTGCTAAACATTTCCTCAATGTTATTTAATCACTACAGCCACTTTATAAGGCAGATATTATCCTCCACTTTTGTATAAGGATTTAGAGCAGGGGTCCCCAAACTTTTTACACAGGGGGTCAGTTCACTGTCCCTCAGACCGTTGGAGGGTCAGACTATAAAAAAAAACTATGAACAAATCCCTATGCACACTGCACATATCTTATTTTAAAGTAAAAAAACAAAACGGGAACAAATACAATATTTAAAATAAAGAACAAGTAAATTTAAATCAACAAAGTGGCCAGTATTTCAATGGGAACTATGCTCCTCTCACTGACCACCAATGAAAGAGGTGCCCCTTCCGAAAGTGTGGAGGGGCCAGATAAATGGCCTCAGGGGGGCACATGCGGCCCACGGGCTGTAGTTTGGGGACCCCTGTTTTAGAGGCTTGGAGACATTAAGTCACATGGCTATGGAGCATAGAGGTGGGTCTGGCTAGACATCATTTGCTCTTAACTTCTGGGCTCACCAGCTTCCAAAATCTCTTGAAAGTCAGTAGAGGTGGCTGATATCTTTGTCAGTTGAAGACCAAGTCTTCCTCTGCATCCTCTGCGGGCCACTCAGCTACAAACTAGCCAGATGGGACCCAGAAAAAGAGAGTTCATCTACTCAAGGAACATGTGGTCTCATGTTTGGGGCAAAACAACTACCCAGGCCACTAATAGTCACCCCACCCCCTAGAACCCACTCCAGATGCTTCCTTGGAAATTCTGACTTTAAGGTCATAAATAATAGTTGAGCACTATTTCTGGAAGCACATGACAACAGCAGAGGTTTTGTTTTCTTATTCTTAATAGATCTTTGTGTTTAAAATGGAAAACTTAGAGAAGTCGATGAAAAGACAAGGTTTAGAGTTGAGGGAAGAACAGGAAAATGGCGAGGGGAAGAATTTACTCCTAGAGAATTGTTCTTGACTGCCATGCTGGATCCTTCAGGATAAGGCAAAAGATGGAATTTAAGGACACAATGCCCTCAGGAACATCCCAAGGGACTCCAACTAGCTTGGTTCTATAGATGCTTAACAGTTCATCACTCATGCCAACTCCAAATCCAGCTAAGTGCTCTTATTTCCAATTTGGCCTTTCGAAGCCTGTAGAAATCCAGTCCACTTGTTACTCTTCCTGAATGTGTAGAGATCATTGACAAGGCAGCCAATCTCATTCCCCCAGGCAACAGAAGAGGATTCAAGAAATAGCGAGGATCTCTCAACTTTCTGTGAGGTCAAAAAACATGCCCTTGTCCATGACAATCTTTGGAAAACAATAGCACTGATTTCTCTGTGCTTTGATTTCCAGACCAATATAAAGAAATCCAGGCAAGAGATCCAAGGTTAGAAATAAGCACATACTCAAAAGAAGAAGGAAGAGGAGGAGGAGGAGGGAAACAAGAAGAAGAGGAAGAGGAAAAGGAGGAGGAGGAAGAGGAAAAAATTATTAAGCAGAGAGTTTGTGTGTCGTAACACAAATGACACACATATGCCCTTCAGTGTCTGGTTGACTGCACAAAGTAACCAAAGGCTTAGGCTCTCTTTTTCCATTCCTTCTACTAACTTTTAAATCTCAGATATCTTAGAAATCCTGTCTCACCTTAAATACCTCGTAGGTTCAAGAGAGTTTCTTTTCTGAGCACAGAGAGATGGAAAAATAAATGCTCGTTACACTGAGAAAAGGTGGCCAGGGCAAGGCAAAACCCAAGGTGCACTTGCACAGCAGAGAAATCTTGAAAATTTGTTCCAGCGATGCTTCTGGTTGAACAGTGCCCCCACAACATCCAACCACTCCTGTGGTCTGCAGGCCGGGTCTCTCAGAGGGACCATCAGGCCCTGAGCCAACCAGATGATGGCATAGAACTCCTCCTGGCAACGTGTTTGCAGGCTACACAATCCCTGAGCTGTGCAGCCAAAAGCCATGTGGGGACATGGCAAATTCAAGCCTCTCATCC
This sequence comes from Saccopteryx leptura, assembly GCF_036850995.1. Classification (NCBI taxonomy): domain Eukaryota; kingdom Metazoa; phylum Chordata; class Mammalia; order Chiroptera; family Emballonuridae; genus Saccopteryx; species Saccopteryx leptura. The sequence continues at coordinate 373,635,964 of NC_089504.1, read as the reverse complement.
CCTATTGGAAGCCACAGCTCACATCTGGGACTCAAGGAAGATTGCCATTAGACCCGTGGCTATACTCCCTCTGACCAGCTCTGACCTCTGTTGCTAGGAGGTGCTTGAGGAAGGTCCTGGTTTACTAACGAAGGACTTTCTTTGGGTTTCATAGTCTCTTAAAAAGATATTCTCTCAGATCAAATGATCAACAAACTTTTTTCAGGGAAAGAGGGACAGCTGAAGCTAAGGCAATTCTTTTGAAAGCCACCAGGCCTCCTGCTTCCCCTATCACCTTACGGCAGATGAGTGGAAAAGCTGGGCCAGCCCGGGCCAACTTGGACAGAGGGAGCCTGTGAAGCTGGTGCCCAGGCTCTGCTGGAACATCCCCTGCTGGGACATCCACCTGACTGGGCTGCCCCCCTTCTGACCTTGTTTGTCTTAGTCTCTCCAAAAAGCCCTGGACAAGGAAGAGATAGTTAGAAATCACTTCTTTTCAGAGCCTGGAGGCTGATGTTGGTTGGGGAGTTTGGACGAGGAGATGGTACATTGCATCTCTCCCCGTTACTTCAATTGGTTCCTGAATCTAGTTGTAAAAAAGATACTCCTAGAAGACTTCCCAGTTGTTGAGATGCCTCATTGCAAGAACCCAGAGCCTGCGCCCAGTTCCATCAGCCCACATCGGGAGCGAGCGCCAGTCCAGAACCCTCCCCTTTTCATAGTGGCAGGATTCTGGAGATGGAGGAGTCCTTGCCCCTCACAAGACACTCACCTGAGGTTTGCATATACTTTTCTCTTGGGAAGAACGTCCTTCTCTTTTTAGAACCCAGGGCCCCAGCTCCCAGATCTGCCCTCCCCATGCTTCTGTAAACTATTCTCATTTGTTCTTTAATTTCATCCCATTTTCTTTCTTTCTCTACCGCCCCCGCCCCCCGCCCCTGCCCCCTGCCATCGGCTACGATCTGAAATCCATTGCAAGGCCAGGCCCCAGGAGGCAGGGCCAGGAATGCAGCCGTGCTGATGGAATGGTGCCTAAAGACTTGGGGTTCCACAGCAAGTGGTATTTTGAATTTAAGTTGGTTCCCTTCCAGTATTTAGCATAGAGGAATCTAGAGCAGGCTTCCCAGGATTTTCAAACTAGAATGTGGAGGGCAACTGACAGGGCAGTATAGAGGATTACAGAGCTGTCGCTGAAAACCACAAAAGAGGTGTAAGGATTATCAGATCAGAAAAAGCAGGTCCTGCTCTGCCATTTACTGCTTGTATGACTCCCAGCAAGTCACCTCTTGCTGAAGGAACCTGAGTTTCTTCATCTGTAAAAGAAGAGGTCAAACCAGACGATCTATCACACCTCTTGCAGCTCAGAAATTCGATGTTTCTAACTGTAACTTGGAGCCCTGAGCCTTCTCATTCCTTTCTGTTTCCCATCAGAGCCCTCTGTTCAAGACAACCGAGAGCCGGAACTCCATCTTCATGGTGCTCTATGTAAATATGCTGTATGCTATATGCAAATGTGTGTTAATACATGCTCAGGATTACTCGCCCCACCCCCATAGGCTTGCTCCTACTCACAGGGCCCTGAACTGGAGAAAACGAGAAATCTCTCTTCCAGGGAGTTCAATCCAGCAAGAGAGACAAGACCATTTACGAGCAACTGACACAAGACAGACTGTTCTTGGTTTTATAAGAGAGGGACAAAGAAGGTCCAGAGGAAAGAGGAGTGGCCTCAGAGGGGTACGCGAAGGAATTAGGGGGAAGTGGGGTCTAATAAAGCTCTCAGTTTATGGGTGTGGCTTGGACCTGAGGAAAGGACATGGAGGCAGAGGGGCAGCAGAGCCAAGGCCCTAAAGCGTTCAGGAATGATGCATTCAGATGAGGGCTGGGGGCAGGACAGCAGAATGCCACGAGGTTGGGAATGCAAGCAGACCAAATAAGTAGAGGGTCTTGAACACCAAACAGAAGAATTAATTGTTTTCAGATGAGTGTGATATTGGCTTCCATGCTTGTTCCGCATCTGAAGAAACCTGCTCACTGCCCTTCCCTTCTGCCACCCCCACCTGACAGAATCCCAAGCTGTCCATGTCCCAGCTCTCCAGCCCTGTGCTCAGTGTGGCTGAACACCAAAGAGTGGCCAGGTTGAGCATTACCCAACACACACTCGCCATTTCACATGAAACTCCTAGATGGAAATAGAAAGCTAAAGAAATGACACTCCAGAACTCTCCTCCATGGGGACTGTGAGCCCAATGATGCCACTCAAAGGCAGTCACTGTGTGAGAGTGAGAAGGTAACAAAACAATGGGGAGTCACGTTCAGGGGAGGGCTGAGCTGCTCTCTGGGCCCAGGTTGGGATCCCAGCTTGTTTCTCTCGTCAAGTCACAGATGCAGCACTGAGGCCCTGATGCTCCCCCACCCTCTCCACCCACAAGTGACAGATCAGTTTCCTACTGCGCAGGCTCCAGCCCAGCCCAGGAAGAACGGTGGTGGGCCAGCGGAGCAGAAGCTTCTTCAGTGGAGGCCTCTCTCCCACATGCACTGAGCACACTTATCTCTAAGAGTGATTAGGAAGTAAAACAGCTCCCTTCCCTATTAGCTTCAAACTGACTGATTTGGACTATGAGACGCCCCAGATCCAGGAAAGCCAGGGTTCAGCTGACAGGTCAATTACAGCGGGTAGTCTCCCCCACCCTCCACTTCCTCCTTCTGCCTTTTATTGGTTTTGGCAGCAGATAGGGCAGGGGTGGGGGGCAAACCTTGAGGTCGAACTTGTTGAAAGTGCAAGGGAGAGAAAATTGTTCTCATCTGAATAAATAGAGTCAGCTGTTGCCAGAGGGTGCAATCTACCCATGGTGTGTTACCCTAGACAAGCTAACATGGTGTTGGGCTGATATGGGCACTTGAACTCAGGCCAGTGCTATCTGGGTGATTCTGGAGATGGCTGCCAAGTAGACCCTGTGGGGCCCATCCTCATGGCTTTGGGCGTCCCCAAGGGGGAAATGAGACGGCAGGGGTGGGGAAGGTTGGGTCCAGGGAGAGAGATCTTGAATATCACTTGTTTTGTGGGTGTTCAGCACACACACTAACCCTCCTCCCATGTCAACAAGGAAGGGGGAGTGGGAGAGTGGGCACCTGCCACCACAGAACCACAGTTCCCAGGTAGTGTCCTTGACCCCTGAGCCCTGGGGCTTATGGGCGGGATCTCTGATCAGAGACCGGTGCAGTGAGCTGGTACCCTGGGTGCTGCTGGTGATCTGACATCCTGAGAACACACCCAGGCTTCTATGTGGAAGTCACCAACACTGTCAAATGACCTGCCTGCCCTAGAAACTCAGAACTTTTCCATTCAGTGAGTTATATCAAATGGGCTCAGGAAATAGAAGCAAAGGAACAGAGGAGAAGAGTGGAATGGGGAGTGAGAGGAAGGAGAAGGAAAAGGACCCGCATGGTAGACCCACGTGGTAGGCTAGAAAGAGTACAGGAACTGAGCCTGGAGATTGGGTACCAGCTGGGGACCTCGGGCCTGGCGCTAACTCTCAGAGCTAAGAAGAAGGCTGGATTACTTGTCATCTGAAGTCCCTTAAAACTCTCAACTATTATAATATGTGGTGAAACCAAAACCCAGGAACCAGAGCCCTTCCCTCCGTACCTCCAACTCTGACCCCGTCCCTGAAGAGAACACCATCCGAACTGCCGCCTTCCGGCGTCTGCTCCCTGCGTAGCCCCTTGGACCTCTCTGTTCCAGGGATTAGAAAGAAAAATGAGAAAATTCTTCTCATTCTAAGACCTAGAGGATGCTGCCGCACATGTTAAGCGGGATAAGCCGAATCATATGGAAAATGCTTTTTCTGCTCTAGTGGAAAAGCGTGTAAAGCAATGAAGCCTCAGACAGCAGCGTTTCTCTTCCAAAGGCACAGGGAAAACCAAACAAGGCAGGCCACTGACAGGCAGCAGGGGAAGCGTCCCTTGCACTGAAACATCTTCAAGGAAGAAAGGGGCCACTGGAAAGAGTGCTGTTTGCTAATGTTTTTCCCATCGGGCCGGCTTTATGCCATAATCGCAATTCCTTACGTTTCTGTGGTGTCTGACAGTTTCCAAGGCACAGTGCATATCCCAACTCACTCAATCCTTGCCGCCTCCAAGTAAGGGAGGTGCCATCGGCCTTCCCATGCACAGGAGGAAAGCAAGGCTCACTGGTGGAGGAAGTCCTGGGCTTCTACCATAGCTTGTGGTCATCTCCCACAGGGGTCATCTTTGGTAGAAAACAGGCAAAAACAGAGGAGATACAGTAGTTCCAAGTGCAAAGGACCAGAGAAAATGAGACTTGGGTTTCATTTCAGGATGTATTTTATATCCTCGTTTCTCAATTCTCCCTTCTTCTTTCCCAACTTCTCAACATACTTCAAAGATGTCAGTGCTTCCTGGTCAGGATATAAGAAAAACTGTAGACTAACAAAAAATGTCATAGAACAGTGAAAAGGGAACTTAGGGGTCCTCTAATCTACCCTGTCATTTTATAGATGGGGAAACTGAAGCCCAGAGAAGTAAAGTGACTTGCCTAAGGTCACACTGCTAGCTAGTAACAGAGCAAGTTAGGGGCAAGTTAGAATGCCTGGCCAACAGGAATGACCTAAGAAGGACCCAGGAAATCCCAAACACAGCCAGGACCTATGTTTCCTTCCCCCCTTCTCTCTCGAAGTCACACTCTCAGGTCCACATGCTCCACATCAAAGTTGCAAACTGAGCCAGCCAACCTTCCTCTCATGTGGAATGACTCTGATATTCATGTCCAAGGCACTAATTCCAACTGGAAACCTCCTGCCAATCCAAACAGAACAGGCTAATCAGAAAGCTTTTTCCCCCTTTTGTTTACAGAGCCACACTCTGGAGGCCTAAGCTCATCTGATAGAACTGCAGGGCTGGTTCTGAGCAAAAGCTTCCTCCCAGAGCTTCGAGCGGCTGCAACTAGGGAGTTCTCTCTGAATTGCAGAACCCCTTCTTCTTCTCTAGAGCACTAATCAGTCTTTCATTCATTCAACGCTTCCGGGATCCACCATTTGTCAGGCCTTGTGCAAGATCCACAATGTAGGTGAGACAGAAAACCACCTTCAAAGAGTCTTCGTTCCAGCTGGGGAGCAAATCACACCTATATCTTCCAGACAAATTCTACAAGTTTAAGGGAGTTGATGTCAGGCTTAAGAAGAGTAGAGTAATAGCATTCCAGCCTGGTGGGTCAATTAGACCTGAAATCTCCAACTCAGGCACCCAAAGCAATAAATCTATTAAGGACAGGGAATTTGTCTGCTTCTATGGGGGAGAAATAATGGAGGAGGCAGATTTCAAACAGATCTTGAGAAAGAACAAGGATTTAGCTAGATGGAGCCTAGAACCTTAGGGGGAAAGGGCGAGGGAAGGAAACTAGTGCCTGGAAAGCTAATTATGTCTCTACTGCTTTCAGCAAGCTGTACAAGTTATCTCACTTCATCCAACCCATAGTCATGGAAACTAGATGTTATTATTCCCATTTCATAGAGAAGGAAACTGATGCTCAGAGAGCTAAGTGATCTATTCATGATCACAGCTTATTTCAAGGCCTGTGTGGCCCCAAAGCTCCTGCCATTTTTACTGCCCTCTACCTGGAGAGGAGCAGAGAGGTGTGCTGGTGCCCATTGTCAGGAAACCATACAGAATGCAAAAGGCAGCCAAGTTACTGAATCTTGTAAAAGTTTTTCAGCTGAAACAGTCACTTGTTCACAGTAATTTTTAGTGACTATAAAGCCGTACTTGTCTTATCATCAGCATCACCATCGCTGTCGTCACCATCAACATCACCACTCTGATGAGACTCCATGTAATGGACAACAGCCATGTGCAAAGGCCTGAGCTATGTTATTGTTCCGTTTAATCCTTCAAATAATGGGTTTACTTGCACTGTTACTGTCCATGTATTACAGATGAGGAAACAAGGCACAGGAAGAAACTCACCCAAATCACACAACTCTAAGTACAGAGCTGAGATGTCAGCCCAGGTAATCTCTGGTCCCATGGTCCCAAACACACTGCTTATTCTTTGAGATTCTGACTACAAGGGAGTGGGGATGACTTTGTAGATGTCACAGAGACAGAACAAAAGGCAAAATACATAAGAGGAAAATTATTGATCTGACTGAGTCACGTAATGTCCTGAAGTCAGAATTGTGGTGGGAGAGGACTTCAGTTTGAGATGATCTATGGAGGGAATGGAGTGTCCAGGAGCAGCCAGATGGTGGAAGGACAAAGCCCAATGAGCTATGGCAATCCAGGTCTTGTGGGTACTTAGGGAGGGGACACACAACCTCAAGGCCATGGCTCTTGCAGACCCAGCCCTGGGCCCAATGCAGACCTATCCGGCACTTTCCTAGAGTTCCACTGTCCCCCCCAAGTGATGGATGCCAGACGCTGTATCCTTCACAGGAGGAAATGTATCCTGGAATATGATCTCTCGATAGAGCGCATATTGTTGCTTTTATAGGTTGTGAGTGGAGTTCCACAGGCTCTTGTCTTCCTTCCTCCCCCTCTGCCTCATCCACTCCCAGCTGGCTGTTCCATCATAAATCATCAGCCCAATGGAGCCAAGTTCTGCTTCCCACTTTTTAAGTCTGAGGGCATGTATTCCTGCTGATGACTGGATTTAGACAGCTTCACAGGCCCCCAACTGGGGCCAAGATTATGAAGGTGAAATATTCATCGTGCGCCGTCCCGTCAGGGAGAGGAATGTACAGTGCAGGCTCAGACGGGCACATTTCCCACACGTCACCATCTAAGAGAGAATTGCTTTTGTCAGGGACTGGAGCTGTGTTTCAGGGTTGGCTAGAGATAGAGATCAGGATTGTTACACTGGTGCTTCCCACCAAACTCCCAGAAAGGGAATTCCACACGGCAGGCCTCTACTGCAGCCTGTGGGTTCACCTTCACACCTCAGGCCCTTTGACCAACCTCAATGGTCATCCCAGTCCGCATATGCCCAGACCAAGACTGTAAAAATGGCCATGCTCTTCAGTGCTTCTGCAAAAGTGCTGGGGGCTGGTTGGCAACCCTTTTGCCTTTTGTACACAATGGGGCGAGCCCAGGGTCATGGGCCAGATCCCATGCCACCCCGCAGCCTGTTGCTTCCTTTCTTTTGCAGGATCCTGGCCAAATCTTGCTATGGAGTCTGTGTAAGACACCAGGAAATGGCACTCGTCAGTGGAATGTGCAAGACTGAAAAATAAAACTGGTGTGATTCATGGGGCAGGAGTGGGAACAAGGCCATTAACACCTTCCTTTCCTCAGAAGCTGCACGCTGCATGCAGACAGCCACCGAAGCTAGGGCATGAGCACAGAGGTCTGCTGATGTCATGCTGAGGACCCTGGTGTTAGAGAGAAGCAAAACAAGGGCCCAGGGGGCTCATTCCCAGCCCACACACCGCAGGGGCTGTGGGGGAAGGCGGGGAGTTCCACTCTCAGCACTGCTGATCCGCCCCACACTTTCTCATACATGATTGATGGAGGACAGGTGAAGGGAGCAAGAGAAAGCAGGTGCCACCCATGAAGCTTGGCATCCACTCCACATTTATCTCAGTGGCATAGCGACCATCACAAGAAGACGAGAGAAATGGTAACTTTCAGAGTAAGATGTAGGAACACTCACCTGACAGCTAGCAGTTGTCAGACAAATTGAGCCCAGAGGGGAACATGCAGAGTCACACACAGGCTTCGTCACCAGTCACCAGGCCAGCGAGGACTCCATCCCCACCTCTGCTGCTCAATCTCCAGTGATGAACACATGGGTTGTTGTGAGTCTTCTGCTACCACTGCATTGTCATGGGGGGGGGGGGCTCTTGTTGTTGCACATGTACCAAGATCTGACTCTGTTTGCAGCATAACTTCCTAGAAATTTGAATTCTGAGTGTCAAATTGCTTCCCAAATAACTTACATCCATTTATCCTCTGACCCCCGCAGTGGGCTACTGCTTGTTTCTCCACCTGGCCAACGTCTGCTGCCATGTATGCAGAAGTCTTATAAACTACGAGGCTCCCTGCATATTCAAAATGGCACCCTGATTGCCACCTCTTCCATGAAGCTTCTCCTGATTCTCATTCTCCAGTCTAATGTGACACTCCCCTCCTCTGGCTCCACCTAGCACCTCGCCCATTCCTTTCTTGCTGCTCATGTATACTTCTAACTACTGCGTTTTATATGTGTTGGGCTTCTCCTATCTGTTATACTGTGAAACTAAACTAGTTTTCCCAGTTTCTACCTCCTGAGCAAACAATGCACAGCCCTTTCACATAATAAAGACTGGAGAGGTTAAATCTGGATCCTACCAATGCAAGTTTCTTGGGTTCTGACTGAGCCTGACCATGCTGTGCAAGGGAGGGCAGAGGATTATTGGACGATGTCAAGATTCCCTCCACGGCACCCTGCAGAATGCTATTGGTGTCCACTTGTTTCACCCCTTGCTCCAGGGTTTCTCATAAGCAAATCATCTCTCTGATTTTTTTAATGGGTCCAGAATTTGCTTTGCGGGGGCTATGAGCCCCAGCAGGATTAATATGTGTTACCATGGACATATATTTAGCAGCCAGTGGCTTCACTTTGGAGAAGGAAAAACAAAGAGAGAATGCTTTTCTTCCATTACTCCATGCTGCTCCACAGAAAATGCAGGCAGACCTCTAAAGGGAGTGAAAAATCCAAGCCCTGCCCACTCCCCCAGCTACCAAAGACCCAGGACTAACCCATCCTATGCCTTTAAGAGAACAGCTGCTCGTATACCATAGCGAAGAGGGCACTGGGTTTGGAGTCTACACAACCCTTTAAACCATTCCTGCTTGTCTTCTCCTCTTTGGAATAGGAACTATATTCTTCACTGGCTTGTGGTGAGACTACAGTAATAAATAATAGCCTCATAGTTTAGAAAAAGTTTGTGCAAACAAGTTTCATTAATGGAAATTGAAAAACAAACTAAGAATAGTGCCCATTTTCCAGCCACCATGGGCCCTGGTCTGTAACCTACACACCGCACCCCTAAGCTATATTCCCAATCCCTAGGAGGGGAAGGAATTTCTCTCCTCTTATCTCAGAAGTGGATCCAGATGTGGTGAGTGTTGGGGCCGACTGCATGAGTGCACCCTGTGCTGCACCCATTCTGTCCCAGGGCCCCGTGGGACCACCAACCCTCTGCCCTGTTTCAGAACTGAATGTTTGGCTGTGGGACTCTCACCTCCCAACTCACCAACCTCTCTGACAGCGAGGGAGCCCAGGATGGTGACAGGCACCAAGGCTGGGGTGATGGCCAAACAACACTGCTCACAGTTCTATCCAAACCCACTCACCCAGCGTCCATTTTTCTGGAGTGGTCAGGGGACTGCGTTTGAGCTTGAGGATCATGTCAGTACAGATCAGGAACTTCCACAGGCTTCCTAATGCAGTCCCCACCACCCTCTGCCCTGCTCCCCAAGTTTCCCAGGCTGGGGGCCACTTTCTGGGAGGAGTTGGGTTGCCCAGATGAGAAGCAATATAGAACTTAGAGCCCAAGACCTGGAGCCAGTACAGACAAAGACTCCCCCAGTCACTTTCCTTCTCTTCATTTGTCCTCCACCCTCTTTCTAACACTTTACATTTTTCTCCCTACCTGTCCATACTCACTGCCCCTCCCTTAGGTAGATTTCTTCTCTGTGTCTTTACGTGTTGCTCTCTCTCTCTCTTTTCCTTTCTCCCCCTCTACCCCCGCCATCTCTCTCTCTTTCTCCCCACTATCCCGCTTCTTTGTCTCCCTTCACATCACCATTTTCTGACTTTCTGAGCATTGGGAATAACTGTGAGCCAAGGCAAAACCTTGTAAACCCTTGTACGGGGAAATTCAACCTCTTGCTGAGGGTTGCCATTCACTAAAAGAGCAACAGGGACAAACGTATCTCATTCATCAGCCCATGAATTCAGGACACATCCAACTGACTGTGGGCTTCTGGGCCTTTTCTCTTAAGTTGTGTCCTCCCCTCATCTGCATGAGTGTTTGAGAAATAGGGAAGAAAAGACAGGGAGCATTTCTCTCTGAATCCTGCTCATCAGTCCTTACCTCCTATTTTGAAGCTTCATAGACCAGGGAAGATCCTCCTTGTTCAGTACAAGGAAGAACATTCAGACGGACCTGCCTGAGAAGAAAAAGTTGTCTCAGAACACAGTGAGTTTACCATGAGTGGGTGTGTTCAACCAGAGGGCAGATGACAAGTTGAGTTGCCAAAGAGAACCAAGCATCAGATGGCACTTTGGAGAGGGGTGGCATAGGTAAACCTGAGTGTCTGTGACATGAAGTCTCAAGGCCCTCGGCTTGGTGTTGCTATCAGATCCCAGAGATCTTAAGTTCAGATCCCCAGGATCCCTAATTAATCTGTCCCTAGAAGAGACACTTCTACATTAGGAATTTCCTTTCCTAGCACCTTTCTCCCAAACACCTCTACTTTTTCTGGACAGTCCAGCTCTCTTTACTTACCAAATGCCCACTGGGCATGGGGCACGCCGGGGAACAGGCTTTGGTTCCTCCACTACCACCACCCTTATTTTCTGTGACAGTATTTTCATATCTATTATCTCATTCTTCTCAAGAAACTGACTGTGTAATTTAAAGGTGAGGAGCGTCCAACCCTGAAATGAGAACAAATCCCTCAGAGATGGAGCTAGAAAGTTCGCTGCCAGAAAGAGAAAGCTGGCCAGGGATGCTGAGCAGGCAGCAGGGACCGCGGAGTGAACAGTCGGACAGCAGCTGCAAATCGCTGCACCAGTGGTCAGGGGGTTACGCGTGCACGGCTGCACAGAAATGGCCTGAAACCCCAAACAAAATGCCCAAAAAGGATTCCCTCCGACTTTTGTTAACTGGAAAAGAAATCCTCCACCACCCCTCCTCCTGTGACCCCTGTCCCACCCTACAGTGCAGTGTCCTGGGGCAGCATTTACTGTCAGGAAAAGAGAATTGGGGGGGGTGGGGGGGGGCTTCTTTCTTCGCCACAGCCACTGGTGCTCCTCAGCTGGGCTCAAGGGCTGCAAGCTCTTGGCAAGCTCAGCGACAGCACTCGGCAAGCTGTTCTTCTTTCCGGAGACACAACGTTGGGCTGAAGGAAAACAACCCATTACCATTTACTCCGCTGATAGCTGCCTATAGTCAAATTCTTTTCAGTCAGCAGTTTCTGTGGTTTCTTTGGGATTTTCAGAGCCTCTGGGATAGTAGCAATGTCATTGTTTTGATGGAAGAGGAGACAGAGGCAGAATTCAAATAAGAAGGCAGTGTTGACAAGAATAGAAGCACAGACTTTGGAATCAGAGAGGCCCAAGTTTCAAATCTTTTACTTTGCCGTGAGATTTGGGGCAGATCATTCATGTATCCAGAGAGATTATGATAAGGCTAATAATTATGTCAACCTCATAGCATTGTGGTGATGAGGCAGCACATTTGAAACACTTAACATAGCACTTGGCACAGTGTCAGTGATCAATAAATGGTCACTTAAAACAAATAAAGTGGTAGTGTACTATTGGGCAAACAAGTGAGTAACAAGTGTGTTAGGCTTGCTCACTTCTTTTTGCCTGATTGGTGCATGAGCACAGGGCAGCACCACGTGTATACAGTCTATGCCAGGCTGCAGGTGCTTGCCCTCAGGGCGGCAGATTGCATATTGTGGATTGCCTGTTGCCATTGGGAGGGGCCACTGTTTGCTATTATTTTTCAAAGAAAGGGCCCCCCTCAGCCTTTTGAGGAGTCCTGAGAGAGAGGGAGAAGCAGTTTTGCCCCACCTGCTTGCTCATCCGCCACACTGTGAGACTCTAATGAACAGAATGGCCCACCATCCTCTGGCTTCAGTTCCTTCACCGTCTGCCAGAATCCAGTGTGAACCTGCATGGCCACGGCCACCGGCCATACATGCACCATGTTACTAAACGATGAATGTGTTAACAATGCAGGCAAGGAAGAAATCAAAAGATACCTTGAAACAAATGAAAATGAAAACACAATAACCCAAAAAGCCATGGAACCTAGCAAAAGCAGTCCTAAGAAAAAAATTTGTGGCATTACAGGCCAACCTCAAGAGACAAGAAAAATTCCAAATAAACAATCTAATCTTGAGCCTAAAGAAACTAGAAAAAAAATATATATATATATATATATAGATATAGATATATATAAAGCCCAAAGTGAGTAGAAGGAAGAGAATTAAAAGAGTAGAAATAAATAAAACAGAGTCTAAAAAAATACAGAAATAATCAATGAATGTGAAATAAGTCAGTCAGAGAAAGACAAATTCCATATGACTCCATTTATATGTGGAATCGAAGAACAATATAAATGGACAAAAAAAGAAAAAATAGAAACAGACTCATAGATACAGAGAACAAACTGATGGTTGCCAGAGGGGAGAGGGTTAGGGAACTGGGTGGAAAAGGTGAAGGAATTAATAAGTACAAATTGATAGTTAAGAAATAGTCACGGGGAACAAAAGTACAGAATAGGGAATATAGTTGATAATATTATAACAAGTATGTATGGTGCCAGGTGAGTACTGGAAATATTGAGGAAAGACTTCATACAGTATATTACCATCTTACTGCTATGTTGTATACCTGAAACTAATACAAAATATTGAATGTAAAGTGTAATTTAAATTTTTTTAAAAAATCAGTGAAACCAAGAGAGGATTCTTTGAAAAGATAAGAAAGATTGATAAACTTTTAACTGGATTCATTGAACAAAAAAGAGACAAGACCCAAATAAATAAAATCAAAAATGAAAGAGAAGTAACAACTGACACAACAGAAATACAAAGGATTATAAGACAATATTATGAACAACTATATACCAAAAATTGGACAATCTGAACAAAATAGATAAATTCCTAGAATCATATAATCTTCCAAGACTAAATCAAGAAGAAATAAAAAATCTGAACAGACCAACTAAAACTAGAAAAATAGAAGCAGTAATCAATAACTCTCTACAATCTTAGACTATTCAAAGAGACTGAAAAGGAAAGTAGCCTCACAAGTGTTTAGAAAATTAGCCTACTAGTCACAAGAAAATTTTAGTTTCACTTCAAAAATCTTTTAAAGCAAATTGATCGATCTCTAAACAATAAAATTAAAACATGGTTTGCAACAAAGATAGTAAGAGTAAATACCTGTTATCAAAGAGATTATCCTGGGAAATATTTATTCTCTCCCCTCTCCATCTTCATAAGCAGAGTATGCATCCTCACCCCTGGCTTTAGGGCGTGGCCCCATGATTTGTTTTGACCAATGGAATGTTAGCAAGTGCAGCAACCCAAAAGTCCCCAAGAACAACCTAAGCAATTGAACTTGTTCTCCTGTGCTTCTGCCATCAACTTGGAAAAAACCTAGCCTGCTGGTCCCATGAGATGGATGAAAGACTCAGAGCAGGGTTGCTCAAGTGTGTCCAGCTGGTATCAGCTAATTCAGAAAGACATCACTAAGCAAATGCTTATCGTTGTATGATATTTTGTAGTTGTTTCTTGTGCACTATTACTGAAGTATTAATATAATGACACAGAAAAAGATACTAGTGGCATATAAATGGGGTTCTTCTATAACAAAAAGCTAAAATATATGGCATTGGGCTTTGAAACTGGACAGTAGGTGAAGGCTAGAAAAATGGCAACTTGTGTTACATAGTGGTAAAATATTTAGTAAAACTGCATCCTGCAGTAACATAAATGAGGAAATAGCTCAGACTGGTCCTGTCCTATTTCTAACAAGACCTGAAACCAAAGTTTACCTCATTTATGAGTACTATTTGTAAGCCCTTAACTGCTTCCCCACACAGAACCAACGGACCAGGACATAACTGGAATCTGAATGCTAAAATCCTTTCAGAAGTGAAGGGTCCGTTGTCATTGGCGATCCAGTGCTAAAACCTCTTAAAATCCTGCTCTCAAAGCTGTATGAGAAGGCAGATTTGAGCCTTGCTTCCTGTCTCCTTAAAAGCTGACCTCTCAAATCAAAGTTCTTTCTTTTTTTCTTGAGAGAGAGACAGGAAGGGAGAGAAATGAGAAGCTTCAACTCATAGTTGCAGCACTTTAGTTGTTCATTGATTGTTTCTCACATGTGCCTGGGCGGGGGGGGGGGGGGGGGGGGGTGTTAGCCAAGCCAGTGACCCCTTGCTCAAACAAGAGACCTTGGGCTCAAGCCAGTGACCTTGGGCTTCAAGCCAGCGACCTTTGAGTTTGAGCCAGTGATCATGGGATCATATTGATAATCCCACGCTCAAACCAGATGAGCCCGTGCTCAAGCTGGTGACCTCAGGGTTTAAACCTGGCACCTCAGCGTTCCAGGTCAATGCTCTATCCACTACACCTTCACTGGTCAGGCCAAGTTAAGGCTCTTTCTTTTCTCAAAAGCTGGTGTCATAATATTGGCTTCTATGCACATAAGACAGACAGTCATTGTTTGGTAACAGTTTTAGTAATCACGAACATCTTATGACCACCTGCGGGAGGCAGTATGGCCTTGGACCACATGCGGGCACCTGCTCCCAACCCCGAGTGGCCATGTAGACCAGTTTGTTCCTGCTTCTCCTTCAACGTGGTGCTCCAAGCTCCTCGGCACTATTTTCAACTTTCACTTTGGGGGAAAAAAAAGACCTTTTGGATCAGATGTCTCTTGGGTAAGTAACGTCATTAAAACGCAACTTGTGCCTAAATTATCTAATAACTTCCTCAGGATTGTGCATTAAGAGTCCCACCCTTGAGGAGATTTTGTTAAGAATCCCAGGGTTTTGGATGTCTTTGCCTATGTTTGTCTATGTCTGATTGTTTTATCTGTTGAGAATTGGTTAATAGGCATAAACTATTGGATGACTGCAGCACACCTTTATTGAACCTGCTCTGTGTTATATTTGCTTCAATTAAACTGACAGAAACTTTTCTAAATGGGAAATGTTAATAGCATACTTGACTGCAGTCCTTTAGAATGTTTTCTTCAAAATTGGTCCATATTTAGCTATGAGCCTGTGACTAAGAGGAAGATGGTTATCTTTTGTAACACCACCTGGCCCCAGTATCAATCAGAATCCGAGGAGAAAAGACCTGAAAATGGGTCTTTAAATTAAAATTATGGTTCAGACAGAAGACCCTTGGGGGGAAAAAAAAACTATCTTGCCCCAGTCAGAGCTAAATAATAACCTTGATTTACTACATCTGGCTCCTCCTCCTCCTCCCCTGCCTTCCACTATTCCCCACTGTAGGAGGTGGGAATTCCTGTGAGTAACACTGAGCCACAGGTCCAGTTCTATACCCTTCCTTGCCAGATATTCAGAAGGGAAGGGTATCCTCTTCCCTCAGTCGTGGGAGTACTCAATTCAGCCCAGGAGTTACTCTGCCTCCAGCAGGACAATATCTGCTGAAAAATGTCCCTGCAGTTCTAGGTGACCAAGGCCAACCTAGGGATTTGTATACATGCTATCCCCCTTTTCTGCCTCTGCTCTGAGTTAGGAACAGAGAACCCCATGATGGAGAGCTTTGTTCCAGGTGGTGCAACAGTTTACTCTGAAGCTGTTGTGAATCCTGAAGGTACAACCTAGAGGCAAATTAAATACCCACTTAGAAGATGCTATGGGGGCCTTGGCTGGTTGGCTCAATGGTAGAGCATCAGCCAGTGTGTGGATGTCCCAGGTTCAATTCCCAGACAGGGCACACAGGAGAAGTGACCATCTGCTCTCCTCCTCCTTCTCTCTCTCCCTCTCTCTCTCTCTCTTCTATCCCACAGCCATGGCTCAGTTGGTTAGAGCAAGTTGGCCCCTGGCACTGAAGATAACTCCATGGCCTCACCTCAGGGGCTAAAGTGGCTCAGTTGCCAAGCAATAGAGCAATGGCCCAGATGAGCAGAGCATCACCCAGTAGGGGGTTTGCCGGGTGGATCCCGGTCGGGGTGCATGCAGAAGTCTGTCTCTCTGCCTCCCCATCTTTCACTTAATAATAGAAGAGGAAGGAGAAGAAGGAAAAGAGGAAGAGGAGAGGAAGAGGAGGAGGTGGAGAAGAAGAAGGAGAGGAAACTGTGGGAAGCTGTGGGGAAAGCAGATGTGTTAGGCTTGCTCGCTGGTTTAGGCTGCAAGCACTTTGTCTGATTAGTGCGTGAGCACGTAGCAGCGCCACATGTGTACAGTCTTTGTAAGGCTATGGGTGCTTTCCTTCAAGGGCGATTCTCCCAGATCGCTCTCCTGCTACTGCCCACTGTGTGGTGCAGTATTCCTGATCCCCTGACCTTCTCTGTGAAAAGCAGGTTTTCCTTTATTTATTCTCTCACTTGTCTTTGCTAGCCTCCAATAAACGTGTAAGGCCTGATGCTTTCCAGCTCCGCAGTTCCTCTACAATCTGCCTGAATTCAGTGCGAACCTGCCTGGCCTCAATCACCAGCATTACAGAAGCCCAGCAGGCAGACACAGCAGGACACAGTGGGCACCTTCAGCACCTGGGCCTGGAGCCACGACTCTGCCTCTGTCCTCAGCTCCTACCCCAGCTTTGGTCAGTCCCAGTGCTGAACCCTGGCTGTGGTGGCCCCCAAGCTCCATGCTGGCATGGGTGCAGGGTGAGGGGGTCACTGGATGCTTACCACAGCTGCTGAGATCTACCTGAGGCACACCAGACCCACACCCAACTGAAGCAGACTGCATTCACCCACAATGGGACTTCACAAATGAGCCCCAAACAAGGGCCCCAGGAGTACCCGTTCACCTTTCTTGAAAGGGTTTATGATGTCTACAATGTGCTATTGTAATTGGAAGAGGAGCTGCAACCAGAAATCCCTGAAGAAATTTTACAAAAGATAAATGTTTAGATTGACCGGAGGCCAGGAAGAGTCAAGATGGCTGACCCAATAATAGTAAAACTTCCTCCAGATACTTAGCTCCAAACTTGAAACAATACCCTTTCATTAGATAGGCTATTACTCAGCAGTCAGCTCTAAGCCTGTCTGGGTCAATGCAAACAAGGAAGGTGTAGCCAGTCCTCTATTTGCACAATTCCCACATCCACAAATTTTGAGAACAATGATTTAGTTACATAACACCAGTTTTCTAACAGCACAGTTCAAAATTCAGTTGCCATGCATACTGAGACTAACCACATGAAATACAAATTTCTCTGCTTGCTCTTCATCCAGGAGTCACTGTAATTGTCATCATTTTATGATCAGTAACCAGTCATGTTACTTATCTTAAATTCTGAGAGTGATTGGTCACCACACATCTATTAATCAGCTCTCTCACAGTCAACAAAGCACACGCTTGTATCGTCTCCTTGTCACACAGATGACAGTTTGCAAAAGTAGATAATCAAAAGAATGGGCCAACAAAGATGCAAGGGCAGTAAAAAAAAATAAAAAATTATAATGCTGAGAGTGAGATTGAGTTGACCATAAATGGAGTTGGAAGAAATTGCTGATGATGGGAATGTTGAAACCGCTGCTTTTCTAAAGCTTCAAGCTATGCAGCCATGAAACTAGCAAAGGGGTTGTCATGAAAAGGATGACTATGTCCCAAGGAAGTGATGGTATAAAAAACTTCACATTAAAGGATATTACAGAAATATTTCACAACATTGAAAGTACAAATGGTGAAATGGTGGAAACTAATCCAAATTGATAGGAATATGACAATTTGCCATGGTATATACAGAAAAGATGCTTATGTAATATAAGTTATTTGACCAAAACAAACAAACAAACAAGAACAAGCACTGTTCAAATTACTCTCAATTAATTTTTAACACTGAAATAACATTATAATTCCCAACACTTCTAATGTTTTAAAGTAGTGTACCAAATAAATATGTTTTTACAATTGTTTTTATTTTCTTTTATATTTTAACTGACAGAGTTTTTAATATATAACAGATTTTTAGAACTCACAGAACAATCATAATTTTCTGCATTATTAAGAAGAGGGCCTTTCCTGGCCGTTTTTATGGTCCCACATTACTGTGCAAAGCAAGAACTGCTTGTTTCTGAGAATAGTGCCTACTTCATGGAAAATTAATTTTGATACAACTAAGTGGTTGAGTGTTAAACTATTTTGGATATAATTTACATATCTAAGCACTAAAATATATCATTTCTTCTTCCCATTTTAATTACTCAAAAAATATTTTAATACTGTAAACCTTTCATTGTTTCAACCATGCATTCTTGGTGAAAACTGTTGTTGATGGCAAATCCTTTTCTTTGTATGTATAAAGCAGGGGTTGGGAAACTTTTTGGCTGAGAGAGCCATGAATGCCACATATTTTAAAATGTAATTCCATGAGAGCCATACAACGACCCATGTACCTTACGCAATATCCAATAAAAATTTGGTGTTGTCTCAGAGGACAGCTGTGATTGGCTCCAGCCACCCGCAACCATGAACATGAGCGGTAGGAAATGAATGGATTGTAATACATGAGAATGTTTTATATTTTTAACATTATTTTTTTATTAAAGATTTGTCTGCGAGCCAAATGCAGCCATCAAAAGAGCCACATCTGGCTCGCGAGCCATAGGTTCCTGACCCCTAGTATAAAGCATGAATATGCATACGATATATACTTTTTTATCCTTTTGCACTGTTCTTTGTCAGCAAGAAGCAGCTAGAGCAGTCACCCCTATTCCTCAAGGTTGAGGAATGAACAAAAAGTCCTCTGTTTGTAAAACAGAATCAGCTCAAACTAGTCTTATCCTATTTCTAACAAAACCTGGAACCAAAGTTCATCCCACTTACAAGTAAATCTTGGATACATCACTTATGAGTAACACTTGTGAACCCTTAACTTCTCCCGGTACAAGGAACCAAAGGACTAGAACATGACCAGACCTGAATGCCGGAACCCTTTCAGAAGTAAAGGGTCCATTGTCCAAGAAAATCCAGTGCTGAAACCCCTTAAAATCCTGCTCCAAACTTTGGATGGGGGACTTAGATTTGCTTCCTGTCCCCTTGCCAGCCAAAATGGCAAATAAAAGCTCTTTCTTTTCTCAAAAGTTGATGCCATAGTATGGCTTCTGTGCCAACGGGCAGTGAGTCTTTGCCCGGTAACAGTCATTTGGAAGACAGGAAATGTAGCTAATGAACCTGTGAACTCGGGAAGAACATTAAAAACATGAGTTGACTTCTTTTGCTGCACACCATAAGAGGCTACAAAAGAGAGACTAACTTAGAAAAAAACTAATCAATTTGTACTCTGAATTTAGAAGGTATATAAATAAAGCAATGTATCTCTAGTCTCTCCACCCAGTGAAAATTCTCAAAAAAGGATGTAAAGTACAGCATAGGGAATAGAGTCAAAAATATTGTAATAACTATCTGTGGTGCCTGGTGGGTACTAGGCCTATGGGGGATCACTTCATTAGTTATATAAATGTCTAGCCACTAGGCTGTATACCTGAAACTAATATATTGAATGCCAACTATAATTAAAATTATTTTAATTTTGTAAAAATAAAAGATAGCCTAGACCAAATTAAATTGCAGCACAGTTAGAATATAAGAAGCTACCAATATAACATGGCGAAGGGGGGGGGCTCAGAATTAAGACCACATCAAGAGTGTAACACTTTCTATTAAGACATCTACAAAAATTAAGAAGGTAGTAGTACAAAAGAGATTCTAGGCATCTTAAAGACATGGTCCCTGTGGAAACCATGGAAATGCACCTCTCATGCCTCCCACCACAGGAGCCTACAGTATTGAAAAGTCCAGCTACCTCACTTTGAACTCCACCCCTGCTTTCGCCTGTGGCCACACTTCCTGTGGGCCAGTGACAGAGCATGGCTGGGATTCTAGGCAAGCCTGCACCTAGAAGACATGAAGACAACCCTGACCAGTTCCTTTGTCTTGAACCCTTTCCTGCAGCCTTGCCGAACTTACTTCTCACTAAAATGTTCCCACCCAACCTTCCTCCCTTTCCTCACACCTTCAACCGGGAACAGACCTATGTCACAGGCTGACTGTTCTCCCAGCCCCCTCTCAGGGCCCTCCCCATTGTCTCCCATCCTATCCTGGCACCTGTTTCTCAAAGCGGGCCCAGGACTTATTCGAAAAAAAGAACGATGGGAATTTGGGACTGGATGTTCCCCCACCCCCTCCACCACCATCCTGTGCATAATCTCTAGCACAAGATGAATAAAAATTTCACCAGTGGTACCCTGTAGAATGTCCCAGTGAAGAGGAATGCTGTAAGATTTTTAAAAATATGGAAAGAACAATGCTTTAAAAAAACAAAACAGAAGAGTTAGCTAATTACTTCTAAGTTATATAGATACACTGCAAAGGGACAGAGTGAGAGCCATATACAATTCATGGCTGTGAGAGTGAGAGTTAGAGGGAGACACTCATCTCTTACAGTGATAGAACAAACACAGCTAAGTGGCAGGCACAATGTTTAACTGTTGGAGTCACAGAGCTCTGGAAATATTTAAACTCAGTCCATGCAAATCTCTTATGCAGAAGGAAGAGCCCTAGTGGGCAAAACCTGGGATCCTGAATTATGATACTGGAACTTCTAGTGGAAGATCCTGCAGAATTCCAGAGCCTTGGGCTTACAGAGATGGCCCACCATTCCCTAGTAAGATCTGGCACTCTATAGATGGACACTGCTGTAGGTCTCTCTCCTCCACCAGGCAATAAGTGAAGTTCAGAAGCTGACCCCATGCTTTCTCTTGTAGCTAGGCCAATAACTAGAGTTAAATTCTGTAAGAACCCAACAGGGGACATTCTGTGCCTGATAGGGTAGGAAAGAGACTATGCGTTGAAAGAATTGCAAGAATTAGCCTGCCTGTACTAAAACCAAGAAGCATTCCTGGGATTGACTTTGAAGGCACTTGATCAAAGTAACCAGAATGTAAAACTAGGTAAGCCAACATTAATTGACTTCAGGGCACTTCCTCTGATTAATGAATTTAACACTACAGGAAGAGCCCCAGGGTGTGGGGCTAACAGCTACTGGGATGACTCTTAAAACTCTGGGAAAGCCATGGCCACCAGGAAATTAGAAATTCTCTAGTAGCCCTGACTGATTTGCTCAGTGCATAGAGTGTCAGCCCAGCCTATGAATGTCCCAGGTTTGATTCCCGGTCAGGGAACACAGGAGAAATGGCCATCTGCTTCTCCCCCACCCCTTGGTCCCTCTCCCCCTTCTCTTCCTCTTCCCTTCCCACAGCTAGTGGATCAATTGATTCAAACATGGCCCTGGGCACTGAGAATAGCTCAATTGGTCTAAGTGCATCAGGCTCAGGCACTAAAAATAGCTGGTACTTGAGCATCCACCCCAGATGGGGTTGCTGAGAGGATCCAAGTCAGGGCACATGCAGGAGTCAGTCTCTCTATCTTCCCTCCTTTTACTTAAAAAAGAAAGTAAAGAAATGTTCTAGTTAGCCTGGCAGACAATAAAGAAAGGCATTACAGGGCTAAGTAAAGTGGGCATGCTGGAATAAATAGAGTATGTTAGGCTGGAAGGCCCACTAGGGCAGTGGTCCTCAACCTTTTTTGGGCCACAGACCAGTTTAATGTTAGAAAATATTTTCACAGACCGGTCTTTAGGGTGGGACGGATAAATGTATCATGTGACCAAGACAAGCATCAAGAGTGAGTCTTAGACAGATGTAACAAAGGAAATCTGGTCTTTTTTTTTTTTTTTTTTTTTTTTTTTGTATTTTTCTGAAGCTGGAAACAGGGAGGCAGTCAGACAGACTCCCGCATGCGCCCAACCGGGATCCACCTGGCACGCCCACCAGGGGGCGATGCTCTGCCCATCCGGGGCGTCGCTCTGTCGCGACCAGAGCCACTCCAGCGCCTGGGGCAGAGGCCAAGGAGCCATCCCCAGCGCCCGGGCCATCTTTTGCTCCAATGGAGCCTCGGCTGCGGGAGGGGAAGAGAGAGACAGAGAGGAAGGAGAGGGGGAGGGGTGGAGAAGCAGATGGGTGCTTCTCCTGTGTGCCCTGGCCGGGAATCGAACCTGGGACTTCTGCATGCCAGGCCGACGCTCTACCACTGAGCCAACCGGCCAGGGCAAATCTGGTCATTTTTAAAAAATAAAACATCATTCAGACTTAAATATAAGTAAAACAGAAATAATGTAACTTATTTATTCTTTCTCTGCGGACCGGTACCAAATGGCCCATGGACCGGTACCGGTCCGCAGCCCGGGGGTTGGGGACCACTGCACTAGGGCATTCATTATGTTCCATAAGAAAGCCCCAAAGACCATTCTTCACTCAGGCCACCAATAATCAAAAAGATTCGTGGAGCCCAGGGTTGCTAGATTTAGCAAATGAACTATAGGGATTCCCAGTTAAATGTGATGATAGACGACAGGACAGTCACAAAGCTGGGCTTATTAATATTCATGAGAATGAAGGTGCTTCCAGAGAAGCAGAGTCAACAAGGGTACTGTCAAATAGCTATAAATTAAGAAAGGGCATAATTACAGGAGCAGGAGGCTAAAAGCAGACACCTGACATAAAAAACATAATCCCTTGCTCGTGTTTCCGTGCTGACTGGAAGCCTGATTGGACAGATAACTGGATTCCTAGGAGGAAAGATCCTGCAATACTGAGGCTAATACATACCATGAGATTCCCCGAAGGCTCCTGTGGCTATTTACTCGGGTAACTGTGTATCAGGAAATAACCAAAATTTACTGGAACAGTTGAACATTCAGTCTAATTGACCTGGTAATCCAGAGACCCAAAGCATCATGATGGCTCCCTGTTAGAGCTAAGGCCTCACGAGCCAGGTTATAAAAGTAGTGCTGGCTGAAGTTCAAATCACAGAGGG
The DNA here is from genome assembly GCF_036850995.1 of Saccopteryx leptura. Taxonomy (NCBI): domain Eukaryota; kingdom Metazoa; phylum Chordata; class Mammalia; order Chiroptera; family Emballonuridae; genus Saccopteryx; species Saccopteryx leptura. Next base: position 373,613,165 of record NC_089504.1, on the reverse strand, counting down.
CCCAGTCCACACACTCTACTCACACAGTCCCCAAGGACGTAATTGGAATTGATGTACTCAGTGTTGGATTTACCTCCACCCTGGATCCCTGGCTTAAAAGGATAAAAGCTACATAGTAGGAAAGGCTAACTGAAAATCTCTGAACTATTACTTCCCCAAACTCAGCCCAAGTTTCATTTCCCTGGGAGGATAGGAGGATGAATATCACCATTAATGACCGACAAGATGTTGGGGCTATCGTCCTCATAATATCACCATTCAATTCACTCACCTAGCTGCTGCAGAAACCAACAAACCCTGTAGAAAGACTATATGCTACTTCAGGCATGAATGCATAGTGGGCCCAACTGCACTTGCTATGTCCAAAGTGATCTTGTGCTAGAGCAGATTAACAAGGCCTCAGGATACTTAATTACTGATTTTGCAAATGCATTCCTTTCTATTACAATTTTTAAAAAAGAATCAGAAACAGTTTGCATTTGCCTGAGGCAGAAAACAGTATTTGTTTATAGACTTAACTCTTCTACCCTATGTCACAGCATAATCCAAAGAGGTCTGACTTCCTAAGCAGTCTATAGAATATCACACTGACCCATTACATCGGCAACCTCATGCTACCTAGGAAGGGCAGGCAAGAAGCTTTGAAAAGAGCCAGATGTGGCTCATAAAACCTATGGAGATTCAGGAATCAGCCACTTAATTAAGCTTCTAGGAGTCCAATATGTTAAGAGATGCCCAAAGGAAAAGACAGAGGGCTGCATCTCACATTTCTACCACGCAGAAGTAAGCACGGTGCCTGGGACGCTTCTTTGGATTCTGGATGCAACACATTCCATACCTAGACACATTGCCCTCTGCTTACACTGGGTGACATGAGGCTGCCAGCCTCGAGAGCGGTCCAGGCCAAGGGTGCTAAAAGCCTTGAAACTCAGGCTATAGGATTGTGCGAGCCTGTGGTGTTGTTCAAGTTGGTGGTGAAAAGATTCGGAGAGGCAGCAATAACGGTGAACCCTAGTGAGAAAGTCACAATTCAGGCCTTTGGGAATTTGGAGCAGGTGATGCTGCCTGCAGCAGAATTTATCAATTATCTGAGCACAGTTCTCAGCATGTTACTTGGCCTTGAAGACAGAACACCTAACTACAAGACACCAAATGACCACACACTTAAGAGTTATCCATTATAAGCCGTGCTCTGTCAGACCTACCAGGTCCTGAAGCTAAGGGTTTTGTGACTGTCCCCCTAAATTTGAATGGGTATTTGAGCCCGAGCAGGACCAAAGAGCATGTGTAAGCTGTGTGAACAGGTGACCCAGATTCCATGTCACCCACCAGAGTTGTGCCAGCCTGCCAGCTCCAGCTGCAGCTCCGACTGTCTGACTGATGGCCTCCTGTAAAACCAGCTAAAGTGAAGAAAAATCTGTGGTCATTGCAATAGGTTGAAAATGGGCCCACAAAGATATGCAGATTATCATTCCTAGAACCTGTAAATGCTACCTTTTTCTTTCTGGCTTTATTAATATATAGTTGACAAATAAAATTGTAATGTATTTAAAGTGTACAACATAATGAATGTATACTATATACATTGTGAAATGATCCCCATAATCAAGTCAATTAACCCACCATCACCTCACATAGTTACCTTTCTTTATATGAGAACACATAAGATCTATTCTCTTAGCAAATTTCAAGTATACAATACAAAAATATTAACTATAGTCACCATGCTGTATATTGGATCCCCAGAACTTATTTCTCTTATAAGTGAAAGTTTGTACCATTTTACTAACCTCTTCTCATTTCCCCCACTGCCCAGCTTCTGGCAACTGTTCGGTAAATTAATTACTTCTACCTTATATAACAAAAGAGACATTGCAGATTGATTAAGTTAAGGATTTGAAATGCCCTGGATTTCTGGGCAGGCCCAAAACGTAATGACAACTATACTTATAAGAAAGAGGCAGAGGGAGATGTCCCCAGATGAAGAAGGTGATGTGACCACTGAAGCAAGATGCTTCACTGGTTTGAAGATGAAGGAAGGGTTTCCAGGCCAAGGAATGCAGGTTAGAGGCTGAAAGAGGCCAGAAGACAAACTCCCTCCTGGAGCTCCCAAAAGAAACCCAGCCCAGTAAGACTCCTTTGACTTCTGACTGGCAGAACAATAAAAGAATGCATTTGTGGTCATTTGTTACAGCAGCCAGAGAACCCTAATACAATACCCTCCTCACTTGCCCTTGGGTCCCAACCGCCATGTTGTGGGAAGTCCAGGCCACAGGAGGTGGCTACATGTAGGAGTTTCAACTGACAGCCCTGGCTAAGCATAAGGGAGATGTCCTAAGCATCAGTGCGCGTCAGGGAGACGTCTAAGCATCAGTGCACGTCAGGGAGACGTCTAAGCATCAGTGCGCATCAGGGAGACGTCTAAGCATCAGTGCGCGTCAGGGAGACGTCTAAGCATCAGTGCGCGTCAGGGAGACGTCTAAGCATCAGTGAGGGTCCGGAGAAGTCTAAGTATCAGTGTGCATCAGGGAGACGTCTAAGCATCAGTGCGCGTCAGGGAGACGTCTAAGCACCAGTGAGGGTCCGGAGACGTCTAAGCATCAGTGCACGTCAGGAAGACGTCTAAGCATCAGTGCGCGTCAGGGAGACGTCTAAGCATCAGTGCGCGTCAGGGAGACGTCTAAGCATCAGTGCGCATCAGGGAGACGTCTAAGCATCAGTGCGCGTCAGGGAGACGTCTAAGCACCAGTGAGGGTCCGGAGACGTCTAAGCATCAGTGCGCGTCAGGGAGACGTCTAAGCATCAGTGCGCGTCAGGGAGACGTCTAAGCATCAGTGCGCGTCAGGGAGACGTCTAAGCATCAGTGCGCGTCAGGGAGACGTCTAAGCATCAGTGAGGGTCCGGAGACGTCTAAGCATCAGTGCGCGTCAGGGAGACGTCTAAGCATCAGTGCGCGTCAGGGAGACGTCTAAGCATCAGTGAGGGTCCGGAGAAGTCTAAGTATCAGTGTGCATCAGGGAGACGTCTAAGCATCAGTGCGCGTCAGGGAGACGTCTAAGCACCAGTGAGGGTCCGGAGATGTCTAAGCATCAGTGCACGTCAGGAAGACGTCTAAGCATCAGTGCACGTCAGGGAGACGTCTAAGCATCAGTGCGCGTCAGGGAGACGTCTAAGCACCAGTGAGGGTCCGGAGATGTCTAAGCATCAGTGCACGTCAGGAAGACGTCTAAGCATCAGTGCACGTCAGGGAGACGTCTAAGCATCAGTGCGCATCAGGGAGACGTCTAAGCATCAGTGCGCGTCAGGGAGACGTCTAAGCATCAGTGCGCGTCAGGGAGACGTCTAAGCATCAGTGAGGGTCCGGAGACGTCTAAGCATCAGTGCGCGTCAGGGAGACGTCTAAGCACCAGTGAGGGTCCGGAGACGTCTAAGCATCAGTGTGCATCAGGGAGACGTCTAAGCATCAGTGCGCGTCAGGGAGACATCTAAGCACCAGTGTGGGTCAGGAGACGTCTAAGCATCAGTGCACGTCAGGGAGACGTCTAAGCATCAGTGCACGTCAGGGAGACGTCTAAGCATCAGTGCGCATCAGGGAGATGTCTAAGCATCAGTGCGCGTCAGGGAGACGTCTAAGCATCAGTGTGGGTCAGGAGACGTCTAAGCATCAGTGTGCATCAGGGAGACTCCAGCCCCAGGCTTCTGGGCTTCCCATGGAACAGAGACAGGTTCTCCTGCTATATCCTGTCAAACCAGAGCTGTCGTCTGGAGCTGTATCATACTTAGGTAGTTTGGGAGTGATTTGTCATATAGCAGTATACAACTAATAAATTATTATTAAAATTTGATCCTAAAGAAATAATCAAAGATCATACAAAATCCTGGAAACAACTTAAAAACCCAGTCAAAACGGCAGCTAAATGGATTTTGATGTTACATATTATGGAATATCATATACCCAGTAATAACACATTTTTGATAAATAATTTATAATGGGGAAGTTCCTATTTTTAGCACACCCTAGAAAAAAATAACTATGCTTTGACTTACTGTAAAGCCAGCAATGTTCCCTATATTCTCACTCAGTCTTTCTTTTTTGCCAGTTTAACTAATAAAATGGTATTTCATTTTTTCTTTAATATTTTTATTATTGTGAAGTTAAAGACTTATCCAAATGTATATAAGCTTTGTGCATTTCATCTTTTGTGAAGTGACTGTTCGTGATTTTTCCATCCCTATTGTAACATTCGTTGTTTTTCTTGTTTATTTATAAAAATGTCTATGTCCAAGATACCATTCCTTTATCTGTGTATTGCAAACTTTCTCCAGTTTTGTCATCCTTTATCTCATTTTATTTCTACTATTCCTCTCACCTTTCAATTACACACAAATGTGAGCCTCTGGGTTTAATAGGTTCTGCGAGTGTTGCAAAGGACGAGGACATGTAGTCTTTCTGCTGAGACACTTGGAAGGTAACAGGGGTGACAGTCATACATCCATGAATCAGCGAGAAAGCCTCAGACCAGCCTGGAACATGTTTACCTAAAGCAGAATTTCATGCTCAAACCGATAAAGGAAGTATTAGGATAAATAAAGTTTGAAATACTATATTTATCTGCCCATAGGACATCTCAGAACCTTTAATGTGTTGAAGTGTATTGTGGCTTTTCAAGGTGTTAGGGTAAGGGGGGTGTAATGGCAAGGTGTGCCATTTGAGGTTGGGAGGGGTGTCCAGATGGAGATAAAAGTTTAACTGAGCTGTAGAGGCTTTGGTCTGATAAAATAGGGTATTAAGAAAGAGAAGGAGACCAAGGGGAAGGTGGCACACACCAGGCAGATCACTCAGATCCTCAGAATTAAACAGGACAATAAATGAAAAGACAAAGCTATTCTATTAATCTTTATTCTCACTGCCTTATGCTTTCTGCTCAATTTCCCCACAGGAAAAGTGACCCAGCCCATATGATCTGTAGGCTGGAATCAGTCAGCTCTTAAGCCCTGTGCCATGGGGAGATGCCCAAGCAGACAGGAGTCCTTAAAAGAGGAGGCCAGCATTCGACAGCTCTGGGAAATCTTTTCTTGACAGACATAGCTCTGGGCTCCCTCCCTGCCCATCCATCCAGGTTTAGGCATTGAGTTCTCTGGCACCAGTGACTCTAAAATATTTGCAGAATGCTCTCCCACGCCCCTCAGTTGGTGCTGGGGTCAAGCCAGCAAGTGCTGCTCCTTTTGGGTTTACTCATAAATCATTCTCTCTCTCCCTTTCCCTTCTGTGCTTCAGTGGCTCTTCTTGCCTATGGCTGTGGAGACCTCTCAAAGCTCGCTACTCCTTCTAGTCTTCAGGGAAAAACCTGTTCCCACCACTGGCCTCTGAGAAGCAGAGCCCTTTCTTGGAGCTCTGATACTTCTCTATGTCCAAATCAGAACAGCAGAGTGAGCTCACCAGATGCCCTGATGTCACCCTCTTGGCTCCAGGGATGTCTATTCCCGGATACAGAGCACAGGAATGAATGGCCTTATCATTAGGTATGGGGCAGGGTGTGGGGTGCCTGGGTTGCATTTCTGGCTCAGCTTGCTATTTGCAGAAGTCACTGACTCTTTACTGCTAGGACATGACTTCCCTAACCACACACTATCCAGCCCTTGGGCTTCCAATAATAAAATCTAAATGGGCATTTGAGCATGGTGTCCAAGCACAAGGCAGCATCATGAGGGAGCTGACCTCTAGGATGAACTTGAGCATGATGATCCCCACCACATAGTCATCTCTTTCCTGATGATCGCGTTTCTTTGAGATTAACTTTCCCTGATCCCAGAATGCTACATAGGAAACAACTATAAGATAACAATGAACTAAATATGAAATCCTAAACTCTAAACTGGTCTCGCCTAGAACTAACCCTAATTCATACCTACTCTTTGCCCGAGACTCGCTAAATTGTCCTGCCAAAGCGTACAAATTGGAAATCATGCCTAGGTTACAGACAAAGGACAGAGTCCAGGGAAATTCAGTAATTGACCCAAAGTCACACACTAGAAGTAGCAAAGCAAGGGTTTCAGAGCACTTCTTTCTAACCCCACACCGCCCTGACCTCAGAGCAGGCAAGAGGCAACCAGAGGACACTGACAATAGTTGTACACTTTGGAAGGTGAATGGGGAAGCTATCTAACATGGAGTTTTTGGTCATGTTTCCCTAATCTGCTTTGCAACCTATTTTTACTTCGCATAATTAGGAGACAGAAACAAAATAAGTTAAACCATTTTGACATTTTCTATGTGCCTAGAACCATTATGCTTGGCCTAGATGCATGAGAGAATACTTCTCAATATAACCGCAAGTAATCTATTAGGTGGTCTGTGCATTTTGACCTATTTGTCAAATTTGTCTGAGTCCCCTCGGTAAGACTAACCCCTCAGTATACACTGTCACAATGACGGAGAGGCAAACCATCATTACTAAAGGTATTCAGAGACAGGATGGGGTAGGAATCACTGATAGATAGAATGGATGGGAAGGAAAGCACAGGTTCTGCCCTTCAGATGCCCTCAGTCTTTTAAAGTTGTCTCTGGGTCTCTCCCAGACATGAGGAGCCCTGGGCGCCCGCTCCCATTCTGACTGTTGGCACAAGAGCCCTTCCGCTTCCCTGGGGAGCAGCAGCCTGAGCCTAGAGCCACCCTAGCCAGTCCCCAGGGCCAAGGCCCCTGACTGTGAATGCACAAGCAGTCCTTTGTTGCCATCACACTGGGATCTTTTATTCTCCTTAAGACGCAGGAGCTTCTGTGTGCACAGGGCCCGCCTCCTCCCTTCTGAAGACACTTTGATCCTCCTCCCATTTGAAATCTTGCTGGCTTTTCAACACCCTCTCAGACAATCAGCGTTTTTTTTTCTTTTCAATAACCAAGCTGTTCTCCTTATTTTGCCTCTGTTCTCTTTAACAACTCTAACTAAGAAGAGTTCAAGGGGGCAGATCCCAAGAAAACAACAAAGCATCCCGTTCAGTTGCTTACTGGCTGGGGTGAATATGAAACACCTTCTGCAGGCTCAACAATCTTTGTTGAAAGAAAGAATAAATGAGTGAAGTGCTAAGGGGAAAATGACAACGAAGGCCAGGAGAAAGGTGTAAGGTGGTTTCATCGTGGACAGCTGGTCAGCTCTGAATTTCCAGAGCAGTCTCTGACTCCATCTTCTCTTATTTCCTGCCACTACCGCAGCCTGGGGTTCATGTCTCTCTCTTATCAACTTTTCCTATTCATTTTCTTTCTGATAACCTCAGTTCATATGATCTCATAGCTGGTGTACGTCTGGGGCCTTTTAAACTGGTCTCTCTGCTTCTCCCTTCAATCCCTATCTGTCCCACATACCTCCACCAGCTCAAGTGTTATGTCGTCCCACTCTGACCATGTGCTACTTTCACATTCAAGAATGGTCAAATGTTTCTAGTGCTTAATGTACAAATATTTTGTGTCTCATGAAGGTCCTCTGTGGTCTTTCTGTCTCTTTTTTTATCACTTCCCTGTGATCAGCAGAGTACAGTAAAAAATGTACTGGCAAAAAGATAGTGAACCAGGGTTCTATTCTCAGGTTGACTCTTTATAGCCACATAACCTTGGGTAAGCCACTTACATTTTCTGGACCTAACATTCTCAACAGTAAAATCATAAGACTGAGCCTGATGATCTCTGAAGTATTCCCAAAGTCTAACATTCTGTGAGCGAGCCCAGGAAATTTACTCTTTTGCCCCATTGTTGCTGACTCACAGATATTCCTTTTAGTATCCTAACTTTACCCCTCTGAACATATCTTTTGACTACTTAAAATGACCTTTCTCTCCTCCCATCCAAATCATGCACATCCTCCATGGCCCTCCTGGAATTCCACCATTCTGAAAGCTTCCTAGGCTCACCAAGAATAAGATTACCCCTTCTTCTGCCTCAAAGCCCATCACATGGATGGTACTTATCATACGTGGCCCATAACTGTTATTACTCTATGTGTACATGCCTTGTTTGTCTGACTACATGGTTAGCTCCATGTTGTAAGGTGAGGTGTCTCATATTCTCCATACCTTTTTATCCAGCAGGCAACCCATAAATAGGTGATGACAATTTCTGGTGGAAAGAACATTGGACCAGTAATCATGACATCTAAGCTCTGGTCTCCAAATCTCTTAAGCACTCCAGTTGTGTAAATCTCAGTTTTCTCATCTGAATAAATGAGTGCTTTGAGTCAGGATACTAGCTCGTCTGAGATTCCTCCCAGAATTTATATTCTGTAATTTTGAGGGGAGAGGGTGAGGCATGCAGGGGGGGATTAAAATCTATTTTTAATTATAGTTGACATACCATATTATCTTCATTTCAGATGTGGAACATAGTGATTAACATCTGTATAAATCACAACTTTACCAGGTACCTTCTATAGTGATCACCACAATAAGTCTAAAAATCATCTGTCACTGTCCATAGTTATTATGATATAGTGAATATATTCTCTGTGCTTATATTACATCCCAGTGCTTATTTTATTGTAATATTCTAATAAAGAAAGTTCAACTCTTCTGGAAGTCTTGCTTCTCCTTAGGTCTTTTCAAAACCTTTTGTCTGGCTCTTGGGCTGAACAACAGAAGTGGATGTTTTCAAATAATGTCCTTATGTCTCTTCCTGCCTAGGCTACCTCTGAAATAAATTGGAATTCAATGGAATGAATGGCCATATAGAGATTTCCAGATTCTCTCAGATGGATGGATTACTCTCCAGAGCTAACTAGGTTTCCCTAAGAAAGACTGGCGACTAGGCACAGAAAGAGTTTTCACTGGTTCCTCACCCTTGAAGATGCTTATGGTCGCCACATCTGTAATGCCAGCATCCTAATGACAACTGAATGAAGTCCCGGAATATTCCCATTTACAGATAGGTTCTTACACAGGGGCCGTTATTCGGTTCCTGCTAATGTTTCTAGAAGCATAATTATTTCTATAGTTATTGGTTTTAATTGGATCTGAAAATAAGTGGGGACAGCTTTAAATATCAAGAACATACATCTTTAGCCAGAAAATAGAAGGTAGACTGTCACAGTGATTAATTTCACCTGCTGGTGGAACTGTACCAGTAATCTAATTACCAAAGTATTGGTAAATTTATTCTCATTCACATATTTCCACACACACCATACCTTATCACACCCCATTAGTGTCTTTTTCCCCATATCATTTTAAGCAAGACATTGCAATGTGTCAAGATTTTATAGACCAGGATTTCAGTAAAATGCACTGGGGGGGGGGGGGGGGACAATAGCATGTAAGAGGAATTTCTTTGCAAACGCCTAGTTCTGCCCTTAGTCATCTGCCCCTACCCTTCCCCTCCCTAGGCAATGACAACAGCTATCATTCATTCACTGCTCAAGAGTCCCAGGCACAAGGCTGAGCCCTTCGGTGCACTTATTTCTTATTTCACTCTCTACAGAGGCAGACACTGTTACCATTCACTTCTGGACATGGGAACTGAGGTTTAAGGAGAACTAAGAGTCCACCTCATAGAATAAGCAACAGGGCCAGACGTCCAACCCAGCTTTCTGTGGCTCCAACCCCATGGTTGCAACCACTTAGAAACACAATCATACTCATATCTTTTTGGCTTCACAGGGTGTCCCAAACCATTTTACTTGTTTGGATAAGTACAGATGGCCATGATCACCCTAAGCTTGTCATTGGTAGTTTCTCCGCTCTTCCTGGAAACTTCACAAGAAACTTTAGCCAAGGTCCTGCAAGGCCACTTAGGATATAAAGTTTGATTCCTTTCTTGATTTGGAGGAAAGAATCATCCCACTTCCCTGCCTGATTTCCATACTAAGCAGAAGAGAGCACTGCCTGTAGGGGAGTGGGGAAGGGGGGGTGAGAAACTGGGCCCAAGCCAGCAGGTTTAAATGCCTCTGTCTATTTAGCATCCTGTGAAGTGATAAGGAAAGGCGTGGCTGGGCGGGGGCAGCTGAATCATCTCACCAAATGTTCTTTTGTCTGCAGGATGAATGTGGCTGTTAATGCCAGCAGCCTTCCAATTCCAGAAAACAATGGAGCTCCACTGAATCATGGACTCCCTTTCAGGCATCCCTTTTGGCTGCCTGACCCAGTCCCATAATTGAGACCCAAGCTGTTGTCCTTGGCCAAGCTTTCCGCCCTCGGTGCCATTGCAGAGAACGGATCTGGTCCCATAGCCAGTGGCTATCTGTAGTGCTGGGAGCAAACCTCTGATAAAAGAAGCAGGAAACCAGGATTTTAGAAACAATCCCCTGGTGCAAGATGGACGTTTCTACCCTTTAGAGGCCCCCAGGGTCCCACATTAAGTTTCACCTGACCAGGGTGTTCCCTAATTGATGTAACGCTGAAGCAGAAGTCTTCATTTAGGTCTCCCATGATGTGAGCTCTAAGGACCTCTAATCAGAGTTCTTAGTGCCCTGAGCGCTCAGTGCTGACAGCCACGTTATACTTGTATTCTTATTTAACTACTGTTCCCTAGGGGTATAGTGCCTTAGAAATCTTAGACGGTGTGGAGAAAGGGGAACCTTCATGTACTGTTCATGGGAATGCAGACTGGTGTAGTCACTGTGAAAAGCAGTATGGCATTTCCTCAAAAAATTTAAAATGGAACTGCCTTATGACCCAGTGATTACAATTCTGGTATACATCTAAAGAAACCCAAAACACTAATTTGAAAGAATACATGCACCCCTGTGTTCACTGCAGCGTTGTTTACAATAGCCAAGCTATGGAAGCAACCCAAGTGCCCATTAAATGGAATAAAACGAATGTAAGCAGGGGAAAGATGCTAAAATACCCTAAATCTTAACACTCCAGACAGTGCAGGTCCCAACAAACAGGGAAGATGGCAGTGGGACCATACCAGTTTGTAAAATGCTGTGTATAAGACCGATCACTCATAACATTAGCAAGGTCCTTGTGGGACTACAAAGGGGGCTGGCAAGAATCCAGAAGAAAACCTTAGCTAAAATCTCTGAGGGTAAAAAAGCTTCATACATATATATAATGGACTATTACTTGCCTCTAAGGAAAAAAAAAACACAAAAATCTTATCATTTGTGACAGCATTGGTGGACTTAGAGGGTTTTATGCTAAGTGAAATAAACCAGTCAGAGAAAGACAAACACTATATGATTTCACTGATATGTGAAATCTAAAGAACAAAATAAATGAACAAACAAAACAAAAACAGATACATAGATACAGAGAACAGACTGATGGTTGTCAGAGGAGAGGGGGTTGGGGGACTGGGTGGAACAGGTAAAGGGATTGAGAAGTACAGATTGGAAGTTACGGAATGGTAATGAGGATGTAGAGTGCAACATAGAAACTGTAGTTGATGGTACAGTAATGACTCTGTGCAGTGCCGGGTGGGTACTAGCAATATTGGGGGAAACACTTTGTAAAGTATGTGATTGTCTAACCACTAGGATGTACACCTAAAACTAATGCAAAATAAAGTTGAATGTAAACCATAATTGAAAAAAATTTTTAAAAAAAAATCTTAGCAAGCTTGTTGGAAATGTGATCAGTGAGGCAAGATTTGGGCATTTCTGCATTTCTGGGTGCCTCCTTTGTCGCCATACCATCAACATGGTATCACAACCTTACATAGCAATTATGCAGAAAAATGTAGCTTTTAATGTTTAAGGCAAAAATCAATTCATAATAGTGAGGAAATTTTAGGAATACTTTAATCAGTATATTCACTCATATTTTCCTTTTTTAATGTATGTACAAGAATGATAGAAGCCTATGTATAAATAAGTCTAAAACAGCACTTTTAGTGGAATAAAATAAGTAATGGAGGTGTCTCTTTAATTCATAGTTCAGCCCTATATCAGACAGCTGGTCAAATGGAGATGCCAATACAGGAATCAAGGATGCCTGACCCCAGTCCCAAGATCTTTTTGTCGTGGCTCTGGCCCACTGTTGGCCAACACTGTGTGTCTGTATCAGGGGTCTCTCAAAGCGTGTCAGGACTTCAGCTAAGGTCAGGATTTGAACTTTGCAATCCCCTCAAGACCCTGGGACATTGACTCAAAGCTGTGGCTATAACTGATGTCTTAGAACTTGCCCTCAATGTGTTGCTGTCATGAAAATCTTTGGCACTCTTAACCCATTTTTGTTTGTTTGTTTGTTTGTTTTTGTTTGTTTTGGTGGCTTAAGAACTATGAGGGAAATTGTCTGGAACAGTAGGTTTATACTAGGAAGTTTCTGTTGTCAGAGTGAAGAAGTGAGGAAACTGCCTGTTGTTCAGAGAGCCCGGTAATAGAACCTTCAAAGCCCTGGGAACTGACACAGAAGAAGGATCATGAATTTTGCAAGCAATCCTAACAGCTAGTCCTAGCTCCATCATTTATTTTCTATGTGGCCTTGAGAAATTTCAAACCCTATGAACCTCAGCTTCCTCACTTGAATATCAGGATAAAAATAAAGACTCTGTGGGGTGTTAGAGACCAGAGGAAATAATGTACATAAAGTACTTGGCTTGGAGCAGTTACTCCCCAGATATTTGGTCTTTCTTCGAAACCATGAAGATCCCACCAGTGTTATGTTTGAAAACATTTTTTTAAACAATAGAACCCTCTGTGCAATTGTCAGGTGTTTTGCTTTAGAATCTGTGAGATCTGTAGGATGTAACTGGATATCATTTTAATAACTGTATAAGTTGTGTGGTCCTACTGGTCACAAAGACTATGGAAAGAAAATAGAACTCCATTGGTGTCAAAGGTCATTGGAGCTAGATGGAAAAGAAATTAATAAATCCTAGACAAAGCAAAGCAAAATCAAGTCAGTTCATGTAGCAGCCTGAGCTGGTTGCAGACTTCCATGAATAGCCTGGGATAGGGCTAAGTGGAATAAAAAAAAATGTAAGCAGGGGAAAGATGCTAAAATACCCTAAATCTTAACACTCTGGACAGTGCAGGTCCCAACAAACAGGGAAGATGGCAGTGGTAAGTAGCCATGTGACCATACCAGTTTGTAAAATGCTGTGTATAAGACCGATCACTCATAACATTAGCAAGGTCCTTGTGGGACTACAAAGGGGGCTGGCAAGAATCCAGAAGAAAACCTTAGCTAAAATCTCTGAATGCTCCCAAAATTGCATGGGATGGCATTGTTACTTTCTAAGAGGGTGAGATTCATTTAACTCTAGAAGATTTAGAATTAAGAATAAAATATTGAAGTACATCAAACTTACAGCATTGATACTTATGTGTTAAGGAGAAAGCTGTGCCTATTTAGCAACGTAAGTAATATCTGTAATATTCAAAGGAACGAGTGCTTGAATATACCTGCATTGGAAATTTTAATTTTAAATGTGTGAATAATTTATTTACATTTGTATATTTAAGTTTAATTTTTCTAAGATTATATATATATTATAGTACTGGAACAGTTAAGAGTTCTTAAAGATCACCATATATGGAAGTTTATTCTATTAAATTTATGAGTTATTTAAGAAGTTGAGGAACCTTATTTTGTTAAGATACTGAAAGACTTCAAAATGAGATTAAAATATTTAATTCATAAATGCAATTTTAAAAGCTTAGAGGCATTCATTTAGTCTATAAGTGGGCTCAATTATTAATCAAATTCCTTAGAAATAACTGACAATATTTGCTAAGCTTATAAATAGAATAGTAAGATTTATAAATTAAACTCTAACGTAACACTAGGTTTTTGAACATATAACATTAATAAATTAAGTGTTAAGTTTTAAAAACCAAAGAAAAGTTGGAATAATATTTTCTATATATATATATATGAGAGATCCCATTTAGGAAAAAATTAAATCTTAGGAAACAAATTGCAAAAACTAAAGCAGATGTTCTAATTGAAAGTCAGGAGGGGCCAGGATCCAGCTTACTGGTCTACCTCTCAGTTTCTTGTTCAACTCCAGATTAATGCAACCTGACCATCACACCATTGCCTCCCCCACTGGTATCTAGCTCACTCTCTACCCAATGGGAAAATGAACTGAGTTGCACTGGGACAGGTTAAGGAAGAGATATAACAAACAATGGAAAGACCATTAGCTTTGAATTCACACAGACCTGAATTTGAATAACAATCTGTGAGAATTTAGACAAAGTATCTAAATTCTCTGAGATTCAGTTTCCTCATTTCTAGTTAGAATTTTTAAATGAGCGTTATTAAGAAAAGTATATGTAACTAGTGATGGGATTCAAATAGTTTAACAATCGGTTCTCTGCCCTACTGACTGTTTTAGGTATAAAAAAGATATACTGAAAGATAACTATCTTATTTCATACATTTAATACTTAAATAAGAACAATAAAAGAGGCACACAAAACTAGACTGTTATAAGAGTTTTAAAATATTAATGAAAAAATATTAAATAATACCTGACAAAAACAATAAAACTGTTATTTAAGATATTTCCATATGGCTTCTTGACTGGAGTCCTCACTTGCAATTTTTTTCACCTATGGATGGAATGAATATTACTATGGGCACTTAGCATATGCTGTTGCATAGATGAACATTAAAAAAGAATAAGGAATGTCAGTTTGTGATTTCCACATTGGGCAGCTGCCCAGGTGCCCATCTTAGAGAGAACCCTGATTACAAATGCCATTTTAACACTGGTTCACCAGACTCAACAAAAAATCAGGTGTTGGTTCTGCCAAACCGGTGCGAACCAGCTGAGTTCCACAACTATATGAAACCCTGTATTTTTTCAACTTTTACCACTAGCTTACGGGAGGTATGGTTGTGGACAAGACACAGCCTCAGAAATAGCTAAAGGGATGGTTGTACATATAAATATTGTTCAACCAATGGCTGCTCCCCTGCAATCATGTTCACAGGGGAAAAATCAACACAGCCATTGAAGTCAGAAAGATCTTGTTTAGAGTCTAGTAATGTCACTTACCAGCTATTTAACTGTGGGCTCCAAGCCTCAGTCTCCTCTTCTATAAATAAGAAAAATTGACTATACTATACAGTTGTGGAGAGGATCAGAGGAGATGGTGTGTGTGACGTCTGACACAGTGCCACCACACAGGGGAATCTCACCACACTACATGTGCCACGTGCATGTGGCAGGCTCTTCTTGGCACCACTCCACTGCACAAGCATCCAAAGTGCAGGACTAACACCAGGTCAACATCTTGTCAACCTCTGGGGACAGGGAGAATTCTAGAATCACTGCTGGCCAAGAAGCCTGGCAATCTCTCCTGTACCCATGGCCTTGACTGACCCTGAGGAACTGTTATTAGTCTGGAACAGATAAACCACCATCTGTTTCTACTCAAAGTTTCTCTCCTTTTCATCATCCTTAGAAGTTTATATAAAACGCTGCATCCATACCTGCCCACTGCTCACCCAGCTCCCGTTTCACAGTTTCCTGGTGGAGCTATTGGCCTGTGACCCTCCAGTTCACACTTCATTTTTCTGGACACTAGCATAACTCTTCACCCACCAAGTTTAAGGCTAAACGGTGGTGATGTGATGGCTAGTAAATCCAGAACTCACACCGAGGCCTGGCAAGATACCCCTACCATCTGCATGATACTCTTCAGTAAAGATACTCCTCCTAAGAGCCCCCATCCTTGGGCACAAGCTTCTCACCCAAGTAACTAAATTTTGAACACTGGAACTCAGTAAACAAAATTCTTAGCAGTCCTTTGTACCAGAAACATCTTGCCATGCTCCCCTGGGGGACAGCAAGGCCCCAGGTCATGGAGCTACTTGGATGTGTCTGAAAGCTTTTCATTCTTTCCTCTTCGCTTTTCCTCTCTTTTCCACAAAATGAGTGATCCAATGACATTTCCATAAAGACTACCCTGACAGCTGAACCCTCTGAACCAGGAAACCATTCTTTCAGTCCCAAGAGACAGATCTTACAATGGATATTTGCTTTGCTGTTTGCTTGCAATCACCCTTCTGGTAGCTTTACCTGCAATTTCCTCTAAGGAATCACCCAGCTCAGTTCAGGTGCCTGGGTAAACCTCACTTCACTCCAGCTGCCAGGGTGAGCCTAGCCAATAAGAGTATATTAGCTCCGGGTTCCATAACAAAATACTATACCCTGGGCAGCTTAAACAATAGGAACTTTTTTCTTACAGTTCTAGAGACTGGTAAGTCCAAGATCAAAGTGCCAGCCAATTCGGTTCCCAGAAAGGGCTCTCCTGGCTTGCAGATCGCTGCCCTCGCTCTATGTTGTCATGGCACAGGGAAAAAGAGGAAGCTCTCCAGTCTCTTCGTATACAGTACTGATCACATCACACGGGCCCTACTCTCATGATCTCATCTAAACTGAACCCCCTCCCAAAACCCCCATCTCAAAATACCATCACATGGGGGGGGGTAAGGCTTCGACTTAGGACTGGGGGGGGGGGCACAATTCAGTCCACAGCAGAGATCCTCAGCTTTGCCTGACCACGGTTGTTCAGAAACAAATACGGTCAGAGCCAATGAAACCAAACATTTGCCCCTCCCCTGGCAGACTGGGACCGCGGAAGATCAGGTCTGAGCTGTAAGCAGGCATCTTGATCCTACACAGAGGACAGAAAAGCTGAGAAAGAGAAAGAGAGCGGCTGCTAGGGACACCTGGCCTGAAGCTAGAACTACCCTACTCTTCTACGTAACATTAATTTAGTGAGGCAAAATAATCTCCACCTTGGTTAGGTCAGATTAGGTTAAACTTTTATTAGCTGCAACCAAAAACATCCTCACTTACACAGATTGATACCAATTTATCCAGGGATGTACTGGCGAGAATTCATGGGAGCCACTCATCATCGTTTCAGAAATTGGTCGAACAAGTGTTAAACACAGCGATTATTAATGATTAAATTAAGCACACTTACAATAAATTTAATTCTATTTTTTTAGAAAAGTAATAAATAATCAAAATCCATCCCTTCCTAATAAGTGTATAATTATTTGTGTCTTGAAGTTATTTTCAACGATTGTATCCGCGTGGCGGAAGAACCAGGCGGTGTGCTGCCACCCGTCCGTCCCAGCCCCGCCTTTAGTGGCGTCACAAGCCACGGAGTGGAGTGGGAGCCTTTTTACCACAAAAAATGGGAAAACACTGCCAATGAAGGCCTGATTTATTGGTTCGTTGATTGCCTAGACTTAAGACAATAATAAGGAAATGTTACTAATGCAGATTAAAGTTGAAAATGCATCATGTCTGTATTCATTTTGTGACCAGAACAGAAACTTCAGGAAGTATGCTTCTTTCAATATCTGAAAATTATTATTTGCAGCCTCTGCCATCACCTGGCACCCCTGTGCTAGTCCAAGTAATGCAAAACGAACAGGACGTAGCCTGCACTCAGGACGGTTTGCACAAAGCCAAGTAGCACAGAAGATAACGGCAGTAAGAGGCATCACAGCTGTCATCGAGAACTGTATAATTTGATTTTAAAGACAAGCCCAGCACGCAGAATATATGATAGTCTGTAAATCAGGGATGACAAATACCTGTTATGCATGCCACCACCTCCCTGTCTACACCTCCATGAATAAGTGCTGACATTCCACCCTGAGCCAGGATGTGGCTCCAGCATCCTGCCCCAGCAAGTGCTCCGGGCACACTCTGCCGCAGTCCTCAGGAGTCCAAACTATGGGATACACCAGTTTAGGAGCTCAGAAGACAGAGCGCAGCTGGAACTACAGCACTTCAGAAGGCTTTATAGAAAAGGAGCTTGGAGCCTGACCTGTGGTGGCGCAGTGGATAGAGTGTCAACCTGGAAATGCTGAGGTCGCAGGTTCCAAACCCTGGACTTGCCTGATCAAGGCACATATGGGAGTTGATGCTTCCAGCTCCTCCCCCCTTCTCTCTCTCTGTCTCTCTCTCCTCTCTCTCTCTCTCTCTCTGTCTCTCTCTCACCCTCTCTCTCTCCTCTCTAAAAATGAATAAATTTAAAAAAAATTAAAAAAATATTTAAAAAAAAAAGAAAAGGAGCTTGGTAAGGGACTTGAAGGGTGAGTAAGAACTTGCTAGAAATGCAAATTCCCAGGCCTCACCCCAGATTTATTGAATTAGAAACTCTGAAGGTAGACCCAGAAATCCTGCTTTAGCCCTTCGGGCGGTTCTGATGCACATGGACATGTGAGACCACTGGCACCCAAGTCGATCCTTATAACTGCACTGTGCAGGCAAGCTAGAACACTCATCCTTCTTACATGGGTAGAAAAAGCAGTTCTGAGATATCATGGGTTTGCCCAGGGCCACACTGCTGATATGCAGCTGGACCCAGGCTGCAGGTGCCCGAGCAGTGTCATTTCCATCACCGGAAGGTGAGAAAGCACCACAGTAGCGTGACTCCCTCTCGCCCTCAGCCTCCCAGTCTCCTCTTCCACCTTCCCAAGGAGCTGGCTAGCCTCCCGACACTGGCTGTGGGGAAGATGACAGCTGCCTGACAGAGGGAAGTGACAGGGTTTGGTACCAGCCTACATCATACTCGTACCTGCAAGGACAGAAAGTGGACTGATCACAGCCAGCACCTCAGCCAGCCTGAGATCCAGAAGCCTCAGCTCATCAGATGCCACAGCCCAGAACTGGCTCGTGGCAAGAATGTGGAGAGTCAGCCTCCAATGAAGCTGAGGAACAGAGCCACGCTTCAGCTCCTTGTGCCAAGTCCTCTCTGGCAGAAACAACCAGGGCGTTAGGAGGAACTCTCTCCGATCCAAGGCCAGGCTGGCAGGTCAGCCTGGGGTAGTGGAAAGAGCATGGACTTTCGAGTCCAACGTACCTGGGTTTGCAATCAGTAAGATTTCTGCTGGTAAGAGCTCTGCAAACCATATTCTTTACTTCCTCTGAACTTAGTTCTTCCTATGTAAATGGAGATGCTAATACCCACCATTTGTAAGAATGAAGCAGAAATAACATATGCAAAGGTCCTGGCAGAGGCCAAAGCCTTTCCTCCCTCCATTCTTCCCTTTGGGAGCCCTCTTTCTCCATCTCCATGGATCCTAAGAAGATGAGGTCAAAGCCACTAATAAACAGGAGTAAAGGGGAATAACTCTGCCCAGAGCAGAGGCAACATCAAAAAGGACCTTCTAGCATTAGATCATACATCTGCCTTATGTTGAAACTGCATCTGTGGGCTGTTAGGTATGTTAGGAGGGTGTCACTGGCCTTCATCCACCATTCAGCACTCACCATGCACAATAATGAGTTGCTCTATAGCTTATGCAATAGTGGGCATGAAGAAATTAATCAGGAATTATCCAGAATTCTTCAGTCCTCTGAAATTATTAGTCAGAAATTCTCAGTAATACTCAGTGATTCTCTGGCGAATTAAACCAACAGGCCAAATCCAGCCCAGCTCCTACTTTTGTAAATAAAGTTTTATTGGAACATAACCATGCTCATGCATCCATATATTATCTATGTCTGTTTTCACACTTGTTGTTTGTTGATTTTCTTTTCTTTTTTGTTGATTTATAAAGGCGGAGTGGACTGCATGGCCTACAATACTTACTATCCAGCCCTTTACAAAAAAGTTTACCAGCTCCTGCTCCAAAAGAAAGCATAGCTAGATAAAACTACTGTTCAAACTCTCCAAGAAGCAAGCAAGCTCTGAGAGTTTAGGGCTCAGGATGTTCCATAGGGAAGGTCTCTGGAATCCACACCTCTGAAGGGAGAGGAAAGAAGCAGGAGAGAGCACAGGGAGAAGTTGGACTGCAGTGCAGGTTCAGTAGGAGGCTTGGCTGACTCCATAGGGAACTCTGAAACAAATAGCCTCTGAGCTGTCCTTAACTGGCTCAAATAGCTGGGCTTTTATACTCAGCCTTGATCAGTCACTGGATGTGAGCCATCTCCAGGATGGTGTGACCTCAGATGAGGCGGCTCCATTAGGAGCTGACCACTGTCTACTGACAACACTCTCAATACCCAGGGAGGGAAATCCTCCCTCCAAGGAGACCATGGCAGTTTTATCACATCCACCACACCATCCCAAGCTCCTGTTAGTTTCCCTCACCACCCTTTTGAAGTGCACCCACCTCCACACTACAGACTCAGTTGTCTGAGGCACCTGTGAGTGGTGGGTGTCATCAGTGGAACAGAAAAGTCAAAATAGACACAGGGTGTTTAGAATAACAACTAGATACCACTTGCAATGCATTGCCATGGATATTCTAGAAAATTGTATGTCTAGAGAAGCGGGCTATAAATACATGAATGCTATTCTAGGAAAAGTGGACTTTCTGTTTCTTTCAGAATAACACAAAGACTTTGTTTGCTCTTTAGATTCCACATATAATTGAAATCATATGTTATTTGTCTTTCTCTGTCTTACTTATTTCACTTAGCACTATACCCTCTAGATCCATTCATGTTGTCACAAAATGTAAGATTCTATTCTTTTTTATGACAACTAATGTTACACGGTATTAATGTACCACATTTTCTTTATCCAGTCATCTATCATGGACACTTAGTTTGCTTCCATATCTTAACTATTATAAATAATGATATAATAAACATAAGAATGTATATATATCTTTGAATTAGTGTTTTGAATTTCTTCAGATAAATATTCAAAAATGGGATTGCTGGGTCATATGATACTTCTATTTTAAAGTTTTTGAGACAACTCCATACTATTTTCCATAGTGCATAAGGGTATTTTTTAGTCCGCATCCTCACCAACACTTGTTGTTTGTTGATTTTCTTTTCTTTTTTGTTGATTTATTAACAATAGACATTCTTGCATTTCAGGACTAAATCTCACTTAATTCCTCTTCAGGAGGGGTCTCCACAACCAAGATATTTCTCTCTGTTCTTAACTGCCACACATGAGCACAGTAACAGCCTATTTCACATCTCCACCCACCTACTACTCTTATGGTGGCTTCTTCTTTATATCCTGATTTATAGGAGTTCTGTTCAGCTAGACTTCAGATGGTTGTCATGTTATATAATTAGTTCTAATTTTGATATGGTCATGTGAGAAGGGAAGCACAGCATTTTAGCCACTCTGCCATTTTGATCATAAGTCGCACCAAGATTTTTTGATAAAACGACTGGTGAGATCTAGGATATGTAATGTATATAGAATATGAGATATAAGATACAAAATGTTACTACTTTTCATACAGTAGCATGAAAACATGAGATTTTGAGTCTATAGACCTAGATTCAAGTACCCACCTGCCACTCACTGTAGACTGTCATTCTCCCCTCCTAGGACATTTACTCATATGTAGGACAGGACCATAGTACTCTACTTACCTCACAGGTTTGTCATAGAACCAGATAAAATGAAAACTATTAAACAGCAATAAAATCTGTAAAGTGCTGAAATATATGTCATTATCTGTCCTCTATAACAGTGGTCCCCAAACCCCGGGCCGCGGACTGGTACCGGTCCGTGGGCCATTTGGTACCGGTCCACAGAGAAAGAATAAATAACTTACATTATTTTCGTTTTATTTATATTTAAGTCTGAACGATGTTTTATTTTTAAAAAATGACCAGATTCCCTCTGTTACATCCGTCTAAGACTCACTCTTGACGCTTGTCTTGGTCACGTGATATATTTATTCGTCCCACCCTAAAGGCCGGTCCGTGAAAATATTTTCTGACATTAAACCGGTCTGTGGCCCAAAAAAGGTTGGGGACCACTGCTCTATAACACCTCCTCAACTGTTCTCTAGAAATTCTATTCAATTTTATAACAGGTTAAATCTTCTTTATGTCTAATCCTGCCAACAATAATTGTGAACATTTTGTCATATGCAAAACAGGTATTTAAAAATACTGTTACTTGCTGTTTATCTATCTATATATACATACTACAAACATGTACACACACATATCAGCCCCATACGTTATTTTTACTTTCTGGGACAGATATCCCAAAATATACATAGGCGTTAATATTTATAATTCTTGGTAAAAGAGGTTGGAGATAATGTTGGGAACATTCAAAGTCTCACTTCTTCCCAGTCCTGCCACAGTGACATTGCATGAAGTCTCACCAACCCCTAGGAGCCCACTGAATAGCATGGAATGCTGAGATTTTGTTCCACCATTTGTCCCTGAGCTATAAAGGACCAGGTTTACTACAATCAGATTTAGGGTTTAACATCAGTCTGTCTTGTGTCTCAGTTGGCACATTTGTTCTCTCAATGGGTTATTATCCTTTCTATAGTTCTTGTTCTTTCAAACTCTCTTCACTCAATGAACAAGTATGTATATTTTATATACTTGAATAAGTACATATATACACACATACAATGAATAAGTATAAATATACTTATTTTGGGGGAGGATTAGCCAAAAGAAAAAGAAAGTCATAGCAACAGGATAGCCAGCATTACTCAGGCTCTGCCCACTTCTATTCAATCTGTCAAAATCTCCAGTTTTCTTTGGAAGTCCCCTACAACTGGTTATGAAACTTCTTAGGAAATGGTCATAGATTCCCATAGTTCCCAGCCCTCTTAGTTAATATGGACCCATGCCATTTTCTTTCTCTTCTGCTCTAAGTTGATAAAGGTCTGTGAAAGTGCCTTGGCCTTGCTTTTGGTAAAGTCCTTCTGGGTCAATGCCACCAGAAGGGGGTGGTGCAGTGATTCTGCAGTCTGACCTGAGGAGAATTCCTCTCCCAATCCTGTTACCAAAGCAGCACTATCTATTCCTCCCTGGTCTCTGATGACTTTATAATATTATGTGTATGGATATAGATATATAGATATATATACAATATAATATGTGCATACAGCTAGTGCTCGCCTTACGACCACGATTGGTTCCGACAGACTGGTCGTAACACAATTTGATCGTAAGTTGAGTAGGCTATATGTACAATACTGTGAAATGATGTTATAAAAATCTTTAAGTCATATTTTATCATAATTTTCTTTCATTATTGTTATATATCATAATTTTTTTTGTTCATTTTATGCCATTTGTATCATCTCTACACCATTTTGTTTCTTATTTTTACATTCATCAGGTTTAAGTAAAACACTGCATTACTAGTACAACTGGTTTAATATTTGCAAAACATACAAAATTACAAAATACAGGTGCATACAAAATACAGGTGTAAAAAATACCATAGGAAACATTTTCCGAATTGCAAAACATATCAAAATATATAAACATGTATGAAACATTTTATTGGCCACTGGTGCTTGGCTGCGGATCGTTAATGACATCATCTGAGGCAGCAGTTCCTCTTGGTAGACATCTTGGGAGGGGTTTGATGAAAAATATCCAAGACACAAAACACAAATTGCTGTACCGAGTCTGGGTAACAGTTGAAATGGTGCATGCGGAGATGGTAGTGCTGCCGGAAGCTGGTCCGCACTGTCGTATGCCCAGCTGGGCAACGCTTGCGCTGCCAGACACGGAGCAGTCATGGCTAGCGATTGTGGTCGTAAAGTCGAATGGTCGTAAGTTGCATAGGTTGTAAGTCGATTAATACCTGTAATAGTGTATATATTTTATATTTAAAGTTTATTAACTGCCATTTTACCAGTGAGCAAACTAGGCCTCAGAGTGATTCAATAACTTGCTCAGACAAGGATCTGTCAACTGTAAGATCTGGAATGTTTTAATAAACAAAGTATCATCTCAGCTGATTTTCAAAGGTTTGGTGGAAATTTAATTCATATTTATAGTTTCTAGTTACAAAAATGATATATGTTCTTGAAGAAATTTTTAAAATATAGAAAATCACAAAGATGCAACTTATTTTTCAAGCCCATACATCTCATCATGATATACAAATATCTTTAACATTTTGGCGCACCTCCTTGTAAACATTCTTCTGCTAATCACCAGTCTGAAGAAACAATTGGGACCACATCATTTAATCACCTTCATATTTATAAATGTTATTTCATTTAATCCTCAGAATAATCCTGAAAAGTAAGAAACATTATCAATCCCAGTTAATCAGAATAACTTGAGGGACAGAAAGGTTGGTTTGCTCAAGTCACACAACAAAGCCAAATGCACATCCAGACTGTCTTTCTCCAGAGCCTTTGCTCACCTTCCTCCCAGCTGCACCCAGAGGATGAGCTGGGCCATGGTGATGGCAGCACATTAAAAGAAAAGACTCATTGACAGGATAGGTTTTAATTTTGGATTTGGTGACTGTTTCAATCTAGGGCATTAAAGAAAGAAATGTTTAGCCTGACCAGGTGGTGGCGCAGTGGATAGAGCGTCGGACTGGGATGCGGAAGGACCCAGGTTCGAGACCCCGAGGTCGCCAGCTTGAGTGCGGGCTCATCTGGCTTGAGCAAAGAGCTCATCAGCTTGGACCCAAGGTCGCTGGCTCCAGCAGGGGGTTGCTCGGTCTGCTGAAGGCCCACAGTCAAGGCACATATGAGAAAGCAATCAATGAACAACTAAGAGTTGCAATGCACAACGAGAAACTGATGATTAATGCTTCTCATCTCTCTCCGTTCCTGTCTGTCTGTCCCAGTCTATCTCTGCCTCTGTAAAAAAAAAAAAGAAAGAAAGAAAAGAAAAGAAAAGAAAGAAAGAAAGAAAGAAAGAAAGAAAGAAAGAAAGAAAGAAAGAAAGAAAGAAAGAAAGAAATGTTTAAATGATTCTAATTTTTCCAGCCTGGGTGGCCAGGAAAAGGATGATCCCAAAAATGGCACCAACTCATAATCTGTTAAATAATACACATAACTTCTACTGGGCAAGTGTCTTTTCTTAGTTCCAACTTGCCTCTATTTAGGATGATATGCAATGTGTGATCCAGTGAGGTCTTACCAAATCTATAACCAGATCACTCTGCACTGAGGAGACCTGGCCCTGGCTGGAAATCTGTGGGAGCCAGTATGGGTTTGGGGGCACCTCAGTCCTACAACCACACTATGTTTTCCCACAGTGGCTTTTCTGTAACCAGTGTAGCACCCAGAACAAGTACCAGGCTAAAGTATGGCCAAGCAGAATGGCCCCCTGCCCGCTCCACACCAAGTAGATTTTATTTCTGTCCTAACAGGGATAGGAAAAACAAGTTTTTGCCAAAAGAAAAGAAGAAATCAAAACATAAAATATACTTCTTCCCTGGGCTGCATGTTCCTGGCTTTCCTTATATCGCTTATGTAATAGTGATAGTAGTTGTTAGACTAGCACAGAGAGTTTCAGGAAAAGTCAGACCTGCCAGCCTGAGATTTGAGCCCCCAGAGTTTTGACACCTGAAAGGGAAGTAACAGTGGGTGTGTGGGAGTCAAGAATGTCTCTTCTGACTTCAGCCTCCAGCCTAAGCCACACCCTGCCCACAGAAAAGGAAGCAAAGCCTTTCAGACACCAGTGGAAGAACGCTGTGAGACGAAGAAGGAAGAGTGGGTACATGTTCCTGGGACCTTGGGATCGTTGAATCCTTTGAAGATCAGTCTGACAACTTCATCTTTGATGAGGAAATAGTGATTCACTAAACACAGAATTCCGATTCAACTATTGGCTCTGTACACAGCACCCGAGCTCGCCAACCACATCCACCAAGCCCAAGATAATTTGCTTTGTTTGTTTTTTCCTGTCAGGTTTTCTAAACCTTGTCACCTTCAAAAAATTCACCCTCTGGGAGCTAATTTTTACATATGTGGTAGTTTGTTCTTGTTTAATCAAAGCTGTTCTCCATTTCTGAATAACATTTGATGACCTGCATTTGTAAAAAACATTAGTTTTGCCTTCTTTGACTCTGAAACTTGGCAACATAATCAAATTCTTTGCAGGTCCCTCTAGTGCAAAACTTCTCGTACTCCTTTTCCCTAACACATACCACAAATCACTCGCACAGATGCTTCAGAGAGGCCAGGACCTGACAAACATCTTACAGAAAGCCTTCTCTAGGTCTCTTTAAGTTGATAAAGGTCTGTGAAAGTGATAAGTGATCAACTCTTTAAGTTGATAAAGGTCTCTTTCTTCAGTTAGTTGATCCCAAGAAAAAAAATACACTGCCAAGAAGAATTCTTTATGGTTAATCGGGCCCACATTCATAAGCAGAGTCTAGTAGCCACTGTTTGCAGAGGCCTCTCGGGCACATTACATTTCTCCAGAAAAGCCACAAGTCAAGCTGTCAGCCTCTGCGCTGTGCTGCTGGTCTGAGTCAACTCTTATAGAGACTCCTAGAATTGAAATTTGACCAATGAAACTGAGGCCTTTTTCATTCAATTGTAGCTACACAGCTATAGTCTCATTTTTCATCTTTGCCAACCAATCAGAGCAGCTCCATTCCAACCAATCAGGATGGTGTTATTTGAAACATTCAAACTCTGACAAACTTTAGAGCCCTCATTTCCATAGAAATAGATCAATCAGCCACCAGGAGTGGGAACTCCTCTTGTATAAGTTATCCTCTGTCTCAGTGGAGTACACTTTCAGTTTCCATCAAAGATTGCATTTTCCCACACTGAAATGCCTGAAACGCTTCAACCGAGCTGTTTCATGCCTGAACTGTCTCACAGCTGAGTTGTATGTATCGTAATTGAGCTATTTTCACTAAATAAAGTCTCCCTCCTGCATGGAACCCCCAGATTTGGGGATTTCCAGTAGCGTTGAATTTGTGGTGATTACCTTTGGCTGACAAGTTTCTGAATCCCCTTTGCTCTTTCCTCTACCTCTTCTCACACTTTATCTCCATTGTGTCCCCATTTGTTAAGCACATCTGGGACAGACATTGTGGAGTTGATGCTGAACATGGCCCTTCTACCTCCCCAGTCCCTGGTGCCATGGTCATGGATTCTGGCTGCAAGCTACAGGAGAGAGAGTAATAAAACTGTACCTGACATTTTACTAAGGACGAAGGAACTGAGTCACTATATACTATCAAGGAGAAACAGCATAGAACTGTGTGCACACTCCCCTCGACCCCTGGCTTGCCTGCTCCCCTGCTTGCTTGCTTGCCCATAGACAGAGTTTCACTCCAACAATTACCCATGGCTTAGTTACAAAACCTGCAGCCCCCCTCAACAGGGTGCAGAGCTTTCACTGACCTGCCACCATCAGTGCTGCCCATGCATGTAAGTAATAAAAGCGGTGTCTGCTCTATCTGGTCCTCCTTATGGTTTCTTCGGGATTCTGCAACACCACCAGACCAATTTTCTGGGTCTGGGCCTCCTGCATTACAGCTATGCCTAATAAATATTGATAAGTGGGGTAATTGTGAATAAATCCCTTTCCATCTTTTCCTTTTTCACCTTTTCTTTGCATTTTCTCATCGTTGACTCCATATTCTGTGGGCTTCTAATTGAGATCTATACTTGCTCCATGAGACTTCGCCACTTCCCCTTTACCTGGACCAGTGTCTATTACTCTTTATAACTAAGTTTTTAAATGAGACAACTTTATTGTACTCATATCAGTGAAACCTCATTTTTCCTTTTTCAATCAACAGTAAGTACTTGACTACCTACTACATTCTAGGCATCGTTCTAACAAAAAGATAAAGTCCCAACCCAATGGAGTTTACATTCTAGTGGCAGGAGACCAACAACAAGCAACTAGATGAACCAATAAAAAATATGCTCACAAGAAAAATAAAGTGGAGTCATGGGACAGAGTGTTGGGGGTTGGCTAGGCCTCTCAGATTTATCAAACATGGATGCACTGAGATAGCTGATCAATATCTACCTTTGCCAACCAACTCCTAAATGGGAAAAACAATAGTGTCCACCTCATGAGAATTAAACAACAGAGGCAATCCTGGAAATGTGCTTAATGCAGTGTCTAGAACATAAAGCATACTACATCAAGGGCAGCCAGAAAAAATAGGGAGGCAGAGGGAGTTGCTATTGGCAAAGGTCATTTCATTTGCTCTAATTTTAGTTTCCTCTCCTCATTATTTGTGCTTTTTTCAGGCAGCCCAAAGCTTTATAAGTAATTGGCCCTTGAACTGAGTAGCTGCCTCAGATAAAGACCTTAGCTAAAAGTGACATGATGAATAAATGGTACAGTTTAGAGAGGAATGCAGGCTTAGCTTGACAGTAGCTTTATCTCTCCCTCCACCCTAGGGTTTCTCTCCACTTACAGGAACTCACCAGTCACCTGACATTTGGAAAAACCTGGAATGAAGGAGGTAACTCCATGGGCAACTTTGATCAATGGGTACAGAAGCCAATAGATAAACTACTCTACTTCTGCACTTACGACCAAAAAGTCTGTCTGGGGTGCACTCCACAGTTTATCAGAGGCCTCTCCAGCATGGCAGAGCTTCAGTCAGTCACAGTAGTGACCCACTCGATAAATGTCCTTGTCATTTCTTCTTTCCCTGTTCCATCTCCTAGTCCCAACTCAACTCTGCCCATTGGAGGAATCACTTTCCAAAATAAATATCTTCACAAGGCCCTCATATCAGGAAGAACTGAGGCTAAGACAGTTACACTACCTGTGTACTGATCTTACCTTTTAGATCTCCCTCCCAATATTATATATATCTATACAAAATATAGATAGATATAAATTATCCATAATCTCCTCTCTTCTTCAAACTCCTTCAAGTTAGAAAAACTCAATCATTAGATTATCCCACAGTCTCTCTCCCAAGGATCTCTTAGACAATTCTTCCAGAATATGTTGGTATTTGTTTCCAGCTTGGCCAAGCGAATTATTACTGTTTCTGTACATGTGAGCAAAACCCAGGACTCACAACACTTGTTACAGAAATTCTCTGATTTAAAAGGTTTACATTGCCTACTGTATAGCTGGTGGAGATGAGATACTAATTTTTTTTCAAGTTGGAAGACTGGCATTTGAAGGTTTACAATGTACTTCTGTATTTCAGGGTGTGTAGCCTGCCCTTTCATTCTGGAAGCAACATTGTGATGAACCTTTAGTAACGTTAATGATAGTGCACTTACCACTCTCCTAATTTTATGTACATATAATAGTCCCCTTTACCTGCAGTTGTCTCAGCCAACTGTAGTCTGAAAATATTCAATAGAAAATTCCATAAATAAACAACTCATAAGTTTTAACTATGCACTGTCCTGAGCTGTGTGAGGAAACCTCACACCATTTCACTCTGTCCCACCTGGGATCTGAATTATCCCTTTGTCCAGAGTCTCCATGCTGTAGACACCATCCACCCATTAGTCACTACATAACCACCTTGGTTATCAGACTGTCAGGGTACTGCAATGAATGTGTTCCAAGTAATCCTTCTAGTAAGTAGCATATCGCTATATCACCATCTTTATGTCATTCATCTCACTTCATATCATCACATGGGTACTTATCATCTCACATCATCACAAAAAGAAGGAGTATAGAATTTGATAAAAACTGTAAATTGAAATTAATACGTTTGGAGCCCTGGCTGGGTGGCTCAGTGGATAGAGTGTCATTCTGGCACACAGATGTTGGGGGTTCAATCTCCAGTCAGGGCACATAGGAGAAGCCAATAAGTGCACAACTAAATGGAACAACTAAGTAGAACAACAAGTTGATGCCTTTCTCTCTTTCTCTCACTCTCAAAAATCAAGGGAAAAAATTTTGAATTATTTAAATAAAAAAGAAATTAATATGCTTGGTAATAAAATAATCCTGATTTTGTGGTCTCAGGCAAGTTATTTAACCTTTCTATTAGAACTACATCTATAAGGTGGGGATGATTATATCTATTTTTTACCTCTGTCTCATTGATCAAATATTATGAAGGATGCAAAAAATATCTAGCACAGTGCAGATTCTGGCACTAGTTGTCAGAATAGCATTAATAGTAAGAGAACCCTTTAGAATCTACACAGCAGGTTGACCCACAAGCAGTGCTTGCTCTCAGTTGTTTCACTGAAACCTCACTGAACCATGAGCATGCACCGGGGAGGTACCACCACCTGCACCGCTCTACGCCCTCTATTCCTTGTGTTGCTTGCTAGCTGAGGCAACAGTGAACCAAAAAGGAAGTTGCCTTAGCCAAGTCTGGTTGGTCGGTCTCTCCAACCCTCTAGCCTGGCCCAGCCTTTGTGGTCTGGCCTGGTTCTCACATATATTTCAACAAATTTTCACAGTATTAGTAGGACATTATTTTGTTATTATCTACTTTTGACAAATAAGTAAACTCGGGCTCTGAAAGAATAAGTGCCTTGGCCAACATCCCCCTACTAATAAGTAGCAGGGCTAAGATGATTTTATTTCAGGTGGCCAAAAGCATGTAAATAACAAGACAACAGTGGAAGGTTAGGAGGCTATAGCATTTGTAGTCCAGGCGAGAAGTAGGTAGGGCCACTGCTAGAATGGAATGGACAAAGAAGGACAGAAACAAGGATAATGAAAAAGTAAAGTTGACACCGTGCCTAACAAAATGCGCATGCATCTTTGATTCTATCTTCCACAGCCAAATAGCTTTGGTTACATTGATTTTTCATAGCACCTGCCTTCAAAGAGCTAAAAATCTTAAGGGAGATGAGAGAGATCTTAAAAAGTACAGAAAGCCAAAGTTGCTGCCACACTTAGATAACCTAGATTCCAAGGTTAATTCTGCCATTAAGTAGGTATTTGACCCAGAGCAACTCACAGAACCAGATTTTCTTCACTGATCACTCATTTATTCACATATTTAATAAATATTTTTCAGTTGTTTTCTAGGTACTGAGCACTGTGATAGATTAAGAAATACAGAAGTCCCTGAACCCAAGGAGATGAGGGGTAATTTTATAGCAAATTCCTCTTTTTCCTTCCCTGACCAGTCAATCACCAACTTCCAACTGTTTTACATCATAGCACAGCTTGAACCCACTCACCTCTCAGCGCCTCTCCACTACCTTTCTGGGCAAAGCCACAGTTCATAAGAACCCAGGTGTGACCGACTCCATCATCCAAGCAGAAGCTTATTGAGTTGAGAGAGGACTCACCTGTTGTTAGCCATCCTTCCTTGGAGCCTGGCCTGTGAGAGGAGTGAGACCAAGTAGTCTGGACAACAGACATTGTGTGTGCAAAGGCAAGGAGGCCAAGAGCCTTAGGAAGGACAGTCTGTGATGATTAAACATAATATTTGCATTCCAAAGAAACCACAGATTATTAAAAATCACATTATGCACATAATTGTTTCAAAGAGAGGGGAAATTAGAAGCCAAAAGGTTTAAATATCACAATAACAGAGTTATGTTTCCTGCAGGAATTTTAATAATAAACATGTTTTTTAATAGCTATAAGTATTTAGCCATAAAACCAATGCATCATTAAGTAAATCCAGTCTTTGATGATTCTGGCTTTTCTGTGCTGGTTTGTTGTTGTTGTTTTTGCAAGAAAAACAGAATACAAACCTTTCAAACAAAACAGCAGTATTGCACATCACCCCCCCCCCCCTTACAAATCCAGCTCACAGCAGATAAAGAAACTGGCCTCCATTTCTTGGTCTATAAAATGACCTATAAAATTAGGATAATAATGAAGGACCCACTTCAAGGAGTTATAAATAGGATCACATCAGTTAATATTAGTAATGTGCTCAGAGCAGAGTCCAGCACACCATATGTGCTATGTAAGTGGAGCTAAATTAATTTCTAGATAAACAAATCATGTTAAATTTAGTTATGGCTAAAAAAAATACTTGATTGTGAGAAGATGGCAGCAGAGTAGATGAACGTTACACTCACCTCCTCTCAGGACCAAACTGGAATCACAACTGAAATACAAGGCAATCAGCCTGAATAACCAACTGATAATTAGCTGAAGAGAAGTTTCATAATGAAGGATTTACAGAAGACTGTTCCAAACAGGTTGCCCAGTGCCAGTCACAGACAGCACCTTACATTGGCTTGCATCAGGTTCTCTTCCAAAAGGCCAGAACCAACACACCCAGTTGTAAGGTATTTTTCCCCGCCGAGAAGGAAGGAAGGGGCCAGAGCCACCAAGTGTGGAATAACAAAAGGCTTTATTGAGTACAGAGCGCGCATCCCGCCCCGCGAAGTTCCCTGGCCCCAAGGAAAGATGGAGGCCAGGGCCAGGGAAGTCACACAGAGTGACCCGTGTGAGGGATATTTAAAGGGGTCCTCTAGGGACATTAGGCTAATATGACGTAGTGAAATCTCACTGGCGGGCAGAAGGTCACTTTTTTCCAAACGGTTCCTGTGAAGCCTCCTTTGGCGCGCTTGGTTGTGGGTGGTCCTAGCCAAAGTTCGCGGGCCTGGGTTCCCCACGTGACCATCCCCCATTATTCACCGACCTTACACCAGTAATCAGCTTCAGACAACGTAAGAGCAGGATCCAGTTAGCTTCACAAACAACATATCCAAAGGGAAACTGTGCTAGCACCAGATCCTGCTGAGGCAAATTCTGCTCCATGTAGTCAGCACCGGCACAGCAGCCTATACATTGTGGTTAGCGTTGGTCCCCATAGCCAGCCTGAGGGTTGGCCCTACACACAAACAAGCCAACAGCAATCAAAACTCAATTAAAAAGGAGGCCCACATAACCCACACAAGGGACATTCCTGGAGCTCCCAATTCAGGTGATCAAAGAGACTGTACCACTGGGTCTCATAGAATACCTATTGCATAAGAACACAATATCGAGACAGGGATCATAACAGATCTACTTAATGTATAAAAACAAACAGAAAGAGATAGCCAAAATGGGGAGGCAAAGAAATATGCCCCAAATAAAGGAACAGGACAAATCTCCAGAAAAAGAGCTAAATGAAATGGAGGCTAGCAATTTACCCAATACAGAGTTCAAACGAATGGTTATAAAGATTCTAAAGGAACTTAGTAAGAACTATAAAAAACTTAAGTGAAAACTACAGCAGCATAAAAAAAGAACATAAAACCCATAAAAAAAAGAACCAGTCAGAAATAAAGAACACATATTCTGAAATGAAGAATACACTAGAAGGAATTAACAGTAGGTTGGATGAAGCAGAGATTCGAATCAGTGATTTGGAAGACAAGGTAACAAAACACACCCAATCAGAACAGCATAAAGAATTTAGAAAAATGAGAATAGTTTAAGGGACCTTTGGGACAACATGAAGCATATGAACATCCACATCATAGGGTTACCAGAACAAGAAGAAAGCAAGCAAGAGATTGAGAACATACTTGAGAAATAATGACTAAATAGTTTCCTAATCTGGTGAAGGAAAACAACATACAAGTCCAGGAAATGCAGAGTCCCAAACAAAATGGACCCAAAGAGGTCCATACCAAGACACCTCATAATTAAAATGGTAAATGTTCAAGACAAAGAGAAAATCTCAAAAGCAGCAAGGGAAGAGCAGTTAGTTGCTTATAAGGGAGCTCCCATAAGGCTTTCAGAAGATTTCTCAACAGAAACATTTCAGGCCAGAAGGGATTGGCATACTGAGATATTCAAAATGATGAAAAGCAAGGATCTATAACCAAGACTACTTTACCCAGTGAAGCTGTCATTTTAAAGTGAAGGAGAAATAAAGAACTTCCCAGACAAGAAAAAGCTAAAGCAGTTTGTTACCACCAAACCAGTGTTACAAAAAATGTTAAAGGGTCTTCTTTAAGAAGAAGAAGGAAAAAAAATCATAGGAATACAGTTAAAAGAATAAAATGACAATAAACATGTACCTATCAATAATCACTCTTAAATGTAAATGGCTTAAATTCTCCAATCCAAAGACATAGGGTAGCATAATGGATGAGAAAGCAAAATCCATATATATGTTGTCTACAAAAGACCCACCTTGGAATGAAAGATACACACAGATTAAAAGTATAGAGGTGGAAAAGATATATCAGGCAAGAGGAAATGAAAAAAAACTGGAGCGGTAATACTAATATCTATCAAACTAGACTATAAAACAAAGGCTATAGTAAGAGACAAAGGACACTAAATTATGATAAGAGAGCATAACCCTTGTAAACATTTATGCACCCAACATAAGAGCACCTAAATATATAAAGCAAATCTTGATGGACATAAAAGGAGAGATTGACAATAATACAGTCAGTAGGGGATTTTAACATCCCATTGATCTCAATGCACAAATGTTCTAGACAGAAAATCAACTAGGAAATATCAGCCTTAAATGACACATTAGAGTAGATGGATTTAATTGATATCCTCATAGCATTTTACCCCAAAGCAGCAGAATATATATTCTTTTTTTAAAGAGAAAAGTATTTATTGCAATATAAAATGCACTTATAAAATGTCCACAGACGACATAATTCTTCAATGCTTTATAAATTTATTGGGAGTACTTTATTCACCTTCTGTTGTTATGATGAGTTATACTCAATAACAAACACATCACTGATTTTCAATAAAATAATAATTAGTTTAAGACTATATAATCACATCTCTATTCTGAAATGTTCATTTGCTTTCAAGTAGTATAGTGGAATTTAGAGGATGGTACAGAAAAACATTCACTACTAAATTATTTTATACCTTTATGACAAGTTAACAATCTTCCTGACTAAAAATAACAGCTTCAAGATTATCAATACAGAAATTTACGTGTATGTTGTGTCTACCTGTGCACCCATGGAATAACTTAAAGTATATCTTTATTTTTTTTTTCTTCTTTTTCCAAGTGAGAAGAGGCAAGATAGAGAGACAGACTGTTTCAGGTACCCTGACCGGGATCCACATGGTGGCCCCCACCTGGGGCCAATGCTCTGCCCATCTGGGGCCATGCTCATAACCAAACTATTTTTAGTGCCTGAAGCAGAGGCTCCACAGAGCCATGCTCAGCACCCAGAGCCCATGTGCTGTAACCAATGGAGCCATGGCTGCAGGAGAGGGAGGTGTGGAGAAGCAGATGGTTGTTTCTCCTTTGTGCCCTTACCAAAATTAAACCCAGGGTATTCACACGCCAGACTAATACTCTATCACTGAGCCAACCAGCCAGTGCCTAAAGTATATTTCTAGCAAACAAGCACAATATTACTGTTGACTATTTCACATGTTTAAACATTATAGTCTCATTATTTTTAAATTTTAAAAACCACACACAAATACTCTTAATTCTAGAAAAAATCTGTCAACCTCTATTTATTCTAATATGTTTTACTTGAACACACATTGAATTTCTGAAAGGTGCATATAATACCATAGGTAATAAACTATAAAAGTGAGTGTTTCATATTTTATACTATAAAATGTGCATTTCTGATGTTATTTTATGCAGTAAAAGTTTAGACTTTAAAATTCTGAATCCTGGGTCCCCACAATTCATTTAGAAAACACTTCCAGCCCTGGCCGGTTGGCTCAGTGGTAGAGCGTCGGCCTAGCGTGCAGGAGTCTCAGGTTCGATTCCCGGCCAGGGAACACAGGAGAAGCGCCCATCTGCTTCTCCACCCCTCCCCCTCTCCTTCCTCTCTGTCTCTCTCTTCCCCTCCCGCAGCCAAGGCTCCATTGGAGTGAAAGTTGGCCCTGGCGCTGAGGATGGCTCTGTGGCCTCTGCCTCAGGCGCTAGAATGGCCCTGGTTGCAACAGAGCAACACCCCAGATGGGCAGAGCATCGCCCCCTGGTAGGCGTGTCGGGTGGATCCCGGTCGGGCGCATGCGGGAGTCTGTCTGACTGCCTCCCCGTTTCCAGCTTCAGAAAAGTACAAAAAAAAAAAAAAAAAAAAAAAAAAAAGAAACACTTCCAAATGATGGCTCTCTCAGCAGCTTCAACAGATTAAACATGGCAAAGTGTTCCAGCTCCCTCTATTTCAAGTATCACAAAACAATTAGGCTCAAAATCTCTGTATGTTGTAGCTGAAAATGCAAAGTTTTAGGAAAGAGTTAAATATGTTTTGAAATGCGCTTCTTATGTAATCAACAAGTATTTTCTGCTAATTGAGAGAAAAATGAGTTCAAAATTATTTGAGAAAAATTTACTGATAAAGAAAATAATGTAAAATTTACAAAAATCACTAGTCGAGAAGGTGTTTTAAATGTCTAAATATTTTACTTGCATGCTACATGGAGTGCTGAAGACCCTTTAATAATAAGAGTCATTTACATAAATTCTTAATATTAGCATAATAAGCATAAGCATTTGAAAACCAATTAAAATAAAGCTTCAGTATGTGTTTTCATTTTTAAAATATGTCTGAAGTAACACATACATTGAAACAAGATTCTTAAGTGTTTATCTGTGCTAGGCTGATAAGTACAAGGACCTTAAAACAATTTTATTAAATCTGAATATTTGCTCAAAACTGCTAAAGAACACAACTTACCTACATATATATATGGTTTGGGAAGAAAATAAAACTTGATATTTAAAACTTTTTCAATATTATTAACTTTACATATTATTTGCTTTTGACTTATATTAATGTAATATTTAATATTATATTAATAACTAGACATAAATAGTTGTCCTCACACTACTTATAATGCAATGACTTACTTTTGAAATAGAAAGCTTTTGAATCACTAGAAAGAGAATGTACTAAAGCTGTAAAAATGTGTCTTTCACTCTCATGAGAAATCCTGCAGCACAGAAAATATCTTGTACCCGTAAGGTTTCAGAGTGAGCTGATCTAATGCCATTTTAAAAAACCAGAAAGTTCAAATGAAGAGTGGGGCAATAAAGCAGTTTCTAGCAGCTGCACGCATGATCCCATTCTGAGAATTACCAGTGCTTCTCCAAGTAAACAACTTTTCTCCTCTTCTTAGGCACACTCATTTTTAGCTTAGAAAATCATTTGACCTGGTTCTTAGCATATTCCTTAAGTAGTGTGAATAAGGTCTTTCCCCCTTAAAGAAAAAAACAATTATGTCTCAGTAATGCGTAACAAGAAGTATATCTTACTTTCAGATATTAGACTTTCTGAAATTGACTCAACTGTTAAAACTTGAAGAATCATGTGAAAGTGTGTAATCATCACCTGATGAAAACAGTGTGACAAAATTAAACATCACTTTTCCAGCTTTAATTCAAAAATAGGAATCATGAGACTTCTATAACATTAATTTTAAAAACACACAGAAATGAAAAGTGCTATTTTTCAAAAAGTATAATCATTTTATCTTTTTCGCTACTACACATCAACATGGAATGATTTCAGTTCTCCTGTATTAAAAGTTGAAATTGGTTTTTAGGAGGGTTTTGGGGGGAGGTTTGGGGGGGTTTTAGTGAGAGAGAGAGAGAGACAGACAGACAGACAGACAGACCGAAAGGGAGAAAGATGAGAAGCATCAACTGTTGTGGTGGCACTTTAGTTGTTCACTGATTGCTTTCTCATGCATGCCTTGACTGGGGGGGTTGCAACTGAGCCAGCGACCTTGGGCTCAAGCTAGTGACCTTGGGTTCAAACCAACAACCTTTGGGCTCAAGCCAGCAACCATGAGGTCATGTCTGTGATTCCACGCTCAAGTAAGGGCCCCACACTCAAACTGGTGAGCCTGCATTCAAGTCAGATAAGCCCACGCTCAAGCTGTTGACCTTGGGGTTTCAAACCTGGGTCCTCAGTGTCCCAGATCGATGCTTTAGCCACTACACCACCACCTGGTCAGGCTAAAGGCTGGACTTTTTAAAAAATGGTATTGTAATGCTAATGATATTAATCAGTAGTGGCTTCATTTTCAGCTGGACCCCTAATTTATATTTGAATTCTCCTTTTTTCTTCAGGACCCCTTGGCTTGCAAAATTTTGCTTCTGTGCATACTTCTGCTTAAAGTATACTTAAGCAGGGGTATACTTCTGCCTAAAGAAAGCCTGCAGTCAACTTGTCTCTATTTTCTATCTCAATATTTCTAATGACATCCATTTGTTCTTGTCCTTCTACAATTTCTAGCAGTGGACTCTTGCAGGTAGAATTCAGTCCATTCTGATACTGCATATGTATCCAGGCATTGACTAAATAATTAAAGTTATGAACTCCAAATAGTCTCCTTCATGGGAATGTTTATATAGAAAGAAATGGTAACATACTGAATCCCTGGGAATCCTCTTGGCAAATATTTTAGTTTTGTATTTGCTGTGTTGGCCAAAATTATAATTTCACATTTTGTATCTATTTCCAATTGCACATATTTGAGCTGTTTGTTATTCAGTTTTTCCAAAGCCTGAAAAAATTCTTGATAAATATGAAATGTTACTCCTTGCAGTATTTTATGTGCAGTATCCACACCCCTGTCAGTTTGTACATTAATTTTAATCTGTCAAAATTCTTCCTCAGCTGCAGGCAATGGGGCAGAAGGAGATTGTGACAGCAATTATTTTTTATATCCATGTAATGATACATCTTTCTTTACTGTTCCAAATACTTCATCTTTGATGTGACCACCTCCAAGCCTTTTTTTCAGTGTTGTTCTTGTTGCTGCATACGATATTTTTTTATAAACATGAGAATGATCTGAAGACCATGAAGTGAATATCTATTCATATCCCTGGTCATTCTGAGAATCTAACCTGAATAATATGTAGCACGGTTGTTTGTCCTTTTATAGGGTAAACCAAAGGAACAATAATCCCTATCCCAGGAATCTAAAGGCTGACTATATGATCCAATCACAAATTTCTCTGTTTATTGATATCCATTCCAGAGATGGAATCACTGATATTAAAAATGGATTGTCATCTAGAAAAATTTTCAATAGATATATTTTAAAGTCTGTACTTTTCATTTCTGTAAGGTATTTTTCCCCGCCAAGAAGGAAGGGGCCAAAGCCACAAAGTGTGGAATAACAAAAGGCTTTGAGTACAGAGCACGCATCCTGCCTGGCAAGGTTCCCTGGCCCCAAGGAAAGATGGAGGCCAGGGAAGTCGCAAGGATTAAACCACGTGGGAGATATTTAAAGGGTCCCTAGGGTGGTCGAGCTAATATGACGTAGTGAAATCTCACTGGCTGGCAGATGGTCACTTTTTTCCAAAGAGCTCCTATGAAGCTTCTTTTGGCATGCTTGGTTGTGGGTGGTCCTAGCCAAAGTTCCTGGGCCTGACCTTTCCCATTATCCACCAACCTTACATTCTGACCTTTTGTGTTAAATAGAAAAGGGGCACCGTTTATTCGTCTGGATACTTCCTGCTGATTAGAGGTGTCATGGGGAGGGGGAGATTGAAAGGTGGTGGCTTTGAGGGGTGTCAGGAGGAACATCTATGTGGCCGTGAGTTGAGAAACTTCATGGATGCGGTCCTGTAAGGATTAAAAGAAGAGGAGTAATAGGGGGGTTTGTAGGTTCCAGCCTTTTGGTGAGCTGGAGATGGATGGAGTCCAGTGGTTCCAACTGCCAGTGGTCCTGTAAGGAGGCAAGCTTGAGGCAAAACTGCATGTCAGGAGTGGCGTAAAAAGGGGAAAGTAAGGGGTCCCATCCATTCCCATAACTGAGACCTGTGAGGAAATTAGAGGTCCAGAGTGTGATGGCAAAACAGAGAAGGTAGCCCCCATGTCCACAAGAAATGAGATGGACATACCCACTCATTGCAGCATAGACTGGGTTCTCCGAGTCCAGGCCGTGTCCTAGAAGTTCGAACAATGCAACCACCTGGCTGGATTGGCCTCCCATTCATGCGGCTTGTCCTCCACATAGAGGCGCTGAGGAAAAGCCTGTTGCCCAAAGGGGCAATCACTCCGCCAGTGACTGGGCTGTTTGTAGTCAGGGCAGGGCTCAGTGGGCAGCCACCAGCAGGGGCCCTGCCAGGACCAGTGGTCCTGCTTGCCATACTTAAAGCAAGCTGCTGGTGGAGTTTCTCTTTGTGGCTTGGATT
This sequence comes from Saccopteryx leptura, assembly GCF_036850995.1. NCBI lineage: Eukaryota > Metazoa > Chordata > Mammalia > Chiroptera > Emballonuridae > Saccopteryx > Saccopteryx leptura. Next base: position 373,573,557 of record NC_089504.1, on the reverse strand, counting down.
TGGGTCAGGCACTTTCTGTGCCTTGCCTCTGTTGTTCTACTGGCCTCAGGGTTGTCACAAGACCTGGGGTTTGGAGTGTTACCTTCTGCTGCATGTGGGCCTGGTGAACAGCCTTGGCCTGTTTCTACTAGTTGGGACCATTAAAAACTTTAAATGCCGTCTTCACAGGATCCGGATAGGGGTTTGGGGAGGGGTTGAGAATAAGAGGAGGAGGGCTCGTGCAGAGCCCGGCACCCAGATCCCGCAGGAAATGCTGGAGCCAAAGGCAGGACAGGGCCAGAACTTCCTGTAAGAAAATTGGGGTTGGATGTCCTCAAAACCAGTGTAAGAGCCAATGCCAGGCTGAGAAAGGCCTGATGGAGGAGGGACTTAAGAACACAGTGGAGAAGGGAGGGGCCCCTGGCCAGCAAGGGAGGAGAAAGAGAGTGGTAGTGGTGAAAAGAAATAGGATTTTGCAAAGGGAGGGGAGGGGGCTCTCAGAGGGAAGAGAACCGAGCACAAAAGAGGTCCACAGAGGGACCAGAGAAGTCCCAAGAGATGGGCGCCCCCGGGGGTCAGACAGGAGGGAGAGAAAGTTGGGAGTCCATGGAGAAGGAAAGATCAGGAGTGGATGTTTTAGATGAGGTTTCTGTGGCCAGAAAAAGGCCTGCACAGTGGAATAGGCAGCAGAGATTAAGAACAGGCATGCGAATAATTAGAAGCCGTGTATGTAAGAGATCTCCAATCAGTTCCCAGCTTTTTTGACGATAGTTAAATTGGTGAGGGTGTTAACACCGAAAGTCCCTTCAGGAAGCTAATTCAGTGTGTCTGTGGCCTGGCCACAGCAGAGAAGAACAGTTTCTTCTTCTTTAAGGAGGGAGATTCCTGTGCCCCCACAGCCGCCCTCAGTCCTCGGAGTGGTCAGATTTGAGCATTAGTATCCTAAAATTCAAGGTTTGGCTATGGATGGAAAAGGTAAAGTGGATGTGCTCCGGACGTCTCCATAAGCACACTCACTCGAAACGGAAAAGACTTCCCTGATGTAGCTACGGTTTTGGACAGGGAGTCTTGGCACAAAGAACTGAGGAGAAGGTGGAGGCAGGGGACTTACCGCACTGTGCACCGAAGTGGGTGGAAGGTCAGAGATCCTGGTTCTTTCTTGGAGGGGAAGGAAAGAGGAGCAGTCCTTGTGGACTTCAAACTCCTCCCGGGTTTCGGCACCAAAATGTAAGGTATTTTTCCCCCGCCAAGAAGGAAGGAAGGGGCCAGAGCCACAAAGTGTGGAATAACAAAAGGCTTTATTGAGTACAGAGCACACATCCTTCCCGGCAAGGTTCCCTGGCCCCGAGGAAAGATGGAGGTCAAGGAAGTCGCAAGGATTAAACCACGTGGGAGATATTTACAGGGTGCCTAGGGTGGTCGAGCTAATATGACGTAGTGAAATCTCACTGGCTGGCAGACGGTCGCTTTTTTCCAAAGGGTTCCTGTGAAGCTTCTTTTGGTGCGCTTGGTTGTGGGCGGTCCTAGCCAAAGTTCCCGGGCCTGACCTTTCCCATTATTCACCTACCTTACAATTTCTTGCTCTGGAAAAGATATCTTTAACATCTTCACCTGCTTGGATGCCAGTCTGGTGGGACAGGGCAGCAGCCATGGGCTCCAGGGTCTGGAACTGAGTACAATGAGCAGCCCCAGCTGGTGACTCCAGAAAGTGGCCTGCATTCTTTTCAAGGGCACATGGAACATATTGTAGGAGAGACCATGTGTCAAGACACAGAACGAGTCTCAATAAGCTTAAAAAGATCAAAATCACATGAAGCACCTTTTTAATAATGGCTTAAGACTAGAAATCAATCACAAGAAAAAGACTAAAAAACACACAAAGACTAAATAACACATTACTAAATAATGAATAGGATAACACTAAGATCAAGGAAGAAATCAAAAGATACCTTGGAACAAATAAAAATGAGAATACAATAACCCAAAATCTATGGGACACAGTGAAAGCAGCCCTAGGAGGGAAATTCATAATATTATAGGCCTACTTCATGAAACTAAAATATCTCAAGTAAACAATGTAACTTTATACATAAAGAAATTTGAAGAAGAAAAAAAACAAGTAAAGCCCAAAGTGAGTAGAAGAAAGGAAATAATAAAGATTTGAGCAGAAATAAATAAAATAGAGTCTAAAAAAAACACAGTACAAAAGATTAATGCAACCAAGAGCTGGTTCTTTGAAAAGATAAAAAGATTGACAAATCTTTGACCAGATTTATCAAGAAAAAAAGAGAGAGGACCCAAATAAATAAAATCAGAAATGAAAAAGGAGAAGTATAAACAGACACCAAAGAAATACAAAGGATTGTAAGAAAATATTACAGACAACTATATGCCAACAAATTGCACAATCTGGAAGAAATGGATAAATTCCTAGAAACATACAATCTTCCAAAACTGAATCAGGAAGAATCAGAATCTGAATAAACAGATTACAGCCAGTGAAATTGAAGCAGTCATCAAAAAACTAACAAACAAAAGTCCTGGACCAGATGACAGGAGAATTTTACCAAACCTTCAAAGAAGAACTGACACATATCCTTCTCAAACTATCCAAAAAAGTTTAAGAGGAGGGAAGACTCCCAAGCTTATTTTACGAGGTCAGCCTTATCCTAATTCCAAAACCAGATAAAGACTCTGCAAAGAAAGAAAATTATAGGCTAATATCCCTGGTGAATAAAATGCTACAATCTTCAACAAAATATTACCAAATAGGATCCTTCAATACATTAAAAGGATTATACACTGCCCTGTCCAGGTAGTTCAGTTGGTTAGAACATTGACCCAGTACATCAAGGTTGTGAGTTCAATCACCAGTCAGGGTCCATACAGTGAATGCATAAGTGGAACAACAAACCAATGGTACTTTTTTTTTCTTTCTCTCCTTCCCTTCCCCTCTCTCTCTAAAATCAATAAATTTTTTTTTAAAAATTTAAGTAGGTCAGATAGAGATTCCTTCCAGAGATAAAGTCTATTAGAGCACATGTGCATATTTCTGAATAAATATGTCCTGTGCATATGTACATATGCATAGGACATCCACGTGCATAAATATGTAACTCCTAATTCTTAAAAAACAGAGTCTGAATCATAGGCAAAAACAAGAAATTCATTAATTGTGCCCTACTTCTCTCTATAATAACACACAAGAGGTTGCAAACCTCAAATTGGGTCCAGTCCCAGAATTTGGTCAGTAAATTGAAAACAATAAGAACATAAAGTGACTGAGATTCTCCATCTGCAGAAATAAACCACTCAGGAGACTGCTGTAAATGTGCTGTTGATAGGACTAAGGCTTCTCCCCATTTTCCGTCAAGAAGAACTTGATGCCTTACAAATTCAATTAAGTACTAAGATTTTCCCCCAAGTCCAATCAGTGACCCCAGGGTGTCTCCCCAGGAACACATGTTGGAATGTAGTTTATGGTAACCTACTCAGTTGAACTGCAATGAATCTGATGTAATGTTGTGTTGTCATAACAGTGAGTGGGGGTCTGCAGGAGTCTGGACACTGAAAGGCAAACAGTGAGACTCTTGCGGAGTCTCCACCACTGCCCAGGCTCTGGGTCTTGAGCATCAGTCCTGCACTGTTGAAGCATCCTTTAAGACAACTGGAAATCTTTGGTCTAATCCCAAGGACTCCAAGAAAAATCTTATCTGTCCGTTGGTGTCCTTGGTGGAGGATCTACCAAGGGTGAGTGTTCTCACTCAGCTCTCTAACCAGAGCCTCACCCACTGTAAACAAGTTAGTAAATTCAATCAGTAAAGACCCAATTCTGCACAAGCTGCCTGGGTGTAAACCCTGGGTGTGGCCTTTACCAGCTGAAAAACACCAAACAACTCACAGAGTATCTAGCAGTCTCAGTCCCTCACTGACAAGGAGATAACCTGCTTCGTGGGTTCTTGGGATGGGAGAGATTAAAATAGAATAATCCAGGGGGGGAAATGCTTTTTATTTTGTGCCCAATAAATGCTAGCAATGTTTGTTATTGTTGGTCTGGTTAAACCCTGATTTATCACTATTATCTTGTTTGAATACCTCTGGGTAAACCACTGAAAGCAAATTTAGATTTGAAAAGCTAACCGAGTGCCTGAATCTCTAGTGAATCCATTTAAATTCAGTTCTCCTGCCTAACAGAATATCTCTTCTTTGTAACTGTTAGCAGCAACACTAATGTTAAAATGATCACGTATGCTCAGAGATGAATGTTAGCTTTTAATAAGTACATTACTTTATACAATAAAATATTTAATGTTATAGAACTACTGCCTCTCAGGGACTCAGCCTCAATGTTTTCCTATAGTGAAACCATTTAACAGCAAATGTTAGAGCCGGTTTGGACCTAAGAGGTAAACTCTTTCTCCAACTTTTTAAATTTACAGTTGAGAAGACTTATGAAGAGAAGGAAACAGCTTTCTTCTCTTTTCTCATTCATGGTCAGATGCTCATTGCACTGTGCCCTTTAAGTTTGCGAGTCCCTGACAACACAGCTGAACTGTGAAGAGAACTCCTGGCCATGGACTTGAATGCAGAAGCCTCAAGCTTGCGCATACTTCATGTGAGAGATCCTGGGCAAGGCTTGAACTTCTCCCTGGGCCTCCAGCCTCATTCTTGTCAACAGAAAGTAGAGCGATCCTGGCTCTTTCTCCTTCTCCAGGTTGTCGGAAAGGTGGGGTAAAATGAAACACGACAGAGCTCTGTGAACTCCGAAGTACCACTTGAACAGAGGCATTGTTTCGGTGTGGACACACAGCAATCTTTTCCAAGTTAGTTCTAATAACTAACTTAAAAGAGAGGTAATAAGGTAAATGAATTAGATTAGTGATGGGAGCAGGGAGAATGAAAATAAGGGACAGATACAACGGCCTCCAGGGTCTCTGTAAGGAAGATTTCTGAAGGAACAAGGAATTGACTCATTTTGTCTAACTTCCCCTACCGTCGGTGCCCCCAACCACTCTTAACGCGTCCAGAGAGGAGAGCTGAGAATGAAGGCTAAAGCTTCGCTTAGAAAAACAGGTGATAAATCATAAAGTAATCGAATCTGTTGCAAAGAATGGGAAACACATGGCAGGTCATTCTAATTAACTGGTCGACGTGTTGCGCTGGGCTGGGTTGGTGTTGCCAGTGTTTTATATCTGACTTGTCCCAGGCCACTCTCTCACCATGGCAACTCAAGTTTACCGGAAAGGAGAAAAGTCTGCCTTTGAGAGAGTTAAAGGAGTTTGATTTCGTTCAGCTCACTTCTATTAATTTTTTAAAAGCAGCAGGAGCAGCAGCCAAATATTTCCCTCTCTGTGAACATCCTTTGGGAGATATTCTCTCTCTGCCCCCCTTCTTATACACCTCATTCTTTCTCTCCTCCACTCCCCCACCCTCCCTCTTCACCTCCCTGAAAACACCTTTTCTGTGTATCTGTTTCTCACTAACTGAAGAAAGGGAGAGAAAGAGCAAGAGAGCTAAGCCCACACATGCTCTCTGCAAATATCTGGATCTGTAAGCACCAGGAGGGTGGGGCCTGGCAGCCTGTCTGTTATACCCGACAGGAGCTTAGTAACAGTTTTTCAATGAATGAATGAGGCCCACCCTTCGTTTGCCATGGCCTGCGGATTTCCATAGGAGAGCCCAATGTCAGGGAGGCGGAGGAGATGTAACCCTTCTGGCCCGAGGTTCTGAAGACCCAGGTCTTGGTCAGCCTTGCCCCTACTATGCTGTGTGGGTATTGAGATAGCCACTCAGATCTTTGCTCTGAGCTTTATTTTCTTTCTCTGAAAACAGGGGTATCAAGCAAGAAATCCTTCAAGGCCTCTTCATAGTTCTGTGCTCCTTGGGGTATTTTACCGAAGAACCCACAGAGAAATAGCCATCCCTTTGTGGGTGAAGGCTGGATCCCTGCGGTTTGTCTCTTCTGTCTTCAGAAACAGGCCGAGAAGGAAAGGCAGAGCGCCCACTCTGCGTGTCCTCTGTACTCAGGTTTCTATCGACAAAGCTGGGCAAGTCTGGCTGGAGAAGGGTTAACTGCGAATAATTTGAGGGCCAGATCCCAGCCTCACTGCCCCCATCTGGGCTGGCGGCCCCTACTAATTCATTTCCTGTCGTATTTACATGACTCTTCATCTTACTCAGTCAGCTCTTAGAGGCAAAACTGTGCACTGTCGGAGACAAGAGATTAAAGAGGCCACCCAGGCCTTTCCCCACCTCTAGGGAGGGCCTCGCCTAAATCACCCCAGTGAAATGACTAGAGGCTGTGCCTGATCGTCTTCAGACCCTGGCCCTGCGTCATGCTGTCTGCAGAAACTACAGTGTGACAAGGGTTCTCAGTGATACACAGCAGGAAGCTGTTCAGGTAAGAAAGCTGTGTTATACCTACAATTCTGAAAACTCACTGATTCGCAGAGACGACCTTTGGCCTTGGACTCTTCTTCTGGGCAGTGGCAGCTTCACAGATGGAGCAATGGGACAGGAATTGGTGAACTGGTCAATGTCAAGTCCTTTCGTGGGCATGCCTTCCACTGCAGCTAGCAGCCGAGCTATTTGAGCTGAGCTATTGTGGTCAGGGTCGCCAGGCCACAGCTGCACCCGATGGCTGGACATCAACCTGGACTCTGTGCTCGCAGGGTCCTGAGTTGAATGGAGGGGACTTTTCCCTTACCTGGCCTATGTCCATCTATGAACTCAAAACTTAGGGGTGCTTGCTTAAAGCAAGCCAACTGAATGTTTAAAGAGCTAATAAATAAATAAATAGATAGATACTCTCTGGAGCCGAACTGCAGAAAGCAGCTCAGACCTTGCTGCCTTGTAAAAGCCCTTTCAAAGAATGCATCAGCTGGCAGGTCATTAAGAAAAGTGAAATGTGCTCGTTCTGCAAACTCCCTTTTCCCTCAATACTCCTTTGTTCCTACGGGTTTCAACACACTCCATTTGACATTCTCAATTCCTTTGATAAGAAGTTCTTAGAAGTTCATGGCAACTCAGATCTCCCTATTCCGGAAGCAAGTCTAAAGAAATTCTAGTAATTAGATGATCAACCTTGAACAAGTTGCTTTACTTCTCTGTATCTGTTTTCTCATTTGAAATGGTTCATAATCTGTAGGACCTCCCTAGTAACCCATGAGTCTGCCAGAGGCAGTAGGGTCACATGGAAAGAGAGCCAGCTCTGGAATCACACAGGACTGGGTTCAGATTCTGACTCACTGACTCAGTGAGTGACATGGTTCAGTTACTTCACCTCCCTAAGTCTCTGTTTCTATATTTGTATAAGAATAAGTGAATTAATGCGTGCAACCAATTTATACAAACTCAGGGTAAAAGCAAAAACAGTCATGCACCGCTCAACAACAAGGACACAATCTGAGAAATGTGTCAATAGTTGATTTCGGCATTGTGTGAACATCATAGAGTGACTTACACAAACCTACATGGTATAGCTTACTGCTTAGCCAGGTTGTATGGCATATAACTATTGTATATGTGGTCCATCCTTGACTGAAACATTGTTATGTGGTACATGGCTATATATTGATTTGGGTTTGTTAATAAATTGTTTAAACCTGATGACATATGGGCAGAAAGTCTAGTGTCTCTCCCCTGAGCTTGTTTTGCCCATGAGTTTTCCAGGAACACTAGGTTTCAATCCACCCGAAAGGTACCCTGTCCTTAGCTGAATAAGGCAGCTTTCACAGGCTGCTACTCTGAGGACTCAACCTACACAGACCAACATCCAGTGCTTGCCCAGGAGTGGGGATGGACTTCTCTGGCAGCGTTACCTGGAGAACCCCAGCCAGGCACCAAAGTTATGAATCTTGATTCACACTCCATCCTCAGCTATCGCTCCCCAATTTGCAAACCTTGGGCAGGGGTGCTAGGTACGAGGGGCACACACCACACAAAGAACAGCCCTGGACCACACATCTCAGCCTTTGTCTGGAGTTTGAGTGGACTGGTCTACGGGGGGCTAGGCCCTTCCTTTTCAATAATCTCTGGAGTCATATCCTTTCCAAAACTGACCCACTTTCTTCACAACCCCCACCCCCCACCGGCCAGTTTGTATGCCAAGAAGTAAGACAGCATTCACAAAGCCATTTTTCAGAAAGTATAGTCATATTTCTATTTATTATAATGCATGCCTATTTGTGTAGAGCAAGAGTGGAGCAGACTTTTGAACACTTTTGGAAATCTAATCAGAAGTCACTGTCAGCTATGACAGTTATAAGTTATGTCAAGTGCTATTTCAAGACTGAAGTATGGGGTGTAATGGAGTTGCCCTTGGGTGGGGCCTGGAACACCCAAAACAACAAGTTCAGACACTTGAATATAGATTCCATCTAAACACCGACATGAGTGGGACCACCGCCCATTGTGGGCTATAAAAACTCAGAGCTGCGACAATTCAACGCTCAAGCTTGGCTGTACCATGAGTCATGCTCAGAGCCTGGCAGGACTTCCCACTCCCCCAGTCGCATACCGCCACTGTAGCCTCCTGGCTTCAGATTGACGCCTGGCTCTCTATCTGCAGACAGCACATGTGACCAGGATGTCACTGCGGGCACTTGCTCTACTCATTACTACAGTGTAAGTTCCCCCTCTCTGTGTGCAACCTGCATGTGACTCTATTGGCTTATCAGGGAGGTCTCCCCAAATAAACCTGGCATGTGGAAAGACAAAAATGTGTGTGAGTGACTTCGTTCAGGGATGGTCCCTTGCTCACAACACTATTTGAGTGCCTTACATTTGTATCACTGAGAATTTCTTTCCCTGAGTTTTCAAGGCCTAATCTGCTTTCTCTTCCCCCAGCTAAACAAAGGTGGAACTGAAATAATTTAAGTACCCTCTCAGTGAGCAGCTTATTTGATTCCTGCCTTATCTAGAACCGTGATGCACTGGGGCAAATATAACACACCTAAAAGCACCTGACACAGAGTAGAAGAACTGATTGTGCATCCCATTCCAATAAGAACTGCCCCCAAAGCAAACATTCCCTTACCTGTAAGGAGAGTCTAGACATTGTGCCAACCACATCACCTCTTCACCAGTTGTAATATCCTGTTTATTTATTTATTTTTAGTGAGAGAGAGAGACAGAGACAGAAACAGACAGGAAGGGAGACAGATGAGAAGCATTAACTTGTAGTTGCGGCATTTGAATTGTTCAGTTGATTGCTTTCTCATATATGCTTTGACCAGGGGGCTACAGCCAAGCCAGTGATCCCTTGCTCAACCAGCGGCCATGGGATCATGTCTATGATCCCACATTCAAGCCTACAACCCCATGCTCAAGCCGAATGAGCCTGAGCTCAAGCCAGCGACCTCAGGATTTCTAACCTGTGTCTTCAGTGTCCCAGGTCAATGCTCTATCCACTGCACCACCTCCTAGTCAGGCCCTATTCATTTATATCTTACTAAGCCAGAGGTAGGCAAACCTTTCCTGTAAAGGGCCAGGTAGTAAATTATTTAGGCTCTGCAGGCACTTACATCTTTGACATATAATTTTTCTTGATTTTTTTTATGATTTTAGGTTTTGTTTTGTTTTGATCTGAAAACCTTTCTTAGCTCAAGGTTGTAAAAAAATTGGGGAGGGGGGCATTAAGTAGGAGCCTGCAGGTTGGGTTTGGACCCGGAGCTGTAGTTTGCCCACCTTTTGTCTAAACCAAAAACTTTGCCAATCTAAATGTTAATGAGCCTCACCTGGGAATGGGGTGGGGAAGCTGTTTCTGAAAAACAGATTCCTGAGTCCTAACTCAAATCCACTACATCTGAATCTGGCCAGGAAGACCTTCTCTGACACACATCATCCCTCTCCAGTCTCTGCTACTCCGCATGGGTGAGTCTTCTTTCTGCTCTAATGCTACTGTTGAGCAACATCCATGTCTGTCCTCCATCTCTCCTTGTATCCCAATATCCACTTACAAATTAATCATGTACACTTATTTTTAAGTTATTATTTCTACTAAAACTTTACAATTTTATTAATAGCCCTATAAAGTTTGCTGGCAGGACAGTGTTCCCCCAAAGTATTGCCTTCACCCCATCTTGGTTGACACCATAATTCCTCCTCATCCCTTCAGCTGAGCACGCACCAGTTTCTTCCCCAAGCATGGCCACCATTGGGTGGAAAGAGGCAGCAGTTATCAGACCTCTGAGCCAACCTTGAACTCCGCTTTGGGAGGATGAATATCCAGTGCTTCAGAAGTTGTCCATGATTGCACTTCTGGACTTCTGGTTCCTTGGGTTCATGGTGCATAAACAGGCAACTTACCCTCAAGAGCCAATGTTAAATCTCTAGATTCCTAAAAAAAAAATAATTATTTTAAAAAATTTAAGGCTATGCACAGCACATGAAAAAGCAAAACCAAACTTAAGGCAACTGGGAATGAAAGCCAAATATTCTTGGGTTTATAAAGTCAGCGCAGGATCTTAAAAGAAACTGGCAATCAGTCTAGATGCAGACTGGAGGAAAATGACACTGAGGTCACTTGGGCACAAGCCCATACATAACCTTAGTGTCGGTGCAGGTGGGTTGAAGATTTTCATAGAACTGTTGCTCTCAGCATCATCACAATTTTTCACTGGAACAAAATACACCAGTCAGCTCAACAGTTGTCACTTCCAGAACTTTGTCAATAAAACGAAGCCTTAATCAAAAGAGTTCAAAAGCCAGTTCTCTCTCAGTATATTCCTGACTCAGTCGGGATGAGAAAGTAGACAAGGGTAAAACTTGAGGGGAAAGGGGGAAGGAAGGGACAGCCTGCACGATGACATAAATAAGCTGAGACCATCCAAGAGAAGATGTGCATCTCTGATAAAATAATCAGGAAAATAAGGCCTGGCCCATTGACCTGGGTATTCCAGCATCTTCCAGAAGACTTAATTAGGAGTTAAATTATCTCCCTTTGCATCTGTTGTACATAAAAATTGCAATCTGTTGGGAGTTGTTACATAATCTGTTTTTTATTTGAGTGAAATGGCATATTAAACAAAAGGTGAGAAGGAGGAACCTTGGAAAACATGAGTAGTAAGGTTTAGAAGCCATATAATGTTTTTAAAGTGCACCAAACAAATGCAAAACAACAACACTCCTAGAAGACGATACAGGAGACTACCCTGTGACCTTGGGCTTGGAGATGACTTTCCAGATGCAGCATCAATGACGCAATCCATGAAAGAAAGAATTGATAAGCTGGACGTTATCACAATTAAAAACTTCTGCTTGGGAAAGATATTGTTAAGACAAACGATTAATTGGGAGCACATGTTTTCAAGAGATATATCTGATAAAGGATTGCTATCCAAAATATACAAACAAACTCTTTATTTTTATTTTTTTTGTTTTTTTTATTTTAGAGAGGAGGGAGGGGAGAGAGAAAGAGAGAGAGAGAGAAGGGGGAGGAGCAGGAAGCATCAACTCCCATATGTGCCTTGACCAGGCAAGCCAGGGTTTTGAACTGGCAACCTCAGTGTTTCCAGGTTGACGCTTTATCCACTGCACCACCATAGGTCAGGCACAAACAAACTCTTAATATGTAACAATAAGAGAACAGACAATTCAATTAAAAATAGGCAAAAGACCTCAGTAGACACCTCATCAAAGAAAATATACAGACAAAAAATAAGTATGTGACAAGATGCTCAATATCATATGCGATTAGGGAAATGCAAATTAAACTGAGATACCACCACAAGCCTATTAAAACGACCAAAATCCAAAACACTGACAAGACCAAATGCTTGCTGTCAAGGATGTGGAGCAGCAGGAACTCTCAATCATTACCAGTGGGACTGCAAAATGGTACAACCACTTTGGAAGACAGTCTGGTAAAAAACTTTTTCTTTCGGTTTTATTGAGATATCACTGACATACAGCACTATCAGTTTAGGTGTATAGCATAATGACTTGACTTACATATATTATGAAGTTTTAAGATCTACCCTCAGCAATCTTCAAATATACCACGCAACAGTGTTGACTATTATCATGCTATACGTCACATCCCTAGTACTGATTTAACTTAACACCTGGAAGTTGTACCTTTTGACCACCTTTATCCAATTCCCCCACTCCCCACATCTGACAGTTTCTTAAAAAACTAAACATATTCTTACCATATATATATATGGTCCAATAATCACATTTATTGGAATTTACTCCCCCAAAAAGTAGAAAATTTAAGTCCACACCAAAACCTAACATGGATGTTCAAAGCAGCTTTATTGATAGATGCCAAAGCCTGGAAACAAATGAAATGTCCTTCAGTAAGTGAATGTGGTACCTCTAAATAATAGAACATTATTCAGCACTAAAGAGAAGTGAGCTATCAAGTGATGAAAGCCTGGGGAGAAAACTTAACGCATAAGACTAAGTGAAAGAGGTCCATCTGTAAAGGCTACACACAGTATGATTCCAACTATCCCAGAAAAAGGAAAATGAGAGACAGCAGAAAGGTCAGTGGTTCCCAGGGGCTGGGTGGAAGGGAGGGATGACTAGGAACTAAAATGATTCAGAGGAGTTTTTGGGCTCTGCAACCATGTTGTGTGATATTGTAATGATGAACACATGCCATTACCCATTTGTCAAAATCAATAGAATATATGACTCCAAGAGTGAACCCTCATGTGGAGCCAGCGGCCACAGCCAGGGCCACTATCACAGCAGCCCGGCCCATGCAGGTTCACATTGGAATCGGACAGTCGGTAAAGAAACAACGGAGCCACAAACTGGTGGGCCATAGTCTTTAATCCTAGCTTGCACCCGGCAGGCAAGTAAAAACACACACTGGGCTCCAAAACCCAATCACATTCAGTGCTCACAAAGCCACTGACTTATCCGAGTTTCCTAGAATCAAAGGTTTCTAGCTCACCAGCCTTATTCTCCTCAGTTCCCCATCTCCTTCCTTATCCCAGATACAAACTCTGCACAAACTGGCATCTCACTCAGAACTCCGCCATCTTGGCTGCTTTTCCTGGCCTCCTCCACGTGGCCTCCTTCTGCTCTCTGCTCTGTTCTCTCCTCTAAATCATCCCCGGAACCAAGAGCACAAACTCTCGTTCTGCCCCCATTTTATAGTGTAGAAATCCAAACCCTTAATCCAATATACAAAATAGGGAAGTCTCTACTACAAAGTCACTTCTCTGAGGCATGATTGGATTGTACCGCCCCACATCAAAAAGGGTGGGAAAGGCTTAATCCCAAAACCAAGCCCCAGGCTACAAGGATTCTCAACACACATTAATATCACCTGGGCGACGGCCTCATGTGGGCAGAGCCGTCTTTAACAAAGTGAGCATAATATATTTTATCTGCCCAACACCTCATGTCAACTATGTACTTTGGGTGATTGTGGTAAGTCCACGCAGGGTTATCGACTGTAACAAATGGACCACTCAAGTGCAGGATGTTGACTATAGGGGAGACTGTGTGTATGTGAGGGAAGGAGTCAGATGGAAAATCTCTGTACTTTCTGTTCAATTTGGCTGTGAACCTAAAACTCCTCTAAAAACTAATAGGTGCTCTGTAAATATTTGTCAGATGAATGAAAAACCTACCCTGAACTGCACATATTCTGCCCTTATCTGGACCTGAGGCATAGTTTCATCACCATCATTCATTTATTCAGCATTCCAGACTAGTCACTGAGGAAACTGAGGCCCAGGCTCATGTTAGGTTGCCTTTGTTCGACGACTATCCAAAGTCCCTAAACTCCAGTTACACACGTTTTCTGACAAAACCAAACACCCTGACTGATCTTTAATTCCTCAGCTTCTTTCATTCCCCACATCAAACCCAACAGCAAATGTCAGCTGCATCTTACAAAAGGATCCAGAATCCAATCACTTCTTTCACCTCAGCCACTACCACCCGGTCCCAGGCACCACCATCCCTGCCTCCACGATTCCAAAAGCCCCTTGGGTTTCACAGCTTCCCCACTTGCCCCACAATCCATTCTTCACACAGTAGCACCCCATCTTGCCCAGGATAGAATTCAATACACTTTCCACCCTGGTGATAAGAACCCATGTGGTTAAACCCTGGCTCTCTCTCTGACCTCATCTGCAATCCCACCTCCCCCCAAAGCTGACTTCACTCCAGCCCACCAGCTTCTTTGCTGTCCTCCAACATAACGAGGACCTTTCTCCTCAGGGCTTTATTGTTCTTATGCCTGGAATGCTCCAACCTCAGCGATCTCTCCCATCTCTCTCTACTCAAAAGACACAAACATTAAAAATAGAACATTCCCTGCACTGTGTATACACTAGAGCCCTTAACATCCTTCCGCTCCTGCCACTTTACCCTCTCTCCCCTCCACTGCCCTGCATAGCGCTGCTGCCATGTGACGTGTTATATGTCAATCATTTTGTGGTGCATTCTTTCTCCCCTCCTAGATGAAAGCCTCATCAGATCTGGTCTGCCTGTTCGCTGTTCATCTCCAGGACCTAGAACAGTGCGTGGCACATGGAAGTTCTCGATCAATATCCAAAGGAAGGGAAGGAGGGTGGTAGGCAAACTAGTTTTCTCCTATGAAGACACCATTTATCCCACTGTCATATTCTATATCTACCATTTGCCCACTGCTCTACAGGCTGTGAATAATATAAAAAATAATAATAATAAAGCACTCTCCTTGTCCTTAACACTCTTACAGTCTTGTGAGGAATGAGAAAATATACTAAAACAAACTAAGCTAATAATAGAAACAATTCACTACTCTGAATAGAATAAAGAGCTAAATATATTGAAACACCGACCAGTAGTATGCGAACTAGGTCTAAGGCTCAGCTGTGTGTATTTCTCTGGTCCTACAGAGCATGTCCCTCTATGAAAGGCAAGACACACTGTATCATGTTCCCTGAATGGATTCTGCGGAAATTTGCCCCAATCTTTCTGAAATGCACACTACCCACAACTTCAGGAGTGTCCAATGACTTAAAAATCCTTGAGCTTCTTATTCTCATTCTTGCTGTTTCTTCCATTGACCTGTAAATTCAATCTCCCAGCCAACCCCTCCCCCAACCCTCTCTCTTTTGCAGGGGAAAGAAGGGGAAGAAAGTCACTTTTATGCTTTCTTGGACTCATGTCCTATGTTTTACTAGCCTTTTTGAACTCTCTAGCTCTCCTATTCAGTCTTGACAATCTTTCTTTATTCTTCTCTTCACTTTCTTTTCATTTTTCTTTTCTTACAGGCAGTCTCCACTCCATCTTTTTCTTACTTATTTCTTCTGGATTTTCCTACCTGGAGGCTTGCATTTATAGCTCACCTCATCGCCTTATTTTTAATAACTGGGAAGTGTCCCCGCCAAAAGCATTCTGTTACAGAAAAAAAATTACATTCCATCATCTGGTTGTGTCATCCGTGCAAGATGAAGGCAGCACCTAGTAAATCATTCTTCTGCTTTCTCAGGTGGCCCAACCAGCAGAAGTGGCCAGAGCAATGCTGTCTGCCATCCTGCTCTCTGCTCAGGGCCCTTCCTGTGCTCCTGGCCCCCCTACCCATCAGTCTATAAACTAAAGTAAGAATTTTAATTCATTGCTACCCTTCCGGAGAAAAGGTGACCAGAGATGCTAGTGGAACAGCATATGAAAAGGAATGGTCTCCCTGGCACCCAAAACTGCATGCAGTTTGGACCTGGATTTGGAGCTACATGCAACAGGCAGAGACGTTGAGTCTCACCCCAACAGGCTGAAACTGAACGGGGCCACCTTCTCAAGAGGGAATCTACCCTTTCTGCCCCCCAGGAGTGAGTGACTGAGAAGTCCTACATGTGTCCCCCACAGATTAAAAGTGCCAATAGGTGCTGCAAGTACAGAAGAGCCAGGAAAGAAGCCATCAACCAATCCATGATCAAGGGCTGAAGGACTAAAAGATAAAGGGTAAAAATGCAAGTAGGTTCTGACTTAGGCAAAGTCAAACCCAGAAAATCTCTGTATAGCTGTAGTTTGTCCACTGGGCTTTCTATGGGAAAGTCATGCACTTGCTGGAGAGGCAGCTGGTTTTCATTACTGCCAAAAGGAGTGTAAAAATAAATACAGCCCCCTTGTACCCACCCCAAGTTCAGTGCACATTCGATTCTAACAGAATAGACACCCAGACTTAAAAGTCAAGTAGTTTGAAACCCATTTTTGCCATTGTTATTGCTCAAATGGTTTATTCCTTTGTAGGCCATCACTAAAACAATGACAACTTCCATGCCAAATTCCAGGAAATAAAGGATAAACAATAATGAGAGATTTTTTTTTCCCTCCAAATGCAAACAAATAAATTAGTGCTGAGGGGCTTAAAAGAAGCAGAGCGAATCAGGCCTGAGGACTTCCACCAGCCTGCCCACCGCACTGAGCAGCTCCGGGGCCCTTTGGAGCGTTTTCATGTTGGAGTGTTCTCCAACAAGAGTTCAAAGTGGTCTGGGTTTGGGAATAAATATGTAACAAAAGACGCAGGCCCACCCAGATGATATGGCAGCCTGCTGCGAGGATTAGGAATGCTGGAATGGGGCCAGGCACTGCCTCCCTTCCCCCAACGATGGGAAAGAAACAAAACAGCCAATCTGGACTTTATGGACAAGTCTCCCACCGTGAAAAATAATGACTGGCATGGTGCCTCTGGAACCATAGGTTGGTAACTACATTTTATTTTATTTTTAGTGAGAAATACAGAGAGAGAGAGAGAGACAGAGAAAGAGACAGACAGGAAGGGAGAGAAATGAGAAGCATCAGTTCTTCCTTGTGGCACCTTAGTTACCCATTGATTGCTTTCTCATATGTGCCTTGACCAGGGGCTCCAGCAGAGCAAGTGACCCCTTGCTCAAGCCAACAACCTTGGGCTCAAGCCAAGGGGTTGTGTCTATGATCCCACACTCAAGCCAGTGACCCTGCACTCAAGCTGGTGAGCCCATGTTCAAGCCAAATGAGCCTGAGTTCAATCCAGAGACCTCAGGATTTCAAACCTGGATCTTCTGCTTCCCAGGCCAATGCTTTATCCACTGCACAACCACCTGATCAGGCAATTGGCTGATAACTACATTTTAAAATCATGACTTTTTCACACCCACTCTCCATTACCATATCAAATCATTTCAGTCTGTTAGAGCAGTGGTCCCCAACCTTTTTTGGGCCACGGACCGGTTTAATGTCAAGAAATATTTTCACGACTGGCGTAAACTGTGGTATTTTTAAATATAATTGTCGAACTTGCGAGACAAGTGTCAAGAGTGAGTCTTAGATGAATGTAACAGAGGGAATCTGGTCATTTTTTAAAAATAAAACATCATTCAGACTTAAATATAAATAAAACGGAAATAATGTAAGTTATTTATTCTTTCTCTGCAGACCAGTACCAAATGGCCCACGGACCGGTACCAGTCCACGGCCCGAGAGTTGGGTACCACTGCGTTAGAGCATTGTCAAGTATGTTCAACACACAGTAAAATTTGTTGTTAGAATTAATTAACTGTGCTAAAGAAGCCCAGACCAGGATCATTACACCACCAGGCTCTTAGTTTCCCCACAGATAAAAAGTCTATTCTTAAACTACAATTTTTATCTTAATCCTCAACCAAATATCTGAATAAGTCATATATGAACTATGATATGGGAGATGCTAGAAAGCCAATGCCTTGGGGAAAACAACCCAACCACCCAAATCCTGGAGGTTGAGTTTAAAATAGTCTGTCCTGAAGGTTGACGCTGCTCCAGTGGTTTATTGTACAGATGTGACAACCCAAGGTGTTCAAAGACTTCCCTAGAGCAAAAATCAACATTGAGATTAGCCATGAAGTCTCCTTAGGTGGTTTTCATTAAGAAAATCTATTGTTGGATTTAAAAACTAAAAATCATATTACTCCCTAGTCCCCACCTAGAACCAAACATTTTCTTCAACCTCTGCCCTATATAATCCCACCACTTAGCCTGGGCATTCAGGAAATCCCAATTTCCACATACCAATAGAATGACTGAGCAGGACAAGGAGGCCAGATGACCTGGGAGCCCCAGCAATTCATGGAATTGAAGGACACCACTGCTTCCTCCAAGATGTGGGGGTAATTGAGGGAGCCAGAGTCGGATTCAGGAGTAAGACAAGCAAGTCACTGGACATTGTTAGAAAATGAACTTCTATTCCATGACAGAGCAATCACCTGAAGTCTTTCCATGCCACATGTGTGGATGAAAAGGGGGCCACATGCTGAATCTAACAAGCTCAGGAAAAGCCTGAATGGTGGCCTTGTAAACTCGGAGACCTACAGTAACCACACAGGATGGTCCGAAATAAAGACTTTGTTATCATGTGAATCATTAACTGTTAACTCTCTTATTCCTGCCTTTGTAAAAGAAGTTCCAGTATATACATTTTCACTTTTTATCCAATCTCAGAGATTTCCCCACTCTTTGCTTTCTCCCATCTCCCTAATCTATCACCAATTTCATGTAACCCCCTTATATCTTCCCCTTTGATTCTGATGCATAAAGTAAATGGTGAAACCGCCATTTTCTGGAGCACTTCCTCAATCCGTTGAGACTTTGCTTCCTAGTGATTGTTGACAGTTTGGCTCAAACTCATAAAAAGTTCTTACAAGTTTGGAAGTTTCTTACATGGACACCTATAAACCAAGACAACTTCCCTTGCGATTTGCTGGTACGACCATTTAATTTGGCACCTGGAATGATGTTCAGCCTGGCTTCTTTGTCTTTCAGTTAAGGCCTTCATTCCTTCCACATTGAACTTCACTGCAGACCATTTGCAGCCACCTGATGATGAGAAACAACCCGAACTACCTGACCACATTTCTTGCCAAGTGGCTGCAGCCATGCTGTTTCATTAGAATGCAACTTTGCCATCTCTCTACAGTACTTCCTGCGTGGGGTCTGCCTGTGGTGATTCTGCCTCAGCTAAATGCCCATAGGCAAATGAGATGTTATCTCATCTGCAAAGATTCCACTAACACATACTTTTTTAGTTCCCTACCTGTGGTCCAGAGTAGTGGTCTCCATTCTGAGTCCCTGAAACCCTAAAATTACATGAAAGTATCTCCAAAGATCAAGAAAGTCAAGCTGGTAGGGCTCTGGGCCCTCCACTTATTCTTCAGATTTGTTCTTAATTCTATCTAGTTTATTTATATAACACATTTTATCATATATAACATATGATAATAATAATATATGTATAGTACATACATATAATCAGATTGCATATAGAAAAAAATTAATTCCTTTGCTAAGTAAAAAGCTTGAAAACCATGATTTAACCAAAGTAAAATCTACTTGTATCAGTGACTAGTTTCTCCCAGGCAACAGTGATGTGAACAGCCTACCACGTGGAAGCTTCTCTGGTTGAAGCAAGTCCGGGGAACCTAAAGACTCCCACTTAGGACCACCCCCTTACCCTGAACACTTTCTCTCTTTCCTTGGAGAATAGTTTGGAAACTATTGAACTGGATGATCTATATAGTTGCTCCAGATTTAATGATCAAAAGATTCCTATATTCCAATACTTTTATATGGAATAGATGAAAGGAATGGTGATTTTGTCATCTGGGGGTCTAACATTTAAAAGATTCTGAATTATTGTTTCAAACCATCTTCCAAGAGAAGAATATTTAGGCAAGGCCAGATATTAAGATATGTTGAGCGTTGGCTGGTTGGCTCAGTGGTAGAGCATCAGCCCAGCATGTAGATGCCCGATTTCAACTCTCAGTCAGGGCACACAGAGGAAGCGACCATCTGCTTCTCCACCCCTCCCCTTCTCCCTTTACCTATCTATCTCTCTTTTCTCCTCCCAAAGTCATTGCTCAGTTGGAACAAGTTGGCCCCAGATGCTGAGGATGGCTCCACAGCCTTACTTCAGGTGCTAATATAGCTTGGTGGCCAAGCAACAGAATAACTCCCCAGATGGGCAGAGCATCACCTGGTAAGGGGCTTGCTGGGTAGATAGGGGTGCATGCAGGAGTCTATCTCTCTGCCTCCTCACTTCTTACTTCAGAAAAATTTTTTTAAAAAGAGAGATGTTGAAATCAAATTTCATTGCATAATTGCATAGATGAGCTTCAAACTGAATTTTTTAAAATTTTTGTTTTGTTTTGTTTTAATTATGGCCACCAGCCCCTTGGAGGCCAAGCAAGATCTTTCCACTTAGGATTGCAACAAGCAGAATATTTCGAGCAGAGGAGTAATAATGGTGGAAATATACCACCAGGTGGTCTTCTTCTGTGATTTTCAGCATCCAAAGAAAATCACTTGTCTCCAACCAAGAAGTTTAATCTACAGTCTGTTAGGCAACATTTAGACCTTATCTCCTGTCACTATATTACCATCATTTATGCTCTTAAGATATAAAAATGAAGACTGGCCCACACCATGGTCCTTTACAGTGATAGCAATCTTCTCCCAACCTGCCAAAAATAGGCATTCTTAACAAAATAGCTCACCCCCAACCCAGGATTCTGTAAAGCATTTCCACTTGTCTTGATACATGTTACCTAAATATTAAAATATTTGGGCTTTGATTTGCATTTTTTTAACTGATAGAAAGATTGCAAGTAGAACGCTTGGTTGAAGACATTTGTTTTCTTTTTTCTTTATTATCTGACTCACTTTACTCATCTATAAGGAAGGCATGTGAAATATACCTGAGGAGTTCACAACTTGCCAAAATTCAAAACATGAAAGCAGGAAGCTTGGAACAGTTCTGACTGAAGCAGAGGGCTGACTTCTGAGGGGGTTTCCCAGAGCATTATGTGAACTTCTGCCAACGTTCTTTAAGAAACCCTCCAACCTTAAAATTCTGTGATTCAACTCTTCCCTCAGTATCTGAAATTGGGCAAGAAAAGGAAATAAGTGTTCCAAGAATCAAAAAGCCATTACTTATCACTAGTTCGTTAAAGCAACCATGCAATTTATTTCATCTCCCCATATTTCAGTGTTACAGATTTATGAAATGGAGAAAGTATGGAGCAAATGAAGATCCAAATAGTGAATGCTGTGGGTAAAAGTGTGTCCCTTTCTCTTAATGGTTTTGTTCTGCCTTTTACACGGTGACCACCTTCACCCCTAACACCAAAGCCTATGGGCAGTTACAGACAGACAGTAAGAGGAAGGTAAAGCCTCAGGTCAGTGGAGGCAGGGTGAGCCAGGGTGAGCTAGGGTCAGGACACAGGACAGGACAGGAAACGCAAACCCCAGAATTTGATAGGCAGGAGAAATGGGATGGCTCCAACTGGTCTTCCCAAGTCTCATCGGTGCCAATTTGATTGGACACAGTTAAAAGGGAAAAAAGAAAATGCCAATAAAAACCAAAACAGAAGATAAAGATAAAGAGTAGCTTTGCCAGATGGGTGGGCAGAGACGTGGTCCTTGCCAGGGGACGAGGCCAGCAGCCCAGCAACCCGTCCCCAGACCAGCGGAGCCCGCTCTCAGCCACACACAGTCCTTCCCACGCAGCTCAGCTGTGCCTTCTGCACCTTGAACCCATTTGAGGGACTGTCGTTCTTTTCTTTTTTTTTTTCTTAACAACTTTGGCAAATTATTATATTAAAAGAACTGAACAAGGAAAGAGAGAAAATAAAATCATTTCTCAGCATAAAAAAGTTTTCATCCTTTTCATGTAGCCACACAAAGGATTTTCAAACTCCATTCAGCCTGAAAGCAGGTCGCCTTGATACCAGGTGTCCCACCCCGCCCTTTCCCACTGCAGTAGCTTTGCTCCCTCAGCTCCGCCCACCCTCCCCTCCCCCACTCCGGCCTCAAACCCAAGCACCCATCTGAATCAAACATGAGGACCCGACACATACACACTCCTTCTCACATATATTCACGTGTGTATTTACACACATATGCAGCTACCTCTAACCCGCACTAAAACTCGAACATCTAACAGAGACATCAGCCATGATCCCTAGGTTGCCCCACACCCTCTTCCAGCCAGTGAAACTGCCCTGTGCACAGCTTCTGTTTAGGGGGTAGCTGTAGGTGATGGTTACTCCACCTGGCAACCCCACCTGAGCCATAGCTGATTGGATCCAAAGTAGGAAATAAAAGAGCTATGACAAATGACCATGACTGTGGCTGGGTGAACATATTCCTTTATCTCTTTTTTTTTTTCCTTATTTTAGGAAATTAAATTTAACAGGGTGACAGTGATCAATAAGAGTACATAGGTTTCAGGCAAACATTTCTATAGCATTGGAACTGTTGATTATGTTGTATACCCATTGCTTATTTCTTACAAGTCATAGATGAGGGGCTTAGGCAACATTAATTTTGTTCTCACTCTAATCTCTGGTGAGGCCTGAGAATCTGCACTTAACACCCCACTTCACACACAGTTGGATGGCCTCTTGTATTCTCCTTCCTAAGTCTTTTCTTTGGAATAGCAAGTACCAGAAGATAAACTGCTGAAACCAGTCCTGGTCTAAAAGCAGTGTTCCCATCAGCCCTGGAGAGCTTTCACCCAGATCAGTGTCCCAGAATGGGTCTGTTCAGTCTCCAGAAGGAAATATGATAATGAAAGAATGTGGCTCTGGGTCACTGTCCCCCAGGGACAAGCAGAGAGGAAGAGAAAAGAGGAAATGCAGAGTTAAAGGTCAGGAATGATTGCCACTTGATAATGCTATCTGTTTGTGCCATTGAAATTGCACATGGTGATGGGGTTTGAACTCTGGGCTCTACATACCCTCCAATGCCTCAGGCCTAAAGCTAGATTACAGGTCTGGCCTTCCGATTTTCTCATTATAGTAAACAAGTGAAAGTATACTATAATTGGAATTTCAAAAAGGCTCAAAACCTACATCTTTGTGCAGTTTCCCCAACCATTCTCTCTGATTCTAGCATGGGTTCTGAAGCAACCCAAATTAGATCCATCAAGGGATCAAGGAAGAAAGAGGGGAGACAAGAGAGAGAGGGAGGGAAGGAGAGAGGAATAAAGACTCTGAGTTTCGGAGGGGTTATTTTTTTTTTAAGTGAGAGAGGGGAGATAGTGAGACAGACTTCCACCTGCACCCCAACCGGGATCTACCCAGCAACCCCTGCCTTGGGCCGATGCTCAAATCAACCAAGCTATTTTTAGTGCCTGAGGCAGACTTGGACCAACTGAGCTACCCTCAGTGTGGGGGACCATACTCAAACTAATAGAGCCACTGACTGTGGGAAAGGAAGAGGGAGAAAAGGGGGAGAGGGATGAGGACAGAAGCAGATGGTCACTTCTTTTATGTGCCCTGACTGGGAATTAAACCCTGAACATCTATACACCAGGTCAAGACTCTACCACTGAGCCAAACAGACTGGAACAGCTCTGAGTTTTTTAACTTGGGCCTAACAAATGAAAATAAAATTTGCCATTTGTCAAAGCAAATTTGAGAAAACTGAAAAAGTTGGAGAGACTAACATTGCCCTCCTGCCTACATCCGATGTACACAATATAAGACAAGAGTTTGCTACATAAGTCTCAGAGGAAAACGAAATTCTATTTAAAGTTAGGCAGCTGCATCTCTTTTTACTCCAAGTGAAATGGTATCCAGTTTTCAGGGATGGAGTTGGAAGAGACCAATCAAGAATTCAGGAGATGGATGCTCCTAAGAGTGATGAAGAAAGCTCTTTAGTCCCCCAGGCTTTGCTATGAAACCAGACAGTAGCTTTGGAGAGCAAATGCCTTTGGGAGCCAGGCCTGGAAGGTCAAAGAACATAGCAGCATCCAAACACTCTCCTGCTAAGGAAAGAAATCCCAAGTTGGGCGGAAGACAGGCCTCCTTCTTGTGGAAACCTAAGAGACTATAAAGTTCCTCTTCCCTGGCAGCCAGAGAAAGGACATGTGACCTAAGTGTGGCCAATCAGAGGTTGCCACAGGGCTTAATTCTGGATTCAAAACCAAGGATCAGTTAGAGATGATCAGGATGCCATTCTTGTGCTGGCAAGTTTCCAGGGGCAGTAGTGTCTAAGTGTGACATCAGAGACAGCATCCTCAGCCCATTGCTCCCATGGTGAGACCTCGACTGAGCCTTGTCTCCTGTTGCGTGTGCACAGACTGCTTCATTAGTTTACCCACAGAATATCAAGCGCTACCAAAAACCCTTCCAATAAATTTAGTTTCTGCTTAAGTTAATCAAGTTGGGATTTTTTTTCTTTACAATCAAGAACCCTGACTTATGCAGGAAATCTGTCACAAAAGAATCCTTTGTTGGTTGTGAGGTGCCTATCACCCATCTAACCCGTGAAGTGCCAAAGTCCTTGGCTCAGGTGATGCTCACCATGTCCTCCCCCGGCAGTGAGCAGGTAACTGAGAAAATTACTACATCTGTATTAACCTCACATACCACATGGGACTTTGCTCCTAACATACAATCCAACATCACTCAACCCACATGCACTGCATACTCTAGATCAGTGGTCCCCAACCCCCGAGCCATGGACCGGTACCGGTCCATGGGCCATTTGGCACCGGTCCACAGAGAAAGAATAAATAACTTACATTATTTCCGTTTTATTTATATTTAAGTCTGAACGATGTTTTATTTTTAAAAAATGACCAGATTCCCTCTGTTACATCTGTCTAAGACTCTTGACACTTGTCTGGTCACATGATACATTTATCAGTCCCACCCTAAAGGCCGGTCCATGAAAATATTTTCTGACATTAAACCGGTCCGTGGCCCAAAAAAGATTGGGGACCACTGCTCTAGATGACCTAGTTTTATATGATATCCTGCTGATTTTTTTTAAGCAAGAGAGAAACAGAGACAGAGAGATAAGAAGCATTAACTCATAGTGGCGTCATTTTAGTTGTTCATTGATTGTTTCTCATATGTGCCTTGACTGGGGGGCTACAGCAGAGTGAATGACCCCTTACTCAAGCCAGCAACCTATGGGTTTAAGCCGGTGACCACAGGATCATTTCCATGTTCAAGCTGGAGTCCCCGTGCTCAAGCTGGCAAGCTTGTGCTCAGGTCAGAGGATTTCGAACCTGAGTCCTCAGCATCCCAGGTTGACGGTCTATCCACTGCACCACCTCTAGTCAGGCCATGATATCCTGCTTTTTGATTCTCTTTATTCTAATGCTTTGTCAGCAAATATGCGTTTCCGAGATGTGTGTTCTTCCATGACCCACAGGAAAGGATCTGAGAAGAGGACAGATCTCAGAACTTTCAGCAGTTTCCACCCACCATCTGGCCCAGGCCTCTCCACTTCAATCCATTCTCTGTGCCCACATACACTGTATCTGCTTCTGCCTTCAGGACCCTGTTCAGGAGAGAGTGTTCTCTCTACCCATTGAATTCTCTTTCTTTTTTGAAACTCCTGCTCCAGATCTCCCTCTTCTATGGAATCTGGCCCGAGAAGTCAGGAGCTGCATAGTTCTCTGAGTGCAGTGTTCTTCCTCCCTTTCACCAGGAACACCTGACCTGCCCTCCAGGGCCCACACCCAACAGTCACCACTTAGCCTGACTAGCTTCAACTTCTTTAAGATTGAGCTCAGGCACCACCAGCTCCACAAAGTATTTGCTGACCTTTTGAGGGTATATTAGAGGCTTCTCTATAGTCTTCAAATATTCAAGAGTTAATGGGGGCCTTGCATTATTGCACTTACCACATGTATTATACGTATTTACGTGTCTGTCTCCTCAGAGAGATTGTGAGCTCCTTGGAAGCTGGCACTGGGCCTACCCACCTTCTTATATCAATACTTGGTGCAGTTCTTGGCATATAGTAAGGGTTCAGTAAGTGTTTGTTGAATAAATGTATGAGTGAATGAATGACTTACTACTGGGATCTAGCTCATATTGGAGCTTACTTTGCCACCAAGGCCTCATCTGTCAAAACAGGAATATTCACAAATGTCTTCTCTAGCCCCAAGATTTATAAATCATTATGCTTTTCTTCATAAATCCCACTTAACAACAGTAACAGTCATAGCTAACACTTACTGCAAGCCCCTCCTCTGCTAAGCACTGTCTAGGGTTTCTCACTCAAGCCTATGACATCCTTACTGCCATGCTTGGTGCGAGCTGTAAAGTACCCAGGTACTCAGTCTCAGAGGTGACTAAGGGGTTGGATAAGAGTATGGAGCGACCTGGAGAAGACTCAGCCAAGTAAAGGGAAAAGAAAAGAGCTAAGCAATGGACATGATTTTCCTGCCAGATGCAACTGGAGAAATGAGCCAGGGGAGAAAATGGGAAGGGATATCACAATTGTTGAATGCTACCCTGTGAATCCTCACAAAACCCCATGAGCAGGGCATTGTTATTCCCACTTTATTAAGGGGAAAGCTAAGGCCCCGGAAAGTAGAGATTCACAGCAAGGTCCTGCTAAATGGAGGTGAGAGTTCAAAAGCCCAGGTCTGTTTGATTCCCAGTCAGGTTCATTCTCTGCCCTAAGATGTGAATGATCTGACGCGGGTCAGTCCCCAATGCTAAACAGGGCTTTGTCCCACAGGTTTCCTGCAGCCTGTTCTCCTAAAGGAAGCAGGGGAGCAGTAGTCAATAAACTCATACAATCAGAGCTTGGGCAGCCAAGACTTGTCAAGTTTTCTAGACTGACCTATCCAAGTTCAGAATCACACAGGCAGAGAAGAGCTCCCAAGAATTTGAATGCAAGGCCCCCATTAACTCTTTGTTGGCTGCTGATTGTGGGCCTTTGGAAACTGTGAAGCATTAAACTAATATTGCATACTGTTATCATGGATGATCTGAGAACCCTGGTCTTGGTACGCTCTCAAATGTGATCTGGCCCTAGATGATGATCCCTTCAAGCACATCGGCAGTCTTCAAAAAAGACAGCACGTCTCAGCTAAGCCTGCCATAACCTCTCCAAGGCTTCCTGGACTGTTTATTTGTTCTAAGCATCTGTTTGGATAGAGAAACACAGCAAGAACAAGGAGACCGACCTCTTCTGCCTGCAAACCTCCCCTTCAGCTGGACACATGGGCCAGAGAGCAGGACTCACAGGAGGAGGGATGCTAAACAAGATACAGATGGCCAGCTGACCCAGGCAGTCGGACTCCACGTGCCGGAGGTTGAGCAATGTCATGGACAGCTCCTTAAACAGCTCTATCACCAGCACTGTGCTGACCCCTCTGGCAAAGAGCTGACGGCTGGGATGGGCATCACTGCTGGGAAACAGGCCGGCTCCAGTCCTCCTCCACCTTCCCCACCCTCCCTTCTTCCTACATTGGCTAGATTCAGCACTGCTGTCATCTGGAGTGCTGGGAGCCTGGACTCCAGCCAGCTGATAGGAACCATGCACATGTCTGGGGGGCTCTGGCACTGCCTTCTATGATGTGGGGCCAGAGGGCTCGGGCTGGACAGTCCCAGCTGTGCTCTGGCTTCCTGTACCTGGCCTGGGTTGACCTAAAGTGAGGTGCCCTGCTGTCCCTTGCTGCCATGCCCTGGGAAGTTCTGATTCCTTACTTGGAATACCTCCACCTTCCCTCTCCATCCCCAATACAGAAGTAAACAGAATCTTGGAAAAGCAGTCTTTGCAAGACTTATTCTCTGTGAGGTCTCTCTGACTCTCTGAGGTAGAGTTAAATATTCTTACTTTTTATTTCCTCTTGCACCCTGTGTCCACCTTTATTGAGAGGTTTATGGTGGGGGGTAATTAAGAGATAAACCCGAGGAGACAGTCTCATTCAAGTCCAGTAATGCCATTTACTAGCATAGAGTTGTTGCAGAGATTATCTGAGTTAGCAGAGGCAGAAGGCAATGGCAAAGTACTTGTATGGGTAAATATACATATATAGCCAAATACAGAACATGAATAATATATATACCTGATATGCTATATAGTATGTATATATAAATATATATATGTGTGTATATATGTATGTACATACTATTGATTTACTAGGTATAGTTATATAATTTATACATATAAATTCTATTATTATATACCAAAAATTTGTGTATTATTAGGATATTAATGTGTTAATATTTGTACTAGATTGTACAGAAACAAATAAGATGTAAATAATATATACTGTTGATATTTCCCAGGATGAATAATATATCACATTATCATATATTTATTTGTCTGCATTCGTCACTGGACTATGAACTCTTTGAGAGCAGACACCAGGACTTCTATTTTAGCTCCCCTTAAGCCAGTGTTTGGAACACAGTAGGAACTCAACCAATTGATGAACAAAAAAATACCAAATGACTGTGTTGCCCATCCCAGCATATATGCTATCAACTGAGGCAGAAAAGTTCAACTCACTATCCACTCTCCTCAACCTTTTTAATTTCCCAGAAGAACCTCAAGTGAAACGTTCCAGTAGAGGCCTGGCTTTAATTTTAAGAGATAAAGAGAGCCAAGTGCTAGAGAAATGTCTTATCCTGGTTCTCAAGCCCTTTACTCCTTATTCCCCCAGGGCTCCCACTTCTGCTTTCCTCCCTGGCCCCTCCCGGGCTACACCCACCTCCGTTCTCCACCCCTGGGCGTCCCTCCTTTCCCACGCAGCCTGTGACACCTCCGCCTGCTCCCAGGGACACAGAGGAAGGAGCTACCTCAGAGGCCAGGCAGGCTGGTGCCATTCCCACAGCCATCATCCAGGGCCCTTCAACACCGACCAGCTCTGCTGGAAGCAGCCCAAACGCCTCCGACGTTGAGAATGACATTCAAACCAGAGCCTCGGCCCGCAAGGCTGGAGGACCACACACAACAGGACGTCCACACCCCCACCCTCGGGCCTCACTCCCCACCCAGGCCTCACACAGACACCCACCTCACACACAGTGCTGCACACAACAGCCCCTCGCAAAGGGCACCCCACTGCCTCTGTCTCTAGAAAAAAAGGAATGCTGTTCAGCACACAGCTCACTTAACACTGCCGTTTCCAGAGTGTGCAGAAGCTCCCGGCTATCCCACATCGTGACCAAGTGCTCTGTGATCCAGCAGAAAGGAGAGCAGAAGCCTTAAGCAAAAATATCACCAATAGATTGCATAACCTCACAGAAAAATGTAAAATTCACATGGGCTATAATAAATGTCAGGTTCTACCCATGCGAGGCACTTTTTAGGGGTGAAAAAGACTCCAAAAGCAAGAATTAAGTTTACGACACCCTGGTTCCATCAGTGTGCTTGGTGGCACCCATGGCCCCTTTCCCCACCCCTGGGTTCCCCCAGAGCAGCTCCACCTGGGTTTGTTTTATATAAGAATATATACCAGTAAGTTAACTTTAGTTAGAAGAAAGAATGCCATAGCTAAAAAGTAATAAGCATGCAATTCCCATATCTCCACTTCTACCGAGTATACAAACACATGGGTTTAGCCTGGAAGAAGGATTAGCCTCACATTTCTCCTCCCTTCAGTCCCCTCTGTGCACACACTCGGTAAAGCCAGTAGCCACGGCTACCATCACAGCCTCCTGGCTCATGCAGATTCTCATTTGATTCAGACAGATGGTAATGAAACAACAGAGCCAAGAACTGGTGAGCCATTATCTTTAATCCTAGCTTGCACCTGGAGGGCGAGAAATACACACAGTGGAAAAACATTTCCCTTTCCATTCAGGGCTCCCAAAGCCACTGACTCATCTGAGTTTCCTAGACTCAAAGGTTTCTACCTCACCAGCCTTATTCACCTCTGTTCCCCATTTCCTTCTCTCTGCACAAACTCTGCACATACTGGCTTCTCCTTCAGCACTCCACCATCTAGGCTGCCTCTCCTCTGCAATGCTGATGACAGGATCTGAGCATGAGTGCCCCCGGTCTGCTTTATCTTATAGTGTAGAAATTAAAGCCTTTAAGCCAATATACAAATAAGGAAGTCTCTGATACAAAGCCACTCATCTGAGGCATAAATGGGATTCCTCATAAGAGTGCACCACCCCACATCATGCAACAGTCAAGGGTGTGGGGAAAAGCTCAGTTTTGAAAAGATCTTAGTATTAAAAGGATGGGAAAGGCTTAGTCTTAAAACCAAGCCTTAGGCCAGGAGTCCCCAAACTACGGCCCGCAGGCCGCATGCGGCCCCCTGAGGCCATTTATCTGGCCCCCGCCACACTTCTGGAAGGGGCACCTCTTTCATTGGTGGTCAGTGAGAGGAGCATAGTTCCCATTGAAATACTGGTCAGTTTATTGATTTAAATTTACTTGTTCTTTATTTTAAATATTGTATTTGTTCCCGTTTTGTTTTTTTACTTTGAAATAAGATATGTGCAGTGTGCATAGGGATTTGTTCATAGTTTTTTTTTATAGTCCGGCCCTCCAACGGTCTGAGGGACAGTGAACTGGCCCCCTGTGTAAAAAGTTTGGGGACCCCTGCCTTAGGCTATAACAGTGGTAGTCAACCTAGTCCCTACTGCCCACTAGTGGGCGTTCCAGCTTTCATGGTGGGTAGTAGCGGAGCAACCAAAGTATAAATAAAAAGACAGATTTAACTATAGTAAGTTGTTTTATAAAGATTTATTCTGCCAAACTTAGCGAAAATTCGACATAAAGTACTTGGTAAGTAATTATTATTATATGCTTTAACTTGCTGTAACTCTGCTTTATAAATTTTATAAAGTAAAGTTACTTCCTACTTTATAAATCACCATTATTGTGGAACCGGTGGGAGGTTAGAAAATTTTACTACTAACAGAGACACAAAAGTGGGCAGTAGGTATAAAAAGGTTGACTACCCCTGGGCTATGACTACCTTGTCACCCTCACAAATGCTGCCCCTCTCAAGCTGGGGCTCTCTGTCCTTGGCTGGGAAAAGGCTACTTTTAGTTACCAGGCTTAAATGGCAAAGAAGGCCAAGGTAGCCACCACTCTTTGCTTTGGGACATTTTGTCTGGAATGTTCACACTTACAGCATCAGGCCCCTCACTTAGCTAAAATGCAGAATTCTTCAGCCTCCTCTGACCCTTGAGTTACTGCATCTTTGGGGTTTCTGCTACCCCAGAACTCCACATTGGGAAATGAGGGTGGAGTGGAGGACAGATGCCATCCTGAAGCTATTGTTGGGAAACAGAGGGATCTGTGAAGTAAACACTCTGGTGTTCTCAAGTTTGTCTTCTCATGAAAACTTGGTACTAAAAGGGGAGGACACATTATTCCGTAAACGGTCATTCGATACCACTGCATGGCGTGCATGACGTGCACTAGTACTAGGAGCAGATGAAAAGGAAAGATCTCCTGTTTACAAGGATCTAACCATCTCACTGGAGAGATCAGACCACATCTGCCCCAGAGAAGCACATTATCAACCCAAAGCCACATGTAATCAAGGACAAGGCAGGGAGGGCTCTCAGAGGAGAGGCCAAGAACTTGGGAGTCTTCATGGAGAGATGGGACTCCATTGGGGTCTTAAAGCATTCTCACAGGAGAAAGAGGTGGACAGAAAGCATTTCAGGGCCCAAAAAGTAACCTCAAGTAGACTAGCATGGAAGTGAGCAGGGAGCTCTGAGAAGATGCTGAATAGAGCTGCCGAGCTACATGTGGAGTATGGCTGAGAAAAACACCAGCATCGACAAGAGTGTTTAGGGTCAGGCACCTTGTTGATTGATTGATATAAATAATGTCTCACCAGATGTATAGAGAAGGAGGGAGTTCAGCTTAAGTCACTTGCCGAAGGCCCCATCCCTACTTCTGTCCCCAGAGTCCGAGCTTTCTCTTCTCAACTCACTGTGTTACTCTGACCCGCCTTCTCCGTTCTCTACAACAGCTAGAGGAATACTGGCTCCTATTGGATCCGGACATGATGCTAAAAGTCTCTCCTCATTGTTCCCTCCAGCTCATGTCACTTTTTTTTTTTTATAATAATTTTATTTTTTTAATGGGGCGACATCAATAAATCAGGATACATATATTCAAAGATAACCAGTCCAGGTTATCTTGTCGTTCAATTATGTTGCATACCCATCACCCAAAGTCAGATTGTCCTCTGTCACCTATCTAGTTTTCTTTGTGCCCCTCCCCCTCCCCCTTTCCCTCTTCCTTTCACCCCTCCCCCCCGTAACCACCACACTCTTATCAATGTCTCTTAGTTTCACTTTTAGAGCACATGTCACTTTTAATAAAGCTATCACTGTCCGCATTCATTCATTCCCTCGCACATTCACGTCGCCAGCTAGTGACCTGAAGAAAACGGGTATTAAAAGTCTTGAATTTCAATTAACCACTGACATAGTCAAACCGTGGTTCTCCAAGAAACTGTCTGGTGGAGCTATGCCTGGCTCAGTGAAGGTCGCTGAATGACCACTGACCTCAGCCACCAGCCTGAAGCTGCAAGGAAGACATAGCAACTGAGCACCTCCCACGTGCAAGCAGTGTGCAGGGCCGTCACCTCATTTAATTCAAATGCCAGTCAGCAGGTAATTAATTCTCATTCTCCCCATTATATGAAGAAGTGTCCCACTAGCTCAGAGAAGTGAAGTAATTGATCTAAAATCACAGAGCTAGTGAAGCACGGGACTCAGGTGTAAACCTGGGATCTGCTTGGTCTCAGAGCCTGGGCAGCTACCACTATAAAGTGTTGTACTTTCCATAGGCCGATGTGCCTGAGTTGACAAAAAATAAAAATAGAAAGGAACTGTCTGGAGAGAGAAACCACTCTCAAACAGTTACCGCCTTTCCCTCAGAGAAGCCACTGGCCGCTGGCCACGCTCGGCCACCTCAGGGGACCTCTCCAGAACATCCGTGCTCTGATGGGGTGGGGTGCCCTCGAGAGCCAGGACATATAGGACTCTTCCTGCACTTTAGGGGAGTCCTTGAGACACTACACCCCCTCAGTCCCCACCTTGCCTGGGCATCCCCCTCCCCCACAGTGGCATACTCAGAAAGGTCAGAGTGCAGCGTCAGGCCTTGGGCGCCAGCGTGTGGGTATAAGCATAAGGAAAGCCAAGGTTGCTGGCAGGCACTGAGCCTCGTGGTCGAACTCCAAGCCCAGGTGCTGGGGACTGGGGTGGCGTTGGGAGAACAGGAGGCATGGCAAGTATTTTTCTGAAATTTTGGAGAAACAGAGGGTCACTGGGACAGGAATAGCTTGGGGTAATTTTTCCCCCTGTTCTGGCCATAGGTCTTCATGCTGCAGCCCAGTAACCACAGCGTGGCTGAGAGGAGGCGGGGGCTCCAGGGACTCCCAGTAGCCCCCTTCCTCTGCCCTCAGCTCCCCCATCCCCTCATCTGCAAGTGCAAGCTCTATGTTGAACTAACAGCCAAGTGACCATAAAATTGGTCATCCAAATGAGCATATTCTCGAGAATACAAGGAGGCATTGTTAATGATTGTGCTGGGACAATCGATATAAATTGGAACTGGGGCAAACTAGGGTATGCAGTCCCCTAGCTACAGGGCTCAGAGCAAAGTCTACTCAGGGACAGCCATGCAGACTTTGCCTTTCAAGGAAAGTCAGCTGACTTCTGTTTCAGGCAAGAGTTCTCCCAAAGACGTTTTTAGGAACCCCTAAGGGTTTTGTGTCTTTCTCCTCCCTGGTTTAAGAGTTAGTAGTCAGTGAAAACAGATAGGAGGGAGTTAAAGACACTGACTACTAGTAACCTAGAAACTTAGAAATATATTGTAGCAATTGTCATATCAACAACTTTTCCAGAATCCTCTTCCCTGGGTGGTTCTGGGTTAGAATTTGAACTGACAATAGCTCTGGAAGCAAAGTGGGGCAGAGGCCACCACTCTATTCGAGTTGTCACAGAAGTACCCGTGTGTCCCAGCTCATCCTCCACTCTTGATGCGTTTTCCTTCTGGTCACCGGCTCTGCCCTCCAGTGAGCACTCAGGCCATCACCAGACACTTGGCTGCTGGTCCACTACCCCACCTACCCCCTCTCCATGGGTTCATTTAGGCAACTTCTTCCCAGTACATCCATGTCTTAAAGGATACATTTCTATAAGAAATCTCTTCTCCCATAGCTCACAGTGGATAAGCCTTCCAGACTCACTCCTGACTGACTCATATGTAGAGAGCAGACTCCTTAAATATCTACACAGGTGTAGACAAATTATACACAAAGGCACCCTGGCCTCCTGTTATCTCTGCACAAACCGGTGATTCTAAGGAGGGCCTCCAAGAAGAGCTCAGATGAGGAGATCTGGGACGTAAAGGATGCAGAGTTTAAGGTCGGGGACCACAAGTTCCTGGAGTGGTTCTCAAAGTGGGGTTCCCATACCAACTGCATCAGCATCACTGGGGAACTTGTTGGAAATGCAAGTCATTGGCCCCCACCCCAGACCTGCTGAATCAGAAATTCTGGAAGTAGGCCCAGCAATCTGTTTTCATAAGCCCACCAATTTTAAGAAGCTCTAGTCTAGATGTATGAGCTCCTCTCCCTTTGTCAGAGCCAGAATAGGACAGTATGGGAAGACTGCAGGCAAGAGGGCCAGGCAGAGCCCCGGGAATTGCCATACTTTGAGGCAGTGGCTGAAGGTAAGGAGAAGGTCTCTGATGAGCTGGTAGGAAACCTGGCTTTTCCTAGGCAGCAGAAGGTCGGGGTTCTGTCCTTTCAAAAGCCTAATCTGTCCCCAGAAGAGTCTGACCATATGTCACTACAAATAGTACAGCTTGCTTCATGGCAGAACAGATGTTCCTGAAAGCCAAGGCATTTGAATAAAGACAATAGGCAGCCATAAGTCATCAGCTGGAGTCATGCGGAGGCTGCAGGAGGATGAGGCCACCTGCCCTGAGCCCTGGCATGACAGCTAGGTGTGTGCTCCATTTGAGCCAGCATGCAGGGCATCCGCCAAACAGGAGTAGGAAGGCCAGGCTTCCTCCCTGTGCCAGCTCAGAGCTCAGCCTGCAGCCGATTCTCTCTACTGGAGAGACCCTGAGCCCTGAGTCCAGGGACAGAGCCACAGGGGGTGTTTGTGTACCATCTGTTAACAACTGTCTCTGTCTACAGTAGTCCTGTGGGACCTGAGAATGTGAGCCCCAGGGGCTTTCAGA
Organism: Saccopteryx leptura; assembly: GCF_036850995.1. NCBI lineage: Eukaryota > Metazoa > Chordata > Mammalia > Chiroptera > Emballonuridae > Saccopteryx > Saccopteryx leptura. The sequence goes on along the minus strand of NC_089504.1, from coordinate 373,538,679 downwards.
GGTAGGGTAGCTCTTGGAGGCTCATCCCTCAGGTGGCAGCTTTAATAGTTGAGGTGCTAGATATGCGGTACAAATTCTTCACCCCTCAGGGAGAAGCTGGGAATTGGGGGTGGCTTCCCAATTGTAAGGCACTGTGTTGGGTGGTGTAGTTTATGCTGAGACTGTTTCTCAGCCTTGCTCACCTATTTCAATATGGGTGTTTTTTCAGGCACCTGATGTCTAAGAGTCCCTCGACTTAGTTTCCGGATTTTTCTCAGAGGGAAAATGATTCATGTATAGTTCTATATTCACCCATGGGAGGAGGGAAAGTCAGAAGCCCCCTATGTTGTCATTTTGGTGCCATCAGAGGTAGCTGCATGGAAATCAGTCAACTTTCCCACAGTTCATCAAGGCATAGGGTACATAGTGATTCCCAAGTTTTAAGACATTAGCCCAGGAGAAAAGTAGAGTGGGACTATCTTATAAATTCTGTCAAAGGATTTCACCCAAGTGGCAGGAAGGGGGAACCCAGATACAAGAGGGAGGTCAACACCACAGGACTGCTGGGCCGGTAGAAGAGTTGTAAGCAACTGCCCACTTGGGGCCACAAGTCTAGAGACATAGGTGAATAGAAATGGAAAATAGTATGTTTAGTGACATCACAGGTTTAGTGACATCACATACGATACCTTCAATGCGTTGCCCCAGTTTGCAATGCACTGGGCAAACTTTTAGTGAGTGTGCTTTTCTTAACACAGCATTTTCCATTTTTATCCATCAGTACATAGTGATGTTTCACCTTAATGAATTTGTGATTTTGATTTTCACTGAATAAACCTTTACTTTTAGCACACCCCAAAGAAGCAATAGGAAGGATTCGGTGTTTAAAAAAAAATAAAGGAAATAATAATTGTCTAGGTTTTCTTTTTTATGGTCCCTGAAGATAAAAGAAATATATACAGTCACTATGTTAAGGGGTCTGCAGAAGGGAAAGTGCTGAGGATAACTAAAGAACACACCAACATAGCCACGATTAAAGCATGCTCTATCACCCACAGCACAAAGCCAGTATGGGGCACTTCCAGTCAAGAAGTACCTCTCCTATGTCCTCCCAACACACACACACACACACACACACACACACACACATACATTTTCTCACCACTCCCTTCTACCTTCTCACACATGGAGGGAAAAGAAGCCAGCCAGGAGATGAGAAAAAAAGATGAGAAGAAAGAGCTGAAAAATTGAGACAGCTCCCCCACTCCCCTCCCACTGCCAGCTCACGGGGAGTCCCCCTGAGGCTCACCTGAGCCACAGGTAGGAGGAGACTTAACACTAAATCTAGTTCAGAATTTTAATTATCTTTCTCTGAACGTTGCAGTTTCTGAATCGTGGCTGTGAGATTTAATGTGTTGATAAGATGTATTGCTAAAGTTTTCTTCCAGGGCAAAGGAAGATTACACCCGCTGAATAATTTTAAAGGGGTGATAAACACAGAACACATGAAAATATCTTTTGCATTTTGGCCATGTCATGAGTTGTTAGCATTTACTGAGTGCTTACTGTGCACCAGGCATTTTCCCTGCACCATCTAGTGTAATCCTCACAACAACAAGCCTGAGAGTCAGATGTTGCTTTCCTCTCTTCATAGCTGAGGATGCTGAAACTCAGAAATCACCCAACCCTTCCAATGACATCCAAGTGTATGTAGACAAGCTGAGACTGAACTAACGTGTCTCAGACTCCAAAAGTCTTGCCCTGATTCATCTCATGTTCAATGTATTCTTTCTGCCTGTGAGTTTGTCACAGGTCTAACATGTAGGGATGGGAATCAGGCACTATTCCCTGCGCTTGTTTGCATGTGGCCAAGCATCCCAGGAACCTATAAATTCTAAACTCCATTGCTTTGATACTCAGCCCTCACATTCCCTGCAGCCCAAGCTACTTCCCTGTTGTAGGAGCTGGCTGCACACAGGCAACAGCCTTCATGTCTCCTAACCGGGGACAGAAATGGGAAGTATGAAGGGGGCTCCTTTATTTCTCCACCACATACTTTGGAGTCACCACTTCACTTAAAAGAGAATGTTAGATTGGCGCAGTTGGTTAAAGTCCAAGACAAATGTTAGATGTTTGTTTTGAAACCAGCCCTCATGAGCTAAAACCCCCACAAGTTATGATAGAGGAAACCACCTTTTACAAGCACACATGGGCACAGTGAGAGAACTCCTTAGGCTGAGGCTGGTTTGCTCTACCGGTTTAGAAACTCAGGGGTACAAACAAAGACAGGTGCTAGTGCAAATACTGTGGTCAAACTTTTAAACAAATTCAATTTCTTGTGAGATGTGCAGATAGGACAGACCCATTTGAAAAAAAAAAAAGAACTTGTTTTGGTTTGGGGACTGGAAAAGGAAAGATGGCTGTGAGATCCTGGGTTCAACCCTTGACTTTCTAAGAATTGTCCCCAAGTGCCCTCCTGGGTCAGTGGGAATCCTGAAAAACACCAACAACCACAGCTAGAAAGACTCTGGCCAAACCACATAACTCTTTTAGTCAACAATCCATCAACAAGCCAGCAGCCTGCCAGGCTGCCAAGACAAAAGAATGCGGCAGTCAGCCTCTCAGTAGAATCCTTAAAATCAGGTGCGGGTTTTGAGCCCAGCCCTGCACTGACCATCTGGGCAGCTTACAAAGCTCCAGTTTTCTAATCTGTAAATTCAAGGTGATAACAATGAACATACAAAAGGTGATTGTGACGGTTAAATGGGAGGACATTCGTAAAACAGCTTGCACAGTTCCTGGTCATTAAATCTTAATACTAAATGTTACATATATTTTCACTAAAAAGTATACAAATGAAACTAAAAAAATTGTAAAAGCTGCCCTTCCTTAGGATCCCAGTCCCCAATTTAGATCATTGTGATAACGTTTTTGAGAATTCAAACAGAGAGCTAGATTTTCATTTCCAAGATAGAATAGACATACTTCTCCCTGTTATTCCCAACATATACAACCAGAAGTCCTGGACAGAATATGTAAAACAAACATAATAGGACTAAAAAGTGGAGAGAAGGCAGACTGGCTCGGGACTTGGGACTCACAACACAGTGGGAGTTCCCTGGGCTTATTTTTCTGCCTATCATATACTAGACTTAGTTCAGAAGAAGGTGGCAAACAGACCAGAAGGCAGAAAAACTCCCCAGAAAAGCCTCTATTTGGCCAAAGGATCAGGAAAGAAGAACCTAGCAAGACAGAAAACTGGCGGGGCCTCAGTACTTTGTGTGCCACAGAAATAAAGCTGTGGCTCCATGTCACCTCTGCCAGCAAAAAAAGTTGAATGGGGAGCTGCTCTTCACCACCCTCATCAGGCTGCGATGAGAGGCCCCCAACGTTCCTGCATGGTACTGTCACAGGAGGTCGAGAAAGGAGCCCCGAGCTTCATCCCCACTGGGAGGTAACAAATTGCCTTCCCTCGGGATATAGGTGGAGACCAAAAGGGATCTGGATGTCAGGTCCACAGGGGAGTAATGAGGTGCCCCCCACCCCCACAGCAGAGTTTGTGTCAGAGGAAACCTAGTAGAAAATCAGGACTTACTGTCACCTTGTAGTAATAAACCACCACGCACACACCTCTCTTGGTGTCAGTGAAGGTCATGTGGGAAGTAGGAACAAGGTACTTCTACCCCTGCCAGCCAGGGAAGTTTCTGGAGGCCTAGTGAGAAGCCAGGACTCCCACCCCTACTTAGCAACAATAGCGAGCCCCTCTCAGGTGTCATTAGAGGTCAGGTGAAGGGACCCAGATTTCTACTTGCTTCTGGCAAGAGCAAGATGCCTTTTCTTTGCCAGAACAGTGTTTAGAGAAAATAACATAATATCCAAAATGTCTAAGTTTCTATGGAAAATCACTCAATATGCCAAAAACCAGGAAAACAATTTGAATGAAAAAATACAATCAATAAATACCAATAGCAAGATGAGAGAAATCTTAGAATTATCTAACAAAGATTATAAAGCAGCAATCATAAAAATGCTTCTAGGAGCAATTTATAAGCACGCTCCATGTGCCTGAGACGAATAAAAAGGATGTCTCACAAAGAAATAAAAGATATTTAAAAACCAAGAAAAATTTTAGAACTGTAAAATATAATAACCCAAATAAAAACTTAATTTGTGAGTGCACCAGCAGAATAGAAGAACAGAGACAAAAAAAAATTTCAGAAAATCAGTGAACAATAAAAATAGAGCAATAAAAAATACTCAATATTAACAACAGAGAAAATAAACTAAAAAAGAAACATGAACAAAGCTGTAGGGATATGCAGGGATTGCAAAGGGGGAAAGAGAGAGAAAGAGAAAGGGAGAAACCTTACATTCAAGTCACCGGAGTCCTGAAAAGAGAGGAAAAAGAGGGCAAGGCTGAAAGAGTAGCTGAAGAAATAACACCCGAAAACTTTCAATTTTAGTAAAAGGGAGAAACATACAGACTCAAAAACCTGAGAAATCTCTAATAGGATAAACCCACACCAAACCACATCACAGAAGAGTTCTGGGCCCTGACTGGTGGTTCAGTGGATACAGGCTTGGACTGACATATGGATGTCCTGGGTTTAATTCCTGATCAGGGCACACAAGAGAAGCAACCATCTGCTTCTCTCCTGCTCCCCGTTATCCTCCCCCTCCCCCTCCTCCTTCTCTCTCTCTGTTCCCCTCCTGCAGCCAGTGGCTCAGTTCAAGCATGTCAGACTCAGGCACTAAAAATAGTTTGGTAGTGGAGCATTATCCCCAGATGGGGTTGCCTGGTAGATCCCAGTTGGTGTGTATGCAGGAGTTTGTCTCACTATCTTCCCTCCTTTCACTTAAAAAATATAAAATAGGCCCTGGCCAGTTGATTCAGTAGTAGAGCATTGGCCCAGTATGTGGATGTCTTGGATTTGATTCCCAGTCAGGGAACACAGGAGAAGTGATCATTTGCTTCTCCACCCCTCCTTCTTCCTCTTCTCTCTCTCACGCGTGCTCTCTCTCTCTCTTTCTCTTTCTCTCTCTCTTTTTCCCTCCCACAGCCATGGTTCAGTTGGTTCAAGCACAATGGCCCTGGATACTGAAGATGGCACTGTAAAGCCTCTGCCTCAGGAACTATAAATAGCTCAGTTGCAAGCAAGGCCCCAGGTGGGTAAAGCATCGGCCCCAGACAGGGGTTGCCGGGGGGATCTCAGTTGGGATGCATGCAGGAGTCTCTCTATCTCTTCTCCTCTCACTTGGAAAAGAATAAGAAAAGAATAAAATTAAATAAAAGTTATGGACACTAAAAACAGAGAAAATGTTCTGCAAGAGAGAGATCAAACCTTATATGGGGGAAAAATTTAGATGACTGTGGATTTCTCACCAGAAATCATGAGTGCCATGAGAAAGTGGCATGATATTTTCCAGGTGTTGAGAAGAAACAATTGTCAATCCAGAATTCTGTATCTAGCAAAAATCTTCTCCTGAAATGAATATTCAATCAAGACATCCTCAGCTGAAGGAAAACTAAGAGAATTTGTCAAAACAATCCTACCCAAAGAATGGCTAAAGGATGTTTTCCAAACAGAAAAAAAAAGACAAAATAAGTAATGTTGTAACATCAGAAGGGAAACTCAATGGGAACCATAAAATTATTATTAAAGACAATATATTTTCTGTTTCATGTTAATTTTTTTAAATAATATTTGACAATAGAAGCCAAAATTGTAACACTGTCTGATCTGATCCTAAATGTAGTTAAAAAAAATATTTCAGACAACTATATTATAAATGACTTAGAGTTAAGCATGTAAAGGGAAGTAAGGTTTCTACAATTCACTCAAAATGATAAAATGACTATACCAGTAGTCTGTAATAAGTTATGTATATACAATATAATCACTAAAGCAACCACTAAGAAAGCTGTACAAATAGTTACAGTCAAAAACACTATGAATCAAAATTTAACTCTAAAAAGTTCAAGTAACTCATAAGAAATCATGGTGTGTTTTTTTTTGATACGTAAAGACACATGCAGCCCCATGTTTATTGCAGCATTGTTCACAGTGGCCAGGACATGGAAACAACCAAAAAGCCCGTCAATAGATGACTGGATAAAGAAGATGTGGCACATATACACTATGGAATACTACTCAGCCATAAGAAATGATGACATCGGAACATTTACAGCAAAATGGTGGGATCTTGATAACATGATACGAAGTGAAATAAGTAAATCAGAAAAAAACAGGAACTGCATTATTCCATACGTAGGTGGGACATAAAAGTGAAACTAAGAGACATTGATAAGAGTGTGGTGGTTACGGGGGGGGGGGGGGGGGGAAGGGGGGAATGGGAGAGGGAAAGGGGGAGGGGGAGGGGCACAAAGAAAACAAGATAGAAGGTGTCAGAGGACAATCTGACTTTGGGTGATGGGTATGCAACATAATTGAATGACAAGATAACCTGGACTTGTTATCTTTGAATATATGTATCCTGATTTATTGATGTCACCCCATTAAAAAAAAAAATTATTAAAAAAAATAATAAAAAAATAAAAAAAAAAAGAAATCATGTTTTTTTAAAAAAAGAGAGAAAAACTAAAAACACAGAGGGAGAAATAACAGAATGTCAGATTTAAGCTTTAATATACCAATTACTATATTAAATGTAAATTATATATGTGTACCAATAAAATGCAGGTGTTGGCAGAGTGGATTAAAAACCATGAAAATGTTATTATTGTTTATAATAAAATCACTTCAAATATAATGATATATGTAGATTTAATATAAAAGGATGAAAACTGATATATCATGCAAATATTAATTTAAAAAATCAGAGGTAGTTATATTAATATCATATAAAGTGAACTTTAGAACAAAGAAAATTACCTGAGGCAGAAAATTACTACATCATATAATGATTAAAGGGCTAATCTACCAAGAGACATAGCAATCTTAAATGTGTATGAACCAAACAACAAAGCTGTAAATTATGTGAAGAAAAAGCTGATGGAATCAAAAAGGAAAAAAGCAAATAAAATCCACAATTATAGCTAGGGGCGTCAACACTCCTTTCTCAACAATTAATAGGAAAACTAGACAGAAAATTATCAAGAACATAGAAGTCAGCACCACCATTAACCAACAGGATCTCAAGGACATTTAAAAAACACACCACCCAGACACTCCACAGAAGTTACATATTCTTTTCAAGTTTCCTTATCATATTCCAAGATAGGTCATATCCTGGGTCTTAAAACAAAACTCAACAGATTTAAAATCATTGAAGTTATAGAATCAAACTGGACACTAATAACAGAAAGATAACAGAAAAATAGCCCTGGCCGGTTGGCTCAGCGGTAGAGCGTCGGCCTAGCGTGCGGAGGACCCGGGTTCGATTCCCGGCCAGGGCACACAGGAGAAGCGCCCATTTGCTTCTCCACACCTCCGCCGCGCTTTCCTCTCTGTCTCTCTCTTCCCCTCCCGCAGCCAAGGCTCCATTGGAGCAAAAAATGGCCCGGGTGCTGGGGATGGCTCTGTGGCCTCTGCCCCAGGCGCTAGAGTGGCTCTGGTCGCAACATGGCGACGCCCCGGAGGGGCAGAGCATCGCCCCCTGGTGGGCAGAGCATCGCCCCATGGTGGGCGTGCCGGGTGGATCCCGGTCGGGCGCATGCGGGAGTCTGTCTGACTGTCTCTCCCTGTTTCCAGCTTCAGAAAAATGAAAAAAAAAAAAAAAAAAAGATAACAGAAAAATAAATAATACACGTCTAAATAAGCCCTAGATCAAAGAGGAAATCTCAGGGAAAATAAAAAATAAACATTAAACTGAATAAAATGATAATACAACATATCAAAATTTGTGGAAAACAGATAAAGCAGTGCTTTGAGGGAATTTTATAGAACTAAATGATGTATTAGAAAACAGTGAAATAAGTCTCACACTTATGATCTAAGTAAGTTCCAGCCTCAATAATCTAGGGAAACAAAAATAAATAAATAAATAAATAAATAAATAAATAAATAAGCAAGCTCAAAACAAGTGGAAGAAAGGAAATAATAAAGAGGAAGGTGAAAATCAATGAAGTTGAAAACTGAAAAACAATAGAAAAAATCAATGAAACAAAGAACTATTTCTTTGAAAAGATCAATAAAATTGACAAACTTCTCCCTTCCAAGTACTAACCAGGCCCAACCTTGCTTAGCTTCAGAGATTAATGAGATTTGGCATGCTCAGGGTGGTATGGCTGTAATAGTCTTCTCTTCTAATGATTTTAGCTATAGTTTCCTTAATGTCGCTTTTTAAATAGACAATTAAACCTGTAAAAAGACTGACAAATAAAGAGAGAAAGAGAAAGGAAAGAAAGAAGGAAGGGAGGGAGGGAGGAAGGGAGGGAGGGAGGGAGGGAAGGGGGGAAGGGAAGGGAAGGGAAGGGAAGGGAAGGGAAGGGAAGGGAAGGGAAGGGAAGGGAAGGGAAGGGAAGGGAAGGGAAGGGAAGGGAAGGGAAGGGAGGGGGAAGGGAAGGAAAGGAAGGGAGGGAAGGAAGGAATCACCAAACTAGAATTCTTTACCCTGTGAAATTATCCTTCAACAGAATAAATAAAGACTTTCTCAAACAGAAATTGAGGGAAATGTTAAAAAAAAGCTCATCAGAGAGAAGAAAAATGTTATAACTCAGAAACTTGGATCTATTGCAATACATAAAAAAAGATGAGCATCAGGGAATATAAAATAAAAACTTTTATTTTTCTTATTCTTAATTGATCTAACAAATAACAGACTTGTTCAAAGTAATAATAGCAACAATGTATTCAATTATGCATGTTTGTGTGTGTATGCATCTATATTTATGTATGTTTATGTATAAGTTAAATAAATGGCAGCAATGATACAAAGGACAAGAGGGAAGAATTAGGATGACTGTGTTATTACTAGGTACTTTTAGTACTTGTGAAGCAGTATAGTGTTATTTGAACATGGACTTGAATTAGTTGTAAATGTACATTGCAAACTCTAGGATAGCCACTAAAAGAAATATATATATATTATATTAATAAATATATATATATTTATTATTATTATATATATTTATTATATATATATTTATATTAATAAATATATATTTATTAAATATATATAAATATATAATATTAATAAATATATATATATATAACTGATATAATAAGAAAAGAGAAAAAGTAGAATCATAAAATGCTCAGTAAAAAGCATAAAAGACAGAAAAGAAGTGGAAGACCAAAAGGTGAGCAAAGACAAGGGTAACAAATAGAAAACAGTAACAAATATAGTAAATATTAATCCAACTATATCAATAATTATTTTAAATGTCAATGGTCTGAGAATATCAATTAAAATTCAGAAACTGTCACAGTAAATCAAAAAACAAAACCCAGGTATATACATTGTCTATAAAAAATTCACTTTTGCTTCATTTTTTTTTAATTTATTTTTAGAGAGGAGAGAGAAGGAGAGAGGAGAGACAGACAGAGAGAGAGAAGGGGGGAGGAGCAGGAAGCATCAACTCCCATATGTGCCTTGACCAGGCAAGCCCAGGGTTTTCAACCGGCGACCTCAGCATTTCCAGGTCGTCGCTTTATCCACTGCGCCACCACAGGTCAGGATAAAATTCACTTTTAATATACACATATAGATTAAAAGGAAAGAAAGAAAGAAATATCATGCCAACACTAAGCAAACGAAAGCAGGAGTAGCTCTCTTAATTTCCGAAAGACCAGACTACAGAGCAAGGAAAGTAATCAGGACTAAACAGGTCAATTTTCCAAGAAGCCATAGCAATCCTTAATGCATGTGAACCTAACAGTAAAGCATCAATACGCATGAGGCAAAAACTGATAGAACTGCAAGGAGAAACAGATAAACCCACTGCTCGAGTCAGAGGCTCCAGTACCCCCCTATCAGAAATGGACAGATCCAGAAAACAGAAAATCATTAAGGACGTAGTTGAACTTAACAATACCAACCATAAACCAGGGATAACTGACATCTATAGACTACTTCATTCAACAGCAGAAGAATATAGATTCTTCTCAGAGAAACACATACTACTTAAGCTCATGTGAACCATTCACTTAGATCACATTCTGGACCATAAAACAAACCTTAATTAATTAAAAAGACTAGGAATCAAACATTTTCTGCTCTCAGACCACAACAGAATTGAATAGAAATGAATAACAGAAAGAACAAAGTACTTGGAGATTAAACAGCAACAGAGGCGTTGCTAGCGGAACCGGGATGCAGGCAGTTCCCATGGGCTGTGAATGAGTCGGTGGCCCCAGAGAGCACTAGTCAGTTTTAAGAAAAAGTAGAAATCACTTCTGACTATATTAAATAGCAAAACTAAGTTACACTGCAAACCATGGCATTACCATTCCAGAAGGACTTAGAAAAGTGCAAAGACCTGGATGAGAATGACCCCCCAGGAATCTATCCAAAATAGGGATTAAACATCACAGTTCTAAATTATTATACATGTGGGTCAAAGAAGAAATCTCGAGAAAAATATTAAATATTTAGAACTAAATGAAAATAAAAACATCAAAATTTATGGGACGCAGGGAAACTAGTGTTTAGTGGAAATGTATAGCATTGAATAAACCTGTTAGAAAAGATGAAACCTGTTAGGAAACTGAAAAAAAGCAAAAAAGCAAATAAATCTAAAACAAGCAGAAATCAATGACATTAGAAAGAAAGCAATGGAGAAAATTAACAAATCCAAGAAACTGATTCTGTGAAAAGAATGGCTTTTTGAAACACATCCAGCCTGATTTGAGCTGTCCCTGAAACGGAGCAGTTTCTTCAACCCTTCCTTAAAGTAGCTGAAATAACTCAATGGCCTGCATCAATTCCTACCGTTTACTGTAAATTAGTTCAAGATAATGTTTAGTCCCTTGAGAAAAAAAAAAGTACTTCCCCAAATACCATTATTTAAATGGTTGTCACCTAAGAACCAATTTAATGCAGACTTCAGATGTCCTTAAACCATGGGACCAACTTCAGTAAGGGAGGCAGATGGGGAGATTATAACAGTAATAACTTCTAACTAGGGGATGTGGGGAAATTTTCTTCCTCCCTCTGTATTATCTCAACCTCTGTAAAAAGCAACATTACTAAGAATCAACTTAAATACCAACCATCTCCACAAAGCCTGCCCTCATTCTTCATTCTTCATCTAAAATAACTTCTTCCTCCTCTCAACTCCAATAAACCTTATCTAAAACACTCTCACCATTGTTATCTTGTACTCTCGCCATTGTTATCTTGTGTTATAATTAGATAAACAGGTTTGATATTCCCTATGAAACTGTAAATTCCCTAAGGACAGTGTTAGTTTCATTTTTTATTCACCCATGGTGCCTAATATGTTATCGAGAAAGTGAACAAAGAGTATGTGTTGAAAGAATAAATCAAGGACAAATTGAGACAATTTGCTCAAGATATGAGCAAGTCCTTTTAAAAGTCAGAACCATAAACTACAAAGGTAATCATGCTGCCTGTGAGTAGGTGTGGTTACCCCCCTTCCCTTACTGGTTGTGGGGTCTTGGTCCAGTACTTTAGCCTCCTTGGATTTCTCAGAAATGCCTTATGGATAGGGAGAGTGCAGTTGCATTCTGTTTGCTTCTGTTTTCTATTTCTACCACTCCTCATTCAAAGAAATGAAAGTGAGGGTTGGGTACCATAAAACCCCTGTACCCAAGGCATATAAAGATAAAGGTGAGAAATCGGAAACCAGAGGAAGGAAATGGGGAGAGATAAGTTAACTGGAGCCATAGGTGAAACAGTCACTGTAATTGGGCTATTAAATTAAGTATCAAGCTTCCTGGTAGCCAAGGCAAAAAGGAAAGCACAACAGTGTTCTTAGTTCTTTCTCATTGTCAGAAAAAAAAAATGATCATACCAGATATCAGGAAAGACAAACCTCTTCCCAGAGCTGCATTTTGCAGAAATTATGGTGTTATTCCTTTAAAAAGTCTGATGAGTAAACTCCTGGGTAACATGCTCAGCTGCCACCCCCTTAGCCGGCAAGGCTGCAGGAGAGCTTTGAGTCCAGGGTTCAGGGAGGGCGCCAGGGAAGAGCCAGTCCCAGCCAAACCCCCAGCCCAAGCAGCTGCATAAACTGGCCAATGTTGTCTGATTGCATGTTGAAAAATACATGCCTAAAACACCTATTTTCCATCTGGCAGTAGGCTGAGCTCTTCTTTCTTACAACAATTTGCCACTGGATAAAATTCTCTGTTAAAACAGGTTGTGTCTCCTGAGTGTAAAAAAATAAGCCATGATAATGGCATTCTCTTTCTGTTTGCTGTGGCAGGAAAGCATGAGCCAAATTTATCTAAAAAGTCATCACCTGTTTGCAAGTTAAAGAGAAGAGTATTGTAATAAGAGAGTTGAGAAGAGAGGGCTGAGGAAACACCAGCAGCAGACCAGGGTCTTTTGAATCAGGTGATGAAGTATGAGGCTTTCATTGTTCTTTTCTCTCTGTGTTTGTGTGTTTAAAAATATCCATATGTTTTGGTTTTGTTTTTTAATTTTTTAAACCTAACAGCATTGCAATACAGGATTCCGGCTATGAAAGGTGACTTGCACCCTCTAATGCCCTACCCAGGGGTGACCAACCCTTCACTGGAGCTGTTGTGACTCAGCAGCCCCAGGAGATCCAAGTGACTTTCCAGAGTTCACACGCAGGCCTTGTCGTCCAGTGCTGGCTGAGGGCACCCGGTGACCCAGGGGACTGCCAGTGTTCCTAGAAGCATGTCAAACAATGAACTGCTTGTTCCCAGCGGCTGGGCCTTGGAGAGAGTTGGTCTCACTCCTTCTGTGCTGCAGCAACAAGAAATTCTGCCCTTGGTGGAGGTGAACAGGGGGAACACAGGCTCTGGCCTCCCCTGGAGGGGAGGAGGCAGTGTGGTGCTGGCCCTCGGGACTCATGGGTCTGGGATGGGAAGAAGAAGAGAGAGGATGCAAGAACTTGAGGACATGAGGGATAACTTTCTTGCAGAGCTGGGGCCTCTGGGGCTGCAGACTGGAGAGTGAGCCCTGCAGAGCTGCAGGGACTGCAGAATCCGGAGGGGTGGCCCAGCAAGGAGGAGCCTGGGACGGAGGAGGGGCCTCGGTGCAAATGGTGAAAGGCTGTGACTGGAGTGAGGAGGTCTGTAGGCCTGGGTGAACGTGGGGCATCCTCCCCTCCCAGAGCCACATTCAGAGGGGCTGCCCAGTAAGAGCCCTGAGTGTGGGCACCCCCATACCATCTGATGCCACAGAGATTGGCTCCCGCGATAGGAAGGGAACGCTAAGAGGGAAACTCTGAGCTGACCCCTGGGAACTCAGCGGCCCCAGCTCCCAGCCTGGCTCGTCCTCCCTTGAAGGAAGCAGAAAAAGAATGTGCTTTGATTTTCCTAAAACAAACACTGTGTTGAGAAAAGAGATAAGCTCAAACATGGGTTGGCTCAGGCTTCTCCGTGCAAGGGAAGTCACACTTCATATTTCCAACATGAAAGCCCATGAAGGGCTGAGCCTTGCACAGCGAAAAGCCGGAGAGGCTGCTGCCCCATTAAGGAGAAGGACTCCGGGGACAGACCTATCAAGTCGGGGTTGGAGGTCTTCTGTGACCAATCGACAGTGGCAACTGAGACACGTTTCTTCACCAATTGGGCATGAGTGTCCAGAGCCAATAGGGTACAAGGAGGAAATAGTTTGGTCTTCACAAAACGGACCTTGGCGGCTGAGGCCCAAGGACATGCCACCTCCCAACCCTGGGGCAGAGGGATTAAGGTCGGATGAGGCCCAGGCGCAGAAGAAAATTTTGGGCCCCTTCATGAAAGAGAGAAAAAGGGGAAATAAAAATACATGTTAACCATATTTTTAAATAAATAAAAATATTATGTACTATTAATGTTAAAATTGCAAACATGAAACCAAACTTGGTGTCATTAGAAAAAATTGTGAAGTTGGGGTTTTGCGGGGCCCTTCAGAAGTCAGGGCCCAGGGCCCGTGCCCGGTGCGCCGGCAGTTAAATCCACCTCTGCCCTGGGGGGTTGGGAAAGTGATCTTATTAGAGAGGAAAATCTTCCGAGGAGACCCCTGGCACAGTAACACAAGATGTGAGAGGCAGAAAGCTCATGTGCGGCTCAGGAACAGCAGGAGGACATGGTCCATCTCCCCTCCCCTTCCTCACAGGCCTGCGTGCTCCTGACTGCTGTCTGCGTTCACCGCCACGAGTGCTGGGGGGATGATAAGAGCAGCCCGGCACTCAGTGTTCTGAGTGCTTTCATATGTTATCTCTCTTGGTCCGCTCGGCAGCCTACCAGGCAGGTACTCCTATCATCTCTGTTTACAGATAAGGGCGCCAAAGCACCAGGAAGAGCAGCAATCGCAAGGTCACCCACAGTTCAACCACAGTGGAACCTGGATACCTGGCTCCCCACAGGCCCTACCATACTCCGCCCTCAGGCCACTCACCAGAGATCTCTGGGCAGTCGATTTACATTGATGGCTAGTGTTCCACCTGCAGGTGATGCTGACATGCTCCCTTCCCTCTGCTCACTCAGCTCAGCTCCTTGGGCCTCTTGTAGCCCTTCGGAAATACTCCCAAATCAGACACCTCTGGCACAAAGCCTGTAAGTATATACAGTCACACGCCACATAAGATGATAATGAAGATGAAAAATTTTTGTCACCTAGTGACTTCGTAGCAGTACTAACACCCTAACATAAAGTATTACTTATGTGTTTGCAGGATGCTGGTGTAAACAAACCTACTATTTGTTACAGGTGTATAAAAACATAGCACATATAATTATGTACAGTATATAATACTGGCAATGATACAAATGCCTATGTTACTGCTTTATGTATTCACTATGTTATACTTTTTATCGTTAGAATATATTCTCTTTCTACTTCTTAAAAAAGCTTACTGGAGGGCAGTATGCCATTTCTCTTATTAGCATCATTTCTCTTGTGTTTGATTTAATCTCATGTTGTTTTATAAATTTAATGTAGCCTGAGTGTACAGTGTTTGTGAAGTCAACGGGGTTTACAATAATGTCCTCAGCCTTCACACTCACTCACTCCTCCCTCACTGACTCAGCCAGAGCAACTTACGGTCCTCCAAGTGCCAGTCATGGTAAGGGCCATCTACAAGCGTACCATTTTATCTTTATTTTACCTTATTTTTACTGTACCTTTTCTATGTTTAGATACAAAAACACTGGGCACTGTTTTATAATTACCTACACTATTTGGTACAATAATGTGCTGTGCAGGCTTGTAGCCTAGGAAAAGTAGGCTATGCCATATGGCCTGGGTGTGCAGTAGGCTGTACCATCTAGGTCTGTGTAACTGCACTCCGTGATGTTTACACAATGACAAAATTGCCTTATCATTAAGAGGTACATAACTGTATTTTTCTCTCTCATTAAAAAAGCCAATTCTATCAATACATGATTTCTCTCAAAGGAAAGAATGGGAAGGGAATAAGCTGATCCCCTTTCTAACCCAAATACTCTTTATTTTTTGTCAAATTGGCCTTGACAAGCCAGCCTGTTATGATTAAATGGGAGTCCACTGGCAGCCGGCTCTGGTGTGCATACATTGAGCAGATGGGGTCAAGATGGACACCCCGGGCACCAAGATGAAGGTCTTGAGGCTAATGGGGCAGCAGCCTGCTCAGACTGGGAGGCTGAGCTGGAGACCTCACCACCAGGCATTAGCCTTTCTAAGACCAAAGCCTATCAGAGCCTAACCCACAGGCCAAAGCCCAGAACTAAAACTGGCTTTGAGAAGTTGGGTTTGACTATATTCAATGATACTGCATTGTCTACTTGAAAGTTGCCAAGAGACTAGATCTTAAAAGTCTTCATCACAATAAAAAAAAAATTTTTTATGTTGATGTATAGTGATGGATGTTCATTAGTCCAAGACAACAAAACCCCAATGCCAGAAGACCCCCAGCACTACTGATTGATAATGACACAGTGTAACTGACCAAGGAGCAACTAACAGGACAAGAAACAAAACTATTTCAGACACATGGGCAAGGGACAACAATATGCAGAAACCTTTCAGAAACAACCTTAGAGGAGGAAGTCCCAAAAAGAAGGCAATCTCTTAGGTTGTGGCAGTGATGAAAGAAGCATCTCTGTGGTACAGCTAGCTATATTTAAAGAAGCTCTCGATGACCAAAGAAAAAGAATACTAGAGATGATGTCAGAGAAATGGCGCCGTAAGGAGCAATACCGATTAAATCTCCCCCAAAATTCAACAAGATCTTCAACCAGAGACAGAAAAATCTATCCTTGGAGCCTCCAGAAGTTCCACACTAAACGCAAAGGCAGAGGCAGCAGCAACCCCATAGCTGGGTCATCAGGCTACTAATTCAGGAAGGAAAGACTAGGAGAGAGGCTCTGGGAATACAGACTCTCTCATTGGCAGAGCCTGCAAATGCTAATGAGCCTCGACTGCCAACGAGACTGAAGCCCAATATATGACATCGCCATAGAGACTTATCAACTGCAAACCTCTACCTGACCGTGCCACAGGGGCAGAACCCGGGGTACAGAGTCACCAACCAGGAAGAGGGAGAGAAAAGAAAAAGCAAGAAGATAACCTCTCAAAATCAAGAATAATCCACAGACTTTATAACCTATCGCATTTGATTATATTTGTTTGTTTGTTTCTCTTATCTTCTTGTCTTGATTATTTTCTTCCTCTTCCAATTTGGTTGTTTAATTCTCTGCTGGTCTTACTCCCTCCTCTCCTTGAACTACACTACCCATAAGTGTTACATCTCCCATTATCTTTTCTTTCTTCTTCCTTTCTCTCTATGAGGGTTGCACTCCAAAACCCTTAACTCAATCTCTCTCTCTCTCTCTCTCTCTCTCTCTCTCCTGTTATTCTTTTTTCTTCTTTTTGTGTTTTCCTCTTTCTTTTTTTTTCTCCCTCTATATAAGTTTCTTCTTTTCTCCTTTACTTTTCCTCTCATTCAATCCTCAATCATGAACAAATTACTTTATCTGAGACTCAAATTTTTCCTTGTGGCACTTTGGGAGTTTTTTACTTCACTTTTTTAACTCACTAGTAGTGCTCCCAACCCTGGCTCTCCATTATATCTAGTTCTTTCCCCACTAAATACAATAGTAATTTTTTAATTTTTTTCCCTTTTTTCTGTTTCCCTCTTATTCCTCTCATCATATTTCTTAGTCAACCATCACCTATAAGCAAATAATTTTATTCTTAGCCCAAATTTTTTCCCTTTTTTGCATTTTGTGGGTCCATACCCCCATTTTTGCCCCTTTATCATTTCTCTCCAACTCAGTCCCTCCATTATAGGTAGTTTTTGTTCTATTTAGCACAATATAATTCACAGTTTACCACAAGATTTTCTCAAGAAGGAGGGGAGAGGAGAGGAGAGGAAAAAAAGGGCGGTGATAACAATTTTTTTTAACTTTTTATTCTTTATTAATTATCATTAATACTATCAACAAAACCACCCTCAGATGCCATTAAGGAAAAGGAAATCAAATATCATGGATACAAAAGACAGAGAAGTAGCACAGATAGATGTGGAAAAATCTATGGAGAAAAAATTTAATATACTGAAAACCTTGGAGCTAAATGACAGACAATTTAAAATAGAAATCCTAAAAATACTCAGAGATATACAAAAAAACACAGAAAGGCAATTTAGGGAGCTCAGAAAACAACTCAATGAACACAAAGAATTTATTACCAAGGAAATTGAAACTATAAAAACAAATCAAACAGAGATGAAAAACTCAACGCACGAACTGAAAAATGAGGTAACAAGCTTAGCTAATAGAACAGGTCAGATAGAAGGTAGGATTAGTGAAATAGAAGGTAAGTAACTTGATTCACAACAGAGAGAAGAAGAAAGAGACTCAAAAATTTAAAAAAAAATGAGAAAACCCTACAGGAATTGTCTGACTCCATCAAAAAGAATAACATAAGAATAATAGATATATCAGAGGGAGAAGAGAGAGAAAATGGAATGGAGAACATATTCAAACAAATAATAGATGAGAACTTCCCAAGCCTATGGAAAGAACTAAAGCTTCAAATTCAAGAAGCAAACAGAACTCCAAGTTTTCTTAACCCCAACAAACCTACTCCAAGGCATATCATAATGAAATTGGCACAAACCAACGACAAAGAAAAAATTCTCAAGGCAGCCAGGGAAAAGAAGAATACAACATATAAAGGAAGGCCCATTAGATTATCATCCGATTTCTCAACAGAAACTCTACAAGCTAGACAAGAGTGGACCCCAATATTTAAAGTCCTGAAAGAGTGGAACTTTCAGCCACGAATACTATACCCATCAAAGCTATCCTTCAAATACGAAGGAGAAATAAAAACATTCACAGATACAGAAAAGATGAGGGAATTTATCATCAGAAAACCCCCACTCCAGGAATTACTAAAGGGGGTTTTCCAACCAGATACAAAGAACAAAACAAAACAAAACCACAAGTAAAAGCTCCACCAAGAACACAATAAAACCAAATTTAAACTGTGACAACAACAAAAAAAAGGGGGGGGGGGGAGGACGGAGATTAACAGTAGCAAAGGACAATGGAGTGCAAAAGTACTCACAAGATAGTGCACTACAATGAACAGGGTAGGAACACTTTTCATTACTTAATGGTAACCACCATTGAAAAAACCACCACAGAAGCACATGATTTAAAAAAGATAGCAACAGAGGAAAGATGTATGGAATACAACCAAACAAAAACAAAAGATAGAAAAACGAAAGAGAAGAATCAAACAAGACACAAAACTAACAGAAAGCAATGTATAAAATGGCAATAGGGAACTCACAAGTGTCAATAATTACACTAAATGTAAATGGATTAAACTCACCAATAAAAATGCACAGAGTAGCAGAATGGATTAAAAAAGAAAATCCAACTGTATGCTGCCTACAAGAAACTCATCTAAGCAACAAGGATAAAAACAAATTCAAAGTGAAAGGCTGGAAAACAATACTCCAAGCAAATAACATCCAAAAAAAAGCATGCGTAGCAATACTCATATCTGATAATGCTGACTACAAGACAGCAAATGTACTCAGAGACAAAAATGGTCATTTCATAATGATTAAGGGGATGCTGATCAAGAAGACATAACAATTCTTTTTTTTTTGCATTTTCTGAAGCCGGAAACGGGGAGAGACAGTCAGACAGACTCCCACATGCGCCCGACCAGGATCCACCTGGCACGCCCACCAGAGGCAATGCTCTGCCCACCAGGGGGCGATGCTCTGCCCCTCTGGGGCGTCGCTCTGCCACGACCAGAGCCACTCTAGCGCCTGGGGCAGAGGCCAAGGAGCCATCCCCAGAGCCCGGGCCATCTTTGCTCCAATGAAGCCTTGGCTGCGGGAGGGGAAGAGAGAGACAGAGAGGAAGGAGAGGGGGTGGAGAAGCAAATGGGCGCTTCTCCTATGTGCCCTGGCCGGGAATCAAACCCGGGTCCCCCGCATGCCAGGCTGACGCTCTACCGCTGAGCCAACCGACCAGGGCCAACAATTCTTAATATATATGCACCAAACCAAGGAGCACTAAAATATATAAGACAGCTACTTATTGATCTTAAAACAAAAACTGACAAAAATACAATCATACTTGGAGACCTCAATACACCGCTGATGGCTCTAGATCGGTCATCCAAACAGAGAATCAACAAAGATATATTGGCCTTAAACAAAACAGTAGAGCACCTGGATATGATAGACATCTACAGGACATTTCATCCCAAAGTGACAGAGTATACATTTTTCTCCAATGTACATGGATCATTCTCAAGAATTGACCATATGTTGGGCCACAAAAACAACATCAGCAAATTCAGAAAAATTGAAGTTGTACCAAGCATATTTTCTGATCATAAAGCCTTGAAACTAGAATTCAACTGCAAAAAAAGAGGGAAAAAAAACCACAAAAATGTGAAAACTAAACAACAAACTTTTAAAAAATGAATGGGTCAAAGAAGAAATAAGTGCAGAGATCAAAAGATATATGCAGACAAATGAAAATGACAATACGACATATCAGAATCTATGGGATGCAGCAAAAGCAGTGATAAGAGGGAAAGTTCATATCACTTCAGGCATATATGAACAAACAAGAGAGCCCAAGTGAACCACTTAACTTCACACTTTTAGGAACTGGAAAAATAAGAACAAAGACAACCCAAACCAGCCAAAGAAAAGAAATAATAAAAATCAGAGCAGAAATAAATGAAATAGAGAACAGAAAAACTATAGAAAAATTAATAGAACAAGGAGCTAGTTCTTTGAAAAGATCAACAAAATTGACAAACCCTTGGCAAGACTTACCAAGGAAAAAATAGAAAGAACTCATATAAACAAAATCCAAAATGAAAGAGGAAAAATCACCACAGACATCATAGATATACAAAGAATTATTGTAGAATACTATGAAAAACTTTATGCCACTAAATTCAACAATCTAGAAGAAATGGATAAATTCCTAGAATAATGCAACCTTCCTAGACTGATTCAAGAAGAAGCAGAAAGCTTAAACAGACCAATTAGTAGGGAAGAAATAGAAAAAACTATTAAAAACCTCCCCAAAAATAAAAGTCCAGGCCCAGATGGTTATACTAGCGAATTCTATCAAACATTCAAAGAAGGCTTGGTTCTTATTCTATTGAAAGTCTTCCAAAAAATTGGAGAAGAAGCAATACTTCCAAACACATTTTATGAGGCCAACATAACCCTCATACCGAAACCGGGCAAGGACAGCACAAAAAAAGAAAACTACAAACCAATATCTCTAATGAATACAGATGCTAAAATACTAAACAAAATACTAGCAAATCGAATACAACAACATATTAAAAAAATAATACATCATGATCCAGTGGGATTCATCCCACAATCTCAAAAATGGTTCAACATACGTAAAACAGTTAACGTAATACAGCATATCAACAAAACAAAGAACAAAAACCACATGATCTTATCAATAGATGCAGAAAAGGCATCCAATAAAATACAACACAATTTTATGTTTAAGACTCAACAAAATGGTTATAGAAGGAAAATATCTCAACATGATAAAGGCCATATATGATAAACCATCAGCTAACATCATATTAAATGGCACAAAACTGAAGGCTTTCCCCCTTAAATAAGGAACAAGACAGGGTTGTCCACTCTCTCCCCTCTTATTTAATGTGGTGCTAGTGGTTCTAGCCAGAGCAATCAGACAAGACAAAGAAATAAAAGGCATCCATATCAGAAAAGAAGAAGTAAAGGTATCACTTTTTGCAGATGATATGATCCTATACATCGAAAACCCCAAAGAATCTACAAAAAGTCTACTAGAAACAATAAGCCAATACAGTAAGGTCGCAGGATACAAAATTAATATACAAAAGTCCATAGCCTTTCTATATGCCAACAATGAAACATTTGAGAACAAACTCAAAAAAATAATCCCCTTCACAATTGCAACAAAAAAATGATAAAATACCTAGGAATAAACATAACAAAGAATGTAAAGGACTTATATAATGAAAACTACAAACCATTGTTAAGGGAAATCGAAAAAGATACAATGAGATGGAAGAATATTCCTTGTTCTTGGATAGAAAGAATAAATATAATCAAGATGGCCATATTACCCAAAGCAATATACAAATTTAATGCAATTCCCATCAAAATTCCAATGACATTTTTTAAAGAAATGGAGGAAAAAAATCATCAGATTTATATGGAACTATAAAAAACCCCGAATAGCCAAAGCAATCCTAAAGAAAAAGAACGAAGCTGGGGGCATTACAATACCTGACTTCAAACTATATTATAGAGCTACAACAATCAAAACAGCATGGTATTGGCAGAAAAATAGACACTCAGACCAATGGAACAGAATAGAAAGTCCAGAAATAAAACCACATATATATGATCAAATAATTTTTTATAAAAAGGCCAACAACACACAATGGAGAAAAGAAAGCCTCTTCAACAAATGGTGCTGGGAAAACTGGAAAGCCACATGCAAAAGAATGAAACTGGACTACAGTTTGTCCCCTTGTACTAAAATTAATTCAAAATGGATCAAAGACCTAAATATAAGACCTGAAACAATAAAGTACATAGAAGAAGACATAGGTTTTAAACTCATGGACCTTGGTTTTAAAGAGCATTTTATGCCCTGGCCGGTTGGCTCAGCGGTAGAGCGACGGCCTAGCATGCGGAGGACCCGGGTTCGATTCCCGGCCAGGGCACATAGGAGAAGTGCCCATTTGCTTCTCCACCCCTCCGCCGCGCTTTCCTCTCTGTCTCTCTCTTCCCCTCCCGCAGCCAAGGCTCCATTGGAGCAAAGATGGCCCGGGCGCTGGGCATGGCTCTGTGGCCTCTGCCTCAGGCGCTAGAGTGGCTCTGGTCGCAATATGGCGATGCCCAGGATGGGCAGAGCATCGCCCCCTGGGGAGCAGAGCACCGCCCCTGGTGGGCTTGCCGGGTGGATCCCGGTCGGGCGCATGCGGGAGTCTGTCTGACTGTCTCTCCCTGTTTCCAGCTTCAGAAAAATGAAAAAAATAAAAATAAAAATAAAAAAAATAAAGAGCATTTTATGAATTTGACTCCAAAGGCAAGAGAAGTGAAGTCAAAAATAAATGAATGGGACTACATCAGACTAAGAAGTTTTTGCTCAGCAAGAGAAACTGACAACAAAGTAAACAGACAGCCAACTAAATGGGAAATGATATTTTCAAACAACAGCTCAGATAAGGGCCTAATATCCAAAATATACAAAGAACTCATAAAACTCAACAAACAAACAAACAATCCAATAAAAAAATGGGAAGAGGACATGAACAGACACTTCTCTCAGGAAGAAACACAAATGGCCAACAGATATATGAAAAGATGTTCATCTTCATTAGCTATTAGAGAAATGCAAATCAAAACTGCAATGAGATACCACCTCACACCTGTTAGATTAGCTATTATTAACAAGACAGGTAATAACAAATGTTGGAGAGGCTGTGGAGAAAAAGGAACCCTCATTCACTGTTGGTGGGAATGTAAAGTAGTACAACCATTTTGGAAGAAAGTATGGTGGTTCCTCAAAAACCTGAAAATAGAACTACCTTATGACCCAGCAATCCCTCTACTGGGTATATACCCCCAAATCTCAGAAACACTGATACGTAAAGACACATGCAGCCCCATGTTCATGGCAGCATTGTTCACAGTGGCCAAGACATGGAAACAACCAAAAAGCCCTTTAACAGAAGACTGGATAAAGAAGATGTGGCACATATACACTATGGAATACTACTCAGCCATAAGAAATGATGACATCAGATCATTTACAACAAAATGGTGGGATCTTGGTAACATTATACGAAGTGAAATAAGTAAGTCAGAAAAAAACAAGAACTGTATTATTCCATACGTAGGTGGGACATAAAAAACGAGACTAAGGGACATTGATAAGAGTGTGGTGGTTACGGGGGAGGGGGGGAGGAGGAAAAGGGGGAGGGGGAAGGGCACAAAGAAAACTAGATAGAAGGTGACGGAGGATAATCTGACTTTGGGTGATGGATATGCAACATAATTGATTGACAAGATAACCTGGACATGTTTTCTTTAAACATATGTACCCTGATTTATTGATATCACCCTAGTAAAATTAATAAAAAGAAAAGAAAAGAAAAAGAATACTAAAAATGAAATATGTCAGCTCCCCCTCCCCAGTCCCCAGTGTTGGGGAGATGTCACCCTGACCAGCCATCACAGGTATTCCCATCCTGAAGCGATTGGAATGTTCATAGCTTAGTGACATCTCCCTTAAGTAATTTCCCCTGAATCTATGCTTCCTGAGCTGCCTTATGCATTTCATTTTCCGAGAAGTATTCTCTATGAAAGAGAGGAAAGTACTGACAACAGCAATCATCATATATTCGGTTCTTACTGAGTGCTTTGTAGACATTTCCGCCTTAGGCTGTAGGGTGACTTATTTTGTAGAATGGTTTGGTAGAGAAAGCCCTGTCTGCCTATTGTTACATTACTTAAACACAGGCACCTACCTGTTTCTCTGCAGAGTTTAACACAGTGCCTTGAATACATGGGAGACACTCAAGTATTTGTTCTCCTGAACCAGATTCAATTAACAACACTCTGAGATTAAGAACATACCTTTTTACCCCAAATTGCAAATGAGAGCTTTTTTCTGTATTATTATAGTAATAAAAGTAGCTAATATTTATTGATCTTAGTAAAATGCCAAGGAGTGTGCCTAATGTTCTACGTTCATTATTTAATGTGACTGTCATGAAAATCTTATTGTTACTTTCCCCATGTAGTTCCAGAGGTTTAGGGAAGCTGTTTCAAAGGAGTAAACCCAGGGTTTGAGCCTGTATGCAAATCATGAATTAAACAACTGTGTGTTCTTTGTCCCTAAAATAATACCAAAAAATAAAACATATTAAAAATACAATACAATCAAATGTAGCTTTTTATGGGCTGAGTTGTAGTTACCAAAATTCACAGGTTGAAGTCTTAACCCCCAGTACCTCAGAATGTGATTATACTTAGAGATAAAGACCTTTAAAGAGATAATTAAGTTAAATTTAGGTCATTAGGATCCCAATATGACATGTGTCCTTATAAGAAAATAACAACACACAGACATCCACAAAGGGAAGGCCCTGTGAAGACACAGCAAGAAAACAGCTGCAAGACACAAAGAGAAGCCATGGAAGAACCAAACCTGCTGACACCTTGATCTTGGACTTCTAGCCTCCAGAATTGTGAGAAAATTGCTTCAGGCACCAAGTTGGTGGCAATAGTTATGTCAGCCCTAGAAAATGAATACATAGCTTTACCGCATTTAAAAAAAATTGATTTTAGAGAAAGAAGGGAAAAGGCATTGACTTGTTGTCCCACCCACCCATGCATCCATCCATTGGTAGACCCTTGCTGAACCCACAACCCTGGCAACACAGGGACGACACTTCAAGCAGCTGAGCCACCTGGCCAGGGCTACCACTTTTTTTTTTCACTTTCACATAGAAATTAATTTGATTATAAGTACCATGGTTACCATGATTGCTTTAAATAGTTCCCTTTTTGATAGAAATCTAAGGTTTGCCTTCCTTTCTTCTTTTCTTTCTTCCTTCCAATTACAAGTAATGTTGCAATAAACATTTCTAGGTATAATCTTGCCCATTCTGAGTGAGTATGTCTATAGATTAAATTCATCAACGAAGAATTCTAATGTCAAATAAGAAGCGTGTTTTCTAAGTCAGTACATATTTCCTAGAAGTTTTGAGTTTGCATGCATTTAATTTGTTAAGTAATTCATCACCATTCTTTTTCTATGGTAAATTGGCTTCCTGCTTTCTCTTCTATGTTGCCTGTTTCATTTGGGGGGGGGGTTGCATTTGGCCTTTTTCCAGAGGGAGGGAACTAAGGAGAAAAAATAACCAGAACAAAGTCAATCACATGCTTAACTCCAAAAAAAGACAGGACCCCATAATCTCATAGAAGTCGGGGAGCCTATTCTGCCTCTAGCTTCAGTGTGAAGCTCTTCGTCTCTTGAGATCCCTAGACAATTTCTTAAACTTGCAGAGACCACACTAAATAACCTAGGAAGTGCTGTGGTGGTCATTGCTAAGTCCCCCCAGACATAGCTTTGGGTGGAGAAAGGCGACAGCATGGCAGTGTTGGAGAATCCTCAGTAATTGGTTTCAGAGTTCAACACATTAACTCAGCGACTCATTTCTGGCACAAGGTATATAAGTCTATAGTCTTCTCTCTTCTCCTCATTTTTCTTACTTTAAAAAATCAATGCTATGTGATTTCAGAATGCTAGTCCTCTGTTTAGAAACCAGACTCCCCATTGCTTGGCTCAGCATAAAGCCTCAACTTTCTGGGCAGGAACTCAGCCTTCTAACAGGCTGGTTCTGACCCGGCACACCTTCTCCCCACGGTGCCTCTGCTTTAAGCAGCTGCTTCCTCACCCTGCCAAGATGCTCACTGGTCCCTGCCTGGTGCCTTTACTTAGGCTAATTGTACAGTTTCTCCATTAGACAGTGAATTCTCTGAGTGCAGATCCTATGTCTCATAGACCATATTCCTGGATGCCAGTTGTGAAAATGATAAATATTAAAAGAAGGAAAGGATGAGAAAAAGAACAGGGAAGGACACAGAGCCTATGTCAAGGAGATGACATCCTAATCCGGCATACTCTGGCCACTTCCCACCCAGCTCCTCCAGCCCCTAAATTTGATCTGTGCTTTTCTCATCCATCCCAACTCCTCCTCCTCTATGGAACTTTCTCAGCTACTCTGCACTATTTATTTATTCATTCATTAAGTGTATGAGCAACCTTCCAAGCTGGACTACAGGCCCTATAGGGGTAAGGACCATTTCATGGGCTTTTTTTATATGCTCCATAGTTATACACACACTGTAATAGATAACTATTGGCCTGAACTGGAGACAGTGTCCAACAATAAATTTATTCTCTTCTGATATTGAGACAGCAATCAAACAGAAACTTGGCTGTGAAGAATCTCTGTGAGAGCTGAGGCCTAGGAGGAATCATTCTATTTCTATCCCTAAATCCCACCAACCTAGTTGTCACTTACCAAAGGCAGCTTTTTAATCTGCAAAATGGGACTAAGCTACCTCATCCAACTGCTAGGAAGATGCAGAGCATGTAACATATAAATATTTATAACCTATGAAACCGTATAACATATCCAATATGTAAAGACTTAACAGTGTCTGGCAGGATGTAGGAAAAACAACAACACGACCCTTATCCCATCTTCCAAAATGAATCCAGGTTTCTTCCCCCAAGGCTCAAAGAGAATGCAGTGATGAGGGCTACCCACTGGGCGGCAGTGCAGAGTTCAAAATGGATTTTGGTGTCTAGGTATGGGCATCATAATAACTACAGGGAAAAAATAGAAATATTTAAGAATCACCTCCCTACTTCCTGACCTCTAAAACTACTTTAAAAGTCCAGAAGAACTAAGGAAACCTTAGAGGCAGTAGCAAATCTACATATTGAGATTTCGCAAATATTTATTCTTCTTCTGAGAGCTTTCTACATGTAAAAAAACAGGTAGGAGTGCTTTGGGTGGAAAACTTCCGTAAGAAGTGAAAATTTATAAAGTAGAAAGCCAAAATATACTTCTCTCTCTCTCTTTTTTTTTTTCAGAAAAGGTGACAAACAAAAGCTTTTAAGCCCTGGACCACTGGCTCAGCGGTAGAGTGTCGGCACAGTGTGTGGAAGTCCCAGGTTCAATTCCCAGTCAAGGCACACAGGAGAAACAGCCATCTGCTTCTTCATCCCTCCCACTCATCTCTCTCTATCTCTCTTCCTCTCCCACAGCCATGGCTCGATTGGAGCTAGTTGGCCCTGGGTGCTGAGGATGGCTCCATAGCCTCAACCTCAGGCACTAAAATAGCTCAGTTGCTGAGCAACAAAGCAGCAGCCCGAGATGGGCTGCTGAGCATCATTCAGTAAGGGCTTCCTCGTGGATCCCAGTTGGGATGTATGCAGAAGTCTGTCTCTGTCTCCCTGCCTCTCACTGAGTAAAAAATACTTTTGAAAATCTCCTTGGAACTGAGATTTTCAAACTGGTGAGTTATAATGCTTGAAAGGGACCATGTGATCCAACACCACACCTAACAAATGAGGAAATGGATACTGAGAGAAGACAAGTCATTTGCAGAAGGTCACTGGACCCAGGGGCAGCAGAGCCTAGACAGAAGTTGGGTGCTCTGACTCTAAGGGTCATGGTTTTCCAGGACCCCAGAACTACATATAACTAGGTGGCTCTTGAAAAACAAAAGCAAAGTGACATACCAAGACATAGTGCCCTGAACTCATGGCAACTTAAAGACTCATCCATTAAACAATTCTGTATTTATCTAATTATCTCAAAAGCAATCTCTATGTGTCAAACTTTCCCAGGAATGCAGGGAGAAAATAATAGTGGCCTAAACCATTGGAATCATCATTTCAAGCAAAGACTCTAGCAAGGAGATTTACCCAGGTTGATTTAGGAAAGTTTTCTTGCCCAGATACAGTACATAAACCTTCATTCAGAAGATTCTCATTTTTCTCACCCTGACTCCAATCCCTTTGCCAGTCCAAGACAGAGTGTGTTCTACATTAAAGCCACAGGGTTCTTTATGGATAACATATGGAGCCGTAATATCTCGTAACGCAGTGGTATTATCCCTAGAGTTACTTAACTCCGTTAACATATGTTTCTGTTATTCCCATCCTCAGATATGTGTATTAAAATATTTTATGCACAATGTATGTTTAATTGAAAGATACAGGGGGTATATTAAAAAATAAATCTGTTTATATGACCTATGCTAAAATAATTTGAAATACCATACAGTTGTTTTCATTCTAATGTATGTGGACTATCTCTCGGTCTTTCCTCTAATTGCTCTATTTTCTTTTTCTTTCAGTCTCCCACGTCTCCTTGTATGCTTTCTTGGTGCCAAGCTAACCACAGAATAGTAGGATTAAATGTGTGTGTGTGTGGGGGGGGGTGATGCCAGGAACTAAGGCAGTCAGTAAGGAGGAGTGGCAGGAAGTGAGGAACAACAAGAGGAAAGAAAAATGTCACTCATTCCTTCCCTGGGAACTGGCAGTACTATAACCTAGAACTTAATCCAGAGAGACGATCAAGAATACCCACTTTTCTCTCCCCTTGCTCTATGTTCATACCCATAAATCAAGAAATGGCTAAATTGTATACTTCCTTTGCAAAGTCAAGGAAGCCATCAAGAAGGAAAACATGAATCTGCAGTTTCTGCCGACACTTTTTTCATTGTCATACCCTGTACACCGTTACTTGTCGAGACCAGTTCACACTTCATCCTATATATCATATTTCTAGAGTTTGTCATCTTCTTAATTCATTTATACTGCCCTAGTCCTGGCTTTCATGGTCTTAAGTCTAAATTATTGCAGGAGCCTCTTACTTGGTCTTCCTGCCAACAGTCTCTTCCTATTTTAATCATGCTTACTACAAGCTCATTAGAGTCGTGAGCTGATTAGAATCTGACCCGATTTTAAAATCTGATTTAAAATCCATGGCTCTCTCTTTACTGCCCACCAAACAAAGCACAAATTCCTGAATATGGCATAGAAGGCCTTTTATCATACGACCCAGCTCAACCTTCAACCCTTATCTCCCACCACTCTGTCCCATGCATTCTGTAGTCTAGCCATACCAAGCAATTTCCGTTTTTAAGGTTTCTGTGCCAATGTACACACCTGCCCCACTGTGAAGAATGCTTTCCCTCCTTATCTCCTAACAAATTCCATTCATTCTTCAACACCCATCTCCAGCATCATTTCTGCTGTGAGGTCCTCCCAGATCCATTGAAAGTTACTACTGCAATTGCTCTTCTATAATCCCATAGATCTGTATACATATCTCTATTAAAGGACACAGAAGATGCCAGAAGGCAAAATGGGGCATATTTTGTCGGATTGAAAACCATTCCTGAAGGAAGGACTGAAGGGGGATGCATTCAGAACCAGAGAGGTGGGGGAATAAGCTATTTACATATTCCAGGGGAGGAGTGATACTGCAGCAGCGCCAGAAAAGAGCAGAAAGGACCAACTTTAAAGACTTTGGTGGGTGAGGAGGAAAAGTGATATCAAGTCATGTGACTAGATGACCAATGAGATGTGGGGGTCCCTTCCAGGAGGGAGTCTGGGTGAGCACAGATGTGGGAAAGGTTTAGGTAGGCATATTCATGAGCCATTGATACATAGTTTTCACTGAAGCAATGGGACAGCACATGATCTCCAGAAAAAGTGTGTGAAATGAGCCAAAAGTCAGCATTTAAGGGCTCAGGAGGAAGAGGCATTCAGGAGGGAAACTGAGAAGGAAGAACCGAGAGAGAAGAAGGGCCCAGCACGGAAACCAGGAAAAGAGAGAGAAACAGCCAAGGAAGCAGAGGTATTTTTAGTGCCTGGACCTGGAAGATATACAGATATTTGTGGGATAAATAAATGAATCCCTGTATTTAAATGACCCACTTAAAACTGAAGACACCGGAAAAGCCTTTCCTAGGAATAGGAACAGACCTGTTACTTTACCCTAATAGAATCTTTGGGGTGTTGAAGATCAAGGAGGGAGGGACTTTGGAAGAAGAAGAGCAGGGAAATTTAAGGAGAGAAGGTGGACTGAACTCTATTCCATGAAAGAGAGAATGAATGTCCTCAAGGCCATCTGAGAAAGAGTCGGGGAAACCAAATCATCCCACAGCTTCACTGCTCTTGGGAAAGCTGGCAGTATGACCTGCAGATGTGGTGCAGCTTGAGAGCCACATGGAAAAGGCAGGGGAAATGGAACAAGTCAGAAGGCACCACAGGAAATAATCAGAGACTGAGATTCAATGTGAAGACCTTGACTCGATCCTATAAATGACATTCTTGGAAGAACTAGAGAAATTTAAATATGAACCAGATATCTGATGCTATCAGGTAACTGTTAGTTTTCTTAGATATGATAATGGTATTAAGACTATCCTTATTCTTGGCCCTGACCAGGTGGTTCAGTAGATAAAGTGTCATCCCAGGGCACCAGAGGTCATGGGTTCAACCCCAGTCAGGGCACGAAGAAGAGAAACCAATAAGTGCACAACTAAATGGAACTAAGTGAACCAACAAGTTGATGCTTCTCTCTCTCTCCCTCTCTTTCAATCTTTCCCCCTGCCCCCCCCCCCAGATCAATGGGAAAATTAAAAATAAAAAACACTGACCCTGTTCTCAGGAAATTCACACTAAAGTATTTAAGAATGAAGTGTCAGAATGTCACTCCCTAGTGGTTTAATGAAAAAAAAAATTTTAAGTCTATGAAAGACATGAAGCAAATACAGTAAAATAACAATTATAGACTCTAAGTAACAGATATATGATAGTCCATAATTCTTTCCAGTTTTGCATGTCTCATATTTGTCATAATAAAATTTTTGGGAAAGAATGAGAAATACAGTTTCCAAAATCTTGGAGATTCATCTCCCCAAAACAGTTCTGCACTATTCAGAAAGCAGGAACCCTATTGACTTCTGCGGAGCTATATAAAGGGCTAGAGTCCAGAAAAGTACCAAAAAAATGGAAATGCCACATTTCTTATTTTTTCAAATGTCAGGAAACTGTGAGAACAACCTTAACCCACTTACTTGTATTTCAACACAGATTGGGAAATAACAACTAAGAAAATTCTTTGAGAATTCTCGAGCCTATGTAACTTACTCCTGGCATTTATTGAGCACTTACTACATGCTAGGCACTGTGCCCACTGAATTCACACAATAGCTTTATAACATAAGTACTATTATTTCCCCTTTTGTAGATAAAACAACTGACAGTGTGTCCTCAATCTAAAGTTTCAGCACCTGTCTGACCACCCTAGCTACACAGACCTCTTTAACTCTGGTCCTCGGAACCTTGCTCCCTCACTTTTCAGGGCACGTGTGGAAACTGAGCCCAGCAGTTACTGGCTTGGGGTGCTACACTAGCTCTTGGAGTTTTCCTACGCCTTGTCCATACCTTTCTAAACTGTTCTTTATTCAACTCTCCCCTCAGATTATCCTAATTTGAGTGTGTCATCTACTTCCTGCTGGAATCCTGGCTGATAGCGAAAAGGGAAGGGAGGGAAAGGGGGAGAATGTAGGGAATGGGAGGGAGAGAGACTGGAGAAATATGAATCTTACCTAACAGCAAGGTGGGTCAGGAAGCAACCCCAGTTGGTGGACAATAAAAAAAGGTAAGTTAGGCCCTGGCCGGTTGGCTCAGCAGTAGAGCGTCGGCCTGGTGTGCGGGGGACCCGGGTTCGATTCCCAGCAAGGGCACATAGGAGAAGTGCCCATTTGCTTCTCCACCCCCACCCCCTCTTTCCTCTCTGTCTCTCTCTTCCCCTCCCTCAGCCAAGGCTCCATTGGAGCAAAGATGGCCCGGGTGCTGGGGATGGCTCCTTGGCCTCTGCCCCAGGCGCTAGAGTGGCTCTGGTCTCGGCAGAGCAACGCCCCGGAGGGGCAGAGCATCACCCCCTGGTGGGCAGAGCATCGCCCCTGGTGGGCGTGCCGGGTAGATCCCGGTCGGGCGCATGCGGGAGTCTGTCTGACTGTCTCTCCCTGTTTCCAGCTTCAGAAAAATATAAATAAATAAATAAATAATAAATAAATAAATAAATAAATAAATAAATAAATAAATAAATAAATAAAAATTAAAAAAAAAAAGGGTAAGTTAGCAAAAGTTAGGCATGGTAAAGCCACTTGGAGAACAACTTGAAAATAGCTCACAATAAAGTTGAAGGTACATACATCCTATGGCCCAGAAATTTCATCCCTAAAAGCTCTCATATAATACATGCACTGGAAAATATGTATAAGAATTTTCACAGCAGAATTGTTTGCATTAGCAATGTTCTAGAAACCACTTAAATGCCCACCATTCATATCCAAATAATGAAATAATATGGCAGACTGAAAAACAAAACTAGAACTACATATATGTATCCACAAGAATGACTCCACCAGACACAATGTTAGGCAAAGAGAAGAAGTTGCAGAAAAACATAGAGAATATGCAGGTATCTGCAAGAACTGTATCTATAGTTGGAAGGCATGCAGAGCAAATGATGTGTGGTTTAGGGATACAGATATGTTTGGTGAAAGAGTAAAGGAATGGAGCCTCATCAGGTAGTGGCACAGTAGATGGCGCATTGGCTGGGATGCTGAGGACCCAGGTTCAAAGCCCCAAGGTCATCAGCTTGAGTGCAGGTTTCCTAGCTTGAGCGTGGGATACTAGGCATGGCCCCATGGTTACTGGCTTAAGCCCAAAGGTCACTGGTTTGAAGCCCAAGGTCATTGGCTTGATCCTAAAGTCACGGGCTTGAGCAAGAGAGCACTGGCTCAGCTGGAGACCCCCGGTCAAGGCACAAATGAGAAAGCAATCAGTGAACAACTAAGGTGCTGCAACTACGAGTTGATGCTTTTCGTCTCTCTCCCTTCCTGTCTGTCTGTCTGTCTGTCTCTCTCTCTCTCTCTCTCACTAAAAAAAAGGAAAACAAAAAGAATAAAGGAATGTCTAAGAATGATAAACAGCTAACTCAAGGTGATGGCTACCCTTGGAGGAGGAGGCAGGGACAGGGAGGGGGCCATTTCCACAGAGGCCTTCAACTCCATTAGTGATGATTTGGTGATTAATAAAATAAAATTTATTTGATAGCAAGCAGTTCCAAAAGCCAAATACCAGCCCTGAAAACTTCAGAAGCAGCTCCACTGGGAAACAGACAAGAAAGCAATCAAGTAGGTAGATTTCTTACAAAGAGAATAAGAATCAGGGCCTGTTTGGGTTGTGTTAATAGGTCCTTTGGAAATCACAAAACATGGCCTCGAGAACATGCTCCTCAGTCAGCGGTTGGGAACCTTTTTGGCTGAGAGAGCCATGAATGACACATATTTTAAAATGTAATTTCATGAGAGCCATACAACGACCTGTGTATGTTACACATTATCCAATAAAAATTTGGTGTTGTCCCGGAGGACAGCTGTGATTGGCTCCAGCCACCCGCAACCATGAACATGAGCGGTAGGAAATGAATGGATTGTAATACATGAGAATGTTTTATATTTTTAATGTTACTATTTTTTTTTATTAAAGATTTGTCTGCAAGTCAGATGCAGCCATCAAAATAGCCACATCTGGCTCACGAGCCACAGGTTCCCGACCCCTGTCCTAAGTCATTCCAAGAAATCTTTCAGGGAAAAAGAAATGACCAGATAGTTGTCGCCCTGCCTTACTGAGAGGCTGACAGGACCTATGCTGCAGTGGAGCAGTGGAGAGCCTAGTTCTGGAAGGAAGCAAACTTGAGCTAGCCAGGGTAACTTTGCACAAGTTACTTCACATTTCAAAACCCCAGTTTTGTTCTGGATTGATCAATCCTCAGAGGATGGCTGTGAAGACCAAATGGGATTGTGTTGGCACATTAGAATGAATAGCACCCGCACAGAGGTCTTCATAGCTCCGAGGAGAGGGGCTCTGTCATCCCTCTTGGGCTGATGCTCCTTCCAGGGAAACCTCCATCCTGGAAATTTTCACTGACAATGGATGGTGCCCCAGGCCCTGCACTGGGTGCTGAGCTAACTGCTGCCCAGGGCACTGCAAACTCATCCAGAGAGGGCTCTTCAAGAGGTCGGGTCATTCTCCTGGATACCTTTCCTCACACCTCCCAGGGGCTTTTTCTGCAAAATCCTCAACACCAACCACCAAATCAGGACTGTCTGCTAGACTACCCATGGTAGAAGTGATAGGTACTCCCTGTTGAGACTGGAAGCCCAGTCCCATGTGATCACCTGGACAGTTGGTCAGATGTCTGAGAAAGCAGTGGCCTAAACCCCTGTTCATACTGTTGGGATTGTGGCCCCCAGAAGGGGCAGGGGAGAGGAGGCAGGAAGAACAGACTGTAACAACTTCAGGATGTGGGAAAATCTCATCAACCTCCACACATTCGCCATGACAATATTTTCACCACGTTCCCAAATCTGATTTTTCATGAGGAAGTTTCCTTCTCTTTTCCTCTCTGTCTTGCCCTTTCTGCTAAAATCACTCTCCTTTGGAAACAAATAGTTCTGTTTCTTCTTTGGAATGCCTCTGGAAGCCAGGAACTCTTATCTCCCTCAGCAACATTCTGGCCAGGACTTGGAATGTGATTTACGTTACTGACCAAACACAGGAGAACAAACATCAGGGCTTCCCAGTTGAGCACCAGGGGCAGGGTGCTGAGTGCCTGTGGCAGCAGAGCCACAGGACTGGGAGCAGTGACCATGTCACTGCAGTCCCCTCGGGCTGTCATGGGATGAGGGGAGGGATGTGGTGGTGTCTGGAGAGCTTGAAGGGGGAGACATTCCGCTTTTCTGGGATTTGTTGCTAGGATTGCAGGCTTCAGGGCTGACTCACCCAAAGGGGTTGGGTGCAAGCCAAAGAGCCACAGAAAGACTCTCTGGGTTATAGACACTGCCATTGGCCCTGCCAGCTCAGCCTGCTGGGGACCAGCCAGGGCTCGCTGGGCAGGGAGAGCATGGCCCGGAAAGTCAAGACCTTTTGACAATTATTGAAGCTTTTTCTCTACTGAATTACAAAGCAAATTGGTCCTGTCTCTCTCCAAAGGCCAGTGGGGTTAGAAAACTGCTCCTTGCTTCTCCAGAAAGCTTGAAATGACAGGCAGGCTTGTCTGCCCCAGAGAGCTTCGGTGTAAGTTGCTACCACTGACCTTACCTGGAGTCTCCTGAGTCTCCTGAGGTGGGACCTAGCTTTCTCTTTTTCCTCTTTTATTTGCTACAACATCATAAAGTAATATTGATTATATATACTGATCTCTGCCCCCATTCTTCCTGATGCAGAATTTTTTTTTTTTTTTTTTTGAGAAAGAGAGAGAGAAAAAAAGAGAGAGATGGAGGGACAGACAGGGACAAACAGGAAGGGAGAGAGATGAGAAGCATCAACTCATAGTTGCAACACCATTAGCTGTTCATTGATTGCTTTCTCATATGTGCCTTGACCAGGGGGTTCCAGCTGAGCCAGGGACCTCTTGCTCAAGCCAGATGAGCCCGCACTCAAGCCAATGACCTGGGGGTTTTGAACCTGGGTCATCAACATCCCAGGTCAATGATCTATCCCAGGGGTCGGGAACCTATGGCTCACGAGCTAGACATGGTTCTTTTGATGGCTGCATCTGGCTTGCAGACAAATCTTTAATAAAAAAATTAGTAACATTAAAAATATAAAACAGTCTCATGTATTACAATCCATTCATTTCCTACTGCTCATGTTCATGGTTGCAGGTGGTTGGAGCCAATCACAGCTGTCCTCCGGGACAACACCAAATTTTTATTGGATAATGTGTAACGTATACGGGTCGTTGTATGGCTTTCACGGAATTACAGTTTAAAATATGTGGCATTCATGGCTCTCTCAGCCAGAAAGGTTCCTGACCCCTGATCTATCCACTGTGCCACCACCTAGTCAGGCCTGACACAGAACTCTTAAAACCCTTGGAATTTCCTGGGTGATAGAAGTGTCTTTTGTTCTAATGAGCGAACACTGGTGAGCTCTTAGATGGGAGCTGGCCACCAGGAAGGCCAAGGCGTGATTAGAAACCTGGAACTTCCAGCCCCACTACCCATCCTCTGGGGAGTAGTGAGGCTGGAGATTAAGTTAACAATCCAGCATGCCTACTGAGAAAGTTTCTGTGAACATCCCTAAACTATAGGGTCTAGAGAGCTTCCGGACTGGTAAACATATTCATGTGCAGGGAGGGTGACGCGCCCCAACTCCACAGGGACAGCAGCTCCTGCACTCAAAGCCCTTCTGATCCTCGCCCTATGCATCTTCTTACCTAGCTGTTCACTTGTATCCTTTATCATGTCCTGTAGAATAAACCAGCAAACAGAAGTAAATATTTTCCCGAGTTTTATGAGCCATTCCAGCAAGTTATCAACCCTGAACAGGGGTTGGGGAAGCCTCCACTCTGTGGCTAAGTCTGTCAGAAGCATGGGTAGCCCGGGACCCACTCTTGGAGATGGGTGACTGAAGCGAGGGCAGCCTTGTGGGACTGAGCCCTCAATCCTGTGGAGTCCGATGCTGACTTCAGCTAGTTAGTGTGAGAAATAAATTAAATGATGGGACACCCAGTTTGTGTCGGAGAGCTGGAAAACTGGTTGGCGTGGGGAAGAACACTCACACATTTGGTGTCAAGAGTGTTAGAAGTAGAGAAAGTTTTCCTCTACCCCTAACCCAACCCATGGGAACTTTTCCTTAGAAAGGTTTTATTGGCCATTGTTATAATGGAAAACAGAAGGGATTAAAGAATAAATAAATAACAAGCCCAGCAATGCCACAGCACTTTGAATAATTTTACCAAAATCACACAGTTGCTGGCTTTTCTAGCTTAGACATCCACCTGAGTCCCTCCAGACCCCTTCCAGACCCATCCAGCTCATCGTGTCACGGGGCTCTTCTGGCTAGTTCCTCCTTCCACTGGAAGCTTTTACCAAGTGCTGAAGCTGGGTCCGAGCCCCCCACCCTCACCCTTCACCCCGGACCCCTCCCAGTCTACAATCAGCTCCTGAAGAAGTCACCCTCCCTGACACCTCTCCCTGCAGGAAAGGCGTGAGGAGAAGCCCTGTCATCTCTGAACTGCAACTAACACCAAATTATCATCTACCGAAGTTGAAACCATAACTGTGCCTGGAAACCCAGATGGTTAAGCTAGAAACACCCTACAGGAACATTAAATATTATGTCTATTTTTCTCACCTCACAGATAGGAAATGGGGCTCCAAGAAAGGATCTCAGATGTGAGACCAACACAAGTTTCTGGGCTCCCAGGTAGATGTTTTTAAATCTCATCCCACTTCCTCTCCTGCCTACCTACTTGCTAACACTGTCAAACCAAAACAGAGCTAGGAAGCAAGAAAGTTTCTCCAAACGGAGTGAAACTTTCTGTCAGGAAATGTAGGGTTTCCTCCTAAGCCAGGTACCGGGATCCCCCGCAGGATGGACCCTCTGGCCTCTCCTTGCCTCAGCCGCTCCCCACGGTCTAGCCCCAGAGGGCCTCCTGCTCCCCAAACCTCAGCACGCTGCTCCTCTGTGAAAGGCTCCTGCCCCACCTTACGGGCTTCCCTGGGCAGTCTACCCCATAAACCCCACACACTCAGACCTTAGTTCTCATTCTTCTGGACACTTACACCGGCCACTGTCCAGTCTTTCTGCCTGCTGACTTGTTGGCTCTGCCTTTCCAGCCAGGTGCCTGGGGCGAGACTGTGCCTGTCCTAGTCGCTGTTAGGTCCCAGCCCCGAGCACTGTGGCTGGCATGTGGCAGGTGGTCATTCGACAAGGGGAAAGTGTCCGTTGGTGAGATAAAGTCAGGGAGGCAGGACACAGATTTTAAATACGTACAACTTTATTAGGAGTCGGCTGTTGTCCCCGCAGCAGCCAGCGCCCACGTATACACGGTATACACAGACCACTTAGGACCCAGGTCCTTTGGCCCTTCTGCTGTGCACAGAATGCAAAAGAACCAGACACAGCAGGGGGGCTCTACAAACGACATGTCTCGTGCCTTCCAGAGCCAACGCCAGGCTAGAAATATTCAAGTCTCTCCCCCTGTCCTCACTGCCCCCATCCCTCACTCCAGCATGGCAAGGCCCATAAGCTTGGACTCTCGCAATCAGTGCACACGATGGGCAGAGGAGGCAGAGGGCTCCTGAGCCCAGATCTTTGCTGGTCCACACCCCACTAAAGAAGTTGCTGGAGCCCCCAGAATGTTCCTCTTCTTCCATTAGACATGAGATGCCACCTTAACATTTATTCTGTAACTAGAAACCTGTGCCTTGAGGCTTATTTCAGCTCAGCCTTGGAGAGCACGGTTGGATTAGAGAAATAGTCAAAGACAGGACAAACCTCTCAAGTTGTCTTGGTCATACTTCTTTTAAAAAGAAAAAAAAAAGGAGAAAGAAAAACATCATGACAGAAAAAAAGCATGGAGACCCAGCTTGTGTCAGGAACAAGATTGGTTGTCCCTCCTTGAAATGATTTGTAAACCGCTCACTAGGGGGCCAAGCACCCCACCAATGGCAGCTCCCTTCCCACCCACCCCATTCCCCTGCCCATTCTACACAGCCCCCGTGCCACCCTCTCCTCGTCGAGGATGGGTGCACCGAGCACAGGGTGCAGTGTTGTCGTCAGCTCGCGGGGTCTGCCTCTGGCGGGGCACCCTGGGCTCCCTTCAGCCCTGCAGCCCCACAAGTATGCACTCCTGCACGGAGGAGAGGGCCTCCTCACTCTGTTTCCCCATGGAGACTGCCTCTAAGATCTTCCTGCGTGCTGCTGCTCTGCGCAAGGGCTCAGCCCAGGGCGAGACCGGGATGAGGGCACCATCCCAGAGGCTGCCTGGCTGGCTGGTTGGTTTGTGGATTCTGACTATTAGAGGAAACCAAGTAAAAGACGCTTGCTCTAATATCACCTCACTGAAGTCCAGGACTCATTACCTACACTCAGAAGCGGAATCTTCTGAGTGCATACTGGGGGCTACTAAACCCTGAAGAAATACCCTAGTTGGCCAAAGAATCTTTAACCCCAAAACATCTTCCCACTTGGAGCTATAGGAAATGTCCTGGTTTCTACTTCCCTAACATGTTTCCAAGATAGACAGGTCTCCAACAGTTCCTGTGGTGGTTATCAAGGGCCACAGGGTCAGGTAATTGGTCCTTGGTGTCTCCTGAAACCTGTTCCCAGAGCACCTGAAGAAAGAGACTCTGTCTTTGTATTTGGATCCACAGTGAGTGGCTTTACTGTGGAGAGCAGAGAGCCAAGCACTCGAGCTCATCTTTGTGTCTGGACAGGTCAATCTACAGAAGATGACAGCCAGGTGATCTGAAAGCACCAGGATACCACTGCCCCGGGGAAGGGACAATGGGGGGTCCCTAGAGAGCAAGCCTGAGGTAGCAAATAGTGAACCCCGTTTTCCAACTGCAGAAACCACAGCCTAAGATGCAACATGACATGCCCAATGGTAGAATGGATGGGGCTGTTTGAATGGAGGCCAACCTGCAGGCATGTGGATCTTCAGCACCTAGCACTCCTGGGCATATTCCACACCTTCTTTGTTGGCATGGGACTGTGACCACTTTGAAGATTCTCTACAACAATGCAGAGCCTAAGGCATCAGCCTGATTTTTACTTGCCTCCCTGGAGGAAGAGGCTATCAGAACTGGGGCCTCGGCCTTCCCATCCTAGAGCGACATTCCCCTAAAGCTCAGACCTATCCCCAGTGACAACAGAGCCCTCGGATCTCCCCCCAGACTCCCTGCTTCAGCCACAGAGTCCACCTCCCCTTGTAAGCTTCAGCATTTTTTTAATAGTCGGATCCCTCTTGAAGAAGACAACAGGCTCCCTATTGAATTCCTTTCTCTACCTGCAAAGCCTCAGAGGACACCTGTGGGAAAGCCCTCCCACTGGTCTGGCGTCCTGGATGGCACAGGGAGAAGTGTCTCTTAAATGGGGGAGGCCAAGAGGGAAAGGAAGATGAGGAACCTCAGGACTCCCCCTGTACATCCAGCTCTTCCCAAAAGGAGTGGCCCAGGCTCTGGCACACCTCACCCCATCTCCCCTCAGCTCCTGCTCACCCCTGTTTGTGTTGTTCAGTCCATGCCAGTCAGAAAGGAAAGTGGGGCTAAAAGCACCTTGTTCAGAGACATCTCAAGAGCACCTGGGGCCACCTGGGTGCCAAGCTGCTGGGCCATGGCTCTTCCAGCAGCCTATGGCCTCCCTGATGGGGGCCCAGGTCCCTGAAGTTCTGTGTCAGAGCGCCCATCCTCCAGGTCCCGTAGAAACTGGACCCCAGCACCTTCTTGTCTAGCTCCTGCACCTCTCGGCCTCTCCCCAAGGCCGAGCCCCAGGGGAGCCACTGTGAGGTAGACTGTGCATTAGTTACTTAGCTCCCCGCCCAGGCCAGGGAGAAGGAAGGAACCGCTCGCTCCCACCCATGATCCTTGTCCCTGGGTGTGGTGACATCGTGGCATGGGCCCCTAGCCACTGCCCTCTGTCCAGGGCTCCAGCTGGCCAGAATACTGGCAGCACCAATGGGTTGGACAGTGAGGAGGAAAAAGAGATGGTTGCGTTCAGCATGGCCTCAAGATGCAGAAGTCCAGTTCTTGGGGCTTCCTACGCAGGTTGCACTGGTCCCGGGCCAGCAGCCGCCCTCCGTGGCCCAAACACTTGAGTGGACGCCTCTTAAATCCCCTGCCACAGCTCTTGGAACAGGGCGACCAGGCACCAACGTCCCAGGTTGGGCAGGGGTCCCCACAGGCTCGCGTCTCCACTGGTCGGTGGGTTGTGCTGCAAGCAGACGCTGAGCGCTGTCCCAGGGAGCCACGACAGACCACTGCCCGCTTCTGCAGGCCACTGCCACAGCTCATGGAGCACGGCCCCCAGCTGCCCGCCACCCAGCGCGCAGGGGGCCTGTCGTCTGGCTGCTCCACTTGATTGGAGAGGCTGAGGACACTGTTGTGGAGCACGGAGGGGCCCCGAGGGTCCTTGGGGTGGGCGGACTTGTCCTCCCGAGGCTCTTTGGGCAGATAGAAGGAATAGCGGACCCGCGGTGGCGTCATCTTCCCCACAGAGAGGACCTCCACGGTCAGGGGCTCCATGATGGGCCGAGAGGCCTGCAGGCTCTCCACCGCCATCCCCGTGCCGCTGTAGCGCAGCACGCTGCCCCTCACCACCAGGTCCCGCTCCATGGGCGACACCACGAAGTGCCCGTTGAGCAGGTACTTGCCTTGGCTGTTCTTCAGGGCCAGGTAGTTGTCATCTCCAATCAGCCCCTTGTAGCCACGCTGGCGGATGTCAATGCTCGAGGCGCCAGCGGGGATGGCCACCACGAAGTTGTAGCCATGCCTGCGGCGAGAAGAGGACTGTGCATTAGACGGGTGCTGGGACATAAAGACCTCGGCCTCTCTAGAGTCGTAATTGATTCCCCTTTCTCAGAGCAGGGGAAGGTCACGAAGATGGTGAGAACAAAGGCTCCCCAGGCTGCTTCAACCACAGTGTAGAGGGGCATGGAGGCCCGCAGGCTGGAAGAGGCAACTGAGACTGTCTGCAGCTCATCTAAACCTGAAGAGCCTGGCTGTACCGTCTTATGGTCTTGTTTTCTTCAACACGATTCTATTTTGGCGAATTCTAGCATGTGAGTAAAAGCAGAAGTGTTGGCATCAGAGGGGCCCCTACCACACACTGAGCTGTGGCCTTAAGTAAGCGGCTCAGCCTCTCAGTTTCCTCACCTGTAGAGACCATAATCACACCTGCCTCACTGCACTGCACTGAGGGTTAAAGAAGCTGCAGCACAAAAAGCATGAAGCATAGCACCTGGCACAGAGTAAGTGCTCGGCGGATATCTGCGAGGGAGAAGGAGGGGGGGCTGGGGGGAGGAAATGAGTCTGCAGTCCCTGAGTTCAAGGCTGAGGCCTCAATGCAGAGGTACACACTGGCCCTGCAGTCGGGGACTCAGATCAAGCCTTGGCTGGGACACCAACTCCCTGGTGGCTTTAAGAAAGTCAGTTTCTCTGGGTTCCAGTGTCCTCATCTATATGATGAGTAGGTTAAACTAGATGATTTCAAAGGTTCCTTCTAGTTCCAACAGTCTATGAAAGGAAAACCTGTCATTTACCAAGTGACGCCAGTCTGCAGGTGTTACCTACCTTTAATTCCTCACTTGTCCAACCCCCCACCCCCACCCGCAGATCCCTGTGAAGAACAG
Source organism: Saccopteryx leptura (assembly GCF_036850995.1). Classification (NCBI taxonomy): domain Eukaryota; kingdom Metazoa; phylum Chordata; class Mammalia; order Chiroptera; family Emballonuridae; genus Saccopteryx; species Saccopteryx leptura. The sequence goes on along the minus strand of NC_089504.1, from coordinate 373,496,289 downwards.
CCTAGGACACCATCTGTCTGCACTGTCCAAGTTATCCAAGAAGTTGCCCACCTAGAGGCTCAGCAGAGGGCCCCACGTCACGGGGTGGCTGAGGCTCCTGGGATCCCAAGTTTTCAGAGCAAACATACCTGCCCCTCAAATGAGACCCCAGGGGCCCTGCCTGTCCCAGCTGCTCCCAGAACATGGGTCAGGACTTTCAAAGGAGCACATTCTTTTGGAAAATTGAAGGGAATGCGCTGGAACTCAGGAAGCTCATGCCAGGAAGCCCCAGGCTCTGGGGTTGGGAATGGAAGAGGCCTGGACACATTTCTCCAGCTGGTCCCAGCACAGGTCTCCCAGGAAGAGGGAATTCCTCATTCCCAGCCTCTCACACCGCCTCTCTCTCCAGGTCAGTGCCATGCTCACCTTAATCTGGTCCCAAGGCTCAGGGACAGGGGGAATCTGTCACACTTTGCTTTCAGCATAGTTACATTTTGTTATCATGTCACGAACATTTAGTAAGTATTATTATGCACCAAAACTCTGCTCAGCGTCTTACTTGGATTCCCTTCTTTAAGTCTCAAGACAGCACTACATCAACTATATTATTGACATGCGCACTTTGTAAGTGAAGAACTCTATTATTCTAGAGACTGTGTCACTTGCTCAAAGTCCTCCAGAATATTGGGAACTGAAACTTGAACCCAGGTCAGTCTTACCCTAGGGCTCAAGACAGACCCTAACAACTCTCTGCCATCTCTCTGAATAGCATCTCCTAGTAGGTGGTATCTTCCTCAAGCATTCATCTTTGTTTGCTGAATGAATGAATGAATGAATGAATGCCATACTCATAGAAGAATGTGAGTGGTCCCCAAGTCAAACTCAAGCTTCTAATGCCTGGACACAATGCCTCTCCCTCCTCTTCTCCCATGCAACCTGGCTAAATCCTCCAGGGCCCAGAACTCACATGGGCTTGGTGAAGAGTCCTGTCACCTTCTTACAGCTCTTATTGTCTCCCCCACACACTCCACACTTGTCGAACTTCCTCTTGGAGCCCAGGTTCCCATCACAGCCAGCCTTGATGCACTTGCCCTGGACGCAGACTGAGGTTGAGTCAGGGGTACACAGCGTACCGTCCACCACCTGCAGTGTCCCCAGAATGGGGAGAAAAGGAGAGAGGAGCAGTTCAACTGGATGTTCCCCTGGAGACTTTGAACCTTGTCTGACCTCCTGCCCCAGGCTCGCTCACCTTAGGTGCCAGCACGTAGAAGTAGCCGGTGCCGTTGGCTCGGCAGATGAGCTTGCATTTGTCCTGGGGAGACACACCGGAGTACTTGGGCACCCACGCCACAGTAAGGGTGAGCCGGTTGGTGCTGTGGTTGTAGCCATTGAAGGCTTCACACTGTTCCTCCCGGAAGCTCTTGCCAGAGGCTGGGAAGGGAGAAAGCACGTGCAGAAAGTTAAAGGGAAGGGCCAAGGTGGGGGCAAAGTAGAGAGCCTGCCCAAGTTTCTCAGCTTCCCACAGTTCTAAGCAGCTCTTCCCCACCCTCAGCTGCGTGACTTCAGCACTGAAGCCACCCATCTCAAAGGACTAATGCAGGCTGAGACCTCAGGATGCAGGGTGCAGATGACAAGGCCTCTCCCAGGCACTATGCCCCCTTCTCCAGGACTCTGGTGTTGCAGCCAGCTGCAGCAAGTGTCCTAATCCTCTATGCTACAGAACCCTCCAGGAGCTACTGAAACTGTTCTCAGAATGTTATGAAGCGTATCCAAAAAATTACATAAATTACAAGAATACCACTTATATCAATATATAATTGCCAATATATTTTGAAACATATTTGCAATGTATATGCTTCCTTGTTAACACATCAAATAACAAGACTCAACAAGGAGTCTAAAACACATTAAATAACAAGATTCAATAAGGAGTCTATAATCACTATAATTTTGAAGTAGTAACAAGCACAAGTGACATTTTGAGAAATCTGTGACAGCTTAAATGTAATGTGAAATATCCATGATTTCTCTTGGTGACAAAGTCACAGGTACTGCTACTACCAAATTTTAGATAGAAAAGTTAGTAAAAATACTAAATTTCTAATAGAAGAAAACTCTAAATTTTAAATAAAAAAGGTTAGTAACAATAGAGATGTAACGTTTTCCCCTCTCAAGGTCATGGGCCCTGGATAATGAGTTCCTGCTCGTCAAGATGGGCTTGTGAGGACTTAACTAAGGGGACTTCTGGTGTCCGTTCCCTGGGGCCATACAGCCTCCCAGTCGGAGCATCCAGATGAAAGCCCCCTTGCCAAGGGAGTAGACAGAGAAGTTATCCCAAAAGGAATGTGCACCTGTGCATTCCCAGGCTCTGTTCTAAGGCACAGAATATTGATTTCAGTAAACTTGTGGCCATGAATTACCCAGAGTGGGGCCTGTGACCTCCGGCTGAGCCTTCCCCAGACCCAGGCCACAGCTGCCCTCCCTCCTCACCTGAGCTGGGGCAGGGCTCCAGGTTGCAAGATCGGTATTTCACCCTCACTCCCTCGCAGTACTTGCCCCCATTGGCAGGGGTGGGGCTGCTGCACTGCCTCCTGGCCAGCTGCACTCCCCCGCCGCAGGTGCGAGAGCAGGGGCCGTAGGGCTCCCATTTGGCCCATGAGCCATCCACCTGCGGGGAAGAGTCTGTTACACTCCTGCATGGGTCAGGGTGCCACACTCACACCCTGAGCCTGCAGAAGGGTGACACTTGTATGGCCTCCACGGTCCCATCCCACCAGAATGAAACCCACTTGTACCGCCAGGGGAAAATGACAAGCAAATGATCAGTGTGCACAAGGCCCACACGACACTTCAACCTATTAATTAGCAAATGCCAACTGCTCCCAGGTATACACAAGACTGCTCAGATGAGAGGTATCTTGGGCGGTGAAGTCACGCAAGCCAAATTCTATACTCTCTGCCCTCACCACATGGGTGGTCTTGAGCAAGTAGGGAAACTTCCTAAATTCCAGGTCCTTCACCTGAAAAAGCAGGACCCACAATACTCAGGTGTGTGGTCAGACAGATTTAAATGACGCAACACGTATGAAGATTCCTAGCACTGTGCTTGCCACTGTGCAGGAGTTCAAAGTTTCTCCAGATCTATTGTTAGTGTATTTACAAGTCTCTAAATCTAAGGCATGGCCAGCCCCCTGCCGTGCCAATAAACCATAGCTATCTGAATATTTTTTACCTATAAATGTTAAATAATTCAGACTTTTCACAGAAACAAGCTTCTCTTAACCTCAGTTGGGGGTTGAATTTGAAAACATTTCACTACACACAGTCCTAATGTTTGTGCTAAGAGGAGATAAACATAACAGACTGTTAAGCAATCTTAAAACTCTCTTTGGCTTTGGGGTGAATTATGCAGTGTTGTCTTATTTTTTAAGAGGGTGGAGAGGGGATAGAAAATTTATAGTCTTCATTATGTTTCTCTTATGATGACAGTAAAGTGAGTTTTTATCCCCTGAGCACACATCAGTTGGGCAATAAAGGAATCAGCCCTGTTAGACAAGCTTGGGATTAAAAACGCAGTCACAGGTCATCCAAAACCACTAATCCACATGGAGCTCATCAGGAGCTGGCTGCACACAACACAAATGCTTTAATTTATGTATATATGCAGCATATTTATTCTATCTGTCTTTCTGTCAGAGTTCTGGTTTCAGTGTGTCAATATGACAGTTCCATCCTATTAAAAAAAACACTTGCCTTTCCCCAGGCTTTCTCCTCATTCCATCCTTCTGCTGCTAAGAGAGTCCACATCTGCCCCTTCCGCCCCCTCCCCACTCCGTGCCTGGCATGGTGGGTTTCACCCCGTCACACCACGGGGACTGCTCTCAGCCAGCAAGGTACACAAGTAAAAATAAGACTGGCCTGGCCTGTGATGGCGCAGTGGATAAGACATCACCCTGGAATGCTGAGGTCATCAGTTCAAAACCCTGGGCTTGCCCGGTCAAGGCATATACAAGAAGCAACTACTATGAGTTGATGCTTCATGCTTATCTCCGCCCCCACCTCTCTTGCTCTCTCTAAAATCAATAAATAAAGTATTTCTTAAAAGTATATATATATACTCTAAATATATACACACACACATATGATTTTTTAAAAAGCCTGTGCCCATAGTCATAGTCATACGGGGTTAAAAGCAGGTAGGGAAAAGAGGTGTGGGAAGGGCCTCAGGGAGCTGAGGTGCTCTGTATTATAAGGGGTCCTCCCTCCGGATGTGGCACCTGTGCAAAGGCCTAAAGGAAGTACAGGAGCGAGTTGCGTGGATAGTAGGGAAGGAGCGTTCCACACAGAGGGAACAAGTGCAAAGGCCCGGAGGAGGGAGGTGCCACAGAGGTCCAGGTCACAAGGGCAAGAGACGCAGGAGACACAGGAGGAGGGAGGACTCTCTCCTTCTAAGAGAGGAGAAAAGGCCCAGAAGTGGCGCAACCGAACTTGCATTTTAAAGAACCCTCAGGCTGCTATGATGGAAACAGTCCGTGAGGAGTAAGCTCAGAGCAAGCAGAGCAGTCAGGGAGCAACCACAACAACCCAAAGAAGATGCTCGGGCCAGGGTACAGCTGATGGGGGGGGGGGGGTAGAAATGCTTAGGTGCAGGGTCTGTTTGAGAGTAGCGTCCACAGGAATGGCTGAGGCATTGGACATGAAGTGAGAGGAAAACGGTGTGGGCAGAAGCAACTGGAGGACAAAGCCGCCAAAGCAGGTTCCTGCGGGAGTAGCAGCTCGGCTCCCAGGGGCTGGGCTCACACGTTTGTCAGTTACCCACACGGAAACACCAGAATCGGTGGTGAGAGTAAACTGACAAACAGAACAGAAACAGAGGCATGGACACATGGAACAGACGGACAGCTGTCAGAGGGCAGGGGTGAGGGGACTGGATAAAAGAAGGTGAGGGATTAGCAAAAATAAAAATTTATATATATACATATATACACACATATATATATATGTGTGTGTGTATGAATATACATGTATATATATGTATATATATATGTCAAATATATATGTGTGTATATATATATACACATATATGTATATGACACACAGACAACAGTGTGTCAATAGCCAGAGGGAAAGGGGGTGGGGCTAGGTGGAGGAGGGCAAAATGGGGAGGGGCGTAATGGGGACAGAAAGAGACCTTGCTTTGGGCAGAGGGTGCACGATGCTGTGTGCAGATGGTGTTGTATTGAGTTGTACCTTTGAAACCTGTATAGTTTTGCCAACCAATATCACCCCAATAAATATAATTTAAAAAAGATTCAGTGGGGCATTCAGGTCTATAGTTCGGGAGAGAGGTCTGTACTGAAGATACAAATTAAAAACCTAAGTAGTGTTTAAAGCCAGTGGTCCAGAGGAATCATCTAAGACATTAGCGTGGACAGAGAAGAGAAGGAGGGCTTGGGCCTGAGCTCGGCCACACTGGGAAAAGAGGAGTGTGAGGAAGAATCAGTAAAGATGGAGAAGGGATCGCCTGTAAGGGACAGGGGACCAAGTCTTGCCAGGGGAGGGAGGGTCAATGCACAATCGCTGCTCACAGTTCAGGCCACACGAGGAGTGGCTACTCACTGACTCTGGTGATGTGCAGGCCACGTCATGGCCTTAACAAGTTATTCTGGAGGGACGGTGGGAGAGAAAGCCTGACTGGAAGGAATCCAGAGGAAAAGGTCAAGACAGGAATTGGATGGAGCAAGTTTCTACAACTCTTTCAAGGAACTTCGTTCACTGTAAAGAGAGTCAGTTCAGCCGCGATATATGCAGAGAAAGTAGGTTCATGAGAAGTTTTGTGTAAGATGGGAAAAATTACATTAAGTTTGAACCCTGATAGGAGTGATTCAGCTCAAGAGCAGGAAATCTGATATTTCAAGAGAAAGGAAAATTGGTAGAGTGCTTCCCATGAAGAGACGAGAGGGGACAGTATTCCAGCAAAGCGTACAGTCTGGCCTCAGACCAGAGCATGGGCAAGCCACCCGTTGTCAAGGAGAAAAGGCAGGGTGCATGGGCACACAAGCAGGTCAGTCAGGTGGTGGATGTAGTGGCAGAAGTTGGTGGAAGTTCTCTTCTGATTATTGTAGTGCTTCTTTTTTTATTTGTTTGTTTGTTTGTTTGTGGGTTTTTCTTTGTTAGTGAATTAAGAAGAAAGGTTTCTGGCAAAAGTGAAAATGAAGAAGAAACAGTTAGTAATAGGAGGAGATAGGTGATGGTGTGAAATCATAGCTTGAAGGTTGGGAGAGCGCGTGAACTAGAGAAATAATAGATGATATGACTCCTTGGCAGCATTATGGGCCCACCTAGATGTCCAGGTCATGAATTTTAACTGAGACCAGTGAGCATCGCTCGTCCTTCTCCAGCCACAGTCATCTGCTCTGGCACAATCGAGTAGGTGAAAGTTGGATTCCACCACGGTGGCATCTTATCCAAGTGAGGAGGGGTATGGTGGTCAACAGTGTATGTGAAGGACTTTAACAATGAGGCATGGAAGCTCGGCTCAATAAAGAGGTTGGTGAGGGCATGAAAAGAGTGAGAAACAATGGCAAGATGGTCAGATCAATAGCTGACAGTCCAGATGAGTCTGAAAAACTGTTGGAGTCCAAACACTAGCAGAATTGAGCTGGGAAAATGGGGCCTTGGTGGTCAGAGTGGTATTCTTGCAACTGAAATCTCAGGGGGGCTACAGTGATTGCCAAGAGAAGCTTTGTGTTTGACCTTGATGAACAACGATAGTGTCCTATACGCAAGGCTAGGTTTCAGTTGAAACAGAGTGGTGAAGAGACTGTTATCATAAAAGAGGTTAAGGATGTAGTGGATTTTGCTGCTGATGGACTGAGAATTTCAGAAAGCATATTGTGCTTCTTAGATCACATTTCCTATATCTAATATCCTCTTGTCCAATCTCCTTGTCATTCCTGACTTATCTCTCGAGAGCAGGAACTGTCCATAACCGGCCTGCTCTCAGGACCTTCCAGTGTAAATGCATCAACCTGGTGGTCCAGGTAACTGAAGTCCAGCCCAAACCACTTTCGTGAAACTGATTTGATAGAGCCCTCTTCCACCCACCCTTCCAGCTTGCCCCACCACCTGACTTTTCTATGTCTCTGTACTATCTCTCCCTATTCATCCCTCATGGCTCTCATCAAATCCAACGTCCTAATCAAAGGATTTCCAGACCCCTCAAATGACCGTTAATCTCTCCTTCCCTGTTCTCCCATAAAACATTCTCACACTTCTGCCTCAACACACACCTTCTTCGCTGCTTCGTTTCCAGCTTCCCCATGAGCCTGTGAGTCCTCTGAGATGTGGCCCATTTTTTTTTATTTTTTCTGACCACCGCTGTATCTTACACAGTTCCCTGAAAACAGTGGGTCATTGCCTAACAAGTGGCTAAGGTTTAATTAAATATATAGTCCCAGAACACAGCAATGGTTTTACATAATTCTGTACCGCACCCATCTCAGGGCAATTGCTAAAATTCTTGGTGAATGCTTTCTGATTATAAAGCTTCTGTGTACACAGAACCCCAAGCCAGCTCTCCTGCAGCTGGGCCAGGGTGGGGAAGGGCTGGCCCTCATCAGGATCTAAGGAGAGGAGAGATTTCTTATTTCTGCCTGGGAAAGTACAAATCCCTTTACTATCCCAACCCAAGACCTGAAGAAAATTTTTATTATACCGAGCATACTTGGGGTTTTGAATTTGTTCTGGCTTGATTGCTATTCCTTCTTATCAGGAGAAATAAATTTGTTCACTCATGGTTCAGCTTCAAAAAGCAATAATCCCAACAGAAACTGACACTTGGTTCAAGACATGGCAAATTACTGAGCCGTGCCCAGGAATCCACTTCCTTTTAGTTCTGAGCCTTGTTCAGCTCTGGTCTAAAGCTCCCTGAAAATGGAACATACTCAGAAAGAGCTGATGAGGGAAGAAAGGAAGAAGCCAAAGAGTGAGCAGCTCCAAATATCAGTGTTCAGCTTTGGGTCCAGAGCTCCGTCTCAGGCAGGGCGAGGCACAGAGCTCAGTGCTGGGATCCCTTGCTCCAGTTAAAGGGCTTCCTCACCTGCCTAAGGCCTCACCAAGTTTTCTAAGCTATCATATCTTTTTTCTCCAGTCTTAGAGTCAAGAAGGTAATAGAACCACAGACAGGGAATTCGAGGCACAGCACATCAATGCGATAGTGATGATCACATAGCCAATCTGGGATGAGACTAGTTCCCAGTGGAGGCCCCCAGAGTCCACCCCTTCCAGCACACGCACCCTGTACTTATTGAGGTTGTGTCTCTCCACACAGGTCCCCTTGAGGCAGAACTTGCCCTCGCCGCAGCTGGTGCCATCTGCCCAGGGGAAGTGGCGGGTCTGGCACACCATCTGTCCCTTTGCCTTGCCAGTGCACCACAGTTTGGTGCAGTACTGCATGTAGGGACAAGGCTTAGAGCCCACACCAAAGGCCAGCTCACACTGCTGGCTCAGGGAGTAGCTGGCACCTGGCAGGTCCTCAGGCAGGGTGATGGGCTTGCTGGGTTGGTCCAGGAGGCAGTCTCCTGCAGAGAGCCAAAGGCATTCATTAGGGAAGAGTTGGGGAAGGTGAGGCTTGGCTAGCCCAGTATCTGAATAGAGAGACTAAAGCAAGGGGTAATGAAATGGACCTACTTCAGAGCCCATTGAAGGTCATGCACACCTCAGGTGACAGAGGGCAGGTCCAGAGAAGCGTTGAACACTGCCAACAGTGAAAGCCCTGCTGTGTCGCCCGGCTTACCGTGCCCACTATCCAGGAAGTCAGTGACGATGGCAGCACTGCAAGATGACCAGGGATTGGCACGGTCGATCTGGATGAGTGTTGGGGACATCATGTGGTTGGCTTGCAGTTTTCCGAACACCTCCTCACACACTTTCACATTGTCATGGGGCATGTTGAACACATGGCCTACGGGGTGAGACAAGAGGGCTCAGTGGGCAGTGCACTTTAGAAGGCATGGGGGTAGGGGTGAAGAGGGTCAGCTGGGGAAGCTAGAGGCTCATGTCTGTGGTTTTCAGGCCGGTCATTTCCACGTATTGCTATATCACTTTGCAGGTGTCCCCAAGATTATGGTGTAGGGTTCTCTGTCCCATCCAGCAGGCTGTGGGCTCAGGGAGAACAGCAGTGTATTTAATATATATTTTCCCCTTAGTGCCTAATTGATGAGGCACTCTGACTTACGATGTTCTCAGACAGGATCACTGGCCGACTAAGCTGGGGCAATCAGAGGAAATCAAACAAAGTCATTGCCATCGAAGACTCTAACCCTGGGACAGGATCTACGGCTTCAGGACATGAGAAAGCACAGACACACCATGTTCTCCCCCGCAACCCGAGCACCCAAAGAACCCCGGAAGGACCCCAGAGGGGGGCTCTCCTACCCCATCCAAGAGCCCACCAGCCTTACCCAGCTCGTGAGCAGTGGTGAAGGCAGATGGGAGCCCATCGTCCTCGATCACAGAACAACTTCTCTTGGGGTCGCACATGGTGCCCACGTCAGCCATGCCCAGCGTGTCACAGGTAGTAGCTCCACACAAGTCCTGCCAGGGCAAGGGGAAGCAGAAGCCAGCCAGAAGTTAGAAACAGAAAGGACCTGAAGGGAAGGAAGAGCATTCCAAGCCTAACCAGGGGCAACACCTCTGCTGCCAGGAACTTTCTCCGGGAGCAGTAGGCTAGCCATGGACTTGACCCGGGCTGAGGGAGGAGGCCTCAGGAAGACAGCTCTGTGGCTCACAAATCCTATCCGGGGAGGTCCTATCCGGGAAGGAAATTGGGAGGTACAAAATTAAACTACAAGGGCCATTGCTTTATATAGAGTTGGCCTTCCAGACCAGAGAATGGTGACTCCCACAGCGGGGTGAGTCCCTGGCTGGGCCTGAGGCAGGTGGGGGGCGGAAGGCAGTTCTCCATTCAGGCAGCTCTGTGCAGCCACGGTCATGGCTGAGTGACTGCTTTTGGACAACCATGAATTAAGCTCAGATTCTCAGCCAAAGAGTCACCAGCCAAGATCCAACCCATGCCTGAGCTCTGCTTCTTTGGGTTGGAAGGAGGCAGAGTGAGGTGGACAAGCCCCTACCCAGACGCAGCTCAATTGCTACAGATCTCAAAGGGACCATGGGCTCAATGGCTGCTAAAAAAAAAAAAAAAAATTAAATGAATTGTGACCTAAACAGGAAGGTCTCACTTTTTGTACTGAAACATTTTTTTTTTTCTGAAATGTAACTTGCAGCAAGAGGTAGAACTTCTAACCTGACAGGAAGCACTTCTGGGGGATATGGAAGGACACAATGGGGTGGATGTCTCAAAAAAATTTATTGGGCATTATGGGCCAGCAATGCATGTAGATACCATAAAAGCCAAGGAGTTGGAAATAAAGTCAGACATTGGCGCATGCTCTGATCCTCGTAAGAAGATGCTGTGAAAGGTGGGGCTGGTCTTCTCTCTACATCTTTGCCTTTATTGTGAAGGGCATTTTACAGTTGATGGGAAACTATTACAACTATTACAGGTCTCACCTCATTTAATCTCCACAACAGTCTTAGGAGGCAGATATATCATGATACCTGTGTGTCAAAGGTAGAAACCAAGACTCATGATCACAGTTCATCATGGTGACGATTGATTAAGTGCTGACACTGTGCGTGCACCTCACACACATGACCCTATTGAATTCTCACAGCGTCACACTGCAATAACGACTGTTGTTATCACCTTCCACAGACAAGGAAGCTGAAGCTGAGAGAGGTTCGAGGCCCAGGCAGCGATATGCCCTCGACATCGGTGTAATCTGAATAGTCAGCACTCCTTCCAAAATGTTACAGCTGACTGCACAGCAACTCCTGAGCTAATGCTCCAGATAAAGCTGCATACATCTTCCTTGGGGAGCCAAGGTGTTTACATAAACCCACAAACACAAAGCTATTCTCAATTTCATCCTCCGTAGGGCCATGTGCAGTCATGAGTGTGCCCACGTGTACATGCGTGTGGGTGCAGATGCAAGCTGACACGGAGAAAGGTGGGCACAAGAGGGAAAGCGGTCATTGCACAGGAAATCAGCACAGTTTAATCCGAAGCACTCAAAAGCTTACCACCTGGGCAGTCACACTTGGCTTCCATGGCCAGGGGACAGTCACACCTCCTAATGAGTTCAGTGTCCCTGGACAGAGAACCTCCAGGGTGATCAGCCTGAACCCATAGTCAGCGACGGGCAGGACAGGCCGCAGCCTTGATCAGCCACCCTGTGCTGGCACGTGGCCCTTCCTCCACTTATGCGAGCACCATGGGGTGAACCTCAAATTCCCTTCTCTTCCAACTACCCCTCCCTCTCCAAAAGCTCACTGTCCCCCAAAGGTCTCCCTCCCCAGAATTCTGAAACCTAGAAGACAATTGCTGCCAAAACGTGGGGAGAGGAGTCCACCTGACAAGCAGGTTAGGGAACCTGATGGCCGAGGAGGAGAACTGAGTCATGGGACCAGCTTGTGGATGCAGCTGAGGGCCCAGGGTGAGGAAGGAAGGGACTAAAGTTTGTGCAGGAGCATCATGAAGCAGGGCAGGTAAGCAGCCCATATGTTCCTGGATGCTGGAGAACAGGAACCCCACTGAGGGCGCAGCCTCTGAAAACTCTGGCCTGATGGTCAGAGCCTGTAGGACAAGCAAGTTACACTGCCTGGGGGCACCATGTTCACTCACTGTTGGCCTTATGTGAGAGAGGGGGCCCGGGAATAAGAAGCCCAGGCTCTGGTCCTGGTCCCATCACTAAGTAGATGTGTGATGCTGGGCAAGTCACTGCTCTCCCAGGGCCTCAGTTTCCAACCCTGGGGAAGGGCCTGTTCTCACCTACAGGCAAGACCAGTGATGCCTTAGGCCCCTGCTCCTGCCCTACTCCCTGGATGCCCAGCCCCTTCTGGCCTTCTGAGTGATATGCCTTCAGAATGGAAAACCCCAAGGATGATCCTGCCCACGGACCCACATGTAAAGAATAAAACTAGCTCACAGAAAGGGAGGGTTCACCCCTATGCAAGTTCAGGGTCCCGTGTTCTCTGCTCATCGTAACTGACTAGAGCCAGTGGTGAGCTCAGACCGAGGTCTAGAACTCAGCTGCTCGCAGCCCCCACTGCAGCTGGGAGGTCCTTAAAGCCAAAGCCTCCTTCCTCTCAGGGAGGGTGGACTCTGGAGCAAAGACAGGCAGCTGCAGGCCGTTCCTGGCCAGGAGCAACCTGTTCTTTCCATTAAGAAGTCCCAGCTTCCCTGGATCAAACAAGAGGAACAAGGAAAGAGCCGGCAAATTTCCTGAGGGTCTGGGTAGAGCTGAGACCAACTGTCCTTCACTGTGGAAAGATGCAGCTGTTTGGGGTCAGAGGCGCTGCCCGTTGCTCTCCTCCCAGTCAACTCGCTGGGCCACCATGCTGTGAAGGCCGGCAGGCAGCGTGCAGGGCCCAGTGGAGCCTCATTTGTGGCACTAAACATCTCCACCCTCTGGAATGAACTCAGATGCACTCGAACTGCTTTAACCTCTGCAGCCTGGGCTCTTGTCTCCATAAATGGAAGCTGTCCGGGCTCTTTTTCCACCTGGAGAATGTTTACGCTTCCCAGCCCTGTCTCTACCTGCCTCACTCTTCCTGAGAGTTTGTCGTTTCTCCTTGCAGCTGCAGCTGCTTCTCCAGATGACCCCAGAATCACCTTGGCCAAGAACCTAATCCTCCGGGATTATTCTTGTCTAACTATCCCTTTTCATAAAATAATTTAAGATGGGAGCCACGATTTGAAAATAAATAAATAAGAATAACAATTTGCAGTGGCCGGGCTATGTTATCCAGGTTCTCCCTACAAGCCGCCCACAACTCCCACCAGCTCTCCTCTCTCCAAACCTCTTTCCCACCTCCTCTCTCTCCCCTGCCACGTGCTGCGATGCCCAGTATTTGCCAGCACTAAGGAGATACCCACAAAAAATCAATCGCATTAAATTGTTTTAATGTGGCAGAAGATATATGTGTTCTCAGTCAACTTCCGGCTCACAGTGAACTCCCAGCAGGTGAGCCAGTGGCCATGTTCATGACCACATCACAGCATCCAAGATTATACTCACGGAACTTTACAGCCATTCTGTCCTTCTGCAGAAGAGGAAACAGAGGCTCAGTGAACTCAGATTACTCACCCAAGGCCACACAACACTAAGTTAAGAATGGCGTCCTGAGTCCATGCTTTTGACACCAAGGCCAGCGGTGGTCCTTGTCTGAATAGCACCACGCCAGTCAGGATGTCAGAACTACCGGCGAGAACCGCCTGTGCTCCTGTTACTACTGCCTCTTTCACTTGTTTCCCATCCGAATCTCCATCATGCATTACTGCATTTTCTCATCTAACCCAAAATCCATTTGTTTATAATCCCCAAGAATGGGAGGACCTTACTTTGTTAAAAAAAAAAAAAAAAAAAAACTAGCAATTTGGTGCTGGGGCAACATGACTAAGGATGCCTAGAGAAGGAGAAAATAGCATGCCCTATAACTGCTGTAAGCAGATTCGGTTTCACTGGAATATAAACACCTCGAGATGTACAAATGGCAAATGGTATTATAATAAGAGACTGAGATCATCAAAACACCAAGAGTTAGCTCGGTGAGAAAGAGGGGAACCCAAAGCTGCGGGAAGACCAGACTTAGTATAATGATAGTAGCTGGCATTTCTGGATTTGCTACTATGCGCCAGATACTGTTTGAAGAGTTTTACCTGTAATCGCTCATTGAACCCTCACAACGGTTTTAGAAGAGAGATGCCATTATGAGGTCCCATTCTACAGATGAGACCCAGAGAAGGTAAGTAACTAGGCCAGGGTCAAACAGTGAGCCCAGGGTCAGGCAAGGAGGGATGGGCAGAGGGAGGGTTGAAATCCAGGCAGCACAGCCTCAAACTTGAGCAATTCCCATGAATCCGTACTGTTTCCGGTACACATGCGCCCCAAGAATGAATATGCTAGGGAATCTCAGGAGGGCAAGATTGTGCATCCCACACCCAGCCCCCAGAGCACAGGCTGACCTCTGAGTGGGGAGGGGGTGGAGAGGGCAACGGCAGGACTGAGTGCTGAGAGTGTTCCCAGCTGTGTCTCCCAGGATGCGCAAGCCCCTGGCTCCATGCCCCACACCTGCATTGACACACTGACCCCATTCCTGCTGTGTCCCCTGCCTGCTGGCTCCTCACTCCAGCTCCTCCTTTCTCCAGGGAAGAATGGAGGGCAAAGAGCCAAGATGAACTGCCAGAGAAGCCTAAAACTCCCTCTCCTGACCCCACCGCCTGACAGCCTAAAACAACATTGCATTGATGATCCCTGGGAAAGGAGGTGAACGTCCTCAGCACCCACAGCTACATGCAGTCCTCTCACTATGTCAACACCTTCCTTCCAGGAACACGTACTAAGACCAAGGCAGCATGCAGAGGCCCAACAAAGGGCTGCAAAGATGTAAAGAGGTCCTGCTTTAAAGGAGTTTACAGATCAGTGGGACGGCAGGCAAAAGCTGGAGTCCACTGTTTCCACTCACAAACAGGAACGTCATCAGACAAATATTAAGTAAACTTGCAAGGGAAATGGGACAGAACACTTTAAATCAGGCCTATCCCAAATATAAATCCTGGAAAAGGACCTATAGGAATCATTCAACCACAACAAACATATACATTCCCCCTATTCCCAGGCAGATATGCTCCAAGACCCCCAGTGGATGTCTGAAACTGTGAATCGTTCCAAACTCTATATATACTGTGTTTTATCCCTATCCACACATACCTATGATAAAGCTTAATTTATAACAGGCACAGTACATGATTAACAATAAAATAGAACAACTATAGCAATATACTGTAATAAAAGTTATGTGAATGGATTCTCTCAAAACATCTTATTGTACTGTTCTCACTTCTTCCCCGAGAGGAAGCACTTCACAGCCTCTCCTCAGCATACTTGAATGGCCAGCATCACTACGACTGAGCTTTGGGGCCATTATTAAGTAAAATAACTGTGGCCCAAATACAAGACCTGAAAGGCCACAAAAATCGATCTGATAATCCAGAGGGCTCCTAAGTGACTAACAGCCACGCAACTTAAAACTTATAAATTATTTATTTCTGGAAGTTTCCGTCAAACATATTCGGACCATAGTTGACTGCAGGTAACCAAAACCATGGATAAAGGGGGACTCCCTGTCCTGAGTGATACTACGGTAGTGATGACAACAACTGCCATTAACTAGGCCCCTATTCTGGAACATGTGGTAGCTCATCCTTGCGACAGCCATTAAGTTGGTACCGTCATTATCTTCATTCCATGGACGAAATGGCTGACTCATTCGATGGCTGTTGCTAAAAAGTGCAAGTGTCAGGATTCAAACTCAGCCCTGCCTGACTCCAAGCCCATGTTCCTCCCATTGTGCCAAGCAACCGAAGCCAAGGTCAAGGCGAGGAGAGGGTCAGTACTGAGAGGTTCAAAGGAAAGAGGAGGGCAAGACCCAAGGAGGTAGAAAACCTCATTTGCCTTCCTGACTAACCAGCGTTTTAAAAAAAACAGAAGAGATTCCAGGTCACGTTACCATTGGCTGACTTACTTGGGGTAAGTAGGAAAAGAAGGGAGAGGAGGAATCACCCCACCAGTCAGAGAGCAATCCTCTTCCACACCTTCCTCTCCCTAGAAGAAGTGGTATCAAGTTTCCATGTAGTGATATTTACAAACTATTAAAAACCAAATCTACAGATGCCCCTCTTTGTTAATATCTTCCAAGGCCTGACATGGAAAAAGACAAAATTATGATTCTTTTTATTGTATTGGGAAAGAGGTGTAAAATATATATTATCATTTTACTTTTAACATTTTTATTTTTTTATCTGAACACTAAATTTCACTGCCATATTGCAAGGCGTTAATTATAGAAAGAAGCGGCTTCTATCACAATGAGGTTCGGTGTGCTGTTCCACTCTGTGCATAGTGTAGAGATGCATAGATACCCCCACAAGACATTCAAGTACCAAACCAGAAGGTAAGCTCCAAGCCTGGGAGAGATGGAAAGGTGAGTGTGAACAGCAAACAAAAGAGAAGAATGACAACAAGCCTGCCTCACTCATCCTGAAAGAGGAGAGGGGAGCACAGAGGGAGACAGGAGGGACTGGAAGAAAGCAGCACTGAGTGCCCCAGAAAAAAATAAAGTCACTGAAGGATTAAGCAGGCAGAAGACTCACAAATGACAAATCCTAAATAATCAAAGCCAGTTCAAAGGAGGTAATGTCACAAACAGCAAAATAGACAGTCAAAGGGAGGAGAGGTCTCCTACATGGGAGACAACAGATTCCATCAGCACCAGCCCCCAACCCCAGTGTCTTTCTTGAGGGCTGTCTCTCTGAAGGCTTCCCAGGCTCTAGTTTAAGAAGAATGACCCCCCACTTGACTCCCAACAGAGGAGGGTCCACACCTCTCCTAGGACACTTACTACATCCTATTGTAATGAGCTGTTTCCTTGTTGGACTCCCTGACAGGCAGTGAGTACCAGGGGCCAAAAGCCACCTTTTACTAATAGCTGTATCTTCATAGCCCAGGATAGTTCCTGCAAATAATAGGTGCTCAATAAGTATTAAAAACAATGTACAAATAAATGAATGAAAACCAGTCTATCACTAAGTTACCCACACAGCAGAGGCATTGGATCCAAAGACAGAAGAGAATCTCAGCAAGAAACAGCTGGCTCCTGCTTTCCAGTGCAACAAGAAGCCTCAGAACCCTTTCTCCACATAGAAATAATGTCCACCCAGAGAGCCTGGCTCCATTTCTGCACAGTCCTGGTTCCAATCCTGTGCTGACCTCACCCTGGTGTTATGAGGCTGAAAGCCGATCACTTTATATAAAGTCAGACGTGCACTCTTTCTCCAGGAACATGAACTTTCTCTGAATCTCTAAGTAAACTTCTCAAATTGTCAAAATACTTGTCATATGATCATTTTTTCTCCTGTGTGCACAGGACACTCCCTGGGCCTTGTCTTCCTAATGTTTTGATTTCAACACCCCACACCCCTCCTCTGCTCACCAGGAGGACACCAGCATCCCCTACTGCTTGGCCCAGACTTGCTTCATGCACAGTGATTCTGACTGTCAGTTGAAGGGGGGTAGGTGACTCCAATGTCTGCAGGTCATGTCGCTCTTATTTTATTGCTTTCCCTTTGGGTACCCCCAGCACCTATAGCTCTAAGGGAGTCAGCCCGACCCCTTCCTAACCACTTTCTCTCTGTGGAAACCACAACTAGAGTGGGATCAGTTAGAAAGGGTCACTCAACATTTTTTCAGATTTCTCTGAGAGAATCAAGAAGTGCATGATTCGAAAGGTGTCCATCATTTCTAGATCCCTTATAAACAAAAGGTGGTTTACAAAATAAGCAGACTTCTGAAAAAAAAATCTGGCAAGCTTCCTACTGGGGCAATGCTCTGCCCATCCACGCCCACTGCTCCATTGCTCAGCAACCGAGCTATTTTAGCTCCTGAGGCAAGGCCACAGAGCCATCTTCAGTACCTGGGGCCAACTTTGCTGGAACCATTCATTTGAGCCATGGCTGCAGGAGGGGGAGACAGAGAAAGAGAGAGAGAAAGGGGAGGGGTGGAGAAGCAGATGGTTGCTTTTCCAGTGTGCCCTGACCAGGAATCGAACCAAGGACTTCCACATGCCAGGCTGATGCTCTACCTCTGAGCCAACCAGCCAGGGCTCTAAAAACTTCTTATCCAGATAAACTACATAGATAGTGTATACACTGAAATGCATTGATTACAACAACATTACAAACTAGATTTAAGCAGAGTAGATCATACATCACACTTAAAGGATTACTACTGACCCTTACAAAGTGAAACAAAAGTCCCTCTTGTATTAGAGTATAGTGGGAGACTCCTCCAGGTTCCCGGAGACCACATCTGCCTCAGTCTAGAAAGCACAGCTGTGCGCGCATGTTCTCATCGCATACTGTACCTTCCCGGGGGAGTTCAAGAATGAGCAGTTCCTAAGACTCTGAGAATGCAGCAGGCTCTGAAGTCTGTGCTGGCAAGGAGGTGAGGGAGCGATGTTTATTCTAAAGCATAAAGCATATACGTGAAGGACAGGCCTGCCAACACAGCCTCCCCACTTTCTGGCTTTGCCTTCCAGATGCCTAAGAGAAAGACAGCATCTACAAGTCACATCTTGCCCCTCACTCTTCTGACCCAAGTGGTCATACATCTTGCACCCATTATGCATGGTCAACACAGCCCCCTGGGGATGTAGCATACCCTTCTGACAAACAGAAGCTGTCACGCTGTTTGATGGCTTCTTCTTCAAACGGTAGATTCTTCTGATGGCATGGCCCATATGCCCAACAGGAATCCTCTTCCGAGGGCTGGTTCCAAGTCAGCCTCGCCACTAGGCAGCAGAGACTGAGGTCTGGGAGTTCAGAGCCACCGAGTGACCGCCACAGGGGCATCCCAGGTAGCAGATGAAAAACAGCTGCTTTGCCCATTAAGATATCTTGTTCTCAGCCTTTGCTTTCTTCCCCCAGCAATCTGACTGCCGAGTTGGCCTGTGTGCAGAGGTCAAAGCCACCTCCTCTGTAGCTTCCCCATGACTCAGGCAGTGCTTGCAGGGGCTGAGCAGTGGCAGCTCTATAGACCTCAACTGGAAGAATGAGCACAAGGAAACAGACTCAGGCCAAAGACCTCCCTAGAGAAACCAGGTGGTGGGAGGAGAAGGCTGGGAAAGGAGGAAGTTCAACTCCAGAAAGGGACTAGCTGTGCCAAATAGGTTAGTGGGGAAGACTCCAACTCCAGCCCCAAGTGCACCAGTCCAGCTCGGAGGGGCCATATGGAAACGGTGGAGATTTAGAGCCCCACAAGTAACCATGGATTCTGTGCCATCCCCAGAACGCTGTAGTTAAAC
Source organism: Saccopteryx leptura (assembly GCF_036850995.1). Lineage (NCBI taxonomy): Eukaryota > Metazoa > Chordata > Mammalia > Chiroptera > Emballonuridae > Saccopteryx > Saccopteryx leptura. The sequence continues at coordinate 373,477,326 of NC_089504.1, read as the reverse complement.
TAACAAAACAAGAGCATGGCACAGATTCAAGTTGCAACCCCTAAAATCAGAGGAAGCAGGTCATGTGAATGCCCCCTTTTCTCCCAGTCTCCTCCATCTAAGAAATGTCACAGTACTCAATCACTTCAACATTTACAAATCTAAATTCTTACAGCTCCATAGCAAAAAGCAGAGCTGCTTTTCTGATCTGCTTTCTAACACCAATATTCAGTATCTTTCCAAACCTAATTTAGCTAGGGTCTCTCAGTGTTCTTTACTGAGTTCAGGCCATGTCCACACTGCCAGGGGCAGAAGCTGGAGGGCTGCAGTCAAGGGCACTCACAGGAAGTTTCAGTGATTCAGGGTCATAGACAACCTTGCCTGCTCTGTTCCATAGCATTCATTCATCAGGGCAAAGAGGTCACTCTCCACCAATAAGGACATAGGAAAATTGAAAGAGACCTTTCCAATTCAGCCCCAAGTGAACCCCCAAGCCCCAAACAGGTGCTTTAACTAGATTATCTGCTCTCAATGCGCTGCAAACCCCTCAAATAGAAAACAGGCCCAGCACAGAAGGGTATGGGAGACGCAGCAGTGACAGAGGGAATGGTCTCAGTTCTTGAGTCTATCCTTTCACCATAAGCCACAAAATATCCCAAATGATTCCCTCTATCCCAATGCAGGTTTTCCAGGCCCTGAACAGAGAGGTTAACTGAACTGTTACCTCTGAGAAATGTAGCCAGGCGCTTAACTCGGCCGTTTGGATCGGCCAGTTCTATAAACGGAGGAAGCCTGCACCTCTGAAAGGACTGGGACGCCCCCATAGAAAGGGGCAGACTTTTCCCGCCCTCTCCAACGCTATCCTTCGAGCGCCTCCTATCTGTCTAGAAGACAAACTGCGGCTCCTGGGCGGCAACTTCCTGGGTTCCGGCCCCTTGGCGCCTGATCTAGGAGGCGCTGATTGGCCACGCCAGGCCAACACCTTCGGAAGGAGCCGACAGCCCACGTGCATCCAGAAGCACGAGCCAGACCTCTGCTTAGCTTAGGAGGGGGCTCTCGCTGGAAGATTCAAAGTAGGCGTCGAAAGAGATCAACAAAATTTGAACTTGGGGGCATTGCTCAGCACAAAAGGCATTTGGAGAGCTAATGCCAGTGACCCTAAGAAAATAACGCTATCTGGGTCCAGAAAAGTGACAGATCAACTTACCTGCCTGGTGAAGAGGATGGCAGTGTCCCAGTACTCAGGATGCTTGTCACTCACTTTGTTTAGCTTCTTCTGCCAGGCACAGAAGTTTCGCAGAGTCAAAGCCGCGTTGCCGGTGACCTTGGGCCCTGCGTCGCGATCTCCAAGAAGCAGCACCTTGACCACGACAATGCTAATAGGATTAAGAATGCTGGGATGGCGGTAGAGTCGCGCCGCGGTGGCCAGTAGCGTCAGCAGATAATGCTCCAAGTCCACGCCATGGAACTTGACCATTGATTCGTCCGCTACCACCAATGTCTCCACGTACCGCGGGATAGACACGAAGCGTTTGGCGCGCCCAGACCTGCGCCTGCTGCGACTCTCCCCTAAGCCGGTCCGCCGAGGCTTGTAAGGGTCCAGAGCTCGCAGGATGGCAGGGTTCCAGCCTGAAGCAACCCCGCAGCGAGAGGTGGGGTCTCCGGGAGGCCCTCCGGGAGCGCCCCGCCGCTGAAGGAGGTGTGCGCCCTGGCTGTTGCGCTGCGCCGCCGGCGCGCTGGCGTTGGGCAGCGGGCTAATGACATACTCGGCGCCTCGGTAACCGAAGGCTCCGCGTAGCCCCCCGCACAGGCTCACAGCAGCGAACGAATCGGGCTCGGCGTTCACGTCCCCAGAGTAAAAACAACGTCGCAGGTCTGGGGAGCTCCCGGTAAAGCCCTGGAGGGGGACACCCAGATGCTCAGTGGCGAAGGCGGGCGCCAGGAATTGAGCATCCGGTGTCAGGTGTAGGTAAAAGTCCTCCTGAAACGCTGTGATCTGAAAAATTAGCCCCTGATCCCCAGAGTCCTCGGAACCCCGCCGGTAGTACTGGCGGCCGTTGATATCTGGGTCCAGTCGGATGGGCACCACCACCTCCCGCTCTGGCTCTGAGCCGCCAGCGGGTCCCCCGGCGAGAGCCAGGGTTAAGATACCAAGCAGAAGCATGGCGCCGGACAGCGCACAACCGCGCTATGGGAGCAGCCGCCGGCACGGTCTCTGTGCAGCCCGCGCGCTCGCCGTAACCACCAAAGCTCCGGGCAGCGGGCAGCTCCCAGAAAGGAGAGCAGAGGGAGGGCGACTCCTCCCAGAGCAGCGAGAGTGCGCCCGCAGCCCGCGCCTCCTACCTGTGCCTTCCCAAGCAAAGCGCGCCACCGGGACTTAGTGCAATCGCTGTCAAGTGCAAGGACGAAGATTTGCAGCCGAGAACTAGAGGGTGGTGCCGGGCCGCTTCTCCGAACTGCAGCCACTCGTAGCGCCTCAAACTGGGCGCTGGGTGAGCCTATTAAAGGCCCCCCTCTCTTTGGACTGCCCAGTCAGCGCCCCACCCTCTCTCGCCTCCCAGCCTCCCAAAGCTTGCAGCCGGGAGCCCCCATGGGCCACCGAAGAACTCAGTCCCGCCTCCAGAGCCGAGAGCCACTGGCGGGGAGGGAGTGGCGTTGAGCAGAGGCAGGAGGCGTGGGCTGGCCAGAGAAACCGGCGCTGGAATCTCGGTTCGCGTTTTTTGCCCTCAAGTTATGCCCTAGTGCCCGACACATCGGTTACTTCTGCCCCAGTAGACGACTGTCTTAACCTTTATCTCAAGGCAGTTTGGGTGTGGAAATGGGAAGGAAGACCCCCCCCCCCTCTCCCATCCCCTCCTGTTGCAACATCCCTGATGTTCCTTCATCACAATGTCCCCTAAAAGATCCAGAACCAAAAATTATCCCTGTAAATGTCCTATTGCCAGAAGGGCAACTTCCCAGGAACATGGAGAGCTCTTCTGAAACCCAGGGCCACCTAGGCCCACAATCTCTCCAGGGAGCTATTGTGCCTTGGATGGGGTTGGTGCAGATTGTTAAATTTTTGGGAATTTTGCCAGTCAGCTGTTAAACACAATCATTATTAAAAGTTAAATTATATAAATTTACAATTACAAATTATGTTTTAAAACAAACCTCATCACTTCCTAACTATTAACTGCCAAACCACCAACCCTCCAGGACAGCCCACAGCTCCCAGGAGAGAGTAGAGCGAGGTGGAAGGAGGATGGAAATGCTAAACATTACACTACTCTTCATCTCCCCACTCAGGGCATCACAGTAGGAGCTTGGAATAGACCCTGGTGGGAGTGTTTACACCACAGAAATAGGCAAATGTCACCACCATCTTCCTAAGAGGGGGGAACTTTTGTATATTGATCAGCATACAAATGCCTGGAAGGGATGTGGAGAATGAGGCTGCCTTCCTGCCTGAGGAAGGGCTGAGGGGCTGGTGGACAGTAGAAAAGTCAGCAGGTACTTCTCCCATGAGATTATTTCATTTGATCCTTAACCAATTATAATGCAGGGCACTGGAGTTAGAGACTGAGTGCTGGTCATTGGGGACAGACCATCAAGCCATAAATTCACATCTAGTTTGAAGAGGAGTCTGAGGAACCCTGTTTTGGTTCTGGTTCTTGAGAACCTCCTTGACTTTAGGTAAAAATCAACTCTTTTCTTCTGGCAAAGAAGAAAGGCAATTAGGGCATGGAAGGCTTGCCTTACTTCTCCTGATACCTAGAATGTCTTTCCAGGACCAAAAGGCTCTGAGTTGAGTTTAGAAGAGGAGAGGACAGGATTGCGAAGCATAAAAAGGAGGTGGTGTGGAAGAATTTCAAACTTTTCTCAGGGAAGTGACTGCTCAAATAAACAGTTCTATTGTTGAAGGGACGAGAACGTTGGTTCATCAGTGAAGAGCACTTTTTACCCATTATCTTCTCCCCATAAAGGATCCACTCTTCCAAGAGCCCCCTGGGGCCTTGGAACAGGAAGACTGCCCAGATGCCTACAGTTCTCCAGGGGCCCCTCTTTAATTGAGATTCATGGGGCTGAAATTCATTATGTGATGAGTAAGACATGGGTGTTTATGCTCTCTAAATGAAAGGGAGAGTGTGCATATGGGAGGATTGTGTGCGAGAGAGAATGGGAGTTCAAGTTTACAAAGGCCTTGTGTGTTTGAGTGTTTAAAGAGGGCCTATAATTAAAGAGAAACTCAGACAACCGAGGGCAATCATAAGCCACTTATATAGGGCAAGCAATTGTTTTCCTATACCCAGCAGTTTTAATGGTGGGTTACAAGGTTTCCAAAGACATTTCACTCTCACTGTGATCAGTGGAGTTTGGCAACGGCTGCAGCATGTGAATCAAGCGTCTCCTTCCCCAATCACAGCCCAACTGTCTCACCCCTGAGCACAGAAACCCAACATTTCTGTGTGGACTTTCTCAAAAGCACTGGCATGTATCAAGCACTAACTCTGTGCTAAGCACTGCATCAAGAGTTTTATGCACATTATCTTATTTAACCGTTGTCTCTCCCTGCTTGGGAAGCTGCAGTTCTACTCAATTCGTGACTAGAGATTGGAGATCTGGGTATCTGCTGGAGTAGAGTATGTAGAGCACTAGAGCAGGAATTATGAGAACTTGAAATTGAGACTCTATTTGCATCACTGATCTGATTCTCTGACTCTTAATTTTCTTAACCTGTCAAGAGAGGATGGATTAACCTCGGTCAGAGGTCTTCAGTCACAAGACTGCATTAGAAATCTCGGGTCTAGCTAAAATCTAAGATCACTTCCAGATCAAATATTACATGACTGTTTGAGGCTTGTGGAAGGCAACATAGCATGATGAGGAAGAGCCCAGGCTTGAAGGACCCAGGAGTGCATCGTGGTCCCACCAATCTTAGCTGTGTGATCATGGATAAGTTAGTGTACTCCCCAAAGCCTCAGCTACTTCATTATTAAAATTAGGATAATACTACTACCCATCTCTAGAGTTAGTATGAGGACTAAATAAGTTAATACTTAAGCAGCGCTTAGAAGTGCTTAATACTTAGGAAATTGTTTCTTAAATATTATCTAACTGTGCTGTTAATACTCTCTATTACTATTACCACCACCAAGCCTTACTTGGCCCTCCAGGATGACTGCATCACCACCTTCTGGAGTTTTCCGGTATTCCTAACAAGGAAGGAGAAAAGCTCATGGGAACTCCTCTCCCGGCTCTGCTCACGGACTTCCAAGGGTACTTTGGCAGCCCTACGTCCACATTTGGACTCTATAATTGGCATCTTCTTGTTTCTCCTTGTCCTCCATGATCTTTGAAAAATAAAAAGCAACTCCTTTCCCAAAAGAAAGATTGGGGGTGAGACAGTTGGGCTGTGATTGGGGAAGGAGACGCTTGATTCACATGCTGCAGCCACATGCTGTGAAAGCAGGGTACCCCAGCTTGGCCTTTCATGCCCTTTGACAACTGGGCTGTCCTCTTCCTGCCCTCATGTCCCAGCCCAAGTGCCACCTCCTCAGAGAGGCCTTCCTAGGCCACCCAACGGAAGATGACCCAATCATGACCGTGGTTCCATGTTTTATCATCTCCAAAGCATCTACTTCTATTTAAACCTATTTTGTTCACTTGAATCTTGACTTTTTTATTGACTTCCTCCCCCTTCTCCCCCAGCCAGGATGAGAGCGGGACCTTATCTGTCTCGTTGACTGTTGAATCCCCCAGGGCCTGGCACAGGGCCTGGCAAACAGGAGCTCTTCATTACCACCAACTGAATAAACGGACTCGATTCTAATCTCGGCGTGTTCGCTCACAGCCTGCGGAACATGGGACAAGATACTTCGTCTCTAAAATGAGGATAAGGCTCTCTCCTAGGGAAGTTTGGAAGGCCTAACACACTGCTGCCATAGCTATAAACTTCCTGTACTTCTGTGACAGCCACCTTAGCCAGTGCCCCCGCCACCTGCTGCAGTTCTCTGATTTCATAGTTGAGGCAGCTCCGGTCCAGAGAGACCAAGTTCCTTGTCTAAAGCGACCGAGCCAGCTGCTCTGCCTGTCTTGTAAACTCATTTCTCTTTACCATTTACATGAAAACCTGGCTCAAGCGAAATTAGCTTGGCTTCTTCTGCTCAGAAGCTGTTGTTTTGTGTGCACAGCCTTGTGTGAGCCGTGCCTCCCACAGAGGATGTGCTCTCGTCCGGTCTCCGCCGGTGCACGTAACTACCACCTCCCATTCAGGAAGCAGCTGAATTGAGCTCACACGGACTTGACTGCTCCATCTTTCTCTCTTTCTTCAGCATACGTGTAATCCATCTCTAGCATAGGAATATCCCATATGAACTTACCTCCCCTTTGCTAATTAAACATGGAAACCCTTTTGCCAAGACTGGGCTACAGCTGCTCTGGACAGGAAATTCATCAAAACCAGGGCTTCTTTTTCTTTTATAACAGTCTCCCTGACAGTCCCCAGAGCAGGTGCCGGCAGCTTGGCTGAGCCAGGTGGGTGCAGGAGGTTCCAGGGGGAAGACGCCCAGTCCAAAAGGATGCAGCACAGAGGCCAGAAGGAGGTGCCACGGAATGCAGCGTGGAGACGTAGAAGCCGCTTCGCTCAGATCCTGGCCATTCACCAACATCGACACCAAGCCTGACTCTGCCTCCCTGGAAAATCAAGCATCCTGGGGCGCCTCCCCAAACAGGAATAAAGAATTAAGGAGAAAAGAGAATGGGAGCAGGAATAAGAAATAAGCTCTGGGATCTCAGCAAGGTTTTAATGGGAAAGGTAGTGGCTGAAAGAAATCTCTCAGTTCCTCAGATCAGATAGTCTTAAATCATGGACTTACCATGTGAGGATTCAGACCATGTTTGACACAGAAATAGATTTAAGAACTTACCATATTTGTGTGTGTGCTTTAAGTCTCCACCATTCTTTGTCAGAGATCCCTAAAAATCCCAGATGTGTTTATCTGCTCTTCATGGAAACTGTGCCACGGAGCTGGGCAAAGTGGAAGACATCTAGAAAGGCACAGGCTCTGGAAGCGTCTTGAAAGGCTCGGGGAGTGACTGCATCATCCTCTGGCTTCCCCCGATGCTGGTCCCCTTGGCCAGTCCTCTCCCAGATGTGGAGACAGCTGAAGCAGCTGGAGATTCATCTATGGACCTGTGAATTATAACTCTGGGCCCGGGGCCATCCTTCTCCACTCAGAGGAAATATTAACCCTAGTTTTTCCCTCTCAGGCACCCATTCTGGTTTTTTTTGCTCTGGGGCTTAACTCCTGGGTTTGTTGTCTTGGAGCTAGGAGGCTAGACACAGGGTCCTGACTAGACTTGGGGAAACACCAAATAACAGGTCCAGGCTACCTTCTCCTGGTACCTTTAATCCCCCTTATACAGCTGGGTTACTTGAGAGTGCTGGTTAAATGAGCTGTGAACTTCTTATCTATGAAAGAGGAAGAACAGTCTTACAATCATCAGTTAGAACACATTGAGTCCTCAGAGTGAATAACATTATTTGGGACTCTTGTAATTGGAAAGCACAATACAATTCTTGCTTCAGGAGGTTGAAATTTATTTGATTAGTTCTGCTGAGAAGAACTGAGCTGAGCCACAGACTCTTGCTCTCTTCATTTATTAGGCAAGTTAGAGGGTAAGTGCCATGTTCCTCCATTTTCATCTCCTCTTAGCACAGCCCTCTCCCTTCCACTTCTACACTCCTGGTCTTGCCTCACTGCCCCATGCTTTCTGTCAACCCTCTCTCATTCTCCTCATGCACCCTCACTCTCCTTTCTCAAGAGTTGCTGCTGCCAGCATCTTCGTATACACTAGGATGGAAAGATCCCATAACAGCTTTTAAAAGTTTCTCATTTACATATATTTAAAAGAATCAAATCCTTTTTCAAAACGAAGTTCTGATAGGAGAATGTCAGATAGTGACCAGAAGGGAGACTCTTTAAGAAGGGAAGAGGAAGAAAGGGGTGACCGAAAGGTCTCTGCAGGGAGGGTCACCACAGAGGTTGCACAGGGTGTCCGCCGCCCGGCACCGGGGGGGGGGGGGTACTATTCATATAAGTGAGAAACAAATGATTCCGTCTATCCTCCCTGCTGTCATCCACCATTCTCACTAAACCCAACAGGTTGGGAGCATTCTTACTGTACGTCCTACAATGGGAGGGTTGCCAATTCATAAGGTTACTGCCCTCAAAGTTTTTCTCTGACATCCATTTATAAATGCTCTGTGGGACGCATACCTCTGTCCCCATCTCTCACCGAACTTCATCAAAGCGCGTTACCTCCTCCAGGCTTCGTGCCCCTTCATTTCACTCTCGAAGTGGGGAAGTGAGTGGGCAATGGGAACGAGCGTCATAGATAGCCAAGGTGATAGCAGACAGCCCAGACTGGAAAAAAGAATCTCTGAGTGTCCACACCTCGTAGGCATGAGGCTTATACACGTGAGTTTTCTCTGATCCCCAAGAACATTAGAAATTCAAGGGCAGAAAACACTGGTATTTAACTAAAGAACATAAAACCACCCCTTAACCCGGGCCAGAGGCAGGAGAAAAGTTGTCTGTGGCTCTCCTGGCTCAGTCCACTTCCCACTGAGTGTGGGTCCCAGCGCGGGGCCCGAGGGCCCAGCAGATCCCACTCTCCTCCCACACCGTGGGTTCTCCAGTGCTCTGCAGAGAAGCCAGATGTTATCTCCTTTGAAAAAAAATAGGTGGTTCGTGCTTTGCCTGCCCTCACTTCTTCCTCCCTGCACCTCTGTGCAGCCTCCCTTGTCACTGTTGAGAGCCAAGAGGTGATGGGATCCAGTAATGTCACTTCTTAGCCAACCTGGCAGGAGCAGCCCAGCAAGTTGTCCAATACTTTCAAGCTGTGGTTGGTGAGACTCCAAACATCAAGTCACTCCAAGTAAAGATTTCTCCCTTCCTCCCCTTTTTCTCTCCGAGCTAGCCAGGAATCTTCTCCTGCACACTGGGACATCCCACCCTGACATTTTGAATCAGCCAACAGACCAACGGGAAGACTTGTAGACCACAGAGCCCTACTGGGGGAAAATCACTGCGTTTCATCAAGAAAAACCAAAAGTGCTCAGTGCTTCCAGAAAGGCCCCAGATGCAAAGGGGGGTGACAGCAAAAATGGTGACTGGACAGGTGGATTTCACCTCTGCTCTTGGAGCTGAGGAAAGAAAGAAAAGTGCAGGAATAAGGAAGCTGAAGGGGTGAGTGGAAATTTAAAAGGAAACAAAGAGAATCCCTAATTTCAGACATATTCAGCGTGTACAGCAGAATACAGCTTCTGGCTCCAAGTCCACATTCCCGGCCGCATCACTGCCCGAGCAGCACTGATAGGCATCCGACTCCACCTAGCTCCCCCAGAGGGTCCTTAACAGATTGAAAGCCAAACTCCCCTCTATGCGCATTCTCAAAACAACATACATGTACATACCTACCTACTTCCTCCTGCTTTCCTCAACTCAGCCACTGGCATCTCTAGTCACCTCACCACGAGACTAGTCATCCTCACCTCCTCTTTCCCTTGGCCCCTGCACCCACCACCAGTCCCAATGGACTGACTCAGGAAAGCTCCAATGTATTCCCCTCCCTCCCATCTCCGCCCTCACGTCCTTAGCTCAGACCACACCATCTCCGGGAAGTTCATCCTAACAGGTCTCAGCTACTCCACCTTCTTCCTTAATGCAATCTTCTTGCTACATAATTGCTAGAGTTATCTTTCTAAAAGACAAAGGCAGTCATATCAGTTCCCTTCTCAAAAGTCTTTAATTTAATGAGTCTGCATCACCCTCTGGTACCACTTGACTGATCTAACTTCATCATTGCCTGCCACTCCTTGGTACCTGCCATTTCAGCCTGCAGGATTCACTGCACTCAATTACTTTCCCAAATGCAAAAGGTTATCAGGTGTGTGTGTGCATGTGTGCATGTATCCCCACCTTTCTGAAATGGTTGATTGGTGATCTCCCACGCATTCATTAAGTTCAATAAAAAATAGCACTCAAATGAAATCTTTTTCAATCTGATCTTTGCCCATCAAAACCTGGCTATCACTACTTTCTCTGTGCTCTCATAATTTATTAATCAATTTACTTCACAAATTGTTTCCTAGATTCCCATTTTTTATGCCAGGCTCTTTGCATATGGCGTATTATTGTACTTGTAACATTATATTGTAATGATCTGGCTATTAAACTGTCCTGTTCAACAGACTAGGAACCATCTGGACAAAACAGATGATCAGAATACAGGAACTACCTATTGTATTTCTTTGCCCACACTGTCTAGGACCACTTCTGGCACATACTAGGTTTATGAAATTATTTGCTGGGAGTGAAAATACTGTACATTGAGTAGGGAGCTTATAATGGAAAATAGGAAAGAAGAAAATTCAGAAAGAGGAGAAAATTGAGTAAAGTCCAAGAAGAAGGGAGAAGACTGTGTCAGGAGCTACAGGGATAAGAGCATAAGAAAGTGGGAAAGGAGAAATGGAAAGGTGTCCACTTCTCCCATCACCATCGTGTGTGTGTGTGTGTGTGTGTGTGTGAGAGAGAGAGAGAGAGAGAGAGAGAGAGAGAATGAATGGGTATGAGTGAGTATGAAATGGGTATGAATGGGTATGAACACACATACACACACACGAACACAAGGCAAGACATGAAAGAGGCCCTCAGCATGGGAAGCACCATGCTGTTCCCATCCCTATGCCCTTCCCTTTCCTCCCCTGCCACATGGCTGCTTCAAATACCATTCTCTTCCTAAGTCCCCAGCCTCTCCTGTTTCTCCTCACTTTTTGAGACATCCAAGAGATACCTCCACATCCTGAGTTACATACAGTTAAACTTTTTTGTAAGTCATTAACATGGCAAAGTCCTAAGTACTTTGACTTCTTCCGTGATGAAAGATTCTTTTACTGAGGAAAAACAGACACACCAAAAGAGGAGTTCTGAATGAAGATAACATGGGCAGGTGAAGTGACAATGAGTGCTGAAATAGAACAGCATGTCCCACTGCATTGCACGGACCTGGCTGCTCCTGCCAGGCCCACCACCAGGCAGCTCTGTTACTTGGGTCATGTCACACAAACTCGGAGCTCAGGTCCTGCTCTGCAGAAGGGAGTGGAATTAGATGTGACATGCAGAGAACATGGGACTGAGGACCCCCTTTCTATCCCTTAATCTTTGTCGATCAGCTGTGTGGCTCTGAGAAAATGATGTCCTCATATGTCTCAATTTACCAAAGTGAGAGGTTAGAAAAATGATTCTCCTGGCCACCTCTAATGTCTATGTCCCTCTTTAAAATCCTCTCATGCCTATGAGCCTGATGAGACGTCACACAGAGCCAGCTGCAAGGAAGAATGTTCTGAAAAGAAATAATCCCAGAAATCTCAGGGAGTGGGCTTGGTGGAGAGCTACACAATTTTCACTAGATCTAAGTGCCAAAAAGATTTTTAAAAAAAGAAGAAGAAACTAGGTTTTCTTAATCCAGAATCAAAAGAATGCTGATTTCCTTTACTACCCAACATACTTGAACAGTAGGATAGATGGGCTATAATGTTCTCATAATCTCATCTCCCACCGAGCTCAGGGACCGCCTTCACACGCCTGCAGGTGCACCCTGTCTAACACTTGGGCACCTTGACATGTGTTCCTGGCCCCCGGATTTCTCCCTTGTGCTGTAGCGACAGTGTCTGAAATTCTACCATTAGTTGTTTGTTTCTTTTGGCTCCCCTTCCTTAGGTCTCTCAAAATTCAAACACTCCCAGCAGTACTTGTTATCACAGCAAAGTGTTCATGATTTGGATTCCCTTCTGTCCATGACAGCAGAAGATCAGGTGAGCACCCTGGGCAACCGTAAAAGGAGGGAGACCCTGAGGGTGAGGACCAGTGTCAAGATAAACCCCAGATGCTCTACAACTATTCCGTCTGGTGAGGTGGGAATATACAACTGTGTGACTAAAAAGACAATGATGATAGAAAACAGTATGATGACAACAATGATGATAGAAAACAATGAACATTTGCATATGCTTACCAGGGTGCAGAGCACTCTTCTTAGCTCTTCGCATTCTAACTAAGTGTAAGCACGTTTATTAGGAATGGATAGTTTTCATATCAAGATGGCCTTGAATAAGCACCTCATTTGCTCTGATATATCACCTTCCAACCTGAAATCCCGGCTCCTTTCCTTTGTCTCTCTTCTCTTCCATTTAAAACAAGCAGAAAGGGGTGGTGCAGCTTGGTAAGTTTGTACAATAAAACATAACATTTATACGTGTGTCTGTGTGTACGTGTGTCTGTGTCTATGTTATCAAAAGTGGTTAACTAGATCCATTGTTTAGAGATTTCAGACCTTCTTGAATCAGCTATAAAAGGTAAATGTGATGAGGCTCCCATCTGGTGGCTAGAATTAATAATGAAGATTTGGGGGAAATGTATTGTTGACATTAAATAATTAACCAGTATACAGAAACCAAACCGTTCTTGGGATTAAGATGGTCCCAGACTCTAAAGGCATTTCAGCTTGACCAGCTCGCCAAGACTGTCCAACTGGTGATTTGAGTTAAGAGACACTGGTCTGAGGAAGACTAGAAATCAAGATGAAGAAAGCATGGTAGGAAGGAGAGAAGTGCAAGTTATGTTAAGCCTGACAACCACACAACACCTCCTTCAGCTTTCTCCAGTGCCTAGTTGTAAGAACTCTAATGAACACCCAGGGTTTTTTTTCATTTGTACAGTTTTGAAGGACTGCTGTCTCAGACTTGCATGACATGATAATGATTTCTGACTTTTGGAAAAGTTGCTCTGAAAATTGTACAAAAGGATAAATAACAAGTTTCAACAATGCCACCTGCTGGCCATAAAGTGGTAAAACAAGCATGACCTAAGCCTCTGTTACCATCATGGCCATTGTTACTGCATGTGAGACTTAAAATGTGCAAGTAACTCTTCACCACCAGTCACATTAGGGATCACAGATTACAGGCTGCAATCACAGACACATTCCACATGGAACTTCAGGAACCTTTATATTTTTGGTGCCCCACAATGAGCCCAATTTGTGGCAGTTAATCATTGAAAATACAAATGATAGGAACAAAAAGATTTGTTTGCTTCTTGCTGTAATAAAGCCGGTTTGCTCAGTGGATAGAGAGTCGGACAGGCATGTGGACTTCCTGGGTTTGATCTCCAGTTTGGGCACACATGAAAAAAAACCATCTGCTTCTCTTCACCTCCCTCTTCCTTTTCTCTCTCTCTTCCTCTCTTGCAGCTAGTGGCTCAACTGGTTCAAGCATCAGCCCAGGCAGTGAGGATAACTCAGTTGGTCTGAGCGTCAGCCCCAGACAAAGGTTGCTGGGTGGATTCGGTCAGGGCGCATGCCGGAGTCTATCTCCCCTCCTCTAACTTAATTAAATAAAATAAAATAAAACCAATTAAAAGTCTGATCAGCAAGCAAGTCAATGTCAGTATCACACTAGAGTTTGTATAGATCTGGTTTTCAGTGCTCTATAGATAACAAGACTGGGAGCACACCCATTGAGAGTGTCTGTAAACAGCAGAACAGCTAGATGAAGGAAGGAAAACCGTCAGAGTAGTTAGCACTTTACAGGAATTAGGAAATTGAACTTGAAGTAGCCCCGTCTTCTATATACTGGGTGAAATTACAAAGGTTTCAAATGATAAAATATTTAGAATTAAGAAAGAATTAAACAGATAGAAATAAACAGTAATGCTTGTATGCATATAAATGTTGACCACAAATACCAAAGGGAATACCAGGTGAGTGCCAGCACAAAAGAGATGTCAAAAATCACACATGGCCTGCCTGGGATGTGTGCTCAGCAGCATGACGCATAAGGACAAGAAAATTCTCTCTCTGTTATAGGCACTGCAGGGCCATGGCGATTACACAATAGCCAAAATTAAAGAAATAAACAAGAATTGTGGCAAAAGGGTATTATTTTGATTAGAAAGAGAGAACTCTGTTTATATTTAAGTGCTAGAACAAGCTTTAATAAAAGTTGTTTACTCCCTTCTTTGAGATCTTTAAAAATGAAGTCCTAGAGTCCCTTCCAGCTCTGTAATACCATGATTTAATCTCTGATTCTAAACAAAGGAACACTAATTCAGTGTACAGCATCATCACCAGAAAAATATTAAATTTAATTGGTAGCTTACGAATGTGACCTTGGTTAGGAACACTTATTAAATGAATGACTCTAAGCAAGTTATATAACACCTCTAAATCTCTTTCTTTATCTGTAGGATATCTTTTTCAGGGAATTGTCATGACAATAAAGTGAAATGAAGTTTGTGAGCTCTTCAGCACAATGCCTAGCCCACAGCAAGCCCTCAAAAGTTGGAAGCTATTATTACTAAAAATTAAATTAAAATGAGTATTTAGAACAATGCCTGGCCCAGAGTAAGCATTTAATTTTAATAAGAAGGCATGAATTGCAAACAAAATTTAAAAGCAATATAGTTTCTTTATATTCAAGCAGGAGGTGCCATACTATCTTAAGAGAAAAGAAAATGCCACTAATTCTTCATCTTTGGGCAAGTCACATAAACCTCTACATTTCTGTTTCTCCTCTGCAAAATGCAAGTCTAAGTAGATTAGATGATGACTAATGTTTCTTCCAACAAGAAGGAAATTCTTGGGAACACCAGAGCTTAGGAGACACTATAAATTTATTTTTTATTTATTTATTTTTCCATAGTGTCTTTCCTAGCTTACATTCCCAACAGCAGTGAATGAGGGTTCCTTTTGCTCCACAGCCTCTCCAACACTTGTTATTACTTGTCTTGTTGACAATAACCATTCCAACAGGTGTGAGGTGGTATCTCAATGTACTTTTGATTTGCATATTTCCCTAACATCTAGTGAAGTTGAATATCTTTTCATATGTCTATTTCCCATTTGTATGTCTTGGGAGAGGTGTGTCTGTTCAGGTCCTCTGCCCATTTTTTAAATGGATTGTTTGTTTGTTTGTTTGGTGTTGAGTTGTATGAGGGCACTATAAATTTATGACATACGTTCTATAAAATTCGTTATAAAAATAGGAAATACCAGTTACTAATAGTTAATTAAAAACTCGAAAGTCACTATAAACCTATAACATAAGGTACTATAAACATAAAAGTCCTTTAATTATTTAAGGGCTAATTAAATAACAAATAATCACTTGATACAGAAGTAAAGATAAACATAAATATTTTTATTTTTATGTTATTTCCCCTATTTTTATATCATTTCATTTTTTAGCTTATTTCATAAGAATCACAAATACTGAGTCGAAATAATCCCACATTTGAAATTTGAGGACTCCAAATCAATGCTGCTTTACTGTAATTCAGGAGCCAGCAAACTTTTTCTGCAAAAGGCTAAATAGTAAATGTATCTTAGGCCCACCTAACCCTGCCCTTAAAGCACAGAAGTAGCCAATTTGTAAATGAATGGCTAGGGCTGCATTCCAATAAAACTTGACTTTATTTTTGGACACTGAAATGTGAATTTCATGCCGTTTTCAAATATCACAAAATCTTATAGCTTTTTTTTTTTTCAATCATTTTAAAAATATAAAAAACACTCTTAGCTTGTGGACTGTAGAAAAACAGGCAGCAAGCAGGATTTAACCCTCGGGTGGAGTTCCCCAGCCCCCGCAGGAATTTGTATTTGGGGAAAGAACGTGGTAATGTAGGAAATCCCGCAGATACCCCTCTGGGATTCAAACTGGTTGGTTGATTGGTGTTTGTTTTGTTATACGGGTTTCATCTGCCTTTCTCCCAAGGACTTCCACCACACACCAGTTTCTCAGTCCCAGTGGTAAGGACACAAGCTTAAGCATAACTAAGGCAAGCCTGACACCTTGAGGTCACACTGCAAGTGGCAGGCGCCACCCTGGCTGGGAAGTATGAATCCAGGTTGGGTTGGAGGGAGGGAGAGGGCAGCCATGCAGACCCAACCTAGCAGTGAGCCAGCCAGGAGTTGTTGAAATGGGGCAGGATAAAGTCATCTCTCCACAGGAGCTTCCAAACCGCTCTCTTCAGGGGCATTTCATTCTATTTTTAAAGAAAAACCTCCAGAGCCTTCCCAACTGAAACCAGAGGCCCCCAAAGACATTCAAGACTTTTCCCTGGTCTGCTTGGGTGTTCCACTTGTAGCCATTAATACACATTCAGGAGGAGAGGAAGGGAAACTGGGCTTCACCACTCCATCGCACCCCTCGCAGGTGCTTACAAAGGAGAAAGACGGAAGACCTATAGAGACCTAATTGCTATGAAAAATTAGGAGTTTCGCTCTGAGAAATGGCAAACCAGGGGCTTCAGGAAGCAAAGACCAGTGATCAAGCCTGAAGCAAAATGGGATTCAGCCTTGCCTGCCCGGTCACTCATTTTTGGAAAAGGATTGAAGAGGCCATCCTTTCCATTCCTCCACCTCTGGAAGTGTTTTGGGGAAAACATCCGAGACTCCAGTTATTCTTATCTTGTAAATTATCCAGGAAAGGCAATTCTAGAGCATGCTGGGTTGGGAAGTTCATCTTTTCCTTCATCTAATCCAAAGCCATTCTTCTGCTTTTCTGAGAAAGCAGAAAGGAATCTGGCAGGCTTCCTCCAGGGTTCTGTAGTCACAAAAATTCTTTATGGCTATGAGAGCCTTCTCTCTGGAGGTCACAAGCCCTGAGAGTCTCAGGTGCATGCCGAACCCCCACCGCTGTTGGAAGGAGTTGGATGGGCTAGGAAGAAATGTGGACCACTCAGCTGTCGGTGCCCCCAACACAGGCAGAACACTGGTAGCAGAAACTTGGAGAACAGGACCCTGAATCCAATCTCCAGACCTGTGCCATTAATACTAGGGGCCATGAAGTGCTGTGTTTTGTGGTCTGGAGAGAGGGCTATAGACTATGTCGTTCCCTTCTCTGTGTTTCAGTCCCCTCATCCCAGGGGGAGGTGACAGTGTGGGACAGAATGAGTCAACACTCATACTTCTTTGTACCCATAGCCACCTGTCATGAAGTCCCCCAGGGAACTGAGCAGAGTTCCAATCGAGTTTTCAGGACCAGACTCGCAGTTCCTGGTGATCTGCTGCCCTCCTAGGGAAAGGATCGCCTTCCCTGTGGGTGACCCCCTTTTGCTGCCAACCTCACTTCTGGTAATTTACCACCAGTGCTTGGTTCTGCCTGCCAGCCCCTGTAAGGGGCAGTAACAAGAGTCCTTGGTTCCATTAATGGGGGGGAGGGTATTTTTTCCCCCATCCCAAGCTTGAGGTGAAAATGTGGTTTTTAGTGGGAGGACATGGTTTTATTATGACTTCTCCCACCTCTTCACTATGAAAAGCTCTAGAACCTTCTCCTGAGACTTCTCTTCTACACAGTTATATGCCCAGAGTGACTCTGCAGGGATCCCAATACTATTGCTGGGGCCAAGGCGGGGAGCCACTCAGAGAATGTGTCCTGGGCACTTGGTCTTAAAGGAGGGAACGACTGGCCCTCCACAAGAACTGCCAAGGGCCACTCCAGCGCTGTAGGAGTTAATGTGGGACCGTGCGTCAAGGGAAGGGGAAAAAGTTGGAGTTGACACTTAAGGGGGGGGGGGGAGTGGAGAGGGGAGCAAGTCCCGCTGATTCCTGATTGGTTTTACATTTCATCCAATTTTTTTTTCTCTCTACACTCTCGCTCCCTCTTTTCAGTTTCTCTCTCCGATCCCAGGGGAGGGGAAACGGGAATAGTGAGAGATCAAAAATAAACTTCTTATGTCAAAGCCAGGAAGGAAGTATAAATAAGAAGGGCTCGGCAGCCCACTCGGTGCTTCTTGGGGTGGGGACGAGGCAGGGGAGGAGGGCGGGCGCGCGCGGCTCCGGGCGCCAGTTGCTCGCTCTCTGATCCGCAGGCAAGCGCGGTGGAACCGGCTGCGCGGCCAGAGGGGCCGCCCGGGGACCGCACTGCGGCCAGGCCCCCACGGGCTGAGTCGCCCAGCGGCCTGATTGATTTCCTTTTTCCTAGAGGGAGCGGCCCGGCAGCGCCTGCGCCGCCAGCACCTGCCCGCGCCGGGCCGGCTTCTTCTCTTGCGCGCGCCGCAGCCGGAGCCCCCATGCCCCGCGCCGCGCCGCAGTGGCCGCCGCTCCTGCTGCTGTTGTTGTTGCTGCTGGTGCTGCTGCTGCAGCCGCTTGCCCGCGGCGCCCCGGCCCGGCCGGGAGTCCCGGGCCTGGCCTCGGAGCTGGTGGTGCCCACGCGGTGGGTGGACGGCGCGGGCGAGCTGGCGCTCCACCTGTCCGCCTTCGGCCAGGGCTTCGTGCTGCGCCTGGCGCCTGACGCCAGCTTCCTGGCCCCCGAGTTCAAGATCCAGCGCCTTGGAGGCTCTGGCGGGGCTGCCGGGGGCGAGCGCGAGCTGCGCGCCTGCTTCTTCTCGGGCACAGTGAACGGGGTGCCGGAGTCGCTGGCAGCGGTCAGCCTGTGCGGCGGGCTGAGCGGCTCCTTCCTGCTGGACGGCGAGGAGTTCACCATCCAGCCGCTGGGAGCGGGGGACTCCCTGCACCGGCCGCACCGCCTGCAGCGCTGGGGACCCGGGGCACGCCGCGCCCAAGCCCACCCCCTCCCTGGAGGACCCGAGTGGGGGGTGCAGAAGGCCCATGATCAAAGGCAGGAGAGAGACAACGAGGCCGAGAAGAATGAGGAGGAGGAGGAGGCACAGGAGAAAGAGGGCGAAGAAGACGTGTCAGAAGACGCCAGCGAGCTGCCACCACCCCTGAGGGCCACGAGTAGGACCAAGCGGTTTGTGTCTGAGGCTCGCTTCGTGGAAACGCTGCTTGTAGCTGATGCGTCCATGGCAACATTCTACGGGACCGACCTGCAGGTAGGACTCGCTTTGCCCGGAGGTCCCCAGTCACCTCCCAGGGTGTCCAAATTCTTCTCTTCTCTGTCCTTCTGAGAAAGAGCAGGGCTCTGCTTAAATTCTGAAATCCAGCACCCCTCACCTCCCTTCCAATTTAAGATGGAGGTCCCAGCGCTTCCCCCTATCAGCTGCCTCCCACCCCATTCCTCCCATCTGAACCTCTGGCAGTGCTCAGCAAACTGACCTGAAAATGGATTTAAAAGCGCCCCTGGGCACCTGCCTCTCCCATTAGAGACCAACAATGAACATTTTGGAAGAACATCCACCCTACCCCTATTTTTTAACCTTCTATTGTCTCCAGACCTAAGAGGTTCCCATGGAAAGATGTAGCTATTTCATTCCCTTGTGTGCAGAACCAAGATTGCCACAAATGAAGGACCTTGTTTGGAGGGAACTGAACCTGGAAAGGGGCTGCCCCACTTCTGTGTGCCCAGCTGGTTCTGATCAGGGGGTGGAACTACCTTGCCAACCTGGCGCTCGGCCCTGTAGCACTTGGCAGTGCCAGCATCAGCGAAGAAGGGAGGGGAGCGGGATTTCTGCCTGGGGGCTCAGTCCGGAAAACTGCAGCTTCAGTGGGAAAGGGAGGGGAGAAGAGAGTGGGGATATGAACTTTCTTAGTTATTGTTCCTAGTGGGATCATAACTATACTTGATCCACCCCAGCTGATCTAAGCCCAGACACAGTTCTCTACTGAGCTGGGGCAGGAAAACTATGTTCAGGGGACAGCCTCTGTAGCCAGATGGTTTCTAACTAGAACCAAAGATGGTGTAGAGTCAGCAGGGGGTGTCTGTATTGCCCTGGCCCCAACATCTCCCCCACAGACCAGGTGAAGTGTAGGGGCTGCACTTTCTATTACTGCAGTAATGTGTCAGGTGGAGAAGACCTGACCGTTGAGGACCCTCTTCTAGGCTCAGCCTGTGCCTGACTGTTAGAAGCACCAAGCATCTCAGCATCACCTGTGCAGAATAGTCCAAACAAGGCACAGTCAGCCGTTCTGTTTCTCACCCCTTCTTTCCCACTCTACCATCACTGGGCAATGCATCCTAGATGGACCGATGGGAAGCACTAGTTGGTAAAAGGTCCATGTGTCTGCTCCTCTGGCCCCTGCAGGGGAAGCTTAAGCCCTGAGCAGGCTCCTCTGCACGCTGTCCGTCGCAGACATCACTTCTTCCAGAGCAGGGCAAGACAGCTGCAAGCCCTCAAGCCCTCAGGCTGTCTACCCCACAGGCTTTGCGTCTACACTGACTTAATATCTGTTTCCCTGCCTCCCCTGCAAGTCCTAGATAGGGTGGCAGGAGGGGTTTCTCCCATCTCTGGAGAGAACAGGCAAGCCTGGTTACTGGGGGCAACAACAGAAAGCAGCTGAAGTAGTTCATTGCAAACCCAGAGCTGAGCTGCTGAGCCCTCCCCTACCCATGGACCAGTGTCTACATCCACCTGTGAATCAGGAGGTATGAATAACATGAATACAAAGAAGCAACAGAGAAAGTAACTGCTTGTCAATCTCCGGATCCAAAATGCCCTTTCTAATGCCTTCCTACCATCTTGCTCTCTGAACTCTTCACCTAGAGTAGACACTTAAGATACTGAGTATTTGCCTCAAGGACGTATGTGGCCCCTGCAGACCTCAGAGCCATCAGAAGCAGGCTTGTTTGGTGCTAGCCTTCGGGGTGCCCAGACCACTGAGGCAGCATGCTTGGTTGCATTTTGATGCAGTTTGCTGTACCAGACAAGTCAACTTTCCTTTTGCAGAGCCACCCAGGATGATGCCTCATACAATACCTGGCTGGACTTAGCACATACTTATTTCATCCCCTCCCCCTCCAAATACATCCATAGACATGCACCTCTGCCCCAAGCCAGCCTAGGTCAGGAGAGCACATCGGAATGGACATCAGGCACATGTGATCAACCTGGGGCATCTACTGCTAGGTCTTATACCTCAAAGAGAAGTCCTCTCTCAGCTGGACCAGCCCTACCACTTCCCTTTTAGTCTCATTACGTCACAGCCCATGTGTACTCCAGCTGTGGTGAGGCAGGGGCTGAGGCACAGCTGTTTTTATGACTGCCCACTGGCCCCTCTGCTCTGACTGCTCACCAGCTGTGGAGATGCCACAGAATAAACCTGAACTTCTCAGCTCAGTCCCCTGAGCTTCCTCAATGGGTCCATGAGCTCCACCAAGGGTGAACATCAAGTCCTAGTTCCCCAAGAACTTGCCTGCTCAGACCCTTCTCCCCAAAATAGAATCCAGTTCTTTATGAAGTTCTCCAAGAGTCTCCCTGGAAGTTCATTCACACAGATGGAGGCACTTGTGAGTGGTTTAGCAGCTGGCGACACGATGAGGAAGAGGAGAGACTTTGCCCCGTCAAGGGCCTGGATTTGCTCATCTGTGAAAAGATACTCCTGGACAAGGTCATCTGTAGGCTGCCTTATGATGAGTCTTCTGGAAAGTTCAGCATTATATAGGGGAGCCGCTCTGAGTGCCTTCCATCTGCAGAGTGGTTGCCACGCTCATCACCTCAGTGGAAATACCTGTGGAGGAGTTAGACAAAGAAGGTGCAGCTCGCTGAGCATGTGTGACCTCCTCCAGGTCACACAGCTAGCAACCTAGGTGAGGGGCTGGGTGTGCCACACGAGCTGCTGACCTGGAGCACAGTGCTCCTCACTGTGCCCGGCTGCCTTTGGCTCGCGGAGGGCCTGTGACTCTGCGGCTCTGCGGACCCCCTGACACTTGTCCATATTGTGGGAATGGTTCCTTGAAGCCAACAGTCCAAAGACATGCTGCCAGATTACTGAGAAGAAACCACCGTGAAGGCCAGAGAAAGAACCAGCCCTGCTCAAGGCGGGTCTTGCTGCCGAGTGACAATGAAGTTTTCCAGGACTCGGTACACTTGAGTTCACTTAATCCCTTGACGGAGGGGCCCCAGCTTCCCACCTTCTTATCTGGTTTCAGAGTGAAAGAGCCCAGACAAAGGGGGCTTTCTGAAAGGAGGGACCACCTCGGAAGAGACCATTAACTCTGTCTGCATCCGGCTGCTGCTAATTGCTCTCTGGATGAAACTGGAGCAGGAGCAGAGCGAGTGGGGGCTGGGCAGCACCCACGCTCGGTCTGGGAAGTCTGTCCTGCTGGGAAAGCAACTGCAAGCTGAGCTTCCGAATTCTCTGCTCGGCAGAGAGGCTGCTGGGAGTGGCCCTTACTGTCCCCAGAGCAGACCAGAGGTTTCCCCAAGATGTCAAGCTACTAGGAAATGATTTCAGAGACAAGCTAAGTCATGGCCATCTCATCTCCCCCTTAACCATATCTTCTGGGGACAATGTCTCCCATAAACTCTAACACTAAAGTGAGCATGGATCCCTCCTTGCCCAGCATAATCCCGGTTTAGTACCGTCTCTAATAATCAAAAACGTCCTGCTTTGGAAAAATAACAAAAACAGGTACAGGCCCCACTCACTGTAGCCACCCAAGTCTTCACTGGATGAAAGACAAGTGTTGATTATGTGTGAATTATGCTCTCCCACATGAAGTGCTTTCCAAAAAAAAAAAAAAAAAGCCTTAATAGTAAAAGGTTTTTGATTCACTATTTCTCCCTGGGGGGAGGGAGGGAAAGGGGAGATGGGAGGGGGTGTGTACATAGACAACGGCAGGGCAAGCTCACTTGCTTGAGTCTGTTTCAGCTATGCTGTAGCTTTCTTTGAAACAGCAAAATCAGTGTCATGATTAAGAGGATAGGCTTTAAAGAGGAACACAAATAATGGTGTTCTTGAGCAAGTTACCAATTTCTCTGTACCTCAATTTTTCACCAGCATAGTAAGAACAATTATACCAATGTCCTGGCATTGTGTTGAGATGCAATAAAAAGTAGAAAGCACCCAACCAGTGCCTGGCACATAGTAGGCGCTCATCAAAGCATGACTGAAACTAGAGTTGCCTTCGGTGATGGCATTTGTCAGAGTAGGAGGCCAGTATGGCCGCATGCCATCGTAGCCAAACATCGCTATGTCAGCTCTGCTGTCCCACATAGCAGAAAGGTTTTACTTTTCAGCTTGCGTGGCTGAGAGTACTACACTTGACTCCTTGTGTGTAATAACTGTGTGCCTTGGAGAGGGGGCCTTGCCCTTGCTGTTTTGAGAATGAGGAGAAATTAAGGATAAACTGTGCGGAACTCTCTCTTCTCCTATTGCTTCTTTCCTTCTCCTTTGCTTCTACCACCTCCTCCTCAGCAGCCTCAGGCCCTACAGAGATTCCCAGAAGGAAAAAAAGGAAACAGATGGCACTGGCTGCTGAGGTCAGAGGGTTTCCACGTCCACAATCTCCTTGCCTCTCCCAGGCATGCTACAAGGAAACGCAGGAGGACCCACAGTGCAAAGAGCAAATGAGCAAAGCATAAGGGATGGCACTGTGAGCAGAAGAAGCTGCTAGAAACACGTGTGACCCAGGCCCAGCTGCCCCAAGACTCCCACCCTCGTGGCTTTGTCTGCACCAGAGCTATGGGATGGATCTTTTTGTTTGTAGTTCAAGGAATCAAAGAGGGCTGTATTGCAGCCATGCTGGCTGGGTTGGTTTTCTCTTTTCCAGGTTCTGGGAGAGCCAGTAGAGAAAAAGACTCCCTGAAAAATGCCCCACCTTCCCTAACACGTGTTAAGGGCATCAAATCCCCACCGCTGTCGTTCAAAAGGAGGGTTCTTTAACCATCGCGGGCCGGGCCGGCCGTGGGCTCTGTCCAGCCTACCTGCCGGGCTGGTGGGAGGCTGTCTGCTATACTGGGACTCAGCTCCACCAGAGGCACAATGTTACTCGCACGCCTCAGCAAGCAGCCTGCACTGGTGTGCAAGGAGGTACAAATAGACACCAGGTGGTGCAGCGAGCCATCTGACCTCCTCCTCCATGGTTCCTGAGCCCACCACCTGTGGGACGTAACTCAGGCCTGCCCTTTTGGCTCATGGGATTGGCTGAGAATCAGAGACTCACCAACTCAGTGCCACCACCCCACCAAGGCCTAGGGGTCCTTCCCTCTGGGAAACCTTAGGTGCACTGCACATATCTGGCATTCAGTGAGACAGAAGAAGGGAGGTAAGTGGGACAAGGTTTGGGGATTTTAAAGAAACACTGGACCCTGTTGCAGACTACCTGCAATGGAAATTATCTTCTGAGATAGCAACCAGAAGGACTTTCGGATCATTAGGTTTAACCTACCGCCTTAAAGGGTAGTGGCTTTCAAGCCAGCTCAGCCCAACAGCTATTCGTTGTCTGGAAAAGATGCTACGAGCTACCCAAACTGCAAAGGAGGAAACTCCCTGAGAACCTGAGTGTTGGGAAGCATCCCTGATGCCTTACCCCACCTTTGTGCAGCAGTTTACACCACAATGTCTTATGTTCCTGAAGACGTGGCCATTGCATGGTCCCCACTCAGCTGCTACCTGAGAGCCTTCGTCTGATCTGGTCAGCTTGGGAATGCCAACCCTTCTAAACCTCAAGCCTTCAGTCCTTTACATATTTCTCTGGGACCAGTAATGAGTAGTGGACATCTCTGATCTTCATGCTTTCTTTGTAAGACATCATCTCCCCAGTTTTGAGATTATAAAATCAGGACTCAAAGGAAAGAAATCTTACATGGAAAGTGCAGGTTGCCTCAGAGAAACCCTAGGAGTTGGTCCTTGGCCCGTCAGACTCTGCCCTTCTTAGAGTCCGAGACCAGGAGGCTTTCTGCCCGCTGAGAACAATGAAGACCTGGACAGGAAGTAACCTCAACAAGCTACCATTCCTCAGCCCTCACCCCCAGTTGCATAATGATGTGATTGCTTTTTCCCCTTAGGAATCCAACTCCAAGAGCAAGTGCCAAGTTTCAGCTCTGCTGATAAGATATTCACATCAGCCTAACATAGCTGGAGTACTTGACACCCTTAGTAACCTGCCAGCCCCTGTTTGTAGGGCTTACAAAATACCTGGTTTGTTGCCTGTTAGGTGAATGGGCAGATCCCATTCACAAATGATGGAATTCTTCTGGAACTCCCGCCCACACATGTCCTCAAACTGTCCCTCTCTAGCTTTTTGCTCTCCTTTATCCTCCTTCCACTCCCCTGTCCAGACCACCAGAGAGAAAAAAGGGAGGCTGACAGAGATGGCGCCCCAGAGCACAGGGAGCAAGGCAAGCGAGTGCCTGCTCAGCCGGCCACACTCATGGCTGAAGGCACACATGCCTGTCCCTTTGTCTCCTCTTCCACAAAATAACCCAAGAGAACTCACTTTTATTTATTTATTTATTTATTTATTTATTTATTTATTTTAATTTTAAGTGAGAGGAATGGAGATGGACAGACTCCCGCATGAGCCCCAACCAGGATCCATCCGGCAACCCTCATCTGGGGCTGATGCTCTGCCCATCTGGGTCCATGCTTGCAGCTGAGCTATTCTTAGTGCCTGAGCTTGAGGTCCCACAGAGCCGTCCTTAGCAAGAGAACTCACTTTTAGAGGTCCCTGAGGCAGGAGAGTCAGCTCCAGTCTGGCCTCCTCCAAAGCCGGGGGAGCAGCTGGCAGCCCAGGGACAGGACCGAGGCCAAGCAATGATGTCGACTATTTCAGCTGGCCTGGGTGGGACTGAAAGCAGGTGTGAGTCTAAGCATCTGGGTCTCATTAGGCCCACTGGATTCTCTCAAACCCCAGACAGAAGGGAATAAACCCTTCAGGGCCGTCCGGGCAAAAACCAGAAGGCCAAGTACTGGGAAACTTAATGGGAAGAAGGTGGACCTCGGACAGGGACACGCCTGGGCTGCATCCTGGCTCGAAGAGCTACGTGGCCTTAGAAGGAGGGATCGCAGTACATACTCCCAGGGTTATTGTAAGCATGTAACGAGGTGACATAGATCAAGTCTGGGCCCCACACCAAGAGCAGAGTAGCCTTTGTTCATAGTGCTTATTAGAGCAAAATTTTCAGGGTTAACATTCCCATCCTAAAGAGAAGTTAACTCCAGTAGACAACAAGAAAATGCGCAGCTGGATTCTAAGAGAGAAATTCTACTAACCTGGAGTGCTCAGATGATCGCGTCTGGGCTGAGAACGGAGTTGGGCGGGGGGTGGGGGGCCGCTGGCAGGGAGATGGTCGGTGTCAGGGTCCAGTCAGAATAACCAGTTTCCTCCGATAGAGCTTTCTGTGATGGAACGTTCTGTCTGCTCAGTCCAACACAGTAGCCACATTTCATAGATGGCTATTTACGTACTTGAAATGTGGCCAGTGTAACAGAGGAGCTATAATTTTAATTTCTTTGAATTTTAATTAATTTTGATTTACATAGCCACATGTGTCTGGTCAAGATGTTAAATGCGCTCGCTTTGGAGCCAGGCAGTCTGGGTTCAAGTGCTGGCTGTTCGCTCATTAGATTTGTGATCCTGGGACAGTTACTGAGACACCACTTTCTTTTATGAAAAATGAAGGACCTCAAGGGTGTGAGTTTTCAGCAAAATGCCGTTTATCAGATGCTCGGCACAGAGCAGGCCACGTGGGCTGGGGGAGAGAGGTGAGGCCGCGGGCCGGCAGCCAGTTGGGAGATTGAGCCCTTCACTCTTCCCGTTCCCTCCTTCCCGACAGAACCACATCCTGACACTAATGTCCGTGGCTGCCCGCATCTACAAGCACCCCAGCATTAGGAACTCCATCAACCTGGTGGTGGTGAAAGTGCTCATAGTGGAAGATGAGAGGTGGGGCCCAGAAGTGTCTGACAATGGTGGGCTCACGCTGCGCAACTTCTGCAGCTGGCAGCGGCGTTTCAACCAGCCCAGCGACCGGCACCCAGAGCACTTCGACACCGCCATCCTGCTCACCAGACAGGTCTGTGGACCAGCTCCTCCCGGGGAGGGCCAGAGCTGGGGTGGGTAGATCAAAGGGACGACCATGAGGCCTGCCCAAACATGGGGAATGTCTCCCTGCTGGCCCCAGCTGGACACCAGGAGCCTCGTGTGTGGAATGAGGAGGAGGAGGTCATGAGGACAAGTGTGAGGTATTTGCAAGGGAAGGAGAGGAATCTCATAAGGGCTGTTTTCCAAATGTTTGGGACCAGCTGTCTGCTGAGGTCATAGCAAGAGGAAATGGGCTCACACTGCCCAGTGAGAGATCTGGAGTGGGAATTAAGAGAGGAGGTCTAGCTGTGGTAGTTGTTCGGCACAGGGACAGGTAACCAGGTGGTTACCATCAAGATGTCCGCAAATCAGGAGACTGCCCACCCATCTGGTATGATTGAGACGGGCAGCCTTCTCAGTACTAGAGAGTGTGATAACGTGTGCAAGGCTCTGTTTACGCCTCAGCCCTCACAACAACCTCAGGCAAGTACTGTTATACAGTTCCCCATTTTATAACTGAAGAAACTGAGGCACAGAGTGTCATAAAGTGGCAGCACCCGTGGTCAAGCCCAGGCAGTCTTGCTTTAGGGTCAGTATACTTAACCACTGTACTGTCCTGCCTCCCAAAACAAGCTGTCCAAGTCCCAGCCAGCCCTAGCACACACCAACATAGAAAGAGAAACAGTCTCCCTCAACTGAGTGTCCTTTGCAAAGAAATAAGGGTTTGGGGCGTAAAAAATGTCCTTCCTGTCAGGCAGCAGCAGGAATAGGAGGTTCTGCACTGCGCCTGTTCTCACGATCTCACCCTCTCCACCACACAGAACTTCTGTGGGAAGGAGGGCATGTGTGACACCCTGGGCGTGGCGGACATTGGCACAATCTGTGACCCCAACAAGAGCTGCTCTGTGATTGAGGACGAGGGGCTGCAGGCGGCCTACACGCTGGCCCACGAGCTGGGTAAGCGCTGCCATGCTGTCAGAGAGAACGGCCTCTTCCCAGCCCAGGCTCCCCCAGGCCCAGAGGATTACACAACCCTCGCCGTGAGCCAGTTTCTCCTCATAATTCTGACAGAACGATGACATGCCAATACATATTGTGCTCTCTCCATTCCCACCCTGAGCATAAGGCCAAAATATTAAAATAGCATCCTGGACCATCGTCAGAGATCACCAGGAAAACGCCAAAACATGAAACAGTTGCTTGGGTAGAGTTGTAATGCGGTGTCCAAGTGGAGCAATAAGAACTCCGGGAAGATGAATTGTGAAGATAGTGTGCCTAGGAATTAACATGAACATGAGACAGGCTGAGGCAGAGGGTAAAGGGGTGGCAGTATTCTCTGGTACTCTGAAAAGGCAGCTGTAAGAAAAAAGCCCAGGGTGAAAAAATCTTGAAGGAATTAGAACAGGGCATGCTGCTTCTCTCTCTCTCTCTCTCTCTCTCTCTCTCTCTCTCTCTCATTAAAGAGAGGGAAGGAGCACTGGGCCATATAGAACGCCTTTGGAGCAGGGTGTGGAGGGCTGGAGAGCATGGAGGCTGTCACGGTCGACTGCGGGTCTCTCTCCGTCCCCAGGGCACGTCCTCAGTATGCCCCACGATGACTCCAAGCCCTGTGCACGGCTCTTTGGGCCCATGGGCAAGCACCACATGATGGCACCCCTCTTCGTCCACCTAAACAAGACGCTGCCCTGGTCTCCCTGCAGTGCCATGTACCTCATGGAGCTCCTGGACGGTGGGCACGGTAGGCATCCCTGGCCAGCTAATGGCGGTTGAGCTCTGCCCAGTGGGCCTCCTTAGATCACCTTAGGCACCTGCACGGTTTCTGGCTGAGTGCCATCACAAAGCATTGTAGCCATTTAGGATTAGAGGAGACTTCAGAGGTTTGTCCCATGCCTCACCCACTGTGCCATGGCCTTCACACCATTCCCACAAAGCATGTTCTTCCTCAACCCATTTACCAGCAGCCTGAGTTTAGGGCTGCTATAGATGGTTAGTCACAAAGCAGGTGGAATTATTTGAGAAGGTTTGTCTGGAGGAGGTGGATCTGAACAAGGAGTGAAGAAGTGGAAGAATGCCTGCAACACAGAGCAGAGAAGAGAGTGTCCAACTAGAGTGGCACGTCACATGATAGCTCAGACACAGCAACAAGAGCAAGGAGTCGGATGGGGTGGGGAGGGTGGGGTGGGAGCAGTGCGCCTGGGTAGAACAGCTTGACTTGTGGAGTAAAGCAGTGAAAACACAGTTTATTCCTGATTCTTCTCCTTGAAGGAGGCAGGGGCACAATAATACAAAACTAATGGCTTATCCAAACATCAGAACTTTATTTTGCATGCCATGTATTTTTAAAAGTTTCTCTATACCCCTGATTATATTGACATAGATTATCATTACAATTTGCTAACATTCTGTAGGTAAACACTGAATCATATCAGATGTTTCAGGCACCAAAAGAAATGCAATCCTAAAAATAAAGTTTGCATCTGATGGTCAAAAATTGGACAAGTTCTATCCGCAAAGGTGGATTTAACAGTGGGTGCACGCCCTGGGCCCCAACTTCTGAAGGGCCCTAACTTTTGTAGGGCCCCACAAAACCTCAACTTTACAGTTTTTTCTAATGTAAGGGGCCCAATATTTTCTTCTGCACCCGGGGCTCAACCGACCTTAATCTGCCTCTGTCTATCCAGATGATGGGTATTGAGTTTTCAGACTGAGGTCAAGGAAAGCGTGATGTCTAGACCTTATACGCTGTCAGTAGGGATTCAGGGGTAACATGGGAGCCATGGAGAGCTGAGAGAGGGAAACTCTAGCCCCTTGTTCCCTTGTTCCTCTGCTTCCTCCATTTTTCAGGAGACTGTCTCCTCGACGCCCCCACCTCGGCCCTGCCCCTTCCGACAGACCTCCCTGGCCAAAGGGCCCTCTATGAGCTGGACCAGCAGTGCAAGCAGATCTTTGGGCTGGGTTTCCACCACTGCCCCAACACCTCTGCACAAGATATCTGTGCCCAGCTCTGGTGCCACATGGATGGTGCTGAGCCCCTCTGCCACACAAAGAACGGCAGCCTGCCCTGGGCTGATGGGACGCCCTGTGGACCTGGGCACCTCTGCTGGGATGGCCGCTGTCTTCCTGAGGAGGAAGTAGAGAAGCCAAAGGTGAGGAATGGCCCCTGGGAGACACGGAGGTGAGTGGGGTGAGGGGAAGGCGGGGGACAGCTTTTTCAAGGAGGAAACTGCACTTGAGAGCCGTGAACTAAGAGACTGTGGGCCAGGCGACAACTCTGACCTCTAAGTAAAATCACTCATCTTTCTACAAACAAAGCAGAGCATATTTATTCAAACACAAGAGGAGCCCTTCGAAGCCGTACTCAGAGTACACGGCTGATGCCAGGGCGCCAGGCATTGCTGGAACTCCCCATTTGGGGCTGCTCTGGAGCTGACTTGAAGGCTTGTGAGGACTGATGACAAGTATGAACAGTCCAGCACAGAGACCAGGCCATGGGCACTCAAAAAATGAAGCCATTCTGAATTCTTTAATAAACAGATACGAGTGACTCAGAAGAGGAATATTTAATCAAACGAAGGAAAAGTATTCATATTATACCCATGTCTGAGCTGAATTCATAATCAGAGGTCAGGGCAGTAATTGTGGGATTCCATACTCAAAGAGGAGGAGAGGAGAAGGAATCAGACTGCCTCTGACGGGCAGAGGAAACTTGGCCCCGGACAAGAGCGAATTTGCCAGAAAAACCAAGGCAATGCCACTGGGAGTTTTAAGATTCACTTCTTTGCCCTGCTCTTAATCTTTCCAAACTGTGGGGCTGATCACATTTCTCTCCCTGCGAGTCACTGAACCGTCCCTAAGAAACGGCATCCGCTAAGTTGGGTAGCCTGGTGCCAGCCCAGCACTGAATCACAGGGGTGGCTCAACCACTCACTCTCCCAAGGGCTGTCCTCAGTGGCATGCGTCCTTTGAACTGAGTCTCAGGAACCTGCTCGGGCCAGGTCTGGCTCCCTCGATGCTAAGCCTGAGCCAGGGTGGGGTTCATGACTTCATCCTCAGCCACCTCTCATCTTCCTTCTCAGATGCTGAATGTCTCTTCTAGATATCCCCCACACACACCCCTGTAGTATGTGCTTCACACATCACTTAGGGAGGGGCGGGCCCGTGCAACCCTCCCCAGCACCAGAGCCAAGCTCCTTGCCGGGAGAGGTTAACATGGGATAATTATGAAATACTATTTATCATCTATTTTTGAAGGGAAAGGACAAATCATAAAATAATATATATGTGACATAATCATATCTGTGTAAAACTTTTTTTAAAAAAAACTGCATCTTTATGATTATATATGCAAAACAAAAGTATGAAAGAATATTGTTGGAAATCATGTCAATGGTTTTATCTGGGTAGTAACACTTTTTATAGCATTACTTTCTTCTTGACACTTTTCTGTACTTTTCTTTTTTTATATATACCAGTAAATAATTATTTTTGTAATTTTAAAAATTATTTTTATTTTGAAAATTCTATCACCCCGCCGATGACAAAGCTTTGTTCTCCTGGGTCAGTTGTAAAGTTGGAAGCAGCTCTGTTTATTTCCCAGGGCTCGCCTGCCCCGCTGAACTGGTAACTGGTTGACAAGCAGCGACACTTCCCAACGGCATTCCTTTAGACCAGGACTCCTCAGCCTCGGCGTTAGGGACATCAGGGGCTGCACAAGTCTTGCTCGTAGAGAACGTCTCATTCATTGTGGTTGTTTATTGTTAGGTGTTTAGCAGCATCTCATCATCTACCCACAAGAGGCCAGCAACATAGACCCTCTCCAGTTGTCACAACCAAAATGTCTCTAAACATTTGTCCCAAAGGACAAAACTGGCCCCAGTGAAGAACGGCTGCATTAGACCCATCTTTATTCCCATAAAAGACTTTCATTCAACTACAAACACTGAGTACCGTAGCAAGGGCAAGGCACTGTTTTAGACGCTGGCAGTCAGC
Source organism: Saccopteryx leptura (assembly GCF_036850995.1). Taxonomy (NCBI): domain Eukaryota; kingdom Metazoa; phylum Chordata; class Mammalia; order Chiroptera; family Emballonuridae; genus Saccopteryx; species Saccopteryx leptura. Next base: position 373,445,609 of record NC_089504.1, on the reverse strand, counting down.
CGTGAGCACGTCCAACACAGCCTCTGTGTCCACAGAGCCGACAGCCAAGCAGGCCACACATCCATGAAACAAATGATTCAGGCAATTTACTGAACTTCATGTCGTCCCCTCCCCTTCATAACTCAGCTCCTGACTCAGTGAGGCTTTGTGTGTTGCAGGCCGTGGTGGATGGAGGCTGGGCCCCCTGGGGACCCTGGGGAGAATGTTCCCGGACCTGCGGAGGAGGAGTACAGTTTTCACACCGTGAGTGCAAGGACCCTGAGCCTCAGAACGGAGGAAGATACTGCTTGGGTCGGAGAGCCAAGTACCAGTCATGCCACACGGAGGAGTGTCCTCCTGACGGTAATTTCCACTTACGGCCACACATGCAGGAACAGCTGTTCTTGTTGCTGCCTAAGATCCCAAAAGAAGAATAAGTAGGGTGCGTCTCCAGGGATACAGAGCTTTCTTGTGATCCAGACATGGATGGGTTCTGCAGGGCACCGACTTTTAGGGCAGCCCTTAGTGACCCAGAACAGCTCTCGTTGTGCTAAGAGAGCATGGGAAAGTCAAGGAGAGGAAAAGCCCTGGTCTTCCAAGAAGTGGAGGCAAAGGATGTCACTCCCAACCAAACTTACTTGATGGAGGAGGAGGCTTGCAGAGGCTAGCGTCTGGGATAATATTCCTCCTGGAAGCATCTGAACCCTTGTCTGTGTGCAGAATGGAAGTGTTTTCCAAAGCAAGTGTCAGAGCCAAACCTCCAGTGTCTTCCCAGTCAACACTCAGCCCAGTGCACATTCCTTCAGAGAGGAGTTGCCCATGTTCTCTTGGGGCCATAGCAACTGCCTGAAGGAATCTTCCCAGAAAGCAACACTGCCTCTACCTCCTTGGCATATTCCTACCCTGCGTACCTGCTAGAAAGCACATGTATCACCCCAGAGGCAGGAATGGCAGCAGCTGAACTGGTGAGAAAGAGCCATTAGAAGTTTTGTCCGTACCATCCCAATCAACTCCCCTCTGTGCAGCTTCAGGAAGTATTGGCAGGCAGCAAAAGACAAACAGCTTAAAAGCGCTCCATCCAAGTGCAAAGACACATTGGCATTGGGTTGGTGTCTAATGGGGGAATCTGTAGTTTTACAGTTTGCAAGATGTGAGACTCAGCAGCAGCAGGAGTCTCTAGTAACTGTGCCCCAGAATTGTGGGAGTTTGCCTGGCTTATGGGTGAAGCATTCACCAGAACTGTGAGAGTTTGCCAGGTAGGCATGGACACTAGTAATATCACAATTTCAGATGCACCAAGATGAGCCTTCTCAATCAACAAATGTTTTTAGTGCCTCTTGCGTGGTTAGAACTGTTATAAACAGATGTTACAAATTGTATTTTAAAAATGCACAAAGCATGATCTCCATCCTCAAGGAACGTGCCATCTAGCTAGAGATCCAAACCCCTTTTGAAAAGCAAATGAAACATAATCTGTGAAGCACAGACTCCAGGCTTATGAGGAATTCAGAACAAGGAAAAGCCTGGATTTGTCAGAAGCTTCGCGGGGAGGGAGGGCTGAGCAGAGGCTGGAGGACTGAGATGGCGATGGAGAGCAGGAGGATGGGCCTGGAGGCGGGAGGTTTGAGAGGGGCTGTGATTCACTCAGTGGAGTCCAGCGGAATGTCCCAGCATTGCAAGAGCAGGTGACAAAAGTCCATGTAAGCTAAAACAGCACATAGAAGTCCTCAATTACAGCTGTCCTTGCAAGTCACCTGGGAAGCATTTTCAGACATGGTGGCCCAGATCCACCGGATGCATGGAATCCATCTGTGGAGTGGGTAGAGCCATCTGGGACTTGAAAAGTCTCCATGGGCCATGCGGGGGTGCAGCTGAGCTAGAGAGCAGCTGAGCTAAAGAGCCACAGTCAGAAGAGCAAGTTTAATTTCAGGAGTGGGGGGGAAAGCCATACTGCAGGTGGATTGCTCAGGAAGCAGCATGTAGCAGGTTGGGAAAGGAGGCAACCATGTGTAGGAGGCTGGGCACTGGGTCCCAAGTGAAACCACGAGGCCTGGGCTTGTGAGAGGTGGCCTGAGGTGGTGAGAGCGGCACAGAGACATTTAACATCACAGGTTGTCCTGCATATGGTAGGATTTAATGGCAGCTTGGAAATGGAGGATGTAAACACTCAAATGCTCAGTCTCAGACTGGAATGTGGCAGTATCACCAGTGTAAATCAGTCCAGTTAATGGAGGAACCATGTGGAGTTGGGCTGTGCTGAGCCGGAGTAATCACAGCACCTATAATGGGGTCCTCTCTAGATACTCAGCATCAGATGGGGTGCAAGGCAGGATGAGAGCTGGAGCTACACATCTGGAAGTCCAGGGCCATGTGTCTAATGTCACCAAAGAAGTCAAGATAAAGCATGCTAACAGTGGCCCCCAATATAATCCCATGCATCACTCTTGGTTTTCTACACTTACCAAACTGTCCTATTTTCACCCAAGTTTATTTATATTGCTACAAAAATTAGGGGATATTTCAAAATGAATATGAAGCAGTAAAAAAAGGAAGCATTTGATTTCTTTTTTATTAAACAATAACAACAGAAAAGCAAACAAGTCAAATGAAGTTTTTCAATTATGCAAATAAGATGCAAAACTGACTTTTATTTCATTCATGAAAATGCACTATACAAAAGACTGAAAGTACTGGAGTATCTGCAACTTCCTTGATCCCTTAACTTTTGTGAGGAGTATAGTTGTAAAACGAATTAATCTTCTTCAAATGGAAAGGGTATTTGGCCCAGAAAACCCAGCTAAGTGGGATGCTCCCCTCCTTGCCCTTGTAAATGAGGGTCACACGTGGAATGAGGTCAGGTGTACCTAAAAGTGCTGAGCCCAGGTGACACTGGGTCTGTGTCCTGGGTTCAGGTAAAACCAGGAGGAGGAAAGGTGCCCTGAAGGCAGGCATTTCTCCAGCTGGGTCCTCCCTGCTTCCGCATGGCATGTTAACTCTTTTTCTTACTCTTTCCAGGGAAAAGCTTCCGCGAGCAGCAGTGTGAGAAGTATAATGCCTACAATTACACCGACATGGATGGGAACCTTCTGCAGTGGGTCCCCAAATATGCGGGGGTGTCCCCCCGGGACCGCTGCAAATTGTTCTGCCGAGCCCGGGGGAGGAGTGAATTCAAAGTGTTTGAGGCCAAGGTGAGAATCCTCCTGGAACTCTGATCCACGGATGAGGACGAAGGTCACCTGCCACCACCACCCCACACACACCTCCCTCCAGCCACGGGCTGCCTCTGTGCCCACCATGCCCTGTCCTCCTTTCCCTTTCCCTGCTGCAGGTGATCGATGGCACCCTGTGTGGGCCGGAAACGTTGGCCATCTGTGTCCGTGGCCAGTGTGTCAAGGCTGGCTGTGACCACGTGGTGGACTCGCCTAGGAAGCTGGACAAATGTGGCGTGTGTGGAGGCAAGGGCAACTCCTGCAGGAAGATCTCCGGTTCCCTCAACCCCTCCAGGTAAACCTCCTAGTACTTCAGTACCGAGGTGGAAGAACAGAACAGGCTTTGGAATCACATCCCCGTTTCCAGTGTAGCTGCTCCTTAACACCCATGGAATACTGAGCTTCAGGTTCTTGATAAAATATCAGCAGTCCTCTGTATACCAGAGCCATTGTTAAGAGTCATGACATGGGACACGCAGAGTAACCAGGATAGGGTCTGGCCCATACAGAGGACCATGCACAGGGGAGTCGGAGGCCACATGGAGAGGGATGGATCATCTCGGAGTCATCGGCAGTAGAGCTACACTGAGTAACCAGGACCTTTGCCAGGAAGCAGCTCTTCCAGGTCTGTTTTGGGAATGACACCTCCCCTTACTCCAGGCAAGCCTGTCCTGCCTGCAGGTGGTTCTTTAGAAAAGGAGGTACAAGGGAAGGGGACCTCAGTGGCCTCAGTTCCTTCATAACTCTCACAGCTTAGTGGTCTGCATCCTGAAAGCTCCTGGTTTTGCCTAAGCGATTCACCTCAGTGGCTGTGTTTGATTCTGAAAACAAGTCTCCGAGATGGGCAAGGCCAGCACTATTACTCCCCATTTACAGATGAAGAAACTAAGGTTTAATAACAGTACCTGACTCTTCTAGGCTTACAGTGATGATTAATAACATCCAGGAAGAGAACCAGGTTTCTTAACTCCTGGGCAGCCTTCTTCTTGTGTTTCAGGCACTTCTTGGAGAGGAAGGGAGGGTGGGTATTATACAGCCGCACGGCCCCTCTGTCTCTCCCTGGCTCACATCTCACCAGGCTCAGGAGAGCAGAATCTGCCCACAGCAGACCACTGGGAGGTCTTTTCAAATTGAAAATCAGGCCTGACCTGTGGTGGCACAGTGGATAAAGCATAGACCTGGAACACTGAGGTCACCGGTTCAAAACCCTGGGCTTGCCCGGTCAAGGCACATACGGGAAGCAACTACTATGAGTTGATGCTTCCCACTTCTCCCTCCCTCTTTCTCTCTTTCTCTTTCTAGAAAAAAAATTGAAAATCAGAGCATATAGAAAAAAGAAGCCTGGGATGTGGGGTGTTCAGATACTGGGTCTCCTTGCCGGCTCCCTCTTAGGCATTCAAATGGGCCCATGGATGCTTTCACACTGCCCCAGACCAAGCAGCTGGCCCCAGCTGGGCGGAGGCAGAAACAGTGAAGGGCCGACAGCTGTGGTCCTCAGTCCTTTCCACTTTCTTCCCAGCCTGTGTAATCTAAATGCTGTCACTCCGGAAGATAAGAATAAGAACTGAGGTCCATTCAGCCCACATAAAGCCCTACAATAGAGTTGAAACATTCCCCGCAAACAGCATCCTATCCACCCAGAAGCACAGCTCATGGTATCTGGGAACATCCAGAAGACAGCTCCTCTATGTCCCGGTTCTGGCCCTGGAGCCATATTAACCAAGTACTAAGAACTGATGGACTCTAAGAGGTGGAGTGAGGCATCAGATTCTGGAATGAGTGTGTGGAACACATTTTTCCACACGGTTTGGGCTCTGGGTATGAAAGTGGCCAAGCGACGTTTTATACCCGTGCAGAACACTCACTGTGTGGGAGATCTCATTTGAGCCGAGAGCTGCCAGGCTCGAAGCCCCAGGGCAGCTTTCCAAACCCCTCGGGGTTGCTCTCCTCCCTGTGCTACTGTCCAGACCCACACATCTCAACTCCCCAGCCTCAGCATCTGGGATGGAGTTGCCAGGCAGAGCAAAAGCCCATGAAAGCCAACATACAGAACATTCCTTTTGGCCTCGGCAGCGAATTTATTTAGAACTTGGAAGCAACAGCATAATTATTTGTTACTGGTTTTCATTTGCCACCCCCAGTCAGCAGCAGGTTAACTTCCTTAGGCTCTGGGCTGGGAAGCCACTGGTCCTAAGGGTATCTTTCTGTTCCTGTCCTAGTTATGGCTACAATGACATTGTCACCATCCCAGCTGGTGCCACAAACATTGATGTGAAACAACGGAGCCACCCAGGGGTCCAGAACGATGGCAACTACCTGGCATTGAAGACAGCTGATGGGCAGTACCTGCTCAATGGGAACCTTGCCATCTCTGCCATAGAGCAGGACATCCTAGTGAAGGGGACCATCCTTAAGTACAGTGGTTCCATTGCTACTCTGGAGCGGCTACAGAGCTTCCGGCCCCTGCCTGAGCCTCTGACCGTGCAGCTCCTAACAGTCCCCAGTGAGGTCTTTCCCCCCAAAGTCAAATATACTTTCTTCGTTCCTAATGATGTGAACTTCAGCATACAGAACAGCAAAGAGAGGGCAACCACCAACGTCATCCAGCCCCTGCTCAATGCGCAGTGGGTGCTGGGGGACTGGTCTGTGTGCTCCAGCAGCTGTGGAGCTGGCTGGCAGCGACGGACCGTGGAGTGCCGGGACCCCAGCGGCCAGGCCTCTGCCACCTGCAACAAGGCTCTGAAACCCGAGGATGCCAAGCCCTGTGGAAGCCAGCCATGCCCTATGTGACCTGGTGGAGCAGGGCCTATCTTGTGCTCATGGACTTGGGATATTGGGTTGCAGATAAGTATCCTCACTTTGACCACCCTACATGTGGCAGTGGCATGACCTGCCCAGGTCTCACATTGTACCAGCCCCTCTGGCACAGAAGGGCAAGAGAGGATGGGCCAACAGATCTTAATGTCTACTTTCTAGTGGATGGGACCTTGCTTGGGTTCAAGTAGCGGGCATAGGTTAAAAGGTAAAAAGTGCACTTGTTGATACAAACAGGAGACTCCGTTAGCCTGTTTGCAAAGGACTAGCAAAGTTAAACTTTAAAAAAATTGTTTTCTCTTTGGTTTCCCCTATAAATAATCTACCTCAGAGGGGAAAAAATTAGTCCCAGAGAGGTGTGGGGCAGAGAATTGTTGACGAATGTCAAAGCAAGCTCCTAAACTGGCTTCAAAAGTGACCATGACTCTCTTCAGTATTAAAACCCATCGCCTAAGGGGCCGCAGGACTGTGGAGAGCTGTGTTCTTGGCTTCCAGCTGCAGGGGTGGAGCCATTTCAATTACAGTATTTATACAAATGTCTCTCTGAACTAAAGTGTGATCTTGTGCCAACGTAGTGGTCTGGTATGGTTCAGTGTTTCTTTCTAAAGGGCAGGGGACCCCGAGCCCAAGGACGAAGGCTAGAACTAGGTCACTGGACCTTGGACACGCTGGGAGCAGGCACCTTGCCTGGGTCCTTTCAGGCCTTCCCCTGGCTTCACAAACACCTGCTGTATCCAGCTCATTCAGGCAACTGTTTGTGTGCATTTGCATAATCCAGACCAGTGGTTCTCAAACTTCAGCGGGGCATTAGGATCATCTAGAGAGTGATCCTTTTAAAACAGAGCTTGTCCCCTCCCCACCCCCCGAGTTTCTGACTCAGCAGGTCCAAGGGGGGCCTGAGAGTCTGCATTTCCAACAAGTTCCCAGGTGGCGGGGAGGCTGCTGGTTTGGAGGCTGCACTTTGAGACTCACTTTTCCAGTGGAAACTTCCAGCTCGGAGGAATGGCTGTTATGCCATGCCTCTGGGCTTGTTTTTCTTGAGAAAGACCATCCCGTTCTGCTCTGCATATGCCCCCATCCTCACTCTTAGCTCCTGACCACCTGCAGAGACAAGATTCTCTCAGGATCTGAGGAATTCTGAGCCCTCGGCTCTCTCTCCACACCAGGACCCATCCCCATCTCACAACCCCTTGGGCCCAATCAGCCCTTTTACACACAGTGGCATTCCTCCCCAGCCACGGGAAACCTACCAGAGAGCCTCCCAAGTCCCACCTTCCCTACCTGCTCCTCATCACTTGCCGGCTTAGAGGGGGTCTCTGGATCAGTCTTACATGGTCACAAACCTGTGAGGAGAAACAGACAGACAACATCAAGAAATTATATTCCAGCGAAAAGCAAGAAAATATCTAAAATTTTTTCCTCCCTCACCTTTTACCGGTTTGTCCTTCCCTTTCGCTTTCTCTTAAAGCCCCTTCAAATACATGGTGACATGGGCAGAGAGGATGCTTTATGGAACCCTGTGTGAAAGGGGAACAGCGGGGACTCCGGCCCTTGGGTACAAAGGAAAGCTAATGGGATTTCAACCCCTATAGTGCCCTTAACTGGTCACATCTGTGTGGCACACGGTGGCTGTTGACCGCGAGTGGACCGCGTTTCCCGTCCGCCTTTCCTGTGTGCCGACTCTTCAGTGAGTGGGCGGCCAGCTCACCTAAATATAAACAGGCGCGCACGCAAGCATGTGGATGACGACGAGGGAAACCAGATTTTCCCCTGCTGCACACCGGTTTTGTTGAGGCTGGTATCTGTTTCTGCAGTTCTTCATCTCCTTTCATTTTTCATTCTCCCCAAAACAATCGAGGCCAAGTGTGTCCCCCATGAGCTGCCCCCGCCCATCCAGCTGTGCCATCCCTCCCGCCCGCACCGTCACCAGGCGCAGCTCTCGCCCTGGCCCTCAGCTGGCAGCGGCGCGCTGATGTGCAAAGCGGAATGGAATCCCGCTTGGCTCCCCCTCGCTGTGTGGGCTCGCTGGGCTCACAGAATACACGCTTGTTTGTGTCTGGAAACTCAACAGCTGCAGCTCAGGGACTCAGAAAACAGATCTGCAGAGAGAGACCACATCATCATTTCCCACAGCCAAGCTCGACCACCCTTCTTTCCCAGCGAAGAAACAACAGCATTTCTTCTGCCGAGAATTTGCATTTTCCAGTTAGTGCTCCTAATGGAAACTGGTGCTGCTGCCTCCTAATGGAAGTCCCCGTGGCCCTGACTCGGCAGGTAACTTGGTCATTCATCTGTGTCCTCCGAGTACCTGCCAGAAATATTTTAAAGGTGGTACATTAGCATCAAAGTTCACTTCCAAGCTTTTATCCTTAGGATAAGTAGGGTTTATTTTCTGCCATTATTCCCCTGTAGCTGACCAGAGGGTTTGTGAATTTACAGAAGTATACAACATGGCTGTTCCCTAACCCATTTCAGCAAACCTCCCTCTCTCCCAGGAACATTTTCCAGGGGTGGTGGGACCATTGTCTTACCAGCTCTACATCTTTCTCTCTGGTGATGTCCACTAGATTCTAGTGTTTGGGCTTTTGAACCAAGCAGGTCTTTTACTGCAGACTGTCCTCCTTCCTAGCATCCAAATACATAGTGCTTCTTCTTTCTTCTGGACTAGTCTTCCCTTTTTTCCAAGCCTCTCCTCTCCTGCAAAAAAGGAGACAAGAACAATAGGAAAGTTTTTAAGAATATGTTGGCTTTTGCTTTGTCTTGATATTTTAAATGTGTGGTCCAAGAAAAATAGAGAGGCATTGTCACCACTGAATTCTTGGGTCTGTACAGTGGTAACACGGCACTGTCGCTGATAGGTGCCAGGGTTTCACTCAGCCCAGACTGCGTGTCTGAGTCTTCCCAGTTGTAGGAAGAGAGGCTCAGACCCCACAGCCATCTCTCTTCCTCATGTTTGGCTTCCCATCACCAGTCCACTCAGGAAGCAGCAGTGTCCCCTTTGCTCTTTGGAAGTTAGGAATGGTTTATCTATAAGAGTGACCGGAAATCTGGAATTGACTAAAGAGAATCAGATGTAGTATTATCCCTGAGTTTCCAGATTTCTGCTGCCACAGCTTTATTACTTCCTTTCGCCTCTATTGGTGAGTTGAAGCTAAATTACTGAACACATGGCCAAAATAAAACACAAGAGAGCATTAACGTGGTGAAGACTGTGAAGGTGACATTTTAGGTAAGGTTAGATGACTGTCCCTGACACCTGTCCTCCTCCATGTAAAGTGGAAGTCATCCCCTAAGTGAAGAGAAGTATATTCCCACCAGTATTCCCCACCCCCAGTTCCACTACCAGTTAGACAGTAAGTCACCTCAGGACTCAAAGGGTCTCTGCCCATGGGTGCTAGGATGGAAGGTAGGATAAGGGAGCACCCCTGCCCTTGAGAAATATAAACAGGGACTTGCTTGCCTTTGGTGGCCCTTGGCTGAAAGATAGCATGTCTTTATGAGAAAGCAAACTTCTAGAATGGCACATTTTCCCATGGCCCCTTGATTGAGCTGGCATGTGGAATGCAAAAGAGGAAGGTGTCGCCACCCTAAGCTGACATTTTTTAAAGCCCAATCTGTGTAATCACTAAAGGGACATAGTGTGGTCACATTGACCTTACATCTGAAAAAATTCTAAACAGAACAAAATACCACACCGAGGGAAGCTAAGCATTGGAACACTGAGTGGGCAGAGTGTTTGGGCTATGACCCCCATGTTTCCTCTGACTCACTGGACCTTGTCAACCTTCCCCAAGTACCTGTCTGCTTTCTTGGCTAAAAGTTCCCAACAACCTGGCCAGACTCATCAAACAGGTGTGCCCTTTCACAATTCGGTTCATTCTTCTCCAGATATGGAGCTTTTTTGATATTCCATTTGGGACGTAGCTAGTTGGCCTTCCTTCTTTAAATTGAGTGGCAGCCAACCCACACCCCCCAAAAGAAACTAGGTCAAAGGGCTTCTCACAGATGCAGCTCAAGTATTGGGACAAGAAAGAGGAGACATTCTGCACAATAATGCTAGTGCATGGAGAAAGAAATACAGGAGGTTTCTAAGACACCTGTCTCTTTGAGAACATACTTTCCCTGAGGCCCTGGGTTGGGCTCAGTGATAAGAGACAAGAAAGTTCTGGCTCATCTTCCATCCCTGTGAGCTGCCCAGCCGACCCTTGGAAGATACGCAGTTGCCCCAGGAGGGGAAAGAGTAAAGAAACCTTTCTCAGATCTCACCATTCCTCATTCCAAATATCGTGTAAGTCCCAGGCTCACTGGAGAATTTGTCCTCAGCCAAACACAACTTCCTGTTTCGAAGAAAGGGAAGAAAAAAGTAGTTGAAAGGGTTTTTGGACACTGGAGATTTCAAGTTTTTATAAACGCAAATGAATCAGACACATGTGGAATAAATTTCTCCGGAAGTAGAAAAGATGCTGTGGGTTCCTCTGGCCGGACCAAAAAGTGGGAAAGGGCAGCTGAGATGGGATGTGTACCAGACACCGAAAGGAGGAGAAGCCCTGTGAATGTTGGATCAAAGAGAGGGTCCCAATGATGACAAGGGTCAATGTGGGCCCTCCCAAGGCCACATCCTGAACTTGCTGATTACTCAGAACTTCTTCACCTCTGAAGTCATAAATTCAAATAGCCTGCTCCTCAACCACAACTTCCTGTCCTTCCAGACCCCTCCCTAGCTCCCACTACTCATATATATTGCTCACAAAAATTAGGAGATATTTCAAAATTAATATAAAGCTATAAAATATCCCCTAATTTTTGTGAGCAGTAGAGATCCCCAGATCTTGGGTCACCCCATATGCACACGTTCCCCTGTCTTTATTTCTCCTCTGCCTCTACATATTTCCCTGTGCTGCTTAGAGTCCACGTTCTAGCACCTCAACATCAGTCTTGCCAACATTCCCAACTTGCTTGTCCCGTTGACTTTTTGGGGTGCTCCACCGGGGATGGACCAGTCAACTCTGCCTCAGTATCACTATGCTAACAACCAGGCTCCACACCACTGAGGGACATCACACCACTGAGCACATAAGTGACTCTATAAAACTTACAGTTGCCAATGGAAACTCTGACCAACCCACCCAAGCAGGCTTCCTTAGCCAGCTCTATTGCTACTTCTCTACCAAATTATTTTGAATTTTCTCCACTCTCCTCAAGTCCATGATTCTGCCACGTTTCCCCTTTATTGTGAGTCGATGACCTCACCTCCTTCTAATAAATAGAAACCAACACTGCATCTCCCATGAGAAAAGAGAGAGAGGAGACACAACCTCGCTGTCAACAGATCAAGTTACAGGCACAAATTTAGAGGAACATTATCATTCTACCGTATTTTGTATTCAAGAGGCATATTCCAATTGCTATGGTGTCCAGAGGAGGGTGAAGATTCAGAAGATAATTTCTCAACCTTATTAAATTAATCTCCCAGCCCCTCTAAAGGGCACAGCGCATCAGGTCTAGACATCCAGGATCTCATGTGACTCAGTTTCCCCACCCCCATCATCCTTGTCAACCCCTCTGTTCTACCCCTCCTCCCCAGAATAATGCATTTTTTGGCCTTGGCACCTAGCATGATTTACAGCCCCTTGGTTCTGTCTAGCGTCACTACTACATAAAGCTGGGACTTCAGATTTCAAGGGTGAGGTTAGGGAAGACAAGGAAAGGATCAAGGACACAGGGACAGGATCAAGAATAGCATGTCTTAAAGATAATAGACCAGGGGTTGGTAACCTACGGCTCACGAGCCAGTTGTGGCTATTTTGATGGCTGCATCTGGCTCGCAGACAAATCTTTAATAAAAATAATAATAACGTTAAAAATATAAAACATTCTCATGTATTACAATCATTCATTTCCTACTGCTCATGTTCATGGTTGCAGGTGGCTGGAGCCAATCACAGCTGTCCTCCGGGACAACACCAAATTTTTATTGGATAATGCGTAACGTACACGAGGTGTTGTATGGCTCTCACAGAATTACATTTTAAAATATGTGCCGTTCATGGCTCTCTCAGCCAAAAAGTTTCCCGACCCCTGTAATAGACTATGCACTGTGCTAACGTTGGCCTCCTGTGAGCCTTTCTCCTCTGTGTTTCAGTGCTGAAAGAACGTCTCTTCTCCATCTTCATTTACTTTATCTAAGACTCCTCTTTTCCAAGCCTTCCAATGTGCTCCACCTCAGGAAGGGGGATGCAGTGAAAGAAAATAAACCTGCCCACAAGAAAATAAACATCATCACACAAGAATACTTCTTGCCACCAATCCTTAGGTCTCACCTGTAGCTATATCTATCCTTTTAAAAATCTATCTTCTTTTCCTTTTTCTGTTACATGGTGAGGTGTTTTCCTAACAGTGGAATCAGTCCCTTCTAGATACCACAGCCCTCCACATTCTCAAGGTGCTCAAACCATCGACGATACTTTCTCTCCTGCGGATTGGGCTTCTCTCTCGGCTGGCACCCCCCACCAGCATTTGGAGGTGCTGCACCACCTCGCTGTGCAGCTTCACCATCATGTCTCTTCATTCTCTTCCTTGCTCATGAAACCCCCGCAGCTCCTCCAAAGTATGCGCTCTTTTCTCCCTCCAGACATTCATACACAGTCTTCCCTCTTCCTGGTATTGCCTTTTTCCTTTTTCTCCTCTCCCCACTTTAACAAACTCCAAGTCCCAAATTCAAGGTCACTTCCACAAAGGAATTCTGGAGTTAGGGTAAGTCCCTTCTGGCACTGTGCATTTCACATTTTAAATACGCAACACATGGGCGATTTTTCCTGTCTCCATTATTGGATCACTCACTCCATGAGGCTGAACCACAACTTGTCACTCTCACCTAGCCTAGAGCTTGTCATACAGCAAACACTTAAATCATGAGAAGAATGATCACCTTTTTTCCACCTTTGCCTGACCAGGCGGTCGCACAGTGGATAGCACGTCGGACTGGAATGCAGAGGAACCAGGTTCAAAACCTAGAAGTCAGTGGCTTGAGCCCAAAGGTCACTCACTGGCTTGAAGCTCAAGGTCATTAGCTTGAGCCCAAGGTCACTGGTTTGAGCAAAGGATCACTCATTCTGCTGTAGGCCACTGGTCGAGGTACATATGAGAAAGCAATCAATGAACAACTAAGGAGCCACAACAAAGAATTGATGCTTCTCATCTCTCTCCCTTCCCGTCTGTCTGTCCCTACCGGTTCCTCACTCTGTCTCTGTCACCAAAAATAAAAAATAAAAGGTATTTTCCACCTTAAAAACAATGTTCATATTACTTATATTCCTCTCTGCTTCTTTCACCATCACACTTGAAAGATCTCTCCCCTCCTCACCTCCTAATAAGCTGCTCCACCAATTGGCCATGGAAACTCTCTTGCCCAAGTCATCAATGACCTTGTGCAAATCCAGCAGACAGTCCTGTCTACTACTGCCTGTGTTCTGGCCTCCTTTGTAGTTTCTGTCCCCCTGACCCTCCATTCCTAAGTTGCAGAGATCCTCAGGGTTTTACTCAACCTTCCTGGGTGGTCTTTGATGCTCCCATGTTTCAGTTTTTTCTACATGCTGATTGCTCCCAAATTTAACACGTGAGGCTTTGTTAGGGGTCCCCAAGATTAACCCATCATTCAGAGATTCGCTAGAACTCACAGGACTCAACATGTAGTTTTCTTATGGCTGACACTATTATGGAGATGTAGTAAGGACATGCAGCTGAATTGTAAGGGACCAAGACACAGGTGGAGTCTGCAGAAATCTGTGGAGGATTCTGTGTGCTCTCTTCCTCACACAAAGGGGCAAACAGAGCTCACCCCCCCCCCCAAGAAACACACATGTGTGTAATGTTTCTTTCCAGAGAAGCCATGAAAGGCTCAGTGCCCATGGTTTTAAGCGGAGGCTAGTCATGCAGGCACCCTCTCCCTAGCATGTACCAAAGTTCCAGACTCCCAGAAGAAAAGCAGGTGTCCAGCATAAATCATATTGTCTGCACAAACAGTCTAGCCACAGAGAACCAGCCTTATCAGTTGACTGTTGAATGAGGACACTCTGAGAGCCAAGTTCCCATACACCAGCCAAAGGCCAAGTGCAGTCAGGACTTTCTAAGGACAGCAGTGGCAGGCCTGCTGTGTTTACTCCTTTCTGCACAGGCTGGATCCGTCTCCTGAAACACAGGCTCAGATATTTCCAAGATCCCACCAGACTCACTGTCCTCAAACTTACCCTCTCCCTCCCAGCTGTTGTACTTATGACCTACCTTCTGTTCCCCTTTCTTCCCCACCCATCCCATTCACTGGTCTTCAAATGCACCCACTTCTCTCTATTCCTACTGCTGTTCAGGATAACCTCATACCAGCAGGGCTACGTCAACCCTCACAACAAGCCTCTCCCATTCCATTTGACATCTGTCCAATCTGATTCTCACGTTATTCTGAGTTATCTTTTAAACATGAAAATTGGATCGTTTTATTTCTCCACTTAAACCCTTTAATAGCTCCCTAATGCACTAGGAATATAAACGTAAACCTCTTAGCAAGAATTACAAGTCCCTGAGTGAACCGCCCCTAACAGCTCCCAGTCTTATCTTACCTCACTCTCCCCCTCTGGTGACATTGGTATCTTGTCAGTTTCTCACCAAGCTGTTCCTCATTGCAGGGCTTCACACACACCCTTCTGAAGGTGGAGACACTCTTTTCTGCTCATGCCTGGCTCCCCTCAACTCATTCTTGGGGTCTCAGGTTGAAGGTCATGTCCTCAGTTAAGTCCTCCCCCACCTCACCCAATCTAAATGAGGTCCCCTTACTCTCTTTTATAATTAGTAACTATACATATTTGGTGTGGATTGTTCATTTCATGACTCCCTCTCCTCTCCAATAGACAGTAAGCACATGAAGACAGAGACTTTGTTCACCACCAGATAGCTGGAGCCAAGCTAGAGCTGGTGGTGTGGTGTGTGTGGTCCTCATCCATTCCAGCTGCACTACAAGGTACCATGCTAGGTGGATTAAACAACAGAAATTTGTTTCTCACAGTTCGGGAGGCTAGAGGTCTGAAACCAGGGTTTCTATTCTTCCTGCTCCCCAGCTTGAAAGCCCATCTCCTGACTTCCACATTACCCATGTGCTCCAAGATCAAAGGCTTCCCGCTCAAGCACTTCTCCCGCCATATTTTCTACTGCTCCCTAGACAGCCAGCATTGCCCTTGTCATCTTATCTGCCATCCCACGGGATCAGTGTGGATCAATAGGTCCATTGTTTCTCTTGTCTCAATCACCTCAATTTATCTGCTAATGGAAATGAAGAATTGGTTGAACTTCAGCCTCCCACCATCTTCCAAACTGAAAGCTGACTTTAATGTCACATACGTGGTCAAGAGTTAGCATGTGTATTAGAAAAGCAGCAGATCTAATTCTTGTATTAGATGATCTGGCTTCACATTTTGTCCGTTATTCATCAATTAGGTGACCTTGAATAAGCCACATAGTCTCTCTGAGCCTCACTTTCTTCATCTAGAAAATGTCTTGCCAACCTCAAAAAATTTGTATAAGGATTAAATGAAAGAATGTTATTTGTAAGTGCTTTGCAAATTATAACATGCTACAAAACTTCAGGGAATTCAATACCTGAACTCTGAGGAGATTGGGGCATCAGTTGCTCGAAAAATATTTTGGTTACAACCAAATTCTTAATTTGGATGAAGAGGGAAAAAGAAAAACAAAAAAATTACCTAATTTAATGAACACCGGAATTCATAGCATACATTCTCTGCGTGGTGAAAAGTTGGAGATAATTAGCAGGAACAAAAGAGCAAACCGGGATGTGTTTGCATCATTGATCTGGGACTTCAAGTCCACTGCCAGTCTTGACCAACATGTGGAGGGTGGACCACACTATTCTCCCCTCTGAGTGTTAAGCCTTTGGAAAATAAATACAAGATCTGAGGACCAAATAACTTTATTTTTCATATACATAACAGCAAAAGATTGGAAACTACAAAATTTCCATTTGTATAGGGCTAGTTATATAAATCATGGAAATTTATTCAGTGAAATACTCTGTGTACAAATGATGTGTTGTAGAATTGTGCACCTGAAACCTGTATGATTTGGTTAACAAGTGTCATCCCAATAAATTCAATTAGAAGTATATTTAAAAAGAAATACTACAGAGCCATTTTAAAAGGTAAAAACACAACAATATATTGAACAAAATATACAGAATGCCCCAATTGTGGGAAAACGTATGTACATATATGTAGGTATTTATTCACCATAAAACATATCCAGAAGAATTTGTGAGACACTGTAAACACTGATTGCCTCTACAGAGATGACTGAGAAGCTGGGAGACAGAAATGCAGGAAGACTTTTTACTATATGCCCATTGAGTCCTTTGAATTATGAACTGTGTGACTGTGATACTGCCTTGTGTGCATGTGTGTGCCTGTATATGTGTGTGTATATCTTTTTTGGACTGGATAATCACCTTGGATCAGAAATCAATGGGCTCTCTGCTTCCTGGTACTTGGATCTCCACCCTAAGCTCAGACACCATGACCCACACGTAGGAAAATCAAATCCAGACAGCAGCATGAAAGACAAGAGCAGCAGAATACATGCGGTCAGGCCCTGGGCAAAACAGCCGAGAGCGATGGACAGCAGCACCCCTTTTCTCAGCCTCCACAGTGGGAAGAGAGGGATTAGAAGTTTCTCCAACAGGATGTCCACCCTTGCTGTGGCAGTGTAAGGAGTGGGATGGTGAGCATGCTCCCTAATGGTACAGAAGTTAGCAACAAGGGGAGGCGCACAAGATGGGTCACATGCGAGTCAGTGGAGCTGGGGAAGGGAATGTCGAGAAGGAAGCTGATAAGAGGCTTCAAGGCTAAGTTGAAGAAATATGAGAAAAATCAGTGATGTCAGGGAGTCGTGGGTCACAAACATTTTTGAGGGACAGAAAATGAGAGACTGGCCCTGGAGACTCAAATATTTTGTATTGCATCCGTTAGTGAGATCAAAGAGTAAAGGGTATGTAACCTTTGCCCTGGCACAACTAGCGAGGATGCTGACAACAGGACACCATGACACACATTCACCAGAGCATGATTCAGTCTGGTTCTGAGGAACCCCTCCCTTTCCTGATCCCCCACTGTCCTCCACTGTGTCCCCACCCCCCACATTTAGAAAAATCTCTTCGTTCAGTGTTCCAGCATTCTGTTTTACATTTGGTTTTATTCAACAGCAGCCTATGCTTAAGTCAATTTCTTTTTGGGAGCCAAAGCACCGAGAACTACACCAGAAGAACAGGGCCAGGGCAGGATCAGAAAATGCCAGAGATTTTGCCACCAAGCCTCATCCACCAAGCAAGACTGCCAGCAGAGTTTTGCAAGTGGAATCGATCTGAATGTGACTGATGAGAAACATCTGAATGAGAAAGAAGCCAGCACAAATAGAAACCGTTGAGTTTCCCACCTCTATCGCCTGGAGTGGCTTTCCCCAAGTTTCTACTCATATGTGTTTGCCTTTCTATCACAGGAGGACACACGCTTCTTCTTGGAAGTGTCTCCAGATCATGCTGATTAACACTGACCTCGCAGACCCCACTTTCCCTCCTGTTCACTTAGTACTTTGTGCCGTAGTTGGCCAGGTGGCCCTGTCACCATGTTTAATACTGTTTGTTTGTTTGTTTGTTTGTTTAAATGAAAGGAGAGGAGGCAGAGAAACAGACTTCCACAAGTGCCCTGAGCAGGATCCACTACCAACCCTGTCCAGGGCCAACACTGGAATCAACCGAGCTTTTTTTAGCACCTGAAGCCAAAGCTCAGACCAACTGGCTGAGGGAGGAGAAGAGGAGAGAAGGGGGAGAGGAAGGGGAAGAGAAAAGTATGATTGCTTCTTTTGTGTGCCTTGACCAGGGATTGAACCCGGGACATTTGCACACCAAGACAACGCTCTATCTACTGAGCAAACCGTCCAAGGCTGTTGGATATGTTTTAGTAGGAGACAGGTAGAGGCTGATTTTGTTCACAGTATGATGCTTCCTTTTCCCTGGAATTTAAAAAGTTCAGAAAACCTCATCCAATGACTAAATATGTCTTTATTACCCTCAAATAAAAGACCAAATCAACTCTCAAACATAGTCAAGGAATTTGGAGCATTCTCCTGTAATTTCCTTCAAAGAAACATACCTGATATCAAACAAGCGATGACATCATTTGCTGTAACATGTCTCAGATGAGGTTATAATAAAGGAATGTGATTATTTGCCTAGAGCTGAGGAGAAAGACTTAGATAGTAAAACCTGGACAGAGGTTGTCTAGCAAATTCCAAGTAAGAGAACACCCTGATTCTAACTAATACCTGCTATTGGAGCCCAGACTGCTGCCTCTTCAGAGTGGAAAGTCAGCAGAGATACTAACTTTAGACAGATGTTGCCTGGCAGTGCCCACTTGCCTTCCCCCATCCCATTTTCAGCCTGCAACTTTCTTCTTTTTTTGCGACAGAGAGAGGGACAGACAGATGGAAGAAAGAAAGATGAGACCCATCAAGTCTTTGTTGCGGTACCTTAGTTGTTCATTGATTGCTTTCTCCTATGTACCTTGACTGGGGGGCTACAGCAGAGCAAGTGAATCCTTGCTGAAGCCAGCGATCATGGGGTCACTACGGTCAAGCCAGCGACCCCGCACTCAAGCTGGTGAGCCCATGCTCAAGCCAGATGAGCCCGCGCTCAAGCCGGCGACCTCAGCGGTTTGAACCTGGGTTCTCTGCATCCCAGTCAGACGCTCTATCCACTGCACCACTGCTTAGTCAGGCCAGCCTGCATGCAGCCTTCTTAATTTTAACTGAGAGGGGTTGGCCAGCTCCAATCACCCTATTAGATCATGGCCTTTAGATACCTTGACATTGTGCTGTATCCATCAGGCACTCTGTGTTTAGCCGGCATGAACCTGGGCAAAGGCCACTGGGACCGGAGGTGATTGATGGTGCTATGACTGAATATTTGGAGCTGCCAGTTCAGAAATAATTAAACCATTGGTCAGAGAGTTGCTCTGCTTTTTAGGTTCTCTGAAGGATAACTTAGCTATGCCTTACTCGGAGAATAAACATTATGCTGACCTTGATCCAGGAATTTAAACAGTGTCACTTAACGTAAACGCTAGCAAATACCTTCTTGCTGAAGTGGTCTGTTTCCAGGGTGGGTTAGGGTTTCTTCTCTACTAAAGTACTTTGGGGCACTGGATTTTAAACTCACTGTCAGAGTGCATTTCATCTCTCCTTTACATCGCCTGGCCTTCCAAGCATCAGTACCGCCTCCTAAGGTTGGAGGGAGCCCTCTGCTGATGGCTTAGGTGTAACTACACAGCACACAGCAAGGAAAACGGGCTGAAGTCTCGAGACATCCCAAATCTGAAAACTATAACCTGTCTCAACCTAGAGCAGACTTTTGCTATAAAATCCATGCTCTAGAAATGTCCTTAATTTCCTCAAAGTATCCACATTCTTTCAAGTTTTATTCTTTCTGGAAATAGAAGACAAAATATCTGGAAGGCGTTCTAGTCCTATGCATTAAGAGAGCTACACACACACACACACACACACATACACACACATAGACACACACCCGCTCACACTGCTTCTACAGTGCCATGACCCACTAAAGAAAGGCTCTGCAGTGTGTGTGTCCTGGAGTAAAGGGTTGGAGCTGCCTAAGTATATATAGAACCCCAGAATCATGAGACTGGATTTAGGAACATGTACCCTTTGCAGCATGTCCAGATGAAGAACTCTGATGAGGCCACAGCTTGGAAGAGGAATTCTCCGCAGCAGCTGTGGCCTTGATGCCGGAGGTTAACAGCTTCATACCAGGGTGCAGTGCCCAATTCCAAACTCTGAAACTCATGGTGACAAGGGTAGGCTGCCGGTGAAGGCCTGTAGTGTGAAATCCAAAGAGAAGCACCTTCTATTTCGAGACTGCTCTCACTCCATGGTATGCTGTCCTGAGCTTTGATCCTGTCCCACCTCTTTTTCTATATGGTCCTTGGTCCAACTCTTTTGTTCCTAAACTCTTGAGCTCTCAACCCTTGAATGGTAATAACAGCTTATTCTCTAACCCATTTAACTGACCGAAAATAAGTCATGAGATAATATGAATCAAATACCTGACCCAGATGTCAACAGCTAGAAACAATGGTATAACTCTTCCCTTGCCAAAAGTATCAAAGGGAAGAGAAAGGAAATGAAAAAATAGGACATCAAACCTGGACAAAAGGGGTTAAAAGCATGATAAGGTCCTTCTCCTCGAGATGACTCTCCTGAAATGAATGAAGAAATGAATGAATGAATGAATGATATAACCCACACTACCCAATAATGGCACATACAAAAGGAGCCATCTCTGGAAAATCAAAAGACCTTCAGTATTCAAAATTCTTCAGTGACTCCCCATTGCCCATGTAAGATCTAAAGCCTTCAAGAGGATATTCAGGTTTCTTTATGTCTCCTGCTACAATCCTTCCTATGCTCCCTAACCTAACACATGTACACACACCTCACTTTCTCTTTAGCTATTGGACTACTTTCACCTCATGTTTTTACTGCTGCTATTTTTTTCCTCCTCTGTGTCTAAGGGGACTGCGCATCCTTCAAGAGTGAGGTCCAGTGTCCCATCCTTCATGAAGCTTCTCCAGCTCTCCCAGACAGAATAAACTCTTCTCACTCCTATGTTCCCAAAGGATGTTGTTTATGTCCACCTTTCACTTCTATTCATATACTTATGAATAGTCTTCAGATTTCAGTTTCCTCTACAGTTTATAAATTGCAAGCAACTCACATGTTTATTTTTGCCTCCTCCCTCAAATCCCCACCTCCACAATGTCACCCCTTCTCTTCATTCTGCATTCTCATTCCTGCTGTCAAGGGATTATCTTTGCATTTTCAAAGATAAGAAAGACAAAAGATTCTCAATAAATTGTTTTCTATTAAATTAAATTAGTAACAAAGAAGGTTAGGAGAGAATACAGTTCACTCCAAAGACAGAAGAAATCCAGTACCATGACAATAAGCAAGGGAGATACCACTTCAGGTTCTAAATAATAAGAACTCTCATCAATTCCAAGATCGCTCATTGAGAAGCTATCATATTAAAGATTTTTAAAATTTTATTTACTGATGTTAGAGAGAGAGGAAAGCAGACAGACACAGAGAAACATCAATCTTTTTCTGCATTTTCCCTGACCAGGGATTGAACTGGCAACCTTTGCTTATCAGGACGATGCTCTAACACCAAGCTATTTGACTAGGGTTAGAAGCTGCTCAAGATTTTGAATTTCTACAGTTTATGGACCTTGCCTTTGACATGTGACCATGGAGCATTGAGAACAAGCTTTGGACAACAGTGAATTAGGATCCACTCCCTTTACTCCAGATACTTGACTGCTGTCTGCTAAAAATTTGTCATAAAAACTATCGAGATATGCTATGAGCAGGGCGAGTGCTGCTCCCTGGAGCTGTGCAATGCCCAGAACTAAGTGGCCTTACACACAAGAAGTTGAACATACCCAGTCGGTGTTTGTCCTTCAAGGTGGTCAGCATAATTGCTCAGGAACTTTGCAGTCTGACAAATTTTATTTCAAATCTGATGAACTAGTCTAACCTTTAGTTTCCATATCTCTAAAACACTGCTAATAAGATCCCTCATCACAGGATTACTTTATGATTAAAATAATTTGGAATATCAGCTATTAATAACTCACAACAAATGCTCAGAAAGTAAAAGCTATTATTATTACAATAATTATTCTATAACTTAATACATTCCTGGATGTTCTCTTTTAGAATTATCTTCAAAGCCCTTTTATAAGCCACATGCAACAATCATAGGGTCTTTTTCTACTTTTACATTCCTTATTTTGTGCTAAAATAGTATTATAGTTGAGTCCTCACTTTATTTAGAGGTTAACAAGAGTCAGATCACTGCTTATTTTTCTAATTTATTAAATTGATGAGGTGACATTGGTTGATAGGATCATATGGGTTTCAGGTGTACATGACTATGATACATGATCTGCATATTGCATTGGGTGCCCACCACCCAAAGTCAAACTACCTTCCATCACTTACTTGACCTCGTTTACCCCCACCCCACCATCCCTAGATTCACTGTTTAAAGAAAAAGTTCTGCAATTGTTGATTTAATATTTTAGGTACTTATGGAATTCTGATGGCATTGTTCAAAAAAAAAAAAGCATCAACATCATCACATACAAACATGCCGGACATTCTCCACAATACTAATAAAAGTTGGATGGACTCTTCATTACTTAATTCAAATCATCAAGTACTTATTGAATGTGAATATGAAGGCTATTGAGGAATGACAATTGTGAAAAGCTGGTTTTCTGAATCAGAGTATAGAATCCCAAGAAGCCTAAAACTGTGGAACTAACTCAACCTGGGAGCCAAGTGAAGCTGACATTTTAGATGGCTCCAGGGATCTTCACCAGAGTAACAGTCTCTCAGCTCCTTCTGGACCTGAGGACAACTTTAATTATTACCTCATATTCTAATTTTCCACTGCTTAGCCAGAGAACGCCCTTAAAAGGTCCCAGCATTCACTAATGGATACTGCTAAAGCTCTGCTTTATTGAGACTGGGTTATTATTTATTCAATCAGTAAGCACCTTCTGGCTCCCCTAAGGTGTGTACTACATGGTACTTAACACTATCAGAGTTACAAAGAAGATAACGCATGAACCCTGACCTCATGGGGTTTCCATTCTGTGGGAGACTAGGATCCAGAATTACAAATCTAAAATCTGTCCATTCTAATCAGGATGTAAAACAATAAAGAATTTATCTTAAGTAATGTAATTAGTCATTAAATAAAGGGTAGAAACAATACAAGTTATGGAAAGAAGGATACCAGCGGATGGGAACAGTCATAGAAGCCCTGAAACTAAACGCAGCCTTAATGTATAGAAAGGCTTTCAGTGGGGTAGAGAGAAGGGGGACTAGTCTAGGGGAGGAGACCCCTGCAATAATGGTGTAACGGGCCTTGGAAAACAGAGAGTAGACCAATCTACTTAAATAGAAGCCAAAGTAAGGGGGCGGTAATTATAAGACGGGAAAAGTAGTTTGGGACCATACTGTAAAGAATCTGAACAGCAGGAATTCACACTTTATCCTAAATAAAGTAGCGAGGGGCACTCCCCTGTGGTGCATTGTAGAAACTGGGCACGGGATAAGGAAATGCTGCACTCTCAATAGGCCCTTTGGACATTTGCTCCATAGTCAAAGGGATTCACAGGCAAATGAGTCTAACTCTTCTGCCTAAAAAAAAAAAAAAAAATGCAGGGATTAGCTGTACATTTCAGTCTCCCATGTTCACCCTGGCTTGTCTAACCAAGAGTTATAAAAATGGGCAGCTGAAGCAGGAAAATCCAATGAAACTCAGAGCTGCTGGTGGCTGGAAAGAAATGGTTCCTGGCAGTGAAACCTGCCCCATCTATGCCTGGGATAAAGCAGTGGGATTAGGTGGTTTGCTGGGCCCCACAGCGCGGTCTGTGGTGCTGTCAGCAGCCTTTCATCAAAACAGGATGGTGGAGCACACAGCGGTGGCTGGTTTATGTTCTGGATATTAAATGTAGGCTATGTGTCCCTCTATTTATACATGCACACAGGCCTGCTGGAGGACTGCCATCTCATTCAAGGGAGGTAAAATAAAACCCTCCCTGCAGCACGCTGAGACACACCATGCATTCCTGGAAACAGCAGGCAAGGAGGTTTGACCTCCAACCACAAAAAGGAATCCCGTAGGGAAACCGCACTGTGGCCTAACAGACCACAAAGAGAACTCCATTCTGAGTGTGGAAAGCCAGTCTCAGTGAAAGCAGTAGACGGGATTTTGAACAAACCATACCAACTCTGAAAAAAGGGAGGTCAAGCTGAGGGGCACTGGAGTCACCGTCTGTCCCGTTCACATCAGCTTCACCCTCAAACTCCAGGCTTGTTAAATTCCTGCCTTTGGGGAACCACAGAGTTTACACTAACTTCGTTCCCTGATTCTTCGGGCATATCCTACAACAGTCCTTTCCCAGAGACTAAACCCGTTTCAACCCAAAGGACAGCAGAGTACAGAAGTCACAGTGGTTGGTTATGCAGGAACTGACTGGACTGAGTTTGAAGGGCCCAGAAGACACAACGGGAGGCAGCATACCCTGACAAAATCCACTTCCACATTGACCTCTAGTCCCAAACCACCAGCCTCCCATTTCTCTCTGGTTCCTTACCCTTGAGCATTTATGGACAGATACACATTTTTTTTTTGAACAGATACATATTTTGTTTTATTGGCTACTCCTTCCTAATGCTTTCCCAGATTACTAGAACTGAAAACTTTCTCTTTCAAATTTATTCTAATTTCATGGTACTTTTCACAAATCTTGTGTTTTATCTAATTATTTATATACACAACTTTCTCCAACTAGTTTGTGAACTCCTGAAGGAAAGACATCATCCCCCCCCCCCCTATCACCTTAAACATCAGAATTATTCAGCCTGATCTGTGGTGGTACAGTGGATAACCTGTCAACCTGAAACACTGAGGTCACCGGTTCAAAACGCCGGGTTGGCCTGGTCAAGGAACAGATGAGAAGCAACTGTGAGCTGATGCTTCCTACTCCTTCCCCACTGCCTTACTCTCCTGTCTCCTTCTCTCTAAAATCAATAAGTTAGACTTTTTAAATATTTTTTAATTAAAATAACTTTTTATTTTTAGTGAGAGAGACAGATACGGACAGACAGGCAGGAAGGGAGAGAGATGAGAAGCATCAGTTCTTTGTTGTGGCACTTCATTTCTTCATTGATTGCTTTCTCATATGTGCCTCGACTGGGGGTCTCTGGCAGAGTGAGTGATTCCTTGCTCAAGCCAGTGACCTTGGGCTTCAAGCCAGTGACCTTTGGGCTCAAGCTAGCACTCAAGCCAGCAACCATGGGGTCATGTGTATGATCCCACACTCATGCCAGTGACCCCCATGCTCAAGCTGGTGAGCCCATATTCTAGCCGATGAGCCCATGCTCAAGCCGTTGACCTTGAGGCTTCAAACTCAGGTCCTTTGCGACCCAATCCAACACTCTATCCACTGTGCCACCACAGGTCAGGCTTAATTAAAAATTTTAAAAATCAGATTTATTTAATAAACTCTTAATGAAAACATGCAAACATATTTTATACAATTGACAAACTATGAATAACCTAGAGGAAAATGTAAACTGTTAAAGGTCTGAGCGGAAGATCAATTGGAAGATAACTGCCCCAGTTCAAGGACAATTAGTGAGCACCTGAACTCACGGGGTGGGGGAGAGTAGGACATGGCCTCAATAAACGTTGCTGACTCACTCACTCATTGACTTTTAGAGCAAATTAAGCAAAACACAAATACCCTCCACAATGAAGATCATGATGCAAATAGTATCACTCTTTGGTCAAAGTCTATGACTTGTTCTGAACAGATGATTGGATATGAAGACCAGGGCTATTCAAATAAAAGAATGGAGGGACATTACAGTTTGGAGAAGTGACCACCAACCTTGAAGAAAAGATGCAAGTGTGAGGATTCTTACCTCCAGCATTTCTTACCTCAATCCCTTCCTTTTCACTGCCCCAGTCATATTTTCCTGAAGAGCTGTCACCATCTTCTTCTCTCCTCCAACCCTTGAGTTAAGATCCTCACTAACTTTCCCTTGAATTGTGGCAGTTGTCTTCTAATTAGTCTTCCATGCATACATCTTTCAGTTTTCAATTTATCTCTAGATGTTTTATAGTTTCCTCAAATACATCCCATATATTTTCATCTCCAAGTCTCTGCTCAGGCCTTCGCTGGGCCTTCAGAATAGCCACCACCCAACCCCCCAGCCTCACTCCATATCTGCCCATTCAAGTTTTATTTATACTTCAAAACTCAATTCATTATATAATGAAAACTATAAACCATTGTTAAGAGAAATCGAAAAAGATATAATGAGATGGAAGAATATTCCTTGTTCTTGGTTAGGAAGAATAAATATAATCAAGATGGCCATATTACCCAAAGCAATATACAAATTTAATGCAATTCCCATCAAAATTCCAATGACATTTTTTAAAGAAATAGAGCAAAAAATCATCAGATTTATATAGAACTATAAAAAAACCCGAATAGCCAAAGCAATCCTAAAGAAAAAGAATGAAGCTGGGGGCATTACAATACCTGACTTCAAACTCTATTATAGGGCCACGACAATCAAAACAGCATGGTATTGGCAGAAAAATAGACACTCAGACCAATGGAACAGAATAGAAAGCCCAGAAATAAAACCACATATATATGGTCAAATAATCTTTGATAAAGGGGCCAACAACACACAATGGAGAAAAGAAAGCCTCTTCAATAAATGGCGCTGGGAAAACTGGAAAGCCACATGCAAAAGAATGAAACTGGACTACAGTTTGTCCCCCTGTACTAAAATTAACTCAAAATGGATCAAAGATCTAAACATAAGACCTGAAACAATAAAGTACATAGAAGAAGACATAGGTACTAAACTCATGGACCTGGGTTTTAAAGAGCATTTTATGAATTTGACTCCAATGGCAAGAGAAGTGAAGGCAAAAATTAATGAATGGGACTACATCAGACTAAGAAGTTTTTGCTCAGCAAGAGAAACTGACAACAATATAAACAGACAGCCAACTAAATGGGAAATGATATTTTCAAACAACAGCTCAGATAAGGGCCTAATATCCAAAATATACAAAGAACTCATAAAACTCAACAAACAAACAAACAATCCAATAAAAAAATGGGAAGAGGACATGAACAGACACTTCTCTCAGGAAGAAACACAAATGGCCAACAGATATATAAAAAGATGCTCATCTTCTTTAGTTATTAGAGAAATACAAATCAAAACTGCAATGAGATACCACCTCACACCTGTTAGATTAGCTATTATTAACAAAGACAGGTAATAGCAAATGTTGGAGAGGCTGTGGAGAAAAAGGAACCCTCATCCACTGTTGGTGGGAATGTAAAGTAGTACAACCATTATGGAAGAAAGTATGGTGGTTCCTCAAAAACCTGAAAATAGAACTACCTTATGACCCAGCAATCCCTCTACTGGGTATATACCCCAAAAACTCAGAAACATTGATACGTAAAGACACATGCAGCTCCATGTTCATTGCAGCATTGTTCACAGTGGCCAGGACATGGAAACAACCAAAAAGCCTGTCAATAGATGACTGGATAAAGAAGATGTGGCACATATACATTATGGAATACTACTCAGCCATAAGAAATGATGACATCGGATCATTTACAGCAAAATGGTGGGATCTTGATAACATTATACGAAGTGAAATAAATAAATCAGAAAAAACCAGGAACTGCATTATTCCATACGTAGGTGGGAGATAAAAGTGAAACTAAGAGACATTGATAAGAGTGTGGTGGTTACAGGGGGAGGGGGGAAAGGGAGAGGGAAAGGGGGAGGGGGAGGGGCACAAAGAAAACTAGATAGAAGGTGACAGAGGACAATCTGACTTTGGGTGATGGTTATGCAACATAATTGAAAGACAAGATAACCTGGACTTGTTATCTTTGAATATATGTATCCTGATTTATTGATGTCACCCCATTAAAAAAAATAAAATTATTATAATAAAATAAAAATAAAAAAAACTCAATTCATCCACTGCATCCTTTATTGAGTCTCCCATGAAATTCCCTCCTGGAAGCAATTTCTCTTTTTCTGAACTCTCATAGCACTTGACACCTTCCTTCCCGTATTTAACACACTCTGCATTACAGTTTTTCATGCACATCTTCTCTCTTCAATTAAGATGGTAATTACTGAGGGCAGAAACTTTTTATTTTAGCCTCCATAGTATCACACATTGTTAATTTCATATACTATATTCTCAATGAATATTTGTTGAGTGAAGGAATGTATGAATGAATGAGTATATAAAACAATAGTAAATAATTGCATGAATGGGATAAATTGTCAGTATTTCCCAAATTTAAGGAAAACTCACTCCAGATATTCACCAGGTTAAACCTCTTGCCAATATTCACCTTAATTATTATTAGCCTTATATTGAAGATTAGGCAACTGAGGTTGATTTAGATAAAATGCCTTGGAAAAGCCATAATGTTCAATCTAGACCTCTTTAATAGTTTTCTGCTCAATAATAGTCTCTGTTTTTCCAATAGCTGGCACATATATGGGACTACCTGCATGAAGTCCAGAAAAGACACACTATTTTTTTTCATCCTCTTCTCATGAACACCTTAGACCCATGCCTTCACAGAGAGTACAAATGAACACTGAACTTGTAATAGTAACTCATTATAAACAAAGTAGATGTGGTCTAAATAAGTCCAAAATGCAAAAGTCTTTCAACATCAAAAAATAATTCCCAGATTAGAGTCTAGGGAATTTTCAAGAAGGGAATTTATCAAAAGAAACTGCTTAATGGTGGGGAATGTGAGAAATCAACCATCACAGTTCCTCCGTCAGCAGGCATGGTCAGAAACATAGCTGACTTCAAGTGCTCTTACCTTCTCTCCCCGCAAGACCACCAGGATCACCTTGGCAGATGGTTCCCTGGACAGCTCAGAGCCCACAAATGGAAGTTCTTGGGACAACTGTCTTCTCATCACTGGCAAACTGCCACAGAAACATTCCACGCCCCATATTCCACTGGAGAATCGTCACCAAATCCAAAGAGCAGAGCATCAGCTTCTAGGAACAGAATAGCTCCTGCTTGGTAGTGGCCCAATGCTTCAAGAAGTGTGAAGACCATGAGAAGGCTAATTCTGACCTAGCAGGAAAAGTTAATCCTGCTCCTGGGAAACTCTGGCAAATGTTCTCACAGTTTGGTTTGTGAGAACAACCTTCTTGATAAATGCTCAGAAAGAAGATAGAAGCTCTTAATACCTTTGGACTGAAGCCTGAAACTCTCTCTCACTCTCTCTCTCTCGCTCTCTCTCTCTTTTTAAGTGAGAGGAGGGAAGATAGAGAGACAGACACCCACAAGTGCCCTGACTGGGATCCACCTGGCAACCCACGTCTAGAGCCAATGATCAAATCAACCAAGCCATCCATCCTCAGCACCTAAGGCTTTTGCTTGGACCAACCTAGCCACTGGTTGCAAGAGGGGAGAGAGAGAGAAGGGGGAAAGGGAGAGGGATGAAAGCAGATGGTCACTTCTCATGTGTGCCCTGACTGGGGAACAAACCCAGGACATCCTCACGCCTGGCTGACACTCTATCCATTGAGCCAACCAGCCAAGGCCCTGCAACTCTCTTGATAGTCTTCCTGTGTTTTAGAAAATGGTGTGCAGGAAATTAAGAAAGATTTACAAGCACACAGCTGTTAGAGTAGTAGCCTGAAATGTGGAGGCAGTTCTTGCCCAGTCTTTCTAAAATATAAAAAGCTAAATGGTTTTGTGCATGTTTCCCTAACTGTAAAATGAATTTGCTACTGGATTGGGGCTCTATGTATGTTCATAGAACACTGAATCTACGCTCTGTAAGTGTCTGCCCAATGTCCTTAAGCCACATTAGCCTGGAGAGGAAACCCTGACCGGTCCAGGTGCAGTTTTCACCAGTAGTAAGAGTACAGCTTCCTCCTGGCAGCTCCCACAATTTGCCTGATGCCCCCAGAACACAGTGCCCTTCTCCTACCTGCACTGATCTCATGGATGCCCCTACTTTGGAGTGAGGGGCTGCAGAAGCCACACAAACGCTGGTGCTCGCTCCAAAATTTGCCTCATCAAATGGCAGGAAATCTGCTCCTCTCCACTTATATTCCATTCTCCTCTTATGCTCTGTACCATATACAGTCCTGAGTGAAGTGTCTGACTGGTTTCTGTGTTCGTTAATGTTCCCTGAGGGGTTGGGGGTACAACACCATTTGCAAGGCATTTCACCATGCCACAGTCTGTCTAAAGGGTCCTTATCTTAATGCTCAAGACATTTATTAAACATAATCACTATGCCTTCATCACACTTATCAAAAATAACAATAATTCCTTAACATCCTCTACTACCAATCCCTATGCATATTTCCTTGATTTTCTCAAATGTATCTTATTGTTGTAGATTAGTTCAAACAAGGGTCCAAACAAGGGCCTCTCAAGTGCGTTGGGTTGCTATCATTCCTCAGTCTTTTTTTTTTTCTGTAATAGCTTACCCTCTGTTTTTCTCTAATGCCACTTTCTGTTCAGCATAGTGGGGATTTGTTAATAAAACTGGGTCGTCTTTCCTATAGCATATCCCATCTTTTGGATCTTGCCAATCATATTCTTTTTTTCTTTTTCTTTTTTTTTTTTTTTGTATTTTTCTTAAGTTGGAAACAGGGAGGCAGTCAGACAGACTCCTGCATGCGCCCAACCGGGATCCACCCGGCATGCCCACCAGGGGATGATGCTCTGCCCATCTGGGGCATTGCTCTGTTGCAACCAGAGCCATTCTAGTGCCTGAGGCAGAGGCCATAGAGCCATCTCAGTGCCCGGGCCAACTTTGCTCCAATGGAGCCTTGGCTGTAGGAGGGGAAGAGAGAGACAGAGAGGAAGGAGAGGGGGTGGGGTGGAGAAGCAGATGGGTGCTTCTCCTGTGTGCCCTGGCTGGGAATCAAACCCGGGATTCCTGCACGCCAGGCTGACGCTCTACCACTGAGCCAACCAGCCAGGGCCCAATCATATTCTTAGCATTTAAGTATTTCTTTTATCTCTTATATTTCCCAAAAACTAGTAGCAGTTCTAAAGACTTGATTAGAATCATGTTCAATTTTTTTAGACAAGAAACATTATAAGAGATACTTCCTGTTGCATCACCTCATGAAGCATATAAAGTTTGGCTGTCCCACTTTGGAGGGAGCTATGATTGATTACAGAGTGTGGGTGATATCAGCCTGACCATTCCATTATAGAGAATTGATATTTCAGCTTGTGATCATTAATTAATGTTGCCTAGATCAATTATTTCATTAGAGGTTGAAAATGGTGCATTTTTAAAATTCTATGATTCTTTCTTCATTTATTAGTGGGAAGTTTTCTATTATAAGACCTACTTTTATCAAATATTTAGTTACCCTGAAATAAATATAGTGGCATAAGAAAGATAAAAGAAATACTTAATCATTCATTTTTAGAATAGTAAATTATGTCTCCAACAACTTCCAACGACAAGTTATTAGGTTTTTATACATTTTTTTTTAGGTATCATTATAAACTCATGGTTTTTATGTATTTGACAGATTTTAATCCACAGTAGTTATCATCCTTTTTGATGCAGAAATTGCCCCACATTTGCCAGTGGGAGCTCCTTCAAAGATGTTCCTGTGTTGTTTTGTCATGGTTTCAAATAGTTTGGGAGAGCTTCCTTGCAAAACGAGTTTTTTGTGACTCATCATATAGATTTCTTGCCCCAGAACTGGAATCAGCCATTTCACCAAGGGAAATGATATGTAGAGATCGACTTCCAATTTTTTTTTAATTAAGCATAGTAAACATAACTAAGGTGCCCTGTGAGGACATATCCCTATTTTCACTACATTTCTTTTTTTGTTAGAGGTAAACACTACCATGAATATATTGTTTATCATTTTCTTTCAAGTTTCTATTATTTTACCACACATTTTGTATGCATATAACTTAAATGGCATTGTTTGTAGATGTATTAATCTTATAGAATAGTATTATGTTATATGTATATTTTTACTTTAAATATTTTTTGCTTTACAAGAAAGTTGACATACAATATTACATGAGTTTTAGGGGTACAACCCAGTGAGTAAACCTTGTATAACTAAGTGATCACCCCAATAAGTCTAAGTACCCATTTGGCACCTCTGTATGTCTTTTTATTGAAGCATTTAATCCATTTGCACTTAAATAATTATTAATAGCCTGACCGGGCAGTGGTACAGTGGATAGAGCATCAGACTGTGCGGAAAACCCAGGTTCGAGACCCCGAGGTCACCAGCTTGAGCGAGGGCTCATCTGGTTTGAGCAAAAAGCTCACCAGCTTGAGCCCAAGCTCACTGGCTCGAGCAAAAGGTTACTTGGTCTGCTGAAGGCCCGGCTCGAGCAAGTGGTTACTTGGTCTGCTGAAGGCCCATGGTCAAGGCATGTATGAGAAAGCAATCAATGAACAATTAAGGTGTTGCAACATGCAACGAAAAACTAATGATTGATGCTTCTCACCTCTTTGTTCCTGTCTGTCTGTCCCTGTCTATCCCTCTCTCTGACTCTCTCTCTGTGAAAAAAAAAATTATTAATAAATATGTATTTGTTGTCATTTTATTATTCATATTTTTTCTTCTTAAAGATCCTTTAACATTCCTTATAATACTGGTTTAGCAGTAATGAACCCCTTTAGCTTTTAACTGTCTCGAAGCTCTTTATCTTTTGATTCTAAATGACAACTTTGCTGGGTAGAATAATCTTGGTTGTAGGTCCCTGTTTTTCACTACTTTGAATATTTCTCGCCAATCCCTTCTAGCCTGCATAGTTTCTGACAGTCTTATGGGAGCTCCCTTGTAATTAACTGCTTTTTTCTTACTACTTTTAAGATTCTCTCTTTGTCTTCAGCCTTGAGAATTTTAATTATATGGATGGGGCAAAAATAGGTTTACAATTGTTCACATGGAAAAATACAATAATTAATAGTACAAGAATAAACTGTGTTTCACACACAATTGTAAACCCTATGTGTCTGGTGTGGTCCTCTTTTGATTCATCTTGTTTGGGACTCTGTGCTTCCCGGACTTATATATCTAGTCCCTTCACCAGGGTAAGGAAGCTTTCTATCATTATTTTTTCTCATAGGTTTTTAGTTCCTTGCTCTCTCTCTTCTCCTTCTGGTACCCCATAATGTTAATGTTGGTGTGCTTGAAATTGTCCCAGAGTCTCCTTATACTATCTTCAATTTTTTAAATTCCTTTCTTTTCTTTTTTTTCTGTTCTCATTGGATGTTTTCTGCTTCCTTATCTTCCCAATTTCTGATCTGATCCTCTGTTTTATCTACTCTACTGTTGATTTTCTGTAATGTAGTTTTCATTTTAGTTCATGTATTCTTAATTCCTTACTGTTTCTTTTTTATGTTTTCTATCTCCATTTTTATGTTTCCTATCTCTTTCTTGAATTTCTCACTAAGTTCATCTACTCTTCTTCTAAGTTCATTGAGCATCCTTATAACCAGTGTTTTGAACTCTGCATCTAATAGAAGCTTGTCTCCATTTTGTTTCATTCTTTTTCTGGAGTTTTGTTCTGTTCTTTCATTTGGAACACATTTTTTTGTCTTCTCATTTTGGCTGCCTCCCCATGTTTGTTTCTATGTATTAGGCATAACTGCTTTTTTCCTGGGCGTGGTAGCATGCCTTTATGTAGTAAGTGTCCTGTAAGGTTCAGTGGCACAACCACCCTGATCACCCAAGCTGGGCACTCCAGATGCTCCCCCTCCCCACCTCACGTGGGTTGTGTACATCTTCCTGTTGTAATGGATTGCTGCTGGCACTTCAATGGGAGGGATTTACCCCCAGACTGATTGGCTGCAAAAATTTGCTGTGACCACTACGGAGGATCAGCTGAGCAGGGACTGATCCCACAGAGCGGGACTTATTTCAGTGGTGCGCTGGTGCCCGCTGAGTCTGCCCCTTGAGCAGAGGCGGATTTAACATCAGGCGCCAGGCACACACCCTGGGCCCTCACTCTGGGCCCCGCAAAACCCCAACATAACCCTTTTTTCTAATGACAACCAAGTTTGGTTTCATACATGCAATTTTAACATTAACAGTACATAATATTTTTTATTTATTTAAAAATATAGTTAACATATATTTTTATTTTCCCTGTCTCTCTCTTTTTTTTTAAGGGACCCAACATTTTCTTCTGCATGTGGAGCCTCAACCAACCTCAATCTGCTTCTGCCCTTGAGTGTGTCCCTTGTGGAGGAGGTTGGGTGGTGCTCAAGCATGGTCTGAAGCTGTCCACTGAATGCTTCTAGTGCCTCCTGGGAGGTGCAGGCCAAAGTCAGCCACCACCTGTACCCAGGACCACCCAGCATGAGCTACAAGTGACCTGCAGATGGCTGCTACTTGTGCCAGGCTTGGAGGTGTCCAGGAGAGACCAAGCTGTGACCCAAGGTTGACTGCCATTAGTGCTGGGTCTATAGCCACTTAGTGAGAGGTACAGGGCACACTGAGGCCAGATGCTGCTTGTTTGAGAGATTTTAGGAAAGTCTGAAGCATAAGCCAAGACAAGGCTTTTGTATGGAAAAAGCATCGGAAATGGCTTGGGTGGCTCCGAGTTGGGTGGGGTGGGGTCTCAGGGAATCATCAGGGTGGGGTGAACAGTGTTATCTAGGTTGATGAAGACTCAGATATGGTGCCAGCCTGCTGACTCTGTGGGGTGGGGAGGGTCTCAGAAAAGGAACAATGGCCTCTGCCAGCACTTCTGTGTGAGAGGAAGCTGCATCTCCAGCTCCTGCTCTCATGTGAGACAACTTAGTTCATCTCCATGTGTCCCTGTTGCCCCAGCACTGGAACTCAGAGCAAGTGAGTCTAAGTACGTCTGTGCACAGGCCTTTATTGTGGGAGGCCTCCATCTCACCCAGGCACAATCTCCACTGGTATTACAGCCAGAAGTTATGGGGTTCTCTTCCTGACACTAGAACCCTGGTGTGGGACTGGGGGCCTGGTGTGGGAACTGGCACCCCCTGCTTCTCAGCAGGGACCTCCATAGCTGAGATATCCCTCCCATTTTTTATGAGTCACACGTGGGTGTGGGACCAGCCCATTCCATGTCTCAGCCCCTTCTACCCATCTCAACATGGCTTCTGTTTAGGTAGATTTCAGATAGTTCAGAATGATGGTTGTTCAGGCAGTTCAATTTTTATGTGATTACTAGCTGTACCCGGCTACACGTTGCTGTGGCTCAGTCTGGTTAAATGGAAAAGAAAGAAAAGAGAAAGCGCATGTTTCTAATATGTTTAATTTCACAATGCTTGTGGGTATACAATATTTTTTGTTGTTCCATTGTCTGTGAAGATATAGAGATTGTCTGGTTTGCCAACTCTAGAACATGCAACATATAATTGTCCGTGTGAGAAACAATCCGTGTCTAGATCTAAAGTGCACAATTCTAAAGATTAGCCCTGAGCTATGTTGATGATGATTGCAAATGCCAATGGAATTGGGAACTGCAATCTCTTCTTTTTTTTTTCTTTTTTTTTTTTTTTTTTTTATTTTTCTGAAGCTGGAAACGGGGAGAGACAGTCAGACAGATTCCCGCATGCGCCCGACCGGGATCCACCCGGCACACCCACCAGGGGCGACGCTCTGCCCACCAGGGGGCGATGCTCTGCCGCGACCAGAGCCACTCTAGCACCTGGGGCAGAGGCCAAGGAGCCATCCCCAGCGCCCGGGCCATCTTTGCTCCAATGGAGCCTTGGCTGCGGGAGGGGAAGAGAGAGACAGAGAGGAAGGAGGGAGGGGGGTGGAGAAGTAAATGGGCGCTTCTCCTATGTGCCCTGGCCGGGAATCGAACCCGGGTCCCCCCCGCACACCAGGCCGACGCTCTACTGCTGAGCCAACTGGCCAGGGCAGAACTGCAATCTCTTAAATTGAAATGGCATATCTGTTGGAATCATAGGAATGTGAGGAATGAGGACATCTTCACCTTTGAAAAGTCCTGTCAAGATTGTTGCTTCTACGACGTTGCTCATTAATTTTTTTTACAGCAAGCCGCATGCCATTGCAAAGCTTTGGCTGGTTGATATTTCACAACATGATAATTGGCACGCTGATATTCAATTGCAGTACATGCGGTTGCATCCCTGGCAGGTCAAGTGAATTCAAAAATTCTGTTGGATAATTAACCGCTTCATCTGCTTCCACAACAGTGTCGACAGACTTGTATGTGACTGCCTCTCTTTGAATGTTAGACTGAATAATGTTGTTAAGTTTGTAGACGTCTTTGTTCTTGGCCGCAAGAATAGCTCATTCATTCAGCCAA
Organism: Saccopteryx leptura; assembly: GCF_036850995.1. Lineage (NCBI taxonomy): Eukaryota > Metazoa > Chordata > Mammalia > Chiroptera > Emballonuridae > Saccopteryx > Saccopteryx leptura. The sequence continues at coordinate 373,409,528 of NC_089504.1, read as the reverse complement.
TCATGATTCTTATAATTGGTTTGAATATTGGGAAATACTTTTTCAACCATTTCTTCTTTTGACGTCACTAAATTGTAGAAGTTATGAGGCAATAAAATTTGTCCTCAGGTCAGATCAACCGGCACCTTTCCGTTCTCAATTTCCAGCAATTGATGGGAGAATATCTCCACTGATCGGTCATTTTGCAGCTGGACACGCATATTTGTAGTTAATTTTAACGTCTTTACATATCGCCACAAAGTAGAGTATGTCAGGCAAGCATTTATTTCATCCATTGGTGTCGATCGAGGAATTACAGGTAATGTTTGCCTGAAATCTCCTGCAAGCAATATTAATGCGTTCCCAAATGGTCTGATGTTTTCACGCAAATCTTGCAATGATCGATCAAAAGCCTCGAGCGATTTTTTGTGTGCCATTGTGCATTCATCCCAAATAATAAGTTTGCATTTCTGCAATACTTTTCCCATCCCGGATGCTTTGGAAATGTTGCACGTGGGAATTTCAATGAATTGCATGTTCAATGGCAATTTCAAAGCGGAATGAGCAGTTCCTCCACCTGGTAGCAATGTCACAGCTATTCCGGACATCGCAAAAGCTAAGGCTATGTCATTTTGAGATTGAATTGCTGCCAGAATCAATCTAATTAGGAACATTTTACCAGTTCCTCCTGGCGCATCTAAGAAGATTTCTCCAACCTTGTTTTGACAGTTTGCATTCTTTGATCGTAAATGCCCTTTTGCTTAAGCGTTAGCTTAAGAATGTTTGATTGCACATACGACAAAAGATCGCCCATGTTGTAATTTTGTTCACGACGCAATTCTACATCGAACAAAGCAGCAGCAGATCGATTCGGTGATGGCATTCCCAATTGATTGAGAACTTTGTTCACAATTTCTAAGCACAAATCTTCAATCATTATCAATGCTTCGTTGTAGATTTCTGCTGTGAAATCCATGTTCATATTTGAATTTTCCTTGAGTATTCGATGGAAAATATCTTCAGCCATGTACGATTTATATTTCTCCCATAACATTGAAATGGAATCGTAAAATATATATTTAGTATAGCGTGTGTTGCTTTTACATCCAACAGATGGCGCTGTTTTTCAAAAAAGCATGTTTTTACCTGTCACAGGTGTGACATCTATATGATAGTAGATATATAAAAACAAAAGCGCACGTATTTGAATGCAATGTTGTGTCAAAATTTCAAAGCAATCAGTGAAGAACTTTCAGAGATTTAAGATTTTGAACAAACATTTACATTTTTATTTATATAGATGGGAGGATTCAAGTACTGCATTTACCTTCACCATCACCTTGACTGAAACCCCCATATTTTATGCATCTATTTCAACCACACTTTTTTTCACACAATACTATATTTTTTACATTTACCCACATTGTTGTATATACAGGGGGTCCTCAGGTTATGATAGTCTCGACATACAATGTTTCGAGTTTACAACACTCACTCCCACAAAAACTTTAAAAAATTGAGACATGAGTGTTTTGGCTTATGCCATTAGCATTGTACTTATGGACTACATGGGCAAACTAGTTTCAGACTAGCCTGGAATAATTCTTTAAGAAGTAGAGAGGCCTGCCTGACCAGGTGGTGGCTCATTGGATAGAGCATCGGACTGGGACGCAGAGGACCCAGGTTCAAAACCCCCAGGTCGCTGGCTTGAGCGCGGGCTCATCTGTCTTGAGCATGGGCTCACCAGCTTGAGCACGGGGTCGCTGGCTTGAGTGTGGGATCATAGACATGACACCAACGTCACTGGTTTGAGCAAGGGGTCACTCGCTCTGCTATAGCCCCCCAGTCAAGGCACATATGAGAAAGCAATCAATGAACAACTAAGGAGCCGCAACGAGGAATTGGTGCTTCTCATCTCTCTCCCTTCCTGTCTGTCTGTCCCTATCTGTCCCTCTCTCTGACTCTCTCTCTCTCTCTCTCTCTCTCTCTCTCTCTCTGACTCTCAAAAAAGATAAAAAATAAAAACAAAATAGAGAGGCCTGCAAATAGATCCTGTACCCTCTACATCAGCTGCTTCTCGAGATGAAACACCTGTAGTACAGGTAGACTCATCTCCAGCGTCTCCTGCATGTTCCTTAGGCAATCCTGATTCCCCTGACCCAGCATCTCCAGCACCTGCTGCAGGTTCTCCTGCCTCTCCAGCTTCCCCCTCCCAATAGGTCACTCTCTCCCACCTTGCAATGCCCCTTCCAGTGTGCAAGCCAACCACAGGAATAAAGGTAAGAAATTTTTTTTTACATTCATTTTTTGTCATTTTTTCTGTTAGTACAGTACAATGTACAGTATATGTTCCTTTCTTTTTTCTGTGGTTTAGTTATATTTTTATGTTCTAGAGCAGTGATAGTCAACCTGTTCCCTACCATCCACTAGTGGGCATTCCAGTTTTCATGGTGGGCAGTAGAGGAGCAACCAAAGTATAAATAAAAAGATAGATTTAACTATAATAAGTTGTTTTATAAAGATTTATTCTGCCAAACTTAGCGAAAATCTGATATAAAGCACTTGGTAAGTAATTATTATTATATGCTTTAACTTGCTGTAACTCTGCTTTATAAATTTTATAAAGTAAAGTTACTTCCCTACTCTATAAATCACCATTACTGTGGAACCTGTGGGCAGTTAGAAAATTTTACTACTAACAGAGATACAAAAGTGGGCAGTAGGTATAAAAAGGTTGACTACCCCTGTTCTAGATTATGATTTTACAACTGTGTTAGGATAAGTAAGTGACTTAGGCTAGGGTGTGTTTCAACTTACACCAAAATTCGGGTTAGGTCACTTTCGTAGGAACGGAACTGTGTTGTAACCTGAGGACCCCCTGTATTGTTGGTTCATTTTTAACTTCTGCATGTTACTTCATCATATAAGTATACCACTTTTTTTTTTCTTATTGATGAATTCTTAGGTTTTCAAATTTTGCTGTTACAAACAACACTGCAATGAGTATTCTTAAATACATCTCCCTGTGCACAGGATAAGAATTTCTCTAGGGTATATTTCTAGATGTAAAACTTTTGAGTCATAGGGTATAAGCACCTTCAAATACACTAGATCTTTCCAAATTGATCTACAAAATGGTTGTGCAAATTTATATTTCCACCAAAAATGTACAAAAGTTCCCATTTTCTCCCCACATCCTCTCTCAAACTTAATATTGAGACTTTTTATTTTTTTATTCGATTCATGGGTGTGAGATGATTTCACCTTGGTACTTTAATTTACATTTCTCTGATTTCTAGGGAGGTGGAGATTCTTCTTATATATGATATGTGCATTGACGTTGTGGGTGTATGTTTCTACTAGTTTGAGAGCAAACATAATAGTTAAGACAATAGGAACTGGAGCCAGACTCCTAAACTGAAGCACAGATCTACCACTTACCAGCTGTGTGACTGTAAACAAGTTATCAAACCCTTTCTGTACCTATTTCTTCATCTGTGAAGTGGGAAAAATAAACATCTACCTCATAGGGCTATGATAAAAATTAAATGAGTTCATATATCTCAAGAGCTTAAGACAATGCCTGGCTATGATCATCATCATCATCATCATCATCATTGGTTTGTAGGATTTCTTTCTATATTCTGGATATTATTTCTTTGTCAGAGTTTGCATTTTAAAAATCTTTTCAACAATCATGCAATTTGTGTTTTTACTTTGTTTACAGTATCTTTTGTTATTTCAGAATGTCTAATGTTAATATAATGTAATTAAAATTTTCTTCATCATTTTCTTATATAACTTGAGGTTTGGATATAAAGCTTAAGAAATTTCTCTAGCCCTGGCCGGTTGGTTCAGTGGTAGAGTGTCGGCCTGGCGTTCAGGAGTCCCGGGTTCGATTTCCGGCCAGGGCACACAGGAGAAGCGCCCATCTGCTTCTTCACCCCTCCCCCTCTCCTTCCTCTCTGTCTCTCTCTTCCCCTCCCGCAGCCAAGTCTCCATTGGAGTAAAGTTGGCCCTGGGTGCTGAGGATGGCTCTATGGCCTCTGTCTCAGGCACTAAAGTGGCTCTGGTTGCAACAGAGCGGGCGCCCCAGATGGGCAGAGCATCACCTCCTGGTGGGCAAGCCAGGTGGATCCCAGTCGGGCGCATGCGGGAGTCTGTCTGACTGCCTCCCCATTTTCAACTTCAGAGAGGTACAAAAAAAAAAGAAATAAAGAAATTTCTCTAGCCCTAGCTGGGTAGCTCAGTGGATAAAGTATTTTCCCAGCACACCAAGGTCACAGGTTCAATTCCCAGTCAGGCCACTTATGAGAAGCAATCAATGAGTGTGCAACTAAATGAAACAACCAAGTGAACAAGTTGATGCCTATATATCATATATATATATATACAATATATATTTGACATATATATTTGATATGTTTTGATAATCAATGGAAAAATGTTTTTTAAACCTTTCTATATACAAGGTCATGATGACCTATATTTTCTTCTAAAATTCTAAAGGTTTTTTACTTGTAAGATTATAGCCAACCTTTAGTGTAAGAGGGAGATCCAATTTTGTGTTGTTACATATGAATAATTAATATTCCAAGCGCCATCATTTTCCCATGAATTTGTAACTCTACCTTTATCATATATCGAATGTCCAGATCTATGTGAGTGTTTCTGGGCCTCCTATCTCATTCCATCGATATCTTTTTCAATTCTGGCATCATCCCACTATGGTCTAATTTCTAAAACATTTAAAAATAAGTCTTCACATCTCTTAAGACAAGTCTGAGCATTTCCTTTTCTAAACTAGAATCTAGGTTCTTGGCCCCTTGCTCTTCACAGAATCTTTTAGAGCTTGAAGGACAATGTAGAAAGTGTCTAACGTCTGAGAAATGTGAACCATGAGAGACTGGCTGGTAGCTGCTCAGATGCTGAGCAAAGCGAGGCATTCTCACATTCCCAGAATTAATCTGAGCGAAGGATGGAGATATTTCCCACAGGCCAGTTATGGGTCATTAGGAAGAATTTCCTTTTGTGGACTCATCTTAGTTCCACTTAAGAAGGCCAGCTTCAAGAAAGAACAAGAATTGCTATGGGAGGAATCCAAGTAAGCAGGTAGAAAAGATTCTCCCGCGTGAATGAAATTGCAGATGAGGGATTCCCAGGAATAATAAGACTCCCAGAAGGGCTCCATGACAGAAAAAGACAGCTAGCTTTAACTTCTACCCAGCCCAGGGTGTTCTGATTCCAGTTCAAAACAGTGTTTAGCAAGTAGAACTTTTTTTTATTGCCCTTCTCCCTTCCCCTGGTTCAATCCTAGAGGAGTCAGAGAGCAAGTAATGAGGGCTGGGATGGAGGAGAAAATCAGTGGAGGAAAACATGTGGCATGCTACCATGCTGTTTACTCCACCTGCTGTGGGCTCAGATGAAGGACAGGGATAAGCTTTAACCTTCTGATACTGAAAATTTTGACTATTACCAGGGACTATACATCAAAGGACTTTTTACTTAATGTGGCTAAAATAGTCAATGACTTTTCATTTATTCAGAGGCAAGAAAGAACTAGCCCCCCACCATTCAGCTTACAAGGACAATAAAAAGAGAAAAAGAATGACAATGTATGACTATGTCCCATGCATGGATCCTATTTATGAGAAGTATCAGATACCTATTATTTTTACTACACTAGTGAATTAAATTTGCTAATATTCATTTAGGAATTTTGCACCTACATTCTTAAGTGTGATTAATAGATAAGTTTCTTCCCTTGTTTTGTTCTTGTCAGCTCTGGTATCAAAGTTATATACACTAACTTTATAAAAAGGTCTGGGTAGTTTCCCCCTTTTCTATCACTTGAAACAGGTAAAATACATATAAGGATTTTATGATTGTTGATTTTGTAAAACTTGTCTCTGAAACTATCTGAGCCGGTGACTTTAGGGAGCAAATGAGATAATATACCGTATTTCCCCATGTGTAAGGTGCTCCCATTTATAAGACACACCTTAATTTGGGGGCCCAAAATTTGAAAAAAACATGTATTACATAAAGGCATTGAACTTAAGTCTTATTCATCATAAAATTTATACAACTCCTCATCACTGTCAAAACTCCCATCCATTAGCTTGTCTTCATCTGTGTCTGAAGACGAAGCACTGTCTTCAAAAATGAGCACAAAAACTAGTGCGAAAAAGTGAGAAATACAAGTAAAAAAAAATCTACAACCACTGAATAAGACGCACCCAGTTTTTAGACCCCAAATTTATTATTATTATTAAATTTAATGCAGTGACATTGATAAATCAGGGTACATATGTTGAGAGAAAACATCTCCAGATTATTTTGACATTTGATTATGCTGCATACCCCTCACCCAAAGTCAAATTGTCTTCTGTCACCTTCTATCTGGTTTTCTTTGTGCCCCTCCCCTCCCCCCACTCCCTCTCTCTCCTTTCTAGCCCCATCCCCCCCATCCCCCCACCCCCGTTACCATCATATTCTTATCCATGTCTCTGAGTCTCATTTTTATGTCTCATCTATGCATGGGTTCATATAGTTCTTAGTTTTTTTCTGATTTACTTATTTCACTCCGTATAATGTTATCAAGGTCCATCTATGTTATTGTAAATGATCTGATGTCATCATTTCGTATGGCTGAGTAGTATTCCATAGTATAAATGTACCAAAGCTTTTTAATCCACTTGTCCACTGACGGACACTTGGGCTGTTTCCAGATCTTCGCTGTTGCGAATAATGCTGCCACAAACATGGGGGTGCATTTCTCCTTTTGGATGTTCTTGGGGTATATTCCTAAAAGTGGGATAGCTGGGTCAAAAGGCAGTTTGATTTTCAATTTTTTGAGGAATCTCCATACTGTTTTCCACAGAGGCTGCACCAGGCTGCATTCCCACCAGCAGTGCAGGAGGGTTCCCTTTTCTCCACATCCTCGCCAGCACTAATTCTGTGTTGTTTTGTTGATGAGCACCATTCTGACTGGTGTGAGGTGATATCTCATTGTGGTTTTAATTTGCATTTCTCTAATGATTAGTGATGTTGAGCATTTTTTTATATGCCTATTGGTCATCTGTATGTCCTCTTTGGAGAAGTGTCTATTCATTTCTTTTTCCCATTTTTTGATTAGATTGTTTGTCTTCCTGGTGTTGAGATTTACAAGTTCTTTATAAATTTTGGTTATTAACCCCTTATCAGATGTATTGTCAAATATGTTCTCCCATTGTGTAGGTTGTCTTTTTATTCTGTTCTTATTGTCTTTAGCTGTGCAAAAGCTTTTTAGTTTGATATAGTCCCATTTGTTTATCCTGTCTTTTATTTCACTTCCCCATGGAGATAAATCAGCAAATATATTGCTCCAAGAGATGTTAGAGAACTTACTGCCTATATTTTCTTCTAAGATGCTTATGGTTTCACGACTTTTATCCATTTAAGTCTTTTATCCATTTTGAGTTCATTTTGTGAATGGTGTAAGTTGGTGGTCTAGTTTCATTTTTTTGCAGGTAGCTGTCCAATTTTCCCAATACCATTTATTAAAGAGGCTGTCTTTACTCCATTGTATTCCCTTACCTTCTTTGTCAAATATTAGTTGTTCATAGAGCTGTGGGCTTATTTCTGGGTTCTCTGTTCTGTTCCATTGATCTATATGCCTGTTCTTATGCCAGTACCAGGCTGTTTTGAGTACAATGGTCATGTAGTATAACTTGATATCAGGAAGTGTGATACATCTCACTTTATTCTTCTTTTTTAAGATTGCTGAGGCTATTCGTGTTCTTTTTTGGTTCCATATAAATTTTTGGAATATATGATATATACCTTTGAAGTATGTCATTGGTATTTTAATTGGTATTGCATTGAATTTATAGATTGCTTTGGGTAATATAGACATTTTTATGATGTTTATTCTTCCTAACCATGAACACAGTATATGCTTCCACTTGTTTGTATCTTCCTTGATTTCTTTTATCAATGTTTTATAATTTTCCGAGTACAAGTCTTTAGTCTCCTTGGTTAAATTTACTCATAGGTACTTTATTTTTTTGGTTGTAATAGTGAAGGGGATTGTTTCCTTAATTTCTCTTTCTGACTATTCATTGTTGGCGTATAAAAATGCCTCTGATTTCTGAGTATTAATTTTATATCCTGCCACTTTGCTGAATTCATTTATCAGGCCCAGTAGTTTTTTGACTGAGACTTTAGAGTTTTCTATATACAATATCATATCATCTGCAAATAATGATAGTTTTACTTCTTCTTTTCCAACTTGAATGCCTTTTATTTCTTCTTCTTATCTGATTGCTGTGGCTAGGACTTCCAGGACTGTGTTGAATAAGAGTGGTGAAAGGGGGCACCCCTGTCTTGTTCCTGATCTTAGGGGGATTGCTTTTAATTTTTGCCCATTGAGTATGATGTTGGCTGTGGGTTTGTCATAGATGGCTTTTATCATGTTGAGGTATGTTCCCTGTATTCCCACTTTGCTGAGAGTTTTGATCATGAATGAGTGCTGGATTTTATCAAATGCTTTTTCTGCATCTATTGAAATTAATATGTAGTTTTTATCCTTCCTTTTGTTTATGTGATGAATCACATTGATTGATTTGCCTTCCCTGAATAAATCCCACTTGATAATGGTGTATGGTTTTTTCCATATATTGTTGGATCCGATTTGCTAATATTTTGTTGAGGATTTTAGCATCTATATTCATCAGGGATATTGGCCTATAATTTTCTCTCTTTGTGTTGTCTTTGCCTGGTTTTGGAATCAGAATTATGCTCGCCTCATCAAAGGAGCTTGGAATAGACCCCAAATTTGTTGAAAAATGGCGCATCTTATATGTAGGGAAATATGGTACTCTATAATTCCACTTAGGGACAGATAAGGCCTCAATTGCCTGGGAGCTAACAAAGGAAGGGGTATCATCAACCTTCTTTTGTGTAGGACACTCACTCTCCTCTTACAACACCTAAGGTATCATAGATGGCCTTGGTTTTGTGGTTGAGAGAGAATGCCACTGTCAATTTACATATCAAATTTTAGTAAAGCCAAATTTCTTTTTTAGAAGAAAACTAAATAGATATAGAAAAATAAGGGAAAATATTGTCTTCTTGTACACCAGTGGGACTTACACTGCTCACAAAAATTAGGGGGTCAGGCAACATGTAGATATTCCAGTATTTTCAGCCTTTTGTATAGTGCATTTTCACCAATGAAATAAAAGTTGGTTTTGCATCTCACTTGCATAAACAACTTTCTTTGACTTGTTTGCTTTTCTGATGTTCTTGTTTAATAAAAAAATTAAATGCTTTTTATTGCTTCATATTCATTTTGATATATCCCTTAATTTTTGTGAGCAGTATATTATGCACCCCATTTTGGAGAAAGAGGACTGAGCATGACCAGCAGCTAAGACAATCCCCCCAGACCACCTGTGGAGGAAGGAAGAAAACAGGAAGAGAGGCTAGCAGTGGTCCGTGGCCATTTGCAGGTTTTTTTCACCTGTGGGAGGCAGCATGAGATTGTGCATTTTCAAATTAGTTTGATCGTTAGAATCATGGAGCACACTTGTTAACAAAAGATATTTCCAGACTAGCCCAGACTTACTGACTCACAGTCTTGGGGGAGGAGGGAAGGAGAGGATGCCTGAGAACATGTATTTTTAATAAATACTGCAGAAAGTCTTGTAAATGGGCAAGTTTGGGAAACACACAAAAGGAGAATAAGCATGGGCTTTGGAGTTAAGCCAGGATTGAATAATTACTTACTCTTTAATAATTGTGTGTTTAACAACATGTAATTTAATCTCCCCGGGCCTCCATCTTCTTATTTAGACTAGCAGATCATAAGGATTGAATGCGAGGATGTATGTAAAGCACTTCACACATATCTGGCACTCAATAAATAGTCATCTTTATTATAGACAGGTTCTGAAAGAAGACATGAGGCTTAAATTACAAATCGCCAAAGACACTCATTCTTGAAATTGAGATGAAGGCACAGAACCTCAGTTTGTTTGTTTGTTTGTTCAATATCCAGCCTCATTTTTCTGGTAGCAATGCCAATTTTCATCCATAGAGAATACCCACCACTTTTTATTGCTAGTGGACATGGTTCAAGTTGATGAATTTGACCCTGCCTTTCACCTCCAGAATTCCTGGCCATTATTATTGGTTCGGAATGAGAACCATGACCCAAGTTGGTCAAGTGACATTCAATCTTGGGACTTCCACTAGAGTTGTGATCTGAGTTGCCAGAGAGGAGGAAGACCCACCTGAGAACACAGTGGTAGAGGCAAGAAGAGCTGAGCTATAGAGAACACGAGTCCAAATCTGGAAGATATTTTTGAGTCCTGGAATCGAGCCGTGCTGAAGCCATTCCAACCCGGGACTTTTCAGTTAGGTGAGACAATAAAAGTTTTATTTATTTGAGTGGCATTTTCTGTTACTTGTATCCAATGGGGTCCTGACAATGACTTTTAAGGCATTTCTTCTATTTTAGTCTCCAACCTATGGCATAATCATGCAAGCCCCCCTTTTTTTCTGCCTGATATACTTCCTAACTTTATTAGGAAGAAGCAATCCCCTGGCCTTCGCATTTAGATTTAATGGATAATGGAAATTTCTAAGGCATGATCACTCTCTGGCAACTAGAAAACTCAAATCCTTTCCATCTAAATGGATTCTTTTCTCTCGGGGTGGGAAGGAGCTGATATTTAGGTAGGTCCCAGTTTTTGTTCTCCAGACTCTGAGCAAGGTTGCCCTTAAAGGGCAACACAACAATTAAAAGCTGTTGGATGTGAGAATGACAAGCCCAGCTGGTATGTGATACTGTGCAGCTGAGATGATCAGTCTCAACAGGCAAACATTACACAATTGTCTCTTTCAAGTCCAGAGTGCTAACGTATAATACACAATCAGAGGACATTGTACATCAGGATAGAAATCATTAGACAGTGCCAATTCTTTACCCCCAGAAACAAAATAGTGCATTGTATTTGAAAGCCACAATTTTTGAGTTTTTTAACTTTGCATCTATAGGCAAGGTGAGGGATTTCAATTTGGGAAAACTCTAAATAAAATTAAGAACAGAAATTCCTGTTGGAATTCACTATTAAGGCAAAACTGGTGAGTAATAGAATTGGGGAGGGGTGGACAGTGTACTTTGACCTCCCATGACTCCCACCAAAAACTCCATTCAAGGACCTTTGGCAAATCTGGCTAAAGCAGCATCTGTCTTGCTGAGGGACATCCCAGAATGGACATGTCCCTGTGTGACTGCCCAGTAAATACCAAATAGATTGGGTCACTTTATCAAACCTGGAGGAGTTGGCTGCCTGCATACATGCTCTGAAGATGAACTCACTTTTCTTTAGTCCTTCATGGCTGCCCGAGTCTGAGCAGCTCCGACAGCAATGGACAGAGATGAGAACAGCAGGCCTGGCAATCAGAGAAATCTAAAGAAGGGGACTGGATTACAGTCAGATGGCAGGGAGTGGGAGGACAGACTGGGACAGATTGATGAGAGAGCCTCACTGGCTGGCAGGGAGCTGAAAACTGTCCCAGTCGGCTGTGCTGAGCCAGCTGCCTTGTGTGTGCAAAGTGCAGGCTAACTGGAGGAGAAAATCTTAATAGTTTCTGAAAACAGTCGTCCATCAGCCCACCCTACTAGAAAACAAAGCATGCCTTTTGGACTCCAAATCCCCCAACCAGAGAGATACCTACAATGTCATCCAGTTTCCTGCTTCCTAGGGCATGTCTCCACCACTCTTTCAACAAACACTTATTAAGAGCATTCTAAATGCCAGGGCTGTGCTAGGGGCTGGGAACATGAAGGAAATGGGTACTTCCCTCTTCTTTTTTTCTTTTGTTTTGTTTTGTGTACTTCCTTCTAAGGAGCTCACCACCTATTAAACAATTATGAAAAAGGAAAACTGCAATAGGAGCTGTAATAAAAGAGAACACAGGTCCTGTAGGAGCACTGGAAATTGGCCCCAGACCATGTAAGTGGAGCTCCAAAGCGAAAGAAGTTGTATCTTCAGACACATGCAAACCACACATCAAATGCCACCTAACATTATACCCACTCAACAGTTTTCTTTTCTCTAATCCAGGCTCATAGTTATGACCTCAATATGGTAAAAATATCCTCCGGGGCTGTTAAAGTCTAGCAATAATTTAATGTTGTGTTCTTCTCTGTGCATAGTGTTCTCTATATACGTTTTCACATCTTGGTTGTCTTTCTTTTTGAGTATGTTGTTTATTGTGGTTGATAGAATAGGATATTAAAAAGTCAGGGCCTTGATTTTTATTGACCATTTGGCTTCATTCTGAATGAGAATAAGTCCCCCAATCCAGAAGTTTACCCATCAATCTGATCCAGAGGCATAGCAAATATCTACAGTATCCTTAGTACTGGGGGACAGAGCAAGACACCATAGAAAGTTTACTTCATTTACACCTATCTCTAGATATGCCGTCAGTAAGACACAGCCTTTAGGTAATATGACAGCAGCCTAATATTCATAAATAAGGGTAAATATGGGTGTGTATGCATGGGCATGTGTAATGTTTTGCGATCTCCTCTAGGACAGCAGAAATAATAATAACTATGAACCCACAAGCATAATCTCTGATACTGACAAGGTGCACTCCATCATATCTTTCATATCTGGAGAATGTAAGCTCAACCGGAACTTTTGTCTATTTATTCACTATCCATAAAATTAAATCCCTGAGCTTTTAAGATATCATATTCTGCCTGACCTGTGGTGGCGCAGTGGATAAAGCATCGACCTGGAAATGCTGAGGTCACTGGTTCGAAACCCTGGGCTTGCCTGGTCAAGGCACATATGGGAGTTGATGCTTCCTGCTCCTCCCCCCTGTCTCTCTCCCCCCCCCCTCTCTCCCCCCCTCTCTCCTCTCTAAAAAAAAAAATGAATAAATAAAGATATCATATTCTACCAACTACATTAAACAACTCACTCAAATATAAAAACAGTAGCCTGACCAGGTAGTGACACAGGGGATAGAGCGTCAGCCTGGGATGCTGAGGATCCAGGTTCAAAAGCCCAAGATTGTGAGCTTAAGCGCAAGCTCATCCAGTTTAAGCACGAGCTCAGCAGTTTGAGTGTGGGGTTGCCAGCTTGAGCGTGGGATCATAGACATGATCCCATGGTGGCTGGCTTGAGCCTAAAGGTTGCTGACTTGAAGCCCAAGGTTGCAGAGATATGAGCAAGGGGTCACTGGCTTGGTGGGAGACGCCCTCCCCCATCAAGGCATGTATGAGAAAGCAGTCAATGAACAACTAAAGTGCCGCAACTATAAGCTGATGCTTCTCATCTCTCTGCCTTCCTGTCTGTTTCTGTCTGTCTCTGTCTCTGTCTCTCTCATAAATAAATAAATCCAGCAAAGATGTGGAAACAGGAAAAAAAAATGCATACAGAGAACACAAACACTAAATTGTTATGAGACCTAAATAGCCTGGGGGATACTATTACCATGCTGAGGTCATGAATATGAGACTAGATGGGACAAGAGAGAACTGTTAGGTATAACAGAAGATGCAGCATTTGAAGAGCGGTGTATGTGACAGAAGCCAGCTCTTACATGATCTGGTGCTATCTTCTGGCGCAGGTCCTAGAATGGTGCCTGCCGCATGGTAGACGCTCAATGACTATTGAATGCCTAGTGAATTAAACAATCGAGTGCTCTTCAATGAAGCTTTAATTTAATTCTTTTCATTTAATTTCATAGAAAGGTATTATGTTGACATAGTTTAACATTTATTTTAGTGTAAAAAGATAATGCAAAATTTAGTTCTCACCCCATTCCCTACCTATCCAGTTCCCACATCCTATACTGCAGCTTGCCCCCCAACCATTTTCATTAGTCTCTTGTTTATCCTTCTAGACTTTGTTTATGCAAGTCAAATACAACTATATTTTTATTTTGTTCTTCAAAAAATAACATACTCTACATTCTGATGATGTTAACCTTGCTTTTTTTTCACTTAATAATATAACTTGATGAATGGAGAAAATGTGGTATATATACAATGGAATATTATTCAGCCATTAAAAAGAAGGAAATCCTACCACTTGCAGCAACATGGGTGAACCTTGAGAGCATATGCTAAGTGAAATAAGCCAGACAGAGAAAGGCAAATACTATATGGTCTCACTTATATGTGGAAAAGTGAACTCATAGAAGCAAAGAACAGATTGGTAGTTGTCAGAGGCAGGGGCTAAGGATGGGGGAAATGGGTGAAGGTGGTCAAAAGATACAAACTTCCAGGTATAAGTTCCAGGGATGTAATGTACTAGTGACTATATATATAGTTAAAAATATTGTATTGTATATTTGAAGGTTGCTAAAAGAGTAAATCTCAAAAGCTCTTATCACAAGAAAAAGAAATTGTAACTGTGAGATGATAGATGTTAAGTAAACTTATTGCGGTGATCATTTTGCAATGTATACATATATCAAATCATTGTATGTACATATATCAAATGTACATATATCAAATCATGTATCAAATGTACATATATCAAATCAATGTATACATATATCATATCATCATTACTAATACAGTGTTGCATATCAGTTATATCTCAATAAGACTGGGGGAGGGAAGAATGTAGCTTAGAGATTCTTCCATATTCAACTTGGAAAGTATCTTCAATTTTATATATATATATATATTTCTGGTCAATTTCAGATGTCTAAATCTTTCACAATTGATTAAACCAGATCATGTGAAGGGATATTTGTGTTTCAATCTTTTGCTATTAAAAAAATAAAAGCATTCTATACAATATAATAAAAATAATATACATTCCCAGACACATGTTACTAGATCAAACAATCTATGTATTTGTATATATATATATATATATATATATATATATATATATATATGGCAAATTGCCTTCCAAAGGGTTATACAAGTTTATATCCTCACCAGCAATGTATAAGAATGCGTGTTTCCCCACAGCCTTGCCCACAGAGTTTTATCTAACTTAGATTTTTGTAATCTAATAGGTAAAAAATAATCTCAGTATGGTTTTGATTTACATTTCTCTTGTGACACAGAGCACCTCTTTACTTCTATGAATGGACACTTAATACCTTTCTGATGTTTCTACTAGGTAACAGAAGCTATACATGGCTTATAGGAGCTCATTATGCATAGGAAGATTAACCCTTTTTCTGTAATGTAATTGCAAAACCTTTTTTCCAGTGGTGTGTTGGTTAATGTTTAACAATAATCTCTGAGGAAAATAAACCTTGGTTATAGCATTTGCCAGTTTCCATGATGTAAATAGCCCCACCACAGACAAATTCAAACTGCCGACATGACATCAGTAAATGTGGAGTTGGGAAGAGATGTGCAGCGGACCATCATATACTATCTCCACAATACAGAGATAATAGATGTAAATAACCTCTCTAGAGTCTAGAGCATGGGTGACAGTAACATGTGAACAATTAGAAAGTGATGAGTTTGGATTCATTATTACCTTTGTTTGTAACATGATTTCTTTAATTATAAGTTTCTATAACTGAATTTTAAGCAATGGCTATGTTTGACAAACCACCTTGCAAAATTTCTAAAAATGTAATCATCAACTCTGGTGAAATAGTGCTGGCCATCAACACATCACTGCTCTTCATTCCATTTGTTTTGCCTTTTTACTTTTTCTCAGCTGATGTTCTTCACCATACAAATGTTTGAATTTTCATGTATTTTTGTTTATCAGTCATATTCTTTATGAGTTCAGAGTTTTGAATCATGATTAGGAAGACCTTACCCATCTCGAGACTATAAAAGAGTTCTCTCCTGATGCTCTTTTGGTTTCATTGTTACATTTAAATCTCCAGTCATTGTGGAGTACATGTATATGGTGGGAGGTGTGGCTCCTACTTTCATTTTTTCAGAGGCCTATCCAGTTATCCCACACCTGCTATTGAACAGTACATCTTTTCCCACTGGTTTGTAAAGCTAGCTTCATATAATACAGCTTTTTTTATTTTAATGATCATGCTATTAATAATTATTTGAATAATAAGTTTCAATTGTAATTGTAGTTTGTAAACAGCTTTCCCATGTATGCTTACTAGATGTTTTAACCTGTACTGGTAGGTTTTGTAGGTTATAGTTATATTTTTACACCCAGAATACTTTGTCATCCTTTGCTCCCAGAATGCTTTAGGAAATTCTCCCTCCAGGCAATGAGATCTTTGAAAAGCAGTTAGGATATAGTGGCCAAATCACAAGGTTATACATATGACCTAGGCTGGCCAATCAAAAGCATTCCACCATCCAGAGGTCAGGGTTTGGACATCTGACCTGAACAAGACAATATAAACTTCCCTGGGAATGATTTTTTTTTTTTTGCATTTTTCTGAAGCTGGCAATGGGGAGGCAGTCAGACAGACTCCCACATGTGCCCGACCGGGATCCACCCGGCATGCCCACCAGGGGGCGATGCTCTGCCCCTCCGGGGCGTCGCTCTGTCGCGACCAGAGCCACTCTAGCGCCTGGGGCAGAGGCCATAGAGCCATCCCCAGCGCCCCCATCTTTGCTCCAATAGAGCCTCGGCTGCAGGAGGGGAAGAGAGAGACAGAGAGGAAGGAGAGGGGGAGGAGTGGAGAAGCAGATGGGTGCTTCTCCTGTGTGCCCTAGCCGGGAATCGAACCCAGGACTTCCGCACACCAGGCCGACGCTCTACCACTGAGCCAACCAGCCAGGGCCGGAAATGATATTTGAATTAAATTTTTTCTTGGAATTGTTAAGCTGCGAAATAAGTGTTTTAGGTCTTCTTAAATGACACATAAATTAAAACTATCTCAGGATAAAGCTAAGTAAAAACAAGCAGAGCTAAGAAACAGAGAGCCAGGAAGTTCTAAAGGCATCCTTTGGGTCTGTGTAGCCAGCCTTGCCCAAAAGCCAGTGGCCTTTAGACATGCAGGAATGAAAACCTCTAAATTCCTTTTTTTTTTTTTTTACTTACCTAGTTGAACATGCCTTTCTGTAGTTTGCAATAAAAAATGTTCTAACTCTCTTTGATAGATATTATTGTTCCCACATTACAGCAAAGAAACAGAGGCTGGGAGAGGTTAAATTCAATCACAGTGATAATGTACACTCCTCACAAAAATTAAGAGATCAGGGAATGTGCAGATACTCCAGTACTTTCAGCCTTTCATTTTCACCAATGAAATAAAAGTTGATTTTGCATCTCATTTGCATAACCAAACAACTTTCTTTGACTTGTTTGCTTTTCTGATGTCGTTTAATTTAAAAAAATCAAATGCTTCTTTTTTTATCGCTTCATATTAATTTTGAAATATCCCCTAATATTTGTGAGCAGTATATTTCCCACTCTTGGCTTCATACTTTTAGCACTGGCAGCTCCTCACTTGTACTGTATCTAAAGGAAGATTTTGTCAATGACTAGGAAGAAAGGCCGTATAAACGTATGGAGGCTGCTTATTAGCCTTTAAAATAGTCAAGATCCTGAATTAGATCTGTTCTATTTCTGCTCATCAGTCTTTTCCTGTACCAAGGTGAAAATCTCTCTGACCTGGCTGCACACTGTGGTCAAGGTCTTGGCTTTATCCCTAATGTCTGGCTGGAAGGGTGTAAAAGGTCATTATTCAATGATGTCATACTCACATCAGCCCCAGAGTGTCTTTTGATATGGGGAGGAGAAATTTGGTTTTCTAAAGCCCTTTTATAATCTGGAATTTCTCCATACTACCAGAAGTATGGAAAACAGAAAAATATTCTGAGTTGGAATCAGGTTCTCTAAGTTTTCTTTACTATGGAACAGCTAACATTCAGAATTAGAATTAAATTTCAGAATTAGAAATTTTCTTTAGCTTGAAATATAGACTTCTCTTAAAATGCAACAGCCTCTGGGAAGGTTTATATTCAAGTCTTATTGACAATATGTACCTTACTATGAATTCATTTAGCATATTATTTCCTTGGAGCATATCTTTATTGAAGGGAGTCGGAAGCAAAGGAGAGGCAGAGGATACTACTGTTGGGGTAGGGGGAGTGTGGAAATGGAGAAATGAAGGCAGTTACTAAAAGCTTATTTCCTAAGTCACTTCTAAGATACAGCTATGAACCACAGTGAAGGTCGAGACAAGTTACTATGACAGCTACCATTAGGAATAAATTGAATTATACAGATTCTTTGAGCTCTGAAGGGAAGCTCTAATTTAGTGCCAGAATCAACCATCTCATTCTTTTCACATATTCCTCTACTTGGTCATTTCTGGCATGGCTCAAGACCCTTCATGGATGAGAATTAATTTGCATCCAGCAATCAGACCCAACCATCTGTAGCATGTAATTGCAGCTGTTCCATCCTGTCAGCAGGTACCAGCTCCCAGGCAATTTATGCTACCTGAACAGAACTCATTTCATAAACTCATCAGTTCTCAACTGTCTCAGCTGTGGCTAAGAGTGGCTCTTTGTTCCTACTATTTTTTCTTATGATTTTACACACCTTCGTTTAGGTTCCACAAGTCCTCTGATGCCCCCTTGGTGAAAGTCCAATAAGGTAAACTTTTGTTGAAGAAGTCATCAGCAAAATGGCAGACTAGGAAGCTTTAAGCTTTCATTCCCCCCAGAAACATTTTTTCCATTTTTCAATTATAGTTGACATACAATATTATATTAGCTTCAGGTGTACAACATAGTGATTAGACATTTATATGCCTTACAACAGTGGTACTCAAACTTTTTGAAGTCAGGGCACATTTAAAATCCTACAAATGCCCTGGCCGGTTGGCTCAGCGGTAGAGCGTCGGCCTGGCGTGCGGGGGACCCGGGTTCGATTCCTGGCCAGGGCACATAGAAGAAGCACCCATTTGCTTCTCCACCCCCGCCTCCCTTCCTTCCTCTCTGTCTCTCTCTTCCCCTCCCGCAGCCAAGGCTCCATTGGAGCAAGGATGGCCTGGGCGCTGGGGATGGCTCCTTGGCCTCTGCCCCAGGCGCTAGAGTGGCTCTGGTCCTGGCAGAGCGATGCCCTGGAGGGGCAGAGCATCGCCCCCTGGTGGGCAGAGCGTCGCCCCTGGTGGGTGTGCCGGGTGGATCCCGGTCGGGCGCATGCGGGAGTCTGTCTGACTGTCTCTCCCCATTTCCAGCTTCAGAAAAATACAAAAAAAAAAAAAAATCCTACAAATAATTGTAGGTGCACTATATACAAATTTCTGAGAAATGTTATAATAATTAAGTCAAATATTAAAGAAAAAATATATAATGTCCAAGTGTGATTTTATGGTAATTAAATAAATAAATATGACAAAATTAAATTTATTCTTTCATTAAAAAACATTTTATGTTACATTTTTTGAGTTATGCTTTTTAGAATTCATTAAAAAGGGGTTAAAAATTTTTAAAAAAAGTTATCTTTTTATGTGTATAGATAAAATCTTAGTAAGATTTAGTAAATTCGGCAGGTCCCAGCATGAATGTGTTAAGTTTTTTCATTCTTGTGTTTATGAGAAACATGAGCCTGATGTGTCCTAGCAATTTCTTCAATGTTTGGGCATATATTTGAAAGGCAAACTCTCATTTCCTCGTCAATACATTAAAGAATTCCTCTCTTTTTACTCTTAATTGTGTTAAGGGTAGAAAATCCTAACTCACATAAATAGGATGTTGAAAATAGCAAAATGTTCAAAGCTTTTTTAGATATTGCCACATATTCTTCTTTTATAGAAATCCAAAAGGCTTCAAGAGATAATTCCTTATATTTAATCATCAATCCACGATCAGTAGATATAGCTGCCAGCTCTTCTTCTGTTAATGTTAAACCAAAATCACTTGAAGCTTCCATGAATGGGTTTCTAGTCCAATCGTATTGTTCAGTGTTAAGTGATGGAAAATGCTATAAATTAAATTCTGCCCATCAGCCTTCAAGTTCTATTTTATTTACACTTAACTTTTGCTCACTCCCAGAATCGGATTCTTCAATATCATTCTTCTTTTTGAGAAATCTATCCATTTTATTTGGGTGTATTTATCTAAAAATAATATAATGATGTGTTAATAATAAATATAATAATGATGTGTTAACAAAAGCGGTATTTCCATAATGAAATGGTATAATAGAGTAACTATATTTATTTTTATATCTGGGCACATACTGAGAACCAGCACAGCTAGTAATTCCAGGTCCCGAGTGTGAACGGTGCGGAATTAAGAAAATACAGGGTTGGGAGGGCCCTGTAATTGCTGCTGGCAAGAAGAAAGCGTGCCCAAAAACCACATCTTGCTTTATTTATAGCGCAAAGTGGGCCATTAGCAAATCAATGAGATCTTTGATCATGTTTTCAAGGCAACCCAAGAATTTTACCAAATGCAGAAAACCCCCACCATACATATCATCTTAACTTTACACCAAACAAAGGATAGAAGAAACATGGGGGGTAGTGTAAAAAATCCAGCACCACAGCTTAACAGCCTTTTGCAACCTAATCAGGCAAGTGAGGTGAGGGGTTGGGCAGACTGTCAGCTTACAGTCAATTCCCCACACCTCTGTCCCCCAAAAATCTAAACTACAAAAACCCTTGTTGGTTTTTTGGTCCCCAACAGGCACATATTTCTCTGAAATACCATAGTGCACACCTGGAAATCTTCTAGGGTGCACCAGTGTGCCCTGGCGCACACTTTGAGAACCACTGCCTTACAAAGTGATCATCCCAATAAGTCTAGTACCCAAATGATACCATACATAATTATTACACTATTAATGACTATATTTCCTATGCTGTTCTTTAGATCTCCATAATTATTATTATTATTATCAATTTGTACTTCTTAGTTGCTTTTGGTATTTTCACCCTCCTCCCCTCCACACTGACCTCCCATTTGGTTACTATGAATTTATTTTCTGTATCTACCCCTACAGAAACATTTTTTCAAAAGACAGAAACTGCCCTGGCTGGTTGGCTCACTGGTAAAGCGTCAACGTAGTGTGTGGAAGTCCCAGGTTTGATTCCCAGTCAGGACACACAGGAAAAGCCACCATCTGTCTCTCCACCCCACCTTTCTCTCTCTCTCTCTCTCTCTCTCTCTCTCTCTTTCTCTCTTTCTCTCCCACAGTCATGGCTCAATTGATTTGAGCACATTGGTCCAAAGCACTGAGGATGACTCTGTGAGCTTCTGCCTCAGGCACTAAAAATAGCTCAGTTGCCAGCGGCCCAGATAAGCAGAGCATCAGCCCCAGATAGGGACACACGTGGCAGTCTGTCTCTGTATTTACCCTTCTCTCACTTAAAAAAAAAAAAAGGCCGAAACTGTCTAAACCAACCTTACTGCAGCTCTGGAAAACAGTCAAAGGCTTTCAGCCGCCAAGCAAGTTTTGTGGCATTTTTACTCATCATTACTCTACCACTTTCTAGCATGTCAGTAATTTGGTCTTGAGGTGATAGCAGCATGGTTTTTAGTACCATACCTCAAACTAGAAAAAGCAAAGCAGATCTTTTTGAAATTATTGTGTACATTTGTTATAAATTGTCTGGTGGATACTTAAAGGACTGACACAGGGAACTTGTCTATGTTGTTTGTAACTCAGAACTCAAGTGGAAAAAGTGATGGGCAGTACTTATAAAGCTCGCAAGATGACAATAGATGCAGCATCCAGGGGTAAGAGATTATAGGTGGAGACATAAATTAGTCCATCTAAGGCCCAAAGGAAAAGCTGGGATGAGACAGGAAAATTGGGACATTCAAAAGAAGACAAATATATTTAAAAATTTAGGAAGCCACATGCACATCCAGGTAAGACGTATGCTCAGAAAAGCCCTGAGAAAATCAAGCTTTTGGCTTGGGCTCAGGACAATCCTAGCTAAGCACTAAAAGAATGCTCTAGGACACAGCTAATCAGCAAACACTAGAAACTTGCATGAGATTCAAGGAATTCTGTCAAAATATCATCTGACTGTGAGCTAACAGAACAGACAACAGTGATCACACATGACAAAAAGTAGTCTCTGCAAAAATAGTTAGGAAAACTCTGAAAACAGACTACTATAGCCTTTAACAATAAACAAACAAACAAAAACCAGAGCAAATGCTAGAAAAGGGGAGAATGTGTTTTCCAGAGTTACCATATAATAGTTAAATATCCAATTTTCATCAAAAAGAACTCATAGGGCATAGAAAGAAACAGGAAAATAGGGCTCATTCAAAAGAACAAAATAAATTCACAGAAACCATTCCTGAAGAAGTCCAGATAACAGACTTACTAGACCAAACTTAACTATGCTCAAAGAATTAAAAAATGAATAAAAAAACTAAATGAAATTAGAAAAATTATATATAAACAAAATGAGAATATTAACAAAGAAATAGAAAATATTATAAAAAGGAACTGGAAAAAATTCTGAAGCTGAAAATGACAATAATTGAAGTGAAAAATTCACTAGAAAGATTCAAGAGCAGATTTGAACAAGCGGAAGAAAGAGCTAGCAAACTTAAGAATAAGACAGTCAAAATTATGGAGTCTGGACTGCAGAAACAAACCAAAAAAATGAAGAAAAGTAAACAGAGCCTAAGGGACCAGTGGGACACTATGAAGCAGACCAGCATACACAAATGGGAGTCCCAGAAGGAGGAGAAAAGGCGGAAAAATTATTTGAGGAAATAATGGCAAAAAACATTCCAAATTTGATAAGATTCAACCCAAAACAGTACAAAATAACATAAACACTTTTAGCTTTGTAATTATTTTTTATAAGTTGGTGTCAAATCTTTTATCAGAGATTTTTCTTTATACAGCTTCAAGTTACTGTCTAGCATCTTTTCATATTAACCCAAAGCACTCTCTCTACTATTTCTTATAGAGCAGGTCTAGAAGTAATGAATTTTGTTGGCTTTTGTTTTCCTTGGACTGTCTTACTTTAAAAAAAAAATTGATTTGAGAAAGAGAGAGAAGAACATTGATCTGTTTTTGTACGTGTCCTGACTGGAGATCAAAATGACAACCTCTGTGTTTTGGGATGATGCTCTAACCAACCAAGCTAACCAGCAACGGCTAATTTCTCCCTTATTTTTGAAGGTAAGTTTTACAAGATGTGATTATTTTGGTTAACAGTTTTTATCTTTAAACATTTATATTTCATGCCACATCTTTCTGGCCTCCAAGGTTTCTGGTAAAATATTGGCTGACATACACACACACACACACACACACACACACACACATAAATTTTTTTTAGCAAGGGGGGACAGCCAGGCAGGCTGGAAGGGAGGGAGATGAGAAGCATCAATTCTTTGTTATGGCATCTTAGTTGTTCATTGATTGCTTTCTTATATGTGCCTTGAGCAAGGGGGCTCCAGTAGAGCGAGTGACCTCTGGCTCAATCCAGTGACCTTGGACTCAAGCTGGCAACCTTGGGCTTCAATCCAGGGACTTTTGGGCTTAAGCCAGCAACCATGGGGTCATGTCTATGATCCCACACTCAAACCAGTGACCCCACACTCAAGCCAGATGAGCCTATGTATAAGCTGACAACCTTGGGGTTTCAAACCTGTGTCCTCAGCATTCCAGGCCGATGCTCTATCCACTGCAACACCGCCTGGTTAGGCTTGGCTGATAATCTTATTGAGGATTCCTAATATGTGATGATTTGCTTTTCTCTTGCTGCTTTCAAGAATATCTCTTTGTCACCTGACCAGGTGGTAGAACAGTGGATAGAGTGTCAACCTGGGATGCTGAGGATCCAGGTTTGAAACTCCAAGGTTGTTGGCTTGAGTATGGGGTTGCTGGCTTGAGTATGGGATCATAGATATGACACCATGGTCACTGGCTTTTTCCCAAAGGTTGTTTGCTTGAAGCCCAAGATCACTGTTTGAGCTCAAGTCACTGGCTTGAGCAAAGAGTCAGTGGTTCAGCTGGAGCCCCCAGGTCAAGGCATGTATGAGAAGCAATCAATGAATAACTAAAATGTCACAATTACAAGTTGATATTTCTCATCTCTCTCCTTTCCTATCTGTCTCTCTCCCTAACTTAAAAAAAAAAAAAAAGATGATGATCTCTTTGTCTTTGGACAGTCTTCCTTGGAATTCTTTGGGCTTTGGGGATTCATGATTTATGCATTTCAAGAAATTTGAGACGTTTTGCCATTTCACCCTAGTTCCTATGGCTAGAACTTCCAATACTATTTTGCATAGAATTGATAAAAGTGAGTGTTCTTGTCTTATTCTTGGTCTTATAGAAAAAGCTTTCAGTCCTTTCACAATTGAGTATAATGTTAGCTATGCATTTTTCATCTATTACCTTTATTATGTTGAAGATGTTTCTTTGTATTCCTACTTTATTATTTTTACCATGAGAGAATGTTGAGTTTTGTCAATTCTTTTTGTATCAGTAATGCTTTAACCCTTCATTCTATTAATTCCACTAATAATAAATATTCAAACTGGGGGGAAAAGAAGTAAAATTATCTGTATTCACACACGACATGCTCTTGTATGTAGAAACCCTAAAGATTCCACACAAAAACTGTGAACAAAAAAATTTAAAAACCTTGCAAGATACAAAATCAATACTGAAAAATCATGTATTTCTATACAATAGCAACAAACAATGTGAAAAGAAAATTCCATTTACTTTGCATCAAAATAATAAAATACTTGGGAATGAACTTAACCAAGAAAAAGAAAAAAAATGTGCACTTACAACTATAAAATGTTGCTGCATGAAATTAAAGACAGAAATAGGCTCTTCCTCTCAGGAGCATGCCCATGTCTTTCCCTTTTTCTCCCCCTCCCCACCCCAGATGTGTTACCTTTGTCTCTTCCTCTCTTAAACTCCAAGGGCCCATTTTTTGCTTCTGTAACTTGTTTTCTGTGTTTACACAACCCTGCTGACTTACTTCAACTACCTTTGAAATAAATTATAATAGAAATAAGTAAAACTTTCTCTTACTATTTGAAAAAAAAATGCAAAGGTAGCCCATATTTATGGATTGGAGGAGTTAATATTGTTAAGACATATTATCCAAAGCAATCTACAGATTCACTGCTATTATTTTTTTGTGTGTTTCTTTGTTTTGTTTTAGCAAGAGAGACAGGGACAAAGAGAAAGACAGAGAGAGAGACAAGGGACAGACAGGCATGTAGGGAGAGATATGAGAAGCATCAACTCTTCATTGCAGCACCTTAGTTGTTCAGTGACTGCTTTCTTATATATGCTTTGACTGCGGGACTCCAGCAGAACAAGTGACTCCTTGCTCAAGCCAGTGACCTTGGGCTCAAGCTGGTGAGCCTGCGCTCAAGCCAGCAACTTCAGGGACTCAAACCTGGGTCCTTTGCATCCCAATCTGACACTCTATCCACTGTGCCACCTCAAGGTCAAGCTTATTGCTATTCTTATCAAAATCTCAATGACATATTTTCAGAAATAAGAAAAAATCCATTCTAAAATATATAAGGAATCTCAAGGGACCCCAAATAATCAAAATAATCTTGAAAAAAGAAAAGCAAATTTGGAGGGCTATCACTTCTTGATTTCAAAGCTTAATACAAAGCCACAATAATCAAAACAGTATGGTACTGGCATAAAGATGAACATATAAATATATCAAATAGAGTAGAGATTCCAGAAATAAACTGTCATATATGCAATCAAATTATTTTCTTTTTTTCCTTTTCATTGAATTTATTGGTGTGACATTAGTTAACAAAATTATACAGGTTTCAGGTGCACAATTCCACAACACATCATCTGTTCACAGGACAGTCTTTAAACAAATGGTGTTGTGAAAACCAGATATCCACATTCAATTATATGAAGCTGGACCCTTATCTTACATCCTATTAAAAATTAATTCAAATTGGATAAAAAATCTAGACATTAAAGCTGAAACTATAAAACTCATAGAAGAAAACATAGAAAAAGTTTCATGGCATTGACAAAGATTTCTTGGATATAACACCAAAAACACAAACAATAAATGAAAAATAGATAAATTGGGCATCATTAAAATTAAAAACTTTTGTGAATCAAAGGGCAGCCCACAAAAAGGAAGAAAATGTATAGAATATATGTAGAATATATAAAGAATTCCTGTAAGTCATGAATGAAAAAATAACCCAATTTTAAAGTAGGTAAAAGATTTGAAAAGGCATTTCTCCAAAGATACACAATTAACCAAAAAGCACAAAGGATGCTCAGCATCTCTAGCCATTTGGGAAATTAAAATTAAAACCATAAGGAAATACCACTTTATACTCAAAAGGAAGAGTACTATTTTAAAAAAAGGAAATGCTCGATCTGTGGTGGCACAGTGGATAAAGCATTGACTTGGAGGTTGATGGTTCAAACCCTGGGCTTGCCTGGTCAAGGCACATATGAAAAGCAACTAATATGAGTTTGATGTTTCCCACTTTTCTCCTCCTTCTCTCTCTCCCTCTCTCTTCTCTCTCTAAAATCAATAAATAAAATTTTTAAGAAAAAGAAAAGCCTGACCAGGCAGTGGCACAGTGGATGGATACACATTGGCCTGGGATGCTGAGGACCCAGGTTTGAAACCCTGAGGTCACCAGCTTGAGCATGGGATCATGGACATACCTCCATGGTTGCTCTCTTGAGTCCAAGGTCGCTGGCTTAAAGCCCAAGGTCACTGGCTTGAGAAAGGGGTCACTGGCTCACCTGGAGCTCCCCAGTCAAGACACATATGAGAAAGCAATCAATGAACAACTCAAGTGCCACAACTATGAGTTGATACTTCTCATCTCTTTCCCTTCCTGTCTATCTGTCTTTCTGTCTCTCTCCCTCTCTCCCTCCTTCTCTCCCTCTCTCTCACTAAAAAAAATAATAATAATAAAGAAAAGTGTTGGTAAGGACATAGAGAAATTGGAAGCCTTGTTCATTACTGGTGGGAATGTAAAATGGTAAAATCACTGTGGAAAACAGTGTGGTGGATCCCCAAAAAGGTAAACATTAGAATAACAATGTGGTTCAGCTATTCTACTTCTAGGTATGTATATAAAAAAAATTGAAAGCAGGAACTCAAACAAATACTTGCAGACCAATATTTAGTATTATTCACAATAACAAAAGGTGGAGATAAATCAAATGTCCATCAACAGATGAGTGGATAAACAAAATGTAGTGTGTGTATATATATATAATATTTTTTAGCTTCAAAAATAAATGAAATTCTGGTACACACTACAACATGTATGAACCTTGAAAACATTACGCTAAGGGTGCGCTCTCCCTCCCGGGAGCACGCCCATGCCTTTCTTTCTGACAGGTGTGCATCTCCTAAACTCCAAGGGTCCCCACGAGACTTACAACAAGGGGAGCAGAGGACTGAAGCAGCTCATCCCAGGCTAATGCCCTGATCCTCTCTTTGATGCCCCCTTTTCTTTGAATTTTCAGTGAGCCAATAGCAGCCCCACCTAGCTCATTTCTTTCCAATAACATTTCTTCAGACCAAAGCAGCCCCACCTAGGCTCTCTCCTGCTGCTTCTCCTACCCTAAGCTCTCCTTGTTTCACTTTTCCCAACTTTAATAAGCATACTCAAAATAAAAAATAAAATAAACATTATGTTAAGTGAAATAAGCCAGTCACATAAAGAAAAATATTGCATGATTCTTTTTTTTTTTTTTTTTTTTTTTGCATTTTTCTGAAGCTGGAAACAGGGAGAGACAGTCAGACAGACTCCCGCATGCGCCCGACCGGGATCCACCCGGCACGCCCACTAGGGGCGATGCTCTGTCCACCAGGGGGCGATGCTCTGCCCATCCTGGGCGTCGCCATGTTGCGACCCTCCTGGGCGTCGCCATGTTGCGACCAGAGCCACTCCAGCGCCTGGGGCAGAGGCCACAGAGCCATCCCCAGCGCCCGGGCCATCTTTGCTCCAATGGAGCCTTGGCTGCAGGAGGGGAAGAGAGAGACAGAGAGGAAGGCGCGGCGGAGGGGTGGAGAAGCAAATGGGTGCTTCTCCTATGTGCCCTGGCCGGGAATCGAACCCGGGTCCTCCGCACGCTAGGCCGACGCTCTACCGCTGAGCCAACCGGCCAGGGCTGCATGATTCTTATTTGAGTTAGCAACAATAGGCAAATTCATAGAAATAGCAAGTAGAATAGAGTTTACCAAGGGCTGTGGGGAGGCTGGAATGAGGAGTTAATGATTAATGGATACTGAGTTTCATTTGGGATATTGAAAAGGTTCTGGAAAGAATTAATGGTAATGGTGCACAACAATTTGAATGTACTTAGTGTCACTACGTTGTACACTTGGAAGTGGTTAAAATGGTCCGGACTGGGTAGCTAGGTTGGATTAGAGCATCATCCTGATCCACCAAGTTTGTGGGTTCAATCCTCGATAAGGGCACATATAAGAATCAACTCATGAATGCACAAATAAGTGGAACAATAAATCAATGTTTCTCTCCTTTCCTCTCTCTCTCTCTCTCTCTCAAATCAATCAGTACAAAATTTTTAAAGGCTTAATATGCTCAATTTTGTGTTATGTATATTTTACAATAAAAAATTTAACTGTATTGAATATAAAATATGTTTTAATACCCTCTTAAACCAGTCATTAAGTGTCATTTAATTTTTTCCCTTTATTCAACCAAAATTTACTGAGTGCTAACCAAATGTCAGCTCTCTGTTAGATCCTCAGCTTTCAAAGTTACACAAAATAGGCTCTGTCATAAAAGACTTAGAACCTGCTTGGAAAAGGTGGAAATAAAATTAACAGACAACCATGTGATAAGTGTCATGATATTGGTAAGTATAAAAAATTAAGGAAGCACATAGGTAGGCGCATTTAGCTTACACTTCAACTATCTGAAACCACTTTCCAAAGGCTGTTAGTGATGAACATCTGGAGTTAGCTAAAGGAAGTGGGAAAGGGCTTCCCAGGCAAGAGTAGCATTATGAAAAAAGACACAGACAGTGAAGAGAATATGAGCAGACTGGAAAAATATGATAAATGGTGGGGCAGGGTGGATGGAGGAGAGTGAATACTTGGAGAGCTGGATGAGGTTCTGAAAATGGATATTTTATGTAATATGGGAGTTTGTACTTTATTCTATAAATAGCCATTATATAAGATTTCAGCACAGGAATGATGTGATCAGCTGCCTTTATAGCGGACCTCCCTGGCTACACTATGGGGAGTAGACAGATTAAGGGCTTGATTCTCCAATCATACAAGTGAGAAGGATGCAGAACCTGAATGAAGGCATTGGTAATGGCCATGGAAACTAGTAGACAGAATGTTCATGATCATGACTCAGAAGACTAATTATTGATTGGACGTGGGTCTCAGGAAGACTCTTGGGTTTCTCACTTGGGAAATTTGGTGAATGGTAGTACAATTCACCAAAATGAGAAACTCGGATGAAAAAATAAGTCTGAGATAAAAGGGATCAATTCCGTTCGGAAAGGTTGCATTTGGGGTGATTGCAGAGCAGAACCAGATGACAATTTAGGAGCACAGTTTAGTGAAAATGTTTGATGTACAGATATAGATTGGAGAGCCAGCTGAATTTAATGGAGAATTTGCCTTAAGTAAAGGGAATTGGTGTCTAAATGTTCAATCTCATAATAGAAGTATATTCATTCTAGCACAGGGTAATTTAAGGAATGGAGCAGCTCCTCCATATGACATCAAAATCAAACCATATGGGCAGTTTCCCACTCAACCTAGCAGATAACAAGGCTTATGAGAAGAAACTGGTTATGGATAAACCTAGGAGCTTTTTAAACTGGTTTCTATTTTGAAGCAAGGAAGAACTTCTAATATGTATGTTGCCTGTGGTGAATCAAAATCCTAAATCATTTTTTATATTTGAGTTCAACTTTGGAAATCTTGTCAACAATCAAAAAGAGCAGCTAACAAATAAAAACAAGATAAAATAAAAATAGAGCAAGTGTTAGTGTATACTATTCTATTTTTGTAATAGGTATTCATCAATTTTTCCCATATCTTTTCTTTTTTTCTTCCACTACTGACAGAAATCTATCTTTTAGCAGGTGCATTCTATCTGCAGAATTTCTAAGGAACTGGATCACATCATATATGGAAAAAGAGGACTGGTCTGAATTGAAAAAAAAACAAAACAAAAAACCCTGAGCCTGAATAGGTGGTGTCGCAGTGGATAGACTATCAGCCTGGAATGCTGAGGACTTGGGTTCAAAACTCCAAGGTCGTTGGCTTGAGCACGTGGGCTCATCCGGCCTGAGATCAGGCTCACCACTTTGAGTGCAGGGTCGCTGGCTTGAGCATGGGATCATAGACATGACGCCATGGACACTGGCTTGAGTCCAAAGGTCGCTGGTTTGAAACTCAAAGTCGCTGTCTTGAGCAAAGGGTCACTGGCTCAACTGTAGCCCCCTGTCAAGGCCCATAAGAGAAAGCAGTCAGTGAACAACTAAGGTGCCGCAACAAAGAATTGATGTTTCTCATCTCTCTCCCTTCTTGTCTGTCTGTCTCTGTCTGTCCTTCTCTTTGCCTCTCTCTCTGTCTCTGTCTCTCTCACTCAAAAAAAAAAAAAAAAAAAGCCAGACAAAAAACCTAGTTTCATTTTTCTTTTTCTTTTATTTATTTATTTATTTATTTATTGACAGAGACAAAGAGAGGCAGACAGGGACAGACAGACAGGAAGGGAGAAAAGATGAGAAGCATCAATTCCTTGTTGGGGCACTTTAGTTGTTCATTGACTGCTTTCTCTTATGTGTCTTGACCAGGGGCTACAGCAGAGTGAGTGACCCCTTGTAGAAGCCAATGACCTTGGGCTTCAAGCCAACAACCACAGGGTCACATTTATGATCCCACACTCAAGCCAGCTACCCCGCGCTCAAGCCAGTGCTCAAGCCAGTGCTCAAGCCCGTGCTCAAACCGGTGCTCAAGCCGGCGACCTCAGGGTTTCAAACCCAGGTCTGCTGCGTCTCAATCTGACACTCTATCCACTGCACCACTGCCTGGTCAGGCAAAAATAAACTTAGTTTCTTAAACGGAAGTTTAAAAGTACAGGGAAAACAACAAAGAAAAAATAAGACAGAGAACAAAAGATATATCAACCAAACACAATATAACTCCTTACTGAAACAAATTATAAGAAAGAAAGAAAGAAAGAAAGAAAGAAAGAAAGAAAGAAAGAAAGAAAGCAAGAAAGAAAGAAAGAAAGAAAGAAAGAAAGAAAGAAAGAAAGAAAGAAAGAAAGAAAGAAAGAAAGAAAGAAAGAGGGAGGGAGGGAGGGAGGGAGGGAGAGAGAGAGAGAAAGGAAAGAAAGAAAGAAAGAAAGAAAGAAAGAAAGAAAGAAAGAAAGAAAGAAAGAAAGAAAGAAAGAAAGAAAGAAAGAAAGAAAAATTGTAACATTAATAGGTCTGTTGGAAGGGTGAATACTAACTGAAAGTTTTGTATTTATATTAAGAAATCATTGCTATTTTTAAATTATGTGTGCTGGCGTGCCAACCCATGCTAAGGACCCCTGACCCAATTTAGCTCAACGCTTAAGAGGAACTAGTTTATAGCTACAGCTGCAAGTAGAAAATTTTTACAAGCCTCAGCAGTTAGGCTCAGATCTAATCTTGCTAACAGAGGCAGGATGCGTTCTTTGTGCTTCAGCCTTGCAGATATTACAGAAAGGCGATTTATTACCTTTAGAACAATGTGTACTTTTGCAAGATATTGTACTAACGTGCTAAAACAACTGTAACCTTGTGGGTTTTACCCTTAAATACCTCTCTCCTCCTGAGCTAGGGACTGTTTGTAGCTTCCCACAGTGGACAGTCGCCAGCCGGCTAATAAAGGCTCTTCAAATTCTTAACCAATTTGTCAATTTGGGCTCTGGTTCTGTTTCCTCACAAGTTGCGCCGCAACATTATGATAATAGTATTATGGCGTGTTTTTATACATTTATCATTTTTTAGAGAGATAGGCTATAAATAATATATATCTGGAATTTGCTTCAGAATAATATGGGAAGGAGAAAATGGATGGGGATATGGATGAGGCAGCATTGGCCATTGGTTGGATATGGGCACTTAGATGATGGGTACCTGCTTCCATTTTTTTCAAACTCGTCTATTTTTTATGTTTGAAAT
Organism: Saccopteryx leptura; assembly: GCF_036850995.1. Taxonomy (NCBI): domain Eukaryota; kingdom Metazoa; phylum Chordata; class Mammalia; order Chiroptera; family Emballonuridae; genus Saccopteryx; species Saccopteryx leptura. The sequence continues at coordinate 373,377,447 of NC_089504.1, read as the reverse complement.
TCTCCATAGGAAAAAAATGCTTTTTTAAAAGAAATTTGGAAAGTAAAATTGACTTATTAAAATTAACTTAAAATTTATTATAAGTTAATAAATTAAGTGCCTGGCAAGGATGAGTATGAGGGAAGTGTCAGGGATGACACAGGTTTTTGATTTTTGTGTCTGGATCTAAAGTGGTACCATTCTATGATTTAAAAAACAATGAGCAAGAACCATGTTTACAGAAGGAGGCCATCAATTTGGTCTTGCCCAGTCTGAGGTATCTTTGAGATACTCAAGCAGGCAGTTAGATGGGTAGATCTGGAGCTGGGTAGAAACATCTGGGCTACTAGTATCCATGTAAGAATCATAGCTTGCAGAGTTTGTATAAGTGAATGGGATTGCCTGGACATTGGTTCTCAAACTTGAGCATGGATCCAAATCATCTGGGGAGTTCACTCAAATCCAAATCAACAGACCCCAAGCCTGGAGTTTCTGATTCAGTAGGTCTGGGTATGATTTAAGAATTTGGATTTCTAACTATTTGACAAGTGATAGATACTGAAGCTGTAGGTCTAGGAACCACATTTTGAGAACCACTGGTCTAGGAAGGTAGTATAAACACTAGTTCTCAGTCTTGGTAGCACACTGAGAAGAATGTCAGGGAAGATGAGGAAGGGAGAACTTCACGTTGCAGGGAGTACTCAGTGAGACCAAATGCTGCTCAGAAGTCCAGTAGAATGAGGGTGAAAAACATCCTTTGGTTTGGCAACATAGAAATAATTGGTAACTTTAAGGAGATACACTTTGGTAGAGTGAAGGGAAAATCAATTTAGAGAAGCTGGGAAGTAAAGAAGGTGCGAAAGTAAAGAACCAAAATAGTTTTGAGAAGTTTGGCTGTGACTCCTGTGAAAGGGAAGAAAAATAGTGTTGTGGCTGATGGGGAGGTGGGGCTGAGAGCAAACACTGTCAAACAAGGTTTAGTCACTGAGATCAAACCGCTGCCCTCTTCCTTTCATTAAATAAAAAAGCCCAACAATTCCCTTTCTGAACATGAGTTGTATTTCAATAGTTGCATCTTTAAAATCTAGAGTTTTCAAAAATCTAAAGTAGGAATTTTAAGCTTGGATATTCTAGCATCTTGCACAGGAATGGGTAAGTTTATTGAAGCACAAGCTTCTTCCCTAAAGTCACACGTATTGGGAACCTGTCATTCTACTAACTGATAAAATTGGCATTCACCTTCACTTATTCCATCACTGACTCATTCATCCATTAAACATTCATCAAATACCTATTGTGTGCTAGACGTTGTACTAGGCTCTGGGATTACAGTGGTGAATGACAAAAGAGTCATTAGAATTAACAGTGGGAATTAGACCAGGGTTAGAAATCTGCAGAAAGCTTTCAGAATACATACCATGGGATTTAACATAATCTGGGGAGTCAGGGGAAGGTGGTCAAGAAGAGATGTGAATTCCATTTATATGAAATATCCAGAATTGGCAAATCTGTACAGACAGAAAAAGTAGATAAATTAGGAGCTGCCTAGGGCTGAGGAGTTGGGGGGTGGGACTGCTGACGGATATGAGTTTCTTTTTGGAGTGATGCAAATATTCAATATTTTATTGTGGTGATGGTTGCACAATTCTATAAATATACTAAAATCCATAGAATTATATAGTTTAAATGGGTGAATTCTATGGTATGTGAATTATATATCAATAAAGATCATATATGTGTATGTATGTATGTATGTATATGTATAAGTGATCTGAAGACTGAGAGGAATTAAGGAATGAACTATTTCTTCACAGAAGGAATAATGTATTTATTAGAGGAGAGAAAGCAACATTTTATTTTATTTTATTTTTAAGATTTTTATTTATTCATTTTAGAGAGAGGAGAGAGAGAGAGAGAGGAGTGGGAGGCATCAACTTGTAGTTGCTTCCCATATGTTCCTTGACCAAGCAAAACCAGGGTTTTAAACCACCCAGACTTTCCAGGTTGATGCTTTATCCACTGTGCCATCATAGGTCAGGCGAGAAAGCAGTATTTTAGATGTGGGAAAAAAAAATTCTGTGACTGGTATGTTGTTTGAAAGAGTATGAGAGATAGTTGAAGATATGGAAAGGGCCCATATTGTGTAGTGTTGAAAAAGCCATGCTAAAAGTTTGGGACTTTATCCTAAGAACAGTAGGAAGGCATTGTGTTATGATACTATAGCCATGCATTATAACTCTGTCCACCATGTAGAGAGGCAAAGAAGGGAGAATATATTTGGGAAACCAGAAAAGTGGTATTTCAATTTGAAAGCCAGAAACCATGGGCCAAACCAAAAATACAAGGCTGGTGTGCTCACAAAGGAAAATTTATTATAAAAACACCTGGGTGCAAGTGGGCTGAGACTAGCAAAGGGTGTCAGCCCTGAAGGAGAGATAGGGCAGGGTTTATATGGATTAGTCAAGGGGCTTTGGGCAAAAGCGGATGACATTGCTGCATCTGCAGGTGCAAGATAGCTTCCTCTGTTGGTGGTTGAGAGAGGCACCACAGTTCCACAAAATTGTTTGCACCCTGACTCAACCATCCCTTATCAGCATCTGACTGCAAGGGAGGTCTGAGCTGAGTTACTGAGTAAGCAAGGCCTTCTTCCTCCTTCAGGCTTGCATTGGTCTTAAGATGGTGGCTGAGTAGTCATTTTATTTATCACAATTCTCTAGGCACAAACCACTTAAGTCTTAGATTAGGATACTGGCAATAGGAATGGATGGCTTCAGCAGGACTTGATGTATTGGAATTGAGATGTAGTAGCGTGAAGTAGTGAAGCTGACTTGCTTACCTGGGTGGATGATAATATGGGATACTAGAAGAGGTGTAAGTTTCACGGTGGGGAAGCAAAATTAAATTTTTTTTTTTCTAAAATTGGAAATGGGGAGGCAGTCAGACAAACTCCCACATGCGCCCGACTGGGATCCACCCGGCATGCCCACCAGGGGGCGGTGCTCTGCCCATCTGGGGCGTCGCTCTGTTGCAACCAGGGCCCTTCTAGTGCCTGAGGCAGAGGCCATGGAGCCATCCTCAGCGCCAGGGCCAACTTTGCTCCACTGGAGCCTTGGCTGCAATAGGGGAAGAGAGAGACAGAGAGGAAGGAGGGGGGGTGGAGAAGCAGATGGGCGCTTCTCCTGTGTGCCCTGGCCAGGAATCGAACCCGGGACTCCTGCACACCAGGCCGACACTCTACCACTGAGCCAACCGGCCAGGGCCAAGATTAAATTTTTAAAAAAATATTAGTTGGGACAATCTAATGAAGGAGCAGGGATTATTTGTGCAGTAGTGAGCTCTCCTCCACTGGAATCATTCAAGTCAAACTAGATATCTTCCTGTTGCATAGAAAACATTCTTGCCCTAAAAGATGTTGTGGACTAAATAACAAGGTTCCCATTCAGCTCTAATAGTCTACCACAAGAAAGTGCCTTTTTAAATTATTTTATTTTTTGCCAGCATTTCTTCTTCTAAACAGCTCATGACTGAAATAAAACTTATTTTCCTGGACTCTAAATTCCTTAGAATCATCCACACCAGGTTACTAATTAAAGGTTCCCAATACTGTACATGTTTGTTTGTTTCACCTGTGTGCAAGATTTGGTTTCATAACATCCTCCCAGCAGTATTATCTAATCTAGTGTCAGAGAAAGGCAAGTCTCTACTAGCCCAGGAAAAAGAAAGATGGTAGGCTGCAGAAGCCATGGAGTCTGACCCTGCCCAAAGTCAAAACAGAAAAGAGGGCTCCTACATACTTAATCCTCACATCAGCTCCAAGAATCTAGCACTGTATCCTAAGGACCCAACAGCCATTTCTTGTTTAATTGATTCACCAACCTAGGGTGGGGGCTGGGGGCAGAAAAGAGGATGATAAAATTTGAAAATGTACCATGACAAATAGAAAAGCACAAAAGGTGAGGAAGGGAGAGACAACAAGAGAACAATCTAAAGAAGGGTATTTTTTGGGTCAGCACTGTTAGTTTTGCCGTGAAAGGAGAGGCCACCTCAGTCCCTTGAGAAAGACTAAGTAAAGACTTGTCTTTATTGACTGTCCTATTAAATGCCCTAGGAGAGGTAGATAGAATTTGCTTGACTACTGTTAAAGAGAAAAGGACAGGTCCAAAATGGAGTCACTTAGGCTAAAGCCCATGACCCCAAACCCAGTTTCATACCTGACCTAATTGCAGTTTCAACCTTTTCCAGGAATGCAATCTTGTGTCAGTCTGTAATTCTCTGTTAGTACCAATGAGGTAATCTGTCACCTGGACTCATTCCATCCCCCAAAGGAAGTTGAGGCAATCTGCCTGATAAAACCTCCTGCCTTCACCTAAGGAAAAGTGGTAACCTTGCCTGAGACAATCCTTTCTTTTCCTTTGTTAATAACTTTCTCACTCTACCCAGTTTCTGCCTATCAAAGCCTTCCACACTGTATGAAAAGCTTACTAGATGGGATGCTCTAAAAAGCAAGTTAGATCTTCAGGTTTACTATATTGACATTTTGTTCATTAACACTTTGTTCCCACACTGATTCTTCTTGTAGTTGCACTTGAACACATACACACCCTACCAAGGCTTCAAGCTCCTGCCCCTTCTTAGCCCTGCTTTCTTAGGGTAAACATTCCTACTTGTTTTCTTCCCCTTCTTCAAATCTCAGCACAAAGCTTTCTGGGCCTAATTCACATCTTTATGGTTTTCCCTCATCTCTAAAATGGGAATAAAACTGATGGTGGGAAAATTAGTCAAACTTATGTATTACAGCCACTCTGAGAATGAAATATTATATACACTTGAAAAGTATTACATATACTTGTTGGAAACGGCAAAGGACTATAAAATTAGACGTTTTTTATTACCTTTATTTTTAAAGTGATTTCAATTGTTAGAATTAGGGTGCTAGGATGTTTGGCTGCTTGTGTCTCAGGGAAGGGATTAATGTAAAATGTCACCAAGAAAAATCCACTCCAAGAAGAAGTCAGCTCACCTTGCACAAAGCACTTTGAAGTCTTTCTGTTAAAAGCGGGAGGTGTGGGAAAATAAAGTACGCAAATGCAGAGCGCCTGAGGCCTCTGGGCCTCCAGGCCACAACCCCAATTCACCTCCAAGCACCCAGCAGGTGGGCTGGCGTCACCTGGGAGAGTTGACTTGAAGGCCCCCCTTTCCCACCAGGTCTTGGTCCCAAACGCATGCCTACCAGGCCCGGGGACGCTAACACTTAGGGTCCCGGGAGTTTTAACACTTCACACGATTTTGCAGTTTACCAAGAACTCTGAAACCTCCCAGGCAGTATTTGCCACTTGATGGCCCGCACACTTTCTCCGTGGAAATCCCAGGGAAGTGACGGTGTAATAAAGTGAGTTTTAGGATCGTGGAAAGAATAGGCGTAGTTTTTGCTCCAGCTCTAAGTGCACTGTGTTGGGGGCAGAGACAGACTTAAACTCACTTTCTCCAGACATTTCAGAGCCGCATCTCTCGCCAGGACGCCCAGAGAAATGCTACAGCGACCTCGGGGCACTGAGAGGATGTCGTGGAGTGGCAAAGGCGGTACGGAATTGGGGATACCGGGCCAGGGGCCGGCCGTCTACAAAGGAAGCGGAACCGTCACCTGGCTGAGGCCACCTCTTGGCAGGCCACAGTTTCCAAGTGTGAAGTATGGGCGGATTACCAGCTAACCGTCCTCACCGAAAAGGTCTAGGGTGTTCCGGTTTCAGCCCCGCTACAGAAACCACTCGAGCAAACGGAGTTTCTTTCGTTTTTAGTTCAAAGAGGGAAAAATTGCAAGAAGCGTGAACCATGCCCAGATGCATCTGTCAACGCGAACGGGAAGCAGGCTGAGGGAACAGCCAAAGGAAAGACAAATTGGGCCGAGCTTATGAAGTAAATAACGTAAATCTGAACGTGTACACACACGAAAAGGTACAATGTCGAAACCGAAAAGCGTGTAAGCAGACCGAGTCGCTCACAGTTGAAGTAGGGGCGACTGCGAGCCGCTCAATCTGCGCTTGCGCCGAACTGTTCCCCACCCCCCCGCACCACCACCACCACCACTACCACCGCCACGCCCCCGAACTCGCTTCGCCCCGCCCACTTCCCCTCCCCTTTTCCAGCCCAGCCGCCCGCGCAGAGCATTGTGGGACACAAACAAAGTGCCCCCAAACAGGCTGGAGTGAGCGGAGCGGCAACGGCGGCGGCGCCGTCCCGCACGCGCGCGGCGGCGGCTCCCTCCCAACCTCCCCCTCCCCTCCCCTCACTCCCTTTCCCCTTACCCCCCCAAGCCGGGAAAACGCGAGCCGTCGCCGCGCTCCCTAAACCGCTGCCTGCCTTCGGCCAACCGCCCTCCAACGGCCGTCCCCTCGCTCCTCCCCTTCGGCTCCTCCGAGCGCCACGGGTGCTTTCCTCGCGCGGCTTCGCACACTCCCACCTCGCTGGCACGTTGCTGCTGTGTGCCGCCATGCCCCAGCCACGGGCCGTTCACGGGCCTAGGCGCGGCGGCCCGAGATAGGGTCCCCTCAGTCTCCCGGGGGAGGAGAGAGGCAGCGAGCCGCGCGCTCCGCCCCCTCCCCCCGGGCTGTCGCCTCCGCCGCCGCCGCCACCTCGCCGCCACAGCCTGGCGGGGAGGAGGAGGAACACCAGGCCTCCGGTCCCCCGCGCCGCCGCCCGCAGGTAATGGGGAGGGGAGGGGAAGGGAGGGGAGGGCGAACGGGCCGGACGGCCCGAGCTGGGTAGCGGCCAGCGCTGCCTGCCGCCTGTGCCCTCGGGGAGCTCCTGCCCGGTGGCTGACACCGCGCGTCCCCCAGCGGGGCGCCGGACGAAATGGAAAGCCTGGGGCGGTCCCCCGTCTTCTCCGGGCGACACCCCACGGGGTCCCCTAAATGGCATTTAATCCTTCGAGGAGACTGGCCTTGGGCCCCGCAGATGAGGAGGAATTACCCCGATCTTGCAGGGTGTACACGTCGTTTGCACGCCCATTTGCTCACAGCACCCTAACCCAGCGAAGGCTGAGGTGCTAGCTCCTCTCACCTGGGCGAACCGGGGAGCCCGAGACCTGACTGCCTCTTCCCTGGTACTGGAAAGAAAAGGAATGGCACTTCCTAAAAAAAGAAAAAAATACAGTCGCCTCTTTTTCTTCTTTACCTGAGCATCCCTCAGAATCTAGTCATTTTCTGCTGGCCTAACCAGAAAAAGGGGTTACTTACCTGAAGTGAAATAAGTACGTTACATCTTGTGAGTTACGTGAATCGCAACCAGAATTCAGAATAAAGCCCAATAATTGCGTACTTTATTAGAACTTACTTCAAAAATGGTGGCAAAAATTTAAAAAAAAAATTCAGCATACAGGTAGGTAAGTACTGTATGTCGATCTGTTGTGGTCAGGGAAAAATTCCCTAACTTCTACTTATTTTCTTACTCTTTTACTCGACTATAGGCTATTACCAAAAGCAAACTTAACAATTTAGTGGCATATGGTTTAGATAGGTAGGGATTTTAGCTGTTTGGGGTTTCAGTTGGAATTACTGGATTTTAAAAAGTATATATCTTCATTTCCCCAATTACTTCACGTTGACTGCCAATAGATATGTAATTTTACCTAATGTAGTCTCTTACCATGGAATGTGAAAATGATGTTTTCCTATAGTCTTGTATTTTAGGATGAGATTGCATTCATTAATTGTGAAAAACAGATTTACTTATTTTTTGCGACGTTGCTAGGCATTTTACATATGTGATCTTACTTAACTCAGAACGACCTAATGATTTAGATATTATTGCTTGAGTTTTATAGATGAGAGGAAAACTTAACTGATATTAAGTAACTTGCCTTAGGCCATACAACTAGTTAAGTAATAGAGGTGAGATTTGTGCCCAGATATTATTCCCGTGTAGGTGTATTTTCTACTAGACTTCTCAGAACAGGTACACTTTTATTTTAACTTTATTATCAAGAATTTCAGTCTTATGGAAGTTGAGAAAAAAAAATACAACGAATACTCCACTACCTAAATTTAGTGATTAATATTTTGCCATATTGTTCCCCTTCTCTTTTTCCTTCCTGTATCAATTGAGAGCAAATTGTAAACATCAAGACATTCAAGTATTTCAGCATGCATTTGCTAAAAACAAGTACATTCTCCTACTAACCCTGGTTATCAACCTGTGTAAATTTCCTTAATATTCCAAAGCCTCTTTTTAGTAGCTGTATTTAGTCAAGATTCATACATTACATTAGGCGATTATGCATAATTTTTTTAAAGGAATAATATCTATCTCCTTTTTTTCTGATAGTTAACCAAACTGTCATACACATAGAATGCTCTTATATTATGGACTTGTCTGTTTCCTCATAGTATCATTTAACTTATTCCTCTATCCCCCTGAATTTTCTGTTAGTGAAAGTTAGCCCCAAAGAAAATCTTGATTAGCCCTGCCGGGTTAGCTCAGGCAGTTCGAGTGTCCCAAAAGACAAGGTTACTGGTTTGATCCTCGGTCAGGGCACACACGGAAAGCAACCAATGAACAACAAATGAGTGCTTTCCCTTCCCCCTCCCCTTTCTCTCCCTTCCTCTCTCTGTCTCTCTAAAAATCAGTCAATAAAAAAATTAAGCCCTGGCCAGATAGCTCGGTTGATTGGAGCCTCATCCAGAAGGGCAGAGGTTGCTGGTTCAATCTCTCTTAAAAAAAAAGGAAGAAAAGCTTGATTAGCTTAAGTTAAACTTTCTTTGGCAACAATATTTAATAGGGGATGCTATTGTACTTCATACTGTGTCATAGAGGAGGTACATAATATCAGCTTGCCACACTATCAGTGATGCTAAATGTGACTACTTGATTAGGGTGGTGACTACCAATATGCTGCAAAGTTGTAGTTTGCCTGTTATTGATTTGTATGTAATCTTGAGGTAGTACTGTGTAACACCAAGCAACTATCTTGTTTCTGACTCCCTTTTGCTTGGTGATTTAGCATCCACTGATGACTCTGTATCTGTTATTTTACTGGTGAGTTTCTGTAAGGAAGATTTTCTTAATTAATCCAGGGTGAACTAAAGTTTTTCCTAGAAATACAAAGCAAATATTTAATTTCTTCTCTTTCATTAGCAATATTCAGAATAAAGAGCTGGCGAAACAGTCATCACCAGTGGTGGCAAATGAGATTTTTCTTTTCTTTTTTTATGGAATAACCACTAAGGGCACATAAGTTTTAATTTGTTCATGTTATTGTAACCATGTTTCATGTTTTGTTTTTTGGTGATCAAATTGTCCCAAATTTGGACAGTAAGACCCCTTCCTGACTGACTCCTGTCTTTTTAACACTCCTTGCCATTATTAGTCTTGGAGTGTGTTTTGGCACAAATTATCCCAGGTTGGCCTTGTTACTTTCTTTGTTCCAGATCTGGAATGGGCTGTTGATCTAAGTGGTCTTGGTTGTTTTTAGTGAGAAATGGTATGTAGAAAGCAAGATATGGCTGTTTGGCATATTCATTGTTGCTGGAGTGTAAGTGCTTTTAGGCCTGTTCAGAGGAAAAAACTAAAACTGGTTTTTTACTTGCTTGCACAATCAATAATTTATACTGATATCTCCAGTTCAAATTTAACATACCCTGTTTCCTTGAAAATAAGACATCCCCTGAAAATAAGACCTAGTGCAATTTTTTTCAGGCTTTGAAATACAAGGCCTCCCCTGAAAATAAGACCTAACACATCTTTTTTATTTATTTTTTTTTTTTATTTCTTTTTTTGAAGCTGGAAACGGGAGAGACAGTCAGACAGACTCCCACATGCATGCGCCTGACCGGGATCCACCCCGCACGCCCACCAGGGGCGACGCTCTGCCCACCAGGGGGCGATGCTCTGCCCCTCCGGGGCATCGCTCTGTCGCGACCAGAGCCACTCTAGCGCCTGGGGCAGAGGCCAAGGAGCCATCCCCAGCGCCCGGGCCATCCTTGCTCCAATGGAGCCTTGGCTGCGGGAGGGGAAGAGAGAGACAGAGAGGAAGGAGGGGGTGGGGGTGGAGAACCAAATGGGCGCTTCCCCTATGTGCCCTGGCCGGGAATCGAACCCGGATCCCCTGCACGCCAGGCCGACACTCTACCACTGAGCCAACCGGCCAGGGCCGACCTAACACATCTTTAAGAGCAAAAATTAATATAAGACACTGTCTTTTTTTCAGGGAAACAGGGTAGATTGTTGTACATGAAAATAGAGTCACAAGAAAATCTTGATGGAATTCAGAGTTTGGCTGGTTATGCTGATGTTTGTGATAACATGACTACAGTATACTAATAAATGTTGATTTTTTGTTCAACAATAATGTGAATTCTTGTTCATGGAAAAATAAGACATCCCCTGAAAAATAAGAGCTAGCGCATCTTTAGGAGCAAAAATTAATATAAGACGCTCTTATTTTCGGGGAAACACGGTAGCAGACTTTTCCTAACTTCTTGGATTTTATAATTGTCTCTTTTGTTTTAGATGGAAATCTTGATGCCTAATAAAATTAGCGTACTTGCTTTATTTTACTATGTATACATAAAATAATTTCAAAATTACCGTACCAATATTATTACTATCAGTAAACTTCTGAGTAAACTTGAAGAAGTTTTTTGCATTTTTGTCCTTAGAATTATTACAGGAAGGATGTATAATCAGATAATTACTGTGTTCAGAAATCACTTGAAAGTACTTTTCTCTGTTTGGTTATACTGCCAATTTAATATGGTTCATTGTTTTCATTTTTTATTTTAAGATTCTTTGGAGATTTTTTTCTTTGACTATGAAAATATATACATGGTTCAAAAGTAAAAATAATGTAGCCTGGACTGTGGTGGTGCAGTGGATAGAGGAGTATCAAACTGGAACTCTTGAAGTCGCAGGTTAGAAACTCTGGGCTTGCCTGGTCAAGACACACACAAAAAGTAACAAGCAAGCAATGAACAACTAAAGTGAAGCAACTATATTTCTTGCTCTCCCCCACCCCATAAAATCAATAAATAAAATCTTTTAAAAAGTCAAAATAGCCTGACCAGGCAGTGGCGCATTGGACTGGGATGCGGAGGACCCAGGTTCAAGACCCCGAGGTCGCCAGCTTGAGCGCAGGCTCATCTGGTTTGAGCAAAGCTCACCAGCTTGGACCCAAGGTCGCTGGCTCAAGCAAGGGGTTACTTGGTCTGCTGAAGGCCCACGGTAAAGGCACATATGAGAAAGCAATCAATGAACAACTAAGGTGTCACAACAAAAAACTGATGATTGATGCTTCTCATCTCTCTCTATTCCTGTCTGTCTGCCCCTATCTATCCCTCTCTCTGACTCTCTCTCTCTGTCTCTGTTAAAAAAAATAAATAAATAAAGTCAAAATAATGTTTGATGTTGCAGTGTAGTTCGTGAGGAAACGGAACCAGAGCCCAAATTGATTAAGAATTTGGAGAGCCTTTATTAGCCGGCCCGCGACTGTCCGCTGGCAGTCCATGCAGGGAAGCAACAAACAGCCCCAAGCTCAGGGGGAGAGAGGTATTTAAGGGCAAAACTCACAAGTTTACAGTTGTTTCAGCACATTTGCACAATATCTTGCAAAAGTACACATTGTTCTAAAGGTAATAAACCGCCTTCCTGCAATATCTGCAAGGCTGAAGCACAAAAAATGCATCCTTTCTCTGTTAGCAAGATTAGATCTGAGCCTAACTGCTGAGGCTTGTAAAAATTTTCTACTTGCAGCTATAGCTATAAACTAGTTCCTCTTAAGAGTTGAGCTAAATTGAGTCAGGGGTCCTTAGCATGGACTGGCATGCCAGCACATTCTCTACTGGTTTTATCGGGGAATCAAATCATTGTTTCCTCATCGGTATGGGTGGGCTGATAATGTGCCCTTAGTACTGGAAGCTTTACGGCTTGAATTCTTTTTTGTACATACTGCGTGAGGCAGTTAATAATACACGGACCAGTGATGATCCCTACTATAAGTAAAATGAGGGGTCCGGTAAGAGCAGTAAGCAAAGTAGTGAGCCAAGGGGATGAAGAGAATAAATTTTCATACCAGTTTCTTTCAGCTTTGTGCTTTTCTTCTCTGTCCTGGAGTCTTTTTCTAAGTTGGCTGAAACTTTCTCTGCTTACTCCTGAGTGATTAGTATAGAAACAGCAAGTCTCTCCTAAAGCTAGGCAGAGACCTCCTTTCTTTAGGAACAGAGGGTCTAAGCCCTGTCTGTTCTGTAAACTACTTCAGCAAGGGAGCTGAGGGAGTCTTCAAGTTTCTCTACATTTCTTTCAAGTTTTAAGGTCATAGTCTATTATAGGGCACTTAACTTCTTGTAATTTTGATGTCCAATTACTAGAGCTGCTGTTCCTGTGGCTGCTGCGCCAGCAATCCCTAGACCTACTAATACAGGAACTAGTACGGGTGCCCTTTTTATGAGGCCTGTTTCTTCTAAACCTAAGTGCTCTCTTCCTCCTTCCCCTGAGTAGTAATAAACCTGTGGAAAGATATGGGTTAATACACACAACTGGGGAGAGCTAGTGAGAGACCAAGATGAAATGCAGGGAGAGATACCCATAGTACAAGCAAACCAAGTTCCTTCTGGTGCTGCTAAACAATAGCGACTGTCCTATTGACCCTCCCAGAACTGGCAGTCCCTAATTTCGTTTCTGAAGGTGCAGGCATCTTGATGGGGGGAGGTGTCTAGGGAGTAATTGCTAGGTGAGAAACAGGTGCCTCGTCCCTGAAACTCTCCTAAGGTTAGTCTGGGGGTATGTCCCCACCGACAGTCTTTATCGGAGATGCTGGTGACACTAAGCTTTCGAATGTCTCCTTCCTCATTCCCTATGCTCCGGTTAGCCCCAATTCCTATGTAATAAGGGGATTCAGGATTAAGGCAAAGCCAGCAGTCCTTAGTCATATTAGGGGAGGTATGATTGAGAAAATCAAAAACGATCTGGAAGGTGTTGAAGATTTGCTGCTGGGGTGGTGCCCCTCCTGGAGGACTCTGAGGTAGTTACCTTGGGGAACTTTGGGGCAGCTATGTGGGGGCTAAGAAGCTAGATACCCTAGGAGCACTAGGGGGTGCTCTGGGTGGCTTGGCCACAGGTTCTGGATGTGGCGTGACTGGGCTGGGGGGGAGCTGAAGGGGTAGTCCTTCGGAGCTAATGTTCCTAAGGGGTCCTATGGGATTATGGACTTGCAAGGTAAGCCTTTTCTGTATAGTTAATAGGATTCCCGGATCAGGCCCGTCAACATACCATCTGAGACCCCAAGTTTTCTCCCCTTCCCAAACGTCACTTTGAAAGTCTTTTGGCTGTACTACAGCCTGATTGCAGTCACCTATGGCACAATTTTCAGTGGGGGCTTTACAGCAGACAGTTCTCTTAAAGTCAAGGAGCGGGTCCTTGTTCTAAGTAGCTATGGTCTCACAGCCCCATTCCTTGCAAAAATAGTCCTGTACTGCATTGCCACACCTCGGTGGTCCTGATGAGGGGCATATGTAATGGTCGGTTCGCCAGAGTCCGCGCTCTTTACTGATTGTGCCACAGCCATGCTGCTTTAACCAAGTATGGTATTGTACTCTGTCTAACATCCTGCTGTTCCCTACTGTGATGTCCCCAAGACCAGTTCTGCTCGGGTTGGGCCAGGAGCTTCCTAACATCTGACAGAGGTAAAATTCAAATTTTGGCGCCCCAGGAGTGGTCACTTGGCTGATTATTTCACCATCGGTGGTCCTTGTTAGCTGCCAGGTAAAGCTATTTGGGATGGGGTGCTCCTGGAGTCCTCCTGCAAGAACCCTTAACAAAATGATTAAACTCACTTGAACTGTAACCAAGTAAGGTGTACAGTCTTCTGGGTTGCCTACTTCTGGTTGTTTTCGGGGCGCTTAGCCTTCTTGACTTGGGAGCAATGGATCCAATGTTTCTTTCCTTCTACCTTAACAGCTGTCAGTGTGTTAAGGACCCGAAAGGGACCGGTCCACTTGGCTTCAAGGGTGTCCGAGTCCCGCTTTTTCAGCTAAACAAATTCTCCTGGGTCTGCGACTGACCAGTGTTAAAGTTCTTTCCTTGGGGTCAGGGTGTGCCTCCCATACTAGGCAGTTGGTTTCCTGTAAACCTTTATTCCAAGCCTATAGGGATCTTACGAGATTAGAATTAGAAATCTGGGCTAGGCTTTCTTCTCCGAGCTTGGGAAGGAGAGGAGTGGGTCTTCCAAACATTATTACAAATAGAGTTAAACCTTTTACGTAGGGGGTGCACCAGACTCTAAGGAGGGTAAAGGGAAGAAGACTCGCCCAGTTTTCACCAGTCTCTAACCTTAGTTTAGTTAAAACATCTTTAAGTCTCTGATTCATCCTTTCTACCTGTCCCGACCTCTGTGGCCTGTATATGCAGTGTAAATTCCATTTTACTCCTATTGCTCTAGCCAAATTCTGGGTTATGGCAGCTATAAAAGCTGGGCCATTAGCAGACCCCATTGCAACAGGTAGGCTAAACCTGAGGATAATTTCAGACAAAAGCTTCTTAGTGACTACCTGAGCTGTTTTTGACCGAGTAGGGTAGGCTTCTACACGTCCTGAGAAAGTAACTACAACTTCTAGCAGATACTTATGCCCTCCGTGCCCCATCGGCATTTCAGTGAAGACTATTTCCCATTGTTTGCCAGGTTGCTGTCCTCTCAGTCAATATCCAGTCCCTTGGGCTGTTTCTGGGCTGGGGTTGACCTTTGCACATGTCTGGCACCTCCGGCTTACCTCCTTGGCGACCTGATTTAATCTGGCAATTTAGAAATCAGTTTTTAACAGTTCTGAGTTTAGTCCCACCAAGGTAGGTCCCAGCATGCAAATCTTAGACTAAACTTCTGCCGAGTACTTCGGGGACTAGCACTCGGGAGTCTGGCAATACTTTCCAGCCTGACAGATCCTCAGTAGCCCTTGAGATCCCTAGAGCTTTGTCTGAGTCCAAATATTCTGGGGACGATTGTAGAGTACGTCCTGGCAATACCAGGAGGATTTTGAGGAGCCCCACTGGTTTTTGTGCAGCCTCTTTTGCTATTCCATCTGCAAAGGCGTCTCCTAACTCCTCTGGGGTGTTGGCCTTTTGGTGCCCATGACTGGATTATGGCTACTTCTTTGGGTAACCATATTGCTTCTAGGAAAAAAAGAATTTCGAGGGCATGCTTAATGTTTTTCCCTCCTGATATCAATAATCCTCTCTCCTTGTAGATTGCCCCTTGTACGTGAGCAGTGGCAAACGCATACCTGCTATCTGTGTAGATGTTGACACGCTTTCCCTTTGCCCACTGCAGGGCCTGGGCAATTAGCTATGCCTTCTGTGCAGACATGCCTTGATTGAGTGCTGCAGACCAGATTACCTTATCCTATGTCACTACTGCTGCCCCTGCTTTCCAAGTTCCCTCCTGTACAAAACTGCTTCCATCCAAGAGTGGCTTTCACCACCGATAGGGGTTGATCAGTGAGATCTTCACGACTACTGGCTATTGTAGTTAGGAGGTCTAGGCAGTCATGTAAGGGGGCCTCTGGATCGTCGTCAGGGAGCAGAGTGGCTGGATTGAGGGTAGAAGTCTGCAAGAACTTAATGCAGGCAGAGTCAAGCAAAGTTACCTGGTATTGAGTGATTCAGGCATTGGACATCCACCGGTCAGGAGGGCTGCGGAGCAGAGCTTCTTACCGAATGCGGTGCTACAACCTTGACCTCTTATCCAAAGGTGAGCTTTTCGGCTTCCTTGGCAAGAAGGGCCGTGGCGGCAATGGCCCAAAGACGGTTTGGCCATCCAGCCGCCACTGGGTCTAGTCTTTTGGACAGATATGCAGCTGGCCTCTTCCAGGGTCCGAGGTACTGAGTACCCCCTTTGCAATGCCTCGAGTCTCACTGATATGCAACTGGAAAGGCTTAGCTAAATTTGGGAGCGCTAGAGTTGGTGCCTGGGCTAGAGTGTTTTTTAACTCTTGGAAGGCTTTCTCTTCTTCGGAGTCCCACCATAGCGCTTCTTCCCTTCCCCCAGAACAGGTGTATAATGGCTTTGCTGTTTCTGTGAAGCCTAATATGCACAGTCTGCAGTACCCTATGGCACCTAGGAACTCTCGCACTTGCCACTTGGACTTGGGAGAGGGGATCTTTAGGATAGCCTGTACTCTTTGTTCTGATAAGATTCTTTTTCCTTCCTGGAGCCTGTATCCTAGGTTGGTGACAGTCTTTACACACAGTTGAGCCTTTTTAGCTGATACCCTATAGCCGAGTTGGCACAAGACAGTAAATCCTCCGTAACAGTCTCTCAGTCTCCTAAGGTCTGAGCTGCTAACAAAATGTCATCAACATACTGGAGGACAGTAATTTCAGGGTGCTCCCTGCGAAAGTCTGGCAGGTCCCGGCATAATGCTTCATCAAACAGCATAGGGGAATTTTTAAACCCTTGTGGCAACTATGTCCATGTTAACTGCCCGCTTTCCCCTGCTTCTGGGTCAACCCATTCAAAAGCAAAAAGGGGTTGACTTACCGGTGCCAACAGGGTGGAGAAGAAGGCATCCTTCAGGTCAAGAACCATACAGAAGTCCCGGTCGGGCGGAAGTAAACTTAGTAGGGTATAAGGGTTAGGGACCGTGGGATGGATGGTCTCTACCTGCTCGTTTACTTCCCCTAAGTCCTGGACTGGTCTGAAATCTTCTGTCCCCGGCTTCTAAACTGGCAGTAGTGGTGTGTTCCAGGAGGATTTGCAGGGTACAAGGATTCCTGCCTCTTAGCCGCCAAATATGGATGGCTATACCCCACTTGGCCCGCTGGCTCGCTGGGTGCTGCCTGATGTGAACTGGGGTTGTGTTGCGAGGAGCTGAACTATATGACAGGCGGCTGATGGGCGGCTATCCCGGGATGCTTTGATTCAGCCCAAACCCCTGGGATAGTCTGTTGCCACCTCCACAAGAGGGTAGTGTCCTGGTCCTTGATGCCTGATGGTCCTGGAGTTAGGAGATATTCCTCACTTAAGGGGCAAGTTACTAGGATAGTAGCTTGGGGGTCCTGGAATCCTACCCGCGGCACTGCCCCTTTAAAAGAGATAGTGGCCCGTAGCTTATGAAGTAAATCTGTCCCAATCAGAGGATAGGGACAGTCAGGCATTACAAGGAATGAGTGAGTCCCAGTTTTTGCTCCGAGATTGCTTATGTGGGCTTGGGTCCAGGGGTAGGCTCTAGTTTTTCCTGTGGCCCCCTGGATGTAGGTCCTTTTAGTTGAGAGAGGTCCCTCTGTTGGTTCAGAACTGAGAACGTGGCCCCTGTATCAACTAGAAAGTCTATATTTTTGTCCCCGATTTGTAGCTTTACTATGGGCTCCTGAGGGCTGTCTGTTGAACCCTGACCTTTTCAGTCTTCTTTTGCTTCAAGGATGGTTTTAGATTGCTGCAGCTTGGGGCGTTTGTTCTTCCAGTGCCCTTCCTCCTTGCAAATGGCTCATTGGTTTCTTCCTGGTGGGGGGCTTTGTTTTCCCCTGGTTTTCCTCTCATGCATGCACTAGGATTTTAGTTACCTTTTTGTTTAACTCTACTGGGTCATCTCTGTTGTTATAAACCCACTGGGCTATTTCTGTTAACTTGGTCAATAACTTTCCTTCAAAGACTTCTAACTTTTGTAATTTGAGTCTAATGTCTGGGTCTAACTGGGAAATGAAAGCGATATTAATCACCCTATGGTTCTCTAGGGCTTCTGGGTCTATAGGAGTATAAACATGGTAAGCCTCCTGGGGACGTTCTAAGAAAGCTGCTGGGGATTCGTCTTTCCCTTGTATAATTTCAGATACCTTAGACATGTTAGTGAGCTTGCTAGTGGCTTGGTGCAAAGCTCCCATTAGAGTCTGGCGATACTGTTCGAGAGCCTCCTTACCTGAAGTCTTGTTGGGGTCCCATTCGGGGCACGCAAGGGGAAACACCGCCTCAAGGCAAGCAGGGTCAGTGGTCTGCTGGCCATCATGGCCCAAGACAAGCTTTCGCCTCTTTGCCCGGATTCTCTCTCTCTCTTCAGAGGTGAAGAGAGTCTGAAGCAACTGCTGGCAATTGTCCCAAGTGGGCTGGTGAGTATAGAAAATAGATTCTAATAAAGCAATTAGACCATAGGGGTTAGCAGAGAAGGATGAGTTTTGGTTCTTCCAGTTATAGTGATCACTGGTGGAAAAGGGGACATAAACCATGAATGGTCAACTGCTTACTTCGGGGCCCACCTGGTGTAAGGGGAGGATGGGGCGGCAGGGACAGTGGAGTCGGGGTTCTCAAGGTCACCAGCCTTAGGGGGAGAGGAAAACTTCAGATTCCTTAGAGTAGGCTGGCACGCCAGCACAGTCAAGTATGCTTAAAGAAGTCTCACCCAGGCCTGACCTGTGGTGGCGCAGTGGATAAAGCATTGACCTGGAAATGCTGAGGTCGCTGGTTCTAAACCCTGGGCTTGCCTGGTCAAGGCACATAGGGGAGTTGATGCTTCCAGCTCCTCCCCCCCTTCTCTCTCTCTCTCCCTCTCCTCTCTAAAATGAATTAAAAAAAAACAAAACAAAAACCTAACACCTTAAAGAAAAAAAAAGGTAAGTCTCACCCAAATTAGTTTCTAAGATGAATTATTCTTTACCTTTGCTATACCTTTTACAAACTAATATATTCTCATATCTTAACTGCAGAAAGATTAGTAGTAGACAAAGTATGTTACTTTAAGAAATACAGGAGTACTACTTTTAAATTTTGCAATTAGATTTTGATTCCTCTGGCATAGAAAAAACAGACTAATCTTTAGAGGTGAGCAGAGAAGTAGACTTCAAGCTTGTTTTTACAAGATTTTCTTGAAAATTATGTCTTTAAAGAGGCATGTAGTTGGTAGAAGTTTTTGAATATATTTTATGTGTGCAGCCCAACAAAACTGGCATATACAATGCTACCTGCAGATATACATAAAAGGCATTTGGGCATGTGATCACTGAGGATTAGTACATTTTGTTTGTATTGGGCAAAATTTGATAGAAATTATATTTAGGTCTTCAAATGAGACTAAGAAAGAGGAATG
Source organism: Saccopteryx leptura (assembly GCF_036850995.1). Taxonomy (NCBI): domain Eukaryota; kingdom Metazoa; phylum Chordata; class Mammalia; order Chiroptera; family Emballonuridae; genus Saccopteryx; species Saccopteryx leptura. The sequence goes on along the minus strand of NC_089504.1, from coordinate 373,358,416 downwards.
GTTGTCTAAAGTAGACAGCATAATTGACAGTTTATCAGCTGCCTATTACTGGGTGCTGAAAAGCAAAAGATGCATTTTTCTGTGTATACTACCACTGCATTTGGTGAGAGAAAGGACATCTGTTTCCTTTAGGAGGTCCAGTGGGGCAATGGAGAATGTGTGCTTTGGACCCATTCACATTCGTTCTGTCTTTCATCTTAGTAAAAACAGGTTGCCCAAGATTATTAGAACACACAGGTGATGAAAAAACAGCCGAAAACAGGAACGTAGGTATCTATAACCACATACCAGCTAGGCCTTTTTTGGTAAGTTGAATGGACCAGATACAATGATGATGACTACTAACTTTTGTTGAACCCGTTCAAAAAGCCCAGCACTGTGAGATTTTTATACATCATCTCATTTAAATCTCACATTAATCCACTGATAATGCTGCTAGTATCTTATTTAGGAAGTAAAGAGCATGCTCAGTATCTAGGTTTCAAACGCAAGTCTGTTGGTCTTCAGAGTTAGTGCTTAACTACTTTGTTACAGCTGACAACTTACATATAACATCATAAAAGTGAATATATTTTCACTCACCATGAATTAAAGAAACTACATGACTGATTTTTGTCCTGTAGCAACACTGAAGATCACCTGCCAAAAGCCCCCACATGCTTGTCATGCTTATATCAGACCTTAGTGTATCAGACCTTGCTTCAGAAACTGCATTTAGATAGCATTATAATAGGCATTTAAAAAGTAGAACATTAAAAGTCAAGATGGGTTGATGGATGTTTAGATATGTGATAAAACAAGTATAGTGGAATGATAATGGTAGAACCTAGGTCTGGCTATTTAGGCATTAACCTATAATTTGTGTGTGTGTGTGTGTATGTGTGTGTGAGGGGGGGGGAGTTAGAAAGAGAGGGACAGACAGGGACAGTGAGTCAGGAAGGGAAAAAGTTGAGAAACATCAATTCTTCATTGCAGCTCCTTAGTTGTTCACTGATTGCTTTCTCATATGTGCCTTGCAGGGGGCGAGGGGGCTACAGGAGAGCCAGTGACCCCTTGCTCAAGCCAGTGACCTTGCAGTTAAGGCAGCGATTTTGGGCTCAAGCCAACAACCCTGCACTCAAGCTGGTGGTGAGCCTGTGCTCAAGCCAGTGACCTCGGGGTTTCAAACCTGGGTCCTCTGCGTCCCAGTCTGACGTCCAGTCCACTGCGCCACCAACTGGTTAGGCTAACCTATAACATTCTTTAAACTTGCTATATCTGGAATTTTTCATAATGTTGGAGTGATTAAAAATATATTCTTATCATAATTCATTGACAGTTGTACAAAACCAGCAACATGCTATATCCTCTGTGTTTACAGTGGTTTTTAAAATTTTTTTAGTGAGTCTTCCTATCCTTGTAAAGGATAAACCTGTTTTGTCACTAAAAATAGTCAAGTATCAAAGACTGTTGTAAAGGGATTTCCTCTATTAGGGGGTTTCTAATTAATAAAGTTTCTTCCAACTATAATTTTTATAAATATTACATATATTATATGTATATAAATTCCCTGTTGTTTTCTGGTATTTTGTAGACTATTGAGCGTGCTTTTTATATAAGTTTTATGGGCCGTTTTTACTTAAATGCCACCACATTCATGACTGAAACAGATAGTTTCTTATGTGCCACAGAGTAATTGATTGAAATTTATCTCCTGTTAAGCCAAAAGCTATGTTAGTTTCTCTTTGTCCTTTTTTATTATTAAATTTATTGGAGTGAAATTGGTTTTCTTTGTTCTTTATATTAAAAATTCTCACCCCATTTTAGGTAGTGAGCTAGAAATCTCTAGATTCTTAGTCACATGTTCTAAAATAATAATTGTATATGTGTCTTTAAAAATATAAAGGTACATTAGATCTATATTACATTCCTGCTTGAAGGGCACATTGAGTATTACATTAATTTATTCACTTACATTATTATTAGTGCCAAGGGTGACCTTAGCCAGCACATTTTTACATAACTGATCCTGGAATAAATCACTGACTTGTATCATTGTTATATTTCACATTGATAATTTTGTCTTATAAGAGTGAAAACTGGTGAATGAAATTTAGTAATATCACTGTTTTTGGAGAACATCTTCCTTGTCTCCACATCAAATGTTCTTTCATTTGAATCATTTTCTTGTATAGCTAAAAAAAAAAAACCCTTAAAATTACAAATATTTGATAATCGGTTTTCAACTTTATTGCTATCTTAAATGGTATATGTCTTTATGTTGGTGTGATTTGCCATTCATTTGATTTGATGCATTTAGCATAATCACAAACATCTTGGGATAGCATATAGCCAAGACCATGAATCTTTGGAATCAGGATTTTATCCAACTGTTACCCTCTGGCTTTTGAAGCAACTTTAGATCATTCCTTTTTTAAATGATTTTCTCTTTAATTCAGTTCTTAACCTGCTAAGTATTTAATTCTAGTTCTAGTCTACTCTTAGTATGCAAGCATAGTCAATTCTACCTGCTATTAAATATTTTATTTGTGCTCTTTGATAAAATTAGTGAATTCTTGGCCCTGGCAGACTGCTTAGTTGGTTGGAGCATCCTTGCAGCTTTGATCCTGGGTCAAGGAACATACAAGAATCAACCAATGCATACCTAGGTGGAACAACAAATTGATGTTCCTCTCTCCCCTTCCTTCCCCCTCCCTCCTCCTATCCCCCCGTCCCTCTTCCTCTCTCTCTCCCTCTCTCCTTTCCCTTCCCCTTTTTCTCTCCCTCTCCCCCTCTTTTCCTCTCCCTTTCTCTCTCTCTCTCTCCCTTCTTTTTCCTCTATCTAAAAAAAAAAAGAAAAGGAATTAGGAAATTCTTTAGTACAGCAAAAAATGAAAGAGTTTTCAGAATCTCAGATACACTTGCTTTCATTTCATTTTTCTCTTACTGGTGTTTACTGGTCATCCACTTTTACCTTTTTCTCATTTTTACACATTGACTCTCTTGGGTTTTACTTCTTCCCTGGTTCTTTGCTTTTCTCCTTTGGATTTTCCAACACTGCTCATTTCCTTTTTGTGGCTTCTCATTCCTGTCTGAGGACAGTTTCTTTTATCTTTGGTGCCTTTTATGTGCAATATAAAACTAGACAAACCATATTTCTATGAGAATTATTTTTGTTTACAGGAATCACTGTCTCTTGGTTTTTCAGCCCAACTGGTATTATTTTTTTCTTATTTCTTTCTGTTTTCTTGAATTAGGTTTACTTAGCTTTACCTTGAGAGGCAAAATAGCATAGTGTTAAGAGCACAAACTGAGCATACACCACCTAAATTCAAACTTGACTCATACTTATTGTATGGCTCCTTAACTTCTCTATGCTTCATTTCCTTACTGGTAAAATAAAGATAACCAAGTAATACCTATCCCAAAAGGTTGTGTGAAAATTAAATTATTTAATATGTAAAAACTTTTTTAAAATGCCTGGTACATATTAAATACTATGTAAGCACTGTCAACTAATGATTATTATAAATTTTTAGAAACTGATTTAAAGCTACTGATTTTTTTGACAGATTATTGAGATAGACCTCAAAAGCTGTAAATTTTTTGCCAGTACAAATTTGTGGTGTTCAATTTCAATTGCATTTTCAGTGCTTCCTAGCCATCTTTTTTCTTTTCTCCGTGCGTATTTTTCATGTTCCATTTTCCTCAAAATTCTACTTTATCTCCTCTCTTTTCAACAGTTTACCTAAACTTCAAAGAGAAATAAAAGCCAAGCTATCAGACAAGAATTGGTACTGCTTCTTTCCAGTCATCTATAAACTGAACTGTAACTATCCCCTTCCTTTTCTCTTTCTCCCATCACTAGGTCTCCTGTTTAAGGGCCAGTTCTTAGACTTATGTGCTGAATTCAGTTCTTTAGGCATTATGCTACCTGTTATCACCTGCATCCTGTGTCTTTAACTTTTCCTTCTTCTCTGGGTCTTTTTCTAACAACAGTTAAAACAATCTCACTTGACCAGTAGTGGAACAGTGGATAGAGTGTTGACTTGGGATGCTGAGGACCCAGGTTGGAAACCCTTAGGTTGCTGGCTTAAACATGGCTCATTCAGCTTGAGTGCTGGGTCCCCAGCTTGAGCGTGGGATCATAGAAATGACCCCATAGTCACTAGCTTGAGCCCACCCCCAAGGCACATATGAGAAGCAATCAATGAACAACTAAAGAGACTTGACTATGAGTTGATGCTTCTCATCTCCTTTCCTGTCTGTCTGTCTGTCTCTCTCTCTCTCACTCACTCACTAAAAAAATTCTCGGCCCTGGCCGGCTGGCTCAGTGGTAGAGCGTCGGCTTGGTGTGCAGGAGTCCCGGGTTCGATTCCCTGCCAAGGCACACAAAGAAGCGCCCATCTGCTTCTCCACCCCTCCCCCTCTCCTTCCTCTCTGTCTCTCTCTTCCCCTCCCGCAGCCAAGGCTCCATTGGAGCAAAATTGGCCTGGGCGCTGAGGATGGCTCTGTGGCCTCTGCCTCAGGCGCTAAAATGGCTCTGGTTGCAACAGAGCAACGCCCCAGATGGGCAGAGCCATCGACCCCTGGTGGGCGTGCCGGGCGGATCCCGGTCGAGTGCATGCGGGAGTCTGTCTGACTGCCCTCCACCCCCGTTTCCAACTTCAGAAAAATACAAAAAAAAAAAAAATTCTCTATATTTTATCACAATTAAAAAAAAAACTCTGAGGAGGGGAGTTGTCTAGTTTCTTCCATTTTATAAAAATGCTGATATCTTCCCTTAAACCCTATTTCCCTCCAGCTAATCCCTTGCTTTATCTTTAGAACCAAACTTCTTAAGATTGAATTGTCTGGACTCACAATTTTCACTTCCTCATTTCTGTATACTCGTTATCTTTGTCTATTGCAATCCAGCATCTAATTCTGTTACCTCTTCTGTATGTGCTATTATAAGGTCATCAGTGACTCCTGTGGCTAAAATAAATAGACTTTGATCTATATCTTATTTGACCTTTCAGTAGCATTTGACACTGTCAACCACTCCTCCTTTGAAAATACTCTACACTCTTGATTTTTTGGGACATTCTACCATCCTGGTCATTCTGTATCTCTCTTTCCTAGGTTTTCCTTCTGCCCCACCTCTTTCATTTTCTTACTTTTTCCTTGATCAATCTAGCTTAAGGTTTATTAATTTTACTTATCTCTTGAAAGAAACAAGTTTTGGCTTTCATTTTTTTCTGTGGATTGTCTATTTTCTTTTTCTTTATTTTGTGACAAAGAGAGGAACAGATAAGGACAGACAGAAAGGGAGAGATGAAAAGCATCAGTTCTTTGTTACAGCACACCTCGGTTGTTCATAGATTGCTTTCTCATATGTCCCTTGACTCAGGGCTACATCAGAGCGAGTGATCCCTTTCTCAAGCCAACAACCATGGGGTCATGTCTTTGATCCCACACTCAAGCCCGCATTCAAGTCGAATAAGTCCGTGCTCAAGTCAGCGACCTTGGGGTTTCTTTTTTTTTTTGTATTTTTCTGAAGCTGGAAACGGGGAGAGACAGTCAGACTCCCGCATGCACCCGACCGGGATCCACCCGGCACGCCCACCATGGGGCAACGCTCTGCCCACCAGGGGGCGATGCTCTGCCCCTCCAGGGCGTCGCTCTGTTGCGACCAGAGCCACTCTAGCGCCTGGGGCAGAGGCCAAGGAGCCATCCCCAGCGCCCGGGCCATCTTTACTCCAATGGAGCCTCGCTGCGGGAGGGGAAGAGAGAGACAGAGAGGAAGGAGAGGGGGAGGGGTGGAGAAGCAGATGGGCGCTTCTCCTGTGTGCCCTGGCCGGGAATCGAACCCGGGACTTCTGCACACCAGGCCGACGCTCTACCACTAAGCCAACCGGCCAGGGCCAGCGACCTTGGGGTTTCTAACCTAGGTCCTCTGTGTCCCAGTCCCAACACTTTATCCACTGTGCCACTGCCTGGTCAGGCTGGATTGTCTATTTTCTATTTCATTTATGTTTGCACTCTTTATTTGGTTAGAAAATGGCTAGTTATAAAAGTAAATAATATTTTTATAATTCAGATATAGTAGCCCACTTGGAATTCTTCCGGAAAATTTAATAAACACTTAGGGAAGACCCTTAGGAAATAAACCATCATCAAATAAAGATCGCATACATGTTTATTAGTGGTCAGAGTAAGTAAAAGCATGTTCTCAAAAATGAGTACTCGCCTGACCAGGCGATGGCGCAGTGGATAGAGCATCGGACTGGGATGCAGAGGACCCGGGTTCGAGACCCCGAGGTCACCAGCTTGAGCGCGGGCTCATCTGGTTTGAGCAAAAAGCCCACCAGCTTGAACCCAAGATCGCTGTCTCCAGCAAGGGGTTACTTGGTCTGCTGAAGGCCCGTGGTCAAGGCACATATGAGAAAGCAATCAATGAACAACTAAGGTGTAGCAATGCGCAGTGAAAAACTAATGATTGATGCTTCTCATCTCTCTCCGTTCCTGTCTGTCTATCCCTCTCTCTGATTCACTCTCTGTCTCTGTAAAAAATAAATAAATAAAATTAAAAAAAAATGAATACTCATGTGAATCTATTCTAAAAAGTGTGGTTCTGCCCTGGCTGGTTGGCTCAGCGGTAGAGCGTCGGCCTGGCGTGCGGGGGACCCGGATTCGATTCCCGGCCAGGGCACATAGGAGAAGTGCCCATTTTCTTCTCCAACCCCCACCCCCTCCTTCCTCTCTGTCTCTCTCTTCCCCTCCCGCAGCCAAGGCTCCATTGGAGCAAAGATGGCCCGGGCACTGGGGATGGCTCCTTGGCCTCTGCCCCAGGCGCTAGAGTGGCTCTGGTCGCAAAACAGCGAACACCCGGAGGGGCAGAGCATCGCCCCCTGGTGGGCAGAGCGTTGCCCCTGGTGGGCGTGCCGGGTGGATCCTGGTCGGGCGCATGCGGGAGTCTGTCTGACTGTCTCTCCCCGTTTCCAGCTTCAGAAAAATACAAAAAATAAAAATAAATAAAAAAATAATAAAAAGTGTGGTTCCTTTAATAAAAAAAAAATATATATATATATATAGACAGATATTCTTGCTTAGATTGACAACAATGACAAATTTCGTAGAATAAATATTAAACTATTTTTTATGTAATATTTGATTGCTGTGGCTAGAATTCCCAATACTATGTTCAATAAGAGTGGTGAAAGTGGACATTTCTTTTTCCTGTTGTTAAGGGAAATGCTTTTAGTTTTTCCCCATTGAATATGATGTTATGATGTTAGCTATGAGTTTGTCATATATGGTTTTTATTATGTTGAGATCTGTTCCCTCTGTTACCACTTTGTTGAGACTTTTTATTATAAATGGATGCTAGATTTTGTCAAATGCATTTTCTCCATCTGTTGTGATTCTGTGATTTTTATCCTTTTTGTTTATGTGTGTATCACAGAAAATGTTTTTTAAAAAATACATTAACATGTAATGGGCTTATATTATAATAAATCAGTTTTTACATTTCTAAGTTTTATTCATAATATGGTAACTGTTAATAAATATAGTTGACAAAAGATCTTTGGAATTTTCAGTAAGTTTTAAGAGTATAAAGGGGTCTTAAGACTAAAGAATTTGAAATCGTGCCATTTAGTGTTGATTCTACTCTATCCACATACTCAGAAGTTTGTCCATTTCACCAGTTATTTTTCCTTGTCATTTGTTGATTATTGTCAGTTATGTAAGTATAACATCTTCATATGTTGCAGGATTTGTTGTGGGTATTTTAAAATCATTTATACTATTCAGTGATTTATCCCATTCATAGGGGCAGTATGCTTTCTCTTTATTAATATATTTAGCTCTGCATTTTATTTTTACTATAATTACATACCTCTGTTTAACACTTTCAGATTCTTAAAATTTTTGTACTTATTGATTATGCTGGATTTAATAATAGCCATAACCAGCACCTCAAAACTAAGCACAGAGAGACCAAACTAATGAAGACTAGAGAGCAAAGACTAAATGATCTTGGAAGACCATTATTACCTTCTCTTGGTAGTGGACATAATTAACCCTCTTGCTCTGGAGAATGACTTTGATTTATCAGTAAACATTCGTAAGTAAGTAGGGAAGTATCTATTTTTTTCTAAATTTGTCTATGAAGGGAGGATAGCTGGAGGAAGATTTCTAGGTTTTGAAAGGAGATGGAAGGTGGTGAATCAAAAGTGAGTGCCAGATTTTAAGCTCTGGGTAACTGGGCAATTGAAACACATTAACAGAATTAGAAAATCTGCAGTATATTATCATTTGAGGAGAAATAACTTGAGTTTATTTTTAGATGGTGAGTTTTAAAAGATGGAATTGTCTAGCAATCTAGCTAGTCATTAGAGGCCCAGAATTGAAGTTCAGGAAGGATGATGGCATTAGAGATTCAAGATGAATTCAGCCAGAATTCATCATCATGATAGAGTCACAGATCTATCAATAAGCATACTTCATCTATTACTCAGTACTATATTATATTCTTGTATATATGCTGTATGCTAGGCAGTGGGCACTTTCCATATACAGACGGTCCCTGACTTGCATGGCTTACTTAAAATATTTCAACTTTATGATGGTTTGAACATAATATGCATTCAGTAGAAACTGTACTTTGATCTTTTTCCCAGGCTAGCGATATGCAGTATGATACTCTGGTAATTTGGGGTTGTTTTGCTAGATTGTTTTGCAACAAATACTCATCAGCTGAGACCTCAGCTTTTAAAAATTCTGGCCCAATAGCAATTTCTTTTTTTCAAAAATCATTTTGTTACAGAAATTGCCTGACTTTCTATCATTTTGACAGTTTAGAGAGGTATTTACCATAATGAGTCATAATTTTTCCCATCCCAATCTGTTTATTTGTATAAAAGCAGTTTGTCACTTTCAGGATAGTTGATTACTAGTTTGAATAGACAACATGATTTCTAGAAGTGATAAGATAAATTTTATTTTAATAAGAACTTTGTTTCTATATGGAAACAGAAGTATTCTTACACTATTAGCAAATCAATGGAAAGAGTGCTAGTAATTTAAGAGTACTGACTCCAGGTCCTAATTTTAACTCTGATTTTTGCAGAAAATGGTGGACTCCAATAATCAAGCAATCTGAGCTTCACTCCCAGTTTCCATCAAGTTACTGACTTGGTTAAATAACTCTTTTAGACTTCTTAGCACAGTATGTAGCACCTGATAAATGTTTGTTGAGCTAAGCTTCTCTTAAATTATAAAATAATCTCCTAATACCCTAAAGCTAAATATGCTTTAGCATTCTACTTCCTTCATTCTGTTTCTGAGGGGTATTTTCCTAGTTGTGGAGGGGAAATAAATTGCCTCTTTATGGTCTTTTTTTCCAACCTTTCTCTCTTTAACCTCTAAAATAATGTTCAAGCCGTGAAAGTAATGTATATAGTATTAGAGAACAAACACTATCAGTTCCAGAGTCATACCTCACAGTCTGGCATAGGATTCCTTTGGAGACACTTAGTATTGTATTGATTATCAGAACACAATGTCTTCCCATAGTTGATCTAGAATAGATCTTCAAAGACTGGTAATTTCCAAAGTTGCTATAGGGAGTCCTATTCTTGAGAAACTTTACTCAGCGTCCTCAAAAGAGCAGCTTTTACCAGAGGCTCTGTGATTGGTGTCTTTTTATCAGTTGTGAATTAAAGCTAGAGCTTAAAGAATGGGGCTTCCATATGTTAAGTGCTACAACTTATTGTAAAGAACCATTACTAATGTATAGTATCATTCATAGTTGTGGCAATTATGAATTATTGAAGTATTTGTCATTGTTATAGGTACTTCAGTTTCATTTTATACATTTATAATGAGGACTACTAAGCAAAGTGTGAGTTGTACATCCATATTGTCTACAAGCAAGAATGATACAATGAAGAAATTTGCAGTAACATAATACGCAATGTAATTCTATAAATTTTACCTACATATTTGCTGCCTTTTAAATATCTGTGGGGTGGAGAATCAAAAAAATCAGGATTCCTTCTCAGTATCAAAGCTTAATTTTTAAAAGTGCAATTGGATACATTTTTTTCTTTATACAAAAATGAAAACTTTTGATATGTTGAAATGGATGAATTTATTTCTTTTTATCCCATTGATATGAGAGAAAGAGCGAGAAGCATCAACTTGTTTCACTTAGTTCCATTGTTGTGTACTCATTGATTGCTTTTCGTATGTGCCCTAACCAGGGTCAGACCTGCCACCTCTGGCATGCCTGGTCAAGGCTTTATCTCCTGTTCCATTTGGCTAGGGCCTGACTTTATTTTTTACATACTTTGTAAACACCTTTAGGGAATATTATGCCAAAATAAAGTCTGTGATGTGTGCATTTGTTCCTTGTAGTTCTTTTGAGTATTGTCAATATCTTGCCATGCCAATGAAAAAGTTTTGGAAATAGGTCATGGTGTTGGCTGCACAGCAGTGTGAATGTACTTAATACCACTGACATGTACACTTAAAGATGGTTAGGACGGCAAATTTTACATGGTAAATATTTTATACAATTATGTTTTAAAATCTGGCCTTGTCCATAGAGGTGTATCACACATGAACATCATTTGTCATGTGTCAGGGCTAAATTAATTAAAATACTGATGACAGTTGCCAACTTAGAAAAGAGAAATGTGAACAGTTAGAAGTGGCAGGCACTCATGATCAACGTGATACTGCGAAATACCAGGATTTTATGATTGTGATAACTTCCATCAAATGATTTAAGTATTAGAAGGTGGTAGAACTAGATGACTCTCTACCTGGAGGGTTATTTTCTTGTTTTTTGGTTTTTGTTTTTTTGTGAGGTTTTTGTTTTTGTTTTTTGTCACAGAGAGAGAGACAAATAGGGACAGACAGACAGGAAGGGAGATGAGAAACATCAGTTCTTTGTTGCGGCTCCTTAGTTGTTCATTGATTGCTTTCTCTATGTTCCTTGTTGGGGGGGGGGGGCTACAGCAGAGCAAGGACCCCTTGCTCAAGCCAGCAACCATGGGGTCGTTCTACAATCCCATGCTCAAACCAGCAACCCCGCACACAAACTGGCGACCTTGAGGTTTCAACCCTGGGTCCTCTGCATTCCAGTCTGATGCTCTGTCCACTGCACCATCGCCTAGTCAGGCTTCCTTGATTTCTTTTATCTGTGCTTTTACTTTTCAGTATGTAGGCTCTATACATGTTTTGTTAGATTTATGTTTAAATATTTTTGTTCTTTTTTCTGTAGTTGTAATGACATTGAAATTTTTAAGTTTAGATTTCCTATTAATTGCAACTATGTATTAAAAATACAATTGACTTTTCTTTTTAAGCAAGAGAGACAGAGAGGAGGGAGAGAAATGAGAAGCATCAACTCATAGTTGTGTCACTTTAGTTGTTCATTGAGTGCTTTCTCATACTTGCCTTAAGCACTCAAGTTGAGCCAGTGACCCCCTTGCTCAAGCCAGCAACCTTGGGCTTAAGCCAGCAACTGTGGGATCATGTCTGTGATCTCACACTCAAGCTGGTGAGCCTGCATTCAAGCTGGCAACCTCAGGATTTCAAACCTGGGACCTCAGCATCCCAGTTTGAACTCTATCCACTATGCCACCATCAATTAGGCTACAATTTACTTTGTTATAATGACCTTGTATCCTGTCACTTACTAACTCTAGGAGGCTTCTTCTTCTTTTTTTTCTTTTTTTTTTTCAGATTCCATGGATGTACATAATCATTTATAAGTAGGAAGAGTTATGTATTTTTTTCCTTTCCAGTATGTATACACCTCATGGGTTTTTTTCCTGATCTTAGGGAGAAAGCAGCTAGTAGCCAACCAGTAATATGTTGCTAATATATATTTTTTTTAATTTAAGTGAGAGGAAGGGAGATAGAGAAGATTGAGAGACAGACTCCCACATGTGCTCTGCCCTGGCCACCCCTGTCTGGGGCCAGTGCTCTGCCCATCTGGGGCTGGTGCTTGCTGTTGCAACTGAGCTATTTTTAGCGCCTGAGGCAGAGGCTCTACAGAGCCATCCTCAGCGCCTGGGGTCAACACACTTGAATCAGTTAAGCCATGGCTGCAGGAGGAGAAAAGAGAATAGGGAGGGGTAGGGAAGGAGAAGTAGATGGTTGCTTTTCCTTGTGTCCTGACTGGGAATCGAACCCAGGACTTTCACATGCCGGTTGACGCTCTACCACTGAGCCAACTGGCCAGGGCCAGTTGCAAATATTTTGTTGAGGATTTTTACACCTATGTTCACAAAGGATATTGTTGTGTGGTCTTCTCTTTTTTTTTTTTGTATTTTTCTGAAGCTGGAAACGGGGAGAGACAGACTCCCACATGCGCCTGACCGGGATCCACCCGGCACGCCCACCAGGGGGCGATGCTCTGCCCCTCCGGGGCGTCACTCCCTTGCGACCAGAGCCACCCCAGCGCCTGGGGCAGAGGCCAAGGAGCCATCCCCAGCACCCGGGCCATCCTTGCTCCAATGGAGCCTCGCTGCGGGAGGGGAAGAGAGAGACAGAGAGGAAGGAGAGGGGGAGGGGTGGAGAAGCAGATGGGCGCTTCTCCTGTGTGCCCTGGCCGGGAATCGAACCCGGGACTTCTGCACACCAGGCCAACACTCTACCACTGAGCCAACCGGCCAGGGCCGGTTTTCTCTTTTGTACTGAGTTTGTCTGGCTTTCATATCAGAGTTCTGTTAGCCTCATAAAATGAGAAGATTTATTTTCTGGAAGAAATTTTATGATTGGTATTACTTGTTTAAGTGTTTGGTAGAATTCTGTAGTGAAACCATCTGGGCCTTGCAGATTTCTTTTAGAATGATTTGAATTATGAATTCAATTTTGTAACAGTCACTGCATTATTCAGGTTATGTATTTATGTATTTCATCTTGGTTGAATTTTGTGTGTGCTTATCTTAAGAATTGGTTCATATTATCTTTGTTGTCAAATTCTGTGTGTACAGTTATTGGTAGTAGTCTCTTTTGCTTTTTATATCTGTAGTGTGTTAAAGAAAAAATATCCACCAATCATAAATTTTGAAAAGATCTTGTTGGCTTTATTCAGCAATTCATGAATCTGGCAGCATCCAGTCTAGAGACTCCCAAAGTGTATAAAATGAGAGGGTTTTATAGACCAAAATGCGTAGGAGCAAGGAAGTTATAATGGGCATTTGCTGAGTGTGCAAAGCAGGGTTACTTTCCTTCTATGGAGAGAAGAGATGTCTTGCAGCCCAGTTGGATAGCTTGTACTAAGCGAGCTACCTGACTGGTTGGCTTAGGCCTTTCTTTTCTGGAAGAGCCAAGCATAGAAACTTAGTTAAGTTCCAGTTTGCTGAACTTAGCATAAGTGACTCTATCTTGAGCCTAGTTGCAACACTTCAACAGTTGGTAATCCTCTCCTTTATTCCTGATACCAGTAATTTGTTTCTTCTTCGACAATTTTACTAGAGCTTTATCAATTTTATTGATCTTTTTAAAGACCAAATATTTGGTTTTATTGATTTTTCTGTTTTTTCATTTTTATAGATTTCTGCTCTTTATTCATTCCTTCTGCTTGCTTTGGTTTTACTTTGTTCTTTCCTAGCTTCTTAAGGTGGAAGCTCTAGATTACTAATTTGAGACCCCACTCATTTTCTAATAGAAGCTTTTCTTTTTAATTTTTAACTTGATTTTATCAAGAGGGGAAGGGAGAGAGAGAGACAGGAACATCAATCTGTTCCTGTATGTGCTCTGACTGAGGATCAAACCTGCATCCTCTGCACTTCAGGACAATGCTCTAACCCAATGGTGCCCAACCCCCGGGCCGCGGACTAGTACCGGTCCGTGGGCCATTTGGTTCCGGTCCGCAGAGAAAGAATAAATAACTTATATTATTTTTGTTTTATTTATATTTAAGTCTGAACGATGTCTTATTTTTAAAAAATGACCAGATTCCCTCTGTTACATCCGTCTAAGACTCACTCTTGATGCTTGTCTCGGTCACGTGATACATTTATCCGTCCCACCCTAAAGGCCGTTCCGTGAAAATATTTTCTGACATTAAACCAGTCCGTGGCCCAAAAAAGGTTGGGGACCACTGCTCTAATCAACCAAGCTATCCCATCAGGGCAAGGTACAAGCTTTTAATGGCATAAATTTTCCATTAAGGGGTTATGCATTCAACTCTAATGTGGGAGGGAGGGTCCCCACAATAACAAGCAATTCTTTGACACCGGTTGGGTGTTTTACAATTTAACTCAATTCCGACTCTACCTGAATATAGTGTCAAACTCTCCAGTTAAGGGGTTAGTCCTATATAAGACTGCTGCCCCCTAACCCTTTTTGTATATATCAGTCACCAGTCCAGGTTGTCACCTCTGCTTCTCACGGACCAGCTATATATAGATTAGAGGTTCCATCAATCCCCTCCATGGGTACAATTAATTCACTAGAGCAGCTCATAGAACTTAAGGAAGCTTTGTATTTATTTACTAGATTACTGATTTATTATAAAAGACTATAACTCAGAAACAGCCAGATTGAAGAGATGCATAGGACAAGGTATAGGGGGGAAAGGGCATGAAGCTTCCATGCTTTCTTTGAATGCACCAATCTCCCCAAATCTCCACATGTTGAACTGCCCAGAAGCTCCCGAACTTCATCCTTTTGAGGTTTTATGGAGGCCTGATTACATAGGCATGATGGATTCAACCTTTGTACCCTCTCCCCTCCCTGGAGGTCAGGGGAGTGGGAATGAAATTTTCAACACTCCAATCAGATGATTGGTGTTCTTGGCGACCAATTCCATCCTTAAGGATGTTCCAAAAGTCAGTTAATTAACATTAACAAGAAACATCTTTGCTGTCATCACTTAGGAAATTCCAAATGTCTTAGGAGCTCTATGCCAGAAATGGGAATGAAGACCAAATATATATTTACTATAAATCATAGCATCACACCCTCTAAACACTTATTTTAGCTGCATCCCATAAATTTTGGTATGTTGTTTTTGTTCAATTTAACATACTACCCTTGACTCTTGCTCTGTGATCCATGTATTATTTAAAATTTCCAAATGTTTAGGGATTTTTAAAATCTGTTACTGATTTTTGTTTGTTTGTTTTATTCCTTTAGGATCAGAGAACATACTTTGGAAACAATGTCTCTTTTTTTTTTAGAAAGAGAGACAGAGCCAGAGAGACAAAGAGGGAGAGAGATGAGAAGCATCAGCTCATAGTTTTGTCACTTTAGATGTTAATGGCTCACTTCTTGCCAGTGATCCTGTGCTCAAGCTGGCAAGCCTATACTCAAGGCAGATGAGCTGGCACTCAAGCCAGTGACCTTGGGGTTTTGAACCTGGGCATCCTCAGTATCCCAGGTCAACGCTTTATCCACTGCGCCACCACTGGTCAGGCTGTTCTTCATTTTCAAGATTGCTGAGACTATTTGGGTTCTTTCCTGGTTCCATATAAATTTTTGGAATATTCATTCTATATCTGTGAAGTATGCCATTGATATTTAATAGGAATTGTGTTGAATCTGTAGATTGCTTTGGGTAGTATAGACTTTTTGGGGTTTTTTGTTTTGTTTTTAGCAAGAGAGAGTGAGAGAGAGACAGAAACAGGAAGGGAGAGAGATGAGAAGCATCAGCTTGTAGCTGCAACACCTAAGTTGTTCATTGATTGCTTTCTCATACATGCCTTGATTGGGGGGCTCCAGCCGAGCCAGGGACCCCTTGGGATCCTGCTTATGATCCCACAGTCAACTGGTAAACCCCCCGCTGAAGCTGGTGACCTCAGGGTGTCAAACCTGGGACCTTAGCATCCCGGGCCAACACTCTATCCACTGTGCCACCATCAGTCAGGCAGTATAGCCATTTTAACAATGTTACTTCTTCCAATCTGTGAAGATGGTCTCTGCTTCCACTTATTTGTATTGTCCTCAATTTCTTTTTTCAGTGTCCTATAATTTTCTGAGTACAAGTCTTTTACCTCCTTGGTTAAATTTATTCCTAGGTACTTTATTTTTTTGTTGTTGCAGTAGAAAAGGGGGTTGTTTCCTTAATTTCTCTTTACAATAGTTCACTGGTTTATAAAAATGCTACTGGTTTCTGAATATTAATTTTGTATCCTGCTACTTTACCAGAATCATTTATTAGGTCTAGTAGTTTTTTGCTGGAGACTTTAAGATTTTCTATGTACAGCATCTTGTCATCAGCAAATAATGACAGTTTTACTTACTCCTTTCCATTTTGGATATCTTTTATTTCTTCTTGTCTGATTGCTTTGTCTAGGACTTCCTGTGCTATGTTGAATAAGAGTGGTGAAGGTGAACACCCCTGTCTTGGTCCTGATTAGTTTTTGCCCGTTGAGTATGATGTTGGCTGTGGGTTAGTTATATAAGGCCTTCATTACATTGAGATATGTTCCCTCTATTCCCACTCTGCTGAGAGTTTTGATCATAAATGGGTGCTGGATTTTATCAAATGCTTTTTTTCTGCATCTATTGATTATAATTGTGTGATATTTATCCATTATTTTATGTGGTGTTTCACATTTATTTATTTGCAAATATTGTACCAAAATATTTTAAAGATTTTATTTATTGAATTGAGAGAGAAAGTTGGGGAGGGAGGTATGGAGCAGGAAGCATCATCTTGTGATAGTTGCTTTTTGTATGTGTCTTGACAGGGCAAGCCCAGGATTTCGAACAGGCAACCTCAGCATTCCAGGTTGACATTTTGTCCAGTGCACCACCACAGGTCAGGCTGCTAATATATATATTTTGTTGAGAATTTTAGCATCTACATTCCTCAGGGATATTGGCCTATAGTTTTCTTTTTGTTGTGGTATCTTTACCTAGTTTTGGAATTAGGATAACGCTTACTTCATAAAATGGGTTTAGAAGTGTTCCCTCCTCTTGAATTTTTTGGAATAGTTTGAGAAGGATAGGTGTTATTTCTTCTTTGAATGTTTGGTGTAATTTGTCTGTGAAGCCATCCAGTCCAGGGCTTTTCTTTGCTGGGAGTTTTTTGATTACTGCTTCAATTTCATTGGCTGTAATCAGTCTGTTCAGGTTTTCTTGGAATACCTTCTAAATGTTCAGTTTTATTCAGATAGTTGATGGTGTTCAGTTCTGTATCCTTTTTTTTTTTTTTTTTTTTTAACAGAGGAACAGATAGGGACAGACAGGAGGGAGAAAGATGAGAAGCATCAGTTCTTGGTTGCAGCACCTCAATTATTTATTGATTGCTTTCTTATATGTGATTTGACTGGGAGGCTACAGCAGAGTAAGTGACCCCTCCTTGCTCAAGCAAGCGACCCCGTGCTCAAATTGATAAACAAAGTGAGAAATTCAAAGAAAAAATACACGAAATCACCAGATTGAAGTTACCGAGTTGAAGGATCCAATAACTGAACTGAAATACACTACAATAGCAGAAGAGATGAAGAACAGATCAGAGACCTGAAATATAGGGCAGTGGAACTCAAACAGCAGCAAAAAGAAAAAAGAATGTTACAAAGTGAAAATAGTTTGAGGGACCTATGGGACAACATAAAATGGAGTAATATTCTCATTATACAAAGAAAGGGGCAGAAAACTTATTTGAAGAAATAATGACTGAAAATTTTCCTAACCTAGGAAAGAAAACGGACATCCAGGTCCAGGAAGCACAGAAATTTCCAAATACAACAAACCTAAAGAGATTCACACCAAGACAGATTATAGATAAAAATGTCCAAAGTTAAACAGTCTTAAGAGATTTCTCAGGTCCTGGCCAGTTGGCTCAGTGGTAGAGCATTGACCAGGCATGTGGATGTCCTGGGTTTGATTCCCGATCAGGACACACACACAGGAAAAGCGACCATTTGCTTTTCCACTTCTCCCCTCCTGTCTCTCTCCCCCTCTGTCTCTCTCTCCCTCCCTCCTTCCTTCTCTCTCTATCTCCCCCTCCCCCACACCCGCAGGTCGATTGGTTTGGGCACATTGGCTCTGAGCGCTTAGGATGGCACCAAGCAGCCTATGCCTCGGGCACTAAAAATAACTCGGTCGTGAGCATGGCTCTAGATGGGCAGAGTATCAGCCCTAGATGGGGTTTGCCAGGTGGATACCAGTTGGGATGCATGCAGGAGTCTGTCTCTATTTCTCCTCCTCTCATTTGGAAAAAGAAGAAAAAAAAGAGTAAGAGATACCTCATGAAATATTAAGAGAAAAACAATTTATTGCATTCAAAGGAACCCCATAAGACAGTAAGCTAATTTTTTAGCAGAAACTTTGCAGGCCACCAGAGAGGAGAATGATTTAATCAAAGTGCTGAAAGGAAAAAGCTTACAACCCAGCAAGGTTGTCATTCAGAATTGAAGGAGAGAAGAGATTTCCAGATAAGAGCTAAGGGAGTTCATCACCACTAAACCGGCCTTACAGGAAATGTTAAAAGTACTTCTTTAGGCTGAAAAGAAAAGGCACAAATTAGTAACAACAAAACATAAAAGTAAAAATTCACTTGTAAGGCAAATAAATACTATAGAAAAGGTAGGGGATTTGCCACCTATAATACTACTGTGAAAGTTAAATGATAACCTATAAAATGCTATGAAAGTTAAATGATAAAAGTACAGTCACGCATTGCTTAATGACAGGAATAAGTTCTGAGAAATGTATCATCAGTGATTTCATCATTGTGCAAACATCACAGTGTGTACTTTTGCAAACCTAGTGGTATACCTTGCTACTGTGATTGCATGTGCTGTATACTTTTATATGACTGGAGGTGCAGCATGTTTGTTTACACCAGCATCACCACAAATGTATGTACCACGGTGTTATGAAACTGCCCTCATAAGTGGTATCCATTATTGATAGAAATATTATGTGGCATGTGGCTGTAATAAAATTAATTGTAACTACAATAATTTATTAAGATATACACAAAATTAAAGATGTAAAATATGACATTTAAAGCATTGGTGGGAGTAAAAATGGTAGTTTTTAGAATGCATTTAAACTAAAATTGCTACCAATTTAAACTGCTACATACACCAAAATTAGACAAGGACACCACATAAAAAGAAAATTACAGGCCAATATCCCTGATGAACATTGATGCAAAAATCCCCAAGAAAATATTAGACTGAATTCAACAATCTTAGATGGATCATACATCATGATCAGAGGGAATTTATTCCTGGAAAGAAAGGGTGTTTCAACATCCACAAATCAATCAACATGATAATACTACATTAACAATGAAAGATAAAAATCATATGATTATCCAGTAGACACAGAAAAAGCATTTGGCACAAAGTTCAACATTCATTTATGATAGTTTCAAAAGGGATATAGAAGGAAAGTATTTCAACATAATAAAAGTTACATATGAAAAACCGACAAGTAACATACTCAATGGTGAAAAGCTCAAAGATTTGCCTCTTAAGATCAAGAACAAGACAACACAATATTGGGAAGTCCTACTCACAGCAGTAAAGCAAGAAAAGGAAATAAGAAGGATCTAAATTGGAAAGAAAGTGGTAACACTCACTATTTGCAGATTAGATGATACTGTATATAGGAAACCCTAAAGTGTCCCCACCAGTAAACTGTTAGAACTAATAAGTGAATTTAGTCTTGTTGCAGGATACAGATGTTAGTTTACAGAAATCATTTGTGTATAGATAACACTAATAATAAACTGTCAGGAAAAGAAATTAAGGATAATTTCATTTACAGTTGCATCAAAAAGAATAAATTTAACCAAGGAGGTGAAGGACCTGTACACTGAAAATGAGAACACATTGATGAAAAAAGTTGAAGATAAATGAAAAGATATGCCAGGCTCATGGATTGAAAGAATTAATACCATTAAAATGTCCTTACTATTCAAAGCAATCTACAAATTCAAAGAAATCTCTATGAACATTCCGATGGCATTTTTCACAACTAGAAAAGGTAATCCTAAAATTTGTTTAGAACCACAGAAAGCCACAAATAGCTAAAGCAATCTTGAAAAAGAACAAAGTTGGAGGTATCATGATCCCTGATTCTATACTATACTGCAAAGCTATAATATCAAAACAATATGGAACTTGCACAGAACAGATCAGTGGAACAGAGAGACCAGAAATATACTTAATGTATATGTGGTGAATTAATTTACAACAAAGGATATACAGTGGGGAAAGGACAATCTCCTTGATAAATGCTGTTGGGAAAACTGGATTGGTACATGCAAAAGAATTATATAGCAGATCACACTATCTTACACCATACACAAGAATTAACCAAAAATTGATTAAAGACTTAAATGTAAGACCTGAAAGCATAAAACTCCTAAAAGAAAACATAGACAGCAAGCTCTTTGACATTGGTCTAGGTGTTGAATTTTAGGATGTGACTCCAAAAGCAAAGGCAACAAAGAAAAATTAACAAGTGTGACTACAACAAACTAAAAATCTTTTACACAGCAAAGTAAGCTATCAACAAAATGAAAGGGCAGCCTAAATGATGGAAAATATTTCCAAAGCATATATCCAGTAAAAGTTTAATATCAAAATATTTAAAAGAACTCAACTTGAAAACAAACATACTCCTAAGTAAACAATGGATCAAAGAGGAAATCAGAAAACATTCTGAGGTGGTTGAAAATGAAATTACACTATATTAAAACTTATGGTATCCAGCTTTAGCAGTACTCAGGTGGAAATTTATAGTTGTAAATACCTATATTATATTAAGAAGGAAGGAAGACCTCAAATGAATCATCAACCTTCTACCTTAGGTTGCTATAAACAGAAGGCAAACTATACCTTCAGCAGGCAGAAGGAAGGAAATAATAAATATTATAAAGGAATACTATGAACTTTCAAAAATGAAATTAAGACTATAGTTCCATTCATAATAGCATCAAAAAGAATTTAACAAAGCCTGAACAGTGGTGGTACAGTGTATATAAAACGACCCAAAACACTGAGGTCCCTATTTGGAAACCCTGAGGTCACTAGCTTGAGTGCGGGTTCATTGGCTTGAGCATGGGGTTGCCATCTTGAGAGCAGGATCATCGACATAATCCCAAGGTCACTAGCTTGAACAAGGATCACTGGCTTGGGGTTGAGCCCCATCCTGGTCAAGGCATGTATGAGAAGCAATCAATGAGTAACTAAAAGTGAAGCAACTCTGAGTTGATTCTTCTCATTTCTCTCCTGCCTTTCTTTCTCTCAAAAAGAAAATAAAGCAAGAAATTTAACAGAAAAGTTTAAAACATTCTCAGAACACTACAGAATATTGTTTAAAGGAACTAAGAACTGTCTTAAGTAACGGAAAAACATCCCTTTTTCAAGAGTTGGAAGACTAAACGTTGAAAAATAGCAGCTCTTCCCAATCTAATCTACAAATTGAACACAATCCCCACTGATTTTTTGTAGAGACTGACAACCTGATTCTAATATTCATATGGACTTTTGAAGATTCCAGAATATCCAAAACAAGAATGAAAAGGGGAATCTTCAGAGGACACACACTTTCTGACTTCACACTTAATATGCAGCAGCAGTAATCAAGGCATTTTGGTACTGGCATAAGGGTAAAGATACAGAACAATGGAATAGACTTGAGAGTCCAGGTATAAACCCATATATTATACTTAACTAATTTCCAACAGGGCAGGGTGCCGAGACCATTCAAAGCGGGTGGACAGGAGTCTTTTTAACAAACAGTGCTGAGAAAATTGCTCAGCCCCATGTGAAAGAATGAGTTTGGACATTTACCTCACAACATATATAAAATAAAATGAATTAAAGACTAAAATTTAAGAGCTAAAACTAAAACCCCTAGAAGAAAACAAGGTAAATCCTCCAGACATTGGATTTGGCAAAGAATTCTTAGATATGACACCAAAAGCACACAAGTAGCAATAAAATAAGTAAATAAGTTGGGCTTCATCGAAATGTGATACTTAGGAACTTCAGAGTATTCCATAAAGAGAGTGAAAATGACAGCCTACAGAATGGGAGAAAAAATTTGTAAACCATGTCTCTGATAAGCAGTTTGTTATTTAGACTATATAAAAAACTTTTACAATTCAATAATAAAAAGACAAATTACCCAACTAAAAATGGGTAAGGCATCTGAATAGACATTTTTTTTTAATTTAAAAAAATTTTATAATTTTTTAGTGAGAAAGGAAAAGGGGGGGGGGGGGGACATAGATCTGTCCCTGTATGTGTCCTGACCAGGGATTGAACTAGCAACCTCTGCACTTCCAGATGATGCTCTAACCAACCGAGCTATCCAGCCGGAACAGAATGGACATTTTTCTAAGCAAGATATACAAATAACCAATAAGCACATGAAAAGATGTTATCAGGGGAATACAAATCAAAACCACAATGAGATAGATATACCACTTCACACCCTCTAGGACATCTAGAATCAAAAAGTCAAATGAGAAGTGTTGAGGATGTGGAGAAATCAGAATCCTCATACATTGCTGGATCAGATTGGAAGACAGTGTAACAGTTTCTCAAACAATTATAAAGTTAACCGTAGGACTCAGTTTCACTCCCACATACATACTCAAGAAAACTCCAAACATATGTCCACACAAAAGCTTGTTATATGAATACAGTTAGCATTATTATTCGTAATAGCCAAAAGGTGGAAACAGCCCTATGTCTGTCCTTGAGCTGATGAGTGAAGAAAATGTGCTATATCTCTACAATGGAATACTATTCTGCCATAAAAATAAATGAAGCACTGATAACTTGCTACAACCTGGATGAATCTTGAAACCATTATGTTAAGTGAACGAAGCCAGCCACAGAAGTTCACAAATTATATGAAGTTCATATGAAAGTCCTGTGTAAGGAAATGTATAACAAAAAGTAGGCTAGTGATTGCTTAGAGCTGGCAGAGGGGTAGAAGTGAGTGTGTTGTTGGGAGTAGGGGTTGATTAGTTAATGTATACAGGGTGTCTTTTCAAGGTGATGAAAATATCCTAAAATTGTTGCAAATTTTGAAAAAGCTTTGAACATTTTAAAGGGGTGAATTTTATGGGGTGTGAATTATACTTTTTTTTTTTTTTAGTGAGAGGCGGGGAGGCAGAGACAGACTCCCACATGCACCCCGATCAGGCCACCCAGAAAGCTCTTTAGGGGGCGATGCTGTGCCCATCTTGCTCCATTGTGTCTGGAGCCATTATTTTTTGGCACCTGAGGCAGAGGCCATGGAGCCATCCTCAGCACCCAGAGCCAGCTTGCTCCAGTGGAGCCATGGCTTCAGGATGGGAGGAGAAGAGAAAGAGAGGGAGAGAAAAGCAAGAAGGGGAAGGGTAGAGAAGCAGATGGGCACTTCTGTTGTGTACTCTGACCGGGAATAGAACCTGGGACATCTACATGCCAGGCTGACACTCTACCACTCACCCATCGGGTCAGGGCTGTGAATTATATCTTAATAAAGCTCTTTTATCAAATATATAGTCATGTTATCACATTAAAAATTAACAGTACTTTCTTGACTTATGAAATGGTCAATAGAAACATTTCAAATTAACTCACCAATATATTGTCTATACCGGTATGTTTGTTTTTTCAAATAAGATGCACCCAATTTAACTGGCTCATAATATCTTTTAAGTTTCTTTTAATATACAACTTTCCTTTTCCAGTTTCTTCTTTATCTTTTTTTTTTCTTGTTTATTCGTTGGAAACAAGTCTTTTGTCTCTATAGAGTTTCTCACAATCTAGAATTTGATGTTTACATTGCAGTGGTGTAGCTTAACATATTCCTGTCAGCCTTCATTATTTTTTAGGTATTGGTAGTTGGATCTAGAAACTTGAGCAGATTTTATTGTCTTTTGAATGTCTTACTGCTCTTTTTTTGTGAAGTTATAAATCATTATTCATGGGGGAATGGGTACAAAATGGTAATCTTCTGATTCTGATTCTCCACTGATTAGCTGGGATATTTTTATAAGAGATACCTCCTTCATATTTTATTTGATTACCAAAACATGCCATTTGTATTGAAGAGGCAGAATAAATTCTTCATCTTTTTCCCTTATTTTAAACCAGTTTTCAAAATAATTATTCCGTAGTATCTTTTTACTTTTTTTAAAAAAAAATTTTTTTATAAATAAATTTTTATTTTAGTGGGGTGACATCAATAAATCAGGGTACATACATTCAAAGAAAACATTTCCAGGTTATCTTGTCATCTAGTTCTGTTGCATACCCATCACCCGAAGAGAGATCGTCCTCCGCCACCCTCCATCCAGTTCTCTCTGTACCCCTCCCCCTCCCCCCTTTTTAAAATTTTTATGTAATTTTTAAATTTATTTTTTTAATTACAGTTTACATTTAATGTTTTATATTAGTCTCAGATGTACAGTGGTTAGACAATCATACTTTACAAAGCGTTCCCCCGATGTGTTCAGTACCAAACTGGCAGCATAAATAGTTATTGAAATATTATTGATTGTATTCCCCACGACTATTTTCTAACTTCTCAATCCCTTCACCTTTTACTTTTCTTTTTTTTAATCTTTTCTTTTTAAGACTTTACTTATTTTACAGAGAGAGGAGAGAGGGAAAGAAGCGAGAATTATCAACTTACAGTAGCTTCAATTTAGTTGTTCATTGTTTGCTTGTTTGCCAAATGTGCCTTGACCCAGGAAGCCCAGGGTTTTAAACCAGCAAGCTCAGTGTCCAGGTCAACTCTCTATCCACTGCACAACAACAGGCCAGGCCCCTTCACCTTTTCCACCCAGTTGCCCAACCTCTATGCCCTCTGGCAAAGTGGCATCTTTTAAAGGTGACAAATTAGCTTTGTCTTTGTTTCTAGTGCCATGTGAAGGAACTCCTGACTTTAAGCATATTTTATGTTTGAATTTATTGTTTTATTTTTGGCCATTCATTACTTCCTTAAGATGACTGAGTTTTGGCACATGCCTAATAATCTTTGATGGCTACCTTGCTCTCTGTTAATAACATGTTCCAGGTAGACATTTAGTGGCTCAGAAGTGTAATCAGCCATTTCTCTATAAAGAACCATTGTTCCTTTTAATGGAAAATGGAATTTGAAAGTCAGTCCGTGTACTAGAAATACTTATTGCTGAAGATGAATTACATTTTGAATTCATGCTGATGCTTTTAATTCAAATTTAAGACTGTCAATTTTTCCTTTATTTATTTAGACGATTAAATTTAACAGGTTGACATTGGTCAACTAGAGTACATAGATTTTGGGAAAACATCTCCACATCATTTGCACAGTTGATTATGTTGTATACTCATCACCCAAAGTGAAATCATTCTCTATCACCTTATATTTGTCCTTTATGCCCCTTTTACTCCCCCACCCCTCCCCTCCCCCATCCCCTCTCTCTCTGCTCTTCTCTCTCCCCCTGGTAACCACTGCACTCTTATCTATGTCCATGAGTCTCAATTTTATGTCCCACCTATGTATGGAATCATACAGTTCTTAGCTTTTTCTAATTTATTTATTTCATTCAGTATAATGTTACTAAGGTCCATCCATGTTGTCGTAAATGATACTATGTCATTGTTTCTCATACCTGAGTAGAATTCCATTGTATATATGTACCACATCTTCTTTATTCAGTCCTCTATTGACGGGCACTTTGGTTGTTTCCATGTCTTGGCCACTGTGAACAATGCTGCGATGATCATGGGGATGCATGTGTCTTTCTTTTTTTTTTTTTCTTTTTTTTAGTTTTTATTCACTTTTAGAGAGAAGAGAAAGAGAAAGGGGGAAGAGCAGGAAGCATCAACTCCCACATGTGCCTTGACCATGCAAACCCGGGGTTTTGAACTGGCAACCTCAGCATTTTAGGTCGACACTTTGTCCACTGCACCGCCACAAGTCAAGCAGGGTGCATGTGTCTTTATGTATCAATATTTTCAAGTTTTGGGGGTATATACCCAGTAGAGGGATTGCTCGATCATAAGGTAGTTCTATTCTTAATTTTTTGAAGAACCCCACCATACTTTCTTCCATAGTGGTTGCACTAATTTACATTCTCACCAATAGTGAATGAGGGTTTCTTTTTCTCCACAGCCTCTTCAAAAGTTGTTATTGCCTGTCTTGTTGATAATAGTTAATCTAACAGGTGTGAGGTGGTATCTCATGTAGTTTGACTTGCATTTCTCTAATAGCTGGTAAAGATGAGCATCTTTTCATTTACCTATTGTCCATTTCTATATCTTCGTAGAAGTGTCTGTTAATAATACTGTCAGTTTTAATTGCAACTTTTTCCCCACCTTTTAACTACTGATAATGAATAGGTACAAGCATTTTAGAAAAACCAGATAGAAATTTTATGGCATACATTTATCCGTTCACATATTTTATTGACTCTTGTGTATTATGCTCAATACTGGACAGGATCAAAGATAAATTAGCCACCATAAAATATTTTCACTGAATTTTTTTGCTTTGCCTTTTCCAAGTTGCTTACAACTTGGTGTTTCTGCTCTTCTTCCCCACACATTGTTTAGATGTCTTCAGCTCTATGAACAGAATGAAATTTATCAGTGACTTATATAAAATGCATATTTAGGTCCAACTCTGACCTCTTCCCTGAACTCCAAACCAGAACTGGCAACTTCATTCATGTAATTACACTCAGATATTTTTCTCCGAAGTGCTTCAGATTCAGCATGCCTAAAACAAAATATTTCTTTCCATTCATTATTAATCCCTACCCAAACTGGTTCTTCCTCTCATTCTCTGTCTTGTTTGGTGAAAACATCATCTACTCAGTCATCTGTGTTGGGAGACCGAGGGTCAAATTCTCTCCTAGCTTCTCCACCACCCTATCCCCAGTACCAACCATCCTCAGATGATTTTACCTTCTATTATAAATATTCTCATGTTTTTTATCTTGCCTTTCCAACACAGATATTCTCACTGCCACTGACTTGGTTCAATTTTATCATATACTTGTATTGTTATAATAGTTACCCTTAAATCTACCCTTTGCGTTAACAGCAGGGTAATCTTTTTAAAATGTAGGCATGCCCTGGCCGGTTGGCTCAGTGGTAGAGCGTCGGCCTGGCATGCGGAAGTCCCGGATTCGATTCCCGACCAGGGCACACAGGAGAGGCGCCCATTTGCTTCTCCACCCCTCCCCCTCTCCTTCCTCTCTGTCTCTCTCTTCCCCTCCCGCAGCCAAGGCTCCATTGGAGCAAAAGATGGCCCGGGCGCTGGGGATGGCTCCTTGGCCTCTGCCCCAGGCGCTAGAGTGGCTCTCGTCGCGACAGAACGACACCCTGGAGGGGCAGAGCATCGCCCCCTGGTGGGTGTGCCGGGTGGATCCCGGTTGGGCGCATGCGGGAGTCTGACTGCCTCCCCGTTTCCAGCTTCAGAAAAATACCAAAAAAAAAAATAATAAAATAAAATAAAATGTAGGCATAACTATGCTATTCCCCAATGGCTACCCATACCTATTGAGTAAGGGCCTAGGTGCTTAGAATGGCATAAACATAAGTGAATAAAATACTCCCTTTTTTATTATTTGAATAAAATAATATTCTGTCTCAATTTCCTCTGTAAAATCAGAATATTGTCATCTTACCTCATATGAGGTAATATTTAAAGCTCCTGGTGTGTTACATCTGCTACATAGTGGACAGTTAGCTAGTACAAACAACATTTTCATCCAGATATACCTCTCACAGGTACAGTATCTTAAATTCTATTTGTTCTTCTCCTTAACCTTCTTTTCTGTCCTTGATTGGTTTTACTTAGACTGCAGGATGGGAACGAAAGTATCTCAGTTCAGATTTAGCATTATTAAAATCTTGTATCATTTTTTACCTTTTTTTAAGATTTTGTTTATTGATTTTAGGAAGAGAGAGAGAAAGGGGGGAAGGAATGGGAAGCATCAACTTGTATATATGCACCTTGACCAGGCAAGCCCAGGACTTCGAACTGGCAACCTCAGCATTCCAATTGGACACTTGATCCACTGTGCCACCTCGGGTCAGCTAAAATCTTATATCATTTGTGAGGTTAATGTCCAGTTTTCAGATGTGGCTGGGTATTTAGAAATGCAAATTTTTATTAAATATCACGTTTTTCTGTCCACATTACTTGGGGGTTTTTTTTGTTTTTTGAGAGAGAAAGAAGTCAAGAAAGGAGAGCGATGAGAAGCATCAACTCATAGTTGCAATACTAGAGTTGTTCATTGATTGCTTTCTTATACGCGCCTTGAGGCTATGAAGCTAGTGACCCCTTGCTCAAGCTAGCGACCTTTGGGCTCAAGCCAGCAACCTTGGGATCATGTTTGTGATCCTACACTCAAACCAATGACCCTGTACTCAAGCTGGTGAGCCCACGCTCAAGCTGGCGACCTTGGGGTTTCAATCCTGGGTCCTCAGCATTCCAGGTTAACGCTCTATCAACTGTGCCACCATCTGGTCAGGCCCAAATTACTTTTAAGGTTATCAGTCTCTCATTACTTCCTCTTTAATCATCTTAGGCAGCCACCTTACTTTACATTTTAAGAGCTACTACTCTGTTTTAATGACAGATCCTGTGATAATTCTTAGGAACTAAGCTAATCTTTTATAGCAAAATATACATATCCAAGATGTGTTCTTGTCATATAAGAAATAGACATTTTGAATTTTGATCTGTTTCATTTTTGTTCACATTCTTTGGTAACAATAGTAGCTAACATTTATTGAATGCTTACTTCATGCCAGGAATTGTGCTATTTTCATCCTCTTGACTAAGATATAATGCCTAGCTGGTAAATGGAAAAGTCAGAATTTAAAATATAAGATTTGTGTAACTGAAATCATTCCCTTTTAACAGCTAGGCTATATACCTTATTTGGCAAAAAGTTTTTCAACCCCACTACAAAAAAAATAAATCATAGGATTTTTTTCTTTCTCCTTAAAGTCTATATTGTTTAGCCACTACCACTTTGATAAGCGTGTGTACTGTTCCCTAAGTAATTTGGAATCAAAAGGGTGGGAAGGAAACTTTCTGAATGACTTACTAGTTCAAATTACAAACTATTATTACACAGGTACATCTTTATTACTCTTGAATGTGGCATAAATTCTACATTAGATATTGGAATTAAGTAATAGCTGTCTTTACTTAAGAATTTTAAATGAGCTCCATGTATGTATATAACTACACACATATATTTATCTACACACAAAAAGAAATGTGTTTAATGAAATTATCTAATTTATGAAAATTTTAAGTGATACTTGCTGGCTTCTGAATGGTCCATTTTATGTATAGGTATGACTTTTTCAAAAAATATAATTCATCCCACATTTTGTCACAGTGTGTGATACTGTAGTATTTCCTAACTGTATTTGTCCATGTAATTTTTATTATAGAATATATACTGAGACTTGTTTCCATCGCTGTGTGTTGGGAAATCCATTTAATAAATACAGGCATACGAGGCATTTTTCAGTCTGTCATCTTTCTCTCATCCCATACCTCCAGCTGTATCAGACTTTATACCATATATGTGTAACCATTATATCGAACAAGTTTGACTTATGGAAGGTATTCAGAATCCATTTTATTTTAGTCTGCTGCTTCAATGTCAATACCACTGTCCATTTCAGTTTATTCTGCATGGTTAGTTCTCCATCCAGCTCCTTGAAGGGCAAGTCTTAATCAATTTCTGCCTGATGGGTGGTGGTGCAATGGATAAAGCATCAACCCAGAACCCCAGAACGCTGAGGTCGCTGGTTCTGAGCATGGGCTTGTCAGCTCAGGGGCTGCTGGCTTGAGTGGGGAATCATCCACATGATCCCCCAAAAAACTCATCAGCTTGAGCCTAAAAGGTTGCTGGCTTGTGCAAGGGAACACTGGCACAGCACCTGTCAAGGCACATGCTAGAAGCTCCGTGAACAACTAAAGTGAAAACAACCTCAGGTTGATGCTTCTTAACCCTCTCTCTCCCTTCCTGTTTCTCGAAAAAAAATTAAAATAAATACATAAATAAGTTTATATATGTATTTATTTGCTGGTCATTCTCAGGAAATAAAAATATTATTTTTAAGAACTTAATTCAGTTAAAGGTGGTTTTCCTCCTTGCCCACCTCAGACCTATAGGTCCTCAGTGAAAAGTGAGGTTTTCTTGGCTTCCTTTTTCTTTCTGGCTTCCCCCCTCCCTTTGTGCTTTTACTTCTCTTTATATGCTGACTAGTTTTTTGTTTTTTGTTTTTGCTTCCTTTTTATTTCTGGCCCCCCCTTCCCTCCGTTGCACTTTTACTCTTCTTCATTTGCTGACTGTAGTTTCTGGCCCTTCCAGGATTGGGAGAGGCAAATGTTTAGTAAGAAGAAAAGATCTTTAATGGTAGGAACAGTGGCAGCAGCAGCCAGTGTTTGATTAGCATTTATTTTGTGCTAGGTACTATTACAAGCACTTGTATGTATTAGGCCAGTTAATCCTCAGAACTCTCTGAGATAGGTTCTGTTGTCCCTATTTTACTGCGGAAATTAAGGTACAGTTAATGACTTGCCTGATGTCATAGATATAAATGGCAGAACCAGGAAGCAAATTCAGCATTCTGAGTCCCCTCTCAACCACTTCACTGTACTGCCTTTATATTCTGTTGGGAGATGGTAAGCACACTTCCTAATCTTGGCCAGAGTTTAAATCAGACTCCTACGCTTTAGATTTTTTAAGGTGTGACACGTGTTCTGTAACTTGAGACAAATAGCTAACATGCCTCAACCTCTTCCCCTGGTAGCAGAGTAGGAGGGGTTGGGATAGGGTTTGGAACTCACAACATACTGATAATTTTATTAAAAAATTATTTTTCTAGCCCTGGCCGGATAGCTTGGTTGGTTAGAGCATCGTTCCAAAGCGCAGAGGTTGCCAGTTCAGTCCCCAGTCAGGACACATACAGGAACAGATTGTTCCTCTGTCTCTCCCCTCTCCCTCTGCTTCTCTCCTTGTCCCTCCCTCCCTCCCTTTCTGTCTATAAAATCAATAAATTTAAATCTTTTAAAATTATTTTCTGAGCCTTGAAAGTAGTTGTAACTCAAAGGTTGAAAAGTAGTTTTGCACTAACTTCTCACATAGGTGATCTTGCACCTCCGTTTATAGATTCTGTTGTTTGTGCCCTCCATCTAAACCAAAATTTAAGCAGTTTCATTTCGATACCTTGTTAAACATATATTCACATATCTTAACACATATCCTCCATATATACTGTTTAATTTCTTGCCTTTATACTTTTCTTTATATAAATTGTTCCTACATTAAAACTGTATTGCTTGCTCTAAAGGCATGTCTCCTCCCTAAACCACATGATCCCGGTCAAAGCACTCTTGCTGCTTTTTAAAGCCAGTCTATTGGGGTGCAGAAAATGAATAAAAAACTTTATATAGACCTTTTATTTTCTTTCTCTTCATCTCATTCCTATGAAGTGGAAATCAACAAAATGATGCTTTGCTTAGACCAATCCTAGATCTCTAGTGCAGGGTTCCCCAAACTCCGGCTAGCAGGCCGCATGCGGCCCCCTGAGGCCATTTATCCGGCCCCTGCCACACTTTCGGAAGGGGCACCTCTTTCATTGGTGGTCAGTGAGAGGAGCATAGTTCTCATTGAAATACTGGTCAGTTTGTTGATTTAAATTTACTTGTTCTTTATTTTAAATATTGTATTTGTTCCTGTTTTGTTTTTTTACTTTAAAATAAGATATGTGCAGTGTGCATAGGGATTTGCTCATAGTTTTTTTTATAGTCCAGCCCTCCAACGGTCTGAAGGACAGTGAACTGGCCCCCTGTGTAAAAAGTTTGGGGACCCCTGCTCTAGTGTGTCATTGTGATTACTTGTGGAGCAAGTTTATCTGATTTATGATTAAGATAATTATTTCAGTGACCTTACTTGGCTGTCTTGGTACAGGGCTTTATGCCTTTTATTCTTTTTATCATGTTATCAAACAGGAAAGAGTCCCAGATTAACCATTTTCTCTTCCCATATTAGAATATTCACTGACCTTTCTATATTTATTCAGCTGAAAATCTTTAGGGTTTTTTTTCTTTGCCTGTCACATATACATTTACCTGCATATAACATTTGAAGGGATGTTTCAGTAATGGATTGTTTGATGTTTGAACTAATGTTGCCCTCCGCATGCTCACATTTAGAATATCATAGTGCCCACTAACAATAAATTGCCAATACAGTACATACATTGTACAGGGTGGCGCGTTCTCTGACATTGTTTGTGATCCCATGATAGCCTGAAACTCCCTCTGCTTCACCACCTGACAAAATTCTGACTTCACTAGGCCTTCTCCTCTCTGATGCCTCTTCTTCCTTGCACAATGAAAATTAAGTATTGCATTCTTTGCTCTCACATAGCACTGCAGCACACCTCTTGTAGTCTTAGGCACTTAGTTCTTTTTCATAAGGACTGCAGGTTTATTGAGATCAAGGACGTTTATTTGTACTTGTGTTTCTATCCCTTCATTTAGGAAAGTGTATCATGTCTATTAAGTCAGTTTTTGAATTAAGTTTTTGATAATGTAAACAAAATGTCAGTGGTATGATTTGACTGTCAGAATACCTGATTTAGCCTTACTAATATATGTGTCCAAAAGAGGGAAGTAAAAATAGTAAGGTATGTTCAGTTAAAATTCTATCATACCTGTCATGTTATTTGCACTTCTGGGAACTAGTCTTTTCTCTCTCTCTCTCTCTCTCTCTCTCTCTCTCTCTCTTTTCTTTTTCTTTTTCTTTTTCTTTTTTATTTTTTTATTTTTTTCTTTTTCTGAAGTTGGAAACCGGAAGGCAGTCAGACAGACTCTCGCATGCGCCCGACCGGGATCCACCCGGCATGCCCACCAGGGGGCGATGCTCTGCCCATCTGGGGCGTCGCTCTGTTGCATCCAGAGCCATTCTAGTGCCTGAGGCAGAGGCCGTAGAGCCATCCTTAGCGCCCAGGCCAACTTTGCTCCAATGGAGCCTTGGCTGCGGGAGGGGAAGAGAGAGACAGGGAGGAAGGAGAGGGGGAGGAGTGGAGAAGCAGATGGGCGCTTCTCCTGTGTGCCCTGGCTGGGAATCGAACCCGGGACTCCTACACGCCAGGCTGACGCTCTACCACTGAGCCAACCAGCCAGGGCTTTTTTTTTAACTTAACAAAAATCTTTTAAAATTTTCCATTGAGCCTGACCAGGTGGTGGCGCAGTGGATAGAGCATCAGACTGGGATGTGGAGGACCCAGGTTCGAGACCCCGAGGTTGCCAGTTTGAGCGTGGGCTCATCTGGCTTGAGCAAAAAGTTCGCCAGCTTGGACCCAAGGTTGCTGGCTCGAGCAAGGGGTTATTCGGTCTGCTGAAGGCCCACGGTCAAGGCACATATGAGAAAGCAATCAATGAAAAACTAAGGTGTCGCAATGCGCAACGAAAAACTAATGATTGATGCTTCTCATCTCTCCGTTCCTGTCTGTCTGTCCCTGTCTATCCCCCACTCTGACTCTCTCTCTGTCTCTGTAAAAAAAATAAAATAAAATAAATAAAAATAATTATTAAAATTTTCCATTGATTTCAAGGGGTGGGGGAGGGTTGGGTGGAAGGGAGGAGGAGAGAGAAAGAGAGAGAGAGAGAGAGAGAGAGAGAGAGAGAGAGAGAGAGGGAGGGAGGGAGAGGGAGAAGCATCAACTCACTGCTCCACTTAGTTATATTTAGTTGTGCACTCACTGGTTACTTCTCATGTGTGCCCTGACAAGGAATTGAAACTATGATCTTAGTGTGTTGGGATGGCACTCTATCCACTGAGCAACCCAGCCAGGGCCTGGAAACTAGTCATAAAGGAATATTGAGAGGTAGAAATTGTTCAGAGCAGAGCAATCTAAATAGCAACTCTGTTAATCAGATTTTTAGGAGCATTTACAGGGACAAGAGACATTTAGTTTAAAGAGAAACCTTAGCTATCTCCAGTTTTTGAAAGCCTTTTTAAGGGGAAAGAAAAAGACCCTGGCCAGTGGCACAGTGGATAAAGCATTAGCCCAGCAAGTGGACGCCCCAGGTTCAATTCCGATCAGGGCTCACAGGAAAAGCATCCCTCTGCTTCTCTCCCCCTTCTCTTTCTCTTCTCCTCCCGCAGCCAGTGCCTTGATTGGTTCCAGCAAGGCCCCAGGTGCTGAGGATAGCTCTGTTGGAGCACATCAGCCTCAGTCACTAAAAATAGCTCAGTGTGTGAAGTTTTTATGAAGAGAAAGTTTTGCATTTTTATTTTTATATTAAATTTATTGGGGTAACTTGACTACTTTTATAAATTTCAGGTGTACAACATTATAATTCGATATCTGTATACTCTATTGTGCTCTCGTCTCCTTCTGTCACCATATATTTGATCCCCTTTACCCTCTTCACTCCCCCAGCCCTTCTTCCCTTCTGGTAACTACCATTCTGTTGTCTATGTCTACAGATTTTTTGCGTACTATTAAATATTCCACACATGAATAAAATTCTTTTCCATCTGATTTATTTCACTTAGCATAATACTCAGGATCCATCCCTGTTTTTGCAAATGGCAATATTTCATCTTTTATGGCAGAATAATATTCCACTGTATTCAGGATGAGGCAAAAGTAGCTTTACAGTTGTTTGTATAGAAAATAATACAGTAATTAATAAATAATACAAAAATAAATACATATTTATGAGTGTTTTCAAAACTTTTCAGCTAAATACCCAGAAGTAGGGTTGCTGAGTCATATGGAAGTTCTAGTCTTAAAATCTTGAGGGACTTTCCATAGTGGCTGTACCAATTTACATTCCCACCCACAGTGTGCAAGGGTTCAGTTTTCTCCACATCCTCTCCAGTACTTGTTGTTTCTTGTCTTTTTAATAATAGTCATTCTAACGTGTGAGATAGTATGTCCTTGTAGTTTTGATGTGTATTCCCTTAATAATTAGTAACGTTAAGCATCTTTTCATATATCTGTTGGCCATGTGTACATCTTCCTTGAAGAGGTATCTTTCAGGTTCTCTGCCCACTTTTTAAAATCAGATGTTATTGTTGAGTTATATAACTTTTTTAATATTTTGGATATTAGCCCCTTATCATTTGCAAATACTTTTTCTCATTTAGTTGGTTGCCTTTTTGTTTTGTTGATGGCCTCTTTTGCTGTACAGAAGTTCTTTAATTTGATGTAATTCATTTGCTTATTTTTGCTTTTGTTTCTCTTGTCTTTGAAATCAAGTTCACAAAAACATCTTGGAGACCAATGTCCATAAGCTTAGAACTTATATTTTCTTCCATATATTTTATTGTGAGGTCCTACATTCAAATTTTTAATCCATTTTGAGTTAACTTTGGTGTCTAGTTTAAGATCATTGTGTAGCTTCATTCTTTTGCATATGGCCATCCAGTGTTATCAACCTGATTTATTGAAGAGACTTTCCTTTCTCCATTTCCTGTTCTTGGCTTCTTTGTTGAAAATTAGTTGCCCATATATGTGGGGGTGAATGTGTTTTAATTTCAATTACTAAACCATCAATTAATGCTTATTTTATGTATTTTTTAGGTCATTTCTGATTCATTTGCATCCTTGAAGAACATCTAAAGAAGAGGAAGGAAAAGATGGGTGTGAAAACATTTACTCATAGCTCTTCTTCCCACAGCCAGGAAATGCTTGGAAAGCTAAATATGCTGCGAAATGATGGACATTTTTGTGATATCACTATTCGTGTCCAGGACAAAATCTTCCGGGCACATAAGGTCGTACTAGCAGCTTGCAGTGATTTTTTTCGCACCAAACTTGTAGGCCAAGCAGAGGATGAGAACAAGAATGTGTTGGATTTGCATCATGTTACAGTGACTGGTTTTATACCCCTTCTGGAATATGCTTATACAGCGACTCTGTCAATTAACACAGAAAATATCATTGATGTTCTGGCTGCAGCCAGCTATATGCAAATGTTTAGTGTTGCTAGCACCTGCTCAGAGTTCATGAAATCAAGCATTTTATGGAATACTCCCAACAGCCAACCAGAAAAGGGTCTAGATGCTGGACAAGAAAATAACTCTAACTGCAATTTTACTTCTCGAGATGGAAGCCTTTCACCAGTATCTTCAGAGTGCAGTGTGGTAGAAAGAACCATTCCTGTCTGCCGAGAATCCCGGAGAAAACGCAAAAGCTACATAGTCATGTCTCCTGGAAGTCCTGTAAAATGCAGCACACAAACAAGCTCTCCCCAGGTATTGAATTCTTCAGCTTCCTACTCAGAAAACAGGAATCAAGCTGTTGATTCTTCTTTAGCTTTTCCCTGGACTTTTCCTTTTGGAATTGATCGAAGGATTCAGCCTGATAAGGTTAAGCAGGCAGAAAATACCCGAACTTTAGAATTACCTGGCCCATCTGAGACAGATAGAAGAATGACTGATTTTATGACTTGTGAGAGCACAAAAACTACCTTGCCTCTGGGTACCGAAGAAGATGTCCGGGTCAAAGTAGAAAGGTTAAGTGATGAGGAGGTTCATGAGGAAGTATCCCAGCCTGTCAGTGCATCTCAGAGTTCACTGAGTGATCAGCAGACAGTGCCAGGAAGTGAACAAGTCCAAGAGGACCTACTGATTAGTCCACAGTCTTCCTCTATAGGTATAATGTTTTCTGTGTTTTTCACAATACTATAATAAAGTCAATTCAAGCATTTTTAAGTGCTTACTAGGTTAAAGTTTAGTGTTGGGTCCTGTAAGAAATACTAGGAAGAATAAAACATGATAACTGGATATTTTTAGATACTACTAGAACTATCATTTTCTTAACCCTTTGAGTAGTGAGTTTTTTTCATGCTTGCTGACCCCCAGGAGTGAGTTTTTTTTTTATGAAATTAGTTTGAGTTACAATTTTATTAACTTAAAATCATGTTTGTTTGATAACCAATTTATGGAAACAAGAATAACATACAGTGTGTCCGTAAAGTCATGGTGCACTTTTGACCGGTCACAGGAAAGCAACAAAAGACGATAGAAATGTGAAATCTGCACCAAATAAAAGGAAAACCCTCCCAGTTTCTGTAGGATGATATGGCAACATGTGCACATGCGCAGATGATGACATAATACCGTGTATATAGCGGAACAGCCTACGGCCATGCCAGTCGAGATGTGGACGGTACAGAGGAAAGTTCAGTGTGTTCTGTAGCTTGCTAAATTCGAATCCATGACCAAAGTGCAACATGAATGTCGGCGCATTTATAACAAAGTGCCACCACATAGGAATAACATTACTCGGTGAGATAAGCAGTTGAAGGAAACTGGCAGTTTGGTGGAGAAACCCCGTTCTGGTAGGCCATCAGTCAGTGACGAGTCTGTAGAGGCTGTACGGGATAGCTACCTAAGGAGCCCTAAAAAATCTGTGTGTGAGCCCACATCGAACTGCACTGAATAGGTATGAAACTGGGAGAATCTTTCTTTTATTTGGTGCAGATTTCACATTTCTATCGTCTTTTGTTGCTTTCCTGTGACCAGTCAAAAGTGCACCATGACTTTACGGACACACTATATTAATTGAAATTATTTCCTTTACTGCTCCAGCTCAAAGTTTAAAGATGTACATAATATACTCGTACTCTGGATGACGTACATGAACATTCATACTACTCAAAAGGTTAAATAAGTTATGTATTGGGGAATGTCTTTTAAGTGCCTGATTGGTGGTGGCACAATGGATAGAGCATCAATCTGGGGCACTGAGGTTCCAGGTTCAAAATCCTGAGGTCACCATCTTGAAGCCCAAAGTTGCTGGCTTGAGCCAGGAGTCACTTGGTCTGCTGGAGCCCTCCTCAGGGCACATGTGAAAAAGCAATCAATGAACAACTAAGGTGTCACAACTTCAAATTGATGCTTCCCATCTTTGTCCCTTCCTGTTTGTTTTCTCTCTTCCTCCCCCCCCCCCCCCCTTGAATGCATGGGGATTGCTAAAAAATAAATTTTAAAAAATGTCTTTTAAGTTGGGAAACATGAGTCCCGTGAAGAACACCTTGAAGTTTTACTCTGCGGAGTCAGTTGTTAACAATATCTGGTTAGTTCCTTTTTATTGATATTCACTGGCAAGTTTTCTCTAGTGGCACCTTTTTCAGAAGAACAAAACTCCAATTATAAATTATTTAGAAGGTGCTTTGATAAATACAGCTCATAACCTGTTGGTGGTAAAGCTGGAGGCATCAGATTATTCTCCTGTAGTATTTAATCTTACCAGATGGCAGTAGGATAGAGCCTAAGATTTAAACTAAAACTTCCCATGACGATAAATTTAATAAAAAGGAGGAAAGAAAAAGAAACAAAAATTCCCACTTGTAAAATGCAAACTATTGTGTGTGTGTGTGTGTGTTTAACTGATTTGAGTGAGAGATAGAAACATCAATTCGTAGTTGCTTCACTTTAGTTGTTCATTGATTGCTTCTCATATGTGCCTTGACCAGAGTCTTAAGACAAGCCAGTGACCTTGGGATCATGAGAATGATCCCACTGTCAAGGCAACGAACCCTTGCTCAAGCTGAGGAGGCTGCAATCAAGCTAGTGACCTCAGGGTTTCAAATTGGGAACCTTATTGTTCCAGGTCGACACTCTGTCCACTGTGCCAACACCAGTTAGGCAAAGGCAGCCTATTTTTAACTCATAAAGTTATCATAGGGGTCCTAGAGAGGACTTACCGTATTGCCACCAAGGCTTTCAGCAGTACTTGGAAGTTTAAGGGTAATTATTAGTGCTTTGATAATTACAGTTTTAGAATTCCTTTTATTTTCTTGAAGTTTGTGGATAGGGACAGTGAAGAGTCTGAGTAAAAGATAAAGCTTATGAAGTTTTTTAGCATATCAATGTGATGTGTGGCCCTGCTATTGGAGAAATTAGTTGGGATTTCCCTACTCAAGAATACAGAATCTAGTGATTTTTTTCTACCACTACAACCTAACTCTTTAGCCTAGGGAAGACTCAGTCCACCGTAAAAGAAAAAAAATAAAATAAACTCATAGCTTCACTGGAGGTGTTGAAAGATGTACCTCAGTGCTTGTTCCTGTCCTTGCTTCCTTGTGTCATTGACAGAAAAGCCATACATTGGAAGCATCTGCAGCATTAATTTCTTAAAATTCCCACTTCAGTGTTGGTATAATATTGATGAATCTCAGATGAGCACTCTTGTTCCTGTCAGAAACTCCCCCCAAAATGGCCTTCTGAAACTCCATATTGTCCTTGGTGAAGCTGATCATTTGAAAGATAACAGTGCTAATGGTGAGAAAACTTGAAAGAAGCAGCTATCTGGCCTGGAAGAGGTGCAGTTGTAGCTTGTGATGACTCATGAGAACTGCAGCAGTCCATAAGAATAATGCTTGTGCAACTTTTTATTTCCAGGATTTGGCTAAAGGCCAGTTGTCATTGATCAGGGACCAGACAAAGCCTCCTGCCTGATTCTGGGCATGTGAAACTTAAATAAGCAAAGCAGTTATCAAGACACAAAGACAAAATTGAAGAAGTCCTTATAAGGTTCTTTTTGAAACATCTGCATTAAAATATAACTTACATATCACAAAATTTACCCAAACTGTATCTTACAGTGGTTTTTAGAATATTCAGAGTTGCGCAACTATTCCCACAATCTAAGTCTATGTTTTCATCCCCCTAAAAGAAACCATGTACCCCCTTAGCAGTGACTCACTCCTATCCCACACCCAGCTCTAGGCAACCACTGGTGTACTGTCTCTATAAATTTGCCTGTTCTGGGTATTTCATATAAATGCAGTCATGTCATATGTGGTCTTTTCTTACTGGTTTCTGTTACTTCCCATAATATTTTCAAAGTTTATCAATGTTAGAACTTTCAAAGTTTTTAAATGTTTTTGCCAGTAAGAAATCTTCTGAAGTCAGTCTCCAGGGCCAGTTCAGGTGGACTTATCATTCCTTTGTCCATACTTTCATTATAGTTCATTCCTCTTGTAAACAAGTATCAACACACTAGACAGTGACCTCATAGGAGCAGGTGTTAGAAGGATAGAAATCTTTCACCAGGGAACAATGATAGATCTGATTGGATAGCCAAAATACTCCCAAAAGATTTTTTTTTTTTTGTAGGAAAAGAAACCCAGCATTGAACCGCTTCAGTGAAATATTTGAACTTATCCCAATATGCCAAGATTGTGGGTTCAATCCCTGGTCAGAGCATACATAAGAAGCAACCGTTGGCCTGACCAAGCAGTAGCGCAGTGGACAGGGTGTCACCCTGGGATGCTGAGGACCCAGGTTTGAAACCCTGAAGTCTCCAGCTTGAGCACAGGGTCACCAGCTTGGGCATGGAATCATAGATTTGAATCCAGGATCACTGGCTTGAGCAAGGGGTCACTGGCTTAGCGGGAACACCCCCGGCAGGGCATGTATCAGAAGGCAATCAATGAACAACTAAAAAGTGCCACAAAAATGAGTTGATGCTTCTCATCTCTCTCCCTTCCAGTCTCTCTTGTGCACATGCACACTAAAAGAAAGAAAGAAAGAAAAATGTATCAACCAATGAATGCATGAATAAGTGGAATAGCAAATCAATGTGTCTTCCTCTCCCCCTCCCCCCTCTCTTCCTCTACCTTTCTACCTTAAAAATAAATAAATAAATAAATAAAAATAAATTTTAAAACTTAAAAGAAAATATTCGAGCTCAATTAAGCCTGAGCTACCTCCTAGCCAAGGGCTGGTTGCACCTCAAGAGGGATCTTAGGTGTGTACTCTGTTACCAAGGTTCCCAGCACAAGGCAACAAGAACTTTGGCTGAATCTTCATGGGTCCTCTATCTGCCAATGCCCTGTTGCCAGAGCGCACCAAGAGCTCACCTAGAATTAAACAAGTTGAGTTCATTGCTTGTTTGTAATGTGGGAGATCACACACCATGGGGTCTTTAGAGTTTCTCAGGCAGTGGATGTTAGGAAGGCCTTGAGGCTTGTGTTAGGTAATTTTAGGGAAGATTTACGAAAGTGGGTTTTTCTCAGGACTGATGATGTCAGAGAGCAGGAATAACTTTATGATATCTTAACAAATGTCTAGGACAGCGGTTCTCAACCTGTGGGTCACGACTCACAGGTTGAGAACCACTGGTCTAGGAATATAGACCAAAGCTGACCTAAAGCAGCAGTAATTTATATTAGCTAGAAAGGAGGATGTTTGGTATTTTTGTGATTACACAATGACCTTGTTTTTATCTGTGCTTAAAATTCTGTTTTGTTTCAGACCATGTGACCTGGTCTGATGTAGGTAGGTGTTCTTTGAGATTGTTTTATGTCCAACAGGAAGACAGCAGGCCTCATCTGTGACCACCAGGCCAGTGTCAATGTCAGGCCAGTTCTTAAATATTAGAGGCTGCCTCCTCAGGCGTGAAATATTATATTTAAAACATTTAGAGCACTGGCTGGCACATGATAAATGCTGAGTAGTGATTAGCCACTGTGATTATTTTCCACCACCAGAGAAGAGTTTTAATAAGTGTCCTACTTGTTGATCTTTGAATATATGTAACCTGATTTATTGATGTCGCCCCATTAAAAAAATAAAATTATAAGTAAAAAAAAAAAAGAAAAAGAAAAATAAGTGTCCTAAGTACTTAAACAATGGTTAGCAGCAAAAAACAGAAGCCTGTTTGATGAAACAGAAGCTATCATACAGCACTCCTTATTGATGGAAGAGAGTACCGTCTCTTTTAGTAAGATAGTCCTCACCGTATAAAGCTGATTGTTTCTCTAAATCAGCTTTATTGTCTCATAAGGTGAGAGGGATCTGTTCAGAATTCTTAGCCCCAACTGCCGAGAGCAGAATCCCTATGGTATATAAAGAAAACTTCATTTTAGTAATTTAAGAAACATCACTACCACCTTAGGAAAATAATATTACATGTATAGCCTACTATTAAATCAGTTCAGTTAAAACCCCAATTCATATGATTATTTCTGTTATCATTGGTAAAAACAGTCTCAGGAAAAAGAGTTTATAAGATTTATTTATTCCCAATAGTTACATAAGTGATGCAATACAATGTGTTATAATGTACACAGTGTGAATGGAATTCTAAACATGTATTTTGTTAACTCTTAATTTAGCTTGGAGTGGTTTTTATTTTTAGCCTTTGGCTCATTTAATAGCCATGAGCAAGAGGAGAGTGCCCTTCGTTTTACTTTCCATGTTCACTCTTCATCAAATTAGGGACCTAGAGGCCAAGCTTTAGGTGATATTTTAGGTTATGGAAATAGCTTTGTTTTAAGAGAGACCATCTGCAAGATCTGGTAATCCATTTTAGTCCTTTTTCTCCATATTTTGAAGCAAACCCTTGGCATTACTAGACTCAATCCAAAGGAGAGTGGCTTTTATTTTCACTTTGCCAAGACCCCACCCCCGCCTAGAAGTAGTATATAGCTTGTCTGGTGGTGAAGAGAAAAGGTCAGATCAGTCTTCCTGGCCTGCCCTAATCATACCTTCAGGCCTTTTTTGTAAGTTTTTCCTATAAGATTTAATATTGCCTGTATTCTGAATAATTGCAGAATATTGCTATAAAGTAGTTATTTTGTGTATGTGTCCATGGTGACCAGGTCCAAATACTGGATTTTTTTTACAGTTTTTATCCTAGGACAGATTGAAATGTTAGTCTTTAGTTCCCTTTTCTTTAAAGAAAAAGTGAGAATGGCATGATATTGATAAGTGAACAGCTCCTTTTTAAACAAAAAGCAGCATTGTCTTGCCCCCTAACCCACATCTGAATTAAAAACAAATCAGAGCCTGACCAGGCAGTGGCACAGTGGATAGAGTGTCGGACTGGGATGCAGAAGACCCAGGTACGAGACCCCGAGATCACCAGCTTGAGCAAGGGGTCACTCAGTCTGCTGAAGGCCCGCGGTCAAGACACATATGAGAAAGCAATCAATGAACAACTAAGGTGTCGCAACGAGAAATTGATGATTGATGTTTCTCATCTTTCTCCATTCCTGTCTGTCTGTCCCTATCTATTCCTCTCTCTGACTCTCTCTCTCTGTCCCTGTTAAAAAAAAAAAATCAGAAAGATCAAGAATTGGATAAATAGGCATATTTGGGGTTGGGCCAACATATCTTCCACATTAAGGGAAAGATAAAAAGAAAAATCAGCAGAGAACTGCTAAGTATACACAGCAAGGGCGAGATGGAGGGTGGGGCAGGAAGAGTGAGGGTGCAGTGGGGTGATTCAAACTCACTGTCTCCTTTCAGAACCCTGTTCGGTGTATTAGAACAGAGTATAATGATTAGTGTTCTTGATGATTTTTGTGAGTTGTCAAGAAACAAAATATACATATATTTAGTATTTTTAAAATTTTTTCCAAAAATCTGAGGGATGGGGAGGAGAGAGACAAAGAGAAGCATCAACTTGTTCCACTTAGTGTTCCATTTAGTTGTGCACCCATTGGTTGATTCCTGTATGTGCCCTGACCAGGGATCAAACCCACAACCTTGCTGAGCCGGAATTGATGCTCTATCCACTGAGTCACCCAGCCCGAGCCCTATTTAGTATTCTTTATTTAAAGAGTCAAGGCAAAATGTAATCCTGTCACAATTTTTTTGGCAGAAATGATTTAATAAAGTAAGTATGGGTGCCATAAAAGGAATTTATTTTATTTTTTTAGCCAGAGAGAGAGGGATAGATAGGGACAGACAGGGAGAGAGATAAGAAGCGTCAACTTGTAGTTGAGACGCCTTAGTTGTTCATTCATTGATCTCTCATATGTGCCTTGACCAGGGGGCTCCAGCCAAGCCTGTGACCCTTTGCTCAAGCCAGCAACCTTGGGCTCAAGCCAGAAGCCTTTGGGTCCTGTCTATAATCCCACGCTCAGGCCGGCGATCCTGCACTCAAGTTGGTGAGCCCGTGCTCAAGCCGGTGACCTGGGGATTTCAAACCTGTGTCCTCAGCGTCCCACATTGATGCTCTATGCACTGCACCACCACCTGGTCAGGCAAAAAAGTGATTTAGTTTTTCAGAAATTTTTAATTAAGTATAAAATGTGTTTGTTTCCTAGTAATATCAACTAATTGAAGTGTTTCAAAGGAGAGAAATGAAGTACTGGATTCTAAATTTTATGGGGAAGTAATTTCATCCTATGTATCTATTAACAGATGGTATTTATTAAATGTTCACATATATGGTGTTGTGTAAACTATTATGATTAGTACGTTTTAGCTTTCATTAGAATGTTGCAAACAAAAGTTTGCTTGCTGTTAA
Source organism: Saccopteryx leptura (assembly GCF_036850995.1). Classification (NCBI taxonomy): domain Eukaryota; kingdom Metazoa; phylum Chordata; class Mammalia; order Chiroptera; family Emballonuridae; genus Saccopteryx; species Saccopteryx leptura. Next base: position 373,314,203 of record NC_089504.1, on the reverse strand, counting down.
TGAACTGCACAGCGTCAGCAGCTCAGGCCTGTTCAGCTCTTGCACACAGCTTGTTTGCATATGGTAAAGACATCAGCAAAGTGCAGTGCTTGATGAAGACGGTCTAGTTTTTTGGATCTACCTTCCCAGTAAAAACAACAATGTGATTTTTTTAAAAGGTACCTTAAAAGTATTTGAAAAAATGGTTGGGGATAGCCTACCCCAGATAGATAAGTAACTATCAGAGCACTAAAACAGTTTTTCCCTAAGATGTGTGTGCCAAAACACACATGAGCTTTGGTTCATCAACTCAGAGTGAAGGAAATAGAAGTCAAAACCCAGGGGATGTCTAGGGATTTAAGTAAGGGCCCTAAAGTTCTATACCAATAGAACGAAACCTGCTCCCCTTCCTCCAGACTCCAGGGGACTGTGGAAACAGTTGTGTTGGCACTGGGCAGACTAGAAGATGAAGCAGATGGGAAACACAGCCCTGAGAAGCTGTGGTTGCACTCAGTCCTCTGGCAGATTTACATCTTGATTATTGCTTGCTTGGGGAAGGAAGCAAAAGGATCTCAGGGAATTTGGTTTAGGTAGTGCCCTCCAGGAACCTAGCAGAAGGAAACATAAAGCTTCTATGAAAAGGGACATAGTCATCCTAACTTCTGCACATCAGTTCCTTACAAACCATTTTGAAGGGCAATAATCACTGTCAAAAACAAGTAGGCTACAAGGAAGCATGGCAGACAGAGCCAGTGGGGGGAAAAGCAGGCTGTAGAAATAAATTGGCATAGCCAATTGACATCGTTTTCACACAGATATAAAAGAAATATGCTTACTATGTTTAACAAAGTAAACAAGTTTGGACAAAAATTGCAGAGAATAGTAAACTAGAAAGTAATTTAGCAGATTTGAGAAAAAAACAAATAGGGCTTCTAGGGGGGAAAAATGACCAAAATAAAAAACTCAGTCCACATTTTAGCAGCAGATGGGACTTAACAGAAAGAGAACTGGTAAATCAGAAGATAAATTAGAAGAGACTGTATTAGGGTTTTCCAGAGAAACAGAACCAAGAGGATAGATAGAGATTTATTAGGAGAGATACACTGACATAATTATGGAGGATGAGAAGTCCCACAGCTTGACGTCTGCTGGCTGGAGTCCCAGGAAGCTGGTGGTGTAGTTCTTTCTAGTCCAGACCCAGAAGCCTGCAAACCAGGAAGGCTGCTGTCCAAGAGCAGGAGAATGCGGATATCCTAGCTCAAGCAAACAGCAAATTTGCCCTTCTTTTAGCTTTTGTTCTGTTTGGTCAGGGGATGGGATGATCCACACCAGCATCAGTAAGGAGATTTTTACTTGGTCTCTACAGATTCAGATGCTAATCTCTTCCAGAAATACCCTCAAAGACACATCCAAAAATAATGTTCTACCAGCTATTTAGGCATCCCTTAGCCCGGTCAAGTTAACAGAAAATTAACCATCACAGAGACAATAGTAAAGACTACAGTAGAGAAGATAGGGATTATGGACAATGCCAATATAGGTTGGACAGAAGTCCTAAATGGAGAAAAGAGAATGGCTGAGAATTTTCCAGAATTGACGGAAGACCCCAGCAAATCCCAAATAAGAATAATGAAACAAAACTAGACACATTGTAGAGACAATTCAGTGGGGGGAAAAAAAGACAATGCCTTGAGAAGAATAGGACTTTTTAATGTCAGAAGCCAGTAGAATGATGTCCTCAATGTGCTGAAGAAAATTACTACCAATCTATTAGTCTACACACAGTGAAAGTATCATTCAAGAATGGAAGTGAAATAAAGACATTTTCAAAGTAATGAAAACAATTTAGCAAATCATTACTGAAGAAATTTCTTAAGTGTGGTACATACATACAATAGAATATTATTCAGCCATTAAAAAGAATGAAATCGTGCCATTTGCAGCAACATGGAGGAACCTAGAGGGTATTATGCTAAGTGAATAAGTCAGACAAATGCCATATGATTTTACTTATATGTGGAATCTGAAAAACAAATGAACAAACTCAGAGATACAGAGAACAAATTGATGGTTGCCGGATAGGGGGGAGGGGTTGGAGGATGGGTGGAAAATGGATTAAGTACAAATTGGCAGTTATAAAATAGTCCTGGGGATGTCAAGTACGGCATAGGGAGTGAATGTCAGTAATATTGTAATAACTACATATGGTGCCAGGTGGGTACTAGACTTATTGGTGGGATCATTCCATAAATTACGTAAATGTCCAACCACTATACTGTATACCTGAAACTAATATAATATTGAGTGTCAACTGTAATTGAGAAATTAAAAGTTGAAAAAATTCTTAAGGGTAGACTTCAGGCAGAAGTAAACTGAGCACAGATGAAAGGTCTAACATACAAGTAGGAATGAAGAGCAAAGAAAGGTAAGTATGTAGACAAGTATAGGTAAACACTGCTGTGTAAAAGTCATAATGTCTTGTGAGGCTTTATCAAAACAAAGTAAAATATCACACGATAACTTATAAATTGCAGAATGGAAGTAAGTGGGAATGGAGTTAAGTGTTCTAAGATCTTATACTGTATTATCCAGAAGGAAGTAAATGAATTTTTTAATTTTAGACTTTGATAAGTATGGGTCTAATTTCTGAAGTTACCAGTAAAAAAGAATGGGAAAATATTATGATCATGTAATTTCCAAATTAATAAAAGGAGAGAAGTGGAATGATTATTACCACTTATACTCAACAAGCTGATTATGCAATATATAAAGAAATGCAAAGGTCCAAGAATAGTTAAGATGTTCAGGAAGATAAAGAATAAGGTAAGAAGATCTGCTGTGTTAACTGATGGTTGGCACCGAGGCAGATACTGACAAGTGGAAGGAACGAGTAGAAAACTTGGACGCATACTGTGTGTTTAATGCACTGCAGAGAAGAAAAGACGGGCTTGTCAGTAAATGTGTTCAATCACAGAATCAACTCCAGGTGGATTTTCAAAAAGAAGTAAATGTCAAGGGCAAAATACAAATCTTTTGTAAGATATTTTGAGATAGGGAGGGATTTTTAAAAACAATATCTAAAAGCTATAACTGTAAAGGAAAAGACAAAATTCAATTAAATTAAAATCGAAAACTTTGGTCATCAAAAGAAACCACAAAAGGAAAGTTACGGAAGAAGGAAAAATACTTGTTACATGTATCGCTGACAAAGGGCCTGTATTCGGGATAGAAGAAACTCATGATAAAAGAGCAAACAACTCAATAAAAAGACATTTTCCAAAAAAGGTTCAATAAATATATGAAAAGGTGTTTGCCCTTGTTAGTAATAAGGGAAATGAAACTTGAACCACTGTAAAATATTGCAACACACCCACCAGATTGGCAAATTTTTAAAAATTTGACAATACCAAGTATCTGTAACGATGTGGAACAACATAACCCTCATACACTGGGTAGTAATGTAAATTTTGTATAATCTCTTTTGAAAAGAGTTTAACATTTTCTAATGAAGTCAAAGATAAACATATCTTAGGAGCCAGCAATTCAATTCCTATATATGCATTCAGTTACTTGTCCAAAAATATTCACAGCAGCATTGTTCTTAACAGCCTGAAATGGTCCATTCAGAGTGAAATAGGTTATGAATATCAGACAGTTTTTAAATTTTACTTACCTGTACTAACATGGATAAGTCCACAGTATTGAAGGAAAGAAGCAAGACACAAGAATACATGCAGTGTGCCTGACCTGTGGTGGTGCAGTGGATGGGGCATTTACCTGGAAAGCTGAGGCCCCAGGTTCAAGGCCCTGGGCTTGCCTGGTCAGGGTACATATGGGAGCTGATGCTTCCTGCTCCTCCCCCCTTGTCTCTCCTTTCTCTCTCTCTCTCTCTCTCTCTCTCTCTCTCTCTCTCTCTCTCTCTCCTCTCTCAAATGAATAAATACTTTAAAAAAAAAAAAGAATACATGCAGTGTGACTCAATTTATATAAGTTTACAACCAGACAACACTAAACTATAGTGTTCATGGTGATAATGGCAGAGTTTTCCTGAAAGGGCATGATATTGAATATTTTTGGCTTAACGGCCCCATGGTCACTGTTGCACCCTCAGTGACTCCACTTTGCCACTGTAATATGATAGTACATGGTGGTTGGTGGTACATAGCTGTATCCCTGCAGAATGACCCCTAGTTTATAGGCACATGTATTTGAGATAACGGTTGCCTCTTGGAAGGAGGGGTTTGTGACCAGGGAAGGGTGGGTGGGACTTCTAGGGTTCCAGGAGTGTCAGTGGAACTTGTGTGGAAGTTGCACATATGTTCACTTTGTAGCTACCTTTTTAATTCTACATAAAAGGGATATGTCACAAAAGATTTTTAAGATAAAAATTGGTTCCTTGAGTGATTGTTACAATACTTAATTTTACATGAATTTTTGTTTAGTTTACATTTGAATTGCTCTGCTTGTTTCTAAAATTTTTATCAAAGAAATATTCCAAAAAGAATTTTAGTAATAAGGTTGTTGTTATCTTATATACAAATTCTTTTTAAATTCCATCAGTATTTAAAGTGAAATATTATAGAACACTTAGGATATACGTATACATTAGTCTTTTTCAAGACTTGAAGATACAGCTTGCAATTAATATCTTGGCTTATTTATACCAAAATATTGACAGCTGTCTTCTTTTGTTTTCAGGCTCAGTAGATGAAGGTGTCACTGAAGGGTTACCTACACTTCAAAGTACTTCTAGCACTAATGCTCATGCAGATGATGATGATCGGTTAGTACTAACATAGTATGTCATTTTAAGCATTTTATTTGGGAATTATATAAGAAGTTTATTGGGACCTCATTTTAGTATATTTTTCATAATAACGAGGTGGTATCACATCGTATTTGTCAAACCCTTATCCATATACCCATAATTCCTAAGTCATCTTTGGATTGACTCTGTTTGATATATATAAGGGACGTTTCAGACTTAACATGGCCAAAACAGAACTCAAGGCTTCTAACTCCCCTTCAAGACCACTCCTCCGGTCTTTCCCCTCTCAGTAAATAAAATAACATCATCATTCCTCCAATTTCTCAAACAGTATCTCTGGTAATTACACTTGTTCTTTTCCTCACTCTCCATTGCCCCTCCCCATATTTAATCCTTAAGCACGTCCTCACATCTCTACCTCCAGAACATATCCCGTATCAGTCCACTTTTCCTCCATCTCTGCTACAGCCACCTTAGCCCAAGTCACCACCATCTTTTGCTTGACTACTACAGTAGCCTTCAGCTAGCCCCTGATTGCATTCCCCCTACCCTAATCATTCTAGGTGTAGCAACTAGAATGGTCTTTTTTAAGTCAGGTTATGTATGCTAAGCAGTAGATTCTTAAATGATTTCTACAGAGTCACACTTAAAATCAAAGCTCCTTGTTAATGTCTTTTAAAGCTCTACATGGTATGATTTCTGCCTAAGTCCCTTTAAGCCATTCTCCTCCTTGCATGTTACATTTTAGCCTTGTAGGTCTCCTTTTAGTTCATAGAATAGCCTGTATTTCTTTCTGCTTTGGGACCTTTCGGCCACTTAGGGCTTTTATTCTCCCTGCAATGTTTTCTCCCCTGAGTTTAATGTTGCTGGCTTCTTCCTTGACTTTCAGATCACGGTCTAGATAAGTGTCAATTCTCAAGGAAGCTTTTCCTGACCACCAGTCTAAAATAAAGCAGCATTAACCACTGTTGGTTCACCCTATTTAATTCTATGTTCTGATAATTTTCTTGAGTATTAATCTGTCTCTGACCACTGAATTAACTCCTCACAGAGAGTTAAGGACAGACTTAAAAACTGTATTTGTTGAAAACTTGAAGAATTTAAAGACTTCAAATAAAGTTTATTGTTTTTGAATAGCTAAACCTGGCACAGCAGGTTAGGTACAAGAATCACTTGAATTAATTAATGAAGGTGTAAACAAATGAAAATATGCCTAGATTTCTTAATTTCAAACATTAATGAGGTTATGTGTTCTATACTAGATACTGTGGTAAGTGGTAGAGATATTAGAGGTGAAATGTGACCTTTGGTGGTACAGTTTGCACAGTGGATAAAGCTTCGACCTGGAATGCTGAGGTTGCCCTATCAAAACCCCAGGCCTACCTCAAGGCACATACGACAAGCAACAACTGCGGGTTGATGATTGCTCCTTCCCCACCGCCTTTCTCTCTCTCTCTCTCTCTCTCTCTCTCTCTCTCTCAAATCAATAAATCTTTTAAAAAAAGAAGAAAAGAAATGTGTAATCTTTGCTCTCAAAGAGATGAACCAATTTTACGGGAGGGAGAGAGGTTGAAGATAGGCAAGTAAACATAATCTTGAGTGATCTAGAGAGGGTTCTACTGTTCTTTGTAGGAAGCTACCTGCCTAAGACACAGATAAGTCAAAGAAGGCTTCCAGGAGGAGGCAGTGATTTTGCTGCATTTCATAAATGACTAGGCATTATCTATGCAAAGAAGATTGGCAAGGAGAGAAAGTTAAATGTGCAAACTGCAGCACTGAGAGAACTATTAGGAGGAACTGTTTGTTGTAGAGCATGTTTGGGGAGTATGACAAGACATGAAGCTGGAAGAGTACACAGAACCCATATCCTAGGAGTGCCTTACAGAGGGGTTTAGACTTTATTATGAAGGTAACTGAACCATTGCAGGAGTTGAAGCAGAGCTAATAGAATCAGAGAGATCATTGTGAAGCAGAATGATGGCTTAGAAGGCTGTGAGGTTAAAGAGGGAGTTATTAATTCAGCCTTGAATTGATGAGGGCCTAAATCAAAGCAGTGGTAGAAGAGGATTTGAAAGATTAAGGATACCTAAGGGACTATTGTTTATGATATGTTCTGTGGCCGTACATCCTTGCTTAAGATGCTGGCCTTTGGGGACAATAGCATTCTTCATATCGCTGTCAGTGAAACTTGTCATCTAACAGTTAAATTGTTCAAAAAGTCTTTTAAGTGTTTTTCATTTGTTCATTTAAAATGCAGAAGAAATGTTTGTTCAACTTAAAAATCAGAGCCTGGTTGCCTTCTTTGGTCTGTTTTTTAGATTGGAAAATGCTCAGTATCCCTACCAACTCTACATTGCTCCTTCTACCAGCAGTACAGAACGGCCAAGTCCAAACGGTCCAGACCGACCTTTCCAGTGTCCAACTTGTGGGGTGCGATTCACCCGTATTCAGAACCTAAAACAGCACATGCTCATCCACTCAGGTAATGTCATCTTTCCTGTTATGCCATAAATGAGTACTCTACATTTTATTTTGGAATCCCAGTTAAAAATAGAAAACAGGTGGCTTTGAGTTCAAAAATATATAGGTATCTCTGAGAAGTCAAATAAGAACAGATAAACCTAGGTCTGTGGCTGAAGTGGTGCACTGTCAGAACACTGTTTCCTTGATATGTTTTCCATAAGTGTTCCGATGAGAACTTGGAGCAGAGAGAGAGAGTGTGTGTGTGTGTGTGTGTGTGTGTGTGTGTGTGTGTGTGTGTATTATGTAAATTAAAGGTACTGGGTATGTGAGGTGTGTGTGTGTGATGAGGTGGAGAAGCACAATACAGATAGTAAGCAAAGGGAGATAAAAAGGTGTAAGTATTCTTTGTACTGCTCTTACAGCTTCTCGAAGTTTGAAATTATTTTCAAATAAGTGATTTTTAAAATTTTAATTCTGCAATCCTCAATTTCTCTGTGTCCTGACTAGTTAGCTTTGTAATCCTTTTTTAGTATGAAAGAGATTTTGGATAAATGATATATAAAGCAGATTTGGAACTTAAGTTCAGTGATCACATAAAGGCAACAAGATTCTTGTAGGTAAAACACCTATACTCGGTGATTACTACCAGTTCCCTATGACTGTTAAATCAACAGATAATATTGTGAAGGCTTTAAAATTTTTTTGCCAAAACTGCAGTAATAAGTTAGAAACCATTAATGTAATTTATAATGTACATGTTAATTTCTACATATTTTTCTATCACAGTTACATTAAATACCCCAAAACCCAAGTGCCCAAATGGTAGTTCTGTCCTGATCATTAATTATATTCAGAGAAGTTATAATATTTCTTCTATCTTCTTATTTCTCTCTGAGGTTTGGAATGAAGGGTAGGTACTGATCTTTCTCACATCTTTCCAATGTAAACTTTACTACTTTAGTGAAATAAATGTTATATGGAGACTTGGATTCTATTTAAATACTGTAGTTGTCTTTTGAAGTCTTCAAAATAGATGATTTAGAAGGGTATTCAGAAATCAATGTATTAGTTTGTTTACCCCACCCCCCATTGCTTTTCTGTCTTTTTAAACAAGCAGTAATGACTGCAGATGTTCTGTGCCTTTTCTGAGATAATGATTTAGCATTTATTTTTTGCTGGTGATTTTGTCTTTTCAAATTCTCTATTGCTGCAAAATTATAGTTCAGAAGTTTGGGAGGTTTATGACCCTTCTGTCCATTTTGTTTTTAGATAATACTTTGTTTTGCTTTATTTTATAGGAATTAAACCATTTCAGTGTGACCGCTGTGGGAAAAAGTTCACCAGGGCTTACTCGCTAAAGATGCATCGCCTAAAGCACGAAGGTAAACGCTGTTTCCGGTGCCAGATATGTAGTGCCACTTTCACTTCCTTCGGGGAATATAAACACCACATGAGGGTTTCCCGGCATATTATCCGCAAGCCTCGGATTTACGAGTGCAAAACATGTGGCGCCATGTTCACCAACTCTGGAAATTTAATCGTGCACCTGAGGAGTCTGAACCATGAAGCGTCAGAGCTAGCAAACTACTTCCAGAGCAGGTGAGGTGCACAACAAAAACCGAACCAGGAAAACTGCTTTCTCAACTCTCTTTTCCTGCTTTTAGGGCAGTCTGCTCTATCAGGTTGCCTGGTAATCAGTCACAATCCTTTTAAGTTCCCACTGTCCATCCTCCGATCTCCTGATCTGATAAAATTTTGCTGAATCTTCTAAGTATATACAATTAAATATATTATTACATTTGAAATTAGAACTCTCTTCCTGTAGGAGTAGACTGTTTATCCTCTTAGGTATTGGGTTTGTTTTTGTTTTTGTTTTCTGTCCCCCCTTTTTTTTTTTTAATAATACAAGGTTAAGGTAATTCTATAGTGGATCTTAAATAGGCGGTATTGGAAAGCTTACCATACTCAGTGATATTGGGTCATTTCAGACTCTTCGGATGTTCGTAAAATTTTTGACCATTTCTCTTTCTCTCAAAATTCTGTATAAAAGAATATAAGATAAGAGAGATTTCAGTAGCAGTTGTAATGGATGTGATTATTTAGGTCAAATCAAGTTTTTCTTTTTTTCTTTCAGCTTCATGCTTTTACTATTACTAATTTATAATAGAATTACCTTTCTGATATATAGGGTATGCAAGGGAGTCAGATCCTACTTCTAGCTCTGCCACTAACCGCTATTGTGATGGAATATGTCACTAACAGATGGAGAAGCTTGAAAGTTTAGAAAAAGATAAAGTGTAAGCTTGAAAGGTGTTTCCTAAGACTCCTTCTGCATATAAAATTTTGTTGTCTATTTTTAATATACATGTGTAGGAATGCTCAGTTTCTTATAAAATGAACCTTAAATTTTAAATGATTTTTATTATTTAAATCTTATTTCTCAATAAATTTCAAATATTTCTGCATAGATTTTGCTTTTCAGATCAGACATTTGCTTTAAGGTAATTATTTCTAACTGAGCATCTGGTTATCATATCACTACATCTAGATTATCCGTGTCATATTAAACATTGTTTGGGACTAAAATAGTGTCCCCGTTAACCACTCCGACTGTCAATATCTTTCCTATACGAAGTCCCTCTGTCCTCCACTTCTCTTATCTAATACCTTAAAACTTTATAGAATGTATAGTATAACATAACACATCTTAAATTGCTTTTACAGATGCTCAGACTTTAATTTTCTTATTAATACTGAACAATTATAAAATAACTATTCAATGTATTAGTTGACATTTCTAATATAATAAAGCAATAAAGATTTAAAGAAAGCATCTAAGATAAGACTTATTTATCAATGTCTTAACCATGAAAATACTTATAGTTGAAATTTAGTAAATATAAAAAAGTATGAAATATAAGAAATTAAAGACCTTTTCTGATTTCACTACTCAAGAATATATGTACTGTTACTAAATTTCTGGTATATTTTATATTCAGTAACTAAATACTTATAATTTATATTAATACATTATTAAATACTTTGAGTTATCAGGAAACTAAATAGCCTCTGAGGACTGTAATATAACTAATTTCATGGCATTCATTTGCAAATTCTGAGTCAAATGTAATTTTTTAGTTTTCATATGCCAAATCTAACAGCAGGATACACTTGTTAGTTTTTTACAATTTTCTGTATAGTAGATTCTGCTTAAGATAATTTATGCACAAGGATTTAGTTTCTTAACTAACTTATATTCAGGAAGTAATAAAACTAGGTTTATATACCTTTTTTTCCTTAAGGTATAAGAGGAGGGGAGATAGTGAGGCAGACTCCCACATGCACCCTGACTGGGATTTACCCAGCAACCCCATCTGGGGCCGAGCTATTCTTAAAAGAGCTATCTTAAGCGCCCAGGGCCATGCTCGAGCCAGTCAAGCCACTGACTGCAGGAGGGGATGAGGGAGAGAAGGGAGAAAGAGGAGGGAGAAGCAGATGGTCACTTCTGTGTGCCCTGACCGGAACTCAAACTCATGACATACGTATGCCAAGCCAATGCTCTCTATATGCACTGAACCACCAGCCAGGGCCAATATATACCTTTTTTTTTTTTTAATTTTTTTTTTTTTTTTAATTTTTCTGAAGCTAGAAACGGGGAGAAACAGTCAGACAGACTCCTGCATGCGCCGACCGGGATCCACCCTGCACGCCCACCAGGGGGCAATGCTCTGCCCCTCCGGGGCGTCACTCACCAGAGCCACTCTAGCGCCTGGGGCAGAGGCCAAGGAGCCATCCCAGCGCCTGGGCCATCTTTGCTCCAATGGAGCCTCGCTGCAGGAGGGGAAGAGAGAGACAGAGAGGAAGGAGAGGGGGAGGGGTAGAGAAGCAGATGGGCGCTTCTCCTGTGTGCCCTGGCCGGGAATCGAACCCGGGACTTCTGCACTCCAGGCCGACGCTCTACCACTGAGCCAACCGGCCAGGGCCCAATATATACCTTTTAATAAATATATAGTCCAAGAAAGGTTAAGCATAAGTTATTTAAATGATCTTTGCTTAACAGAAACTCTTTTATGTAAAACAAGAATGACTATTTAGGTGTTCGAGGTGACACTGAGTCTTACCTGTTGTTGCTGGTAACAAGAGCTGAGGTACTTGGCTCTAATGAATTGCATTGGTTCATATTGAGGACAGTTTAGAAATTAAATTCCTGAATTTGATCTTCATTCAAAAATTAGAGAAAGAAAAAATCCCAATCTTGTTTTACAAATCAGGTCTTTTTATTGTCTTATTACCAGTTTGAAAATTAACTCTGTGTTTCATCCTTTGCCTCTTGTCTAGTGATTTCCTAGTACCAGACTACTTAAACCACGAGCAAGAAGAGACCCTTGTTCAGTATGATCTTGGAGAACACAGTTTTGAAAACAACTCCTCTGTTCAGATGCCTGTGATTTCACAGGTCTCCTCAACCCAGAATTGTGAAAGCACTTTTCCCTTGGGGTCTCTTGGTGGACTGGCAGAGAAGGAGGAAGAAATGCCAGAGCAGCCAAAGACCAGTGCTTGTGCCGAGGCAGCCAGAGAGGACCCCCCAAAACCAGAGCTGTCTTCTATAACTATTGAGTAATTTCATGGTTTGGCTTCATTTTAGTTTTTGGAAAGTGCCTGTGCTTTGTCTTGTACTTTTTAATTTAATTTTTAAACAAAAAAGGGTTTGGGGAAAAATTTTCCTTGTTACTTTGTAAACCCTGCAGTTGTTTTATTTTTGATGGCTGGGAGGTTGGTTCTGTAAGTCACAGTAACATGTTGAAACATGAAAGAAAACTATGAGACTTCAGGAGAACCAGTTGACTTAAAACATATCAGTTTCGATTTCCATTGGTAAAGGTCTGCTAACAACAGATCATTACGCTCTGATTAAATGAATATTGACCTTCCTGGGATGAAAAGGTACACCAAAAACAAATTATTAAAAAGAATTTGACAGGTGGCCTGAATAGACATCTACTCCTATACACCTGACATTGTACAGTATTTTGTAAAGCCACTTGTTTTGGGAAGTATTTATGGTAAGTTTTCTTAAAAATTATTAGGATAAATACTTCTGAAATCCAACATACCGGTACTCTTTTTTTGGTAAGTTTTGTCAATTCTATTCTGATTCTTCATGGTGAAAATTTGATACTGGGATAAGCATTTCCTGTACCTTAATAGTAGCAGTCCTCCAGATATTCTTATTTTACTTCTATAAAAGAAGGCAAAGAACCATGATGGAGAATAGTTAAGCTATGCATGAAATGACCAGGAATGGAGAATGTAATATGTAAATCTCAGTTTCATAGGAACTCTTTAATACTGCTTTTCTCGATAAAATTGTTTACCTGGTCTTTGAATGTTAATATCTGACTAATTAGGTCACTGCCTAAATCAGTTTTCCTCTTGCCCCATCAACAATACTTTCTCTGCATATATATATGGTCATGATACTATATAAAGGAAAAATATTGGAGATACTCTATATTTTATATGTAGGTTTGTGTATTGTTGGGGATGTTTTTATTATGCTGTTTTGAACAAAATAAAGAATTCTCTGGTAAGGCTATGTTCTTAACCCAACTAAGATTGTTTACAGAAATCCCATATGACAGTGATATAGTGCCCTTGTTCAAAAATATTTTTAGACATTGCCAAGTTTATTAAAATCAATTAGTGTAGTTTCTACACACTGTAAGCAATAATGTAAAAGATGAGAAAAGGCTATAAATGATGGTTAGTGACTCATAAAGCTGGGGGAGAAAACACTTGTTAGATGAAAGGAAAACTAAAATTAATGAATAACACCTCATTTGCTGCTGAAAAATGAAACCTGGTTTATAGTCGAAATTTATATGGTACTCTTCTTGGCTGGAGTGTACTTTGATCTAGTATCATTTAAAACTATCACTTACCTTGATCCTAAATGTTTATGAGTTCGTGAACAGTGAACTTTTAAATAACTCTTTCCCTATGTATGTCCCCAAAGTTTAATAATTAGGAAAGCACCTGATTAGATCAGGAGAAAAAGAAATAAAATAGTTTCTCACTCAATAAAAAAGATCTGAATTTTCTCCAGGTGCTAGACCTTAGTAATAAAATACATTTTTAAGTTTTAATATAATTTTTTCATTTCTTAAAATTTGCTAATTCTGTAATTTATTTTATCCCCCACAAATGTAAAGGAAGGGAAAGGAAACTCATTGGAGATGGAGAGTTTTTAGGCTAATTGTCTTTCAGCCTCTTTGCATAGTGTGCCGTCTTGAACTCGGTTCAGCTCCTTATCTTCCTGCATACCTGTTTTACCCCTTTGCTCCCAGGCGTGTATGGATTGCCTTCGGGAAAGCCAACACTGCCTGCTGTGGTGGGCTCCCAGGACTTACACTTCTTTACTCAAAGGGTTGACTTTCTCCAACGGACTAGTAGTGAGAGTACTGCTGCCTCTCAGCTAAAAAGGTCAGGAGCTTTTGTTTGTAACGTCATATACTTTGAAAACTGTTATGCCTACCAGTAGGTAAGTGTCAACGTTAATTTTTAAATTTTATATGGACAAGACAAAGATTGTGACCCTCAGATCTAAAGGTTATTTTAAAAAGAAAGAAAAAGGAGAGAAATAGGGTTAATGAAATATATTAGCATCCTTTGGGGATTTTGTTGGTTGACACTTCAGCACTGCTCTCCCACGCACTCAGCCGGCCAGGGACGGTTTGGGTGGTCCGGCACTGGGTGTTCTCAGAACGGGGTTGCCCCGCTGGCTGCTCTTCCCCGAGGGAAATTTAGCTTCTCATTTAGTAATCACAGATTGCACAGGTTTTCAAGTTTTATGAATTTTGAATATAATACTATGTAAATGCATCCTTGGTTACTTGTTTACTCTCCAGACCTTAACAATATGGTTAACTAGTATTTAACATAAAACAATATAAACAGAGGCCTTCTTTTCTCTATTCCAGGGAGGCTCTACATTTTCCTTGATACACAGTTTTGGGGTATTTAGCTTGCGGATCTCTTTTAGAAAACTAAGCTGCAAGGGGTAATTATATATCATTTTAATTAGATTTATTTAAAATTCATCTAAGTGAAGGGTGTTTAAATACTGTATGTAAATTTTACCAGAATATATGGAGAACATTGCAAACGGATGAAAGCCAGTTACATTATCTCATTCGTGAGAAACTATCATAACTAAACATAAAAGAATCCAGTTTAGAATAATTAAGTAGAGCTGTCTTGTCTTAAATCCCAGGTGGGTGACTGTGATATTTAAAGGGCTTCAATTTTAGGGTAGACGATAAATTCCCTTTTTAAAACCAAGTATTTTATACAAGAAAAATGCTTATTTTCCATTTTTAAGCTACCAAATAGGTGTCCTGACATTGGAGTAGAGCTGGGGCCGCACTTCCTGCAGCCCCACTCGCCGGTGTCTGTGGCTACAGTGAGTTCTGACAGTGGCGCGTCACATGGCGGTGACTGCACATTCAGAAACAACGGGATTCATATTGGTGGGTGGGTTCTTTTACGTTTTCTGTAAAAGGAAGCAGATGGAGATTGTTGCCCTCAAATATATTTAAATAGATTTTTCTTAATTTGAATTTTAAGTAATTTTTATTTCAAATAATCAGTTACACATTTAGTTACATTGTCAGTTTTTAAAATAAAGTTCTTGATTTTTTTGAGACAGAGTGTACTAAAATGTTTAAATAGCCTCATTGAGCCTTACATTTTAACATTTCAGCAACCATCTGGATTACAGTAATTTGATTTCATGTTATCACACATGCCCTTTGACCAGGGGTCCCCAAACTATGGCCCGCGGGCCGCATGCAGCCCCCTGAGGCCATTTATCCAACCCCCGCCGCACTTCCGGAAGGGGCACCTCTTTCATTGGTGGTCAGTGAGAGGAGCACATTGACCATCTCATTAACCAAAAGCAAGCCCATAGTTCCCATTGAAATACTGGTCAGTTTGTTGATTTAAATTTACTTGTTCTTTATTTTGAATATTGTATTTGTTCCCGTTTTGTTTTTTTACTTTAAAATAAGGTATGTGCAGTGTGCACAGGGATTTGTTCATAGGTTTTTTTTTTATAGTCCAGCCCTCCAACAGTCTGAAGAACAGTGAACTGGCCCCCTGTGTAAAAAGTTTGGGGACCCCTGCCTTTGACTTTTTAAAAAAAAGTCCATTTCACTAAAGTATTTTACCAAGTGGAATGGACTAGGCAGCACATCTAATGTACTTATTATTGGTAACACAACTGTTACCTTCCAACTACTGAGCCAGGCCCTCCCAATGAGTAAAGGATTCCCAGGGAGCCTTTGAAAGTTGTATTGCTCTTTCAGTATTTTCTTACTATTTTTTATTCTTGTACTCATCTCAGTCCAAATAGAGGCCACTTACCTAGTTTAGTGGCTTTTATATTTTGAAGATGCTCAGACTGTGTTTTAGTCTCTCTTAGCTTTGTAGTCCCTGAAAAATATCTTGCTGTGTGGTGATTTGTACCATACTACATGGAGAGAATTCTTATTACTTGATTGAATGAACAATCCTAAAATTATAATATTAACTGAAAGGAGTTTGAGATTTAAGGAACTGCTGAAGAGAATTAGAAACTTCCATACAGCAATTAACTCTATTTTCACTCATCTTCAAAATGTGAAGTTGTAACTCTGAAATACACCCATGCAAGGGGTCATAATTTCCTAGATGTTGATATTAATTTAGGGGGACTCATAAAGTTCACTTTGAAAGGACCCAAAGTTGCCAAAAGGTAATAAATGTTTCTTTCCACTGTAAGTTATTAACATTAAATGCTTTATTTATAATATATTTAGATTTTGAAAGTTACTGAGAGAAGACTGTAGAAACTTGATTTTTTTTTCCTGACACAGTGAAACAATAGGGTGAAGCTCTGTTATCGTGAACACGTCCATGAGGAATATTTATACCTAAACACAGGCTTTAAGTTAAAAATCATCAAAATTTAAATGAAGTAATTTTTTATTTTGCCTATACCCATTTTTATCTTTCAGTTGCTTGACAGAATGCAGTGACAATAGAAAGATGGCAGCAAGACAGATTTGCAAAAAGCAATATTAACCAGTGAAGTGAAATTGAACCGATTTCCAGGTTCACCTAAGAACAGACCCTCTGTGGGCAGTTCATTTGTACATTATCAGTATGTTGAGATTTATTAGTGGAAAGTTAAATCGGCCAGATTATGGGATGGAGATTCTTGGTGATCTCACAGTTGTACTTTTTTAACTTGATACAGCATTAAACTATACAGTTAGGTATTTTCACTGTATCGTAGTGACTATATTTTCATGATAGAAAAAAATAATAGGCCCATGTCTTTACATCTTTGCAAATAGTCTGTGCACAGATGTAAGACATTGTTATCAGAATCTCCGTTGGGCAGTATCCCAACAGTGAGCTGCCTTAAAGTGTTCGTGCTACTTGAGTGAAAGTAAGCTCCCTCGGTATAGGACCCAGGTCAGTTCCAACTAATGCCAAGGTTCCTGTTTACACAATAGTTAACAAAGAATTTAAGAGTTCAGACCATTGGTAGAAAACAAAAACTTTTTAAAAAAATAAACTCATCTTTTAATTTTCAGTTTGAAGTGCTGGTTTATATAATCAAAGTTTTTGATTGCCTTTCTCCTTTCCATTGCATACTATTCCTGATTAAGCTTAGAGCCCTGGGATCCATTGTGATGATTTATTGATAACATTTGGCTTAATGGTTTGAGGGGTTATAGTTTCATGATGTTTATTAAATTGTCCATGTTTTCCCAAATGCCATCTAACCATATCTAGATTTCATTCAGTTAAGTTTTTAAAAATGTCCTATAAATAAATGTTCAGGTTACCAAAGTACCTGCTGAGGAAGAATAAGTCTTCCCTACTTTAAGGAGCCCGTCACCTCATAGCACCCATTGTTCCCCTTGGTGTGAGTGGGGACTGTGGTCATCTAAATGTGGGAACCCTTCATGCAGCTTCTAGAAACACCTTTTTCTAGAGAGAACCTTTTCTATGATTAGGTTATAAGTATATTTTTCTTTTATTTGAGTTATCAATTGAATTTTCCAGTTGGCAGATGCGTAAAGTCTCTCATACTGAGAGTGTTCCGTAGTGACCGGGGGAGGGGGTTGCACTGCTCCACCTCCAGGTGCCTGCGATGCGTGTGTGCCATCGGGTGTTTGAAAGGAGTCAGATCGTTGAACTTGATTCATTTTCTTCATTGTACAAAGTGATGGCTTCTAATGCCTGTGTTTAAGATATAGTCCAAAAACACCAGTCCCTGAAAGGGTAAACTTTGGCTTCAATCCAAGTCCCCCCAGTAATACATTTGATTTTTCTGTTGTTACCGGTGCTCCCGCAGCAGATGAGATTTGCCCGCCTCTTCGCAGGGCCCCTTGATGGCACCTTACGTCCAGTTGAAGGGTAGTATGTGGCGTCTGTGCACCTCTACTATCTTTTCAAAAGCCATTTTATAAAAATCCTACGTAACCTATTTTAATATTTAAATATATATATTTGTGAGAGATACTTATAGAACAGACCTTTTTTTTCTTTTACTTTAAAATTCCTGTATTTCCATTTTTAAGAGTAAATTAAACTTTCCAGGTTTGGGACACTTCTTTTTCCACAGCAACAAAATGAGAAAGTCAGATCGAGATAATAGACCATAAATCAGCAATAGAAGAAACTGATGTCTGGTTTGATGTAACAGAAATGAATTTTTAAATAAAACTTTGTTTCTGTAGTTTCATATTTGCTGCTACATTAGCTCAGTATTTTACAGAGCTAACGTATAGCTCTGGCTCCGTTTCAAACTGGAGTACTGTCAGCACAGCCAGCCTTGGAGGAAACTGCACCACAGTCTTCCAGACGATGACCACTCTATTTAGCTGATGCATGCTTTCATGTTCACCTATCGCCCAACATCAAGGAAGTGGGGGGAGGCCTTGCTAGTTATAATTCTTTTGGGGCACTGAATTTTAGTGAAACCCTTGGGGGATGGTAATGCTGGGAGGAAGTGTGAGTTAAATGAGGCCGATGGGTGTTTTATGTTGTCGACCCTCCTAGAACCAGTACAGCCCTCTTACCTGGGCCAGGTCCCAGGTCACCAGCTCTGTATCCAGTTGTCATCTCATTCAAGTATGGCTTTACTTGGTGACAGTTGCCATAGCTAAGTTACTTGGCATGTTTGACTTTCAAAAGTAACAAAAATGGTTCTTTTTTGGATTTTGTTTTATTTCCTAAAAATGTATACAATGTCAGAACTTCACATTTTGTATACTAATATCTGGCTATTAGTATTTTGCAGGAACCATAGTTCTTGGTGACTACATATATATATATATATATATTTTTGTGACTTTTTTGTAAACTAAGTGCCGTTTGAACGTTACAATCATTTTTAGAGTTATTGTAATCAATGTGAATATTGTTTTTCAAATCTGTTCTGAGCCTCTAGTGTTTGCTTTGTGCACATATGTGTATTGTATATATTCTGTAAAGCGATATTGTACTGAAATATTAGCTCGTTTGCTATAAGGAAAGTATGTATTGAGTACCCTTTTGCTAGCCTGGTTGTTAAATCTTTTTTTAAAAAGTTTAAACTTTTTTTTAAAAAAATCTTTAAACTGGCCTTTATTACACGGTCACAAATAAAGTTAGAAGGGATGGGCAGGAAAAAACTGGTTTTGCGTGTCTTTGAATAGAAACATAAGAATAAGATATGGGTTTTTCCTCATTAAAATATCTTAATGCTTCATGGAGTAAAACTGCCTACTGCAGTTTATTATTGGCTGGAAGGGAGAATTGATGGTGTTGGTTAGGGTCAGTGGATAAGAACAGTCACCAGAGTAATGCATTAAGTAAGAAAGAGCTGCCAGTGCAAAGTCTGCACAAGCACCTTCTCTCGATTGGAAAGGGACATAAAGAAGGCTAGAGAGCCATCTGATCCTACAGCTATTGAACCAGGTTCTTGTGCAAAGCTGCTTCCTGAGTGGTGGTTGCATCTTAATAAATTACTCTCAATATTTCTGAAGTTATTCTTTATTGATTAGAGACCTGTTGCTGACCTTTCAATAATATAAGGTCTACCGGAAAGTTCTGTCCATTTTTGGAATAAAACAAAATACAAAGTTTTCTTACCGTCAATAAACTTTATTAAATAATATAATTGACATTATTATTAATGATTTTTTGCCAGCGTGAGGGCAATTTGTATATCCCATTTTTGAAAAATGTTTTATCTTTTGATGCGAAAAATTGAACCAGTGCTTGTTTGATATCTTCTTCATTTTTTAGTGTTTTGCCCTTCAAAAAATTTTGTAAGGACAAAAACAAGTGCTAGTCGGAGGGTGATAAGTCCGGGCAATATGGTGGATGCGACATGCTTCTGTAGCATTTCTTCCTTGTTGAAATTCGTAAAAATTACAGTGGCGTGAATCAACTTTGTTTTAGTTAATTTGCTACGTCAGTATGTATACATTAAGTGATAAAAAATAGAGAGGCACACATGCACCAAATAAACGTGCTTACGTGTCTAAACTTGTGATAGAAACAGAACTTTTCGGTAGACCTTACATATTAGAACCAGGGAGTCAAAATAGGTACGTATGGGGGAAAGCAGCTCATTGCATAGGTGGTGAGCCTGTGAGAGCCCAAAGGAAGAGCTTTCTAACTTGAGACTCATCTTGATGTGGATTTTGACTGGTCTGTAGAATGAGAGTAACGGTGAAAAAAAATTAGTTCATTGGTCCCAAGCTACCAAGGTCACTTTAGAATTAAGTTAAGAGAGGAAGAGAGTAAATTTTAAGAAGCATTCTCTTTCATTCAGTGGGTGTGTTGAATGTTTTAATGCCAGTTTACCAGACCATTCAAACTGCTGGGTTCTCAGTAGCCTCACACACAGGTGATATATATAAATGCAAAATGTAGAACTTAATTATATCCTCGAGTTTGATTTGCATATGAATTACAAACCAGAAAAGAATCCTTTCAGAAAAGGATGCCAAAGGTGTCCATGAATTAAAATTACCAGGTTGGGCATTCTCTTTTGTTTTTTTTTTGTTTTGTTTTTTTCTTTTTCTTTTTTTTTCTTTTTCATTTTTCTGAAGCTGGAAACAGGGAGAGACAGTCAGACTCCCGTATGCGCCCGACCGGGATCCACCTGGCACGCCCACCATGGGGCGATGCTCTGCCCATCCTGGGCGTCGCCATGTTGTGACCAGAGCCACTCTAGCGCCTGAGGCAGAGGCCACAGAGCCATCCCCAGCACCCGGGCCATCTTTGCTCCAATGGAGCCTTGGCTGCGGGAGGGGAAGAGAGAGACAGAGAGGAAAGCGCGGCGGAGGGGTGGAGAAGCAAATGGGCGCTTCTCCTGTGTGCCCTGGCCGGGAATCGAACCCGGGTCCTCCCGCATGCTAGGCCGACGCTCTACCGCTGAGCCAACCGGCCAGGGCGGGCATTCTCTTTTGAACAGGGACATTTGTTCTAAGTACTGAACTGAGAAAGTTAAAATAAAATCTGCAAATATACCAGGAATTTAAATAGATAACTTGCTCATAAATATAAAATTCTGGCCCTGGCTGTTGGTTCAGTGGATAGAGCATCTGTCTGCCGTATGGACATCCTGAGTTTGATTCCCAGTCAGGGCACACAGGAAAAGCAACCATCTTCTCTTCCCCTCCGTCTCCCCCTCCTCTCTCTCTTCTCCCACAGCTTGTGGCTCAGTTGGCCCAAGCGTCAGCCTCAGGTGCTTGAGGATAACTTAGTTGATTCAAGCATCAGCCCATAAGGGGTTACCTGGTGGATACCAGTCAGGACACGTGCGGGAGTCTTGCCTCACTAGCTCTCCTCTCACCTTAAAAAAAAATCCAAAATTTAATTCCTTCTTTTAAATGGGTAAATTGTTATGCAAATGGAAAACCAAGGGCATTTCAGTCTAGAAAGAAATTTCTTACTAGCAAACTGATTTAGAACTAAGGTTTGAACAGCCTTGGAGACAAGGGGAAAGCTGTTTTATTTCCTTAAGCTCTGATTGGTTTACTTGCATTTTCCTATAAAAATATCTGAAGTTTCTATGCCTACCCATTTTATAGGTAAGCAAACAAGTTACTATAGAGGCTCTGGGTAGGGTTGGCTCCCACACACAATCCCACACCCTTCTCTCTAACCCTACTTAATCTTTCCACAGCTAACGTTTCCGGTTGCCTTTGGCTAAAGGTCATTTAGTGAATGAATCTCATTGACCAGAGAACCTGAAAAGCTAGGTTTAGCAACACAGGACGTACATACATGCACAGACACACCCTAGTAAGTGACCAGCCTCAAGTGAATTGCCTCTGATGAATCTTGCCGACTAGAGACTGTTGGGGAAATTGCTTTAGAACATAAAAAGAAATCACAAGCAAATTCCTGTAGCTCAATTTAAATTAGGGGCTGTAATAGGCTCTCTTTGGCAGTCTAGGCATCAATGTACATATGGTAGAACTTTTGTCCTACCATAACAGAATTTAAAAAAAATTTTTTTTTATTGAATTTACTGATGTGACATTGGTTAATAAAATTACATAGGTTTTAAGTGTACAATTCCATAATGCATCATCTGTTTATTGTATTATGCATTCACCATCCAAAGTCGTCTCCTGTCACCATTTATCCCCCTTTACCCTCTCCTGCCTCCCCCTTTCCCTCTGGAAATCACCACACTGTTGTCTGTGTTTGTGAGGATGTTTTGTTCTTGTTGTTTTATTTTTTGCTTACTCCCTTCACCTTTTCACCCAGTCCCCCAACACCCTCCCCTCTGACAGCTGTCAGTCTATCAAGAACAGAATTCTTTTTTTTTTTTTAATTTAATTTACTCATTTTAGAGAGGAGAGGGAGAGACAGAGAGAGAGAAGGGGGGAGGAGCTGGAAGCATCAACTCCCATATGTGCCCTGACCAGGCAAGCCCAGGGTTTCGAACCGGCGACCTCAGCACTTCCAAGTCGACGCTCTATCCACTGCGCCACCACAGGTCAGGCAAGAACAGAATTCTTGATTGAACGCAAATGAGTCTGCCTGCAAGATTCGTAAAAATTCCTTTTCAGATGCTATCCAGTTTGTAAAATGCTAGCATTCTGTAGTCATAGACCTTCAAAAACCCAGTGAGATAAGAAGAGATAAATGTATGGTCCGCACAGACCGTGTCCTTCCTTAACCACTTTAGAAGGGCATTAGATTGACTCTGAAATCAGGCCACTAGCAGGGCTGGCACCTTAAAGGTTGTGATTTGATAGAGCCTCTCTCCGTGGGGGCTCAGAACTCTTCCCAGACACAGTGACTGGAAGAGAAACCAGGAACTTTTACCCTGCCAGTTCTAGCATGGTTCTTTTTGGGCCCTAGCAGTTTGGGAGACATGAGTAATACTGGCAGGTAATGTGAATTAAATAATGCAGATGAATGTTTTTGTCTTTTATGCCAGGATCTAGTTTTAAAGGGAGAATAAGAGGTTAAGTTACAGTTAAAGAGTTGGATATGACCTTGTAAAGGTGCAGGCTGGTCGTGCACTCTTACTTGTGTAACCTGGTTAATACTTCCACTTGGTTATCGTCCCACCTGCTGATAACTTTTTTATCATTTTCTCCATCCCTACTGCTGTCAGCTTAGTTCA
The DNA here is from genome assembly GCF_036850995.1 of Saccopteryx leptura. Taxonomy (NCBI): domain Eukaryota; kingdom Metazoa; phylum Chordata; class Mammalia; order Chiroptera; family Emballonuridae; genus Saccopteryx; species Saccopteryx leptura. Next base: position 373,291,299 of record NC_089504.1, on the reverse strand, counting down.
AACCCTAGTTGATTCTGACCTGATAAAAACAGCCTTCTGACTGCTCTTGCCTCTCATGTTAAGCCCCCTCCAGTCTATCCTTCATATTGCTACCAGAGTCATCTTTCTAATTGGGCCACTGTCCTTAAACTGCCTCTTCTCCCTGGGACACCCCTCCCAGCATGCTCTGACGGGCTCTTAAAATTGGAACTGGGCCTTCTGCCTGGTCCTCCCCACACATCGTTCCTAGAGGCCATTTTGCAGTAAGTTCAGTAGTTGTATAACCTGTTTTCAGTGTGGACATGCAAGTTAGGTCCTTGCTTCCCAGAAGTTGTAACACGGTCTTGTGAAAAGTATAAACCATGGAGAAGAGGTTCGTTAACCCCAAGGAGAATGAAAAGTATCTGGCAAGTCAAGGCTGAATATACTTCAGACTGGGTCTAAGATCCTGTTAACCCAGGGTGGCAGGAACATGTGATAACAGACATGCTCACCTTTCTAGAGCCCAGAACGCATCTTTGAATAGCTGGGTATTGATTGTTCTTATGAAACCAGTTATGCTCCTTGCCCTTCTAAGGTTCTTCTTGTCTTCCCTTCTGAGATGAACAGCACAGAACAAGAGAGCACTGTGTGTGAAGTCCAGCCCAAGGCCTGGCACACAGAAGTCAGTCTCCTTGGAGTGAGGGCATGAGGCGGTGTGGAGGTGCGTGCAGATACGGGGCCACTATAATGGTAGTCTGTTTATCAGGTTGTAGTTAATTTTTTTTTTTAAGTATATGAATCTCGACACCCTTCCTACTCTGCCATTTTCATTCTCAATAATGAAGAAACACCAAATTATGAGTTGTTCATGGAGAAGCCATCCTCCTCATCAGCTTTCCTTGTATATGGTGTGAGCCTGGCTGGAAACCTAGAAAATAACAGTGAAGAAAGCTTAGGGTAAGGTTATGATTGACCTTGGAGAAGAAAAGTTTCTCCAAGATGTAAAGTGTTTCCACACATATTGAGATGAAGTCCAAGCTCTGGCAAAGAGGCTTTGAGGAGCATCCTGGGGCTCTGTCTACACTCCAAAGAGAAAAGAAACTTTTTTTTCCCCGTAATGTTGACCATGATCCCAAATACCCTTGCCCGCCATAAACCTTTTCCAGCCTCAGAATCTGAAGACTCCTACGTGACTCCAAACGCATAAGAATGAGGCTGGCTCCCGTGCAGGGATCAGCCATCCAGGACAGGAGCTCAGGACACACGCGTGGGACTTAGAGGTGCTTGCCAGGCAGCCTTCCAAAGTGTGTGAATTCTCCCAGTGTGCGGAAAACAGTTGGAAAGCTATGGCACTGCCTGTGTGTGCGCACAGCTTGGGGTGAGGGGTTAGGGAAAGGAAGAAGCGTACACAGCTGCTGGAAGGCTGCCTTCACGTGGGTCCCAGCCCGGCGTTTCCACACAAGGGAGCACGGGGCTTCCTCCTCTCTGCTGCCCAAGACTCACCATAAAATTGGATGAGGGGAGGTGTGGAAAGTGCACTGCCCAAAACTTCCTTCTGGACTCCTGCTTAATTTATGAACCATAGTATGTGAGCGCCCCCTACTGCTCTCACGTAGAATGAATACTGGGGCAGAGACTCAATCTTTGTCTTTAAACCCAAACTTAAAAAAATATTTTTTTAAACCAAATTGAGCCTCACCAGGCAGTGGCACAGTGGATAGAGCATCGGCCTGGGATGCAGAGGACCCAGGTTTGAAACCCTGTGGTCACCACCTTGAGCCACGGGGTTGCTGGCTTAAGCATGGGATCATAGACACGACCTCATGGTCTCTGGCTTGAGCCCAAGGTCGCTGGCTTGAGCAAAGGGTCACTCACTCTGCTGGAGCCCCCCAGTCAAGGCACAGATGAGAAAGCAATCAATGAACAACTAAGGTGCCACAAGGAACTGATGCTTCTCATCTCTCTCCCTATCTATCTGTCCTTATCGGTCTTTCTGTCTCTGTCAAAAAAAAAAAAGTTTTGTTTAAAACAAGCACCCAATAAAACAGCTGAAACTATTAACCACTCATTTTTTTAAATTTATTTTCTTGATTTTAGAGGGGAAAGGACAGAAACCGATTTGTTGTTCCACTTTGTTATGCCTTGGTTGATTCTTTTATGTATCCTCACCAAGAATTGAACCTGCAACCTTGGTGTATCAGGATGATGCTCTAACCAAAGGCTTTGAACTAGAACAAAATGAAGTTGGCTTTTCAGCCCTACTACATCCCCTCAGTGAAAACCCTTGTCATTGGTGAGGATTTCTGTCCCCCTCACCCCCACGCTCATTTTGTGGGTCCTCTTTGGGTCTGAGAAACCTGAGCAAAGGAGATTTTCCCAGGCTCAGCAGAACCCAGTATGTGTTCCGTAGAGCTGGCAGGATTTCTGTCATCCTTTTCCACTCGCTCCATGCCAAGGTGTCCTCATCACTTTTGGCCTCTGTTCCCTTTGCTTAGGTTTTGCCCAAGGCCAGGCAGCAGCCAGCAGAAATGAGCGGCTCAAAGGAGGAAGGTAAGGGCAGTGGTCCTCCCTCCGAGTCAGAGGTCAGATGCGCTGTTCCGCTGCTCAGTGGCAAGCCCTCAAGGAAGCATCTGGCCCGGGCGGGGGAGTAAGGGAAAGCAGATGGTTTGGCCCCTGAGGAAGGAAAATGCCCAGGCTGCTGGGGTAGCCAAGGCAATGGGAGAGGGAAAGATTTTGAAAGGCTGAACAAGCCATTTCAGAGCCCAGCTAATGAAATGGCCTTTTCCTCATGGGCCTAAGCCAGCAACTTTATTACCTGGAAAGAGAGGTCCTGGACCCAGCATCTCAAGGCTTTAGGCGGGACTGTGACAGGGACGCAATGAGAGTATGTATGTGTATCAGGACCTGCTGGTCTTCCTGACACTTTTGATGTGTCATGGAGCACATCCCCTTCCAGGGTCCTTCCTGTTAAGCCTAATCCAGAGGGACTCGAAACATTGAAGACACAAACAAAATCCGTCGATTACACATCAAAGCTTTATTGTCTAGCTTGGCCAAGCGGTGGCAACTCCGACAGAAATCTGAGGGAGAGCGCACCGGCCCTTTGTTCTACTTAGTTTTTATAGTTTTATAAGTGGGAAGTATAGAAGCAAAAATTGCAATTAGGTGCCCTTTACCACTATTGGTTATAGTCATATGCTCTTTAACATGCTAGGACCATGTTCAATTTGCAAGCCATACATCATTTTGGAGAAAACAAAATTTACAAGTCAACACAATGATAGAAAGATGTCTCTTTACATATTAAGAGACATGCCTATATTTTCTAATGTTTATCCGCCATCTCTTTGTCCAGAGTCACACACATTAACTATATGCATTCATATGAGAGAGGTAGTTTCCGTGGGGACAAATGCCCGCAAATGGCTCATCACTATAAGAAAAGATTTATTTTGGCTTTTCTCTCTCTGCACCTGGCCAGCCATTCACCCCCTTCCCCACAGGTGTGGTGGAATGTCAGGGAATCCATGTTTTCCTTCCCTTTGCATTTACAATACAATGCCAAGGGCCATCCTGGTTTTATGCCAATCACACAGTACAGAGATTATTCACAAAATTTCTCTGCACACCTTAACCCAAATTAATAAAATGTTCTTTAAGCCTCTTAAAATATTAATATCGATTCTCTAGCTTTTGGTACTTGACAATACCTACGGGTGAGGTGGCGCAGTGGCTCCTCATTCCCAGCAGACATGCACTGGGAGACGGATGCCAAGACAACCTAGAACCCCATTTGGCAGGGCAGGTGCACAGAGACGGTGGAGCCGTCTCCTGTCACTAGAAGCCGTCTGTGCTGTCACAGCGTTAAGGGGAGATGCAATGAAGGGGAGATGCGAATACATCTGACGCAGGTTGGGAGTTCTTTCAACTATGATGTTGAATGTGGCACTGTTCCAGTTCTACAAGGGTCCCCTCAGCAGCTGGTATCTCAGGAAGCACTTCCCGTGTCTAAGGATCATGGAGAGGTCATGGGGAGGTCCTTGTACACCTGCAAAGCACCTCTCCCATGCACTCAGCCCAGGCAGGTAGCCAGCCCCTCTGACCTCACGCTCACCAGGACTGTCAACTCTCCCCCGGCCCCGGCGGCTGCAGGACCTGCTCTCCGCCTGTCTGCCTCTCCCAGGCCTGATGAGCCTGCAGCCTCACATCCTACATCCACTGCCCACCCCTCACCACAAATGGCTGCTGGCCGGCCACTGCGACAGAAAGGCCTTCCTCATTCTTTCCTCCAGCTTGTATAAATAAGTTTTTCCCCAACAGTCACATGCTACAAACATATTTCCATTTTTTCTAGTCTGTTGTGATGCATGGTACCTGTCCTATCCTCCAGGTACTTGTACAGGACTAAGATTATGAAATTCAGAGGGGTCTCTGATGCCCTTTTCACTCTGTGGGCTGTTCTCTGACGGACGGAGCTGCTGTGGTGAGAGGTGGGGAGAGCGAAAGCCAGTGAGAGCTTCTCTCCTGGACCAGGTCCCACCCCGTGTTCTGTAGCTCTTGAGGAAAAAGCACAGGCCAAGGACGGAATTATTTCCCTTCTGAGCTAACGAGTCCACATGATGTTCCAGCGGAGTGGCCTGGCAGAGACTGAGTCACTCCCCATCCCGGGGACATGGGCAGGGAGCAGTGTTACCCCTGCAGGCCGGGAAAGCAGAGCCACCTGGAACGGGAGAGGGGGGTTATGTCCAGGAGAACAAACACCCCTCCGGTGGGAAGATGCTGAGACAATGGAAGAAACAGACAGTGGATTGATTCCACCTCCACCTGGAAACAACCTTGGGCAGTGACCTTTTAGAAAACAATGGGAGGTGAGGGGCAAGGGTGGAACATAGTGTCTGAGCTGCAGACCCAGGGGGATGGGACTTGGGAAATAGGGAGAAGGAAGGAGACAGGAAACATATGTGGAAGTCCTTGAAACCCTAACAGTTCGGGCTTCATCGATGTGATGTCATCTCTGCAGGCATGTTAGGCCACAAGGCCTGTCGTGTGATGTGCAAACGCCACCCTGAGAAGCAAAGCTGCTCTTCAGCATCTTTGTGGGGGGAGTACGGGAACATAAAGACAACGTAGTCAGGTTCCCGGTGTGGTCAGCGGTGCCAGGCCCTGATCACGCCTGCTGGCCCGAGGTGCTGGCGGCTTCCGTGCCTCTCCTGTCTCTGCCACAGCTCAGGGCTCGTCCGTCCGAGGGCGCTGGGCAGGGCGGGGCCACCAGCTGGGCTGCCGGAGCATGGGCCACCGCGCAGACCCACTCCTCTGGGTCTGCTCACAACCTCTTTGGCATCTTCCCTTCCTGTCATCAAAGCCAATGCCTGTCATCCTGTGGAAGAAGCCTGGGCCATCCTCTTGATCTGACCATGTAACAGCAGGTGATAACAGTCCTCGTCCTCTCTGGGGATTAGGCTCATCATTCTCAGGGTTATTGGTAGCTTTCCAGGCTCCTTCCTGACTGTCACCCTGAAGAATCCCAGCCCAGTGACCAGGGACCTGACCTGAGATAGCAGTTATCCCTGCCCCCTCTGCAACAAACACTCTCCCTTCCCTCCCCAACCGACCAGCTGCATCGGCCGAGATCGCACAATGACCACTGAAATTCACCCCCTCCTACTGGTCGGGGGACCCAGGGACCGAATGTGCAGCAACATCCCGGCCAGGCCAGCAGAGCAGACAGGCGGTGCGCGCACCACCAGCCTAGAGCCACGCCAGCCTGGAAAACGGGTCTTAGGGCAGGAAGGTCTGGTGGCCAGATTTGTCAGAATTCCCAAAACAAAGGAGGACTCACGCTTAGAGGAGCAGTTCCCAAATGCTGGTCCCTGAGTTTTCTAAAGGTATGGCCTAGCTTTATTCTACACATTAACATTTCCTTTCTTTATGAAATGTTGGTAAATGAATCACACACTACGTGTGTGTGCTGAGACAGTGCCTGGGGGTGCTGGCTCTGGGGCTGGGTCACCAGCACGCAAATCCTCGATCCAACAGTTCCTGCATGCAGGACCTTGGACAGTTATTTAAACTCCTGGTGCATTGCTTTTCTGTCTGTAGAATGGGAATGCCCGTGGGGTTGCTGTGAATTTAAATTAAAACAAGTAAAGCACTGCCTGACCTGTGGTGGTGCAGTGGACAAAGCATCGACCCTGAACGCTGAGGTCACCAGTTTGAAACCCTGGGCTTGCCTGGTCAAGGCACTTATGGGAGTTGATGCTTCCTGCTCCTCCTCACTTTCTCTCTCTCTTTTCTAAAATAAATAAATGAAGTCTTAAAAATTTTTTTTAAAAGTAGTTAAAAAAAAAACAAGTAAAGCACCTCGAACACTGAGGAGGCATCCTTCATTACATGTTAGGTATGTTAGACTTTTGTTCTCCCACAATTTCAGTTCCAAGAAATCCAAGTGTCTCAGACCACGGCCTTAAAGATCCAGTTTCCCAGCCTGACCATGCAGTAGTGCAGTGGATAATAGCGTCAACCTAGGATGCTGAGGTCCCAGGTTTGTAGCCCCCCACCAAGGTCGCCAACTTGAGCACAAGGTTGCCAGCTTGAACAGGCATGGGATCATGTCAATGGTCACTGGCTTGAAGCCCAAGGTTGCTGGTTTGAGCAAAGGGTCACTAGCTCAGCTGAAGCACCCTCCCCCAACCCCGGTCAAGGCACATGTAAGAAGCAACCAATGAACTAAAGTGATGCAACTATAAGTTCATGCTTCTCATCTCTCTCTTCCTGTCTGTCTCTCTCTTGGCAAAAACTTGTTTAAAATGAAAGATCCGGTTTCCCTTAAATGTGGTTGCAGGTACACAACACACAGCTGGGCCTGGGGTCCTTCCTCGTCCCAGCTCACCACAAACACAGATTCCAAGCCTGAGTGAAAAGCATCATCCACCACAAAAAGGGAGAAGCCCCTAAATGAGTCTGTAGGCACCCCGGGTCCCTTGGGGAAGGAGAGGGTGCCCTGAGGTCACAGGCAGGTTCCAGTCCTGTGGCATAATCGAGCTTCATCCCTAAAACACACACCTTACTTCTTCCCCAAAATGTCTGTGTGAACAAGAACACACCCACCTACGTGTCACAGCTTCCAGTTGTAAGTGTTCACGGGATATTTCACACTTGCTCCTCAGAGAGAACACCCACCTACTGCCCACGGGTCACCTGGGCCTCTTTGCGCCTGCCCTGGGAGTGTATGTCCCAGGTCTGAGGGCCAGCAGGTCCTGACTGCAGATGGGAGGGGTCTAAATGGCCAAAGGACTGACCTCATCCTGAGGTAGGGCAACCACTTTACTGCTCTAGAAAGTGACAGGTAAGCAGCAGACAGCCTTCCAAGAACAGCTGGGCCTGGGGTCCTTCCTCGTCCCAGCTCACCACCCACCCTCAGCCTACCCAGAGAAGGCAATGAGCAGCCCGTGCCGGTCAGGGCCACATCCTACCACACGGCCTGAAGCCTGGAAGGGAAGTCCTGCGATGCCCCCTAGTGGCTGAATATCTTCCCTCCAGCCCTCATGGTTCTGGGTCTCTGGGTCTTTGGAGACTTCCAAATTGGGCCCTTCCCTGTTTATGAAATCAGTCCTAACTAATCCAGACGTCCCTGTTACTCCTGCAGAATCTAGGTCTGGGTCAGACTCCCTGTCCATGCTACAGAATTAAACATTCACTCAACTTCAAACGTTTTTGATGGATGGCAGAAAAAAATTAAGATACAAAGTAGTTTAGAGGGACCAGAGAGATGGATAGTTTTTAGATCCTAGCCAAAAAATAAAAAAAGCTAGTCAGTCAGGAAAAGACCCTGCGGGGGCTCACGGAGCTTGAGGAGGGCGCCCACCCAGCAGCCCGACAGCACCGGGCCCTTCCCTGGGAAGCCCGGGCTGCTCACCTCAGTGCGTGTGGGGGCTGGAGTGCCACCCACCCCCGCCCTCACCCATGCCACCCCCTCCTCTCACTCTGCGGACCTCAACTGTGCCTCAGTTCCCGTGGGGTCCCATACCTGCAGGTGAGCAAAGGATCCTAAGGTCCCCTTCGCCAGGTTTGCTGAAGGAGTCTGCAGACCACCCTCCCCAAGCCCACACAGCAGGGCAGCAAGTAGATCGGGGTTGGACGAAGTCATTCCCACCTCCCAGTGGGCTCCAGGCCTCGCCCCACCCCATCAGAGCCTCTCGGACCCTGCTCCCTGCCCAGTCCACACCATGACCACCCTAGGGTACCTAGACTATGCCACATGCATAAAGCTGCAGAATCAGCTACAACATTTGTGGGCCCCATACAAAATGAAAGCGCAGGACCCCTTGGTCTAAAAGTATTAAGAATTTAAGGAAGGCAATACAGAGCCTTAACCAAGTGCCAGGCCCTTCGGAGCAGGTGACAGCCCAGACTGGACATTTGCAGCAGGTGAGGGATGCCATCTCGCTCTCAACAACTGGACTCCGGGTGTGATGACACAAATGGGTCTCCAAATGCACTTTCTCTCTCGCTACAACCATGTGCACTACACTAAGTAACATTAATTTTCTGTCACACATTGGCAGCTAGAATTCTCAAATAAAAAATACAAATGTGTGTCGAGTAGTTCTGGTCATTAGCCTCTCCCCCAGCACTCCCCTGGGCGAAGGAAAGACAGGCCAGCAGCTGGCCCAAGCGAGCCTCTGGCCCCATTACTCAAACCCCAGCCAATGTGGTGGCCATGTGTCTGTGCCACCACTGCCAGGCTGAGCCACTGTCCTCAGCAAGGAGGGGTGGACACAGGCTGGCTGTCACTCTGTTGTCAACTGAGACTCTACCATGGCCTCCTGCCTTCATGAGAGCCATCAGTGATGAGCCCAGAGCAATGAGTCTGACTTCTCACTTGTTATGGATTCTGAACATGTGCTCATCTCCGGGCAGGCGGGAGACTAGACTTCTCTCCATGATCTTTTTAAAAGCACTGACAGTCTTTTATGTGACCAGTTGTGATGCAGTGGATAGAGCATCAACCTGGGACACTGAGGTCCCAGGTTCAAAACTCCAAGGTCATCAGCTTGAGCGCAGGCTCACCAGCTTGAGTGTGGGGTCGCTGGCTCAGTTGGAGCCCCAAATCAAGACATGTATGAGAAGCAATCAATGAACAACTAAAGTGACACAACTACGAGTTGATGCTTCTCATCTCTCTCCCTTCCTGTCTTTCTTTCTGTCTCTTGCTAAAAAAAAAAAAAATTAAAAGAAAAAAAGGAACAGACACTTTTTTTGAATTTGCAGTCATCAAATGCTTGAGACTTCGGGACACGCCTTGAACCACAGCTCTGGGCATCTGGTGGGACACTGAGTGAGCTGACTCTGCTGGCCCGTGGCCACCTGTCCAGTGGTTGTCAAACCTGAGGTACATTAGAATCACTTGAAGCACAGACCGCCCGGCACCCCAGATTCTTTGAGGCCAGAGGTCTGGGTGGAATCTGAGGATCTGTGCCTCTGAGACTCACCAGGGGCGCTGCTGTTCCTGGCCCAGGGGCCACACTGGGAACATGGTGACCGTCTGCCCAGTCCCCATACCACAGACCATTGAGACTCTTGGAGAGGGTGGGGTACCTTGATGACTAACTGCAAGTTTAACTCTCTTCTTAGGTGGAAAACAAGGGGCCTGAGAAACTACAGTCAACTGCAACAGGGGTTGAGAGGGCTCTGTGCCATTAGGGGACAAAGGCACTTTCACAAGGAACTCGACTGATGCCCCTGCCTGCACTTCTGACCTGGGGAGGGTGTTTCAACACAGCAGCAGCCCATGGCAGGAGAACAGCGTACTGTGAGAGGCACAGCCAGGCTAGCCTCCCCGAACCCGTGTGTGGGAAAACACAACCACACGGGGCCAAGGCCTGGCTGCCTGAGGGGCACCTGTGCCTCGGAACCTCTCCCTGCACATCAGCTATTCATGACAGGGCCCCATCTGCACAGGAGTTTCTGACAGCATATCCATTCTCCCACTTTCCACACCTTGCTAACAACAAATACTCTCTCCCATCCCTGGAAGGGAAATTCAATGCAGATGCCTCTCTAGGTGTCAAAACAAAACTCCCTCCCCCCAGAAGGTAAAACATGCAAACTAAAATGAAAGAGGCAGCTCACCTCCTCCAAGAAGTCTGACCAGATTGCTTCAATCACACTGCATTGTTCCTCCCTTTGGTTTCCAAAACTCAGAGGGCAAAGACCATTCATTCAGCAAATTTGTGTTAGCATCTCTTAGGAGCCAGGCCTGAGCTGAGGATAGAGTGATAAGCAATGACCATCTGTTTTCCTTGATGACACTGCCATTTGCTTCTCTTAGGTTGGCTGCTCTACCCTAAGCCCAGCTCATACAATGCCTCAAAATGACCCTTCAAGAGCTCCCTAAGGCTTCCCTAGATCCCTGGCACTGTGCTTCTGGGTCATTCCAAACAAGGAGAATATTTTACACTAATATAAGGAAAACTCAAAGGATCATGGATGGCACTAGAGATATGAGAACATGTAAGCAAGACAGCATGACTCCTCCAAGGCCACACACACACACACACACACACAGCAGTCCTGTAACCACTTTTCACCTAATGGAAAGTCTGACCTACTTCCTCCTTTCTCCTTGGGACAAACACCCCCCCACCCCCCCCCCACCCCCCACCCCCCCCACCCCCCCCCCCACCCCCCCACCCCCCCCCACCCCCCCCCCACCCCCCCCCCCCCCACCCCGTCTCAGAAGCTACAGATGAGAGCAGAACGCAGCCCTTGCTGGCCTAGAGAGCCACAGCGCACTGTGGCCCCACTCTTAGCCGGCTCCAGGGTCTGTGCTGAGGGGAATTTAAACCCAGCTTATTGCACTGGGGCTAGGAAGGAGAGCCCAGCAACGCCAGTAAGAACAAGACTATCTAAAAAGAAATAAAGTATTTTACTCACACACACAAATACATACTCTGAACCCCACCCTGGGAGCTGGTAAAACAATTCAAATCTGAGGCCTTTGTCTTCCAGGGTCCTTCCGCCCCGGTTTCCTGAAGAGTGTGCCCCTAAGGGCCCACAGCGCCCCACCAGCCCCACTCAGAGGCAATGTTGCAGCTGTTCATGGATCAGAGCGGCGGAGAAAGCTGATCTTCAAGAATGACTAAGGCTGGAGGGAGCAGGCCGCAGTCTTCAAGCCTCCGCTCGGGGCGTTGCCGTATCTCCCTTCCCTACCTCCCCACCCGGCTCTAGAGGCTGAGGGAGGTGAGAGGCTCTGCGGGCTGTTCCTCCATCTCCAGAGTCCTGGGGAGTCAGTGCAGTCTGGGCTCTGGGGGGCCTGAGACAGGGCTGCAGACGAAGATCCTCTTCTTGGCCCATGGGGTACAGGCTGGGGTGCCCAGTGGATGGCCCCTGCCTCTACACCCCCGTCTGCTCTTTAATCCAGTCCCGAAACACAGGGAGCCTCGTGTACACGCCTGGCCTGTCCCTCTGAGCACAGCCTTCACCCCAGCTCACCACACCGGCCTGGAAGATCCGCCCGTCTGCCTCCACGCTGGACAGGGGGCCCCCGGAATCGCCCTGAGGGGAGACAAGGCCTGAGTGCCCCGCCCGCGTCCCCAGGCCCGCCCACCCGCCAACGTGTCCACAGCACCCACCTGGCAAGCATCCACGCCCCCGCTCAGGTAGCCTACGCACATCATGCGCGGGGTGATCTGCTGGGGCATCAGCTTCTCACAGGTCGTCTGGTTGATGACGCGGATCTCTCCTTTCTGCAGGATCAGCACCACGGAGCCTGTGGAGCATAGGACAGGCTGGGCTGAGCGGGCAGGCCGGCTCCTGGGGGCCGCGCGGCGCTGGGGGGCAGCGCCATCCAAGATGCTCCCACAGGGATCACTGGACTGGCAACCCAAAGCCTGAGGCTCACAAACAGCTGATGACACGACTACTGGAGGGATATCATGCACCACGTGGAGGGACATCATGCACCACGTGCAGACACTGGGGGCTGGATGGGGGCGGATGCGGGCGGAGAGCAGGCGGGGTGGGGTGGGGGTGGACAAGGACCGGAAAGCTGAAGAAAGCACCACAGCGTGCCCACAGAGGTTTGGTTGAGGCAGGAGAGCCTTAAGGCAGGTTAGTTTTCTTTTTCCTCCCTATAGTCCACAAATTTTCAGCAGTGTAGCTTATTATAGTAGACCTGATTTTTTTCAATGTATCATTTACCAACTAGCGAGCAGCCTTCAGATGGAGGCAGAAGGAGAGAGGAGGCCGGGTTCCCACCACCGGGCACGGCTGGCAGTCCTCTCTAAATCGCAGTGTTTCCACAACAATGTTCCTATAGTCACTGAGTATAGTAGCATTTAGGGAGGTGTTTGTATCTTCATTTTACAGGTGAGAAAAGGCTCAGAATTTAGGCAACTTGCCAAAGTCACTCAGTTAAGTGGCACCACCGGGCCTTCCGCCCACAGCCTGGCCTCCAAATCCCCCCCCTTTCACTAGGAGCCTCCGCTTGGCTCCTGGACAGCCCGGGGTGACCCGCTCACCTCCCTCGTAGGTGTGGCCCCAGCCGGTGACCCAGATGGCCTTGCCCGTAGGGAAGACGTGCGAGGTGTCGGGCAGGCAGATGGGCCGCACGGTGCTGCTGTACTTGACCGGCTGCTCCAGCTCCAGCAGCGCGATGTCGTAGTCGTAGGTGAAGTCGTTGAAGGACGGGTGGGTGATGATGCGCTTCAGCCTGCGCTCCTGCACGCCCGAGGCGCTGCGCTTGCTCTGGTCCAGCAGCCCCAGGAAGGCGGTCCACATGGTGTGGTCGGAGTACCTGCAGGGGGCGCAGAGCCGCCCAGGTGAGCACGCCCCCGGGACGGAGACGCCTGTGCACACCCGGGCTGGGGGCTGGAAACCGCCGGTGACTCCCACCACCTCGCTCACCCCCATTCCCTTTGTTTCCCTCTTCTAATTCATTTTTGTCTGATTACCAAAATATAACTTATTATATCTTTTTTAAATCCAATCCTCCACAGAAGGAATAATACAGGACTCAATCCAAACACTTCTCTACACGGTGGCACACACGGGGGTGGGCAACAGGAGGTTTACAGTTGTGAGTACACAAAACACAACTAATAAAGCTGTTGTAACAATCATAATCCGTGTGTCTCTTTCCATACAAACAACTGTCAGCCTACCCCTGTATTCTAAGGCCCAGATGAGCTGAGAAATACATTGAAGTTTATGTATTGGGTTTGTTGCTGGCAGCAGGATCAGTGTAGCGACTCTGAAAGTGTCTCATGTTTGCTAAAGGATTGAACACACAAGGACAAGACACTGATGGTGGGAGTCAATTTCTGATGTGAGAAAACGGGGCTGCAAATAGGGGCAGGGCAGAGGATCAACCCAGTACATAGGAGGTAGCAGGAAAAGCTCATGATTTAAAAAAAAAAAAAAAAAAAACAGGCCCTGGTCGGTTGGCTCAGCAGTAGAGTGTCCGCCCAGCATGTGGAAGTCCCAGGTCAATTCCCAGCAAGGGCACACAGGAGAAGTGCCCATCTACTCCTTCACCTTTCCCCCTCTCCTCTCTCTGTCTCTCTCTTTCCATCCCACAGCCAAGTCTCCATGGGAGCAAAGTTGGCCCGGGCGCTGAAGACGGCTCCATGGCCTCCACCTCAGGTGCTGGAATGGCTCCGATTGCAGCAGAGCAAGGGGGTAAGGATCACCCCCTGGTGGGCATGCCAGGTGGATCCCAATCGGAAGCATGTGGGAGTCTGTCTCTCTGCCGCCCCCCGTCCCCATTTCTCTCTTTGGAAAAATATAAAAATTAAAATAAAAAAAAAACCCAGCCTCAATGCAATGACATCCCCAATGTCACCCAGAACTTGGTTTCTAAGCATCCTTCTCCATTAAAAAGCACCAAGGCTCCTTGGAGAAATGGTTGTGTTCAGGTCTGGAGCAGGTAAACAATAAAACCAACTTAGAATGTTTATTTTACCAGAAGCCAGTGAGGGCTCAAACAACAATGAAGCCAGTAGGGCAAGGTGCCCACTGGCCAAGATCAGGGTCATCAAATTAAACAATAAGATTATTTACTACGCATGCTGAATAATAGAAAAGGGGGACTGGAAATCCATGAGTCCATCCCGAGTCTAAAAAGTAATTTCAAAAGAATTGATAAGGAGAGAAGGAAAGCTATTCTTTATAGAACACCATCAGCTAATAAATATATAAATCGCATTTTGCACCTAACATAGCAATAACCAACACATTCAAGAATCACTGAGGAATGCTAAGATCACTGGGTAAAAGATTGTTGGGGAAGAATGTATCCCACGATTCAAAGTATCATCCAAGATGATTTATAACGGGGAAGTATCTTTATAACAGGGAAAACCAGGGACACCACCTTAACCCAGCAGTCAGACTATCAGAATGACTCTCAGTTATTCCCATGATTAGCATGTCTTTTTAGGACACAATATCACCTAGGTAGCATTTCCCATCCCCCCCCCAAAAAAAGTGCAACCTAAGTCTAATCAAGGAAAAACAACTGGAAAAGTACAAATTGAGTCTATAAAGTAACCGGCCTGGACTTTTCAAAGCTGAAATGCTATACAGACCAAAAAATAAAGGCATGGGGGCCCTGGCCGGTTGGCTCAGTGGTAGAGCGTCGGCCTGGAGTGCAGAAGTCCCGGGTTCGATTCCCGGCCAGGGCACACAGGAGAGGCACCATCTGCTTCTCCACCCCTCCCCCTCTCCTTCCTCTCTGTCTCTCTCTTCCCCTCCCGCAGCGAGGCTCCATTGGAGCAAAGATGGCCCGGGCGCTGGGGATGGCTCCTTGGCCTCTGCCCCAGGCGCTGGAGTAGCTCTGGTCGCAACAGAGCGACGCCCCGGAGGGGCAGAGCATCGCCCCCTGGTGGGCGTGCCGGGTGGATCCCGGTCGGGCACATGCGGGAGTCTGACTGTCTCTCCCTGTTTCCAGCTTCAGAAAAATACAAAAAAATTTAAAAAATAAAAAATAAATAAAGGCATGGGGAGACTGTTTCAGATTTGAAAGAGACTAAAGAAAACAAATGACTGAACACAAAGCATAACCCTAGGCTGGATCCTAGATTTAAAGGGCAACTTTGGGAGAATCGGACAGCAACTAGCTAGCGCTGTCATTTCTGGATGTGATAGCTGTGCTGCGGTCACATGGGAGAATCTCCTTGTCCTTAGGAGATACGGGCGATGCCCCAGGGAAGACGTGGCACAATGTCTGCACCTTATTCGGAACTAGTTCAGAAAAATATAAGTGCACATCTGCAGGAGCTCGGCTTAGGAGGATGCAAGTGACCGAGCCGGCTGCGGACTGTGTCCGACAGCTGCCAGAGTTTGAGGGGAAGACGTTAGAGCCAGTCACCAAAGAGGGCTTTGACCACAAAGCCTTCCCTATTAAACCTGCCACAGCGGTCTTTTCTCTAAAGCCCATGTTACTCACCTAGGACAGTCTTTGATCTAGTCTCTGACTGTGTAAGGTATACACACCTACCAGTAACTGAGACAGCAGCGGGCAAGGTGTGGCCACCTGGATCCCCCATGCCGTGGTGTTGGAGAGCACATTGGAAGTAGTTTACAGTCAGACAGCTGACTGCTCACCAAGCCGCCCATTTTAAGATGACTCACGCACAAAAGAGGTAAGTAACTTGCCTAAGATCACAGAGTTAACAAGTCATGTACCGTGAACCCAAACTTAGGCAACCTATGCTCTTAACCACAAGACGGTATCACCTCGCAGTAACAACCTGTGAGCATTCGCTGACCTAGAAATGTGTCCAAAGGAACTTCACTCCAGGTCCTTACACACTTCACACCTACCTGCCTGCTTCTGCTCACAACTGGCCCTTTGCCTGGCGGGTCTGAGACACTTTGTCCTGTGACAAACACCCTCAAATTTCAACACTCAGATCAGATACCCCTGCTCATAAAGGCCTCCCTAACAGAGGTCACGCTCCCCAGAGCTCAGGCAGAATTCTAAACACCACACACCGGCGCTCAGCAACCTGTCCACAGGTCTAGCTCAGCACTTACTATGCGCGTGTGTGCGTGCACATGTTCGCACACATTTGTACATGTGCATATGCACACAGAACAGATCTTGTCCCCTCACCCTGGGAAGTCTGTGAAGATCAGGGACCAAGTCCTACTCATCTGGTCTCCCCAGTCTAATAACAACAGTGGTTGTTGAATGCATTGATTGGCAGAAGTAAGACTGACAGTCAACAGAGGATGAAGGAAGTGGGAGGAGGGGTGAGATGCTGAAGTGAGGAAGAAGCTTAGGAGGCCGTGGCACACATGCTGGAAGCACACAGGCGTGGCCCCGCCTGCCCTGCTGAGGTCCGGGAACCGTGGGACCACGTGAGAGAAGGACAGCCAGCATCCAGCCAGCACCCAGCCCTTGGTTTCTGTTTATCCTTCCCCGCTAAAAGGGCTCCTTCTAGGCTGGGCCAGGCAACACATAAGATGAGCCTACAGCACCTGGTTGTGCCAGAAAGCAAAGAACTGGCTCAAAAAAAACCCCACAAAAGAATGAGGCCATGTCAAAGGGACACAGAAGCCACACACAGTGAGCTCTCAATAGTCGAATCTGAAACAAATCAAGCAACAAAGTCACTAACAGGGCCCGGACTCAGAACCTGAAACACGAATACACATGAGTCAGTAGGAATATAAACAGACGGTTAAATAAAAGGGAGAGAAGAGACAAATCTTCCTAACAGAAGAATTTCCAAATTGACTCACATCCAAGGAACAGTATGTAGAAAGGGGGAAAACAGTTACATCCTAGTGGAGAAAGCTGGTTCAACTCTATCTTAACCAAAGACAAAGATTAACATCACCAGCGATGTCATGTTGGTATCATTTACCCACTGATATGATGTGATAGTCCTCCAAACCTTGTAACAACATGAGAACATCAGTCACACCCCGATGGGGGCATTCTACAGGATACCTGGCCTCCAGACGGTCTAGATCATGAAAACAAAAGACAGAAGCTGCAGACTGGAGGAGACTGGGGAGGCAGGACAGCAGGGGTGCAGTGGGGACCAGGACTGGCTCTTGGAGCAGAAAGGACATCAGGGTAAACACTGATGCAAAGCCAGGAGGCCTGGATGTGGTCAACAGTAAGGGGCCAGTGGGGGCTTCCAGGGCTGACCGATGCCCCGCGTTAACAGCAAGGGGAAGTGCATGAGGGGTACACAAGAATTCCATACTGTCTTTGCAACTAACCTAGAGTCCAAAATAAAGTTTATTTTACAACATTCTTAAGTAAGTTCCCATCACCTCAAAAAAAAAGGAAAGCATTCCTGCCTAGGATTGAGTTGGAGCAAAATGACAAAATTGGAAGAGAAAGGTCAGTCAGGTGGCTCAAGGCCACACCTCAACAGCCCAGAGAGCCCATCGCCAGCACCTCCTACACAAAGTCTGCCTCGTTAGGCCCACACACAGTCTTTTCTTTAAGTCCATGTTACTGCCTGGGGACAGTCCTTGGTTAGATGAGCAGACCTAGTCTCTGACTGTGTAAGGTATGCACACTACCAGTAACTGAGACACCAGCTGGGCAGCTGTGGCCACCGAGCAGGGACCCTACTCCCTCCGTCACCCACGCCCACATGCCTATCTGACCGCGCCCCACATCTGTGCCCGAGGCTACGTGCTGCCACAGACCCTGTCTCTCCTGCAAGCCCATGCGGTTCTCTCCTGACTGCAAAAGGGCATCATGGCAAGCCAGGGGCCCTCAGGGAGCTGCCTGGGCAGAAAAGCAGGTGCTCAGCAGGAAGGCCCTGAGGCTGGGGATCCTTGGAAGGTCTGCTCCCCTGTGCCTGCTCCTCCAGGAACAAGCCACCCCTTAGACTCCCCCTCAAAGCCAATGGCCAGAGGGCCTGCGTAGGCTGGAGCTAAGACACAAAGAGCCAGCCCTGGGTCGGGTGACCTGCCCGGCCCATCCTGAGAGCCCAGCATAGCCCTTCCTTAGGGACCGTCCCTGTGCCAGGCTCCAGTCTGCCCTGGACCTGAGGTTATGTGCAGAGCACCTACTCTGTGCCCAGCATGGCTCAGCGTTTCAGGTGTGTTGCCATAGCTAAGTCTCACAACTCTAAGGATAAGAACGCAGTGTCACCATTTCCACTGAAAAACCTGAGGCCTAGGAAGTATGACTAACTTGCCCAAGGTCACCTGGCAAGCCAGAGCTGCCCTCTTACTAAGTCCCACGGAGTCAGTGCCTTTAGTGCCGTGCCTGTGGACAGACTGCGGAACCCGCACACCTGGGTCTGAGTCTATCCCTGCCACTTAATAACTGGGCAACCAACCTTGAGCAAATGTCCTCCCTGAACCCACGTCTCTGTGAAATGCGCACGTAGCCAAACCTGCTTAACCGGATTGCTAGGAAACACGCTTAGATGGTGCTGGACTGCGAGGGAGCACGACGGGACACTGTTTTTATTATTACTGTCAGCAAGCCCCTCCTGGGGTGTCTGCAACCCCTCCGGCCCTGCCCCTGCCCCAGTGCCCCGCACCTTGGCATGACTCACAGACACGGGTTTTCTAAACCCACAATACCAAGAATTCCAAGGAGGCCCCCTGCTTCCCGCCCAGTGGCTCACTTAAATCCTCTGTCGTCAGCGAAGCAGTGGGCGGCGGACACCATCCAGCTGGAAGAGATGAGCGAAGCTCCGCACAGGTGGCCCTGGCCCAGGGCGTGGAGGCTCACCTGCCAGGGCCACTCGCCCTCTTCTGCGTCCTTGCCTCCAACCACCCGGGACTGCCTGCTGAACGGCCGCAGCCCGCAGTCTGGGAGGGCAGACAACCCGAAGGGAGGGCAGTGAGTTAAGGTGAGGTACAAGCTCCGAGCCCCACACTAGGCCCAGAGACGGCATGTACGGGGCAGTCGCCTTGTGGTGGCCACAGCACTGTTGGAACAGTTGTGGCATGAGGGACCCCTACAAATAAGTAACTCAGTCTCAGACCCACTGACTTCCACGGGGCCCCTCTGCCCTGCTCCCAAGTTCAACACCCCACACTCCCCCCTCCCTCCTCTGCACAAATGCATTCAGGAGCCCTCGAGACACCTGCTGGTTTGCTTGGATTTACTATGGGAGTCATTTGCCTAGATTTCTTTATCAAATGCTGAAAGACACAGCTCTCGGGGCAACAGTGATGGATAACATGAAGTCACAGAACAGCTGCAGCTATGCTCAAACGTGTCCTGAGGCCGGGCTTCGAATACACACAAGGGGCAACAAGTTAACGTAAGGAGTAGGGTGCGGGCAAAACCCTGCGAGTGCTCCGATCAGCTGTGCCCTTTCTCCTCCTGGTGGGACCGGAATGGAAGCCAGCGCTTGCCATTGCCCTGTGGCCAGGCCCAGAACCCGGAGCCAGCCCAGCACTGCCTACCAGGCAACAGCCGCCAGAGGCTCTGCCATGCGGGCTGCCCTGGGCCTTGCCTCCAGGTCAGAGTATGCCATGGGGCAGTGTCTTCGTGCCAACCAACCAATCAATAAGGTCATCCTTTCCTCAGGCAGCCCACCCTCTCCCCTGGGCAGCTATGGGGGAGCAGGGCCTGGCAGAAGCAGGCACACTGTGCGTGCCTGCACAGTGACCGGCCCACATAGTGACCGGCCACACAGCCACAGGCGGCGCCCTGCTCACCACAGTTCTTCTCGTCCGAGCCATCTCTGCAGTCCTTCTTCCCGTCACACTCGGGGTTGCGCTTGTTCACACAGAGCCCGTTGTGGCAGCGATAGGTGTGTTTGGTGCAGGTGACGGTGCTCACTGCCGAGGGAGGGGGGCACAGGAAGAAAACCAGCTCCTCCTCTGTGCACCCCTACTCCCCTCGCCCAGGCCTGCCCACCCTCCGCACCCCTGCCCGCTGGCCTTCCAGCCCAGCCAAAGGTTCTCCACCTCCTAGAAGCTTCTTCCCCTCAGGATGCTCTTTCTCATCACACTTCACACGGTTGTCTGTGTTTATTAAACTTCGGACACGCTGCGTGTGAGTGTTCACACCTGCCTCCCGGTGCAGGAGGGAGAGCCCCTGAAAAACGGTAGGCTGGGCCAGCCTTACCGCTTTGGCACGTGGCCTCGTCGAACCCGTCCCCGCAGTTGTCCACTCCATCACACCACTGGCTCTTCGGGACGCACTTTCCGTTGCCACACTTGTCGGTCCCAGGTGGACAACCTGGGAAGCACAAAGCTCTCAGCAGGGGCTCGAAGGCTCGGCAGAGTCGGCTGCAGGGAGCCGGGGCAGCCCCCACGGGCACTCACTGCACTGCTGCTCGTCACTGTTGTCCCCGCAGTCGTTCACATTGTCACAGACCCAGTAGAGGGGCTTGCAGAACTTGTTCTTGCACATGAACTGGTAGGTGGCGTTGCATTCTGGAGGGGGCGAGGGCAGCGGTCAGCTGGTGAGGTTCAGCAGGGGTGTGAGCCCCACAGCCTCACTCATCCCTCACTGCGTCCCTGGGAAGCTGCCTGGGGACACGGTCCCATCTGGGGAGTGGGTCCGGGTGCCCTGTGTCACCGGAAGTGGACAGCACGACAGTAATGCGCCTCCATCTGCTCCCCAGGAGCTGGGCTCCAAACAGCAGCGTGAGGGAAGGGGCTAGATGTCTACACAGGGTATGGGCACAACCTCCCCGTCCCCTTGGGCAACAAGGGCCAGCTGGCCGGAGCCAGGGCACAGCCAGGGCAAGAGAGGACAGCCAGGCCGCAGCCCACTCACTGCAGTCGAGCTCATCGCTATAGTCGGCGCAGTCGGCCCAGCCATCACAGCGCAGCTCATTCCGAATGCAGCGCCCCGTGTTGCACATGAACTTCCCCGGGCACGCTGCAGGGGAGAGGACCGGCCTAAGTCCGCGGCCGCCACCCCTGCCTCCCCTCCCCCACAGCCCACCTCAGTCACGATGAGGACTGGAGAATCCTGCCAGTCCAGCCCTCCACAGAGGAGCAGGGCTGCAGCTGGCACCAAGCCGTGGCAAGGCGGCTCATATAGCCCACGTGGGAAGGCTGGCCCAGGGCCCCTCCTGTCCGCCAGTGAACAAAGCCCGGGAGCTCTCGGCAGGGTGGGGAGGGGCTGGCTGCGTGCGCACTCGGGTCCACCACCCCGCGTCCTAGGCCAGCCACGTCCCTGAGCGCCGGGCTCTCCGTCAACAACACAGAGCAGCAGCCCCACAGCTTGTCAGAGTGTCTGTCCCATGCAAGTGTCAAACGGCATCCCCGCAGCTCCTTAGCTAAGGTATTTTCCACATTTCCATGTTTCTGAAATTGGAAGGTGTCTGACAACTGATGTCATCAGGCAGACGACAAAGCTGAGAGGAAGCCGTTGTCACTTTCTCTGCCTTGGTAGCTTAGTCACTTATCAAAGGGGTTTGCTCATCTAGTTACACTTCTGGTGGGGAGCCAGGCAGTGGAATTTTAACTTAAATTTGGGTTCTTGCGTGTAGTTAAAAATGTCTTTCGGAAAGGTTATTCTCTGAGGCAGGTCTGAGACAAGAAACCATGTGTATGTGGAAGAACTGCTATTCACACAGCGGTCAGTGACATTAAAGGCCACAGAAACCACCGGAGCTCCCAGGGACAGATTGCAGACGTGTCAAAGCTGGAGTGGTTAGTACAACGGTCATGGTCCAGAATCTTCTAATGTGTCTCACAACTATGTTATTAATCGTAAAGGCGCTAACGGACCACAAAGACAAACACTGATGATCGAAGTCACAGTGACACAGAACCATAGGGACAGGTGGTCCAAAGGCACTCGGGGTCCTCGGGCTCCAAGGGCCCCCCCGGGACTGCAGGCATGGTGTGTGCCAGTGTTCACCGAGGCCTTTTGGAATAAAGGCAGTCAAGGCAGCCTTTCCGCCCAGGGGCTAATAGAAGGACGTGCACCTTCCATTCTGTGCCGCCTCAGAAAGGGGGAAGCCCAGTGCTGAAGATGCAGCACGGAGATGCACCTCGGGCCCTTCCCTCTAGCCTGGTTCCTCCTCCTAAAGAAGTCACTCACGGTCCCGGGAGTCGTAGGACTGGTACTCGGCCAAGAAGCCCGTGTCAGTGTAGGACTGATCCGAATGCAAGTGGACCGTGATCCTGCTGCTCTTGCTGGCAACCACAAACTGGGATCTCTCCCCGCAAAACCTGGAGGAGGTGGCCAAGAGGAGGCAGGGGACCCACCTTCAGGCTGTGGCACCCTTCCCCCAAGGGCAGCAGCACCAAGCCAGCTCCGCAGATGCTTCTCCCCCTCGCTGGCCTGCTCCCCTCTGTCACTAGCCTGGCACCCCAATCCCCGGCCGACCTCCCTCTCCTCGGCCGACCCCCTACTCCCCGGCCGATCCCCCTCTCCCTGGCCGACCCCCCTCTCCCCGGCCGACCCTCCACTCCCCGGCTGACGCCCCTCTCCCCGGCTGACCGCCCTCTACCCGGCCGACCCCCCCACTCCCCGGCCGACCCCCCCCCACTCCCCGGCCGACCCCTCACCACTCCCCGGCCGACCCACCCCCACTCCCCGGCCGACCCTCCACTCCCCGGCCGACCCCCCTCTCCCCGGCCGACCCTCCACTCCCCAGCCGACCCCCCCCCACTCCCCGGCCGACCCCTCACCACTCCCCAGCCGATCCCCCTCTCCCCGGCCGACCGCCCTCTACCCGGCCGACCCCCCCCACTCCCCGGCCGACCCCCCCCCACACCCCGGCCGACCCCCATCTCTCCGGCCGACCCCCCTCTTCCGAGCACTCACTTCTCCCCATTAACCTCCACATAGTCCTTGGAGCAGGTGCCCAGGGGCATGTTGGGCTCCCACAGGTAAAAGCGTTTGAAGAGCACCTTCACATTTCGGTTGTTGGGCACCTGGAGAGAGGGAGAGAGAGAGACCCACCTCCTGGGTCTCCGCAGCTTCTCAAACCCAAGGACATGGGCGGGGCTGGGGGCTGGGGGCGGGGGCAGGGCACAGTGACACAGAGCAGGAGGGCAGGGTCTGTTTAGAGGAACTTCTAAACTCAGAGGGAGACACACTGTTACATCGCTGAAGAAGGCTGGAAAGTTCTCCCAACATTATCAAAAGGAGGGAAAGGAAAGATCTCTGATTGGGACAGGGTGAGGAGCAGTCCTGTGAGCAGGACTCTTGTCTCAGGCCCTTCAGCAAGTGCTTTCCCTGCTGCCCACGCATACTCCGGCCTCATCCTGACCGCCCCCCTGGGAGGCAGTCCCCTGCACTCCCACGCTACCTGGAGCAAGCTGAGGCTCTGCCTGAGGGCCCCCGGTCACCAGGGGGGCAGCTGGGCTTGAGCCTGCATCTGCCAGACACTGCACGACCTGCGTGCCCGCGGGCTTCACGTCTGCAGCTTCACTGTTGCTAAGGAGCTCTTCCCCCCTCTGCCCTCCTCACATGTACCCTGGACCACCCTGCCTGCCCCCTCTTTCTCTTCCTCTCTCCCATCTCCCCGACCCTCCCTCTTCCACCCCTGTAGCTCCTACCTCGATGTCCCAAGTGCAGTTGACGTTGGGCGGGTAGTGGCCCGGATAGTAGGGGCTGCTAAATGTCCCCTGGGCTTCACGTAAGTAGCCTCCACAGCCTGAGAGGAAAGGGGAAAGAGCAGGAGGACTGAGGACGTGCTCGGCCAGCGGGCAGGCGGAGGGGCCGGAGCCGGCCTGAGGCAGAGCCCACACTCCCCATCAGCTGCAGGCTGGGCACTGGAGGCTCCAGAGCAGCCGCTGGGAGGTCCAAGTGCTGGGGGCTGACTCCCGTAGGGAGAACTCCTGACCAGGTGAAGGGCAAATGGCCCTATGACTTGATCTTCAAGCTCTGTCACCAACCTGGGGCCAGTTCACCAGCCACAGGGTTTGGCCTGTGGCTGCTTGGACTCAGGCCAACCACTAACTACTGCCCCCTTCTCCGCCCACCCTGTCCCTCCTTACTGGTCATCTTAGGCAACTGGAAGAATACGGCTTCAAAGCCAGGATGTCGCCGCTCAGTGTTGGTTATCAGCGTGACGAGCAGGACATTCTGGGAGGAGAGGAAGGTCAGGTTGTAGGAGGGGGGGTAGGTGCCACACAGCCTGTGGGGGCAAAAAGGGAGGCCATTAGTGAGAGCAAACAGAACCCAAGCAGAAGGGGCCCAAGGACCCCATCCCTAACCCTGGTCCCCTTCACAAAAGGCCAAGGGTGAGGTCGAAAAGCCCACTCCACACAAACCATCAGCCACCTAAATAAGGATTGTTATAAGGCTATCTTTGTTTAAAATAGCAAAACTGGCCCTGGCCGGTTTGCTGAGAGGATAGAGCATCAGCCCAGCTTGCAGATGTCCAGGGTTCCACCCCCACTCAGGGCACACAGAGAAGCAACCATCTGCTTCTCTCCCCCTTCTCTCTCTCTCTTCCCCTCTCGCAGCCAGTGGCTCAACAGGTTCAAGCATCAGCCCTAGGCACTGAGACTAGCTTCACTGATTCAAGCATTAGCCCCAGATGCGGGTTGCCTGGTAGATGCCGGGTGCATGCGGGAGTCTGTCTCACTATCTCCCCTCCTCTCACTTAAAAGGAAAAAAGGAAAAGCCTCAGAAACACTGACTGCCTAACATTAGAAGATTCACTAAATACATACAGGCTAAATAATAACAATACTAGTAGTAATAACCACATGAACAATTAACACTTATTAAGAACATGCCAGCCTGACCAGTGGTGGCACAGTGGAGAGAGCATCAACTTGGAATGCTCAAGTCCCAGGTTCGAAACCCCGAAGTCACCAGCTTGAGTGCAGGCTCACCAGTTTGAGCATGGGATCACTGGCTTAAAGCCCAAGGTCACTGGCTTGAGCAAGGGGGTCACCGGCTAGGCTGGTGCCCCTAGTCAAGGCATGTATGAGAAAGCAATCAATCAACAACTGAAGGGCCACAACTTCGAGTTGATACTTCTCACCTCCTTCCCTTCTTGTCTGTTTGCCTGTCTCTCTGCTTAAAAAGTAAAAATAAAAAAGAACATGCCAGGCCCTGTTCTTTGTGCTTGTATACCTATTCACTCAGGTAGTTTCATAACAGCTCTGTGAAGTAGAGACGATTATCCCCATTTTATAGATAAGGACACTGAGGCATTGGAGAGGTGAAACAACATGCCCACAATTCCACGGTCAGTCAATGTCAGGGCAGACATTCGAACCCCAGCATCAGGCTCCAGAGCCCACAGGGCCAATGAATGACCATGTCCTGCTGCCTCTCAACTGCACCACGTCATGCAACCAATGAAAAATGATAATTAGAAACAGAAGTACTGATTTGGGAAGAGCATCATAATAGAGGATGGAATAAAAATAGGTTTAAAATTGTGAGTACATGAAACACAGTTTATTCTTGTATTATTACTTATCATTGTATTATTTTCCACATAAACAACTGTAAACCTACTTTTGCTCAGCCCTGTACACGTCATTTTTAAAAATCAAATAACAAAACCAAAGGAACTATATAATATCCTGCATTTAAATATAATCACAAACATATACATCCACAGCAGAAATGTCTGGAAGACTATACATCACAAAATTAACAGTGATTGGTTCTAGAAAGTAAGTTTGTGAATGCTGTGTCCTCCTTATGCATGTCTGTTTTCCACTTCTTTTCTTGCAGGAGATATATTTATTCGCTGTACAACTAATAAGTAAGAAAGGGAAAGAAACCCTGCACAAAGAAGGTGGTTGGGCGGACGTCCTGATAGCTAAACTGTGGCAGCAGATGGTTCTCTCTTGGTTTGGGCTTGAATTTTAGCCCACTGTCTATCAGTCATGGACCACCTGCCCAGTTCACTGCCACAGACAGCAGCAGAAGGCTGCAGCACAGTGAGTCAGGCAGTCCGCCTGCTGCCGCAGTGCCTCTGAAGGCAGCGCCATCCCCAACCTGTGGCTGGCTAGCTGGCATCACCTCCACACCCAGCCTCCTGGGCAGGTCCACGATGCCTTTTGATTTCCTGTAATCCTGGTGCTTTCACATCTGGGGCCTTGCTGACTGTGGAGAAACTGCCCTCCCAGGGTTAGATAATCCCTAGAGATACTACAGACTCACCCAAAACCAAGCCTTTCACATGCAAATTAAGTAATCCAGAGTGCCAAGCACCTCCTCCCTGGAACTCTTACACTGCAGGCCACCTTCCACCTGCCCTAATTACCCCGCCAGCAGGCACCAGCGCCACAACTCACTGGGATTATTCAATCTGCACACCCGGCCTTCCTTGACTTTCCTGCAGAAACCACAACAAAACAGCTTTGCCCGTGCTTTCTGCCAGTGTCCTCTGCCTCCTGAGGACCCTGGTGCTTCCCCTTGTGGCCCATGCAGCCCCTCCTCTTGGGAACTGCAAGTAACAAACTGTTTTCAATGGCAGCCTCCTCCTGACCTGTGGGCCTCCGCACAGCTGCGTTCCAGCAGCAGGCGCACCTCTGCTCCACGGGTAAAGGCCGAGCACCCTGCTCACGGGTGTCTAGGGACCCAGGAGCCCTCCTGGCCTTTGCCAACGTAGAGCAATGCCCTCCAAGCACCACCCCTGTTCTCTGTTGCCCGCAGGTTTCAGCGCCTGTGGCCCCGAGTCACACTCGCCCCAGAGGCCCGGCCCACCAGCGGCAGCCGCCCAGAGCCCTCAGCCCACCTCGTCTCCCCAGGGACACTCACTGCACCAGAGTCCGGGGCTTCACGGGGCTCAGGGTGTCATACACCACGACCAGGTCATTGCCCCCCTCGTCACAGGCCGCCACATCAAAGCTTCGGAAGGTGAGGCTCAGCACAGAGCTGGCATCCCCCCGCAGGGTCCACTGGCAGCGGGCGAAGGCCGGGTAGGGGCTGTCAGGGAAGCCAGGTGTGGTGAAGCGCGTCAGCTCCCCCCCTCGGGCGTGCAGGGCGAATCTGCATCTGTCTGTGTAGGACACAAGAGGAGGTGGGGCAGAGCAGACAGCGCCCGCAGGGTGAGCAGCCCAGAGCCCTACAGGGGTGCCCCCGGGGCAGGCCTCTCCAAGGAGCCTCAGGTCCTCAGGACTCAGGGGGCTTCTCAGGCCCTGGATGGGGCTGGCTGTCACCGTTGTGTGACTTTGGGGGACCCCTCCATTGAAGGGGCATCTGGCCACATCCCAGTCATCCTCCAGGAGGAGGGCAGGATACTCACTGTCCTGGGCGGTCTGTACTGTTCTGGGGTCAGTGGCTAAAAAACAAGAAGAAGGAAGTATTTACTGATCTGGTCTTTTTCCTCATTCCTGCTTCCTTATTCCTCTAGGGAGGTGCCGGCCAGCACACTTGCCCTCCAGCAGCACAGGAACAGTATTCCCCCGGCAGTGGTCCCCTGCTCCACCCCGCCCCCCGCGGGCCCCACACTCACGGAAGCCCACCACGGAGGTCAGCGTGAAGGAGAGCAGGGAGCGCGTGCGCGGCGGCAGCTTGATGGCGTGCTCCTGGGCCATGGCGCGCTCCGCCTCCTCCACCAGGTGGTTGGGGATGCTGAACTCCGACCAGTAGTAGGCGATGACGCTGCCCTCGCTGAGGAGAGAGGGCCAAGTCTCAGCAGCGGGCAGGCTCTGGGCGCCCGCTTGTCCCCAGCTGAGGTGCCGGTGCAGACCCAAACCCAAATTTGTAACAATAACAAAGAAGAAGCACGGCCATTCCCGAGTGGCCAGCGTGGCAAGCACAGTGCCGATCACGCCACCTGCCTCGGGGCCCTTCATCAGAGCAGCGCTGCCCAGACAGAAGAGCCAAGTATGCCAAATCACAGGCATGAAGGACAGAACGGGGCCGGGACCTCACAGCTTCATCACCCTGCAGGCCACAAGGCACTTCTCCCACACACAACACCATACCGATCCCATTCCCTGCACCCCCCACCCAGCCTTCTCCCCAGCACCCACCTGAAGGCAGTCACTGCTGACTCCTTGTGGTAGGGACCCAAAACTGGGATCTCACTGTACAACTGCTTCAGCTGAGGAAAGGATAGGAGGCTCAGGACAGGCCAGGAAGCAGCGCTGGTCCCCTCCCCCAGCCTATGCCGCCCCCTCCCTCTGGGGCCTGGGACCCTTCCCATGGCCCAGCAGACAACAGGGACAGGCCCTGGAGTTGGACTCACCGCCTCCTTCACTTTGTTGGCCAGCTCTGCAAACTCAGTGGAGTTTGGGTTCTCATAGGCATCCAGAAAGTTCTCGTTTGTGACCCTCAGGTAGCCATTAAATACCTTCTGGACCCGTACGTTCCGGTCTGTGCAAGACCAGGGAAAGAGAATAGTCAGAGGAGGTGGCATCGCCCCTGTCCTGTCCCTCAATGTCCACTCTCTGCCCTCAATAGGCTGGGTGGTCATCATGATGAAGGGTGTGGAGGCGGTGGGGGAGGCCTCTGCTGGAGTCCACACCCAAGCTCAGACCAACAGCATGGAACCCAAGGAAAGTGACAAACAGGGATATATGAGCCTTATGGGCCAGCTCTGACCAATTCCTTATCACCCCCTTATCACTCAAAAGAGCCAAGAGAGACAGAGCCCTAGCCTCCTCCTCACCCACCCCCACTGCACCCTCCACTCTGTCCCTCGGTCCATAAGAGGAGGGCCCTGGCTCTGTCCCTTGAGGGAGGACGTAGGCCACACCACATCGCCCTCCCCAGATCCACCCCCCTTCCCAGTTGTACTCACACTGGAAGTGCCACACCAGTAAACCGACCGTGAGAGAGACCAAGAAGATGCAGAGAAGCACGACCACCAGCACCACCCAGGTCTTAGGGCCTCGCTTCTCAACCTTCTTGGTGTTGTTGACCGGCAAGAACTCCAGCCCTTCCTCAAAGCCATTCATGCTCTGAACAGAGAAAGGCACTGCAGCTCAGAAACTCTCTCTCAGCTCATCAGCCCATCCAAACCCACTCATGGAAGCCCTCCACTTAAATGAATCATCTGCGACACAGATAGAGGTTCAGGTGTGGGGGAGGTGGGCTCAGCCCAGGGACATGACTGGCCACTGGGAGCCTCGGCGCAGCCCCTTCTGCAGCCACCACCGCCCCAGGCCCCACCGATCCCTGCACCAGAAGCCTGTGGACAGTGTGTCAACTGTACACCCTCCCCAGCGGCCTTGCTTCACCAATGTTTAACCAGTCAGAAGCAAAAAGGCAGGAAAGCTGGGCAGCTCTGCGTGCCACTGGGGAACAAGCCGCCCTGCTTTTAGCCTTCATGCCCAAGAACAAGATTTCAAGGTGAGGTGAAAAGGTCATGTCTCTACTGGAATTCACACCCTTGCTCAGACCCAAGAGCATGAAAAGCAAGAAAACTTCTCACCAACAGGATGGCAGCTTCTCCAGTTCCTTCCTGTCAGGGGGCATCGGGGTGGGGGTGGGTGGCCATGAATGTGGATGGGGCATGCTATGTCAGCATGCTATGACAGACAAGCTTTTCTAACATTCTGTCTGCCTGTCTTCAATCCGGGAGAGGGGCTATGCGTCATGAAGTTTGAAGGTTTATAAGCTTAACTACCTCATATCCACTGCAAAAGGATTTGTAATAAAAGCAAGAGCCCACACGCCAAATTCTACAGATGTGGCCATTTTTAAGTTTCCAGATGTGGTTCTTCTGGTGTTAACCTAATAACTCTAAATAATATGCTTGAACTAATATTTCTTGGTTTGTTATATGTAAACATTACCTATGAAAGAGTCTTCCCACGCCTGCCACATTCCAATACTTTTTATTTCTTTTCTTTTTTTTTATAAGTGAGAGGAAGGGAGGTAGTGAGACAGACTCCCGCATGTGCCCCAAGAGAAACTCATCTGGCAATCACCGTCTTGAGCCAATGCTCAAATCAACCAAGCTATTTTTAGCACCTGAGGCTACTGCTCGAACCAACCTGCTATCCTCAGCACCCAGAGCTGATGCTCCAACCAACTGAGCCACTGGCTGTGGGAGGGAAAGAGGGAGTGAAGGGAAGAGGGAGGGGGAAAGAAGCAGATGGTTGTGTGCCCTGACCAGGAATCAAGCCTGACACCCATATCCGGGCTGATGCTCTATCCACTGAACCAACTGGCCAGGGCCTTGAATACTTTTATCTCTAAGTTTTTAGTTTCCTAATTGGTTGTATTTGTGACTTTATCTAATATCTCACACAGAAACATACTCCATAGCTAACATTGCCATGGTAATCATATTACAATATAAAAATGTGTCAAATAAACAGGCTGTATACTTTAAACTTGCACAATAGTATATGTCAATTATATCTCATTAAAAATAGATTTTAGAAAAGAAAAGAAACACACCCCAGAGGCAACTACTTATAATGCTTTCAAACTGCTTGTTCTGGAATTTGTCTCCATATTTCTAAATAATATGCTAATACCACTATCTCTTGATTCATCTATTTTAAATATAACCAACTGACTTTCTATTATAATAATGTGGGGTGTTTTTTTTTATAGGGACAGAGAGAGTCAGAGAGAAGGACAGATAGGGACGGAGAAAGATGAGAAGTATCAATCATCAGTTTTTCATTGCAACACTTTAGTTGTTCATTGATTGCTCTCCCATATGTGCCCTGTCCGCAGGCCTTCAGCAGACCGAGTAACCCCTTGCTCGAGCCAGTAATCTTGGGTCCAAGCTGGTGAACTTTTTTTTTTGCTCAAGCCAGATGAGCCCGCACTTAAGCCAGCAACCTCGGGGTCTCGAACCTGGGTCCTCTGCATCCCAATCCGACGCTCTATCCACTGCGCCACTGCCTGGTCAGGCAGTACTGTGGATTTTAATGTCCTTATTCCTTTGCTATCTCTTACCCAACCTCCCAATAGTGATTGGGCAAAAGTTTTTAAATTTTTATCCATACTATGTTTTCATTATTAGTCTTTGAAAATATTGTTTGCTATTGTTTTCTTCCCAGTACAACTATTCTTTGTTTTTAGAGAAAGAGAGAGAAAAACATCAATTTGTTATTCCACTTATTTATGCATTCATTAGTTGAGTCCTGTCTGTGCCCTGACTGGGATCAAATCTACCACCTTGGTGTACTGGGATGATACTAGTGAACTGAGCTACCCTGTCAAGGCCAATCTTCTCATCTTTGTATTTCTACTGTCCCTTTTTCTCTGTTTTTATTTTCTCTTTCACATTGAAAGCTTTCCTCAAATGCCTTGAGATGCTTGTTGTTCATCTGTATTTAGGAACAAGGTCTGAAAGCTTGTTTGAAAGTTCTCTGTGAATGGCCTGGCACAAGTGGCTTTACTATAGGCCAAAATAAAGTGAGCTCTTTTACTGGGCACTCCTAACAGTTAAGCTATGTAGATCTTTTCTATGGGGTGCTCCAGAGAATCGTTTTTTAATCTCTTGGATGGAGCAATTTGAACCCAGCCATTGACATTCTAGAACATGTGAGGGAATAGACTTTACCTCTTTTTGCCCCTCACTACAGCCTTCCTCTGTACCTGGTGTCCTTAGGTCTGCAGAAATCAATTTCCTACCCTTTATGGGGCACTAGTTGGGTGTGAGTATTTTTGTTTGGGACAGAGGTGGGAATTTGAAAACTTCTAACAATGCCCTTCCCTTACCTCTGTCTTCTATGACACCAGAGCCCAATTCCAGAACCTGGCTGAAGACATTATCATAGAAACATTGGGAGAATATTTCCAAGAGCTAAAGAGAAGCATATCTCTTTAATTCTAAGGGTTCAATGAATGGTGAAAAAGAAATAAAAATTCAAACATAACTAAATACATCATGATGAAACTTTAAAACACCAAGACTAAAGCCTGACCAGGCAGTGGCGCGGTGGATAGAGCACTGGACTGGGATGCAGAGGACCCAGGTTCGAGACCCCAAGGTCACCAGATTGAGCTCAGGCTCATCTGGTTTGAGCAAAAAGCCCACCAGCTTGAACCCAAGGTTGCTGGCTCCAGCAAGGGGTTACTCGGTCTGCTGAAGGCCCACGGTCAAGGCACATATGAGAAAGCAATCAATGAACAACTAAGGTGTTGCAATGTGCAATGAAAAATTAATGATTGATGTTTCTCATCTCTCTCCGTTTCTGTCTGTCTGACCCTGTCTATCTCTCTCTCTCTCTGAAAAAACAAAAAAAAACATCAAGAATAAAGAGTAGTTCTCTAGCCCTCCAGCTGCCTTTTCCTCCATTCTCATATTTTACATTTCTTTGTCATCTGGAATTCTGGGTTTCTTCAGCATTCTGTGGTTTTTTAACTTACTCTTGTAAACCTTCTATAGAATTTAAAGAATAGCTTCACTGAGGTATAAATGACAAAATACACTGTACATTGTATTTTGGCATATATATACACCCACAAAACCAGCACCACAATCAGTATAATAAACAAAAGTCCATCACTTTGAAAAGTTTCCTC
The DNA here is from genome assembly GCF_036850995.1 of Saccopteryx leptura. Lineage (NCBI taxonomy): Eukaryota > Metazoa > Chordata > Mammalia > Chiroptera > Emballonuridae > Saccopteryx > Saccopteryx leptura. The sequence continues at coordinate 373,259,012 of NC_089504.1, read as the reverse complement.
CTGGGCTCTCCCTCCCAATCCTTCCCAATTCCTTTTTCTGTCCCCAAGTAACCACTTATCTGCTTCCTATCAGCAAAGACTAGTTTGCTTTTTCTAGTGCTTTATATAAATGGAATATAAAACATGCACTCTTTATTGTCTGGCTTCTTTTGCTTAACACAATATTTTGAGGTTCATTCATGTTACTATATTTATTATGTCAATAGTACATTCTTTCTATTGTTAAGTAGTGTCCCACTGTATGAGTATATAGCAATTTGTTTACTATTCACCTATTGATGGATATTTGGGTTGTTTCCAGTTTGGGACTGTCACAAACAAAGCTGCTATAAACATTCCTGTACAAGTGTTAAGTGTTGTATTGGCATATGCTTTCATTTCTCTGGGGTAAATACCTAGAAGTAGAAAAGCAAGTTTGAATGATAGGTGCATTGTTTTAATAAACTGTAAAACAGCTTGACCAGGCGGTGGTGCAGTGGATAGAGCATCGAACTGGGATGCAGAAGACCCAGGTTCGAGACCCCGAGGTCGCCAGCTTGAGCGCGGGCTCATCTGGTTTGAGCAAAAGCTCACCAGCTTGGACCCAGGATCACTGGCTCGAGCAAGGGGTTACTTGGTCTGCTGAAGGCCCGCGGTTAAGGCACATATGAGAAAGCAATCAATGAACAACTTAGGTGTGCAATGCGCAACGAAAACTAATGATTGATGCTTCTCTTCTCTCTGTTCCTGTCTGTCTGTCCCTGTCTATCCCTCTCTCTGACTCTCTCTCTGTCTCTGTAAAATAAATAAATAAATAAACTGTCAAACAGTATTCCAAAGTGACTAAACTATTTTACATTCTCATCAGCAGTATACAAGGATTCCAGTCATCCACATCCTGTCCAACATGTGCTATATAGTCAATCTTTTTAAATTTAGCCATTCTAATAGATGTATAGTGATATCTCACTATGGTTTTAAGATTCTTTTCCCTAATGACTAACGATGTTGTGTATCTTTTTGTATACTTAATTGCCATCTGTTTATCTTCTTTGGTTAAGTATCTTTTCAAGGTATATCTTAGTTTTTTTAATTGGTTTATTTTTCTCAATGAGTTTTGAGTTTTTTATATATCGATTTTGGATATAGTCTTTTGCCAAAAATCTGTTGCCCATTGCCCTGGCTGTGTAGCTCAGTTGGGTAGAGCGTCATCCTGATACACCCAAGTTGCAAGCACATACAAAAACCAACCAAAGAATGCTTAAATAGTGAAACAGCAAATCGATGTTTTTTTCTCTCCCTTCCTCTCTCTCTAAAATCAATAAATACAAATTTTTAAAAATCCAGTTGCCCATATATTTATGGGTCTCTCTGATCTCTGTCTTTACTCTAAAAACAGACTGTCTTCATGACTGTGGCTTTCTAAGTCAAAACAAGCTACTGAAATAAGGAGTTTAGCAAGGTTGCAGGATACAAGATCAATATACAAAAATCAATTGTATTTTATATGTTAATGACAACAAATTGGAAATTAAAGCTAAAAAAACATTGTTTACAATAGCATCAACATTACAAAATACTTGGGAAAAATCTGACAAAAAAAAATGTCCAATACAAAGCACTGCCGAGAAAAATTTTAAAAGATCTGAATAAATCAAGCAATTATCTCATGTTCATGGATTGGAAGACTCAATATAGTTAAAGATGTCTACTCTCAAATTTGTCTAGAAATTTAATACAGATATTGATCGACTTACGACCTATGCAGCTTATGACCATTCGACTTTACGACCACAATCGCTAGCCACAAATGCTCCGTGTCTGGCAGCGCAAGCGTTGCCCAGCTGGGTGTACGACAGTGAGGACCAGCTTCCGGCAGCACTACCATCTCCACGTGCACCATTTCAACTGTTATCCCAGACTCGCTACAGCAATTTGTGTTTTTTGTCTTGGATATTTTTCATCAAACCCCTCCCAAGATGTCTACCAAGAGGAAATTATCTTTGTCTACGCCTCAGCCTGCCAAGAAGGAAAGAAAGGCCATCGATCTCCACACGAAAATGAGCGCGGGCTCATCCGACTTGAGCATGGGTTCACCAGCTTGAGTGCAGGGGCACTGGCTTGAGCATAGGATCATAGACATGACCCCATGGTCGCTGGTTTGAGCCCAAGGTCACTGGCTTGAGTAAGGGGCCATTTGCTCTGTTGTAACCCCCTAGTCAAGGCACATATGAGAAAGCAATCAATGAACAAGTACGAAGGAGGAAAGAAAGTGAATGTGATTGCACATGTTTATGAAAAACCAACTCCAGTAACCTCAACTGCTGCCTCAGATGACAATATCAATGAACCGCAGCCAAGCACCAGTGGACAATAAAATGTTTTGTACATGTTTATATATTTTGATATGTTTTTCAATTGGGAAAATGTTTCCTATGGTATTTTTTACACCTGTATTTTGTATTTTTGTATGCACCTGTATTTTGTAATTTTGTATGTTTTGCAAATATTAAATCAGCTGTACTGGTAATGCAGTGTTTTACTTAAACCTGATGAATGTAAAAATAAGAAACAAAATGGTGTAGAGATGATACAAATGGCATAAAGTGAACAAAGAAAATTATGATATATAACAATAATGAAAGAAAATTATGATAAAATATGACTTAAAGATTTTTATAACATCATTTCACAGTACTGTACATATAGCCTACTCAACTTACGACCAAATCGTGTTACGACCAGTCTGTCTGAACCCATCGTGGTCGTAAGTCGAGCACTAGCTATACCATCTTGATCAAAATTTCAGCAGGCTTTTTGTAGAAACTGATGAGCTGCTGTGAAATTTGTATGGAATTGCAACAGGCTTCAGGTCAACATGGCAATGTAGGTAAACAGGGTTCTCGAATCCTCCCACAACCACATCCAAATTACAACTAAACTACAGAACTACCACCATTCAGAACTGCCTGAAATCCAGCTGCATGGAAGTCTTACAACTAAGGATGTAAAGAAGAAGCCACATCCAGGCTGGCAGAAGGAGCAGAGATGCCAAACCAGCTGGTCCCATCCCATAGATGGCAGTTTAAAATCGGGAGGAAAATCTCTGTTGGAGAGGTTCCCCCTGAGGAACGAGGGGTCTCAACCCCACACCAAGCCTTCTAATCCAGGGCTCCCATAACTCTGGCTGTAAAAACCAGCAGGGGTTGTGGCTGAGGGAGGCAGAGAGCTCCGGGCGTCCCAGGCGGGTCCTCTGAAAGGGCTCGTGCACAGATTTGCCGGGATTCTCTCCCTCTGAGCTCCAGTGCTGGGGCAGCAATTTGAAAAGAACCAGGGACATACGGGGAGAAACTGGGTTGTCTGTAATCAGGGCAAGAGCTGGGGGGGGGGGGGCAGCATTCTGTCATACAAAAGTGCCAGTAGAGGCCATTGTTCCTTTTCTGAACACTCCCCTTTCTCCACAGAGCTGTCAGGCAGGTGCCATATCTGTTTCCATCAACGTGGTTCACAGTGTTTGCCTGGCCTGGGTGATTCCCTGAGACCCTGCCCCACCCAACTTGCAGGCCTACTCAAGCCATTTCCAGTGGCTTTTCCATACTAATAGCTTCTCTTGCCTTTGGACTTTCCTAAAGTCTCTCACACAAGCAGCACCTAGCCTCTGTATACCCTGTACCTCTTGCTAAGTGGCCCCAGGCCAGGCATTAGCGGCAGCAGGCCTTGGTTCACAGATCGGCCTCTCCTGGACTCCTCCAAGCCCGGCACAAGTAGCAGCCATCTTCACATCGCTCGGTAGTTCTTGCTGAGTGGCCCCAGGCTGGGCCAGGTGGTGGCTGACCTTGAACCTCCTAGGAGGCCGCAGAGCCAGTGCACCTGGTAGAGAGCTTCAGACCACGCCAGATTGCAAACCCACCACCTCCAAGAACGACACACTCAAGGGACAGACTTGGTGGGCACCAAAGCCCCACTGAGGTAAGTCCTGCTCTGTAGGGTCAACCCCTACACAGCAGCTCCTCCATTGCAATCCTAGCCAGTCCTCCCCTACGATCAGGTTGGGGGTCAATGCCTACCAGTGAAGCCAACAGCAATCAAAGCTCAACTACAACAGGACAGTGCACACAGCCCACACAGAAAGGCACCTGGAGCGCCCAGCTTGGGTGACTGGGGAGGCAGTGCCACTGGATCCTACAGGACACCCACTACACAAGGCTACTCTACCAAATCTGGGAGATATAACAGCTCTACCTAATACATAGAAACTAATGCAGGAAAGTAGCCAAAGTGTGGAGATAAAGAAATATGTTCTAAATGAAAGAATAGGAGAAATCTCCAGAAAAAGAACTAAGCAAAATGGAGGCAAGCAAACTACCTAACACAGAGTTCAAAACAATGGTTATGATGATGCTCAAGGAACTTAATGAGAACTTCAGTAGCGTGAGAAAAGACATAGCAACCATAAAAAAGAACCAATCAGAAATGAAGGATACACTAACTAAAATGAAGAAAGTTTACAGGGAATCAACAGTGCAGTAGATGAGGCCAAGACTCAAATCATCAATTTGGAATATAAGGAAGGAAAAAACACCCAATTAGAACAGCAATAAAAGGCCTGACCTGTGGTGGCACAGTGGATAAAGCGTCGACCTGGAACGCTGAGGATGCCGGTTTGAAACCCTGGGCTTGCCCAGTCAAGGCACATATGAGAGTTGATGCTTTCTTCTTCCCCCTTCTTTCTCTCTCTCTCTCTCTCTCTCCTCTCTAAACCAATAAATAAAATCTTTAAAAATTTTTTAAAATAAGAAGAACAAACGCAAAAAGAAAGCAATCCAAAAACTAAAGATAGTGTAAGGAGCCTCTGGGACAACTTAAACCATTACAACATTCACATCATGGGGGTGCCGGAAGGAGAAGAAAGACAGCAAGAAACTGAGAACCTATTTGAAAAAATGACAGAAAACTTCTCTAACCTGGTGAAGGAAATAGACATAGAAGTTCCAGAAGCACACTGAACCCCAAACTCAGAGGACCTATACCAGGATACATCCTAATTAAAATGCTAAAGGTTAAAAACAAAAATTTTAAAAGCAGTTAGCTCTACAAAGATGCTCCCATAACACTGTCAGTTGATTTCTCAACAGAAATTTTTCAGGCCAGAAGGGGGTGGCAAGAAATATTCATAGTGATGAAAAGCAAAAACCTACAACCAAGATTACTCTACCCAGCAAGGCTATCATTTAGAATCAAAGGCCATACAAAGAGCTTCCCAGAGAAGAAAAAGCTAAAGGAGTTCATCACCATCAAACCAGTTTTACATGAAATATTAAAGGGTCTCCTTTAAGAAGAAGAAGAAGAAAAATAAATAAATAAAAAATGTTAACAATAAAAAAAGAAAAAAACCTGCCTGACTGGTGGTGGTGCAGTGGATAGAGCATCGACCTGGGACACTGAAGTGCCAGGTTCAAAACCTGAGGTCACCAGCCTGGGTGCAAGATTGTCAATATGATCCCATGGTTGCTGGCTTGAACCCAAAGGTCATTGGCTTGAAGCCCAAGATCACTGGTTTGAGACCAAGGTCGATGGCTTGAGCAAGGTCACTGGCTCAGCTGGAGCCTCCCCAGTCAAGCCCATATGAAAAAGCAATCAATGAACAACTGAAGTGACAAAACTATGAGTTGATGCTTCTCATCTCTCTCCCTTCCTCTCTCTTTACCTCTCTCTCTCTCAAAACAAACAAACAAAAAAACCACCTTATGGACATGGGCAGCAGTGCAGTGATTGCCAGGATGGGGGCAGATGGAGGAGGGTGTGGGGGCCTAAATGGAGACGGACGAAGACTTGACTTGGGCAGTGAACAGTGTGGTGCAGAGATGTGTTGTGGAGTTAGTAACCTGAAACCTGCATGATTATGTTATCCTAATAAATACGATTTAAATATATATTTATAAATAATAAAATGTCAATAAATACATATCTATCAACAATTGAATCTAAAAAACAAAACAAACAAACCAACAGAATAGAAACATGCTCATAAATACAGAGAACATTTTGACTGTTGCCAGAAGGGAGGGGGGATTGGAAGGTGGGTGAAAAGGTGAAGGGATTAAGAAGCACAAATTGGTTGTTACAGAATAGTCACAGGGATGTAAAGTACAGCATGGGGAATAGAGTCAGTAATATTCTAACAACTGTGTATGGGACCAAATGGGTAGGAGACTTATCAGGATGATCACTTAATAAGTTATAAAATGTCTAATCACTGGGTTGTACACCTGAGACTAATACAATATTGTATGTCAGTTGTAATGGAAAATTTTTAAAATTATTTAAAATAAAAAGAAATGCAGCCTGACCAGGCAGTGGCGCAGTGGATAGAGCATCAACCTAGGATGCTAGAGACTCAGGTTCGAAACCCCCGAGATCACCAGCTTGATCAAACGCAGGGTCACTGGCTTGAGTGCATGATCATAGACATGATCCCATGGTCACTGTCTTGAGCCCAAAAGTGACTTGTTTGAAGCGCAAGGTCACTGGCTTAAGCAAGGGGGGTCACTTGCTCTGCTGGAGCCCCTGGTCAAGGGACATATGAGAAAGCAATCAATGAATAACTAAAGTGCTACAACTATGAGTTGATGCCTCTCATCTCGCTCCCTTCCTGCCTGTCTGTCCTTCTCTCTCTCTCTAAAAAAAAAAGAAAAAAGAAATGCAACAGACCATGTAAAGAACAAAACCAGAGGACCAAAATCACCTGATCTCAAGATTTATATGAAGGCAATAAAAGTTTTTCTTTGAATTTCAAAAATCACATATTTCATTTCCAAGAGTGGTATTTTATTCTTTAATGCAGGGGTCCCCAAACTACGGCCCGCGGGTCACATGCGGCCCCCTGAGGCCATTTATTCGGCCCCCGCCACACTTCCGGAAGGAGCACCTCTTTTATTGGTGGTCAGTGAGAGGAGCATAGTTCCCATTGAAATACTGGTCAGTTTGTTGATTTAAATTTACTTGTTCTTTATTTTAAATATTGTATTTGTTCCCGTTTTGTTTTTTTACTTTAAAATAAGATATGTGCAGTGTGCATAGGGATTTGTTCATAGTTTTTTTATAGTCCGGCCCTCCAACGGTCTGAGGGACAGTGAACTGGCCCCCTGTGTAAAAAGTTTGGGGACCCCTGCTTTAATGGTTACTTTATTGGGTAGTCTTTTCTTATTTTATGAACGTACTACCTTCTGGCTCTTTCTTAGTTTACCAAGTAGATATTTTTAAAATTATCCTCAGAACTTTGTCTCTGTCCTTCTCTTTCAGGCTATAGGTTTTCATTAAATGGCCAATGGTCCTTGGTTGTCTAACCATATTTAAAAATAGAAAAATAGTAAAGCTTTAGAGCTAGACTTTCTAAACAGGCTCTATGTCTATGTATATGTTTGAAGAAAATGTAAGAAAATAATTGTTTGTTATGTTTATTTTTAATTCACAGAGTCATTTCACAACTATTTCCTTATTGGAATCTCACAACAGTTTGGAATCATCCAGGACTGCTCCGTCAGCCCAGTGCTACAGATAAGGTAGGGAGGGAAGGAGGTGATTTTGCAAGATCATGCAGCCAGTCCGGGTTTCGTCCTGGGCTCTACCTCCCACACGGGTCAGTTTCCAGAACCCAAGAAGTATTCAGGGACACAGGAAAGCAAGTTCCTTGAGAAGGGGGAGGTAGGTGGCTGATAGCATGCAGAGTATATCCCAGAGGCCACCCTGGCTTGGCCTTGGAGTAAGCCACCAGCAGTGGGACAAGCTGGATGGCAGGGTCTTGATCACCCTACAGCGTGGATGCTGGGCTTCACTCAGCCCAGAAATGCTGTTTAATCAGTAACTAGACTGCTTCCTTTTACAACCCTACTCTCGACTCCACTTCAGGCATACTAGAGATCATCTGGCCTAACCCAGTCACTTTACTGATAAGGAAACTGAGACTGAGAGGGAGTGACCTGTACAAAGTCACAAAGGTAGTGAAGTCAGAAAAGCAGCAAAGCTAGGATGAGAGCCACACCCTCCCACTCTAGACGTGTTTTGGGTGTGTTTACGGTGGTGGGGGGGGGGGGGGGACAGAGAGCTCACCCATTTGGCTTAACTGCATACAGAACCATCTCTCTACTCAGAACCATCAGAACCATCAGAACCATCTCCCCACAGGGCCTCAGAGTCCACGGAAGAGAAGGTAGCCGGCGCCGGCTCTTGCCCCTCCTTACTCCCTTGCGTAAAAGTAAACACATCTGCGGGTGTACGTGCCTGTTGACTCCGTACAGACAGAGGCCACATAACTCTCATTGCCAGTTCCCACCGGCCAGCCAGAGTCCTCAGAAATGCAGCATGGCTCAAAGCCAGCTCAGACAAGAGAGCAAGAAACGACTTCCTGATGGGAAGCACAGATGGGCGGGCAGGGCTCGGGGTACCCAGAGTGAGGAACCCGGAGGGATGAGGGGGAGAACCGGGGGCAGGCTGCAGGGACAGGATCAGAGGATCACCTTTGCCATCCAGCTTACAGGAGCAATAGAGGGGCACGGTCCAGAGACCAGGAGGATGTAGGAAACTGGAGAAGGTCCTATTTTCTGTTGTTTTAAGCACACTAGTCCAAGTGACACATACCCCCCTTAAGGCCAGTGTTTATCGAAAGAAACTGATTAACAAACCATTTAATGATATAAGAAAGACCCTTGCAGTCACCTGACTCTTGTTAAGAAAGAAACTCAGGCCTGATCTGTGGTGACAGTGGATAAGGTGGCGACCTGGAAGGCTGAAGTCGCCATTGGAAACCCCAGGCTTGCCCGGTCAAGGCATATGCGAGACGCAGCTATGAGTCAATGCTTCCTGCTCCTCCCCCACACCATTCTCTCTCTCTCTCTCTCTCTCTCCCCTCTCTCTAAAATCAATACATAAAATCTAAGAAAGAAAGAAAGAAAGAAAGAGAGAGAGAGAGAAAGAGAAAGAAGGAAAAGAGGGAGGGAGGGAGGGAAGAAGGAAGGGAGGGAGGGAGGGAGGGAGGGAGGGAGGGAGGGAGGGAGGGAGGGAGGGAGGGAGGGAGGGAGGGAGGAAGGAAGGAAGGAAGGAAGGAAGGAAGGAAGGAAGGAAGGAAGGAAGGAAGGAAGGAAGGAAGGAAGGAAGGAAGGAAAACTCACCAGGGCTGAAAGGTAAATACTGAGCAAACAAAACTCTGTCCAAGTGAACCAAAGAATCTCCCATTTGGGAGGAACCTTCTCCAGACTCCCAAACACACACTAACAGGCCTGTCACGGGCTCCACACTCTCCAGGGTCTCCTCTCCCACTAGCTCTGGGGACCAGCAAATCCAAAGTTAGACTTGCTACCAGCAGTTCAGAGTGTGGTCCTCACCACAGAAAAGCAACATTTATAAATGGCAAAAATAACACTAACTACCCAAAATTCCACGCAAGATTTCAACCAGAGTGAATGAGGAAAAAATAAATCTTCATGCCAGACTGTTTTTTTAAGACTGTTGCCCATTTGGCTCAGGTTGGGAGAGACCTGCGGGGCGGGGGCATGCACCTGAAAACAGAAGAGGTCGCTCGGAGTCTGGGAGAGGCCATCCCATGGCAACTGGTCACCTGCTTTGCTGCTGAAGAACAAGGTCAAGGGGCAGGGGTGATGTCACTGGCTGGAGACAAAGGTGTGTCGCTCAGACCTGAGACTAGAACAGGGTGGCTGGTTTTGTGCGCCCCGGCCGATTCTGCCATTGATTTGTGGCAGCTACTGTTCACTTACTTAGGTTCAGTGACTCACTGTACCCACCACCAGACAGGATGGATTTCAATTCCATGATATCATCACTGTCACTATGGTCATTAGAACCATAAAATATCCCTGAGATTGTTCAAGGAAGAAAGGACAATTTCAGCACCTGCCATGGTTTCCAAGAGGGGAAGGTATTCCGTGGCACTCATAGATGCACGCTTTTACAAGCAGAAAGCTAGCATAACTTTCATGGCCGCTCCCTGGTGCCAGTTCGTGTTAGATCCTGGCCAGAGGCCCCAGAAACACGGCATGGGTCAAGGCCACCTAAGACCACAGTGCAAGAAATGAATTCCAGCCTGACCAGGCGATGGCACAGTGGATAGAGCCTCAGACTGGGATGCGGAGGACACTGGTTCGAGACCCCGAGGTCACCAACTTGAGCGCAGGCTCATCTGGTTTGAGCAAAGCTCACCAGCTTGGACCCAAGGTCACTAGCTTGAGCAAGGGGTCATTTGGTCTGCTGTAGTCCCACGGTCAAGGCACATATGAGAAAGCAATTAATGAAAAACTAAGGTGTTGCAACGAAAAACTGATGATTGATGCTTCTCATCTCTCTCCATTCCTGTCTGTCTGTCCCTATCTATCCCTCTCTCTGACTCTCTGTCTCTGTAAAAAAAAAAGAAAGAAATGAATGAATGAATTCCAAAAACTAATGCTACATGTCTCTCCAGGTGATGCTGAGTGCAGAAGTGCCCAGCACTGAGATAGCAGAGGTAAACTGGAGAAAGGCCCCCTTTGTGAGTGGCTGATTATGAAGGGGCCCTGTCTGCAGGCAGAAGGGGCCCTACTTGGGATGAGCTCTCTACATAACTCACCACTCACACACGGGGAAACTCAGTCAGCTGTGGACGGAGCAGCCAGCCCACACGCAGGCTCCCGAGAGCGAAACTTTACCTGTCCTGCGGCCACTGCGGCCCCACCCAGCAGTGACCAGCAGAGAGGACACTGGGCTTGCTCATCACAAGATGACCAAAGGGATAAATGAGAAGTTAAAACAAAGCCCACATCAGAACCCTTCACCCACTCACCAACCCCAACGACTGATCTTACAAGAAGCCAAAGTCTCAGAAACAGAGGCTGTGGTTCCCATTGCTCGCATCACCCCAGCACTCCCCAGACCTGTCTGGGCATGAAAAATAGCAATAAAAAGTAAAATAAAACAAGCACGGTGCTTGCCCAGCATCCAGATTCCCAAGTCCTTCTCCAGGGAGATGCGAACACAGTGGTCAGGACCCAGTGGTCAGGGCCAGGGCCCAAGTGACTCGTGGGGACTTTAGGGGCTGCAAGCCTGCTCACCCACTCCCACCACAGAGAGAGGCACCAGGCAGCAGGTCAGGTGACAGCCTCAGGGCGCCTGCTCTAAGCAACCACTCAGGTGCGGCACACCTGCTGTGTGGGGCGGGACTCTGCTTCCACTCTTGGGCCCTCCCACAACCTCCGATAGCATCACCGAGAGTCTCCTAGGCTGCCGCGAGTTCCTCAGAGACGCACACACCCAGCCGAGGTCCGGCGAGCTCGTGGTGGGCCTCTGCCTCTTGTCGCCCAACCCTCTCACTCTCGCCCAGAGCCGTCACTGTCCTCCCAGCAGAAGGAGCCCAGAATTACCTGAGGTCTGTGGCCCAGAGCCATGTCGGGGAACAGGAAGCTGACCCACAGCTAACAGTTCCCAGTGAAGGAAATAAAATAAACCCTGCACACCTGGTCCAAGCAGGAAGAAAAGTCCCCCGGGGCTGACTCAGCCACCGCGGGCACTGTCAGCACAGACACCCAGGGCTGGTCCTCTGCCAACCAGCATCTGGCTCCTGTGGGTTTCAGGCTGGTTCCCCTCCCCCACTCCCTGCACCTCCCAGGGCCCTGCCCACACAGCCATGATCCTGGGACCACACACATCTGTCACAAGACCCACAAAGGGGATAAACAATAGACTAGGGGAGGACCCCTGGATACAAGTCTCTTTTTTCTCTTTGAAGGGATTGGAGTATTGGAGTAGGTGTGGCCTACATGAGGTGTCAGGCTGGGAACTCGGAGCCATTGGGGCGAATATTCCTCACTGTGCCTCAGTTCTCCCCTCTAAAAAGTGGGTTAATAACCCCTTGGAGCCCTCTAAGTAGAGGTGTTGTAAAACAAATTAGCTGATTCATGCTAATGACAGGCCTACCAAGATCTCCCTTCAATTATGATTTTTCCACCCACTGTCCGTCCATCTGCCCAAAACCAGGCAAGGCCCATTCCCCCTCTGGTATGGTGGGGCAACTGGAGATCAAGCTAAAACATTAAAACAAAACAAAAAAACCCTTAATAACACAAGTCTACCTGATGGCCTCAAACAGCCAGGCACGAGCAGACCGGGCAGGTCTTCCAGGAGGCCCCAGGGAGAGACCAGCCAAGGCCAGGCCAGCCAGCAGCCACTATGCAGGAGGACCCCCTGCTCCCCTGTCCTGCCCTCCCCTAACCGGAGGAGGCAAGGATGGGCTGGGGGAGAGAAGAAAGCCCTCCCGGGGTCTTTCCACTCACTGGCAACCCAGAGGCGATTTACCCAGCACATCAAGTTCCAGTTGTTCCAAAACATGTTTTAAAACATTAAAATCAACCTGAATTGTGGTGGCACAGTGGATAAAGCATCGACCTGGCACGCTGAGGTCGCTGGTTCAAGACCCTGGGCTTGCCTGGTCAAGGCACATACAGGAGTAGATGCTTCCTGCTCCTCCCCTTTCTCTCTCTCTCTCTCTCTCTCTCTCGCTTGCCCTCTCTCTCTCTCATTTCTCTCTAAAAATGAATAAATAAAATCTAAAAAACAAACAAACAAAAAAAAACATTAAAATCTTATTTCAAATGCAGGGGTTTTTTTTGCAGCACCTCAAAATAAAATAAACAGACTGGTTGACATAACAGCAGGACTCAGACCTTGAAACATTGTCCCAGAAGCACGACAGGTTTCAAAACCACTGAGTGAGACATCGACCTTGGTTAGGAACCTCAGGGCAGCGTCAGGGGGGGTCTGCATGTGGACGGAGTCCACAGGAGGACCCCAACTGTCACCAAGGGCCTCCCGCACCACCACCTCAGGCGGAGGCCACAACAAACATATTTTTGTGCATCTTGGGGCCATGTTAAGTGTTTTTAATATATATTATCTTACAACTAGGTTACATTTTCAGATGAGAAAATGGTTTAAAAGAGGGTAACTTATCAAAAACCCAGACAGGAAGTGGCAGGGCTGAGTTCCAGGCCCAGTTGGTGTGACCGAAAGCCAGTGTTCTCAAGACACTCTGCTGCTTCTCAGGGGACAGCTACTGCCCCTCCTGCCCCGGCAAATACACCGAGACTCAGAGGTTACCTGCATCAAAGAGCCGCTACAAAACTCTACTTCCTACAAAGCCCACGCTGTGGGCCCTCTTAGAGCATGCTGTGCCCAGTGCTGTATACAATTTCCACCCCTTCAGCTCTGATCTAGGGCTGCTGACTGCCCCCACCTCTCACCCTGCCCTCAGCCAGGAGGCTGCCAACCTTGTATGAAACCATACAGGAGGCTGGTCCCATCCCATCAAAACGGCTCAAACCCCCTCACCACCTACCAAACCCGGAGGACACAGCCCAAGGCCACGCCCTTCTGCTGACCACCTCAATCCACGATACTATCTATCTCCCTAGGACCTGCACCACCCACTTGGCATCCATGATATCTCACTGCCATGATGAGCAGACCAGGCAGTCCCAGGAGGTCAGGGGGCCCCAGTTCTTATTTGTTCTGCTACCCTCCCCACCACCTCTACCCTTGACCTTGCCAGGGTTAGCGACTGGTTGACTGATTGATTGATTGACTGACTGACTAAAGGATTTACTGTCTGTCTCTACTGCCAGACTCTTAGTGTTCCCAGAGCAAACCGGGATAGTCTCCAAGGTGCCAGGGCCCAGGGAACTTTCCAAACTGTGTCCGGAGGGGGAGAGAACGACCCCTCCCTCCAGGGTTCTGCTTACAGCACCCTCTGCCCTGCTGGGAGCCCTGGCCCTCAGTCCCATCTAGATTGAACTCTCCCGGTCTTCAGTTAAAAGCTACCCCCAAGACACATCCTCTTTTGTAATTCCAACCAGAGAATTCCATCTGGGCTCCAAGTTCACCTGCTTCCTCCCCCAGCCCTGCCCCTTCCCCAAGCTCTCTGATACCACTAACCTGCACCAGTCCCCCGGCACCAGCCTGTGGGCACCAGCCCGTCCTTCTTGGCCAGTGGTCCTCCCCCTGGCCCCAGACCTTCCCTCCTTCCTCCCGTGCGTGCGTCAGGCACAACCACACACAACCACAACCAGGCAGACTCCCTCAGAAACGAAGCAAGAGAAACAAGAAGTGAAGGCAGCACCGTGGAACTTCTTTCATTCTTTCTGAGCCCACATTTTGATTTCACAGGCTGGTGCCTTTTTAATTACTGAAATTTTTGTCGGGGTCATTACGGAATCACGTGCAGTTATAAGAAATAACACCGAAAGGCCCCTTGTGTACTGTGTCCAGTGTCCCCCAGTGCTAACTAACATCCTGTAAAACTATATTACATCACTACAGCGTTAATATAACCCACCGATCTTATTCTCATCTCCTGTTTTGCTTGTACTTGTTGTGTGTTCCATACACTTCCTTCACTGATGTAGTTTTCCTGTATCCACCCTCACGGTCAAGATTCTAGTCCAGATTCTGATCCTTCTTGAGGTCTGGGCGTTACCGGGCCTACCTCCCTCCTGGTTCCCTCCCCTCTAACCTATCCTCCAGTTTTAAAGTTGTCATTTCAGATGCTATAGAAATGGGTTATCCAGTATATAAACTTTAAAGGTTGCTGGCTTTTTTTCACTCAACAACATTCCCTGGAGAAGGATTCAAGTTATTGCATGCATCGGTAGCTTGTTCCTTTTTATTGCTGAGTAATAGTCCATAAAACCATTTTTAATAGCTGTCTCGGTGAAGCCAACCAAGGCTCTGTAGAAGTTAGGCATAAAGCCCCGAACCTGCTTGCCTCCTGGAATTGACTGCGTTCAGAAACATCTCTTCCACCTTTTGAGTAGCTCCCGGGCATGTTGGAGCTACAAATCTAAGCTGCTCTTTGGGTGAAAGGACTATATACGCAAACGAGAAAGTACCACCACCAAGGGAGGATATCTGGGGACCCAAGTCCAAGGTTACAACTGAGAATCCCCACAGGATAAGAGTCAGGAGAGAATGGCATCACTGCATCCTTGGAATTGGGTTCCTAGAGCTGCGGCAGTGTTTAGACATCATCCCTTCTCCCTTCCTTTCTGGGGGAAACAGTATTTTCATTTAGTGCCAACATTACAAATCCTTCTTTGCCACAAGTGTGATCAGCATTACAATGACCCCTGTGCATGAGCACTGCAGTGGGACCAGCCTAACTTCTGCAGCTCAGCTCGGGGCAGCTCCTGAAGTAGTTCCAAGAGGACACGTATGCTCTGACTCTGCTTCTTCTCTGGCTAAACACGCTCAGCTCAATCATTTAGAAATTAAAGTGTTTTTCTAAGCCTCTGGCGGCCATCTGGTTCAACCTCACAATGTTATTAGTTAGCCATATTCCCATTAAGATATGGAACCCAGAACTCAACAGCATAATCCAAATGAGGCTTGACCAGCGTGGTCTCCAGGGGAGCGGTTCATCAATTACCTTCCTGATTCCAATCGCGCTATTTCCGTTAGTATATTCAATCAGTACACACAAGTAATAAAAAGAATAAAAAAACAAATAAAAACGATATATCCACTAGATAAAAGCTTATGCAGCATCAAAAGTGGTTTTTAAAAGATTTAATATGGAAAAACTATCTGAGATACAAGGTTAAGTGAAAACAAAGTCAGAAAGTACATAGGCCTTTTCTATCCTTCCAAACACCTCAGGAGTCTCCTTTGAGAAGCTCCCAAGCAGGACCCCTCCCCCGCCATTTTAGCGAGGTGACTTCCTCCTGCCTCCTACTCTTGGTCTCAGGGTAAACCATTTGCTCTGTAAGAATGGGGGTGGGGATGGAGGGAAGGGGCTGGAGGCTGTATCTTTGCTCCACAATCTTATCATGGGTTAAGATAGTTTTAAAATGTGATGGTGGCGCAGTGGATAGAGCGTCGGACTGGGATGCGGAAGACCCAGGTTCGAGACCCCGAGGTCACCAGCTTGAGCGTGGGCTCATCTGGTTTGAGCAAAAATTTACCAGCTTGGACCCAAGGTCGCTGGCTTAAGCAAGGGGTTACTCGGTCTGCTGAAGGCCCACGGTCAAGGCACATATGAGAGGGCAATCAGTGAACAACTAAGGTGTCGCAATGCGCAACGAAAAACTTATGATTGATGCTTCTCATCTCTCCATCCCTGTCTATCCCTCACTCTGACTCTCTGTCTCTGTAAAAAAATAAAAAAATTAAAAAAAAATGTGATGATAGAAAATGATTTGACTTTGAGTGATGGGCACATGATGCAATCAGCAGTTCAAATGGTATAGAGATCTCCACCTGCAACCTATGTAACATTTTATCAATGTCACCCATTAAATTTAATTTCAAAATAAAAAATTAAAATTAGGAAAATAGTTTAAAAATGTATGATGAATTAATTAATTAAAACCACGCTTTTATTTGAAGAAAATGAATGACATAGCCCTGGCCGGTTGGCTCAGCGGTAGAGCGTCGGCCTAGCGTGCGGAGGACCCGGGTTCGATTCCCGGCCGGGCACATAGGAGAAGCGCCCATTTGCTTCTCCACCCCTCCGCTGCGCTTTCCTCTCTGTCTCTCTCTTCCCCTCCCGCAGCCAAGGCTCCATTGGAGCAAAGATGGCCCGGGCGCTGGGCATGGCTCTGTGGCCTCTGCCTCAGGCGCTAGAGTGGCTCTGGTCGCAATATGGCGACGCCCAGGATGGGCAGAGCATCGCCCCCTGGGGGGCAGAGCACCGCCCCTGGTGGGCGTGCCGGGTGGATCCCGGTTGGGCGCATGCGGGAGTCTGTCTGACTGTCTCTCCCTGTTTCCAGCTTCAGAAAAATGAAAAAAAAAAAAAAAAAGAAAATGAATGACATTATTATTCCATCTGGGTAAGAATTGTGTACACATATATATTTGTATCCAAATAAGTACATATTTGTATGTGCATAGAAGGCTTGTGAGAGAATGTAAGACAAGTTATTGAGGTTATAAAATCTGGATGAGAGAATTTCAGAGGAATTTCACCTTCTACTTTATATAATTCTATATTGCTTAACTGAAAAAGAAAACAAAAACCCACCCATCCTAACTTTTGTAATAAAAAAAAAAAAAGCAACTTCCTTCAGATACATGCACAGGGCAACACCAAGTCAGTAAAACACTTCTCTAGGACACTTCCCCCATTTTTAAATTCTTGCTACTTATCTGAGCCAAATTTTCTTTAAATATGTATATATTTATATTAGCCTTTTAATAATAATTTAAAGTTTTAACCAAAAACCAAAAAAACAAAACAAGAGGGTTTGCTTTAGAGTCTGGGGAGCCATGTTACAAGCCTGGCTTTTACTGAGCTTGGCGTCAACTCTACATCTGGGTCTCCACTTGGCCCTCATCATCCTGGCTCACATTGCCACCACCACGCCACTGTGGGAGGGAGGTGGCTTTTGTTTCTGCTGTCAGGGTGTGTAGTGAGTGCAGCACTGATCCTGAACACAGAGGGACACAGTTCTGTTCTTGACAGCCTGTCCTGCAGGCTGTCAACATCCTTCTGACTCATAATCAAGTCATCCAAGGTATGACCTTTCCCTTCCAGGAGGGTGTCATCCATCAGCACGATAACAAGCAAATCTCCAAGACCTCACCAGGGTTGCTACCAAATATAAAATGTCACAGAGCCCAGGAAGCAGTCAGGATCAGCCTATACTGACTTGGATCCATAAATGAACCCCCTTGAGCACAGTCCTTCAATCAGGCACAAACCTACCAGACCCCAATGTCCTCCGGCCCCCAGTCCTCCATTGTGCACAGCAGATACTATCCCTTTCCAAGAACACAAATTGTTATGTGCATAACAACAACTAGATAAAACATATGCATAGGGTAAGAAATGGAAAAAAGCATGAAAAATGTAAGCTACCTGATTTGTTGGCTTGAGGGAGTGAATTTTTTATTTAAAATGATCCATTATGACTTTTATTCATATGTACAATAAATAATGGTACATTTTGTCCAAAGCCTTGTTGAAATCACATCTCTCGTCTACCAGACAAGTCAGTGCATCAAAAGGAAAAACGAGATGAGTTTGGTGTGACAGTGGACTTGTGCTTGGTGGCCCTGTGTTGGCGCCTGGTGCTGACCACTCACTTTAATGATGTGTTCTAGGATTTTGCTGGGAATATGCATCATCATCATTTTAATACAACTGGATGATGGCATTCACAGCCTTTGAAATCTCACAGATCTAGGTTTGAACTTTTGTTCCACCTCTGCCTTTGGCCCATTATGCAAACGCTTTGAGCCTCAGGATTCTCACCCGTAAAGTAGGCTTTTTTTTTTCATGCCGTGCTGTGAGGGTAAATAAAGATAATGAATTTAAGTGTGTGTGTGTGTGTAATGATGTCATCATATTCTCCTTTTCACCATCACCATCTCAGGAGACAAAGGAGCCAGATTTTGACCAGTCATACAACTCTCACAAGGACCCCAAGGATGCTGTTGCTAAGCCTGGAAAGAGCAAACAAATTCTGAAAATATGAGAAGCCAAGACAGAATTTTTAGTATAGACATGCTCCAAGAAAAGTTCTTAAATAAAAAGGGGCAATTATTGGCCACAAGCTCTGAGCAAACCCCAGACACCACTTCTCACCCCTGCCAGCCAGAGTGAGAATTCTCTGAGAAGCCTAAAACTTCCCATTCTCATTCCCATACTACAAATGCTATTCAAACTGTGCTAAGCCCCAGGCATCTCAAACACCTCAAGAAAAGAAATCCAGTTTCCTACCCTAATCAAATCTTCCCCTTAGTAACCCATCTCCTCCTGAGCCCGTTGGGCTGACAGCCCTGTCTTGCACTAGGGCAATCCAAGTAAAACACAGCGGAGTCAGACTACCTGGGTTCAAATTCCATACTGTTACGCTGTGACCTTAGGCCAGCCTTCCTGAGCTCCATCTTCCTCTCCTATAAAAGGGCAATAATAATAGCACTAAGATGCGGAACACATGATATATGCTCTAAAATGCTGGCGATGATTAATAGTACTCTAAACACTCCAGGAGTATGCGCACAATGTCAGAAGCAACATCTCTGGGCCCTGGGGGCCTTGGGGGCTCGGTCACACCCTCCTTCTTCCAAGAACAGACTTTCTCAATTAGAAGAGACAGGAGCCAACAGCCTGGGCAAAAAACACAAGCCAGAAAAGGAACGGACATCAGGGGAACTCGAGGACCACAGTGGCGCAGACATCATGCCCCCCAGGGGCAGACTGAGGGGCCAGGCAGAGGAGGCTGTGATGATATGGCCCCTCCATCAACAAGCCTGCTCTGGGCAGAGCCACGCTAAGTGCATTTCTGCAGGGGGTAGGCAGCTACCTAGCGACTGTTGTCTTCTTTTATGCCTCAGTTTACCCATCTCCTAAATGAGGCCCATGAATTTCCAGGTCTTTCCAGGACCAAGGTGGACTGATGCCCTCTGAGGAAGGCAGGCTTCTTGTCCACTTGCAGCACCTGTGAGGAGAGTCCTGCCTGAAAAGCAACTTCAGCATCCAGCAGCTGACCACTTTTCCTGCTCTTGCCTCGCCCTCTGTCTCTGGGAAGCCCCCATAAAAGAGGCAGTCTTTTAAAGTTTTGTTCTTTTTTAAAAAATATTTTGTTTATTCATTTTAGATAGGAGAGAGAGAGAGAGAGAGAGAGAGGAGGAAGGAGAAGCAGGAAGCATCAACTCCTATATGTACCTTGATCAGACAAGCTCAGGGTTTCGAACCGGCAACCTCACCATTCCAGGTCAACGCTTTATCCACTGCGTCACCACAGGCCAGGCCTAAAGTTTTGTTCTTATGGCGAGAGGGAGAGGAGGAAATAAGAAGGAGAAAGGGATGAGTAGCTGGTTCCGTGGTCTTAACACACTTTTTCTTTTTATAGAGGATCATGTTCGCAGTAGCTGCGTAAGAAAAGGGAAATGAAAATTGGAGCCATAGGGAACCATAGGAAGAGGACCTCGGAGGCTGGAATGTGTCCCCAACACTCCTCAGAGAGACTCCCTGTGTCCAGCAGAGCAGGCCAGCACTTCCCCAACAACAGCGCCCCACTGGCAACTGGGTTGCAAGCCTCTTTGCAAGTATCTGTCTTGCTAACACCTCACTGTTTGTCTCAAGCCCCTTTTCCACTCAGAAATTCAAGCTGTGTCTTACACTCTGCGCTGCAACGTACAGGTGGCTTTCATGTCAAGTGTCCTTTCTAATCCTTGCAACAAACCTGTAACATGTATGCCATCTCATTTTATAGTCACAGAAACCGAGGCTCCGAGAGATTGGGTAACATCTCTGAGATCACCCGGCAGGAGTGTGGTGGCACCAGGTCTTGCCTCCATGTTGGTCACTGCTGCCACCACACCAGATGGCCTCTGGCCCCGATTCACTCGCTCTGACCCCTCAAGCCTGGGTTGGCTGCCCCTCTTCAGAGCGCATCCTGGGTTTCTCCGGAATCTAGTTCTCATCACACAGAATCTAATCCCCTGTCTCCCACACAACACAAGAAGTTCCCCGAAGGCAGAGACTGTAGCTGGGTTCTCTCCCCAGGCTACTGCCCTGTATCTGGCTCATGCTCAGTCGGTGGGCACCTAATAAATATCTGTTACATGGTTCAGGGAATGTTTGACCAATTAACAAGAGATGGCTTTCTGAACAGCCAGAGCTATACAGCCTAGCCCCCACAACCTCTGATTTTGACATCACAATATCTGATTTCCCAATCCTGGTTTCCATATGCCTAGGGCGTACCAAGTCTTGCATGGGGCAGTCCGGACTTGAGAAGGAACCAATGGATGCCAAAGTAACTTCATAGCCACCACCAAATACTCAGCAGAAGCCAGGACACTCCGTGAGGCGGGCTTTCTGTTCTTGTTAACAGCCACATGATTGCCCTGTACACCTGTTCTCATGCAGGCAGGGCCCACAGAGTTCCCAGACATGGCTGTGCATCAGTGCTCCAGACGCAGTGGGGGGCACAGAGGGGCCCCTTCCCACTACATGGGGACAAGTAAGGGTGGAGCAGGGGGAGTCATCAGCCTTGGGAAGGACACAGCCAGATACAAGGACCACCAAACAGAACCTTTCCCAGATGCAATAGTGTTCTGTGGGAGCTGGCATGACCTACCTAGGCTCTGTGGGCACCAAGGACAAACCCAGGGGAGAGAGCCACGCATCCTGATCAGGGAGCAAGTTAAGGCACAGCCTGAAGACCCTGACTGTGAACACTGTTGGGTGGTCCAGGGGGTGAGACTGCTGGTAAGGCCTGGGATGGGGAGGGGTACTGAAGACTTCCTGGAGAAACGGAAGTGTGCCTGGGACACAACAGGCCACTTCCTGAGGGCATCCTGTGTCCTGTCTATTTGATACACACCTCTTAACCTCTCGGCATGGCTCGCAGGACTGCAAATTCCTTAAGGGAAAGGGCCATCTCTTACTTGCCTTTGCCAGCCGTCCTTGCAACAGGGCCTGGCACAGACCAAGGTGCAGGGTTGGTTCAGTGGAGTTGGCAGGGGAAGAGGCAGAGTGTGCCATGAAGGAAACCAGCGGAGTGGAAGTGAAAGAAAAATCACATTGGGATGGAGAGTGGATGAGTGTCACAGGCCCTGAGAAATGAGCAGGGGTCAGGGGAAAGAAGCAAGGGCCTACAGGCGATGGGACAAGTCAGTGGGCCCTTGGCTCAGGGCAGGCTGTGGAGAGGAGCCCAGGCCTGGCCCCTGTAGTGCACGTGGGCAGGGAGATGACTCACAGGAGACTCCAGGAAGACCCTGATCTCCCACAGTCAGCAGGAGAGAGTCTCAAAAAGGGAAGTCCTGAGGAAAGAAAAGGAAGCCCTGAAATAAATACCGAACCATAGCTCTCTGCTAAGGATGCTGAGGAGGCAGAGTCCAGCGCCCCGCCGGCAAGGAGCAAGGGTCCACAATCACGGCAGTCACAGAAAGGAAGAGGAAGGCACCACGCAGGTGAGGCACGGGCCCAGCCTCTGGGCTGGCGGCCGGTCAGAGATTCTTCCTCAGGGGGGTGAAAAGTGAAAAAAAAACAAGTTTGCCCTGGGGTTGGGCTAACCACACTAGCCCCAGAATCTGGTCATCTGCAAGCTACCTAAGCCAAGATGCCACCTGGAATAAAAGGAAGTGATTTTAGAAAGCTCCAAAATCTGACCTGCCACGGGAGCCATGGCCACAGTGTGGGGCAGAGAGGACGTTCCTGGGCCCAAGGACACAGGAAAGAGCGCAGGGGCACAGCTGGTTGTCATTTGTGGTGGCAAAGCGCCCTCCCGGAGCAGCCCCTGCGTCTGGGCGTCGCTCAGTGCCGGCCCTGGCCGGTCCTTCCAGGAAACCTGGGGGCCCCGCTAGACAGACAGGTACAGACCTGGCTGCCTGTCCCGCCGGAGCACTGTTACCTAGATATGTCCCTCAAGAAGGTAACTAACAACCCATCCCAGCTCTACCTTAACTAATGTCTTTGAGATCTCTCAGATCACTAATTGTTCTTCCTGCCAAACATGGGCTCCCAGCTTCGTATCTTCGAAAAGGCTCAAGACGCACGTTCCCACATCGCTTCCCAAAGAACCACCTTCCTAAAAGCTCCGTCCTGTGAGAGCCCCGGATAAGCCCTCCTGTGGAGTCCTTAGCTTCAGGCTCCACGGCAACCAAAGCTCTGGTCTCCCGGGTGTCCTCTGCAAAGGGCCCGAAATGCCTCTGAGCATAAGGAAAAAACAAATTCCTGAATAGGCCAAGGGAGGCTATGACTCCAAAGGCCCCGGGAAACCCCTTTTCCCGGGTTCGAACCACCCACTCCAAGCCTCTGTCCCCGGTTCCTTCTGGGGGTGCTCTGAGAGCGCGGAGCCCACACCCCTGAGAGTTCCCGCCGCCCCCGTGGTTGGCGCGCAGCAGGGCAGGTACCAAAGGTCCTTCGGCCAAGCACCCGTCGAACAGGAAATTCCACCTGTCGGGCCAGCGCCGGGGCCACAAAGGGCAGTGGAGCGGTCCCTCGACCAAGACAAAGCGTAGCGCGGCGGGGCCGGGGCGTCCTCCCGGACCTTCCAACTCCGGCTGCACGTGGGCTCCCCGGCCCCGACGGCGCCTGCAAGCCCGCGCCCCTCGCCCCTCGCCCCGGCGGGTCGGGGCTGCAGCCGGGCCGGAGCGGATGCCGGCAGCCCCGCCGCCCCGCCCCCTCGCCTACCTGCGGCCGCGAGCTGTACTTGAGTCCCGCTCCGCGGTCCTTGGAGCCCCCTCCGCTCTTGCGGCCCCGATTGTTCGACATGGTCTCGGTGGCCCGACGCGGGTCTCAGAGGCGTCGTTCCCGCCGACGGCTGGCTCCCATCGCCGCCGGGTCAGGGGGTCGCGGGGGACGCGGGACGCGCGGCGCACCGGGCGCGGGGGGCGCAGGTCGCGGGGAGTTCCGGTGGCAGCCTAGCGCCCAGCCGCGGCAGACTGGCTCTCGCCTTCACTCTTCCTGTCCCGCGCAGGTAGTTTCAGGGTGTGGCCTCCCCCGGCCCGCCCTCCGCTCTCGCCTGCACCTTCCCCACACCTGCCACCCCTCGGGTTCCCGCCCCCCCCCCCCCGAGAGCCTCTGGGGAACCTCCTCCCTCTGGTAAAGGGGAAAATGAGGCCACCGGCCTGAAGGGAATGTAGAAGTAAGAGCGACGGCTTAATTGATGGTGGCCATTAGCACTAACTATGCCCCGCTCGTCGTAGTAAGTCCTTAACAACAGCAGCAACAGAAGTTATCCGCGCGCTTTCTTTCTTTCTCTCCTGGAAGAAGTGGCCTCTTCCCTTTGTGCGGGAAGACATCCCTTCCACCCGCTTCCTTGATGCCAACCGCGGTTTCCCTCCCACTCTCTTGCAACTTCACTCTCCATTTGGATACACGACCAGGTTTCAATTACAACCCCTCCAAACCCAAACAAAAACCGGACTGTCCCTTGCCCCAGGCAACCCCGTGGTCAGCTGGCCCCTTTTCATTGTTAGAGGCCCTTGCTAGCCTGCTTCTAGCTCTCCCTGGGCGGGTCATTAGAGTCCTGAGCTGCCCAACCAAATGCCCTCTCTGTTCCCAGCATCCTTTACACATTTGCAGCATCTGACTGAGATAGATCCAATCCCCAGATGCACCCTGGATTCCAGTCCTGCCTTCTGGCCCCTAACTGTTACAGTTTCTAAACTTCTCTGTTCAGCCTTCTTCCTTTTATTCTCTACACTTTCTTTTTTTAATTTTTTATTGATTTTAAAGAGAGAGAGGAAGGGACAGATAGAGAAACATTGATTTGTTGTTCCACTTATTTATGTATTCATTGATGTGTGTGTGTGTGTGTGTGTGTGTGTGTGTGTGTGTGTGTGTGTACACCCACGCCCTGACTGGAGATCAAGCCCTCAAACTTGGCATATCAAGACGATGCTTAACCAACTGAGCTACCGGGCCAGGGCCCCTTTTTTCTCTACACTTTCTTGGCATCTCATCTTACAGCTTCAAATTGATAAATCTGCTTTCCTAGCATTGACATCATGAAGCAGTGCCAATTCTGCATTAGCAATTGCCTGGGAATTTCTCCATTTGTACTATATTGTGTATTACATAATCAACAAATATTACTGAGGACATATTATGTGCTAAGCACTCTTCTAGGTGTTGGGAAACAGAGTAAATAAAATAAAAATCCCTGCTTTGCAGTCAACAAGCTTCAGACTTCCTTTCTAGACTTGCCCATCTTTCACTGTTTTCTCTGGTTATAATAATATTGATATTATATAGAGAGGAAGAAGGAGCGAGACAGAGACAAACATCACTGCGCCACCTATTCATGCACTCACTGGTTGACCCTTGCATGTGCCCCACCAGGAATCTAAGCCACAGCTTTGGTGCATGGGGATGATGCCCCAACCAACTGAGGTACCCGGCCAAGGCCAACATAGCCGATTTCAAAGTAGTAATGAATGAGGCAGCACTCATGACACTAAAACCTGCTGTTCTGCCAAAGTAGTGTCTCTAATCATCTCCCAGATTCCTAGAGCATCCTCTTTTATCTCTTGGAGCTAATAAATGCCTTGCACACAGAAGGAACCTGATGCTGTCATTTGGATGTAATACAGATGCAATGCATTTACCACAAATCCCGATGAGGAGAAAGTGGTGCAGGTCAAGACCTTTCCCCTGGGATCATTGTGTCACGTCAATTTTTTTTTTTTTTTTTGTATTTTTTCTGAAGCTGGAAACGGGGAGAGACAGTCAGACAGACTCCCGCATGCGCCCGACCGGGATCCACCCCGCACGCCCACCAGGGGCCACGCTCTGCCCACCAGGGGGCGTCGCTCTGCCACAACCAGAGCCACTCTAGCGCCTGGGGCAGAGGCCAAGGAGCCATCCCCAGCGCCCGGGCCATCTTTGCTCCAATGGAGCCTTGGCTGCGGGAGGGGAAGAGAGAGACAGAGAGGAAGGAGGGGAGGGGGTGGAGAAGCAAATGGGTGCTTCTCCTATGTGCCCTGGCCAGGAATCAAACCCGGGTCCCCCGCACGCCAGGCCGACGCTCTACCGCTGAGCCAACTGGCCAGGGCCTGTGTCACGTCTATTTTGATTGAACTCATTTGGTTTAATCCTCACAACATGACATGTGAACTAAGTACTTTTATTCCTAAGTTGTAAATGAAGAAAACCAATGGCGGACAGCCCAAAGGACATCACCAGATTCTTATACTCACAGGGACCAATCCAAACTCAAAGTCAGAGTCCAGCTTGAGGCCCATGTCATTTGTGTGCAGCAGTGACCAACTTGTGCAGCCTCCATCCCCTGCCTGCCTCTACCCCCACACACTCCCACCCCGAACCTACCACCTCTCAAGTGAGTCCTTTTCCCTGCCCCAGGACTCTGCCTGCTGGGACCCCCTCAGAGGGTATCTCCACCTGGTCCCTATGACCTTGGGACCAAGGCCACTGACAGGGTGTATGTAGAAGCGTGGACCTGACTACAGGCCAGAAGACATTGACTCCATCTGGTAATAAGGTGAGACAGTGGGGGGCCCGTCAGGCAGACTCAGGCCAAGTCTCCAATCACAGAGCTCTGTCACTAAGACTGTGAAAGCAGGCAGCAAACGCAGGAGGAGCAGATTGTGCCAAGCCTGCGGGCACATCCCCCCCCCCCCCCCCCCCCCCCGCTCCTGTGAGAAATCTGCAGACAGAGAGGTGTGGGGGAGGTTTACAACGACCTGGGTAAGGCAGAATGAACCAGCTATGGGGCCATCATTGTGAATGTATCTACTTCTTCTGGAACGAGGTATATATATTTGACCTGCCCGGTGGAAAGGGCTTTGTGGAAGGTAAAAATGCACTTTCTAAATTCCAGTTGTTCAGTAGCCATGAGGCAATGCTGCCCTCTCCCTGGATGACCGCACCCGGCAGTCACCCAGTGCACAGCTGTAGGAGACGGAACACTCCCCCACAGCCATGGCCTTCACAGTGCCACTCCACTGGCCTGAATCCTTCCCACTCTGGCCCACATTGTCCCTTCTCCTGGTGAAATCCAAATTCGGCTAACATACACTTTCTGTGGCACTTCCTCCAGGCATAGTTAATCTCCTCCTCAGTTTTCCCAGAATTTGGTGCAGTCCTCAGTTAGAACTTATATTACAGGGCATTGTGACTTTCTGGTACACACAAGAGCTCTCCAAACGTGTTGCAAGAACAAATGGGTAAGGACAGTCCGTGACACTGGAAGTACGTCAGCAGGTTAAGCCCGAGCTCAGTAAAAGGTAAGAATAAGAGCACTTACTTCATGTATCATAGTTTTATGAGGATTAAACAGAATGGGTTTAATGTAATGACAAGTTGTTACACTTCCTCCTCTGTCACACACATAGCACACACTCAGTAAATTGACATGACTCAATGATCACAGTGGAACTGTCCAGACCTGCACCACTTTCTCTTCATCTAGATTCACAGTAAATGCATTGCATCTACACTGAATCCAAACGACAGCATCGGGTGCCTTCTGTGTGCAAGGCATTTATCAGCTCCTAGAGATAAAAGAGTACGCTCTAGGAACCTGGGAGAGAGTAAGAGACTCCTTTGGTGGCCAAACACCAGGTCTTAGTGCCACAAGTGCCGTCTCATTTATGTTACTTCAGATCCAGCCATCTTAGTAAATGGCTTCATCGTCTGTTGAGTCAAACAGTTCTAAAGGCATCACTGACTTTCTGATCCCACTCACAAACCACAACACGGAACTCATCACGTCTGTCAGTTCTATCTCCAGAATATATTTGGGGTCTATCTACTTCTCTCTTCCGCTGCTGCAGTCTTGCTTTTCCCAGCCATTACTTCCTGTCTGGACTGCACATCGCCCCCTGAAAGCTCTGCCTTCTTCCACGTGGCTCCAATCCAGTGCGGTGACCCTGGGAGACGTGTGGCACACATCACTCCTTCTGACACAAAGCTCCCGAAGGCAAGGTTCAGTTTCTGTTAAGTTTCCCTGCTCATACTCAGTAAGTGTTTCTTAAATTATGAAAAGAATAAATGAATGGCCCTGGCTGGATAGCGTGGTTGGTTAGAGCATTGTTCCAAAGTGCAGAGGTTGCCAGTTCGATCCCTGGTCAGGCACATACGGGAAAAGATCAGTTTCCGTTTCGCACTCTCCTCCTCCTCCTCCTTCCTCTACCTCTAAAACAAATAAAATAAACTTTTTTTTTTTTTTTTTAAGAATAAATGAGTGAAAACGTAAGCAAATGTTTTCTGGCTTTCTGTTATCACTGAAAACTTTTCATAAATGTAACAGGTTATATAAAAACAGGTTAACAAATATACAGCTCACTGGATTCTTGTGAGGCAACACCCTTATCACTGCCATTCGTTAGAGGAGACAGAACCTTGCTGGCCCCAGCCCCTCCATCCCCAGACCTCCCTGTACCTGTCCCCAAAACAGCCCCTGCTCGCCCCACTAAGAGCAGGCACTCCACTGACTTCCATGGTGATCACCTTTTTTCCTTTATATGGTTTTAGCATCCAGACCTGAATCTCTACACACACTGCAGTTTAGCTTTGGCCTGCTCTGTTTTAAATGTCTTTTAGTTCTCTTTTAATCCAGGAGTTCCCACTTCACCTTTTTCTCCCTTTATAATTTATTTACTAAAAAAAATCAGATAATTTGTTCTTCAGGCTCCTCAGAGTCAGGATTTTGTTGACTGTGTTCCCAAAGTGCAGTCTATTCGGTGAGTTCCCTGGCCCTTTGTAGTTCCTGCAAATTGTAGTATCTAGAGGCTTAATCAGATAAAGGATTATTTTTGGAGAAAAGATTACTTCATAGCTGATGGTGTGGTTTTCAACATGAAGCACATAGCTGGCTATCTCCTGCTTTGCTCTAATGGCTCCAGGCTTAGATTCTAACTTCAGGAGGAAATGTAAACATAGTATCTCAATATTTTTAAAAAAAATTTGTTGATGTTTTTAGAGAGAGAGAGGGTGGAGTGAGAAGCATCAACTCACAGTTGCTTCACTTTGTTCATTGATTGCGTCTCATATGCACCTTGACTGGTGGGGTGATGGCAGGGGTGGGGATGGGGGGTGGAGCTCAAGCTGAGCCAGTGACCCCTTGCTCAAGCCAGTGACTTTGGGCTCAAGCCAACAACCTCAGGCTTCAGACAGACAGGGAGAGAGATGAGAAGCATCAATTCTAAGTGGCAGCACCTTAGTTGTGCATAGACTGTTTTCTCATATGAGCCTTGACTAGGGGACTCCAGCCGAGCCAATAACTCCTTGCTCAAGCCAGCAACCATGGACCATGTTGATGATCCCACACTCAAGCCAGCAACCTCATGCTCAAGCTGATGAGCCTGCACTCAAGCAGGAGAACTCAGGGTTTTGAACTTGGGTCCTCTGCATCCCAGGCCAATGCTCTAGTCTCTGTGCCACCATCTGGTTAAGCCTTGTTTACCTTGAAGATAAATTTCTCATCTGTGTGGTAACCTAGTGGTAAAGTACCATACTTCCCCATGTATAAGACACACGTTTAAGAAAAATTTGGTGTCTAAAAACTGGGTGCATCTTATACAGTGGTTGTGGATTTTTTAACTTGCATTTCCTACTTTTTCATGCCTGTTTTTGTGCTCATTGTTGAAGACAGGGATTCATCATCAGACATAGAGGACAAGCTAATGGATGGGAGATCTGACAGTGATAAGGAGTTGTATGAATTATATGATGAATAAAACTTGAGTTCAATAACTTTATGTAATATACTTTTTTGCAAATTTCAGACCCCCAAATTAAGGTGCTTCTTATACATAGGAGCATCTTAAACATGGGGAAATACGATTAATCGAAAAGGAAGAAGAAAGGCCTGAGTCTTTCCCCTTATTCAGCAGTTATCAAAACAGTTAATTCCCCAACATCTTCCAAAGGGACCAATCGGTTTTATTTTTGTGTTATTATGAACTCTTGGATTGATGCATATTTGCTGTGCTTTGGTCCATTGCCACTTTTGTGCTCACTGATGTTCAAATTGTCTCCTCTTTGGCCAGTGAGAGCCTCCTCCAGTTGGCTGAGTCCTTTTGATCCAATCCTACTTACTTTTGATTGTTCCTGTGTTTTCTGTCCCAGGTTCATCTGGGACAGATGACATCCAGCAAGTCATTTCTTCAAAATACCCTCCTTTCAGTGAGAAATGGTATTTTGAGACAGTCATCTGAGCACACGGGATGTTCACTATTGAGTTGGTCATTGTTCTGGGGCTTTTGGTGGACAAATCTAGAAATTTTTAAAATAAGATCTAATACACAAGTTCATATTCATACTCTCAATTCAAACATTGACTGAACTGACACCCCTTTGTCTTTACTTTTCCCCACACAGAACCCTTACTTTCATAGCACGTTTTCAGCCCTACCTCCTTCATTAATGCCAGTAACAGGTACTTGTATTATTTGAGTTCAGTGAATTTGCCCTCAACGAAGTTTTTGTCAGCTCACAAACAAAAGAATTTTCTAATTTGAACCAAAAAAAAAGGGAGGAAATTATTTAAACTTTTTAGGAAGCTCACATAATTTCTGGGAGGGCCAGACAGGCAAGGGAGGGGGGAGAAACAGCCAAGACCAAGGCCAGCTACACCAGCAATGCTGCCAGAAGCCCTCCTTCTGCCGTCCCAGAGACACCACTCCAGCTCATCCCAGTGCGACTCACCTGCACACCAGTAATGCCACCACTGCTGGCTGGAAGCTGCACACCTCTAGCCAGAGTGCACCCTGTTGTCTTTTCTTGAAAAAGTTTCCTGTGAGTGCCTATCATTGGCCTACCTCCAAGCCTGCTAGAAGTCGAGCTCTGGCTCTAGCCTTGGATAGGCAGAACTTTAATATGGAAATCTTCCAAGTATAGGGGGCTGCTCAAAAGACACCCTGGTGTCTATAAACTGGGCAAATACAGATGCTCAGAGCTGGTAGTCTGGGAGTATCCTTGGAGCCTTTCTGGAAATGCATTTTTTTACCCTGGGCTATTCACTTCATGCTCTGTCTTGAGAGTATGATTGAAAATCTTCCTTTCTGACCCCATTGCCCTGTCCACAGCATCAGCACAACCAGTTCACTCCTTCTTCCATCTGATAAGTGTAGCTCTGTGCAGCTCCTGCTAACTGTGGCACTTTCTCACCGACCTTGATGATCTTGGCGGTTTGGAGGTGTACTGGTTGTGTTGTAGGAAGCCCGTCTATGTATTTGCAACTTTTCTAGGACCCTGGGGTTATGTTATCAAGGAGGAAGACCACAGAGGCAAGTGCTATATCAAGACTACACATTGTCACCATGACTTGTCACTGTGGATGTTGGCCTTGATCACCTGGCTAAGGCAATCTCTTTGCTTGCACGAAAACTATTAGTACTGTATTAGACCGAAGGCTTTGTACTCTTAATCAACTTTGGGGGGGGGGGGGGGGAACATCTTTTTATGCTTCTCAAATTTTATTTATGACAGTACATGCCTATAACTAAAATAACTATACATACAAGGTATATACTAAAAATGTTTAAGACTGCTACTGTAATCAGAAAGAGCCACTGATCTCAGCATTTTTTAAAAAATTTTTATTTATTGATTTTAGCAAGAGAGGAAGGGAAGGAGGGAGAGAGAGGAACATTGATCTGTTCCTTTTATGTGCCCTGACTGGGGCTCGAACTGGCAATCCATGTGCTTTGGGACAATGCTCCAACTGAGCTACCCAGCCAGGGCCTGATCTCAGTATTTTAACCAGATCTGAGTGAACCTGGCCAGAGAACTCCCAAGGATTCCTCAAGAAAGTCGTGCCCCATCTGACCTGTGGTGGCACAGTTCAGAGCATCGACCTGGAATGCTAAGGTCTCCAGTTTGAAACCCTGGGCTTGCCTGGTCAGGCGCACAGGAGAAGCAACTATTATAAATCAGTGTTTCCTACTCTTCCCCCTGCCCCTTTCTCTCTCTCTAAAATCAGTAAATATATTTTTTTAAATGCTATCCTTAAAAAAAAAAGTCATGCCACATCCATTTTAGAAAATAATTTTTGTATGTCTTGTCCCATTCTCTGCATACCAAGGCCACTCACAGCTGGGAAGCACTGACAGTCTGCAGCTGTTCAGGCTTGTTTGTTACAAGTACCCACAGAGGACAGATGTGGTTTCCCTCTTCTTCACAGTAGGTAACAAGTGAAGATTCCATTCGCCTTGTTTTAAAAGGCCTTCACCTTAGTCCCTGAGAAAAAGAACCCGTTGCACACATCAGACTTTGGCTCTATGCTGAATAGCAAGGGACTCTGTGGCCATGTTAAGACTGTAAAATGAGAGGACCTTTCTAGATCCTTCCATCCATTTTGTGTCCAACACTTCTAACAAGTAACACACGAGACAGCATGTTCCCTTAGAGAGGAACCTGGACCTTCCCAAACCGTAGGGACTCATCCCATCCCAATCTGGGGCTCCTAACATCTGTATCACAGCAACCGAAACCAGAGCAGTTACCAGGCCACCTGGGCTGGCTCCCATCTGTAACTGGAAGCCGTCAGGGAGGTGGGAGGACCTTGTGCCAGTCAGCTGAGAGCGGCCAGCACCCAAGGCTGACAGCAAGGTGGGCAGGGCCACATTCCAGACAGCAAAGCTGAGTCACCGAGGCAGAAACCAGGAGGCGAGTGCGTTTCTTTCAGTGCCTGATGAAGGGAGAGTGCCGTGCTGGGCCGGGCCGGGCTGGGGCCAGGCCTGCTGGCCAGTCCCTGACTTGTATCATTTCCATGACACTTATGTTCAAAACGTAAAAAATCCTTTCCCTGCACATAAGCTACCATTATCTGTAGATCTCAATCAATCCAGGGTGACGGAGACATGGGAGCCCGGTTGCTGACACTCAACTCTTACCCTGAAGGCCCCTGTAAAGGCCCCTGTCAAGACCCCACTTGGATAACGGTTGTGTCAACAGAAGCCACTGCAGTTTCACCAGCCCCAAACTACTGCAATGTCCAGCAGCAACAGGAGCGTTCATAACGGATCAAAGTTCCAACAGTTGACCAGTGGGTAGGTCCTTGTTGACACTGGCTGGTAAGATGACCCCCGTCTTCCAGGGCTGACATTCGTACACCAAATAAGGGGCTGGCTGTGACAAAGCTGGGTTTGGATCTCTGCTCCGTCACTTAACAATAGACTAGGAAACACCTCAGCTTTCTGTACAGCAAGAAAGCCCATGCTCGAAAGGTGGAAACGATAAAACGAGATGCTGCCTGTAAAGCGGCTAGCCAGGTGGCAGGCACTATAATAAATGCAGCTTGGTCTATTAGACTTGGAACCGTGAACGCTAGATCAGATCACACCTTCTGGCTGATTTTGCAGCATTGAGTGGCAATACTCTGCTGCATTCTAGCAGAAACTGAATTAAAAAAAAAAAGTCATTTCATCTTTTCCACAACTTCCCCGGCAGCAACCTGAGTCCTGAGTGGCCAATGCAGGAGGGAGAGGCAGACGAGGAAGTACTGATCATTGCAAAGAACCAGCCTGTTTAACTGGTTCGTCCCAAAGTGCTTCCTGGCCAGAGGCTCTTAAAATGCATACTCCCTATTCCAGTATCCTAGGGACGATACATCATCTATGTGCGCACATACATTTATGCACGTATATGCAATACTGCACCATTTATGTAAACTGGCATTACACTAAACAAGACTGACGACTCTGAGAACAGCCCCGATGTTCCTCTTACACAGAGAGCTGGACATCGAACACGAGTGAAAACCTTCCCCATGTACCAAGTGCTGTGAGCGGGTATCAGGTAAACACACCTCCTCCAATAAGAACACACCTCCTAAGGGCAAGTTACTTAAGAAACTCAGAAATGGAAATACTGAATGCCAACTACAACTGAAGGAAAAAAATACAACTCAAGAAACGAAGGCCGCAAACATTCCTCTGAAAATTCAGCCACAAGCCCTACTCATCGTTCCTAGTACCAAGAAGCGTCTCGTTAATAAAGTATTGTTTTGCTGGACAAAACTCTTGGCTGACTCTTATTTTTTAACCTAAACTGTTTCATTCCTAAGTTTGACCAAAAAAATATCACTATACATTTATAGGAAATCAATAGCTCAAAAGCAAACAGGTAGAGAAGAAATCTTTAGAAATTCTAATACATAATAAACTCAGATGGACTTGCTATCATAAAAAGAAGTAATACTCAAAAATATAGTTAAATTCACTAGAAACTGGAAGATAAAGGCAAAATTATCATTAAGATTATAGAATAAAACTTAAAAAAAGGCTATCAGGGAGGTTTAAGGTCCAATCTCTTAGAATTTTAGAAAATATAGTGGAGAAAAGCATTAAAGAAATGATGAAAGAATATTTCGCTGAGGTTCGTAAGAGACACCTGCCTTTAGGTTTAAATCACTTCCCTGTTATTTTAATGGAATTCAAATTCAAGAGTCCAACTTGCTTGACTAGTACAGTGGTCGGCAAACCGTGGCTTGCGAGCCACATGCGGCTCTTTGGCCAGCTTAGGACCAATTAAGTTAATAACAATGTACTTACCTATACAGTTTAAGTTTAAAAAATTTGGCTCTCAAAAGAAATTTCAATCATTGTACTGTTAATATTTGGCTCTGTTGACTAACGAGTTTGCCGACCACTGGACTAGACTATTCCCGCCTTGGCCGGAAGCCTGAGTCTCCCAGGGGAGAAGACACCCATCACCTCCCATTGTCCCCATCGCCCGGAGGCAGGAGGGCGCAAACCACCATCACAGCACAATGCCAGGCCAACAAAACACAAGGAGTCTTAGTGGAAGTTAAAGTATTTATTGATGTGTTTAAACTCTGTACATTCTCCACAGATCAGATTCAGGAGTTGGTAGGTGAAGTTTACTGTGCATAGTGGGAAGAGACATGGATTAAGGGAAAGGAGGGAAGGAAAAAATAAAAACAGAACAAAACAGTCACAGGGAAATAGAAAAAAAATGCACCACAGGTTACCAGAACCTTCAGAATAAAAAAGAAAGAAAAAGCTGTGAGCATCAACATCAACTATACAAGCATTACAAAGACTTGTGTGAAGGAAACAAAATCTTCAACACTTTGCATGGTGTCTACGGACCATTTCAGTATCCTCCCTCCACATAGAGCACACCTCCCGCGGTCTCTCCAGCCGCTGGCCACCTGTGACTGCAGGCTTCTGAGTGAACACCAGCAAGGCTGGTGACAGGAGAGGGAGGGCAGAGAAGTCACGTTACAATAGGGAGGGCCAAGGGTCAGTGCTGTCCGAGGGAAATCTCCAAGGAGGTAAAGAGAGCACATTTGGACATTACTTGGGAAGGATGTGAGTTGTACGACGCTACGGTAAGTAAACGGTGGACTGTGAAGAGGTCGTATACAAACTACCGGCTAGCAGCTATGGAAGAACTGGATTTAGAAGGAAGGCTGTCATGGATGCCCTAGCCTGTATATGGCAGGCTGGCTAAAAGATGCTGGGACGCAAACGCTTTCAACCTCCTTGGTGACAGGACTTATGTGGAGACACCAAGGTACCCAGCAGTGGGAACACCAGACTCCCAAGAAACTGGTCCTTTAAAATAACTTTGAGAGGGTACCAAGATGTGCTTCAATGGTCTTACAGTTAGTTCCCTGTTTCACAGCAACTTAAAAGGGGAATACTGCCTTTTGAAAAAAACAAAATAAAAACCAGGATGGTGACTGTGCCTTAGTGGGTTTATACAATACAACCAGGACAAACAACCTGCCTATACAGTCTACCATTGCCAATCAACACTGCCATGTCTACAGAGAGCGTGTGAGACAACAGACGCGGAGTGCCTGATTAATTTAAAAAAGAAAACTACATCAGTCAAATATCTGCAATAAATCCTTTCCTCATTTCATTTAAGGTTTATATATCATATATTGTTATATTAACATTTCACCCATTTAAAAGAATGGAAATTGTGATTCTACAGTAGTACTTTATAGTCTTAGTGATCCAAGAGGTCTGAATGCAAGATGAAATCCTCTGGAAGTAACTGTTGGTCAGCAGTCGATCCAAACACTGGGCCTCTGGCCCACCTGCACCCCCGCCAATTGGAAGGGGACGTGCACCTTCTCTCACTTAAACCTGCATCTGCTCAAGATACTTGTAGGTTGGGTTTTCATAACCATGGTTCTGCATCTTGTTCAGGTGACGCTCTTCAGGAGTGAGCATTGGGTCGACCTGGAGGAACAAATGTTATGGTCACTGCAGTGCACCTAAAAGAATGGCACAAGACTCAGAAGAGACAGCTGTTTGCTGTGTAATCCCCTAGGGCCCTATACCAGCCCATTTCTATTGGGTGAACCAAGCAGAAGCTGGTGGTGAGGACATAGGACACGCAGAGAAATGAGGACAGTCCAAGAAGCAATGCTTCTGAAAGCTGGAGTCCTAAAAGCTCAGTCCAAGTTGGAGAAAAGAGTGAACTGAATTTCCTAGCTCCACAGTAACACGCCAGTCCCAGTTCTGCTACTTACCACCTGGGACAGCCTGGGTGAACATCCCCACAAAACAAAGGTCTTTCCCAGCTCTGAAATTCTGAAACTAGGTCCATGTCTCACAGGAGATGAAACCATATAACTAAGACGTGCATCTGAACTAATTTTCCAGAGCATCCTATATTCTTTTTTTTTTTTTTTTTTTGTATTTTTCTGAAGCTGGAAACGGGGAGGCAGTCAGACAGACTCCCGCATGTGCCCGACCAGGATCCACCTGGCACGCCCACCAGGGGGCGATGCTCTGCCCATCTGGGGCGCTGCTCTGTTGCAACCAGAGCCATTCTAGCACCTGAGGCAGAGGCCACGGAGCCATCCTCAGTGCCCGGGCCAACTTTGCTCCAATGGAGCCTCGGCTGCGGGAGGGGAAGAGAGAGACAGAGAGGAAGGAGAGGGGGAGGGGTGGAGAAGCAGGTGGGCGCTTCTCCTGTGTGCCCTGGCCGGGAATCGAACCCGGGACTCCTGCACACCAGGCCGACGCTCTACCACTGAGCCAACCGGCCAGGGCCCCTATATTCTTTATTGTATTCATTTTCTAGAATCAAGAGACTCTCGACATTTCCGCCACCCACCAAAAACAAGTAGTAAGCAGTTCTAATTACAAATCAGCAGAAGATAAAAGAGAGACAGCCTGCCCTGCTTTCTAAATTTCCTGCTGTTTTTTCCCCCTTAAAAAAGAACATTAGTCCCAGTTCATATGTTTAAAACTTAATTCATTCATGATTGTCACTGTTGCCTGATCTGTCACAGACCTGGTTTGTTCCTCACAAAACAAGTCAATAACAACAGAGAAGAGCATTACAGCCCATTCACTCTCAAATATCTAACATACCTAAAGAAAGGAAACTGGAAATAAACAGAGAAAAGTTTCACCCTCTGAAATATAAAAGTGTTCTTACAATTTCCTCACATTCATAAAGCCCAAATTTATGTTAAAAGTCGGCAACGGCAGCCCCTTTGTCATAGAATCAACATAATCCAGTTGGGCTGACTTCCAAACTGTGACCTAATAATCCAGGGAGCAATGTAACTGATGCGCAGTGCCCAGGAAGCACAGACGTTTGAATCCCATACAGCTCCAGCAGCAGAGAGCAAACCCCGCCAGCTCAGGGCCAAGTCGGAAGAAAGCCCAGCTACTCACTTCCACGATCCCATGACTGATGGTGCCATACTGTCTCTTCCTCAGCATCACCAAACTGACAACGATGACCGTAGCAATGGCCACTGCAATGACCAACAGGCCAATGAGGGCACTGCTGCTCAGACTGAAGTCCTCTCGCAGTGGCCCCACGGATTCCTACGGTGACAAAGCAGATGTGCAGTAAAGCCCAGTGACCAGCTGCACGGTGTGGAAGACTGCAAGCCAGAGACAAGCAGCTCAGCCCCGGCCATGCTCCTTTAGAAACCGAGGGAGCACCACCATCGGCTTTCCAGGTAACCAGCCTACAGAACACTCCACTTTTTCCAACCTCCTTGGAGATTAATCTAGCATTGGGTTCTGGGGCTAAACACATACCGGCTCTTCTTCAAGGCCTCCAACTCTCTCAGAATTGAAAATCATTTCCTTAACATCCAGAGTCTCATCAATGACCTGAAACAGCATGAAGAGGTCAGTCACTGGGTGGGTGGGGAACCTTACTATTTGGTAAAGGGAAGTAAATACCTAATGGACATCCACTAACTAAACAGTTCTGTCACATTCATCTAAATCCTCTCCCCAAACTCCTACAGGAAGGAGGAAGTGTGAACGTAAGATTACAGTAGAGCTGTGGATCCTTTATGGGCTTTTTCCTGAATTTTCTCTGGGTGACTGTTGTGGAAAAAACATTTCAGGAGAAATTATCAAGAAACCAGAAATGTGAGTGATAGAAAGTGCTAGCAATAAACCGGAGTATCAACCTAAGGCAGTGTAAGAACCAAAGCCCACTCTACTCCATTTTCAAGTCATGAAATCTCTACTCACTTGAAAGTGGCTTCTGATATTTTATTCACCTCTTCAGTTGCAAATATACTGCTCACAAAAATTAGGGGATATTTTATTTCATATTCATTTTGAAATATCCCCTAATTTTTGTGAGCATATATTCTCCCACTGCACAGCAAGAAATGAGCTACTGCTAAAAAAATATATATATATATATTTGAGACAGGAAGGGAGAGAAGGGGAGGGAGGACATAGAATAAAAAGCATCAACTTATAGATGTGTCACTTTAGTTGTTCACTGATTGCTTCTCATATGTACCTTGACTGGGGGGCTCAAGCCGAGCCAGTGACCCCTTAGTCAAGCCAGTGACCATGAGATCATGTCTATGATCCCACACTCAAGCCAGAGACCCTGTGGCTCAAGCCGGCGACCTCAAGGTTTTGAACTGGGGCCCTCAGCATCCCATGTCAATGCTCTATCCATTGTACTGTAATTGGTCAGACTGAAAAATAATTCTTTACTCTTATACCACATAGAAAATGAACACTCGGTGTCTCATCTAGAAAGCATTTAAAACAATGCCACTCATTCTAATTTTTCTCACAATTAAAACCGGGCAGGTCAGAAGAGAAATGGCTCACCATATTTTCATCCACTTTATTCTTACTGTTAATCACTTTCTCCTCAGCACCGATCAGTCCTGCATCCTGCTCTCCCAATCCAGAGCCTGTGTGGAGAGAGAACACAGCTCAGTTTCCCAGGACAGGCTGACCTCGTGCTTCTCACAGAAGCAACTCCCTCCTGAGGGCAGACAGCCCCTACTGAGTGCTCCCCACCCCCCGCATTCAATATGCTACTTGGTTCCCGTTTTTGAGGAAGCACTGTGCTCTATAAGGATGAATGAAACAGGCTTTTTCCAGAGAGCTGATGGGAATGAAAAGGAAAGAAACTTTACTTGTACCCAACTTGGAAATAATGAAATGCAAGCCTTAAGAGGAAAATGGTTTTTGTAAGAGAAATGGAAGCTGAGTGCAAAGCCTTTCTAGCATGGAATACATCACAAGTAAGGTAACACCCTGGGCGGCATTAGACATTACCTTACCCAGCACCTCCTGTTTAATCATGCAACTTGCTCCTTCAACACTTGGGATTCCCTTCAAATGGAACTGTCAGACCAGCAACAAATTTGGATGTCTGCCTTAAGCATCGTATTTTATCCCACAGGCAATTCTTTCTGCCTAAAATAACCTTCCTGACCCTAAAACCCTTCCTATTTGTCCTTCAAAGTATAGCTCCTCTTGGGAGACATCCCCAGGTTATACCACTTAAAAACCACTGTAATTACTGATTTTCTCCTGTGTTTCCCACCAGGCTGTAATCTCGTAGGGCCTAGATCACAGAGGATCACATCCTTGATGGTTATTAGATAATGAATGGGAAGGAAGTATTCCATAAAAAAGGCAAAACCCGCCCTGGCCAGTTAGTCAGTTAACAGTTTCATCCTGAGACGACAGGGATGTAGGTTCAATCCCCAGTCAGGGCACCCACGGGAAGCAACCAATGAATGCACGACTGAGACAACAAATGGATGCTTCCCTTACCCCTTCCCTCTCTCTCCCTCCATGTCTTTATTAGTGAATAATAACAATTCCCAGGTTAGGGCACATACAAGAGCAGCTCGATGTTCCTGTCTCTCTCCCTATCTCTTTCTTTCAAAAAAAAAAAAGGCAAAACCCTAACACCAGGTGGAAGCTACCTGTCTATAAATAGCAAGAATAGCAACACTCCAGCCTGACCTGTGGTAGCACAGTAGATAAAGTGTCGACCTGGAAAGCTGAGGTCACCAGTTCGAAACCCCAAGCTTGCCTGGTCAAGGCACATATGGGAGTTGGTGCTTCCTGCTCCTCTCCCTTTCTCTCTCTAAAAATGAATAAATAAAATCTTTAAAAAAGGGCCCTGGCCGGTTGGCTCAGTGGTAGAGCATCAGCCTGGCGTGCAGAAGTCCCAGGTTCGATTCCCGGCCAGGGCACACAGGAGAAGTGCCCATCTGCTTCTCCACCCCTCCCCCTCTCCTTCCTCTCTGTCTCTCTCTTCCCCTCCCGCAGCGAGGCTCCACTGGAGCAAAGATGGCCCAGGCGCTGGGGATGGCTCCTTGCCCTCTGCCCCAGGCGCTAGAGTGGCTCTGGTGGCAACAGAGCGACGCCCCGGAGGGGCAGAGCATCGCCCCCTGGTGGGCAGAGCGTCGCCCCCTGGTGGGCGTGCCGGGTGGATCCCGGTCAGGCGCACGCAGGAGTCTGTCTGACTGTCTCTCCCCGTTTCCAGCTTGAGAAAAATAAAAAAATTTAAAAAAATCTTAAAAAAAGGAACAGCAACACTCCCCTTGTCAAGGACAGACACGGCCTGAGCAAGCATCGCTTGTGCGTGGCACTCCAAACGACCGGATCCAAAGGGGCAACGTGCCTGAGCCAGCACAAACCCAGCAAGAGGAAAGTGAGAAGCAATCCTTTTTATTTTTAGCTCCAAAGCATGTGGTTTCTAGCTAGCCTAATATTTTCTCATTAATAACAATCTCTACAGTTCTATATAGCTGTTCATGACTTAAACATTTTATAAACAGATCAACCTGACAGGATCCTCACATGCAAAGGTGATCCTCTGTAAGTGAGTGACATTCAGACAGAAGTGCATGCAAAGCACTGCTGCTGCCCCTGGGCTTGCCAGGGCAGATGATGACACCAGGCCAGCCACAGCAGGGCCTTCTGCTCACAACCAGGCTTGTTCTAGTCTTTTTTCTTTCCTTTTTTAGGGACTTTATTGGGATGACACTGGTTAATAAAATTCCAAAGGTTTCAGGTGTACAGTTCTATAATGTATCAATTGTATATTCTATTGTATGTTCATCATCCGAATCAAGCCTCCTTCTATCACCATTTATTACCCCCTTTACCCTCACCTGCCCCCCCACCCCTTTCCCTCTGGTAATCACCATGCTGTTGTCTGTGTCTATGAGTTATTTTTCAGACTTGTTCTTGACACAGTAATTCATAACAGTTACAGCAGTTGCTGAACTTGCAGGCCAGCGGACGCAGAAACTCAGAACACAGCCAACAATGACGTAACTTTCCTCTGAAGCTTTCACTTAAAAGAATGATTTCACAACTTGATTCTAGGGTAAGTTACATCAGGGCTAGCTTTTGTAGTCTCAAAATGCCAATGAAAGAGCAGCCACACAGCACTTCCACTATTTGGGAGAGAGAAGCGGTGCTGGCGCAGACGCATGCTCACCCTCAGGCTGACCCACTGTGGGCGGAGCTCTGCCCGCCACTCTTCCTGGGGACACCCCCTCAGTGCTGTACTGGGCCAGGGCGGTATCCTACCAGGGAAATAATGTGGCACTGGATCTCCTACTAGTCCAGACTGTTCTAATACTTTATTGGTGATACAGCCCACGTTTCTTTTTTTTTTTTTTTCATTTTTCCGAAGCTGGAAACAGGGAGAGACAGACAGACAGACTCCCGCATGCGCCCGACCGGGATCCACCCGGCACGCCCACCAGGGGGCGATGCTCTGCCCATCCTGGGCGTCGCCATGTTGCGACCAGAGCCACTCTAGCGCCTCAGGCAGAGGCCACAGAGCCATCCCCAGCGCCCGGGCCATCTTTGCTCCAGTGGAGCCTTGGCTGCGGAAGGGGAAGAGAGAGACAGAGAGGAAAGCGCGGCGGAGGGGTGGAGAAGCAGATGGGCGCTTCTCCTGTGTGCCCTGGCCGGGAATCGAACCCGGGTCCTCCGCACGCTAGGCCGACGCTCTACCGCTGAGCCAACCGGCCAGGGCCACATGTTTCTTAAACACTAACCAAAACGACTTTGATTTTATAAAATGGATAAACAAGTGGCTTTAAGAGACTAAAGTTAATGTTTAAATTGTCCCAACTAGTAACAGTTGATGTAAGAAGGCGAAAGCTAGTCAGTCTACCTTCTAAAACTTTCATCTTGATCAACACCTTAGGTTTGATCTACAAACATTTTAAGATGTGCTGTTCAGAGGAATGTTAACACAGTGATGAAGAGGTATATCCTTGTAGGTTAAAAAAACACATTAACATATAAGCACTTTTGTAGATTTAAATCGTACTCTCAAGATTCTTAGAACAAGCTGTGGCCCACTACCACCACCACTCTCTTAGGGAACTCCACCTGGTCCATCGACAATCTGTCTACAAAGCCAAGGGAGGGCTCATGGAACACACACTAAGAACAGGAAACATCAGAATTGACTCCTGGGAAATTCAGGCTACCTGGGAAATTCAGCAGCCGACACTGGCATTTATTGTAACAGAAACAGCATGGGCTTTGAAGACAGAGGAAGCTGGGCTCACAGTCTGGTTTCTCTATCTCTTCAACTCCTTACTTTGAGAAAGTCCTATCACCTCTACGGCTTCTTCAACTGCTGAATCTATAAGAGAGCTAAAAACCCTACTTGCAGTGTGTTTCAGTGGATTAAATGAGATCAGGGTGTGAAGCACTCAGCATAATGCTTACATAATGTTAACTTTTTCTGCAAACTGGACGCTCACTACAGCAAGAATTCACTTGTCCACACCTGTGTCATCCATCAGCCTATAGCATTTGATTAATGCTATAACTCAATGGAAACAAGACAATTGGCAATGGACACATTGGGCACAAAGGGCAAGAAACAGCTAAAAAAGGGAAAAGATGTATGTGGAAGCAGCAGAGAAAAAAAAAAGATTTAAAAAAAAAAAAGAAAAAAGACTCCACTTGACCGAAAATTAAGCGTATTTGTTTTCATATAGCCATTCGCAACCAACCTGTTTAAATTAAATATGCTTTCAAAAGTCTGCCAGGGTTAAAAGGATGCATGAGCATTATTTTGGTTACTCCAGTATTTTCTGGACTTCCAGGAGGCAGGCTCAGGATGGCCCCCTTGTTCCCAGTACCACTGACACTGGGCTCTAAATGCTGGAGACAGGACGACTCTGGCTCCACACACAAGTCTGAAGAAATGAGGTGGAAAAATACCAGTGATGTTATGAAACAGAAAATGAGACGGGACACACTGGGGAAGTGACAGGAATGAAGATCTGAAAGGGAACATCTCTAACAAACCAACCTTTTTTCATTGGGTGGTACAACTCCGGCTGGGTGTCTAGCAGAAAAGAAAACAATAAAAACAAAATAGCAAAAGGAGATTAAGAAAGAAAACAACTTATTTAAAATTTCCTATTTTAGAATCCCTCTATAATATAAACAAAAAGTATTCTTCCTTAAAAACCAGGCCTGAAACATTCATAAACAACTGGTGGTAATGACCAGAGGCAGGCGAGAAAGAAGTAGGTCTGTCTTGGCTCTGCTGGTGGAAATTCTGTGCAATTCCCAAATTATTTAGCTTAGCCCACAGAGTTCTTTTTCTCAGAAATGAACAAAATCAGAAGTTCGTATTGATTATGTTCTCTGAAAGTGAAACGTGGTCCTAGTTCAGCTATGTCCAAACGCTGCCACCCAGACAGGCTGTGTGCGCACGGCCACCACAGAGCCACCACGGGGTCGGGGCTTTCTGACGGCAGGTCTCCAGGATGCAGCGCCATCTCAGCGTGGATTCGGCTCCCTTCTCAGATTCTCTTCTGTGACTGGAGGACCACCTGAGTTGG
Source organism: Saccopteryx leptura (assembly GCF_036850995.1). Classification (NCBI taxonomy): domain Eukaryota; kingdom Metazoa; phylum Chordata; class Mammalia; order Chiroptera; family Emballonuridae; genus Saccopteryx; species Saccopteryx leptura. Next base: position 373,215,453 of record NC_089504.1, on the reverse strand, counting down.
TACCCCTAAGATAGCTAATTTAGAAGGCAATTAAGGTCTGAAGGCTATGCTGGAGGCTCCCCCGTCCCCACTCGGCGCCTTCCTCAGGCCTCTGTCCAGAACTGTTTATCTGGTCAGAGGTGAGTGACTACCCAGGACTGCAGGACCGAATCATCTTGGGTTCAAATCCTTCCTCTCCACCTGCAAGCTACATGACCCCAGGCAAACACTGAACCTCTTTAGACCTTGGTATCCCCAAATGGTGAAACTCCAATAGCAGGATATTTCGAGAATTAACTGAGAGCATCCACGAATGATGCTTAGCTAAAGCTGGTACTCGATAAGGTCTAGAGCTGTGGCCACTATTTTTATCATCACCTCCATCAGCAGCAATAGTAGCAGACAAATAAAATCTGATTTCACACCCTGGTCTCAGGGCTCATCTCACCAGAAGCTGTTTGTTTCTGGTGCAAACCTGCAAATGTTAGAGATCCCTTTGGATATCAAGAATCAGCAAGGGAACAACAGAAGAAAGCACGCCTGACTGGAAGAACAGGGACATAGCTTCTTGTCCCCACCTACTGGCAGAGCAAGTCATGTCAGCGCTGTAGCCTCTCCACTATCCAACTCCCAAGACTGCTATGAAAAGATAATGACAAAATTTAACGTGAAAGTGCTACTTAAAGGTGAAATGCCCTCCACAAGCAAAGTCTCAGACACACTGGCAGCAGCTGATAGGACAGGAAAACAGTGTCTTAAAGCAAGCCATCTATAAAATGTGAGAAAGAGGACTAGCTTCATGGTGACACCAAACCCACTACAGAGCCTGCTCATAGTAGGTGCTCAATGAACCAAGTTTTTCTTCCCCTGGCCAAGCTTCACTAGGAACACACAGGCTCCCCAACACAATTCCAGTTCAGAAGTCTGACTTCAGTTTTTAACTGCAGTTACCTCCCTTCCCTCCCACTCTCCACCTCCCACCACCATCAAGAAGTTACCCTGGCAATCACACACACCTTCGTTCTCAGGTAAGGATGGGAAGGGATGGAGGGGGTGGAACGGCGGGATCTCATCACTTTCTTCAGAGCTCACCCGGACGTCCACAGGGGTCTCTGAGATAGAGGAAGTGAACTGGTCCATGTCTGCACGCTGCTCTTGAAGTAGCTCATCTGACAAAGACAGACACGCAGGGAATCAGGTTTTCAAGAGGCTCGAGGTTCTAGGCACAGGACCAACAGTGTGAACAAGGCTAACTCATGTCATTACAGAGTGCAAGCTCTGCCAGGAGGAGCACCTCCCAGCGTCCACAGTCAGTGACGACCAAAATACCTTCCCAATTCTGTGACACTGCAGAACCCAGCACTGGGAACCCCAGGGCTCCATCCTGGGCACCACAACTCACTCTATTTAACCAATTTAATCTTAATGGCACAATTTTAAATACCACCCACATATCACGATTCCCTTTTCTGTACCTCACATCTCACGCTTAAGCATTGGCTCATCAATCTAACAGCTTACCTTACACCTGCACTCCAAGTCCAAAAGCAACTTCCATTCAAAGTGTGTAAAGACAACACTTTACCTTAGTAAAGCTTGGCAGCACCACCCACTCGTGTGCTCACAATTGAAAGCTGGGCATTTTCCTTGATGCTCGTCTTTTCCACACTTTCCACCCAGCCACAAGCACCCCCGTTCACCTCCTCCTGGGACCACCCACCTCACTATCTCCTCCATCGTGTCTTAGTGCATACAACCACCTTGCTCCTGGATTTTTACAGTTGCTCCCTGGTGGTTTCCAATTTTATTCTTCAATTCTCCACAGGGCAGTCAAGTAATTTTCCTTTTTAATCTGTGTTCTTATTTATTTATTTTGTATTTTTCTGAAGTTGGAAACGGGGAGGCAGTCAGACAGACTCCCGCATGCGCCCGACCGGGATCCACCTGGCATGCCCACCAGGGGGCGATGCTCTGCCCATCTGGGGCATTACTCTGTTGCAACCAGAGCCATTCTAGCGCCTGAGGCAGAGGCCATAGAGCCATCCTCAGCGCCCAGGCCAACTTTGCTCCAATGGAGCTTTGGCTGTGGGAGGGGAAGAGAGAGACAGAGAGGAAGGAGAGGGGGAGGGGTAGAGAAGCAGATGGGCACTTTCTCCTGTGTGCCCTGGCCGGGAATCGAACCCGGGAAACCCGGGACTCCCGCACGCCAGGTTGACGCTCTACCACTGAGCCAACCGGCCAGGGCCTGTGTTCTTTTTTAAAAGCATAATCCAGATCAAGGCACTCACTAGTTTAAAAGCCTCTAATGGATTTCTACTGTCCTGGAATAAAATCCAAACCCTTTAATATTTCTAAAATCTCCCAACAAACTGGCCTCTGCCTACTTCTTCAGCCTCACTTCTCCCAAAGTCCTGGCCTCCCTGATCTACTCAAATGTGCCTGTCGCTTGAGTTAAACTTCAGGCCTCTAAGTAGTCCCTGCCTGTGGTAACAGTGTCTTCTCCCCTGTGGTCTCAGGTTACTGTCCCTGAGACAGCCTCCCTGACTACCCCATCCTACTTGAACCTCCCCCCACTGCTGTCATCACCATCTGATACTTGTTTTCCTGTCTGTTTCTTTGCTGCTATAACATGAGCTCCAGGAGATATCGTCTGCTTGTGCACCATTTTACTTGGTGACACAGAGCAGACACAATTAAGTATTTGTTGAATAAATGGACAAGAAAGCCAAGAAGAGGGAGGAAAAGTGAGAACATGTGTAAGAGGTGCCTTGAAATACAGCAGCAATCAAGGAGAACAGGTAACAGGAGACGCCCTCTAGTCCCCTGCAATTTACATCCTAGATTTTTCTTCCGGTAACAGAGTGTAGGTCAATGAAATTCAAGGCTCTATGGCTCATAGCCAGTACTTGACCTTGACACATGAACTCCAGACTTCTCAAACCACAGTGTGCCGACACCCAGCTTCACAGCCTCACCTCGTCTTCTCTCTCTAACCTTTCACAGCACCACTCTCCAGACCCAGCGAGAATCCCACCTGACTCTGATACAAGTACAGTCAGCACTCACCAATTTCCTCTTGGATTTCTTGGGCTACATAAGGTACTTTGTAGAGCAGAGAGAGGCTCTGGTTCCTCCTTTCTTCAATCACATGGAGATGTGTCATCACCTGGAAGTACAGTACAGTGAAGAAGCTTTGTCATCAAGACAGCCGGGCCAGGCGGACACCCACACACTTCCGCAAAGGCTAGCTGCAAAGTACATTCTCAGCAGTGTCCAGCAAAGCAGCTGTGCAGAGGGAGTGTATTAATCCCTGCACCACAGCTACTGACCACTGAAGTAGAAGACTGTGATCTGAGACTTTATCCACAAATTTAAGAATTCTCAATTGCCAGTTACTGACTTGATTTCCACATGAGGAACTTACTAACTGTATGGAATGAAATAGAAAGAACCCAGTTTGTACACTGCCAGGTACTCAGTACTGAGTGAATTACAGGAAAGGGTTGGCCAATTTTTACCACTAGTCAGATTAGATGGAATAAAAAGAGAATGAAATCACTGGCTAAAAATTAGCTTGTGGAGAGAAAGGACCATACAGGATTTTGTTGAATAAATGGACAAGAAAGGATTTTGCTTAGTGAACTAACTGCTTGAAATGATTATCATGGTGATAGTTTATTCTTATTTAGTTAAATTAGCTATTCTTTCAAAAGTTTACAGTAAGTTACACACAAACCTGATTTTAAGCGATGCTAGAGAAGACTTCTCTACCATCAGTCTTCCACAGCTCACATCCTTTCTGAATGCAAAATTTCCAAGGCTGTTCATTTTTTTAAAAAAGCCAATAAAACGAATCACTTATTTTAAAAGCTTTTCAGGGTGGAAAGGAAGGTGAGTGGGGCTGTTTCACCACAATGACACAGTGCGGCACATTGTTGCAGCTAACAAGCTACTCGAGGTTATTACGGCCTGGTTACACTTGCCATTACCAAGCTCTTCCTAAAGAGGGCAATCTAAACTGATGGATTAATTATGTGGGCTTGGCTCGATTAACATGAAGGGATCAAAGAGGGGGATTAAATAGAAAGATACTTTTATTGTAGATTAAATCTTCCTCTGACCTTTAAAGCAAGGATGAAGCAATTTAATTTTACATCTGCCATTATTTCAATCAAGTAAATTGATGGGAAAGCACAAGAGTGAATGCCTCAGAGAAAAAATGCAAATAGAAACCAAAACATGGATCACCCAGTCTTAGCATGTGTTGACACTGTTCTACTTCAGATGAATTAAGGAGCCATTTGAGAGAGGAAAGCTCATAGACCTACATGAGGACAAGAACCACAGGGTGGAACACTGGAAATCAGTGTCTAGCAGTGAACCTTTGATCTGCAGCATGGGGGGGTGGGGGCGCACATCACTCACACTCCAAATGTGCACGTTATCATGGGGCTCTCTAGAGTTTAGATAACAGAATACAGAACAGACTAAAGGTTAATGTAATTCAGTAGCCAAGCTTCGCTAGAATGCAGGGCCTAGAGCTGATATTATCACAAGTAGAGCTAGGTTTTTCCCTGAGATTTTCTTGGGAGGGTTCTACTTCTGTGTGACTTGGTGTGGCATTTTGATCTTGCCTGTAGGTCACTCATTCCTTAGTTATTAATTTAATATACCAATTAGGGCTCTCTTTCTACACTCATCTCACAGAACAAACCATTTTTTTCTGTAAAATCCTACACGACAGTCTACTTTCTCCACACACACACACAAAAAATGAAAATATGATTACTTAAAAAAAAAAAAATCAAGGCCCTGGCCGGTTGGCTCAGTGGTAGAGCGTCAGCCTGGCATGCGGGAGTCTTGGATTCGATTCCCGGCCAGGGCACACAGGAGAAGTGCCCATCTGCTTCTCCACCCCTCCCCCTCTCCTTCCTCTCTGTCTCTCTCTTCCCCTCCCGCAGCCAAGGCTCCATTGGAGCAAAGTTGGCCTGGGCGCTGAGAATGGCTCCATGGCCTCTGCCTCAGGTGCTAGAGTGGCCCTGGTTTCAACAGAGCGACGCTCCAGATGGGCAGAGCATCGCCCCCTGGTGGGCATGCTGGGTGGATCCTGGTCAGGCACATGCGGGAGTCTGTCTGACTGCCTCCCTGTTTCCAACTTCAGGAAAAAAAAAAAAAATCAAGCCCTGTTAAGATGCATGCATTGTTCCATCCTAAGCTTCCTGGAAACCACTCTAGGAGAGAGATTCATGGCCTTTCTTCTTCTCTTCCACTCCATCCAGCTTACAGGAAAGCACTCCGCTCCGGGCCACACCACAAGCCCCTTCTCTTATGGTCCCCACATCTGGCCCTTTCCTTCCTGCCCTTAAGGAGCCTAGGTTCCTTCGTTACCCCAAACATACAACTGCTAAAGTGAACCTGTTTAAGGACAATTAATCTTCATCTCTCTAGTGTATATAATTAATTCCGTACCAGACAGTGAGCTGCTCAAAGGACACAGGGACCCAACTTTGCACTGTCAGGTGCTAGGGCAGAGTCTGGCAGGTGGACAGGAAGCACATAAACATCTGTTCAACAAACGGAGAGGTGACCGGGGACGGTTGGGCAGAATACCTTCAATCATAACACACATGCAACAAGTGGTTGGGAGGGAGCGCTTCTGGAATGATGAACAAGTACCCAAACTTACAAGTATCCCCAACATTACAAATGTAAAACCCAAGTTAATATCTGGACAATACTGAATTAGAAAGAGGGCCTGGAAACAAACTCTGTAAAGAAAAACGAGACCTGGCTTGGGACAAAACCCAGGAATACAAAAGTGTCTGTCTAAACAGAAACGTGCCTCTGGTCAGTTGGCTTAGCGGTAGAGCGCCGGCCCGGCGTGTGGAAGTCCTGGGTTCAATTCCCAGCCAGGACACACAGGAGAAGTGCCCATCTGCTTCTCCACCCTTCCCCCTCTTCTTTCTCTCTCTATCTCTCTTCCCCTCCCACAGCCAAGGCTCCACAGGAGCAAAATTGGCCCAGGTGCTGAGGATGGCTCCATGGCCTCCATTCTCATGTCCTAGAATAGCTCCAATTATAGCAGAGCAACGCCCCAGAGGGGCAGAGCATCGCCCCCTGGTGGGCATGCCGGGTGGATCCCGGTTGGGCGCATGCAGGAGTCTGTCTGCCCCCCCCCTCGGAAAAATACAAAAACAGAAACGTATAATGTACAAAAGCTACCAATTTTTAAGATCTGCTTGATTTTGCTGCCTCAAAAAAGATTCCAAATATTTATTCTGGTGGTACCCTAAATCAGAAATAAACTTAGATAATGACTTAACTTACCTCTCAATATAATTATACATTCCTAAACTCTCAGAATATTTTTAAGATAGTACCTTCGCAAAAACCAAAGCTTGTACCTACTGTCTTTGGAAATTAAAAACCATTTTTTAAGGACAGATATCAAGCACTACTACCAGTGTTGAGCAACGTCAGTCAAAGCAGCTGCCCGACCAGAGACACTCCCGGAGCAACTTCTCCTGTCTAGCGCACCTGGGATTTCATCTGGGCAGCCTTTTCCGGGTCGACAGCCAACACATGCTGGTAATGACGGATGGTATGCAGGCGATCTTTGTTCTCAGCGCGGACATAACGCCGCAGGGCCTGGAGAATGCGATGAGGCTGCCGGAGAGAACAGTTGTTTTAATAACCAGAGACTAGGGAATTGAAAATAGAAAAACAAAGCCTTATAAAGTCCCTAAGAATGTAAAGCTCAGCAAAGCCCAAGAATGAAAGCTCTACTTCCAAAAGCCTCTAGCTTACCATTACAAGATGCTACCTTTCTAAGTACCAAAATCTAAATCCCAGTTATATACTAGCTCTTTAGCAAACAGTACTTCCTATAGTTTCTGTCCCACTGTTGTCCTCCAATGTGTGCTCTTTCTGTGGCTTAGCCATTGATGCCCTAATCACAAAGTAGGCGGTGCCTGCATCACCCAGAAATGATCTATCTTACTTATCTGAGAAGGATGCAAATACCATCCTTCCCAGGACTTTCCATCCCCCCAAAGCAAGACAGCTTAAAGGATAAAGAAGTTAAGAGACTACCAGCACAAAAGGGTTTCTATATGAACTACTTTACCCCTTTCTTCATAATTTTATTTAAAATAGAATGGGTTCAGCCCTGGCCGGGTAGCTCAGTTGGTTAGAGCTATGCCAAGGCAGAGAGGTTCAATCCCCAGTCAGGGTACATATAAAAATTTAACCAATAAATGCATAAATAAGAGGAACAAATTGGCATCTCTCTCCCTAAAAAAGAATCAATAAATAAAATTTATAGAAGTTTTAAAATAAGGCCTGGCCTGTTGGTGCAGTAGATAAGCATCGACCTAGAATGCTGAGGTCACTGGTTCAAAACCCTGGGCTTGCCTGGTCAAGGCACGTGTGGGAGTTGATGCTTCCTGCTCCTCCCCCCTTCTCTCTCTCTCTCCTCTCTAAAATGAATAAATAAATAAATAATAATTTAAAATTTTTTTTAAATAAAATTAAAAATTGGCTAACTGCTGACCACCACCCTGAGGCTGTGCTCTCTGTGTAGTTCCTCCCGTCACAGGTGCACAGGCACGCTTCTGTGGAATGCTAAGCTGCTATCAGCAGATACTACAACATAATACCTTTCGGCCCTCCTCTACTTTCCCTACCTCCAGTCTTGTCAGAACTTGTCATAAAGACGTAGTTTCACTGAGCTGTGTGTCATGCACTGGTTCACACAAACACTACTGCAGGGCAGGCACTCCGAGCACACGCGTCACGGGACCTGCTCTGCAGCGGACTCACCCGCGGCGGGTCAGACTGCAAGGCGGCCAGGTAGTTCTCCAAAGCCATTCGGCGGCGGTCGTTCAGCATGGCTTCCACTCGCGCCAGGTGGGTTTCCACCAGTTGCTGCTTCTCGCTGGCTGCTTCTTTCTCCAAAGCTTTCACCATAGCTTGGAAGTGCTAGACCCAGAAAGCAGACAATATAACTCATGGCACCTGGAGGAAGTTGGCAAACACCTTCAGAACCCAATGCTGGCTGCTCCCTACCCAGGGCCTGTGTGAGCCGGCAACAGGTTCAGTGAGGGGAGCAAGGTTAAGATCTAAGTACTGTATTCCGATAGCCTCTGTGACTTTAAGCAAAACAACGTATAAAGAAACCAATTTTATCATGGGCTAATTGCTATAAAAGAGTTCAGTTGCTACAGCATCTCATCAACATCATGATTCGTTGGTGCAATTACTTCCCTGTCTAATGACAGCATGGTAAAGGGTGTGTTAGAGGACTCCTTAGCATCTCCCTAACTGCCATTACTGGCTCCTCCACGTGCACTGCAAGAAATGCTGTGCTTTCCACAGCGCAGCAAGACACCGACTTACAAATCCTCAATCCACAGTCTAATAAGTGATATATTCTGCAACATATCCCGCAATACGGTGACTTCTGCTGAGTCATTCACACTGAAGTCCTGAAGGGCAAGTTGTTATCTGGGAGGCACCTGGCCACATTTAAAGGTACAGTTTAAGACTGTTGGAATAACTTTCCCGCATAGGATGCATTGCCTATCTAGAAATAAACTCTTGGGATTTTCTAGGTGTTCTGAGAAAGGATTATCGTGAGGATAGGTTTCTGCTAAACATCAACACCAACTGATTTAAAACGTTTAAAAGTTTTATGAAATCCAAATCTGTCCTGTAGATTGCTCTCCCTATCCCTATCAACACTCCTCCATTAAAAAGAATGCAGCTGCTGCTAAGATTTCAAGGTTACATTCTTAAAAAGTCAGAGATGAATTGGTATCCGAGTGCCTTCTTTTCTGCCTTTTGACTTTTCATAAGTCTGGGGGGAAACAAGACTTCAATACTGCTGAAAAACAGGTCACAGCCTACAAGTGAAGATGACTGCGCACCTTTGCCAGGAAAGCAGAATTAACAAACAGCTAAGCTAAGGTTACTTGCTGGCAGGAATTAGGTGTGCTCTGGCTGGGGACTTGTTCTCCTTCTCCCATTGGTGAACTGTTCTACAGAATACCAGTTGAGAGATTAAAAAAAAAAAAAAACAGGCCAGTTAAAACTTCCTTGTAACAGAAGCTCTCAACTAAAAGGAGGTGTCAAACTCTAACTTCCTGGGAGTTTGGCTCTGACCACATTTCAAAGGGCCAGGCTAGAAGCTCTGTCCCTGGAGTGTGTCTTACCTGGATCAGTGTCTGCCTCTCTGCTTTAGGGAGGTTCTTCGCTTGAAGCTCAGCCTCTTCCCATTCCTTTTTTACCTAGAACAAAGGCAGAGCACGCTAATCAGAGAGTAATCCCTAAACCGGATAGCTCGGTTGGTTAGAGCATTGTCCTGATGTGCAGAGGTTGGAGGTTTGATCCAGAGTCAGGGCACACACAGAAATGGATTGATGTTTCTCCCCCCCTTACCTTCCTCCCTCTCTAAAATAAATATATGAATTTTTTAAAAATCTAAAACAATTCTCTCCAATTTCTAAAAACGACTGCCAGCCCTGAGTCTAATGTAAAATCTGTGTACAAGGAACTCACACATATGATCCCTCACAAGCTCACTGCTGTTTAAGCCTGTTCACAGAACTATTATGTCAGGAAGGCCTCCGCCTCATTGTTAAGAGAACCTTGGACAAGTGATTTAAAAGTCTGTGCCTCAGTCTCCTCTCCAAAAGAAAAAAAAGGAGGGGTGTTCAAAACATATTTCTCAGAACTGATGTGGATGAAACAAAATAATGAGCACTTCTCCCAAAGTATAAACGCAGCACAGGTGGATGTGAAATGTTAGGTGGTACTCAAACCTAGCAAGGAATTCCCTTTTTAATTTTCTTCCGATCCTTCTGAGTAAGTAGAGGAGCAAGCTGCATTACAGTGCTCATGTTGCTCTAACAGTTACCACTCTTTTATGGAAAAGAAAACGTCCCCGAGACTCAGGATCTTTGACAGGCAACAGCATCTAGCTAGTATCTTGCTTTCACTTAATACATTTCTACACTTACTTTTTTCTACTTACAAATGATACCAGCTATTTAAAACCATGATATAAAATTTCCCTTTCTTTAAAATAAAATTTTAAACTAATTAATGGCAAAAATAAATAACAAGAACATGATAGCACCGTGCTTGCCAAGAATGTGGAACACTAACACCCAGAGGGTAATTATGTTACCATGGAGCTGGGGAAGGGGAGGACTAGCCACACCAAGTAGGTCCCCTTAACACTCTCACACCTCACCTGGGAGACATGTTAGCATGAAAATCCAGGGAAAGGGTGTCCCCTTACTTCGACTATAAACCACATCACCCAGTGCCAAACACCATGAAGATAAGGAAAGTGCTGAGGTTTACCCTGTTCATCCGGTTGTGGTGCCGAATCTCCAGCTGTTCCTTAGCCTTCTGGAAGCGAGCATGCTCATTATCATCTGCAGAGGTCTCAAAATACACATCGACATCATTGGTCGGCAGAGGAGTTGGAGGAACTGAAACAGAATGACAGAAGGAGTCCTCTTTGAGGGTGAGGCCCCAGGCTGAAACTGACTGTGGTCTGGGAAGAAAACCAAGCTCAGGACTGCAGAGTAGACTAGTCTGTCTCGTACCATGCTCAGAGTACAGGGTGTTCCTGTCTGCCAAGAGCCGGCTCTGTTCGATCACACTGGTCCGTCTTCCTTACATATTATTCACCTGCTGGGCCAGTCCAGGTCCCCTGGTAACTGGTACCCCAGTACCCTGGTACCAGCAAGGCATTTACTTATGCCTTCAGGGGCATAAAAAGAAATCGCTTCTTCTATACTGTCCCTCACTTCTTGAAATCTTAAAACCTAGAAGTGCCCTTCCTGCTGTCACTGACAAGGTACTCCCACAAGTTCTCTGTTTGAAAGGAACTTTGGTGCTCAGGTCTCCCCCGTTACATTTAAGTTAGAACCTACCTTGGGGAACTGATTCAGCTGAACGTTCTTTGCATACAGACTGAAGAGATAAAGTCCAAACTGCTCTGGCAACAATTTTTCAGTTTTCATCATCATCGAAGGACTCTTAGCTCCCCCCCCATAACAGAGATAACGGAGATAACACTAAGTTGCTGTATGTGACAGGACAAAGTTGCAACATTTGACAAGGATTCACTAGTGTAAGGATACCCCAACAGGCCATCACCCAGAGAACAAACCCATCAGAACCACCACTCTGTGCTGCTGGTCAAGCATATCCTCTTGGTGGTCCCAGGCAAGGGACCACATCTTACAAAGGAAGGGACTGACAGGTTACTGAGCCAGCCTCTCAGAAATACCTATGGAAACTCTTGTTAGCCCAATTCCCTTGATATTTCCCAAGTTAGGGAGGACTGGTCTGCAACTCGCTATATCATGACATAATGTCAGATCTAAGTGGGGAGTAAATGCTCAAATTCAACAAATTTTATTTCAAAATCAAATCTACCCTTTCCAAACCACCTTCAATAGAACTTTCAAGCAAAGGTGTCACAGACAAATGTAAGCACAAGTGCACCAGCCACTCCAAAGTCTTCATCAGAGCATCTTTCATTCACCTCATTTTATTTACTACACCTATAAGCTACAACTACATAAAATCTTCTGAAGCATATCTGGCTCATACATACATTTAAATAGAATTACAACAGCAACTTTCAAATCAACTAAATTAGGTCATACAGTTTCAAAAACCACATTGCCCATGATACTCAAAAGTGCAGCTGGGAGAACTGCAAAGCCCTGAAGTCCATCCATGCCACTAAGCACGTCGCCACCAGGGATGCAGGCCTGCAGCTTAAAGGCTTATGTTATATGTTGGAGTCTTTGGGTCACATCACTGGGCTGGATAAAAATACCACCAAACACACGTTGCCTCTACTCTCTGGAAACAAAAAGGGAAACAGGCAGCAAGCCTGAAGGTTTGGTTCTGAAGACATGATGGGCTCACCTAGAACCATGGCACTGTATGGAGGGAAAACACCGGCTCACTTGCCCGTCTCAATCCCCTTTAAGGAGAGACACAAATGTGACCACCGGAACAGTGGGTTTTCAAATCATGCCAGCCAGAGGCCCCAACAAAATCACACGAACACATGCTGCTCCTCCGCAAGCCTCCCCACCGTAACAGAAAAGCACAACGCTGCAGACTAGGTGAATGTTCTGAAGGATGGCTCTGATCCTTTTGAGGAAAGATCACCATCTATATATCCAGTAAGATCTTACAGGAGCCCTGATTCCTCAGGTTTCGATCCAAAACAATGCTTTGCTGGCTTAGTTTAAAACAGAAAATATCAATTGCTATCTCTACATCTTTCCTGAATAAAAAACTTTCTGCCAGAGTTTCCCTAAGGATTCATACATTTTTCACCTCATAAACTAAAATTCCTTCACTACCTAAACCTCTGCATGACCAGTGTTGCCCAAAATTGGAGAAGGTTACTACCACTTAGCTGCAAAGCCTTCTGCCTAGAGTATATAAAGCAAAACATTTCAATAGTCTGGACTCCCAAAAGTCCTGTACCACCGCTTTGGAGAGCAGGCATCACAGAGGTTGGTGACAGGGTAGTTCAAAGACATGAACGAGATGCAAAGCCTGGAAACGATCCCGTGCAGATCTCATGGCCGATCAGCTTACCCTTCTGTGCCTTCCAACTAGAGACAAGCGAGGACATGGCTGCCTTCCAAACCAACACAAAGCGCTCTGGGAGTCTGCAGACTACATGGGAGGATGAGAAAGAAGCAGCCACACACCACCACCACCAGACCCATGGAGAGCACAGGACACGGAGACCTGAGCTTACAACTGCAAGCCTAGATCTAGAAAGCACAGGATGAGGGAAACGACCGACAGCAAACACCCAAGTGGGCGGGAGCACTACACAGACGCAGTCACATGAACGGCCGGGAGAGACAAAATGCTGGACAGGACAATCTGCTGCAGAGCCAGCGTGGCGGGACTTACTCATCGTTTTACACACAGCCATACAATAATCCTCAGACTCAAAATTGTTCCTGTTGCCTCCGCAGCCGCCATATATAAAGCGCACGCACTTTCCCTTGGAGAGGTCGAAGTACCAACGGGGCATCACGGCCCGGCAGGGCCCCGTCATCGCCTCCTGGGAGCAGACAGCTGTGTGAAAATGGTCAGAATGTCAGCAGGACACAGGTAGCAGCTTCAAACGCTTCACAACGCTACAGACCACAGGGCTGGGCCAGGTGAGGACGGACGGACCGGGTGACACTTAGCATCAGCAAAGGCCAGGACTGGACAGAACCTGAACATCCTCGCTACCTCGCCAGCTCAAAACAGTCATTTCTGATGATGTAGTCATTTTCCATTCAAGGGCGGTATAGACATTTAGGAACTGAAAATATTTCTTGTACGCTCGAGTCTAGACTGATGTACAGATCGACATGGAGGAACGCCTTATGTCACAGCTGTGTGAGGCCCGCACTGCTGCTCTGTTAGGTGGAGACATCTGCCTGACTGGTCTGTCTCGGTGGGGTATGCAGGTGAACAGGCTGTGTTAGTGGTGATAAGCACAGCAAACACTACTGAAGCATCTGGAAAGGGTGAGTACACATTTTTATGTTCTCCAAGGTGAGTCATCAATCTCTAGACTCCTTAAGTAATCCCCCCTTAGCTGGGTCCTAAATAATGCTTCAGACCTCAGTTGGTTTCAAATACATAATCAGCAGGAGGCTGTGTGCAAATGGCTCTAGAACTGTCACAAACTTTTTCTCTCAATCCCCTAGAGTAGGCATTATGCCCCACCCTCCCAGTTACAAACCCCCACCCAGTGCCATCCAGGACAGCCTGCAGACTGGGACACACTCAGAAGGAGAAGAGCCAAGGCAGCTACTCCTATGGCACGGGTCAGGGCTTGTGCAGCACTGAGGAGGGTAGAACCCTGCCGAGGGCAGCCACGTCCTCTTGCTTATTCCCCAGGTAAGCCCTTCCAGTGCACAGAGCAGTTTCTGATTCAGCTCTGTGCTCTCCCTGGATGTGTCACCGGCAGACCGTGCTGCGGCCCAGCCGCCATGCTAAGCTGGCAGCGTCAGCACGCTGACAACCTGGCTTCCCCTTCTATGCACAGAGGCACCAACTCTCCTGTGACTTATCTGTGAAGAATACAGCACAAAAGTCTAAGTAAATAATTACCATGTGGATTTTATGGCCACTGCTCTACATCAGGTTACCTTTAACATCGTGAGTAATTTCCTTTTCTGAAATGGTCCCATCGCTGCTGGGTTCCGTCGGGTTCTCCTCGTTGTAGTCATCTCCTTTAAAGCTGTCATAATAGTAATCACGGTCTTCCACCACTTCCTCTTCCTCTTCCTCGTCCTCGCCCTCCTGATCCACAGCTGCTTCTGTGAAGTCTTCCAAATCTGCTTCAGTAGGAAATTCACTAGAGGTCACAATAAAAGAGGGAGGTTAATACCAGTTCCTACATACGAAAAACAATGACTCCCTTCCCCATCCTGAAAGAGAGACAGGAAACAGGCTCAGCTCGCATCTCACTGTGCCACTAAAGCCTCAGCTCAGCGACATCAGCAGAGGCAAGTCAGAGAACAGGGACCATACCCCCCTGTGTAAAACACGCCCCAGAATAACACAGGCTGAAAGCTACCGGTCCTCCCATGATCAGATCCAACTAGAACGAAGTGCAAGCTGGCTCAGCTCCAGCATGAACGAGCCGATGCCCATGTCACCCAGCCGCCCACAGCCACCAGCAAACAACCTCACCAGTTCAGGACAGGAGCTCACCTTTTGTAAATATCATAGTCTTCCTCTTCCTCCTCCTCTCCCGCCTCTTCCTCGTCTTCCTCCTCTTCTTTTGACACAGCCGAGTCGCTGACCTGTGTCTGAGGGCAGCACACATACTCGGTGCCATGGAATTGATCGACCCCGCAGGGCAGCAGCATGCCGTAGCTATATAAGGTCAGTCCCTGCGTCAGACAGGCCTGAAAGAAACCCACGGACCAACATCAGAACACATCTGGCTCCTGGCTTTAGCCAAAACACCCCTTCCTTTATCAAACCACTATTTAATGCATTCTCTTTTAGACACAGAGATTTTCTGTCAAAATGTTGTGGTGTTACTATTTTAGGAAGATTTACACATTTTGCCTAACTTGAAATGGGGAAACATCATCTGGGCAAAAAACAATGAGAGCCCAAAGTTGGAAAGAAATAAAGGGGTTTCTTCCAGTAACAATCAACGCCAGAAAGCGGGGGTCCACATTCACCTCCTCCTCACTGCGGGGCCACTGCTTCAGAATCTGACCAAAGAAACACACACACACTGGAGAACCAACCGAACTACAGAAGACAAGCGCCAGGAAACGGTCTTGTTTCTCTCCCCTAGAATGAAGGACAGCTGATCCTGTCAGTGTGTGTGACCAGGCTGCCCATAACAGGTCATTCCTACCCTGAGGCCTGGGGTTTAGGATGGCCGCCTCAGGAGCCCTGTAGACAAGAGCCTTCGATAATCATCTCTTTTAATATCCTTACCTCTGCGGTCTGAATGGCCAACACCAAACTTCCCTACAAAAGTATCATTTCTTCTCCCAAATATACTTAATTTAGAAGATACAAGTAATAGCTAACTTTGATGAAGAAAAAGAAAATAAATTAATTTAAAATCATGGGGAGATTTGAAGGAAAATGCTGCTTTCTCTCCCAAAAGAAAAAAAAAAACCACAACTTTTTCCATCCACTCCTTTACCTCTTTGACTACAGTGTGCCAATGCTGGTGGTTCTCGCAGACCTCCATCCGCTCTTTGTGAAAAAACTGGCACTTTTCTGGAACTAGTAGAACGTCACTTACAAATTCACCCACTGGAAAAGAGAAGCTTTGTCAAAAGCAAACCTGATCATGATGGAGATGGAAACAACCCTCACTGCCGATTATTACAGCTGCATTGTCAGGTACAGGCAGGTGCAGTGGAGCTCTTATCAGAGGCCCACTGATGTTATCGCTCCAAGCGAACGGCCACAAGAGCTCAACATGCCATTACAACCATTAAGCCCAGAACAGTCCTCACTCTTCCTGGACTCCAACTCCTTATGTCCCGTTACAAGGCTACACAACCCGTAACAAGAGAACAGGAAGAGGACCCCCCTTCCATTACTCAAACACACACAGGTTCTCCCTCCCCCCACCCAATTTCACATAAACCATATTCCTAGCCTTTTACTTCTGTATTTCTGCCCAATAAAGTAAGACTAGGTGTTCCCCTAAGGTATAGATGATGCTTCTGTTAGCCTGCTGTGTACTGAAAGACACCTAGCTCTAAGACCAACCACCACTGCGATCCCTGACTCAGGTAAGAATCACCAATGGAGAGCTAATGACCAAGGGGACCAGGTACCCTAGCAATGGAAAACTTTGGCAGACACTATCTTATCCATCATGGACAAACTGACATATGTGATGTCATAAGAAGGACTTATAACCTATACAGTCATTTTGAAAAATATGTCATTTCAGTCTAATCATAAAACAGTAAGACAAGTTCAGATTCATGGACAGTCTGTTAAACAAATGGCCTTAAATCTTTTTTAAAAATATCATCACGAAAGAGAAAAATAAAAAGGAACAGTTCTAGATCAACTATAACATGTGATCTTTTACAAGGGAGCTATAAAGTCTTCACACATTTAGAGAAATTGTTCAAAATGTGATGACTGTATCATAGTTATAAAAGAATGTCCTGCCTGACCTGTGGTGGCGCAGTGGATGAAGCATCAACCTGGGATGCTGGGGTTGCTGGTTTGAGACACCGGGCTTGCCGGGTCAAGGCATATACAAGCAGCAGACAGAAGCTGATGTTTCTCCTCCACCACCCTTGCCTTTCTCTCTCTTTCCTCTCTAAAATCAATAAGTAAAATCTAAATAAATAAAGAAAATGTCATTGCTCTTAAGAGAAACAAGATAAAGTATTTGAAGGTGAACTATCACAATGTTTCAATATATTTTCAAATAGTTTTTAACAACAACATAATTTGGGACAGCACACACATACACATAATGAAATAGATAAATAAGGCAAAACTGGAGAACCCATATCAATAATATAGGGGGGCCCTGGCCGGTTGGCTCAGTGGAAGAGCGTCGGCCTGGCGTGCAGGAGTCCCGGGTTCGATTCCCTGCCAGGGCACACAGGAGAGGCGCCCATCTGCTTCTCCACCCCTCCCCCTCTCCTTCCTCTCTGTCTCTCTCTTCCCCTCCCGCAGCCAAGGCTCCATTGGAGCAAAGTTGGCCCAGGCGCTGAGGATGGCTCCATGGCCTCTGCCTCAGGCGCTAGTATGGCTCTAGTTGCAGCAGAGCAACGCCTCAGATGGGCAGAGCATCGCCCCCTGGTGGGAGTGCCGGGTGGATCCTGGTTGGGCGCATGCGGGAGTCTCTCTGACTGCCTCCCCGTTTCCAACTTCAGAAAAATACAAAAAAAAAGAAAAGAAAAGAATATAGGGGTATTCACTACCATAAATTTTTCTGTACTCTATAACTTCTTAAAAATAAAAAGCTGGGGGGGGGGGGAGGGTCCACACTGCTGTTTAGAGAACAGAATCCTTATCTTCTAGAAACGTAAGTTAAAGTATTTACAGAAAAAGGTATCTGTGATTTGTTTCTAGATAATCAGGGAAGGTGGGAGGGAGGCCACAGAGGAAGAAGCATGGCTCATGAATTAATGACTGTTACACAGGTGGGCAATGGGGACAAGGGAGCTAAGAGTACTGTTTTCTGTGTCTAGATAGGTGTCACTTCCATAATAAAAAACTAAAAAGCTTGCACATGTATCACCAGATTACCACACAGAGTCTGCTTCAGCAGATCTGAGGCGGCCGCAGCACTCTGCACTGAGCAAGCATGCCAGGCAACTGATGCATCCCCGACATGTGCCCAAAGGAAAGTCATGGGAGAGAGCGATGTGTGCTTAGCTCAGGGAGAAATTCGGTAAGATGGCTCAGGGGAAGGAAGTGGGCAGACTAACCTCTGAGGTTTAAAAAATAAAAAGTACATTAAGATAGTAACATGGCCTGAGAAAAGTCTCAGGGCTTTGCACTAGTGGAAAGTCTACGTAGACCCACTCCCTAGTCTCGTCATCGCAGCGTGGCTCTGCAGGACCTATCGGCCTCATCTTCAAGCATCACAGAAGCCAGCAATACAACTATTCAAGTGGCAAGTAAAGGAAGTCACTGATTTAATGTAAGGGAAAAAAGTGTTCCTGACATTACAAGCTGCAGCAGTGAAGCCTGCTTCCAAAATAGCTTTCCACATGGTAGTGAGACTTCACACTACTGTCTGCACAGGGACTCTAGGGCCAAAGAGCTCAATCTGATACTAACAGCAGGAACACAAAGGTAAGTTAGACATAGTGCTGCCCTTGAAGGACATAAAGGATCTAGGGAAGTAGAGCGTGTATACAAATTACCAATCAACCAGACTGAAAAATCAAAGCTTAAAAAAAAAAATCTCACAGTAAACCCAGATTTGCCTCTACGGGAAAGACAGTCCTGATTATCTAAGTAGAAATTACATAATATTCTTACATCTAAACACCAACTCACATTGTTTAATGTGACTATTTTGTAATGAGGTAACTTTTACATTTGTTCATTTATGACAAAAAGCAGCAACAGAGGCAGTGTGTACAGGATTAAACGCCAGGGTTCAATCTGAGCACCAGCATTACTAGCACAGTGGTCTCAGGCAAGTTACTTAACATTTCTGTGCTTTCCTTATCCTATTGCTGCGAGGATGAACTGATGTAACACATGAAAAGGTCACAGCAAAATCTGGTAGACAGGAGGCTGTTAATGTTGCTAAAGTCTTGAACTGAGTCACTTGTTTTATATAACACAAACCATACAACCATAGTTATCAGATAATATACTTTAATTTGTAAAACTTCAATTTTATATGTATAACTGCAACACCAGAAAAATTTAAAACAGCTATTTCATTACTGGCTATGCTCGATACAAACAATAAAGAAACTAGGTTAAATTAAAAAAACACACACAATGTAATACTATGTCAGGTTAAAAATGAATTAACTAAATCTATTTATATCTCACCTTAGATAAACACCAAAATGATATCAAGTAACAGCAAGTTGTGAAAGGTCAGGGACAGTACACTATCAATGTAAATTTTAAAACTGTTTATAGATACACAATATGTGTAAAAGCACAAAAACATAAGTAAGAATGACACATGCTAACAACAGCTTAGTGGTAGTTACCTCTGGAGGAGAACGGGACAAAGGGAGGAAGGAAAAGGGATGGAAGTCATCGATAAGACTTTGGAACAGCTAAATCCTTTATTAAAAAGATAAAATGGAGATGCAGCAAACATGGCAAAATTTATATGGAACCAAAGAAGACTGATTAGCCATAGCAATCTTGAGAAAGAACAAATTTGGAGGTGTCATGGTACCTGACAGCAAGCAAACTATACAAGGTTATTATAAAATCAAAACAACATGGTAATGGCATAAAAACAGACACAAAAATCAATGGAACAGATTAGAGAGCCCCCAAATAAATCCATATTTATATGGTCAATTAATATTTGACAAAAGAGGCAAGAATCTACAGTGGGGTTAAGACCATCTATTCAGTAAATGGTGTTAGGAAAATTAGACAGCGAAGTGCAAGAAAAAAAAAGAAACTAGACCATCTTCCTATACCATATACAAGAATAAACTCAAAATGGATTAAAGACTTAGATATAAAACTCAAAACCATAAAACTTCTAGAAGAAAAAAAAAGGCAGTAAAATCTCTGACATCTCTCCTAGCAGAATTTTTTCTGATATATTCTCCTTGGGCAAGAGAAAGAAAAGAAAAAATAAACAAATAGGACTAGACTACATCAATCTAAAAAATTTTTGCACAGCAAAGGAAACCATTGGCAAATCTAAGACAGCCAGCCTACTGGATGGGAGAAGGTATTTGCCAAAGACACATCCCATAAGGTGTTAATATATATGCAAAATTTGTAAAGAACTCATACAACTTGCCTGACCTATGGTGTATGGTGGCACAGTAGATAAGGCATGGACCTGGAATACTGAGCTCTCCAGAATTTTAGTAATTAGTTTATGTTTACCATGAGATGAAAAAGGTTGAAAATCACTGCTCTATATAAATATCAAGGTCATGAAAGACGAGAAAAGGCTACAGAGAGAACTAAATGAACACAGGTTGTGAATTAGACTCTGGTATTATTGGAACAACAGGCAAAACGTGAATAGGGTCTGTAGATCAGATACTGGACCAATAATAACTTCCTGATTTTGGTGACTGGGCTGTGGTTATTTAGGAGAATGTCCTTGTTTTTAGGAAATACATTAAAAGTTAAAAGGTGGCCCTGGTCGGGCGCATGCGGGAGTCTGTCTCTCTGCCTCCCTGCTTCTCTCACTTCAGAAAAATACAAATAAATAATAAGTTTATTTTCAAAGGTAAAAATAAAAAAGAGACAAAAGGACATCATGTCTGCAACTTGAATGATTGAAAAACAAAAAACTAGTAGTTAAGATTAATTTTATTATATCCATCAATCAACAGAAAATCTGAAATCTAAAGAAAGGATAGACAAAAGCTCAGGCAGTATTTTTGCAACCATTCTATAAACTTGAAATTAATTTTGAATTGTTATATTTTTAATTGAAAAAGGCAAAAGTAACTAAAAGTCTAGCACCAAAGGCTTTCGAAGTACTGCATGGTAAAAAGAAGGTCGTGCCGCTCGACCAATGTCAGTTCTCCTGGGTGCTCTATGGGGCAGTTGGTGGGAGAGCGAGAGACACAGAATCTGCTACTTGCTAACTGGAGACAAGGAAGCAAGCAGCAGCAGCAGCACTGCTCTCCTACCACCTCCCGTCCACCCCGTCACCTGCTCCTTCACCAACCTGGGCTCAGGCAACTGTATTCATTTAAAAATAAAAATAGGTCGCTCTACCAACTGGTTAAAAAGTTGTTATGGATACTGGTATACACCTGAATAACTGTCTGAATTAAGTAACAAAGAAGGCTGTAAAATGCTTCATTTGCGGCAACGCACTGAAAGTACTGAATGGTTTATGGTCAAACTGTCTATGCATTTAGTTAATGACAAGATCATTTCACTGTTTGGTTCTGTAACACACTGAGAAATTCAAACTACAACAGTGAAAATAAAGCAGTAAAATCAAATTTTTGTCATGTGCTAGCTATGGCAGTGGTCTTGTCTGGTAATGATCATAAGGAGTGTATCCTATGTTCTAGGCACTGTTGTGGGCTCAGGGGACCAAAAACACTCAAGCAGGGCCAGTGTTTCTTCCAGGTGCTTACAACAAAGCTGGAGAATGACAGAGAAACAGAAATCACTGACTGTGCAATCTGACGGGCATAATGGTCAGACCATGGAGAATTTCAGAAATTTCGTTTTCTTGAGAGAAAAGAAAAGCTTAAAACCAGGAGGAAAAACTTCCTTTAAAGGAAGCATCCCCTAGATAAGTCTTAGAGAACTTCCCAAGTAAAGTTAAGTAGAGGAAAGTCACTCCAAACAATAAGAACTGGAGGGTAAGTGGCCAGCAGCCATGAGCTAGCTGTCCAAGCTGATGAATAGAAGGGTGTGTGGGTGGGTGTGTGTGTGTGTGTGTGTGTGTGTGTGTGTGTGTGTGTGTGTGTGTGTGTGTGTGTAGAAAACAGAACAGAGTTAAGCAAGGGCCACATTATAGAGTTTTAATCCATGCTAAGGAGCTTAATTAAACATTTTTTAGGCGAAGAAGAGCCACTAAAGTGTTTCATATGCAGGAGAGACCACTCAATCTTCATTTTAGATCAGAGGGCAACAGACTGGACAACAGAACTAAGAACATGCATGGAGGCCGCTGTCGCAGCCTGGGAAGAAAATGATGGATGGCTCAGCTAGAGGAGTGGGAAGCAGCCAGAGAAGTTGTAAGCCAGAGGTTCCCAAACTCCCGAGTCAGAGCACATGAGTGCCTCAGTAACTTTTCTCATAGCACCCCAAGTCCAAAAGAATGCCCAAAAGTCACATAGTTACGGCCAACCAATTACTAAGCGCTGTGTCCTAACACCTTAGGGCGGGGGTCGGGAACCTTTTTGGCTGAGAAAGCCATGAACGCCAGATATTTTAAAATGTAATTCCGTGAGAGCCATACAACAACCCATGTACCTTACATATTAGCCAATAAAAATTGGGTGTTGTCCCGGAGGACAGCTGTATTGACTCCAGCCACCCGCAACCACGAACATGAGCAGTAGGAAATGAATGGATTGTAATACATGAGAATGTTTTATTTTTTTAACATTATTATTTTTTTATTAAAGATTTGTCTACGAGCCAGATGCAGCCATCAAAAGAACCACATCTGGCTCGCGAGCCATAGGTTCCTGACCCTTGCCTTAGGGCCTGCGCAACTCTTCCAATGTTGTCATCAACTGACACTATCACTCTTCTTTCTGCTACAGTGATTTGTGTGATGCTAACTTTTTATCACAGGAACCACTAATACACCTCAACAAACAAGGTCAGAGAAAGGAATAAAATAATCAGATGTTGAAACTGTGAATGAATATCCCCAGCTAGTAGCTCACAGGATATATGACAGATGTTTCCCTTAAAAACCAAAAACATCCCACAATATCCCTGTGAGTCTGCTACAACGTCCTGGAGTGCCTCAGTGCCCTGAAATATGGATATAAGCCATAATAAAGAGGCAAGAGTCAGACTGGCTTGAAAACTCACTGGATCTCCCATGTCTCAAGCTCAGAGTTCTGGGAGGGTCGTGGAGCCAGCAAGTGACATAGAACATACAGGAAGAGGAAGAGCAGGCTGCAAAGTCTTTAGGGGTAAAGATGCAAAAGGAAGAAATTATTCCAAGCACTGTCTATCTACAAATACTCAAGAATATTGTTTCATTTAGTTTGAGAATTTTATAGAGAATAAATGATACTTCATACACAGAAATTTCTTGGAGCCAAACAGAATATTAGAACATCCTTAAACCTCATCACAAAAAATTTTTCCAAGTCTCACACTACTGCATGATGCTCAAGAGTCAAGTCAATGGTGTTACACACAGCAGTGTCCCCCTTTTCCCTACTGAGTACTCTTAAAACAAAGTAATTGCTATGTATTTTAAATACTGTTATTCAGATCCGACTCTTCTGTTATTTTGCTACATGTGAGAATGAGAAAAGCAATGTATTCCATTTTAGGAAAGATTTTAAAGATGGGAGGGAAGGGTAAAAGTTAAATTCATAGCTAAAAATTTACATACATCTACAGAACTACCCAGAGTGTCTATGTTAACGCTGTATCTGTGGGCTGCTTCAGTACCATGCACTACTATGACTTAAAACTTCACACTCTCCATGGGAAGCAAAGCTGGACTGCTCGCTCATTCAGGGCCATGGAAAATACTCATCCTTAAAAGATAGGATTCCCACAATGGGAGAGGGAGCATTAGTAACCATCAAAGACAAGTCAATAATCAACACAGAAAGCAATAAATATTCAAAAGAGAAAGTCCCACAATAAATTCTTGTATCCTCCCCCCCTTAACAGATGTAGATATTTCACTGTGAGCCAAGAGAAAATTAAAATTGAGGGACCTCACTTCCTGCGAAGTACCCAAGAATGTCTACAGAATACTCACCAAGACACTTGAAAGGAATGACAATGTGGCTCTTGCAATGCTTTTTGTCCCTCTGGCACCAATTGTCCACACTGACGGGCTGGTTGGCTTCCATCACGTTGGTGATCTGTAGCTCTGGATACATCTGCAAGGGAAAAGAACATGCTCACAATAAACTGACTTGGTCCATAATACATGGACATTCACTCACAAGTAAGGAGGAGTGTCCCTGTTTGCTCAGCGTCACCGTTATCCTGTATAAACTTCAAGTTCCACTTTGCTGTCCCTGGCTGCAGATAAACTCTTCAAGTAAAAAGATATTGTAACAATTAGTTTTCTTGTGAGACTTTTGACAAGTAATGCATTCTCTAAAAAAAAGGAAATCTTTACTTAAGACTTAAGGACATACAAAAGCAGCAAACTTTCCGCTCAATAAATCTATTAGAGACCAAGGCCACTTGTAGGGTACATTAAGTAGCTGAGTTAATGAACTAAAACATTTAAGAGGCAATTCTATGGGATGTCTTGTTAATAAAATTACAGAATAATGCTTTGACCCTGGCCCTACGTGCCAGTCTTCTAAGAAGTTCAACATCTTATAACCTTGCTAGGTCAAGTTTTGACCAAAACCAAGTTAAATCAGACCTGAGATGGTCATTACAGCAAGCGGAAAACACAGCACACATGTGACGTGTTTAGCCTCACATCTTCCCATAAGAAGCAGAAGCCCAGAGAAGAGAAGCAGGCTGTGCTTCTGCAGGCTTGCTTCCTTAAAGGACTGAAGATCACAGCACACACAGGCAAATGCCTCTGACAAGTCTCAATCATATCACTGGCTTGGAAACAAAAGGCCCCAAGTGCCAGTCATTAGCAACTAGATCTTAGGTCAAAAAAGAATAATGACAGACTATCCATTTCTAAGGCAAATAGGCTCAAATTTGACACAGGAAAAAAAAAAGTTTTAACTTTCAGGCAACACTCTTACCTCCTGACAGTACTGAAGAACTTCTTCTTTTGTTCCAAAGCAGCTCTTTGTGCCTGTTGGGTCAGGCTCCCACTTCCCAGTCTGAATGTTCACATGCATATTTAACTTTCCACAAAACATTGCAATTTGAGGCTCAGCGACAGCAAATCCAGTTCCAGCATTGGCTGCAAGAGCCTACCAAAGAGGGTAAAAAACAGGTTTATTCCAAAAAGGCTGGCACAAAGCTTACTCAGTTGTTTGTGACTGTAGAACTAATTTTTAAAATATCTTCATTGTTTTACTATTTTTATGTTATAAGCAAATCTTTTTCCCAGGACTTAGGCCAGAATAAAAATGACCTTTGGCCTGACAAAGTGGTGGCACAGTAGATGGAGCATCGACCTGTGTGTGACACTGAGGACCCAGGTTCGAAGCCCCGAAGTTGCTGGCTTGAGCGTGGGATCAAAGACATTGTCCCACAGTCACTGGCTTGAGCCCAAGGTCACTGGCTTGGCTCAAGCCCCCCAGTCAAGAGAGGCAATCGATGAACAACAAAAACTGACGCAACTATGAGTTGATGCTTCTCTCTCCCTTCCTCTCTCTCTTGCTTAAAAAAATGACCTTTGGGTGTACATAATCAAAGTGAAAGGCCAATAAGAAGTCTAAACCACAGTCCCCATCTGGATGCTTCTGATTTAGAAACCTATAACCTAACTGCAGTCTCCTCTAATACAAGCAAATCTATTTTCTGTTCCTTACTGTCAAACCACAAAAGTATAAAATGTCTAAAGTTCCAGTAATTTTACTCAATTCACTCACACTAAATTTTTTTTTTTTTGTATTTTTCTGAAGTTGGAAACGGGGAGGCAGACAGACTCCTGCATGCGCCCGACCGGGATCCACCCGGCACGCCCACCAGGGGGTGATGCTCTGCCCCTCTGGGGCGTCGCTCTGTTGCAACCAGAGCCATACTAGCGCCTGAGGCAGAGGCCATGGAGCCATCCTCAGCGTCTGGGCCAACTTTGCTCCAATGGAGCCTTGGCTGCGGGAGGGGAAGAGAGAGACAGAGAGGAAGGAGAGGGGGAGGGGTGGAGAAGCAGATGGGCACCTCTCCTGTGTGCCCTGGCCGGGAATCGAACCCGGGACTCCTGCACGCCAGGCCAACGCTCTACCACTGAGCCAACCGGCCAGGGCCCACTCACACTAAATTTTATTGAGCAGCTACTATTATGCAAAGCAACAAGTGAGATGCTTAAGACACAAGGGTAACTAAAAAGTTGTGGCCCCCAACCTCATGGGACTTGTGATCTAGTGCAGTAGTCCATAACACCAAAAAAGTGTGATCATATGCCCAGACCACTAGAAAAGGAAAGAATGCAGCGATGAAAAAGCATATCACAAGGGAATCTGCCTTAGGCTTGGAGAAGGTGATCAGGAAAGCTTCCCGAAAAGAATGGCACATGAGTAGAGCAGAGCTATGAGCATCAAAGTGCGGGGAGGGTAGAACGCTAAAGACGGGAGGGGAGGCATACAGGGACAAGACTGGACAGTCTGTGGACCAAGAAAGGACTTTCTTTGGTCTTTATCACTGGATATGCAAAGAGGTTTTAAGCACAAAACTAGTGTTTACAAAATGTAGCTTTGATGCTTTCTCTGGATGCTGGGTGAAGAACAGATCAACGGGGAAGGCGAGCGATGCAAGGGAACAGCTCTGAAAGCTGGAGCTGCAGTCCAGGGAGACATGGTATCTTGGGCTGAGGGAGGGTGATGGAAAGATCCCAGAGAGATCCCAGAGAGCAAAACAAGCAAGCCGTGGTGACTGATTAGTTAGGGGGATGAGGAAGAAGACAACGACAATTCTGGCTAGTGTTAGTCAATAACTGGTGGTCATTCATGGAAACAACACTAAAAGGGATTTCATGGACAATTTTACCTCGTGTCAGGCAAAAAAAACAACTATTGTATAAAATCTTTCTTTGGCTAGTATTCTCTAACAATTCACAAGTTACAGGTGAGAAATAACATCTAGGCATGATGACAAGTCTCCTGCAAAGTGTCTTGCACTAGGAAGAAAACATACACATCCTAATATCTAGAAACATGCCAACAAGGATGGTTGCACCCACAATGGAGTTCTGTGATCTTCTCTAATGTAAAAGACTGTTCAAAGTAAAACCGCTTTTTAAAATGTTAAAACTTGGCAGGGATAGGGGTAGTATGATTAGATTTTATTGTCTATTATACTGTTCTTTTTAAAATGAATAATTAACATAAAATGTTTTTCCTATAACAGAAAGTACTGTATTTTCCCATGTACAAGATGCTCCCATGCCTAGGATGCACCTTAATTTTGGGGCTCAAAATTTGAAAAAATGTATTACATAAAGTTATTGAACTCAAGTTTTATTCATCATAAAATTCATACAACTCCTAATCACTGTCAAAACTCTCATCCATTAGCTTCTCCTCATCTGTGTCTGATGACGAATCACTGTCTTCCTATATTAATACCTTGTCCTCAATTCCATCTATGGCATTTGAAATGCCACAACTACTGTGTAAGATGCACCCAGTTTTCAGACCCCAAATTTTTTTGGAAAAGTGTGCACCTCATACATGGGGAAATACGGTATATCTGACTTAAAGTACTGTAGAGGAAAATGTGTGCTTTCTACACAATTCTTATTTATCTATACTAACGGTGGATGACACAGACATGAATGGTCCTTCCAACTGGGAGCCTACACTAGATTTTGAAATACATTATAATCCTTTTCCAGGACAATTTACCATCCTAAATGTTTTGCTTTGAAACATGAAAATTAGCCTGCTTTCTACTAGTGTGAGGAAGTACAAACACCAGTTGGATAGCTGGGAGAAAACAAATTTGTAAGTAAAATGTTGTCTAGATCAATCCGGATTGAAAAGCACCTATTAAATCTAATGAGAAGAAATTAGCAACTTTATTAACTAGAATTGATTGTGGCCCTATTGTGATGACAGTCATTTACTAATAAAGTAGAAGGCAGATCCTATGCCTTCTGTACATGTGAAGGTACAGATTGACGTTAAATCCTACCATCCTCAAAGAAAGAAAGAAAATAATTTAAAGATGTCTGTGGAAAGGAACACTAATGGTGTTTAATCAAAAGAAATGAGACAGTACAAGGACACACAGACAAATGTATTAATTCTCACCATGAATTCAAGGTGTGAACCAAACGCCTCTTGTGGTGGCCATTATTTTGGGAGCTATATCTAAGAATTATAGCTAGAAACTTGATTATGAAAGGAAGAAAATGGGCATCTATAAATCGGTACACACAGAGACAAATGCAAGAAAATTCCAGGGACACTTTTGTGTACTGGAACCGGTGCTCTCCCCAAATTCTTTCCTTCCTACTTCAAAAGCCTAGACAGAAATAAATGAAAAAAATTCAGTAAGACATGCTACCTATGTAATCAAGAAAGCCAAACTGACAGGTCAAAAACAGTTCCCTAAACCTGCTATATATGAATTACCAGTTAAATCAGAAAAATGTTGAGCAATATTTCCTAAATTCTCTCTGTGGACTTGTATATTTTTAACATTAAAAGCAGCCATTAGCCCTGGCCAGTTGGCTCAGCGGTAGAGCGTCGGCCTAGCGTGCGGAGGACCCGGGTTTGATTCCCGGCCAGGGCACACAGGAGAAGCGCCCATTTGCTTCTCCACCCCTCCGCGGCGCTTTCCTCTCTGTCTCTCTCTTCCCCTCCCGCAGTCAAGGCTCCATTGGAGCAAAGATGACCCAGGCGCTGGGGATGGCTCTGTGGCCTCTGCCTCAGGCACTAGAGTGGCTCTGGTTGCAATATGGCGACGCCCAGGATGGGCAGAGCATCGCCCCATGGTGGGCGTGTGGGGTGAATCCTGGTCGGGCACATGCGGGAGTCTGTCTGTCTCTCCCTATTTCCAGCTTCAGAAAAATATGAAAAAAAAAGGGGGGGGCAGCCATTAAACAAATAGGACTTTGGGTGTGATGGAGGAGGGGGAGGAGGAGGGGGAGGGGGAGGGGGAGGGTAGCAAGTGGGGAGAATTTACCTCTTAAGACTCCAAAAATGGGCCCTGGCTGGTTGGCTCAGCGGTAGAGCGTCGGCCTGGCGTGCGGGGGGAACCGGGTTTGATTCTCGGCCAGGGCACATAGGAGAAGCGCCCATTTGCTTCTCCACCCCCTCCCCTCCTTCCTCTCTGTCTCTCTCCTCCCCTCCCGCAGCCAAGGCTCCATTGGAGCAAAGATGGCCCAGGTGCTGGGGATGGCTCCTTGGCCTCTGCCCCAGGCACTCGAGTGGCTCTGGTCGCGGCAAAGCAACGCTCTGGAGGGGCAGAGCATCGCCCCTGGTGGGTGTGCTGGGTGGATCCTGGTCGGCGCATGCGGGAGTCTGTCTGACTGTCTCTCCCCGTTTTCAGCTTCAGAAAAATACAAAAGACTCCAAAAATGAATACAGGTAAGACATCTGTGAGTGGTCAAAATGGTGCAGGCACCATTTATTAGCACCGGACTCCATGTTCCACGTGTTTGTTATTCATTATGGTTGCTGGCTAAAAGACCACAGCGTTCCCACTGCATAAATGTTCAGTTTATAGATCAACCACTGAGGTCAGTACAGCAGTGGTAAGTGCATTGAGATGGTCAGCATTACCTTCCCTGAAGAGAATCGCAAATACCAGAGGTTAAAGCAACAGGAAGAGGCAGCTAAGCAGCAACGGCTCCTACATCAGTTACCACCGAGAAAAAGAAGAGTAACTGGAATCACTCCAGACAGCTAATATGCTGCAGTGATTCACTTTTAAGTTCAGAAAGATTAATCCTTGTGGTCATAAGAGACTCTCAAGAAGTTATCATCTGAAATATAAAAAGCCTCAGTGGACCATGTCTAGAAATCAACTAATCAAACATCCCCCAACCGTGTCTAGAGTATAATAGAATCTTTTTTTGTTTTGTTTGTACTTCTCTACTTTGAAAAAGCTCTTATTTAATGGGCTGTCCATTTCTTAAGCACACACAGTGCCCTGATCCATTACATCAACGTATAAATCAATCTGGTTCCTAATCTAACATGTTACAAATGGGATTTTACTGCTAAGTCAGCACTTCTGATATCCTGTGAACCTGGAATCCACTCCAAAGGAAAATTAATGCCCCATGCCTTGGCACTTAAGACAGTCCTTGTGATCTATGCATGTGGCAGCACTCTGAAGGTATTGAAAACAAACTGCATCAATTGCTTTCCTAGTCCAGTGCTTCCATTTTACTCAATAATTTATTCTTAATAAGAAATTCCATTTTATTAATGTGGCTCGGGGAAAAGAGTTTAGCTAAGAACAAAAAGTCAACTTGGTAAAAAGGATTCTGCAACTTGGTTGAAAACTTGAAATGGTTTACAGTAATAAATAACTCTAAGTGTGAACCTAACTTACCCCCAGGCCTTTAATCAACACCTCTAGAGTTGCAGCCCCTGGCCCACCTAAACTCCACCTCCTTTCACAAAGCCACTCGGGGCAATGCATCACTCTTAATCCAAGCAAATAAACCATTGCTTCCTCCCTTATTGAAGCAATTCAGAATCTAATCTGGCTCTAGAGTTTGTGCAAGTGCCTGTCATGAAGGGACCTGCTCTTTGAAGAGGAGTTTAACCTATGAATGAGTAAATCCTGTTTCCTTGGATAGGAAGGTGCTACAGTACAGCCTCAGGTGTCCAAGCTTCACCCTGGGGCAGTGGTCGGCTAATGTGTTCCTTGGCCCCTTGAGTGTGGCTCTTTGGCCAGTTTAGGAGTACCCTCATTAAGTTAATAACAATGTACCTACCTATATAGTTAAAGTTTAAAAAATTTTGCTCTCAAAAGAAATTTCAATCGTTGTACTGTTGATATTTGGCCCTGCTGACTAATGAATTTGCCGACCACTGCCACTGGGGAGTCAAGTTAACACTGTTCTAGTTCCAGCCCCATCAACGACCTGCTGTGCCACCTTTGGCAGGTCTAATAAATACTGAAGAAGACAGCAGCGGTAAGTGCCTTTGGAACATCTATTTACCTACATCCTAGTGATATCGAAAGACACGGCATGGGTACCCACAGACATTTTAAAACTGAAGTGAGTAAAATGACAACCTATTAATGGATACAAGAACCCTCTATACTAATTCATTTGTTCAATGTGGTAAACGCTACTGCATGATTTGTAAATTAAATGACTTAAATCTCAGTCCACAAACCTGCACCTAAGATTACTTAATTGAGCAGTTTAAAAGAATCCAGTTTCAAGGTAGCTCCCCTCTAGATATCTACTAACTACAAAAAAGAAAACTAATTACTTCACAGTGGAGGCACCTACAATACATTAACCTTACCAGCAGTAAGACATTTAGAACACCTATGAGGAAAGACTGGGGGCAAGACTGAGGGACTGTTACAGACCAGAAAAGGGCAACAGTGAAATGACAAGCAAATGCAAAGTGGGGTCTGAACAGGATCCTGGAACGGGGAAAGGACATTAATGGGCGAACTGGAGTAATAATTCAAGTGAAGTACTTCAGTCTGTTAACGGTCTGCACCAATGTTAATCCCCCAGTTTTGGTAGTAACTGACTGCACTGTGGTTATGTCGGATGTTAATATTAAAGGAGGTGGGCTAAGGGTAAGGGGAACTCGCTAGTGTTTCTGTAACATTATTTTGAACTCTAAAATTAGCTGAAACTAAACTGGTTTTGGTTTTTTTTATCCTGTTCATTACCTGCCTGAATTTCAACCGTGATCACATGGTTTCAATCTGTCAAAAAAAAGGGCAACTGGCCCTGGCTGGTTGGCTCAGCGGTAGAGCATTGGCCTGGCGTGCGGGGGACCCGGGTTCGATTCCTGGCCAGGGCACATAGGAGAAGCGCCCATTTGCTTCTCCATCCCCCCCCCCCCCCTTCCTCTCTGTCTCTCTCTTCCCCTCCTGCAGCCAAGGCTCCATTGGAGCAAAGATGGCCCGGGCTCTGGGGATGGCTCCTTGGCCTCTGCCCCAGGCGCTAGAGTGGCTCTGGTTGCGGCAGAGCGATGCCCCGGAGGGGCAGAGCATCGCCCCCTGGTGGGCAGAGCATCGCCCCTGGTGGGCGTGCCGGGTGGATCCCAGTCGGGCGCATGCGGGAGTCTGTCTGACTGTCTCTCCCCATTTCCAGCTTCAGAAAGGTACAAAAAAAAAAAAGAAAAAAAGGGCAACTTAGTAAGTATAATCAAAGCAGGCCCAATGCCTGAAAACCTTATGAGTTATTCTGAATATGTCAGCACACACTCTAATGTGGCAAAATCCCATGCATACAAATATTAACTTTGATTTCTCACCAATGGGATAACTACTACAATTCTTCCCAGAGTCTAAGATATAAGAAAATACAGGTTGTTTGGTTTTTTTATACTGTCAAAGGGTGCCTATATAATTTAGAGCCTTTAGAGCAGTGGTTCTCAACCTGTGGGTCGTGACCCCGGCAGGGTCGAACGACCAAAACACAGGGGTCGCCTAAAGCCATCGGAAAATACATATTTATTATACAATACATTTTTAAATACATATTTTCCGATGGCTTTAGGTGACCCCTGTGTTTTGGTCGTTCGACCCCCGCCGGGGTCGCGACCCACAGGTTGAGAACCGCTGCTTTAGAGTATCATCAACAGTACACAAGTGAACTTTTCAATTAAAACAAAACAAAACAAGCTTCAAACATTTCAACCCACTGTCTAATAAAAGGGAAAGATTCTTGTCAAGCATTTTCCAGTTTTAGCAGCAAACTAAGAAAACCTGTTCTTAAAAGTGACAATATGCATTTACTCCAGTTGAAAAGCATTGGCCTCTTTCTACTGCTAATTAGAAGAAGTACAAGAGAAAAACTCCAAATGCAAAAGGCCACCATCTTTCCACTGACATATACCAGCTGTTAGGTAGTATTTTCATAGGCAGTGATTTGTATAAATAACCACTGCTTTTATTAGAGTTCTAATAGAAAAGCAATGTTTTTCTCAATCACCGGTCCATGGACCAGCCTGCCAAAAATTTCATGCCAGTCCACAAAAGTTAACCCCTCTGATGTTGTATGAAGATTATGGACCAAATGATTTTAGCCAAATTCACTTATGCTCGGAGTGACTTCTGCCTTAGTGGTTCCCAAAATAATTCTATTTTCACCACTCCCAAGTGTAAAAAGGTTAAAAATCACTGTATTAAAAGAATAAATGAGGTACTACCATTTCCAAGATTGGAAATGACTGTCTCCCAGGCTTTTTACAGGATCATCATAACTTGTCCATCTGGATCACACTGGGAAGGACCCAGGCACCCAGAACTAAGTGAGGTCTGTCTTTCTGTATGTGTCTCTCAGATGAGAGCAGGATGTCTTTTATAAAAGAAGTTATTGAAAAATACATTAAATACTTTTAAAATTAAAAGATACAGAACAGTGTTTAAGGAACTAAAACTCTCAAACTCTTTACTGGCTCGTTTCTTTCCCATAATAAAACAGGAATTCTAAAACACTGATTTCCACAGCTATTATGACATTAGGGATGTGCCCTGTCAAATCATTAGTCCTCTGCTCATCCCACTCCTGAGCTCATTAGTGCATGATGTGGTGGCTAAGAACATAGGCTTGAAGAGGTGAACAAACCACGGCTGAGTTCCAGCCGCATCAATGACTAGCTGTGCCACCTTTGGCAAGTCACCTAACTCCTCTGCACCTGTTTCCAAAACCAGTGTTGTTTTAAGGTTCAAATGAGCTAATATGTGTACGGTGCTTAAGAGTGCTTGTTAACACAGAAGTTCTTCTTTTGATGACATTATCAGGTTTTAATTATTTTTATCTGGAAAACAGGGCTACTAACATACACATTCCTCTCAGGCTTGTTGTGGGGGTTAAATTAAGATAATGCACTAAAGCACAATGCCTACACCAGAGCAAGCACTCAAATGTTAGCATAGTTATCAGAAGGCTGATTCCTAAAGATTTAATTCTCTCTGGCTATGATTACACAAAAGTAGGGTTTAAATCACGGGCACGTCAAAAGAACACGTGAAATGCTTATGTGACCAGTCATCCTCCCCAAATCCAGAGCAGCATGAAATGGGGTTAAAAGACTGCACGTTCCCTTCTTACCTATTAAACTGGACATGCCTAAAGTAGGCTGCAATAATACTTCACATTTTATTTTGTGTGAATTCATTAACCAAATGTTTACACGAACAATTTAGTACTGTCCTGTTTATTTAAAGGAAAATCACCAGGAGCTGCTGGCTTCCTGGCTCTGGGCTGGCCTTTGGCTGGCAAGGAAGTGAGGTCAACACAAATCTGCAGCCACTATTGAGACTGTTATGATCAAAAAAAGCACCATGTAACTTAGCTCTAAAAGAATTTTCTTAAGGGATATTCTCTCTACTTACTAGCTATGCAACCTCATGGAAGCTATTCACTCACTCGACCTTGTCATGTGTGTGCAATCTAAACATGGCACTACTCAAATTTTTGGTATTACAATAAATGACACCTACAGTATTAACTTTGGACTTAGGTTCACATTACAAAAGGTAGAACTCTACTTTTCCAAAACTCCTGATACCTTAGAAATATGGCCTGGAAACAGAGACAGCTTCCTTGAATAAGATTCTGCATGATGGGCAAGCTAAGCAGTAACCTGTCATACTTTAGAGGTCAAAGAGCCTGGAGACTGGAGCAGTAATCTATCATCTAAATGGTGTGAATTTGGGCTTAACCTCTGAACTCAAACAGCCAGTATTACTAAACAGTTATTTACTGAGAGTGTACTATATAGATAGTGTGCACAGGACTGGGGGGATGTACATAGGATATGTTTTCTAAATCTTTTTTTTTTTTTCCTGAAGCTGGAAATGGGGAGGCAGTCAGACAGACTCCCGCATTCACCTGACCGGGATCCACCCGGCACGCCCACAAGGGGGCGATGCTCTGCCCATCCGGGGCGTCGCTCTGTTGCGACCAGAGCCACTCCAGTGCCTGGGGCACAGGCCAAGGAGCCATCCCCAGGGCCCGGGCTATCTTTTGCTCCAATGGAGCCTCAGCTGCGGGAGGGGAAGAGAGAGACAGAGAGGAAGGAGAGGGGGAGGGGTGGAGAAGCAGATGGGCGCCTCTCCTGTGTGCCCTGGCTGGGAATCGAACCCGGGACTTCCACACGCCAGGCCGACGCTCTACCACTGAGCCAACCGGCCAGGGCCATGTTTTCTAAATCTTCGAAGAAGTAAATGATTCAAACAACAAACAATCAGAAGTACTTCTGATTAAATATTAATAATTCAATATGTTCATTCTAAATTATTATGATTCCTAGATAATAGAAATATGAATGATGGGAAGTTTTCTGGGGAATCCCAAGCACAAATGTGACAATATTATCAGAAATTATAAATATACTTCTGGCTGATCTGAAGCTCACTGATACTATTAAATGCACTAAGTCACAGTCATTAAAAATTAGGTAATTTTTAAAGCATATTTCAATTTTTCATGTTCTTGAAATGTAATAACTTACACCTTTAAAAAAAGTATTCTATTCTTCAGACAGATCTATTCACTAAAATAAATACGCAACCTAGTGATTTTTTACCAAAATTATGTTGGGACACTATCCAACAAGTCTGCTTTGGCTGAAGATTCTGATTTCAAGAGGTTACAACCACAAACATGGAAGACTAATGTCAGAGATCTGAAGTGAATTCTACTGCAGCTCTTTTCCTTTAATACATCCAGAAGAAGATAAATCCACGCTGAATGGTTTTTACTGGTGCTTTAAGCAGTGGTTGTCTAACATTCACTGGAGGGGGGTGATAAGGTCTACAACAGGTTTTCAGTGACCCCCTAAAAATGAGAAAAGTAAGAAAGGTCTAGAGTGCACTTATTTGTGTGTGCACACATGACTGACTATAAGGGAATAAAATTGCTAACTGTTCTCTCTTGACAAAAAACTGTCCTGAATTCTAACATTACGTTCTTTCCAGCTTTTGTTTTAAAATGTTTATCATAAAATAACGGCAACAGTAAACAGTTTGTCTTTAAATAATATCCCATAATATTAAAAACTGACTTTATGTTTCTGAATTTTTTCCTTAGTTTTTACCAGACCATGAAAATCAAAGACTTTTTATTTTTTTAGCTCTTTACTTCTAAGATTCTGTGACACCAGAAAGCAAGAAAGGGCAGAAATTCTTAGGCAAATAACCCCATCTTTATTACAAGATAGACAATTTGCCAAAATGACTTTTCACAGGGAAGAGAGGCAAACTCATATTTTAAAATACAAATAGCAATTTTTCTTTCTATTTTTTTGCAAGAGACAGACAGACATGACAGGAAGGGAGAGAGATGAGAAGCACCAACTCATAGTTGCAGCACTTTAGTTGTTCGTTGATTGCTTCTCATATGTGTCTTAATGTTGGGGAGGGGCTCCAGCTGAGCCAGTGACCCCTGCTCAAGCCAGCGACCTTTGGATCATGTTGATGATCCCACCCTCAAGCCAGTGACCCTGTGTTTAAGCTGGTGACCGCAGGGTTTTGAACCTGGGACCTAGCGTCCCAGGTCGATACTCTATCCACTGTGCCACTATCAGTCAGGCTTTTTTTGTTTGTTTGTTTTTGTTGTTTTTTTTTTTACAAGGACAGAGAGTCAGGGAGAGGGATAGACAGGGACAGACAGGAACAGAGAGAGATGAGAAGCATCAATCATCAGTTTTTCGTTGCAAGACCTTAGTTGTTCATTGATTGCTTTCTCATATGTGCCTTGACTGTGGGCCTTCAGCAGATTGAATAACCCCTTGCTCGAGCCAGCGACCTTGGGTCCAAGCTGGTGAACTTTGCTCAAACCAGATGAGCCCGCGCTCAAGCTGGTGACCTCGGGGTCTCGATCCTGGGTCCTCTGCATCGCAGTTCGACGCTCTATCCACTGCGCCACTGCCTGGTCAGGCTCAGTCAGACTTTTTTAAAAAGATTTTTTTATTGATTGATTTTAGAAAGATGAGAGAGAAAGGTTGGGGGGAAGCGTCAGATCATAGCTGCTTTGTGTATGTGTCTTGACCGGGCAAGCCTGAGGCCTTGAACCAGCGCCCTAGGTTCAAGCATTCCATGTCCATCCACTGCACCACCACAGGTCAGGCCAAATAGCAGTTTCTATTCAGGGGTCTCAAACTCGCGGCCCGCCCACCAATTTTGTGCGCCCCGCAGACTAATCAAACTTCGTGGATTAGTCTGCGGGCCAGTCTGCAGGCCGCACAAAATTGGTGGGCGGGCCGCGAGTTTGAGACCCCTGTATATGCTATTCTGCTAAACATTTTACTATGTTTACCAGGTGTGAGCAATATTCAGGTACCAAGCTTGATGTCACAACTCACTTTTAACTTGTAATACCCAATAAAACTGTGAAAATAAAAAAAAAATATGAAAGAGCCCCACCCTCTCCAAGTTTAAAGCAAATCAAAAGGCATCTTAAAGCATCTTTCTCATGATTTACATAGCATTTAAATTTGAAAGTAAATACAGGGTGTATTATCAGCTCACACCAGATCTGCTTGTAGACAATAATTCTTCCTGTCTGGGACCCATGCCCATGTGCATTATTGTAGATGTCAGCAATTTTAAAAAATAAAGTAATAAAACTAGTATGAGTTGCTCGTCAGTATGTTTACTGCAAGCTGCCACAGCCATTAATAAACCTCCCTGGGATCAAGCCACCTGACTACTAAATAAATGCATAAAGGACAGGAAGAAATGCTACTCTCAAGTTAAATGAATGACTAAGGGGGATGTAAATGTGTGTGTGTAAACACACACACACCCACAGTGGAAAGTACAAGGGCACTATTGTTCTTGTCTGGTGTGCCTCTTGCCCTCTATGATCCATTCTCCACACAGCATTCTAAATTATCTCAGAACACATCACTCTTCTGTTCTAAGGGATTCCCATTCTTTAACGACAACCCCTGCCCTCACTCCATCACCCAACCTGTGCTCAGCACCGCCCTCTTTGTGTCCTTGCGTCCACACAACAGCAGAGTCTCTCTAACCTCAAGGCTCTCCACCTAGAACTCCCTTACCCCTGCTCTTCCTGACCAGGCAGTCTCACCCTTCAAGACTCAAATGTGCATCCTCTGAGGGGCCTTCCTGAGGACAGTCCCCAATGCATTACTCTTCACCCCTCCCCAAGCAATCTGAAAGTACCTTGCTCATTCACCTACACTGTCTAGCTTCCTCCATCAGAATGCAAGTCCTCACGGGAAAACTCTCATCCGTTTTTCTACCCACAGTATTTAGAAATAGCACCTACAATAAGAATCATTTACATCCAAGGAAGTGCGTGACTCTAAAGCCTGTGTTCTTGGTTTCTTCAAGCACTTAAACTAGTATCAATTGGCAGGTATCACTCAGCAGCAATTTTAAAATGACTAACACTATACGAGTCTTCATATAAATAGATACGTATTTTTGTTTTGTTTTTGCCAAGTGAATCCATATACACAGCCTGAAAAGCCACAAAACACAAGGCTCACAGCAGAACAGCAATCCTGAACCCCAGGCAAGCACACCACTCACAGGAAGCACTTCTAGCTCTTTCATTTGTGCTATTTACCTCCACTACATGCATCTTTTTCAGTCCGAAGTGATCAATTTCCTATTTAAAAAGAATTTAGCTCAGCCTGGCCTGTGCTGGTACAGTGGATAAAGCATCAACTTGGAATGCTAAGTCACGGGTTCAAATCCCTGGGCTTGTCTGATCAAGGTACATATGATAACCAACCAGTGAATAAACTGAAGCAACTATGTGTTAACTTCTTGCTCCACCCCCACCCTCCCCTCTCTGTAAAAAATCAATAATTTCTTTAAAAAGAAAAAGAAAAAGAATTTAACTCTTAAACCAGCATACCCTTGATCCATCCACTGGTCAAATCAATACTTCTACTTACATTACTGTAACATAAAAATGTATCATGTACAGTTCCTTTCTTAGGCATCTTATTTTCCCCTTAGATTTATCAGCATCTGAATCTTTTACCTGCCTGGTTTTCACATGTACTGATCACTAAAACAGACTTCAAAAGACCTGCATGGCCCCCTTCAGTGCAGCCATATGCAGTAGTCAGTGGTTTTCCACTGCCGGACCACCACTGCCCAGGTGACCTGGGTTTCCTATCTTTTTTCCTTGAAGACAGCCCTCTCTCGGTCTACCATATCCCTGCTTCACCTGCACTGATTATCCTCTAGGCTTGAGCACAGACCCCATCCCTGGGGCAGTGATTATACCACCCTGAAAATTCCTTCCACTTTTCCTGTTTCCTGGTCGGGACCTTCTTCTTGATTTACTGTGGCGCCCATCTTTCTGAGAAAGGGTATGTGATGGTATCAAACATGACAGGTCTCAAAAAGTTTTCTATTTTATGCACAGACTTTATCGGTAATTTGGACTAAATTGTAAGCTAGACAGAATTTTCCCTCTGAATTTAAGGGAAATGAAGCTACTGTCCTCACAGCTTCCAGCCCTGCTGCTGATAAATCTAAGTCCAGTTTGATCCCTAATTCCTACTCCTTTATGCAGGTCTTTTTTTTTTTTCCTTCCCCATACAGAAGTAAATTCTAAGATCTCACCAAATTCTGGCATTCTAAAATCTGACTATCATATGGCTTGATCTGGGTCTTCTATCATATGCTTGCTTACCTAAGCTCTCGATGGGGCCACATCAACCTGGATAGACTCAATCCTAGGTTTCCTCTGTTCTTGGACCTCCTGTATCAATTCTCTCTCTACCTTTTTTTTTCCCCCTTCCTAGTTTCTTCTGTTCTCTCTTCCTGAAAGATTTCTGTATTTTTTAATTTATGGTATCATGTTTCTAATATCTCCAAGACTCTTCCTTATTCTCTGAAAGCCTTATTTTATTGCAAACTATTATTTCACTGATGTAATACTCTCTCCTCTTCCCCCCCCCCCCATTTTTCCGAAGCTGGAAACGGGGAGGCAGTCATACAAGACTCTCGCATGCGCCCGACCGGGATCCACCCGGCATGCCCACCAGGGGGCGATGCTTTGCCCCTCTGGGGCATCGCTCTGTTGCGTCCAGAGCCATTCTAGCGCCTGAGGCAGAGGCCACAGAGCCATCCCCAGCACCCGGGCCATCTTTGCTCCAATGGAGCCTCGCTGTGGGAGGGGAAGAAAGAGACAGAGAGGAAGGAGAGGGGGAGGGGTGGAGAAGCAAATGGGCGCCTCTCCTGTGTACCCTGGCCGGGAATCGAACCCGGGACTCCTGCACGCCAGGCCGACGCTCTACCGCTGAGCCAACCGGCCAGGGCCTACTCTCTCCTCTTTGAGGTAAATATCAAGAAAGCATCTGTTCCTGCCTGACCAGGCAGTGGCGCAGTGGATAGAGCATCAGACTGGGACGCAGAGGACCCAGGTTCAAAACCTCAAGGTCTCTGGCTTGAGCGTGGGATCATAGACATGACCCCATGGTCACTGGCTTAAGCCCAAAGGTCACTGACTTGAGCAAGGGGTCACTCGCTCTGCTGTAGCAACCCTGGTCAAGGCACATATGAGAGAGCAATCAATGAACAACTAAGGTGCCGCAACAAATAACTGATGCTTCTCATCTCTCTCCTTCCTGTTTCTCTGTCCATTTCTGTCTCTCTCGCTTTTTAAAAAAAAAAAAAAAAGCATCTGTTCCTTGCATTAACTTCTTTTGCTCATGTTTTGGTCTTGTTCATGTTCAAGGCATTCCTGAAATGGTTGATGATCCTAAGCTATCCATTTCACTAAATATTAAGATGGCTGTGAAAAACTAGTTAGTTCTCTGTATATGGATAGGATCTGTCAACAGGTGACCCTCACTCACCTCTTTGGAGAGGAATCCCACAGTTCCCCGGTGGGACCACCTGTGAGGGAGACATGCACCTCCCTGTGCCTCATCTGCTGGACCTGCCGTCCTGAGTGAGTCCTAAGTCTTATCCTGGGGTACAGAGTGGGGAGGGTTAGTGAGGGGCTAGTAATTCATTTTCAACCCCTTCCCTGCTATCGGCCTCCCCCACTCAGCGCACTGGCAGCTTTCCATCCTCATCTCAGTTTGCTGTTGGTTGACTTTCCCATTTTAGGTGTCAGCCTTTTCTGGTTACCTTAGCTCCAGCTACTTAGCTCCACCTGCTTTCCATCTTCAACATCTTGTGGACATCTCTCCTTCTATCCTGTTCTTTGTTCTTTCTGGTTTATTTTATCTTTTAAAGATTTTATATATTGATTTTACAGAAAGTTGGGGGGGCAACTGTTGCTTCACGTTAGTTGTTCAATGATTGCTTGTCTATGTGCCTTGACTGGGCAAGCCTGGGGTTTTGAACTGCCAACCTCAGTGTTCCAGGTCCACGCTCTATCCACTGTGCCACCACAGGCCAAGGCTAAATTGTTAGTTTATTCTTAGGATAAATGGGTAGAAAACTAAGCAGCACTCCCTCAACAGGACAGAGCCAGAACTACTAGAATCGTCTATCTGCATCATTGGAGGGCTAACAATTTAAACCTCCTATGAATATATTTGAAAACAAGAGATGGGAAATTAACAAGAGCACAAGTTTTTTTGTTTTGTTTTTGTCTTTTTCTGAAGTTAGAAGCAGGGAGGCAGTCAGACAGACTCCCGCATGTGTCCAACCAGGATCCATCCGGCATGCCCACCAGGGGGCGATGCTCTGCCCATCTGGGGCTTTGCTACACTGTGGCTGGAGCCTTTCTAGCACCTGAGGTGTGGAGGCCAAGATACAGTCCTCAGTGCCTGGGCCAACTTTGTTCCAATGGAGCCTTGGCTGCGGGAGGGGAAGAGAGAGACAGAGAGGAAGGAGAGGGGGAGGGGTGGAGAAGCAGATGGGTGTTTCTCTGTGCCCTGACCAGAAATCGAACCTGGGACTTCCACAGGCCGGGCTGATGCTCTACCGCTGAGCCAACCGGCCAGGGCCAAGATCACAAGTTTTTATTTTTTATTATTTAAACATAGTGAGTCAAGAAAATAAATTTTACCCTTTACTCAGATTATTTCATTTGATCACTTTACAACTATTAACAGTCAGCATGTTAGTCACTAGGTATTATGGGTTGAATTGTGTGTTCCCCAAAACTCGTATGTTGAAGTCCTAACCCCCACTACCTCCAAATGTGGCCCTACTTGGCAATAAGGTCATTTCAGATGTAGTTAAGATGAGGTCATATTAGAGTAGGGTTGGCTCCCAATCCAATATGAAGATGTAGTTAAGAAACCACCAAAAG
Source organism: Saccopteryx leptura (assembly GCF_036850995.1). NCBI lineage: Eukaryota > Metazoa > Chordata > Mammalia > Chiroptera > Emballonuridae > Saccopteryx > Saccopteryx leptura. The sequence continues at coordinate 373,173,539 of NC_089504.1, read as the reverse complement.
CTAAGGAACTACCAAAAGTCAAGAGAGGCCTCAAACAGATCCTTCTTTAGCAACTTCAGAGGGAGTGCAGCCCTACCAACACCTTAGTCTTCTACTCCTAGCCTCTAGAACAGAACAAGAAACAATGAATTTCTGTTGCTTAAGTCACTCAGCTTGTGGTAATTATTACAGCAGCCCTGGCTGAGCAACACACCAGGCACACCAACAGGACTTCATTCATGTCCTAAGGAAGCTCAGTCTTGGACAGGATCCAGACAGAGAAACCAGAAGTACAATATAACGCACAGAGGGTGAGTGAGAGGTAAGGAAGTAGAAACTAAGAGCACTGTAATCTGAGAAGAGCTACAACAGAAGTAGGTACAGGGCTTAGCACAGAAAAGAAACAGCTACAAAGTGAGGTGAAAGGCCCCGTCTTCTAAACCTCTTCTCCACCGAAACTGTACCTGGGCTCTCTTCCAGCATGAGTATGTCCTTGCTAGGCATGTTTTAGCCGGCGGAAAGGGGCATGATTATGAAGAGACAAGGAGGCCCGTTTGGAAGCACTGTGTTCATTCCGGAGAAAGGTGATGAACAATGTCATGAATGGGAAAGGACAGAATGAAGAAATGCTGTTAGGCTTTGGACAGGGGACATGAAAGAGGGTCAAAATGATTCCAACTTTCCAGTGGAATTAAAACCTATGAGACCCTGAAAAGGGTTGGTAGGGAAGAGATAAGGGATGGCCGATGGTCAGACTTCAGATCTGGGTGCACTGTATGTGAAACACTCAAAGGTTATCCAAATCGTGAGTCGAGATTTCTTTAAAATCTTATTTATTGATTTTAGAAAGAGGAAGAAAGGGAAAGAGGAGCAGGAAGCATCAACTCCCATTTGTGCCTTGACCAGGCAAGCCCAGGGTTTCGAACCAGTGACCTCAGTATTCCAGGTCAACACTTTATCCATTGCGCCACCATAGGTAGGGCAATAGTGGAGATATTTACCAAGCAAAAATATAGGTCACGAACTCCAGAGGGTAGTCTAGGCTGGAATTATGAATTTGCAATTCAACAGGCTGAAAGACCAGAGATTAGGTAGGATCATCTGGGGAGACTGTCCAGTTAAAAACAAAGGACAGAACTGTTGTAGACTGCAAGTAGCAAAAAGCCTTTGTAAATTCGAGGCTTAGCAAAAGGCTAAGTTCTCTGCCCTCCACCTCCATATTGGCTATGGTGCTGAGTATTTGCACCCACTTCATTTGCTTGCTTAAGTTACTGGAAGCAATTTTACATGCCCTTCCTCTTACTCTTTGTTCAGATGTTGGCTGATTTTGCTTATGCATGGTGGGAGGATTCCTGTTTTGCCTCAGATGTGTAACTTTGTACCAAGGACTTCCTCAATTTGCATATGGCTATATAATAAAGCAAACTGGGGCTATTGAGCACTAGGATATTGCCATCAGCATTGAAAAGGCCTCCAGATCCCATCCTTTTTTCTTTTTCTTTTTTTTTTTTTTGTATTTTTCTAAAGCTGGAAACGGGAAGAGACAGTCAGACAGACTCCCGCATGCGCCCGGGATCCACCCGGCACACCAACCAGGGGCCGACGCTCCGCCCACCAGGGGGCGACGCTCTGCCCCTCTGGGGCGTCGCTCCGCCGGACCAGTGCCACTCTAGCGCCTGGGGCAGAGGCCAAGGAGCCATCCCCAGCGCCCGGGCCATCCTTGCTCCAATGGAGCCTTGGCTGCGGGAGGGGAAGAGAGAGACAGAGAGGAAGGAGGGAGGGGGGTGGAGAAGCAAATGGGCGCTTCTCCTATGTGCCCTGGCCAGGAATCGAACCCGGGTCCCCCGCACGCCAGGCCGACACTCTACCGCTGAGCCAACCGGTCAGGGCCCCATCCTTTTTTCTTAATGAGTCTGTTTTCTTAATTCCACACCATTCTCACTCAAGACCCAGAATTATGAGCCCTGCTGTTCCGCAGCACAGAACCATAAGAAATATCAGTATCAGGGCATAAAGTCAGTCCATTGTAGAGGGAGAAGAACCAGGAGAGATAAAGCAGTAACAACTGAAATGTCAGCCAAAGATTTCAGTGGCTATAACAGCACCAGTCACTCTAATGTGGTGGAAGGGACAGGAAGAAACAAGGCCACTATGAGCCGAGAAGACACATGAGAGCTGAGGGAATAGTCGAGTACAGACTGAAAGAACATAAATCTACTTGTTCAACTTTAAAGTTTATAAAATCTAAAAAATGAATCAAGTATTTCCAGTGAAGATTAGCCTCCAAATTGAGATGTGGCTATAAATGTAAACTACATGCAGAACTTCAAAGATTTAATATATAAATTTAAAAATGCAAAACATCTCAGTCATTTATTACATGTTGACTTTATAATATGATTATGCTGAGCGAATTTCACCTGTTTTGATATTTTTTTTTAAATAAAATATCTGGTTAGACCAGGGATAGTCAACCTTTTCATACCTACCGCAAACTTTTGTATCTGTTAGTAGTAAAATTTTCTAACCGTCCACTGGTTCCACAGTAATGGTGATTTCTAAAGTACGGAAGTAACTTAACTTTATAAAATTTATGAAGCAGAGTTACAGCAAGTTAAAGCATATAATAATAATTACTTACCAAGTACTTTATGTCGGATTTTCGCTAAGTTTGGCAGAATAAATCTTTATAAAAACTTACTATAGTTAAATCTATCTTTTTATTTATACTTTGGTTGCTCCGCTACCGCCCACCATGAAAGCTGGAACGCCCACTAGTGGGCAGTAGGTACCAGGTTGACTACCACTGGGTTAGAGCACTGTCCCAAAGCACAGAGGTTGCTGGTTCAGTCCCTGGTCAGGGCACATACAGGAACATACTGATGTTCCTGTCCTACTATCTATCTCTAAAATCAATAAAATAAACATTTTAAAATAACGTCAACTAGAAAAATTTACATTATACATGTGCCTTGCATTTATTTCTATTGGACAGTGCTGTGTTGAATGTTCGGTTACAGTAATACTGTGCTAAGACATGACCTGAACCACTTTTTTCTTTTATCTGTAGACTGATTCCATGTACTAAACACACTTTCCTGTCTTCCAATATGAAGACTAGCACAAGTTTCTGGAAACTGCAAGAATGAGGCACTCACACGGTTCCTTCAGAAATCCTCAAGTTACGAAGAGTTAAATGGGTAAGAGTCACAAAGCTTGTCTGAAGAGGTCAAGCTACTTCAAGAGACAAGTGGTTACAAGTAAAATGACCAATAGGAATTAGGAAAAAAGACCATGAGACATTTCTTATTAAGTATGGGTATGTGAGCCAAAGTTCTAGTTTCATCCAATTGCTGGACCGGGGATGGGGGTGGAGGGGGGAAGTATGATAACAACAATGACAGACATGACACACAGGGGACACTCTCCCCCATCTCCCAACTCTTTAGATTCACTTATATGCTTATGTCTGATTGAAACAAACATCCCAGGCTTCTGACAACTACAGAACAAAATCCAAAGATCTTCCAAAGACAAATAACAACAACAATCAGACAGACAGACTTCACATCACAGGTGAACTATTCATTCACAGTTACTTTTAAGTTGATAAACATTTCTAAGACTGTGGCCTCTGCCTCAGGCGCTAGAGTGGCTCTGGTCGCAACATGGCGACGCCCAGGATGGGCAGAGCATCGCCCCCTGGTGGGCAGAGCTTGGCCCCTGGTGGGCGTGCCGGGTGGATCCCGGTCGGGCGCATGCGGGAGTCTGTCTGACTGTCTCTCCCTGTTTCCAGCTTCAGAGAAATGCAAAAAAAATAAAAATAAAAAAAATAAATAAAAATAAAAAAAACATTTGTAAGAGCCTTACAAGAGTAGCATCCAGAGATAACAAAATAAATTGGTCTCATGTCCTCAAAGTCCTCAACTGCACGGAGACTTGGTATGGTGAGGGAGACAGCATGTAAATAAATAATCCTAATAAAAAGGGAGTCACCTGGCCTGTGGTGGCACAGCAGATAGAGCATCAACCTGGGATGCTAAGGTCTCAGGTTCAAAACCTCAAGGTCACCTGGCTTGAGAATGAGCTCATCTGGCTTGAGTGTGGGATCATTGACATGGTCCCATGATCGCTGGTTTGAGCCAAAAGGTCACTGGTTTGGCTAGAGAAGCAATCAATGAACAACTGAAGTGCTGCAACTATGAGTTGATGCTTCTCATTTTCTCCCTCTCTTCCTTTTAGAAAAGCCCTAGCTGGTGGCTTAGTGGATGGAGCATCAGCCTAGCATATGGATGTCCCAGGTTTGATCCGCAGTCAGAGCACATGAGAAGTAACCATCTGCTTCTCCCTCATTCCTCTCCCTCTTTTCTCCCCCTTCCCCTCCTACAGCCATTGGCTCAAGTGGTTTGAGTGTGACTCCAGGCACTCAGTTGGTCCAAGTGCATAGGCCTCGGGTGCTAAAAATAGCTCAACTGATTCGAGCATTGGCCCCAGACAGGGTTTGTGAAGTGGATCCCAGTTGTGGCTCATGCAGGAGTCTGCCTCACCATTTTCCCTCCACTCACCTAAAAAAAAAAAAAAAAAGTGTGGGGGGATGAGTCTCAGCCCTGGCTGGAAAGCTCAGTTGGTTTGGAGCATTGTCTCAATATACCAAGATTGAGGGCCAATCCCCAGTCAGAGCACGTGAGAGAATCAACTGGTGAATGCATGGATAAGTGAGGTAATAAATCAGTCTCTCCACCCCTTCCACCTTCTTGTCTAAAAAAAAAAAAATCAATAAATTTAAAAAACTATTTTTAATGAAAGGGAAGGGTTCACAATCTCTGTCATATAAGACAGTGGTCCCCAACACCTGGGCCGCGGACTGGTACCGGTCCGTAGGCCATATGGTACCAGTCCGCAGAGAAAGAATAACTTACATTATTTCCATTTTACTTATATTTAAGTCTGAACGATGTTTTATTTTTAAAAAATGACCAGATTCCCTCTGTTACATCCGTCTAAGACTCACTCTTGACACTTGTCTCGGCCATGTGATACATTTATCCGTCCCACCCTAAAGACCGGTCTGTGAAAATATTTTGACATTAAACCGGCCTGTGGCCCAAAAAAGGTTAGGGACCACTGATATAAGAGACCCCCAATTACTGTCTGATTATTTTCTAAATGGCAGTCAAAAGTAGCCACAAAGAAAGGGACACTGATGATACTATATTTTCTACAGGCATAGTATTACAAATTTGAAGTCTATTCCTGAACAAATATGATAATAAAGAGAAAAAGAATAGACACAAATGTTATCAACCTAAGTATCTAGATCATAAAAGTTCTTTTGGAACGTTTCATGGGCAAGAGTGGCTGAATGTTCTTAAAATCTAATGAAGCACAAAAAGAAAATGATTTCTTCTTGAAAACTTCCCTGGAGCAAGCATGAGTACCCTTTCTTGCTCTAAGAACCTTGTTATTTCCTTCAAGTTTACATGCCTAGCCCTGGCCGGTTGGCTCAGCGGTAGAGCGTCGGCCTGGCATGCGGGGGGACCCGGGTTCAATTCCCGGCCAAGGCACATAGAAGCGCCCATTTGCTTCTCCACCCCCACCCCCTCCTTCCTCTCTGTCTCTCTCTTCCCCTCCCGCAGCCAAGGCTCCATTGGAGCGAAGATGGCCCGGGCGCTGGGGATGGCTCCTTGGCCTCTGCCCCAGGCGCTAGAGTGGCTCTGGTCGCGGCAGAGCGACGCCCCAGAGGGGCAGAGCATCGCCCCCTGGTGGGCAGAGCATCGCCCCTGGTGGGCGTGCCGGGTGGATCCTGGTCGGGCGCATGCAGGAGTCTGTCTGACTGTCTCTCCCCGTTTCCAGCTTCAGAAAAAGAAAAAGAAAAAAAAAAAAAAAAAAGGTTTACATGCCTGAATTATTCTCATTGCCAGTTCATGTTGTACCTGAATGCCTCACTATGTCAAAGAAGGAGCCAGCTATTTTCCCAAAGGTGTAGGTCCAGTGATCTCTCTCTCCCAATTTCAACTAAATTTCTAAGAAAACCGTGATATTTCTGCACCAGTGCTTGTAGCCTTCCTCAAACACTGATTTTCTTTAAATTTATCTAATCATTTTCCCCCCTGGAGTAATCAAACCATCTTTTACTTTGTGCTAAACTTTCTTCCTTTGATGATTTACAGCCAAGTTTAACCAATTACTCTGTATAATAACATGCCATTTTTATCTGAATTGAGATACTCCATAAAAACAAATCAATAAAAAGCAGACGAGAGCATGGCAACCATCAGCAAATTCCAAACCATTACATTTTGGATATAAAAATGACAACCACCTTGTTAAATTCATTTTATATATTTTATAGTTAAAAACTCCCAAATGAGCCCAGGCCAGTTAGCTTAGAGAATTGTCCCGAAACACCAAGGTTATGGGTTCAATCCCTGGTCAGGGCACACATGGGAAGCAACCAATGAATGTACAACTAAGTGGAACAACAAATGAATGCTTCTCCCCCCCCCCCTTTCCTCTCCCTGTCTCTCTAAAATCAGTTAATAACTAAAAAAGGAAAAATTCCCAAATAAATTATTTTAATGTAACACTATAATTCACAATGTATAGGTGTATATATCCATATACATGTGTATGTTTTTATTTAAAAACTCTACTAAAATTGTTTGCATGTCCTTAGTAATAGTTAGATCAGCCTCTAAATGACATATCAACCCAAACAATGTAAGGAGAAATTATTTCTGCCAATAGTACCTTTACCATGAAAAAAAAAGTCTCTTCAGTATTTAAGCTCTGCAGTAATTTTCAGTATCACATTAGCACACAGTCTACAAAAATAAGAACAAGTATAGCACGCATACTTTGTCTACAAAAATCCCTCCTTGTTTTTCTTCTAAATAGTCTTACAATGGCATCAGAACTAGTTCACCTTGAACCCCTCAAAAACTGGCAGGTCAAGTAGCTATTTAGGTATGTAATACTATCTGGTAACTTAGTATGTATCCAAGCCAAATCTAGGTGATCCATGTTGGCTTGTATTAGAATGATTCTCCTTCATCCTGCTCATCTCTTTCTCCTCTTTTCAACAAGAGTAGAAACTGTTTAACAGGAGCAAACAGGGTTTAAAACAAAAACCGCAACCCTGGCCATTTGGCTCAGCAGTAGAACATCTGCCCAGCATGTGGATGTCCCAGGTTTGATTCCTGGTCAGGGCACAGAAGAAGTGACCATCTGCTTCTCTTTCTTCCCCCCTTCTCACTCTCACTCTTCTCCTACTGCAGCCAGGATTCGAATGGTTGGAGCAAGGTGGCCCAGGTGGCCCCAGGTGCTGAGGATGGCTCCCTGGTCTTGCATCAAGCACTAAAACAGCTTGGTTGCCAAGCAATGGAGCAGTAGCCCCAGATGGACAGAACATCTCCCTGTAGGGGGCTTGCCAGGTGGATCCTGGTTGGGGGCATGCGGGCGTCTGTCCGTCTGCCTTACCTCTTCTCACTTAATTAAAAAAAAAAAAAAGGCAACCTATACTCCACCTCCCTGAGGGAGAGCACGGCGTCTCTGACAACTGGAGGGAGCCTGCTGCTACTTCAGCACTGCTGCTGCATCTTCCCGATTCTTCCAATAATGCAAGGGCATTTTTAACTTAAAATTTTATGTTATTTGGAAATGGTGATGTTTAACTTGAATTTCAAATACTATGAAACCCATAAATACCACAGTGAGAGTCAAATAAAACTCAAGTTCCGGTTCCATTTGGTCTTCAGCCTGCACGTTTTCAATCAGTTTTAGGTTACGTACAAGGCATTACAGTTAGGAGAGTTGGCAGTTAATTTAAAAAGCATAAAATTCATCTAACACTCAGGTGTCATAGTATGAACTAAAATTAATCATATCCTGTCAAATCTAAGAAATTTGATTAGAATAATTTACTTTAAAAACCAAAGGCATTTAAGGATTAGAAGGCTTAATACTGTTACAATGACAACACTATTCAGAGTAGTCTAATTCAATGCAAACCCATATTAATCCCAACATTTTTTGTAGCAATTTAAAAACCCATCCTAAAGTTCACATGGATTCTCACAATCTTGAAAAAGAACAAGTTGAAAGATTCACACTTCCTGATTCCAAAACTCACTACAAAAGTACAATAATTGGCCCTGGCCGGTTGGCTCAGTGGTAGAGCGTCGGCCTGGCGTGCGGAAGTCCAGGGTTCGATTCCCGGCCAGGACACACAGGAGAGGCACCCATCTGCTTCTCCACCCCTCCCCCCTCCTTCCTCTCTGTCTCTCTCTTCCCTTCCCGCAGCGAGGCTCCATTGGAGTAATGATGGCCCGGGTGCTGGGGATGGCTCCTTGGCCTCTGCCCCAGGCGCTGGAGTGGCTCTGGTTACAACAGAGAGATGCCCCGGATGGGCAGAGCATCACCCCCTTGTGGGCGTGCCGGGTGGATCCCGGTTGGGCGGATGCAGGAGTCTGTCTGACTGCCTCCTCAAAAAAAAGTACAATAATCAAAACAGTGTTATTAGCATTAAAAAAATACATATAGAATAGAGCACTCAGAAATAAACTCTTGCATATATAGTCAAAATAATTTTTGATAAGGTGCCATGACCATTCAATGGGGAAAGGGAAGTATCTCAACACAAATATTATTGAGAAAACTGGATAATCACCTGCAAAAGAATAGCCCTTACCTTAAACCATATATAAAAATGAACTCCAGGCCCTGGCCGGTTGGCTCAGCGGTAGAGCATCGGCCTGGCGTGCGGGGGACCCGGGTTCGATTCCCGGCCAGGGCACATAGGAGAAGCGCCCATTTGCTTCTCCACCCCCCCCCTTCCTCTCTGTCTCTCTCTTCCCCTCCCGCAGCCAGGGTTCCATTGGAGCGAAGATGGCCCGGGCGCTGGGGATGGCTCCTTGGCCTCTGCCCCAGGCGCTAGAGTGGCTCTGGTCGCGGCAGAGCGACGCCCCGGAGGGGCAGAGCATCGCCCCCTGGTGGGCAGAGCGTAGCCCCTGGTGGGCGTGCCGGGTGGATCCCGGTGGGGCGCATGCAGGAGTCTGTCTGACTGTCTCTCCCCGTTTCCAGCTTCAGGAAAAAAAAAAAAAATGAACTCCCAGTGGACCAAAGATCTCAACTAAGACCTATAAAGACAAAACTCTTAGAAAAAAAATTAAAATCTTCACATCTGACTTGGCATATCTTAGCTACGTTACCAAAAGCACAGTCAACAAAAAGAAAAAATGGCTGACTTGGACCTCATCAAAATTAAAAATCTCTGTATTCCTGGCTAGGTAGCTCAATTGGTTAGAGTGTCATCCCGATATGCCAACATTGTGGGTTTGATCCCTGGTTAGGGCACATACAAAAATCAACCAATGGATAAGTGAAACAACAAACCTATGTTTCTTTCTTTCTTTCTCTATCAACTAAAAAAAACAACCTGGCCCTGGCCGGTTGGTTCAGTGGTAGAGCGTCGGCCTGGCGTGCAAAAGTCCTGGGTTCGATTCCCGGCCAGGGCACACAGGAGAGGCGCTCATCTGCTTCTCCAACCCTCCCCCTCGTCTCCTTCCTCTCTGTCTCTCTCTTCCCCTCCTGCAGCCAAGGCTCCACTGGAGCAAAGTTTGCCCGGGTGCTGAGGATGGCTCTGTGGCCTCTGCCTCAGGCGCTAGAGTGGCTCTGGTCGTGACAGAGCGACGCCCCAGATGGGCAGAGCATCGCCCCCTGGTGGGTGTGCCGGGTGGATCCCGGTCGGGCGCATGCGGGAGTCTGTCTGTCTGACTGCCTCCCTGTTTCCAGCTTCAGAAAAGTAAAAAACAAACAAAAAAAACCTTTGTGCATCAAAGGACACTAGCAAGGGAATGAAGACAACCTATAGAATGAGAGAATGAGTTTAAGTATTTGTAAATCATGTATCTAATAAGGGATTGATATTCAGAATATATAAAGAATTCCTACAACTTAATAACAACCAGCACAAAAATTCAACTCAAAAAGACCTGAATGGACATTTCTCTAAAGAAGATACGTGATTGGCCAACATGAAAAATTGCTCAACATCACTGCTCATCAGGTAAGTAAATGCAAAATCAAAACCACAGTGAGACACCACTTCACACCCATGTTAGGCTGGCTATTACTAAAAAAAAGAAAACAAGTGTCAGTGGGGATGTGGAGAAAAGAGTGCAGCCACTATGGAAAAACAGTTTGGCAGTGGTCAAAAAGTTAAACATAAAATTACAAACAAAAAGAAAAAGAAACATAGAATTACCATATCCAACCATTCCACTTTTCAGTATGTACCTGAGAACTGAAAGAAAGAACTCAAATAGATATACAGCTTATACAACAATGTTCACAGAAGCATTCTTTACGTAGCCAAAAGGTGGACACACCCCAAATGTCTATTAACAAATGAAAAAAAAATGTTGTATATATATACACAACGGATTATTCAGCTTTAAAAAGAAACGACACTGATACATGACCTCTGAAAGCATTATAAGTGAAATAAAACAAACACACAAGGGCAAATATTGCATAATTTCACTTACATGAGGTACCTGGAATAGACAAACTCATTGATAGGTTTCCAGGGGCTTGGGGGAAGGGAATAGGGAGTTACAGTTTAATGGGTATAAAGTTTCTGTTTTTCTGTTCCTGAAATATTTTGGCCCTGGCCAGATAGCTCAGTTGGTTAGAGCATCATGCCGAAGCGTGAAGATTGTTGGTTTGATCCCTAGTCAGGGCACATACAGGAACAAATTGACGTTCCTGTCTCTCTCCCTCTCTCTCTCTAAAACCAATACAATAAACATTAAAAAAAAATTTTTTTTATTTTTGGAAATGGACAGGGTTGATGGTTGCCTGACATTATGAATACTTAATAGCACTGAATTGCACTTAAACATGATTAAAACAGTCAGTTTTATGTTATGTATATTTCAACACACACACACACACACACACAAAATCTATGGATTTTAAATTGTACAATCTAGAGAAATTTTTGTGTCTTGTGGCTCACAATGTAAAACGTCTAGAAGTAAATTGTATAAAAATAGGTTTTATAAAGATAAGCCAGATGAAAATAATCTACTATAAAAGATAGGTTTAAAAAAGATAAGCCAGAATGAAAATAATCTATTATAAAAGACTTAAGAACTACTATAATTTTTCCAACAACATAAAAGATTTGCTTTATTTATCATCTTAGGAACTGTTTGTTGCTTCAACTAGTGTCATTTGTTCTGTGACAGTGTCCTGCATGTCGCAATTTAATAAATGTGTGCTAACCTTGGCCACTAGCTCAGTTAGTTGAGCATCATCCCGGTACACCAAGGTTGTGGGTTCAATACTGGATCAGGGCAAATATAAGAATCAACCAATAAATGAATGAAATGAGTGGAACAACAAATTGATATCTATCTCCCTCCTTCCCCGTCTCTCTAAAATCAATAATTAAAAATAAAATGTGAGCTAATTAGCACAGAAAGTCTACAATTTTTTTTTAAAGAAAGTCATCTATATATATTTAAATTTTTTTTATTTTTTATTTATTTATTTTAGAGTGGAGAGGGAGAGAGAGAGAGAGAGAGAGAAGTGGGGAGGAGCTGGAAGCATCAACTCCCATATGTGCCTTGACCAGGCAAACCCAGGGTTTCGAACCGGCGACCTCAGCATTTCCAGGTCGACGCTTTATCCACTGCGCCACCACAGGTCAGGCAAGTCTACAATTTTTGAAAAGTTATATCCAAGGACTTCTTTTTGAGAGCACGCACGCTAGAGAGAGAGAGAGAGAGAGAGAGAGAGAGAGGAACAGACAGGAAATGAGGTAGGTAGCATCAGCTTGTAGTTGCAGCACTTGAGTTGTTTATTGATTGCTTTCTCATATGTGCCTTGACCATGGGCCTTCAGCTGAGCCAGCGAACCCTTGTTCAAGCCAGCGACCTTTGGGCTCAAGCCAGCAACCTCTGGGTTCAAGTCAGCGACCATGGGGTGTCTATGGTCCCACACTCAAGCCAGCAACCCTGCACTTGAGCTAGTGAGCCCTTGGTTCAAGCTGGTGACCTCAGGTTTTTGAACCTGAGTCCTCAACGTCCCAGGTCAACAACACTCCATCCACTGTGCCACTGCCTGATCAGGCTGAAAAGTTATATCCAAGGACTCTTAAAATGTCAATGTAAGATTCAGTTAAAAAGGATAAAAAAAGATAAAGCCAATGCAAACTGCTTAGAGAAAAATTAGAAATGTAAATATCAAATGATAAAGGAATGAATTAATTATTATAAAATAGGAAGACCTCTGCTTTTATTTCTTAGCGCATGCATGAGAGAAAAAGGGGGAGTGAGAAAGAGAAATAATAAACATCAACAGGTAGCTATGTCACCTTAATTGTTCATTGATCGGTTCCCATATGTGCCTTGACCAGGGGACTCAAGCCAGGGACCAGGGGATTATGTCAATGATCCTTAGCTCAAGCTGGTGACCCTGCTCTCAAGATGGCAAGCCTGCACTCAAGTCAGAGACCCTGGTGTTTTGAACCTGGGAACTCAGCATCCCAGGTCGACTCTCTATCCACTGCACCACCGCCTGGTCAGGCACCTTTGCTTTTCCATGTAATATATTCCTGAAAAGATGAGCAAGTTTAAAGATATGCCTGTTACTTGGGGGTTCTGCTACTCGAAAGCTAATATTTTGTACAAATCTCAGTTATACCTAATATTTTATGGGAAAAAATCCTCAAGAGCTTAATCCTACCATTTCATAAACATTCCTTAACATTTCCAACATAATTGCGCCAACTGCATATTCACTTAAGTTCAAAGACTTGACTTAAAGGACCAAATAAGCACCAACTCCATCAAACCATTTTTCACGCCAATAAAATAAGCATTTTTCTTCCCATTTTTTCACTCATTCTTCTAAAATAAAGGCAAAATGCAATCAAATATTCAAATAAGCTCCAACAGTGCTGGCAAATATCCAGCCACTGGCTAATAGGTAGCATTCTTGATGAAATAACTCAAAATGTCTGTGTATCAGGCTAAGTATTCCAAATTCAGAGTATGGAAGGCAACTTAGATGGTGGATACTGTACACTTAAAAATGCAGAAAGTTCAAAAGCTCCAAACCATAAAAAGTGCTTCAATTAAAAGCAAGGTTGTAAAATATTTAATGGTTTGGAAAGTTATTCAATATGTCAAGTGGGGGCAGGGGTAGGATAGGTTATAAACATGTAAAGGAAAATCTGTACTTAAATGTACAGAAAAAAAAAAGACTGAAAAAATTTAAAAAGCAATTTATCTGGATGACAAATTATAGTTCATTTCTTTCTCATTTTGTTTTGGCTTTACTTTTATTTTCTAATTTTTTTTACAATAATCATATTTTTCTTTTAACATATGATACATACTAAGAGTCATAATAATTTGTAAAGTCAATTTAGATTCTCACAATCATTTTCAATGAGAGAGTGTAAAAAGTAGCATATAGGTTCCTGAAACAGATAATACATATTCAAGTAATAATGTATAATTTCTGTAAATTTAAGTTTTATGAATAATGAGTTAGTATTGAAAAAATATTGAGAAACAACCTCAGAAGAGTTTTTTTTTCCTTCTGATTACAAAGAATTATCTAATGCAGCCTGACCTGTGGTGGCGTAGTGGATAAAAGCGTTGACCTGGAACACTTAGGGTGCTGGTTTGAAACCCTGGGCTTGCCTGGTCAAGGCACTTATGGGAGTTGATGCTTCCTGCTCCTCCCCCCTTCTCTCTCTCTGTCCTCTAAAAAAAGTTATCTAATACAAATTTTTGCCTAAAAGTTGACTGTTTGGTAACCTCATCCATATACCTTTGGTGCCCACGTCCCACCCTGGGATATCTCTTCTCCAGGCATCCAATCCAGGCCATCTGCTCAAACCTGCGAAGCAATTCATCACTTTTATGGATTTGTGACCATGGTCAAGTTAATTTAGCCCCAGTTCCAGCATTTATAAAACAGGAGAAAACCACAGGTTCTGTCTCAAAAGATTATTCTAAGTCTTCCATGAACACACCACACCATACATAGCAATTTTACCATAAATATAACTATTATAATTATTAATCCAACCATCAGCAGAATCTGCCACTCTATTCCAATTTGTCTATTTTTCCCTAATTACTTAAAAAACACACAGATTCTCTCTATAAACTTTCAGTAACTATCTAATTTCAAGGAAACTAACTTCCAATTGTGGCCAACTAGGTAATTTAGACCAAATCTCCTAAATCAGTGGTCCCCAACGCCCGGGCCGCGGACCAGTACTGGTCTGTAGGCCATTTGGTACTGTTCCGCAGAGAAAAGATAAATAACTTACATTATTTTCGTTTTATTTATATTTAAATCTGAACGATGTTTTATTTTTAAAAAATGACCAGATTTCCTCTGTTACATCCGTCTAAGACTCAGGTGTTTTTTTAAAGATTTTTATTTACTGATTTGAAAGAGGAGAGAGAGAAAGAGAAGAAAGAGATGGGAGTTGGGAACAGGGAGGAGTGGGAAGCATCAACACATAGTTGCTTCTCTTATGGGCACTGACCTGGCAAGCCCAGTTTCAAACCAGCAACCTCAGCATTCCAGGTCGACACTTTATCCACTGTCACCACAGGTCAGGTACCCCAACTTCTTTGGTCAAACTCACTTTTAAGCATAGAGCAAAAATCTTGAAAGGAATTTTAACAAACCAAATCCAGAAAATAAAGGAGCTAAGTTTGGTTTATTTCAAGAATGCAAAGTCATTTGTATATTTAAAAATTCAATTACTGTATTTCACACTATCTAAAAAGAAAAACCAAATGATCATCTTAATAGTTGAAAAAAAAAAGTGCTCCCAAATAATTCAACATTCCTTTGTGACAAGAATTTTTTCTGAACTTAGAATAAAGAAGCTCTTCCTTAATCTGATAAAGTACAAAAAACCAACAAATATAACATGAATGGTGAAATATATTTTCCGAGATCAGCAGTTAGACAAAAATACCAGCTAATACAACTCCTTTTCTCTTTTTCTTGATTGATTTTAGAGAGAGAGAGAGAGGAAGGGGAAGACAGAGAAACAGAGAGAAGCATTCATTTGTTCCACTTAGTTGCGAATTCACTAGTTGCTTGCCATATTTTCCCTGACGGGATCAAACCTGCAACCTTGTTGTTTTGGGATGATGTTTTAACTGACCCAGCTAACTGGCAAGACCAATATCACTTCTCTTCAACATTTTACTAGAGTCCTAGCCAGTGCAGTAAAGAAAAAAAAAAAAAAAAGATACAAGGTTTGAAAGAAAAGAAATAAAACTGTCACAATTCATAAAATATACTCAGAAAATTTCAAAATTACAGATAAATTATTAGAATTAGTAGTACACAAGCTTAGCAAGACTCCTGAACACAAAATCAATTTGAATATATTAACTACATTTCCATAACAAAATGACAATCAAAAAATTTTAAAGATGCCATTAAAAAAAGTATATATCTATGAATAAATCTTATGCAAAACACCGTAAAAACACTGAAGGTAATTAGGGAGAATTTAAATAACAGTATATGCCATATGTTTCTGGACTGGAAGACAACATTAGAAAAATGTCATTTTCTCCCAACTGAACTTCAGACAATGCAATCCCAGTCAAAATTTCAACAGGTGGTTGTTTTTGGTTAAATGTGACAAATATAACCTGACTGGTGGTCAATGGCTAGAGAATGTTGACCTGGAATGCTGAGGTCGCCAGTTAGAAACTCCAGGCTTGCCCAGTCAGCGCACAAAGGAGAAGCAACTACTACTACTGAGCTAATACTGTACTTCCCCCTCCTCCCCACTCCCACTCCCCCTCCCTCTCCCTCCCCCTCCCTCCCTCCCTTTCTCTTTCTCTCTCCTCTCTCTAAAATCAATAAATAAAATATTTAAGTGTGGCAAATGTATATAAAAAGAAAAGGGTCAAGGAATAGTTAAAACATTACTAAAGACAACCAAGAACTTGCCCTAGTAGATATAAAACCTTATTTTAAAGTACATTCAATCCCAGGTCAAGGTACACAAGTGACCATCTGCTTCTCTTCCCCCTCCCTCTTCCCCTCTCACAGCCAGTGGCTCCACTGGTTCAAGCACAGGGCCCTGGCACTGAGGCTAGCTCAGTTGATTTGAGCATCGGCCCCAGATGTGTTGCTGGGTGGATCCCAGTCAGGGTGCATGCAGAAGTTTATCTATCTCCCCCTCCTCTCACTTAAATAGATAAATATTTTTAAAAATAAAGTGCAGTCATTAAGACATTGTGGACTTGGTACCAGAACAGACAAGAAACCAATGGATTAAGAGAGCCCAGAAACAGATTCACTAATACAGAGATATTAACAACAAAGGTATCACGGGAAAACAGAAGGCAAAGATAACCTTAACAATAAATGGTACAGGCTGGACAGCCATATGGTATGGTCTAGATATCCATATGGAAAGATAAAAATACTTCATAACCAAACAAAAATCAGTTCCAGGTAAACTGTAGTTCCAAATGCGATAGGCAAAACAAAAGGCTTATAATCTACAACACAGAAGAATAACTGTATGTCCTCAGAGTAGGAACAGACTTCTCAAATAGGACAGAAAAAGCACCAAACCATCATTTTAAATAACTTTCTTAAAAAAGAAAAACTGGATAAATCAGACATTAAGAACTTCAAAACACATTGTTAAGAGAATGAAAAGGCAAGCCACAGAGAGAACAGCATTATCTCAATAACCTCAAAATGAAAACATCCCAAATGTAAACAGCAGAACTAATTGTGGTTTCTTCATACACAATGGAGTACTATACAGCAATGGCAACAAATGAACCGTAACTATACACAACAATAAAAAGGACTCTCAAAACCATGTTTGGTGAAAGAGGCCAGATCCTTAGGAATACAAACAGAAGAATTTCATTTACATAAAACTAGAGATCAAGAAAACCTAAACTACAGTGTTAAGGAATAAGTGCTAGGCGGTAAAACTATAATGAAAAGCAAGAAGTAATTTGACAATAAAAGGTAACAGTTACTGGGGGAAAGGCTGTTCTATTTCTTGACCTTGGTGGTAGTTGCACAAGCATCTGTTTTATGAAAATACACTAAGCAATAAATTTTTCTCTTTTGTGTACTTTAAAAATTTTAAAAACTCAAAAAATACTTAGGAGCTTCTGTTGATTGGCGAGGGCTGGAAATGGTGCTCTGTAAGTTTGGCACGGATATTTGTAAGCTTGGGACTACCTTTACTTACAGTTCAAGTACCTTAGCATTCTTATCTCCTAAAACCATCATAACACACTGTCAAACAATGAACATTACACTGATAAACCAATATTTATTACAACTCTAAGAGCCAAAGCAAGTTTCTTTGGAATCCAAAGAGATGATAGGGGTCTCTCTCAACATGCAAACATGAATGGAAATGCTAAACTCCCAAACTCAAGATAAGAGTTACTTCTGGAAGGGAAGGTTAATGGAATGTGGAAAAGTTGAAAGGCCTTTGTATTATAATGTTTTATTCCTGTATCTAGAATATTTCAGTTCTTTCAAAAAAAAGGCTAAGTCAAACATGAAAGTGTTAAAATTTTAACAAAATGGGGTGGTGAATATATGAATATCTTTTATAAATTTACTACACTATGTTTGAAATATCCAGAATTAAAGGGAGTAAAATAAAGGTCCTACACTCTGTATCAGCTCATTTCTCCAGGTAAAAATTCTGCTTCAGCCTAAACAACTTGCCTACTTAGCCTTCCAAAAACAAAGATAAAATATTCAAAAATACTTCTTTTTTTTCCCTTTTTTTTTAAGGACTTTATTAATTTTTTAGAGAGAGAGGGAAAGAGGAAGAGAGAGCGAGAGAGAGAAGGGGGAGGGGCAGGAAGCATCAACTCCCATATGTGCCTTGACCAGGCAAGCCCGGGGTTTCGAACTGGCAACCTTAGTGTTCCAGGTCGACGCTTTATTCACTGCGCCACCACAGGTCAGGCAATACTTCTGTTCTTTACCACCACCACTAAATAAATCCCTTATCTTCTTCTCTAGGCGAAAGATCTCCCTTAGAGCTCATCCATGTTTCATATTAAATTTCCCATATACTTCACCATTTCAGTCACTTTATTCTGGATTGTAATATTCCTCAAAATGAAGTGCTACAAATCCTAGTAACTGCACAGTGTGAGACATTCCTCCAATGTCTCCTTTTCACCACCAAACTTGTAATGCAGATACTTTTGGTGAGAATAAATTCGTTTTCTTTCCGGCTAGCCCAGTTATGTATCCTCCCAAATGGAGAATGCACTTGTAGTAGGTGTTGGGTTGTTATCTCCCTAACACCCTTAGTCCTCTTTTCCAACAGAACCCAATCCAAAGTCTAAATTGATCACAGAAGTCACATTGCCCTCTGGTTTGGCTGGAAGCCATCTGCTCCAATTAAGTCCAGGAAGACTCTGGGGGAGGGGGTCTCATGCTGGTGGGATTTGAGAAAGGTTTCTTCACTTAAAAGGAGATATACAAGAAAAGACTGTCTCTTCTTCCCCTGACCCCTATCACATCAGAGCATGTTCTGCAGAACTGTAACAGCCAGGCTGCAACCTTGCGGCTTGAGGCTGGTAACAGCAGTTTAGAAAGGTTGTGCTGAGCTCTAACTAACCAGCCCTATAGGCACCCTCCTCCAAATGCTCATTATCCTTTTTTTTCTGAACCCCCCACACTCTTTTTTTTTTTTTTTTTTTACAGAGACAGAGAAAGAGGGATAGGGTAGGAACAGACAGACAGGAACGGAGAGAGATGAGAGGCATTAATCATCAGTTTTTTTCATTGTGGCACCTTAGTTGTTCATTGACTGCTTTATCATATGTGCCTTGACCTTGGGGCTACAGCAGACCAAGTAACCCCTTGCTAGAGCCAGCAACCCTGGGTCCAAGCTGGTGAGCTTTTTGATCAAACCAGATGAGCCCGTACTCAAGCTGGCGACCTCTGGGTCTCGAACCTGGGTCCTCTGCATCCCAGTCCAATGCTCTATCCACTGTGCCACCACCTGGTCAGGCTGGACCACCAAACTCTTATTCCAGTCATATTGGTTACTGAATCAACTTCTTCCTGTCAACTATGCCAATGAATGTAAATCTGGTGCCTGTAGCATTTTCTCTTCCAAATACTGTAACGCCATTCCATGATTTCTATAGGATATAAGGGGTCATATTTTCTAAAAAGACTTTGCAGAATATAAAGATTAAACAAGCTTACTAGTATTAAAAAAATTTTTAAAGCCATAAAACATGTAAAAACATAAAAATCCCCTGTAGTTACATTCTTCAAGGATAACACCACTGTTACCAGTTTGCTATATATATTGATTTATGATATGTAGTAGTTTCTATGAAATTGAGTTTTTTTCAAAGAAAATATTCCTATCAGGTTTTTTGGTACTGGGAAAGACAGGCAGATGTGCATAAAAAAAAAATCTGCAACCAAAAGGGAAACATTATGAAACATCTTGATGCAGAGGAAAGAGAAACATCCTGAGAATAGGACAAACAGCTTCAAATGCTGGCCCCACTGCATGACCCAAGACCCATGCTCTCTGACTCCCTTTTTAGGTGGATAAGAATACCTACTTCACCAGAATATCTGGAGACTTATATAAGTGTACCTAAATGAGTTCTGTTGGGGTTTTTTGTTTGCTAGAGTTTTGTTTTTCCCTGTTTACACAGAAGAATCACCTGGGGAGCATCTGAAAAGGAAAATCCCAGATGGATTCAATGAGAATCTCTAGGGGTGGGGCCTAGAAATCACATGCAAGAGCATTTAGTAGAGCAAAAAGCACTACGCATTATTTGTTTTTACTACTGTTCTGTTTAGTATCTAACACCAGTAGTGTGAATAACAAATGACAATTCCTATCTTAAAAACAGATTATAGTTAGCCCTGGCGCAGGAGCTCAGAGCATCGTTCCCATACGCCAAAGTTATAGGGGTTCAATCCCCAGTCAGGCCACATGCAAGAATCTACTAATGAATACAGAAATAAGTGGAATAACAAATCAATGTTTCTCTTTCTCTCCCTCCCTCCTTCAAGTCAATTAATAAATAGATTACAATTATGTTTAAGAGATTTCATTTTAAAAGACTTCACTGTACTTATGTAAGAAAAATTCTCTTAGCAAAAGTAATTATTAGTTATACTTGATACAAAAGAGGTGAAATTCATTTCTATTTAAATGTGCCTCCATGGCTCACCTACCATTTCAGGCCATAAATCAGGGTGCACTACATTAAGTATAGTTAAGCATCGAAGTAATCTAGTTTAATCCCACTTTCTAAAAAACAACTCAAGAAAATTGAATTGTGGGAGATTTTCCAATTCTCCCTCAAACTGCCCCCACCAGAGAGACTATAATTACTGTACAAATACTTATCCTTACTTTTTGATCACACAGAGGTAACTTTATTTTCTTTCAATAGCTCACTTCAGGGCATTTCAAAACAATTGTTAGGTGCCAGGTTCAATATATGCAATAAATGCCACTTTCATAAAATGTATGTACCTGACAGATCCAGAGGATATACAACACCAAAATGTTTACTCTGCGATTTCCTGGATAATAGGACCTCAAATTATTTTTCATTTCTTATGTTTACATCTGTTTTTTATTTTTAGTGAGCAGCACACCTATATTATAGTTAGAAATTCTGTTATTCTAAAAAAAAAATAAATTCAAAAGCCTGAGAATTCTGCAACAGAAAATAATGCAATTAAAGACTCTTGAAAGGTTTTTAAATTTTGATTTTCCAAAGTCAACAATATCAAATAAGTTTCATATTTGGAAAAAATAACCTTTCACTTATTAGTGCCAAGAATTCTAAAGCTTTTTAGCTTTAAAAAATAACCATGTTTTCAAATGCTACAAAAGGTATTACTTGGGTCAACTGACAAACTAGAATACAGACAGTATTTGATTTGATGAAAGTATTGCACCAATGTTAAAATTCCTTAAGTTGGCAATTATGCTAAGGGTATGTAAAACATCGTTCTTAGTTCTTAGGAAACACACACTGAAATTTTTAGGAGTCAAGAGGCATGATGTATGCAACTTCATCTCAAACAGATCAGCAAAAAATGAGTAACAATGAATGATGAAGCAAATGCTAAGCAGGGAAATGTTGACAACTGGTGGTTCTGGGTAAAGGGTATGAGAGTTGTTTATACAATTCTGCAATTTTTGTAAGCTTAAAATTACTTCTAAATAAAATTTAATTAAAAAAAAGCAATAGAGAAAAAATAATTCAAAATTCTCCTAAGAAAACACTTAAGCTCACACTACATCAACTTCAAGCAAGAGTTTATTGGGGGAAAAAGAGCAGTGTATTTTAAATTGTGTTAATAAAAACACACGCAGGACCAACTTCAAGCAAGACATCAAATTAGCAATTCACTAGAAATATATGAGCCCTAGATGTATTTTATACTAGCCACAGTAAAAATTAAAAGAAATTTTAATACATTTTACTTTGCCAATGTCCAAAATGTTATCATTTCAATGTCAATGTAAAAATTATTGAGATTTTATATCTTTTTCATACTAAGTCTTCAAAATCTGGTGGGCATTTTACAACTACAGTACAGTTCTATGCTAATTCTAAAATTTCATAGGAAATACTTGATCTGCATTTATATTTCATAAAATGTACAGTTAAAGTTGATTCATCTAACCAAACTGTTTTAAACATAGTTAAAAGTTTTCCAATCACTGGAGTACCAATCTTTAAATG
Source organism: Saccopteryx leptura (assembly GCF_036850995.1). Lineage (NCBI taxonomy): Eukaryota > Metazoa > Chordata > Mammalia > Chiroptera > Emballonuridae > Saccopteryx > Saccopteryx leptura. The sequence continues at coordinate 373,151,751 of NC_089504.1, read as the reverse complement.
TAAAGTAAACTAATTAAAATGAAATATAATGGAAAATTCATTTCTGAATCACACTATCCAAAATGCAAGGTCAGCAGCTATATGTGGCTACACCATGGGGCAGACAGGTTTAGATGAAACAAATCCCCTCTATGAAAGGAGGACCTGATTGTAAAACTTAGTTTATCACATTTACCAAAAGATTTTTAACACAGTAATGATAAAATAAGGACAGTCCTATCAGAAGCACTGGTTCCTCTCCAAGTCATAATCAGACATCCCCTGTACCACCACTCAGAAATATACCGACACAAAGCCTTTACCTTCTGCATGTGTCCTACTGAGTTTGACTTTCCTAAAAACTGGCTATCAAATGGCCCACTTACTTTTAAACGCGGCAGAAAGAACTCAAGTTCTGGCTCTCAGTAGCCTCAATATCCACTCTATAGTGAGCAGAGTTTCAGCACAAATACTGCTTGAGAATTCCAAATGGGAACATGCACATTACAGGATTGGTCCTGGATTTAAAAGAGGAAGTGACCCTGAGAACAGAGGTATTTTTTTCTTTTTAAACAGGTGTAAGAGATTAATCCAGTCAACACCAAGCAACACTAAAGATCTCCAATTAATAATTCTGTGCCAAGCAACCTGATCAGGGATTTGGCTAGAATCCCTCTGGCTGATCTCAATAAGGACCTTCCCAAAGACATCCCGATTTAGGACATTCCCACCTAAATTAAGGTTTAAGCAATTCTGTGCCTGACAAGTAAATAAAATCAAAATATATACATGTGAATAAAATTCTGCCTGCTTGACAGAAAAAAAAATTGAAAAATAATTTAGTGTGGGCAAAAATACTAGTTCGGAAGAACAGGAATTAGCATAAAATAACATTTAAAAACTGTTTTGGGGAATGTCTAATTCCTGCTTTCTATCTAGCCAGACTTTTCAACTGAACAATATTGTGGGTAACAATCAAAATTTAATTCACAACTAATTCTAATATTAATTCTTTCTTGCAGACATATCAATGTTAACCTTCTGCTTAAACTAGACAGAAAAATGTTCTTTAAAACTGATTAATTCTTTATTGTAAATTCACTATTGCCTAAAGTTACTCCTATCACTGGGGAAGTAAGGTTCAAATGTGAATACTGATTTTTGTAAGCTTTAAGTTCTATATTTTATACAAAATCCTTTTTTCCCTTCCCCTCCCATCCCACTGATGTAGCTTGCACGGAGATCAAAGATATAAATTAAACCAACCATTGTGTGGAAGCTAAAGTAGTCGTAATCTAAAAGCATTTTTAGATAGCATTAACTATTTCTACTTAAAATTTAACCTTTTCCCCCCCTAAAGAGTCATTTTTCATAAAGCTTTAAGCAGAATAAATACAAACGTTTTAAGCCGTTCCATCCGAAAGTTTGTTCTTGCTTAGTTTTTACCCGTGGAAATATATAAACGTTCTGTAGAACATTTTAACTTGGGGTTTTTATTAGAAAGCTCTGTCGATGTCGCCTATGCAATCAAATCCTGTTTCACTTCTCTCTGAAATTGGCTAAACATGCAAAACCAATTGTAATTTTTAAAATAGTGAAGAGGGGAAAGGAATATAAAGGACAACACCAGAAACACCCATTCCAGTCCAACTGCTCAAGCGCCATTTCAAGAATGCACGTAAAAATAAAGTCCCAAGTCCCTCTGAGAACAGGAAGGTTTCTGTGAAGCGGCGGTCTCCAGATTCACTGAAGAACTCACACCGACCCCAGCGACCCGCCTGTTCCCGGGGCCTCAACCCCAGCGGGTCGCCCATGAATCCATGCCACTGAACCACGTCGCAGCAGAGAGATGTTCACAGGGTTATGCGATGCAGAGCTACTTAAATCCTGACACCAAAAAAGTACGATTACAAAGAGTTTTTACCTCCCCGACTCGCGGAAACTCAATCTTAAATGGGAGCTACACCGTCACCAGAGAATTGTCCGCTTTTTATTAGACTCAGGCATAAGGTCCCATTTAGCAATTCCTCTCCAGGGCCTGGTGCCAACGCGGTGGACCTCCTGGAGAGGGAGGCAGGCGAGCAGGAAGCAGAGGGATACCCGCGCCCGGTGCAGGAGCGCTCTCTCCGTGCAGCCCCAGCGCGCTCGCCCCACACCTCAGCACTTCCACGGGGCCGCCCCAGGAAACTGCATCCCCCAACCGAGCCCACCGCGCCAACAAAAGATGCATCCGCCACTTCCCGCGGGGAAAGCCCACCACCGTCCACGGGGAGCGCGCGGCCCCCTCAGCCCGAGGACACCCCGGGGACCGGACCTGCCGACCGACCGAGGCTCGCATCGGTGGTCGCCCGAACCGCGCGGCGCCCACGAGGAGGCGGCGGGGCCGAAGGCGGGATGGGGGCTGGGGCGCCGACGCGGTCCGCCGCCCCCGGCAGCCCCGATGTCTTTCATTTGGCCTCTGCAGCGGCCGAAGACAGCCCGACCTCCAGCGCTAAGCACTGCACCAAGCATGGACGGGGGGAGGGAGCGCCGGACCCGCCGCAGCGCCGGACCATCACCTCCCCCCGCGCGCCCGCCCCCAGACCGAGCTCCCACGGCGTGAGGAAGGGACTGCGCTCGGGCGCTCATTCGCTCCCCACCTCGATGTAGCCAGCCAGCGCTGCGGCGGGGGCTGTGATCCCGAGCAGCAGCAGGATCAAGAATTTGCCTGTGGCCGCGGCGGCCGCGGTCCTGGTGGCCGCCATCCCTCGCCAGGTCGCTCTAGCGATCGGCCTGAAGCTCACACACGAAAAGTAGGACCTTTCCCACCGCAACCCAAAGGCATCTGAAGCCCGTTCGCCGCCGCCCCGGGGGTTTTACACCGACCGGAACTGACTTCATAAAGCCTCGCCCTCCTTCTCCACTGACCAATGATGGTCCGTAGAGCCTCTCTAAGGCACCGCGAATTGGTCAGCACAGACCCAATTGGAACGAAGGAGCCTGCATCTCTCGCCCGCCTCAACCGCGCTCTGGGCCTCGCCCCCGGCCACTGACAGCCCCGCCCCCGCCTGACCCTAGGTGGCGAGGCGTTGGGGCGTTCGACCGGTGGGCTCCTCACCCGCCTCGGGCCTCGTTGCAGCTTGCAAGGGCCGCCTGCACCCTGCGCAGTAATCGGGCCGAGCTGCACGGGTCCCTCCGCCTGTAGCCTCCTGATTAGGGCACGCCCCGCTCCCCCGCCCCTGCGGCGTATTTTTCAGATGCCTTTGAATACCGCCCTCTTTTTGGTTCTGAAAAATGGTTTTATTAAAAACAGGATTTTTAAAAAACAGGATAAATTTCCCCCAGTCTTGGCAGGGTTACCCACGGCACTCTTCCGAAGCAGCGAAAGGGTAAATGAGGCAGTTTCCTCCTCTCCCGACCCCTGCACAGGGCGCGCCCCTTTCCTGGGCTCAGGTCGCCGGACCGGATTCGTCCTTTTCTCGCGGCCGGGCGGTGTTTTCCACGCTTTTGACCTCTGTTCGTTAGGCCTTATTCTTACCCTTCCTTCCCAGTGGACACTAGCTACCTCCCATGGAGACCAGCGGTATAAGGACCACTTTTGACATTAAGCCCAGGTCCGCTTTCCTGTGTTATAGCAAAAGATCGTCTTTCTTTCTTCGGATTAAGATCGCTAGCAAGAGAACTGCTTCTCTGCGCCTTTTTTCTCTGCATTTCCACTTCAACTGGGAAAACGTTCTGCTGCCCCATTTCACAACTGGCACGCCCTCACCGGGGCTTTGTTTTCTTTCAATAGTCATGAGATTTATAACCAACCCTATGTCGAGTCCTTGCTAGTCCCTTTAGGTTCAACCAAATAAATGGAGAGCAGGGTCTCTACCCCAGTAAACAGTAAATAGGGAGAAACAGTGTCCATAGATTAAACAGATCGGGGCAATGAGAACACTGATTTTCCAGCCTTATTGTGTGACATGCACAGTTCCCCGCAATCAAGCAGGCTCTGCCCGGTACTCCCTACACAACCCATACCTTTTCATTATAGCCCTTCCTAGGCTTGCAATGTCTACTCTCCAACGTTTACCTGTTGAGAGCATTTGTATTCTTTCTCTGCTCAATTGGATGTAATGTCATCACCTCCTGAATCCCCAGAGTGCTATATCCCATTATAGCACTTGCTCCCTTCCTTATTTCTATGCCTCTCTTACGCCACTGGCAAAACTTGAGTAAGGCATACAGCAGGGCTTTCTCACAGTGAAGACTTTCAACAGTTTCTGCCGTGTCATCTGTCAAATGATAGTCGTGGAAACGACTTTAACCCCAAAAGGAATCCCCAATTTGGGGTGCAGTAAAGAAGGAAACGTTATTCAGTGCAATATGGCTCAATGGTGATAGAGCATGACTGAAAACAGCAGAGCTGTGAGGCAGCTCCCGGGCCAGGCCCCTCCTCAGCTAGGCAACTCTGCTCTTGGTCCACTCTGCTTTGCTCAGCAGTGCTCCTGCGGTCCAAACTACCCTAGACAAGGAAACACAGCCACCAGTGAAAGGAGTAAGTATATTACCAAAGGCAGCAGGGAGCTGGCTGATATAGACAGAAGTCCCCACCCTGGCCATTAATTGGTTTGTCTTCATGCAAATGAGGACTCTAAATCCTTGCAGTTTGATTGGTCCAAAAGGATCTGTCCTGATTGGTCAAAATAGAAACACACTGATTGGTTGAACCGGTACAATTCTGTAGTTCCAAAGCTTCAGTCTTGTTGGCTGAAATAAAATTTCGGGAATTTCTTTATCACGCTGGCTCCAATGGCAGAAACACAGTACAGGCAAGCAGTTCAGTGCAGAGATGCAGAGACAGGCTGTTCAATACAGGCTTCTCCCTAAAGTATATTTTGTGTGCAAGACCTCTGTGTAGAAATGGCTATTAGGCTCTGTTTTGATTGTTTGTTTTTCAAATTTGAGCCCAGTTAACCACCAGAAGCCCTTCTTAGTAGGTATCTTCTTTCTCAGGGTCCACACACTAAAACCAATTATGCTGAGTTCTAGTCCTAGTATTATTGCTATGGACTAAAGTGTGACCTCCTGAAAGTTCATATACGTTGAAGCCCTGACCCCCCAATGTGATGGTGTTTGGAGATAGAGTTTTTGGGAGATAATTAGAATTAAAATCCTGAGGTTGGAGTCCTCATAATGGGATTAGTGTCCCTATAGGAAAAGATCAGAGAGCTTGCTTCTTCCTCACAACTTCATTGCACCCTCTTCCATGGAAGGAGATAGAAGGAGGCCAGGAAGAAAGTTCTCATCAATGATCTTGGACTTCCCAGCTTGCAGAACTATGAGAAATAAATTCCTGTGGTTTAAGCCACCCTGTTTATAGTAATTCATTATGGCGGCCAGAGCTGACTAGTACAGCTGTGTAACTATGGGCAAGCCAAAGGTCCTTCATCATTTGAACTCCCCTCTGTCAAGTGTGAATATTAAAAACCTGCTTCACTTCACCAATTTGTTTAATTCCATGAAAAATAAATGTACAATGGTCTAAATCATGAAGAAAGTTAAATCTAAAGGGTGAAAGGAGGGTGAAGCAACATGTTAACAAGTACAAGTGTTGCTATGACAATATGTGTGGAAACAGTACCAGGTGACTGGTAAGTCAAGTCAGTTCTGTTGTGGAGTCCTGGATGAGTGTTATAATCCCTAGGGCCTGTTTCCCTGCCCACAAAATCAGGAACTTGAACTCAGGGATCTCTAAATTCCTACGAATATAAATGCTAAGAGAAAAAAAGCAAGTGAAATTACCTGAGTTCAGAACAGTGGTCCCGATATTCATGATTTGGGACTGTGTAATCAATACCAAACTCTAATAACATGGATATGACAAAGAAATGTTGAAAAATGATGTAGGGAATTTTCAATCTAAAATTAGATCCTGAAAAAAAAACTTTATTTGCATTTTCAGGTCACTGAAGGATCATTAATAGGAGTTTATTGCCCCAGTTATGAATGTCCTTGACTTTAAAATGTTACCCACTTTTTATTAAATGACATTGAGAGGCCCTTACCGAGTCTTACAATTTTTTTTTTTTTTTTTTTAATTTAAGTGGGAGAGGAATGGAGGGACAGGGAGAAAGAGAGAGAAACTTTGATCCATTCCTGTAAGTTCCCTGACTGGGAACTGAACCGGCAACCTCTGTGCTTCAGGATGATGCTCTAAACCAGCAGTAGTCAATCTTTTTATACCTACCACCCACTTTTGGATCTCTGTTAGTAGTAAAATTTTCTAACCGCCCACTGGTTCCACAGTAATGGTGATTTATAAAGTAGGGAAGTAACTTTACTGTATAAATGTTATAAAGCAGAGTTATAGCAAGTTAAAGTATATAATAATAATTACTTACCAAGTACTTTATGTCAGATTTTCGCTGTTTGGCAGAATAAATCTTTATAAAACAACTTACTATAATTAAATCTATCTTTTTATTTATACTTTGGTTGCTCCGCTACTGCCCACCATGAAAGCTGGAACACCCACTAGTGGGCGGTAGGGACCAGGTTGACTACCACTGCTCTAAACAACTGAGCGATCCTGTCAGGGCTCTTTTATTCCCTCTTCTTTTCTTTCTTTTTTTTAATTTAATTTTTTTTTTTTTTTTTTTTTTTTACAGAGAGAGGAGGGGATGGGGATAAGTGAGAAGTAGTTGCTTCACTCTAGCTGTTCATTGGTTGCTTGTCATATGTGCCTTGACTGGGCAAGCCCAAGGTTTCCAACCAGCGACCTCAGCATTCCAAGTCAACACTCTATCCACTGTGCTACCATAAGCCTAGCTAGTCTTGCAATTCTTTTTTTCTTTTTTTGCATTTTTCTGAAGCTGGAAATGGGGAGGCAGTCAGACAGACTCCCGCATGCGCCCGACCGGGATCCACCCAGCATGCCCACCAGGGGGCGATGCTCTGCCCATTTGGAGCCTTGCTCTGCCATGACCAGAGCCATTCTAGCACCTGAGGCAGAGGCCATGGAGCCATTCCCAGCGCCCGGGCCATCTTTGCTCTGATGGAGCCTCGGCTGCCAGAGGGGAAGAGAGAGACAGAGAGGAAGGAGAGAGGGAGGGGTAAGGGGAGGGGTGGAGAAGCAGATGGGCACTTCTCCTGTGTGCCCTGGCCAGGAATCGAACCCGGGACTCCTGCACGCCAGGCCGACGCTCTACCACTGAGCCAACCGGCCAGGGCAGTCTTGCAATTCTTAAACAATAATTTTTCATCCTAAATATGCTCATGTCAGTTACCAAGTTATTTGTAGAGTACTGTGTTTTCATTTATCACTCTTTGTGAATAAAAGTAAAAAGTCTTGGGCCTGGCCAGTTGGCTCATTGGTAGAGCATCGGCCTAGCATGTGGAAGTACCAGGTTCGATTCTCAGTCAGGGCACACAGGAGAAGCGACCATCTGCATCTCCACCCCCCTTCCCCTTCTCTCTCTCTTTCTCTCTCTTTCTCTTTCTCTCTCCTTCTTCTCCTCCTACAGTCATGGCTTAAATGGTTCAAGCAAGTTGGCCCTGGGTGCCGAGGAAGGCTCCATGGGCTTGCTTCCGGCACTAAAATAGCTCGGTTGCTGAGCAATGGTATAATGGCCCCAGATGGTCAGAGCATTGCCAGTAGGGGGCTTACCAGGTGGATCCTGGTCCAGGTACATGAGGGAATCTGTCTCTGCCTCCTGTCTCTCACTTAATAACTTAAAATTACTCACTTGAAAAAAATTTTTTTAACTAAAAAGTTCTAAAATAACCTCCTGTTTCTTCTATCTTCTTAAGAATTAGACTTTCTCCTAAGGGTTCTCTTTCATGTACACCTAAGATGTTTGCATTTCACTGTTGGGAAAAAAAAACACTAAAGTTTATATCCCTAATGTATACTTATATGAGCAGCGCTCATTCATTCATTTGACACTTTATTATCCAACACCTATTCAGGTGAGGTAAACGAGGCTTGTGTTGTTGCTCCCAAATCAGGATGCAAATCCAAATCAACTAAGATTTGTAAAAGGGCAAATTCCTAAGCCCCTACCTTAGACTTTTTAAATCACTAAGACTAAGGTGATATAAAGGAATCAGTTTATTATTTTTAAGCTCTCCAGGGAATACTAATCCACTAATACTTTTGAGAGTTTGATTCTTGAATATCAAGGCCCAATTAAAAAAATGTTTTAATTGGAGTTGCTAATTTTAAGTTAGGTTTTCCAAATAAAACATTAAATTGAAACAGCTGTATATTATCACCACTGTTTCATTAAAGAAAGAACATTTAAGAAAAATAAGGTAGGTATGGTCATAATTTTAAAATTTAAAACCTCCTTTGTACTCCTCAAAGCGTTCTGTATACACCTCTGACACATTATTTATAAAGTAAATATAATCATTTAGTTTTTTTACTGTTTCCTTAATTAGGCCATGAGTCCCTTGAGGGGAGGAACCATGTTTTGTTCATTTTTGTCCCTTCACAATCTAGCATTGCACTGTACCTAATAGGCATTGAAAAATATTTGTTGAATGAACATAACTAAATGGACTTTACAATCTGGCAAAGGGGATAAAACTTGTAGATGTATTAGTACCAGCTGGAAAGTCATAAATGGCCTAAGAGAACTGCCTACATTTTTTAAAAATTGAATTCATTGGGGTGACATTGCTTAAGAAGTGCCTGCATTTTTAAGGAATAAAGAGGAGGAAGAAGTTGTTACTTCTGGCTGAGGGTATCAGGCAAGGATCATAAAAATTACATCTGAGGTTTTCTGGGAATACACACAGGACATGCATATACAGTGTCAAGAGAGAATAAGCCTGACCTGTGGTGGCGCAGTGGATAAAGCGTCCACCTGGAAATGCTGAGGTCGCCGGTTCGAAACCCTGGGCTTGCCTGGTCAAGGCACATATGGGAGTTGAGGTTTCCTGCTCCTCCCCCTCTTCTCTCTCTCCTTTCTAAAATGAATAAAAAATAAATAAAAAAAAATGGCTCAGCCTTTAAAAAAAAAGAGAGAGAGAATAAGAAGCAAGGCACAATGTAAGCAAAGGCATGGCACTGGAAAACAGGCATATATGAGAAAACGTAAGTATTTCACTTCACTGGAGCACAGAGTGATAAATAGCAAAGGTGGGGTGGTTAGTAGTATCACTGCCAAAAAGAGACTGAGGAGCCATAGGAATCTTTGGACAAAGATATAACTAGCATTAGCTATTAGGAAAATTGAGAGTGACAGTCATATGAGCAATAAAGTAGAGCCCAGAGGCAAAGAGGTCAACCAGGAACCTTTTGTGTTATGGGGGAAAAAATAAATATGGGTAGAACTAGGACAGGTACAGTGTGATTAGAAAGGAGACAGATGCAAAATGTAAGTCATTCACCTCAGGAGTCAATGAAAGAGAAGGAGGGGAGGAATACGAGGAACCTCAAATGTTCAAACATGGTGCCTGGGAGAATCTGATGATGACGATGCCATTGGCAGAAATTAGAAGATTATTGGTTGGGGAGGAGAGCTGGAATGATGAAGTGTCAGCAAAATCTCCAGCATGAGATGCATAGTAATTACTTTGGGAAAAGCTCAGAAAAAGGTTGGTATTAGAATTAGAATTTGGATAGTTACCTACACAAAAATTATTTGTTAAATCCATAAGATAGTCAATGGGGCCAGCAACAAAAGAGGTAGAAAGAAACCCAAAGGATACACTATTTTTCTATTCAAACAATGTTGTTGTTTTTTTGTTTGTTTGTTTGTTTGTTTTTGTTTTTTTTTTAACAGAGACAGAGAGAGAGCCGGAGAGAGGGATAGACAGGGACAGACAGAAGGAACGGAGAGATGAGAAGCATCAATCATTAGTTTTTTGTTGCATGTTGCGACACCTTAGTTGTTCATTGATTGCTTTCTCATATGTGCCTTGACCACAGGCCTTCAGCAGACCGAGTAACCCCTCACTTGAGCCAGAGACCTTGGGTGCAAGCCAGTGAGCTTTTTTGCTCAAACCAGATGAGCCCGCGCTCAAGCTGGTGACCTCGGGGTCTCGAACCTGGGTCCTCACCATCCCAGTCCGACGCTCTATCCACTGCGCCACCGCCTAGTCAGGCTCAAACAATGTTTTTTATCACAGCAGAACATCAAAAGCTAGAAAAGGCCAAGTTGGATGAGGATTGAGAAAGGGAAATTGAACTTGGAGACCACTAAACTGGGTCATCAGTCAGTTCTTTGTAAGATTAAAAGCTACTTGCAGAAAGTAAAGGTTTAAGCGGCTCATGAGGGAGAACTAACAAGTACTGTCATCTCCTCTGAGATGTTTAAAGAGCAAATCTAGTAGAGTAGCTCTTGAGGAGTATTGGTGGAGAGTTTTGCTGTTGTTGCTGTTGCTGTTTGTCATTAATATGAAGACACTGGAGGGGGGTGGAGGGAGAAGTTGAAAATGCAAAAGAGACCATTGAGCCTGACCTGTGGTGATACAGTGGATAAAGCATCAATCTGGAATGCTGAGATTGCCAGTTTAAAACCCTGGACAGGCTTGCCAAGTCAAGGCACATATGAGAAGCAACTACAGGGGGTCTTCGGGTTATAACAGTCTTAACATATGACTCTTCGAGTTTATGATGCTCACTCCCATAAAAACTTTTCAAAATTGAGACATGTTTCAGCTGTTATGGAAGCCTTGCAATGCTATAGGCAGATTTTGGAAGAGAAGAAGTCATCAAGCTTCCAGACTAGCCTGGAACAATTCTTTAAGAAGGTAGAGAGGCCTGCAACAGCTCCTGTACCCTCTATATCAGCTGCTTCTCAAGATGAAACACCTGTAGTACAGGTAGATTCATCTCCAGCGTCTCCTGCATGTTCCTTAGGCAATCCTGATTCACCAGACCCAGTATCTCCGGCACCTGCTGCAGGTTCTCCTGCCTCTCCAGCTTCCTCCTCCCAATAGGGCACTCTCTCCCACCTTGCAATGGCCTTTCCAGTGTGCAAGCCAACCCCAGGAATAAAGGTAATTAATTTTTTTACACTCATTTTTTGTCATTTTTTTTCTGTTACTACAGTACAGTGTACAGTACAGTAGATTTATGTCTTTTTCCTTTTCTGGGGCTTAGTTGTGTTTTTATGTTATAGATTATGATTTTACAACTGTGTTAGGATAGCTAAGTGACTTAGGCTAGGGTGTATTTTGACTTACTCCAAAATTCAGGTTACATCACTGTCGCAGGAATGGAACTGTGTCATAACCTGAGGACGCCCTGTACTGTACATTGATGCTTCCTGCTCCTTCCCCCTACATCGTTCTCTCTCACTATCTCTACTCTTTAAAATGAATAAATAAAATCTTTAAAAAAGAGAAAGAGAGAGAGAGACCATTAAGATTTGTAAGATGAGTTTTGCCTTCATTTTACAGATAAGGAAACTGGGGCTCAGACAGGTTCAATAATTTACCCACAGCCCAAAACCATAACTAGCAAGAAGGAAACTGAATCTTGGTTTTTGAGACTTAAGATCTGCTCACATCATGCTAACCAGCTCCCTACTAGATAGCAGAAAATATTAGTTTTAAAAAATCCCTCCAGGCCCTGGCCAGTTGGCTCAGTGGTAGAGCGTCGGCCTGGTGTGCAGCAGAAGTCCCGGGTTTGATTCCCGGCCAGGGCACACAGGAGAAGCGCCCATCTGCTTCTCCACCCCTCCCCCCCCTTCCTCTCTGTCTCTCTCTTCCCCTCCCGCAGCCAAGGCTCCATTGGAGCAAAGATGGCCCGGGCGCTGGGGATGGCTCCTTGGCCTCTGCCCCAGGCGCTAGAGTGGCTCTGGTTGCAACAGAGCGACACCCCGGAGAGGCAGAGCGTCGCCCCCTGGTGGGCGTGCCGGGTGGATCCCGGTCGGGCGCATGCAAGAGTCTGTCTGACTGTCTCTCCCCGTTTCCAGCTTCAGGAAAAAAAAAAAAAAAAAAAATCCCTCCAGCCCTGGCTGGACAGCTCAGTTGGTTGGAGCATCGTCCTGGAGTGCAGAGGTTGCTGGTTTGATACCGGTCAGGACACATACAGGAGCAGATTGATGTTCCTTTCTCTCTCTCCCTCTCTCCTCTCCTCTCTCTAAATCAATAAAATAAACATTTAAAATATAGATAAGTAAATAAATAATAAATAAAAAAATCCCTCCATGAAGCCTGAACCAGGCAGTGGCAGAGCATTGGCCTGGGATGCTAAGGACCCAGGTTCGAAACCCTGAGGTCGCTGGCTTGAGCATGGGGTCACTGGCTCAGCTGGAGGTCCCCCCCACCTCCTGTCAAGGCACATATGAGAAAGCAATTAATGAACAATTAAAGTGCTGCTACTATGAGTTCATGGTTCTCATCTTTCTCCCTTCCTGTCTCTCTCTCTTGCGCTTAAAAAAAAAATCCCTCCTTGGAGACATAGGAAAGGTATCAATGACTTGCCATTCTTCCTGCTTGCATTTTAATGTAGCTTAGTGATATTCTTTAAAATTGCTCTTCTATTAATAAACAGAGATTCAAGGAGTTAGAAAGTTACCTAGCTGTCTCATCTTTCTTCTCTGCTTGGAAGGCTTCTGTGTTTCCTTCCAGTCACTGATGTTGAACAGGTGACATCACTTCTCAGAGGGCTTGAAGCAGAACAGGTTTAACCTTATATAATTTATAGCTTTACCACATGGCTAGGTAATTAAGATTTAGCTATTTTAATTTATTTTTCTCCTACCTCCTACTGGCCTAGACTAAAACAAAGATCTGTTTTTCAAACAAGTCAAGTAGACAAAAAGATCAGCTACTTAAAATCAAGACAGAGCACCCAAGTTCAGTAATGCCAGAGCAGGGTCTAGACATGGGAAAGAATCTGGCCCTAGAGTACCTATGTAAATATCTTTTGCTTCCAAAGATAGCACTGATTCAATCGATTATAATCTGGGTATGTAGGTGTGTCTGAAATACAAAGTTTGAAAAACAATTTTAAAAACACTACACATATACTAAGTTTTGTTTTGCTGGTGAACTGGTTTACAGGCTTGAAGCAAACAAGGTTTGTAAGGCCTAAAACTTATACACTCTTGGATGTCCTTGTGAAGACAAACAATGTGAGATTGTTAGGGTCTCTGCCAGGGCGTTGGAGGAGACTGGGACAAAAGTGGCCCCAAAGCTTAATCTTTATGAGCCCTGAGAAAAGCTGCCTCTAGCTGCAAATCCCTTTTGGAGGAGTTGTTATTGCATGGAACCCTGTGTGTTTACCTACCTCTATTTGGTGTTGTCCCAGAGCCTTTATTTGAAAGAAGCCATCCAGATCTCAGCTGCCCAGAATGATGTCTCATATTTTAGTGCTCTTGTTTGGTGTTTTCTTTGAATGATTTCTTCTGCCTTCACTGAAAAAAATATAAAATGATGATTAAGAAAACCTCAGCGTAGGGAATTCCTTGCACTAAACTTCTTATTGTTGGTGATTTCTACACAGTACTTGTTCTTTAAAAAAGCTGATGTGAAGCCCCAAATCAAAGAGTTTGAAGAGGCCCTGACTAATTGGTAGACTCAGTGGTAGAGCGTCGTCCCAGTGTGTGGAAATCCCAGGTTCAATTTCTGGTCAGGGCACATAGCAACCTTCTGCTTCTCCACCCCTCCCCCTCTCCTTTCTCTCTCTCTCTCTCTCTCTCTCTCTCTCTCTCTCTCTCTCTCTCTCTCTCTCTCTCTCTCTTCCTCTTCCACAGCCATGGCTTGATTGGTTTGAGCAAATTGGCCCCGGCGCTTAGGATGGCTCCATGGACTTGCCTTAGCTCGGCTGCCAAGCAGCAGAGCACTGGCCCCAGATGCGCAGAACATCGCCCAATATGGGGCTTGCAGGGGGGAAACGAGTAGGGGTGCATGTGCAAGTCTGTCTCTGCCTTCTGCTTCTCACTTAATTTTAAAAAATGAGTTTGAAGTTATTTGGGTCATCTTTCTACCCTGTGCAGATGTTCTTTCTATAATACCCATAATAGAAGGCTGGAGAAAATCACAGCTTTGTAGTTAGTAACTTTGTCCTTTTATTGAGCTAATCTTCATCACATATTTGAAGATGGCTGTCATATCCCATTCTGCCCTCCTCATTCTCAGAGTCTTTTCTTATATGTAAACAGACTCATTTTTCTAATCCTTTTTCTTGTTACATTGTTTCTAGACCTTTTTACTCTCTATGTGCCTCTGTATACATTCCAATTTAACAATCAGCCTCTAACAATGTGGATTCCAAAACTGACCACAATATTTCACATGCTATATGGACTATATAATAATCTTTTTTCTGGACAGTGTGTATTTTATTAATATGACCTAACATTTCCTGATGAGATATCAATGCCAAAGTTGCATAATTCATTCAACAAATATTTAGTTAGCATCTATAGCATGCCGTGTGCTTTACTATATATATATATAGATATCTATATATACTATAGATATAAAGGGGAATAAGATATGCTTCTTGTTCTCAGTTTGCTTAATAAGTAAAGGCTTTTTTGCTCAATGTTTAAAAAGTGTCATGACAACAGGGAAAACTTCCCAAAGGAGAAGAAGATGCTTTAACAAAGTTTGAAAATATAGGAGTCACACAGACAAAGTAGGTGGCTACGGTTAGCAGGTGTCAGCCAAGCGGAGGCATCGGTCTGGGTGTGGACAGGACTGCATGAAGTGGCATGAACCCAAATGGGAATGATGGAGAAAAGAAAGATCATGAGAAATTAGGGTGCTCAGCTAAAGTTTTTGAACTTCATTTTGACAGCTATAGGGAACCATAAATGATGGTCAGATTTGCATTTTAGGAAGATCATTCTGGCAGCAGGAGGACAGAGAAAGGATGGGCCAGACCAGGAGAAATAATCCAGGGGAGACACAGTGAGAGCCTGAAACAGGGCAGAGGAAGTAGAAATGCAGAAGACTGACACAGGGAGTAGAAGCTGCCCCACTCAAAGACCTGACGGACACAGATGAAAGGCACACTAGAGTGAAGGTAGGGATGGGAGCAGACAATAGTAATTAAAGCAGGGACTTTACATTCAGATGAATTTCAGGGTTTCAATCCCTGCTCTAAAATTTCTGATTGTATGATCTTAAATGGTTTGATTTCATCAAAGATCAGCATTCTCTTTGCATAATAAAATATCACCTTTCAGCAGGGATCTTATACACACTAAATGGAACAATGAATAAAGCTCTTACATGTTTTGCCCACTGTATAGCACATAATAAGTGCTCGATACAGAACAATAGGTATTGTAGTTGGCTATTTATGGTGGTGGTGATTATGCTGCTGCAATTCAGCTGAAGAGAGAATTCAGAGGGAGAAGCAAGTTTGGGGAAGAGATAATGATATTACAATAGGATCTCATATTTCTATAGTGCTTTTCAATTTTCAAATTTCTTTTGTATCCATTATCTCATTTCATATTCAGAAGAACCCTATAAGTTTCACTTGTTTCATTTCTAGGACTCCATTCTAGGAAAATAACCTAAAATGTGAATAAGTAATGGAAAATGCTTATGAGACATGGTGAATTTTTAAAAAGCAGAATGCAAAATTGTGTATATAGAATAATTTCAATTACACATTTAAAGTAGCCTGAGGGAGAAAACTCCAACCTATGAATTTTTTCTGGATAGTTGGATTGTAAATAATTGTTTTATTTTTCTCAGTATTTTTTTTGTGGTTTTCAAATTTTCTATAATGGATATGTATTACTTCAAAAATGGGCCTGACCTGTGGTGGTGCAGTGGATAAAGCGTCGACCTGGAAACACTGAGGTCGCCGGTTCAAAACCCTGGGCTTGCCTGCTCAAGGCACATATGGGAGTTGATGTTTCCTGCTCCTCCCTCCCCCCCCTCTCTCTCCTCTCTAAAAATTAATAAAATAAAAAAAATGGAAGGAAGAATGATACACCTCTCTTTTATTTTTTTCTTGTTAAATAGATAGGTTAGTCATTATCTTCATTTTATAATACTAGCACTTCTATTGACAATAACTATAATGCATAATACTATGTACTGAGCGTTGTCTTAAGCATCTTAATAGATATTAAGTTTAGATATGAGTTTAAAATTTATTAGAATGGTCTCATTTTTGTGTATTTGGCTGTAAATAATAGAAATATCTATTCAAATTGGCTTAAACAAAAATAATATTTATTGGCTTACACGACTGGAAAGATCTAGAGATGAAGAGGCAGAGAGCAGGCATGGTTCCAGCTAGGAGTTCAGCTCACCTGTCTGTGCTTCTTCTGGTCCTCCTCACGGGGCAGCTTCATCCACAGGCTAACGATGATTCATATGCAATGGTTTCGGATCCTATGCTACATCAGCACAGGAAACTGTCGAGACCCAGCTTTCCAAACAAGAGTCCTGAGTTTCTCTGCTTGCACTACTTAGGTCACACACCCACTCCTGAATCAATGACTAGGATATAATGTGGGAAGAGGGGCAAAAATACGATCTCCTGAGCATCTTCTGTCAACAGGAATCCCCCAAAGATATGGAGGTGGGAGCAGAGCTGGGAGAAGGGTGATATTCAAATGAAAATCAAATGGGAAGGGAAAACAGGAAAGAATTTCAGGGAAGAAATAAGACAATGTCAATGACTATATTTCCCAACATTCTGTTTCGTTTGGATCTTACTGGCAAATTAGCCACAAATTTCATCTTTCCTCCTTCTCAAATGTTTTTCTGGGATCCTTATTTCAGTATTCTATTTGTTATTCTGTATGTCATTAAATACATGTTGATTCGGTAGTCTACGAAAGCACTCAGCTTTAAGTTACTTGACAACTTTTGAATTGAAGATAAGATAGATGTAGAACAAGCCAAGTCATCTTCTGCTTTGACATATATTGGCAGCGTCCGTTTGTTTGTTGTTTCTTTCTTTCTTTTTTTTTTGTATTTTTCTGAAGCTGGAAACGGGGAGGCAGTCAGACAGACTCCCGCATGCGCCCGACCGGGATCCACCTGGCACGCCCACCAGGGGCGACGCTCTGCCCACCAGGGGGCGATGCTCTGCCCATCCTGGGCGTCGCCATGTTGCGACCAGAGCCACTCTAGCGCCTGAGGCAGAGGCCACAGAGCCATCCCCAGCGCCCGGGCCATCTTTGCTCCAATGGAGCCTTGGCTGTGGGAGGGGAAGAGAGAGACAGAGAGGAAGGAAGGGGGGGTGGAGAAGCAAATGGGCGCTTCTCCTGTGTGCCCTGGCCGGGAATTGAACCTGGGACCTCTGCACACCAGGCTGACGCTCTACCACTGAGCCAACCGGCCAGGGCCTGTTTGTTGTTTTAATTAAGAAATGTCAGCGAGCCTGACCTGTGGTGGCACAGTGGATAAAGTGTCGACCTGGAAATGCTGAGGTTGCCGATTCAAAACCCTGGGCTTGCCTGGTTAAGGCACATATGGGAGTTGATGCTTCCAGCTCCTCCCTCGTTCTCTCTGTCTCTCTCTTCTCTCTCTTCTCTCTCTCTCTCTGTCTCTCTCTCTCTGTTTCTCTCTCTCCTCTCTAAAAATGAATAAATAAATAAATAATTTAAAAAAAAGAAAGAAATGTCAGCGAGTGAGCTCAGCTGAGTCCCACAGAGGCTCACAGAGTAAGAGGGGCTTGGGGACCTCCAAAGTCTATTCCTGGCTTTTTTCTTGCTATTGTTTTGTCCTGTGTTCTTTAAATACTGTATATATTACAGCGTTATTAAGATGTGGTTTACATATAATACAATTCACCCATTTAAAGTATACAACTCAACTGTCTTTTAATATATTCACAGAGTTATGTAACTATTATCACAATCAATTTTAGAACATTTTAATTATACCAAAAAGAAACACTGAACCTATTAGTAGTCACTCCTTATTTCCCCCCAGCCTCCCTCCCCAAACCTTGGGCTACCAATAATTTATTTTCTGTATCTATAGAATTACCTCTTTAAGAGATTTCATATGGCTTTACCTGTGGCATCAACCTGGAGTGATGAGGTTGCTGGTTCAAATCCCTGGGCTTGCCCACTCAGGGCACATATAGAAAGCAACTACTATGAGTAGATGCTTCTCACTTCTCCCCCTTCTTTCTCACTCTCTTTTTTTTCTCCCTCTCTCCCTTCTCGCCAGAAAATAATAAAATAAAATCTAAAAAAAAAAGATTTCATATGAATGGAATCATAATAATATATGTGGTCTTTTGTGACTGGCTTCTTTCACTAAGCATAATGTTTTCAAGGTTCAATTATGTTACAGTATGTGTTAGTACTCCATTCCTTTTTATTGCCAAACAATATTCTATCATATATATATGCCACATCTCATTTATCCACTCATCATTTGTTTCTACTTTTTGGTTGTTGTGAATATTGATTTTTAAGAAAAACTGTGTGCAAGTTTTTGTGTGTGAGCATATGTTTGTATTTGTCTTGGGTACATAGCTAAAATAGAATTACTGGGTCATATGATAGTCCTCTGTTCTGCAGGTGAGAAATTTGATTTTACCAGAATTCTTAAAGTGTTCTCTTAAGGTAACCAAATTCAATAAAGCTTGCCACATAGAACTAAAAGATAATATACCAATTGACAATGGGATTACAGATTTCAGGAGACCAGAATACCCATACTAGCTATTTGGGGAACCCTTTTCAATATCAAGGTATATGAGAAACTAAAAGTTATTTCATTTAGTTTTTAATTTAATACTAGCAAGAACTCTCTGAGGCTTAGAGAGATTAGAATATTTATATATGTACATTCCATGTTATATAGAAATTAGGTGGAAATAACAGGATTTAAATTATTTTTATTTATTTATTCATTTTAGAGAAGAGAGACAGAGAGAGAGAGAGAGATAGAGAGAGAGAGAGAGAGAGAAGGGGAGGAGCAGGAAGCATCAACTCCCATATGTGCCTTGACCAGGCAAGCCCAGGGTTTTGAACCGGTGACCTCAGTGTTCCAGGTCAACGCTTTATCCACTGCGCCACCACAGGTCAGGCTGGAAATAACAGGATTTGAACCCAGGTCAGCCTCTTTCCAGAACTCTCTCTCTCTTAAGTACAGTACTAGACAGAACACATACCATCTAAACACCATCAAATATTTCACCGTTCATTTGTTGAAAATAAGTATTTCCCATATTTTCACCCACAACACTATTCCTTCTACAGGGGACTCTTTGAAATAAGTGTATGCTAACTCTCAGCAGCTTTACTCTCAAAGAATGATCTGTTACCCAAATTCCGGAGGCGCTTTAATGTGGTTCTCGTTTTATAAGAAGTTGCTCCTGATCACATTTTCTGGCGCACCTCCGTGAAAGCACAGTCCGCAGCATTCAGAGCAGCTCCTGGCCGCCTGCCCTGCAGGGACGTTTGATGTTGTCTGTACTATTTTGAGATAAAAAGAGTTCTGCAACCAGCAGTCCAGAAACATATTCCAAACCAGCTTTTAAATCCCCTGCTACATTTTACATGATGAAAGTTGCTGAAGCTTGCTTTGTTTCCAGACATACTATAGTAAACCAGGTCTCACTCCATTTTTGGATGGGCTGCCGACCAGACAAGGAGCTATTTACCGAGTGGTGACTAACTCCACTGTCATGCCTTTAGATGTTGCTAATCTTGGAATGACCAGATTTGCTCCAGATCTTTTCAGAAAACCAGGGTTGTACCATCTGTACTTTGCTGGTTTTCACATATTAAATTATATAGCCATGATAAAATATTATGAAATGAAAATTCATTTGAGTTTTGTTAAATTTGTTAGATGTGACAAAGATAATGTGGTTATGTGAGAAATTTATTTTCCTTTGAAATGCATATTAAAAAAATATGTAGGGGTGAAACTGAAGACTAAGAGGTTGCCCTTAAATGCAAGAGCCTGTGAGAAGCAGATTGTTGAATATCTGATACAAGTACAGTTGACCCTTGAACAATGCAGGGCTTAGAGACACCAATACCCATGTAGTTGAAAATTCACATATAAATTTTGACTCCACAAAAATTTAACTACCAATAGGCTGCTGTTGACCAGAAGCCTTAACAATAACATAAACAGTCCACTAACATATATTTTGTATGCTATATGTATTATATATTGTATTCTTACAATAAAATAAATTAGAGAAAAGACAATGTTATTGAAAAAATTATAAGAAAGAAAAAATACATTTACAGTATTTATTAAGAAAAATCCATGTCTAAGTGGACCCACCCAGTTCAAAACTGTGTTGTTCGAGGGTCAAATGTAATTCAAAAGCTCATTACCTAAATCATTGAGATTTCACTATTTGTGCAATCTTTCAGATCTGCTAGAAATATTTATAGTGAAATGCACAAGAACAGTAAAGATAAACTGTAAGACAAATGTATCAACTGACATGTTTGGTGAGCATAAATGATACTTGAATATTAGAAGATCAAGTTAACATCATTAGATAAAAAGATTATAACAGTTTCAAGTCGTAAAGACGATGTATGGGGCAATAATCCATCCTTGCAAGAGGAGTTATTCTTGTGATGGTTGTTTTTAATCTTTTGCTCTTGGCTGTTGCCTTAGCTAGATTAAGGTTGAAGTTCTCAGGATGGATGAGGTTGAATTATCAGTGGTAAAGAGTACAGAGAAGTTTAAGGATTCATGCCTTCAATAATGGGTTTTCTATATAATTCTTTTTATTATTATTATTTTTTTTTAATTTTTATTTTTTTGCATTTTTCTGAAGCTGGAAACAGGGAGAGACAGTCAGACAGACTCCCGCATGCGCCTGACCGGGATCCACCCGGCACGCCCACCATGGGGCGAGGCTCTGCCCATCCTGGGCGTCGCCATGTTGCAACCAGAGCCACTCTAGTGCCTGAGGCAGAGGCCACAGAGCCATCCCCAGCGCCCGGGCCATTTTTGCTCCAATGGAGCCTTGGCTGCGGGAGGGGAAGAGAGAGACAGAGAGGAAGGCGCAGTGGAGGGGTGGAGAAGCAAATAGGCGCTTCTCCTGTGTGCCCTGGCCGGGAATCGAACCCGGGTCCTCCGCACGCTAGGCCAACGCTCTACCGCTGAGCCAACCAGCCAGGGCTACTATATAATTCTTTATCATGCCATTTGCTTTGCTCTTTAGTAAAAGTTTTTGGGTGTTCAATGTTCAATCTCGAGTTCTCTTTTTCTATCACTCAGCTATGTTATAAATCAATTCTAATTCGAGTTCAGAGGTATCTGATGGAAACCAAACAAAGTGAGCTCTCAACTACCCATCTACTTTATGTTATCCAGGACCTCGTAGTTCCTCAGACTGCGGACCTCCTTTCTCGGCCATTCCCTTGAGGAAATGCAAGGATTTTCTTTTCTTAATTTTTTTTTTTTTTTTTTTTTAGTGAGAGAAAGAGACAGATGGATAGGAAGGGAGATGAGAAGCTTCATCTTGTAGTTGTGTCACTTTAGTTGTTCATAGATTGCTTCTCATATGTGCTTTAACAGCGGGGATGGGGGGTTTCAGCTGAGCCAGAGACCTTGGGCTCAAGCCAGTGACCTCTGGGCTCCAAACCAGTGAGTGACCTTTGGCCTTAAGCCAGAGACCATGGAATCATGTCAATGATACCACGCTCAAGCTGGCAAGCCTGCACACAAGCTAGATGAGCCTGAGTTTAAGCCAGCAACCCCAGGGTTTCAAACCTGGGGCCTCAGCATCCTAGGTCAAAGCTCTATCCACTGTACAACCATCAGTCAGGTAAGGACATTCTTTTTAAAAAGTCAGTTTACCCCTGTTTGTGAAATTCTGCCAAAAGGAGATCTGGGAGTGAGAAAAGAAAAGAAAGGGACAGGTAAGGCATAGAGAAAATCATGTGAAACAGTTACTTTTTGTTGGAATCCATGGGAGTCCGAAAGACCAGAGTAACAGGCTTTATTGAAAGGAAAAATGGAACCCTGCCAGGCACTTCTCCTGGGGGAGAAGAGCGCCGGTTACAGACTAGGGGTGAGTTATATAGTGTTTGGGAGAGCCTGAGGGGATACTGAGGCAAAAGTCCTGGTATGTCCGGAATGTTCC
Source organism: Saccopteryx leptura (assembly GCF_036850995.1). Taxonomy (NCBI): domain Eukaryota; kingdom Metazoa; phylum Chordata; class Mammalia; order Chiroptera; family Emballonuridae; genus Saccopteryx; species Saccopteryx leptura. The sequence goes on along the minus strand of NC_089504.1, from coordinate 373,129,784 downwards.
TCCTTGGGGGGCTTTGAGCATGTGGGTGTTGAATCAAAAGTCCTGGTGTGTCTGGAGCCCCTCCTTGGGGTGGCTTCTCAACTTTTTGGAATTCCTCTGTCTCAGGGTCAATAGTCCAGTAAGGGTGAGGTCTAACAGATAAGCGGAACATCAAGAGGGCAGTTTGGAATTTACATATCTATCACTTTTGAGATTGTTTGTGGCTTTCCATTATTTAAGTTCCATTTATCAAAAACTGATGTAGTTTTTAAAGTAAAAAAAAATTTGATGCAGTACCATTTAGCTTGCATGTGCTTAGTAAATACCTCAAAATTTCCTTAGAGTTAGCAGCTCTTTCTGCCTGCTACTGTCACTTTTAATCATTGGATGTTATCAACACTAAGGGAAACTGGACAGTCTCAAGCAATTGCTGACACCTTAAATACTAACAGGCTACAGCTACCAAATTCCTGGGCTAAAGATATCCTACATTTCTGTGGTGATTATACTTCCTAAGGCTAGAATTGAGACACATAATCAGATAAGGAAATGAAATATTTTAAATCCAAACATGTAGCCACCATATGTACTTGACAGTTAAAATAATATTTTCCTATTCTACCCTTGTTCATAACTGCTTTCATTGTTGCATATTACGCAGACTTGACTGTAATTAAACCTTTCCATTAAAATAGAAACCCAAACATAGAACACGTGTTAAAGAGGAAAATATGTATAAAAATAGCAGTAATGTAATTGAAAATCATGGTGCTTAGCTATTTCATATTCTTCAGCAATGTTAGGTCATTCATTATTTTGTGTGTGTGTGTGACAGAGACAGCGAGAGACAGAGAGAGGGACAGACAGAGGCAGACAGACAGGAAGGGAGAGAGATGAGAAGCTTTAAGTCTTCAGTGCGGCACCTTAATTGCTCATTGATTGTTTTCTGATATGTGCCTTGATGGAGGGCGATAGCAAACCAAGTGACTCCTTGCTCAAACCCCGACCTTGGGCTCAAGCTGGTGAGCCTTGCTCAAACCAGATGAGCTCTCACGCTCAAGCCTGCAACCTCAAGGTTTCAAACCTGAATCCTCCACGTCCCAGTCCAAGGCTCTATCCACTGCACCACCGCCTGGTCAGGCAGGTCATTATTTTTAATAAATTTTTTTTGAGAACATGTTGTTAGGCCACTTTTAAAAACTGCATTTACAATTCTGGCAAATTTGATTTGCAAGAACGAAAGAGTGAAAAGCAATCCTGTTATATTCAGCCCTGGGAAAATTATTCTTAGGTACTGTGTACAATTGGTTTCTAATTGAAGAGAGATGTGCACAACCTGGGAATAGTCCACCCAAATCAACCAAAACATGCAGAGGCTAGAAAATGAGTCATGTGAAATTTATCTTCCAGATAAACTCACACAAATGGGAAATAATGAATGTTCAGATTTATTCATTACAACATTACTTATGATGACGAAAGATTGGAATGTACCTGGAAGTTCCTCAAGATGAGACTGGTTAGATAACTTACAGTGCAGCTATGCAATGTGCCATGGAATTTGTTGAAGCTGTAAAAAAGATTGAAGAAACTCTTTACGTTGTGTTAGGGAAAGATCTTCAAGACACATTGTTAAGTAAAAGAAGTTCAGAATAGTATACAGAATATGCTGGCATCATGTTAAAAAGTAAAAGAAGGAATAATATATGCTTATATCTTCTTGAGTGTGCATAAAAATAAACTCTGAAAGTATATGCAAGAAATCAATGAGAGTTATTACTTATATACAGTAGGTGGGCATTGATATGAATGGGTGATGGAGAAGCAAAGAGACTTTTTCTATTATAGCTTTTTATATGTTTTGATTCTTGCAAATCTATTACTTATTTAAAAACCTAAATAGATCATTTAAAACAAAGCCAAAATGAAAAGAACCAATATGAAAAATCACAAAAAGAATGAGATGTCTACGTTTATGAAGACCCCTAAGAAATACATCTGAATATCTCCATAATCGGTGTAAATTACCACATTGGTAATTCAATCACAAAGACAAACAATGAATAAATTGATTGCACCATAATATAGTTCACTCATGATTCAAAGACATGGCCGTAATTTACAGAAGAGAAGATTGAATTAGTAAATGATTTTTCTAAAATGACAAAAGATCAGTCAATGAAAGAATAACACAATTCACTATTTTCTGTACCTAATAATGTTTGTAAAGCACTGTATATTTTGCAAACTGCTTTTACAAATATTGTCTAATTTGATCCATCTTTACAAAACTCTATGTGGTTTGTTGGACAGAAATGTATTTCTCATTTTACAAATATAAATGAGAAACAGAAATAAAGAGAAGATGAACACTTTGCAATGGTCTCAACCAATAGAACAGGATATTTGCAACTGGGACTAGCTTGAAAAATGAGGAATGTATGATCACTGGACTTGCCAAGTCACTGGACCCCTTAGAAGTTTATAGCTTTAAAATTCATCTACTTCTGCTTTTTGCCCAGAGTTATTTCTCAATTATTAATTTTTCTGTTCTGGTTCAGAGATTTAGCTGCATTTCTGACTCATTTTTTCATAATAAAAGGCATAGAAAACCTTTTCATCTTCCATCCATTCCATCTTAAATTTTAATGTAAGAATCATGGAAAAGAGCTTGTTAGAATGCAGAATTCCTGGCACCTCTCTCCAAAGGTTCTGAGTCATCTGGGTCTTAGTGGATCCTAGGAATAGGCTTTTTCATAATCACATGGCTATGCTTGTATGGTGGTCTAAGCATTGCCCTAAATAACATGCTCAACAACAGGTGAGATTCGTTGTAACTAGTAACTCTGTGTGGCTGATTAAAACCTCAGTTCCTCTTTCCAAGCTCATTATTGTTGCTGTAGAAAGGCAGAGATGAGGAGCTGGTAGCAATGATTAGCCTCCAAGGAGTAGAAGAGAAGGCAATGGTGACAACACACAGTGCTAATACTTGCCGGGCATTCAGGAACAATTCACAGAATTAAATTAAAACTCATCAAATTTATATCCTTCCCTTCTGAAAATCTGAAAGGAGAGGATTGAACTCATCCTGGAGGGCCTGAACAAGCTGCCTATTTGCTTCTAGGGATAATTTTAAGTGTTGACCATGTCTATTAAAGACCTATGTGGTTTGAGGTTTGGTTACCCTAGTGACTGCCTCTCCACTGCAGTGCTGTAGCAATCTGAGAGCTGCTAGGGCACATCAGCTTACAGGTCCAGAATTCCATCCACCTGGAGAAGAGGGAACAGACGACAGCAGAGACCTCATCATGGAGGACCCTGTATACATAACTTCCTCCCCCCTCCAATCTTGGTGAAGCCTCTAGCTTGGCTTCCTTCAGTGTTTGGACCATTTATCTTTCTTCATCTGGCCTCTCTGTAAGAGAGTGTTTTGTGAAAGCTGCTTTAAAGTTATTTAACGGTGCTTAACACCTAAAGTTTATCATTGGCTGAAAGCTTTTATAGTTTTAAATAACTTTCTGAGTGTTTTTAACTTTGTGTCCATGCCCTATGGCAATTATTGCAAAGGACATACTTTTATTAGTTGAATAATAAATACTTCATAGGTGTGCTAACAAATCTGGTGATTTAGTTTAAATGGTATATTGACTCATTCTAAAATAACCATAGAGAACACTTCTGTAAAAGCCAAATGGAGAAAAGCCAAGGGAGAATAAACCCGGAGAGAAGTTAAACTGGTACATCGGGTAAGATCACAGAAACAGTGCAGGGAATTGTAACAAAAATCTCATGAATTTGGGAAAGATATGCTCACCAGGAATTTCATTTGTTATTTTTCCTTGATTCAAAGATGACCAAGTTACCTTATCTTGTCATCCTATATGCCAGTAGAATATGTCCTCTACAAAAATAAGAGGTGTTGGCCCTGGCCGGCTGGCTCAGCGGTAGAGCGTCGGCCTGGTGTGAGGGTGACCCGGGTTCGATTCCCGGCCAGGGCACATAGGAGAAGCGCCCATTTGCTTCTCCACCCCCCACTCCTTCCTCTCTGTCTCTCTCTTCCCCTCCTGCAGCCAAGGCTCCATTGGAGCAAAGATGGCCAGGGCGCTGGGGATGGCTCCTTGGCCTCTGCCCCAGGCGCTAGAGTGGCTCTGGTCGCGGCAGAGTGACGCCCCGGAGGGGCAGAGCTTCGCTCCATGGTGGGCAGAGCATCGCCCCTGGTGGGCGTGCCGGGTGGATCCCGGTCGGGCGCATGCGGGAGTCTGTCTAACTGTCTCTCCCCATTTCCAGCTTCAGAAAAATACAAAAAAAAAAAAAAAAGGTGTTCTGAGCTGTGACCACTTATTGACCTTATGGAGTCACTGAAGACATATTGGCCAATTTCTTCACACTCTGCATCTATTAGTCTGATTTCTAAAAAAAAGAATATTTAGATGCAGTGACTTGAAGTTTGTCTAAGAGTGAAACTGAATTACCTATTGCATTTGCCTCATATCCTTTTAATCTCTCACAAATAAAATCAGAAGGGGCCTTATATGGGTGAATCTACTTCTGACCCTTGGTAAGATCTTTATCTGAAAATCTTAAAAGAGCTCAAAGATGTTGGCCAACACAGAAGTCTGAGTAGCTTAGTAGGAATGAACAGCCTCTAGGAATGAAGAGGGCTCCTTCATGTATTACCCATGGTTTCCTCATTCAGAGTCACACCTGCAGAAGTTTTTCAAAGTTCAGAAGATGAGGCCCTGGCCGGTTGGCTCAGTGGTAGAGCGTCGGCCTGGCGTGCAGAAGTCCCGGGTTCGATTCCCGGCCAGGGCACACAGAAGAAGCGCCCATCTGCTTCTCCACCCCTCCCCCTCTCCTTCCTCTCTGTCTCTCTCTTCCCCTCCTGCAGTTAGGCTCCATTGGAGCAAAGATGGCCCAGGCGCTGGGGATGGCTCCTTGGCCTCTGTCTCAGGCGCTGGAGTGGCTCTGGTCGCAAGAGAGCAATGCCCCGGAGGGGCAGAGCATCGCCCCCTAGTGGGCAGAACATCGCCCCCTGGTGGGCTTGCCGGGTGGATCCTGGTCGGGCGCATGCGGGAGTCTGTCTGACTGTCTCTCCCCATTTCCAGCTCTAGAAAAATACAAAAAAAAACCCCAAAAAAAAACAAAGTTCAGAAGATGAAAGTGGGAGATCTGGGAAGCAGATCTCCATAGCAGTCGCCATGGACTCCAGACCAGCACTGCCTGGCAGCTCTTCCTGGGATGCGACATGTTCTTCATTGGTGCTGCCCAACACGGAAGGCACAGCTGACCACTGAGCATGTGCAATTGTGAGTGAGGAACTGAATTTTAAATTTTGTTCAGTTTAATAAACTTAGCCACATGTGGCTGGTGGCTTCTCTGTTGAACAGTGCAATTTTAGACTTTGCCGGGTCTTTTCCAAATATCAGAGGCCAAATCCTGATTTCTTGTCTGGTTGAATATTGAACCAACTCCTGAGTTTGAACCCAAACTAAAAGAACTAGGTGGTTGAAAAGGGAAAGGCTGGAGAGAAAAAAATATCCTTATCTATTCCTGAGGTAGAAGGAAAAGACATGCACAATTCATCTAAACCAAGTAGATAGAAAAGAATAATTTGCCTGACCTGTGGTGGCGCAGTGGATAGCACATTGATCTGGAGCACTGAGGTCACTGGTTCGAAACTCCAGGCTTGCCTGGTCAAGGCACATATGGGGGTTAATGCTTCCTGCTCCTTCCCCCCTTCTCCCTCTCTCTCTCCTCTCACTAGAAATTAATAAATAAAAATCTAAAAAGAAAGAAAAGACTAATTTAGTGAATCACTTGAACATTTGATCTGGGAGACTGCAAGTTGCAAAGCCTTTGTAAGTTCAAGGCTTAGCAAAAGGCTAAATTCTCCCCCCCCCCTCGCCCCCACACACACACTCACACACACCTCCATATTGGCTATAAAGCTGAGTATTTGCACTCATACCAACCCCCCACTTCACTTGCTTGCTTAAGTTGCTAGAAGCAATTTACATGCCCTTCCTCTCACCTTTTGTTTGTTCAGATGTTGGTTGATTTCAATTATGCATGGTGGGGGGATTCCTGTTTATGCCTTAAATGGATTTCTGTTTATGTCTCAGATCTGTGACTTTGTATCAGAGACTTCCTTATTTGCGTTTGGCTATATAATAAAGCAAACTGGGGGCTGTTTTGCTCTGTCTTGACATCAGTTTGCAGAGGCCTCCCAATCCCATCCTTTTTCTCTTTAAGTTTATTTTCTTCATTCCACATCGTTCTCACTCAGTATTTGGAATTACTAGCTGCGCTGGTCTGTGGCCATTTGGTTTCCCTCCAACACCAAAAAATGGTTTTGTTTTTTTCTCCCAAACTAAATGGAGTGAATAGGCAGATAAATTTGGCATTATGTAACACAGTGAAATATAAATGAAAAACAAACACCAGGCAGTCCTAAGTGGATGTAGAAAAATTAAATATTTACACTCTACACAACAGAGCTTTTGTAAAGGGCAGTTTTATGAACCAGAAGCCTCACTGAGAAAAGGGTGGTGGAGATGGTTTTGTTTGTATAAGACTTCTGTTTGACACCTAGGCCAAAGGCAATCCGATCCAACTGCCAGCAGGTGCTTAGGTTTCACAAAATAAAATGATCCAGCTGTGTTTACCTGCATTTGTGTGTATAAGTGAATAAAAAAGATGGGCAGTTCATATATCAACCAATTTTGAAAGTAGCTACTTTAGTTTGATTTTGTTGTTGTCATTGCCTTTATCTTTTCTGTTTTCTCCAGATTTTAGACATTGAGCTGAAACATTGTATAAGAATTTTTTTCAATTGGGAGAAGATATTCAACAGTGACAGATCTAATAAGGGGTTAATGTACAAGATCTATAGAAAATGCTTACAACTTGACAGTAAAAGAAACAATTTAATTGAAAATGGGTAAAAGACCTGACTAGACATTTTACAGAAGACGACATACAAATGGTCAATAGACATATGAAAAGATGCTCAACATCACTAATCATCAGAGAAATACAAATTAAAACCACAGTTACTACCTCACACCTATTAGAATTGCTATCATCAATAAATCAACAAACAAGTGTTGGTGAGAGCGTGGAGAAAAGGGAACCCTCAGCACTGTTGGTGGGATGGGATTGCGAATTGATGTAGCTACTGTGGAAAACAGTATGGAGTTTCCTCAGAAAATTAAAAATAGAACTGCATTATGATCCAGCGATTCCACTTCTGAATATATAATACAAAGAAATCCAAGACACTAATTTGGAAAAATACATGCACTTCAGTGTTCATAGCAGCATTATTTACAATAGCTAAGATATGGAAGCAACCTCAGTGCCAACTGATAGACGATTGGATAAAGAAGAAGCGGTGCTTATCTACAATAAAATATTACTCAGCCATAAAAAAGAATGAAGTCTTACCATTTATAATATCATGGATGGGCCTAAAGGGTACTATACTAACTGAAATAAGTCAGAGAAACCATATAATTTCACTTATATGTAGAATATAAGTAACAAAATAAAAGAGCAAACCACACAGAAACAGACTCAGATTCAGAGAACAAACTGATGGTTGCTAGAAGGGAGGGAGCTAGGGGACTGAGTGATACAAGTGAAGGAATTAAGATGTACAAATTGGTAGTTACAAAATTGTCACAGGAATATAAAGTACAGCATAGAAAATATAGTCAATAATATTGTAATAACTATGTATGGTGCCAATTGGGTACCTGAAATAAATATTAGGGGGATCATTTCACAAATTATATGATTGTCTGAATTCTGTGTTGTAGACTTGAAACTAATATAAAATAATGTTGAATGTCAACTATAATTGAAAACTTAAAAATTTTTTAAATTATGGTTCCGGGCACTGAGGATGGCTCCATGGCCTTCCTCAAGCACTAAAATAGCTTGGTTGCCGAGCAACAGAGCAACAGTTTCAAATGGGCAGAACATCTCTTTATATAGGGGTCTTGCCAGGTGGATATCAGTTATGGCTCATATGGGAATCTGTCTCTCTGCCTCTTTGCTTCTCACTTAAGAGAATTAAAAATAAGATAAAAAGAATAGAACTACCATATGACTCAGCAATCACTCTACTGGGTAACTACCCAAAAAACTCAAAAATATTGGTATGTAAGACACATGCACTCCCATGTTCATCACAGCATTATTCACATTGGTCAAGACATGGAAATAACCAAAGTGTCCCCCCAGTAGAGGATTGGATAATGAAGATGTGGTACATACATACAATGGAATACTACTTAGTCATAAGAAATGATGCCATATTGCCATTCAACATCATGAATGAACCCTGAGCACATTATACTAAGTGAAGTAAGTAAATCAGAAAAAGCTAAGAACTATTGTTTTTACACATAGGTGGTATATAAAACTGAGACTCATGAACATAGATAAAAGTGAAGGAGTTACCAGGAAGAGGGGGCTGAGAGGAGTGGAGTAAAGAGGGACAAATATATGGTGATGGAAAATGTTTTGACTTTGGGTGATGGGTACAGAACACAACCAACAGTTCAAATGTTATAGAAATGTTTACTTAAAACCTATGTACTGTTGCTGATCAATGTCACTCCATTAAATTTAATTTTCTAAATAAAATTATTTAAAAAAATTTTTTTAATTAAAAATTAAATTAAGAGCCTGACCTGTGGTGGCGCAGTGGATAAAGCGTCGACCTGGAATGCTGAGGTTGCTGGTTCAAAACCCTAGGCTTGCCTGGTCAAGGCACATATGGGAGTTGATGCTTCCTGCTCCTCCCCCTGTTCTCTCTCTCTCTCTCTCTCCACTCTCTCTCTAATAAAAATGAATAAGTAAAATCTAAAAAAGTAAATACATTTAAAAAAATGTCTTTAAAAAAATTAAATTAAGAAAGAAAAGGAAATTTTTTTTCAAGAGACAAAAGCATAGAGAATAACATAGTAAACATTCATGTGGTTACCATCCAGATTAAACAGTTGTTCATAAGGTGTTCTATTTGCTATGAATATTTCTCTTTCTTTTTTTCCCAAAGAAATAAAATACCATAGCTACCTCTGAAGCCCTGTGTGCCCTTCCTCAGTCCCATAGCTCCCTTTCACCAGGATCAACCATTCTCATGAATTTAATGTGTATTATCACACATTTGAAATACTTTTCCTACATGTGTATTTATTCATGAACAACATACAGCACTGTTTTATGTGTTCTGAAGTTCACAATTTCTCCAAAGACATACAAAAGGCCAATAGGTACATGAAAAGATGCTCAACATCACTAGTCATCAGGAAGATGCAAATCAAAACCATGATGAGGCCCTGGCCGGTTGGCTCAGCGGTAGAGCGTCGGCCTAGCGTGCGGAGGACCCGGGTTCGATTCCCGGCCAGGGCACACAGGAGAAGCGCCCATTTGCTTCTCCACCCCTCCGCCACGCTTTCCTCTCTGTCTCTCTCTTCCCCTCCCGCAGCCAAGGCTCCATTGGAGCAAAGATGGCCCGGGCGCTGGGGATGGCTCCTCGGCCTCTGCCCCAGGCGCTAGAGTGGCTCTGGTCGCAATATGGCGACGCCCAGGATGGGCAGAGCATCGCCCCCTGGTGGGCAGAGCGCCGCCCCATGGTGGGCGTGCCGGGTGGATCCCGGTCCAGCGCATGCGGGAGTCTGTCTGACTGTCTCTCCCTGTTTCCAGCTTCAGAAAAATGGAAAAAAAAAAAAAAAAAAAATGAAAAAATGAAAACCATGATGAGATATAACCTCTCATCTGTTAGAATGGCTACTATCCAAAACACAGGAAATAACAAGTGTCAGTGAGACAGTGGCAAAAAGAAAATCCTTGTGCACCATTGCTGGGAATAATAATCGATGCCCCCACTATGGCAAACAGTATGGAGTTTCCTTAAAGAGTTAAAAATAGAACTACACATGGTCCAGCGAGTCTGCTCTTGGGTATATAGCTCAAGAAAATGAAATCGGTATCTCACAGAGATATCTGCATCTCCATACTTTATAGCATATTCACAATTGCCAAAATATAGAAACAAAGTGTCGGGTAAATGGACCAAGAAAATGTGAGAGATATATATAGTATATATGTGTGTGTGTGTATATATATATACACACACATTATACATTATATATATGTATATTATTCAGCCATAAAAAGAAGGATATCCTGCCTTTTGTGACAACATGAATAGACCTTGAAGGCAGGCATTATGTTAAGTGAAATGTCAGACAGATGAGGACAAATACTGTATGATCTCACTTATATGTGGAATCTAAAAAAGCCAACTCTAAAACAGAGAGTAGAATGGTGGTTTCCAGGAGCTGGGCGTGGGGGAAATGAGATGTTGGTCAAAAAGTGCAAACTTCCAGTTCTGGGAATCTAATGTACAATATGGTGACTATAAGTTAACAATACTGTATTGTTGTATACTTGAAAGTTTTTAAATGTTCTCACCACAAAAAAGAAATGGCAATTATAAGGTGATGGAAGTGTTCACTAACCCTACTTACTGTAAGGTTATGTATTTCACAATACATAAGTGTATCAAATCGTCACATTCTATATCTCAAACTTACACAGTGATAACTATATATAGGTAAAAATGGAAAAATAAAATCCACATTGAGTTACATTATATATGTTTCTACAAATTACTCTTGTCTTTCAATTTTATGTTTCTAAGAGATGTTGAGCCTGACCTGTGGTGGCACAGTGGATAAAGCGTCAACCTAGAACGCTGAGTTCACCGGTTCGAAATCCTGGACTTGCCTGGTCAAGGCACATATGAGAGTTGAAACTTCCTACCCCTCCCTCCTTCTCCCTCTCTCTCTCTAAAAATTAATAAAATCTAAAAATAAAATTTTAAAAGAAAGTGAATTTAAAAAGATGTTGAAGCATACATACATATCTTAATTGAACAAATTACTTTTTTAAATGCCCCTTTAAAAACTGCTACCACACACAAAAAAAGTAACATATTTGTAGAATTGTATGGTGTACAACTGTACATTTTCATGTTACTCCATTTGAGCTTCACAACCTAGGATGCAGATATTATAATTCATCCCATTTAACAAATAATGAAACATAGTTCAAGAAGTTCAAGGACTTGCCCAAGGCTTTAAATAGGTATGAAGAGGCAGAACCTGCACTCAAACTCTGACCATTGTAGGTGTGAGTTTCCTTAAAAAGAGTTAAAAATAGAACTAAACACCAACATTTCCCTTCCCATGGCACCGTGGGAAGCTCAAGCCCTGCGTTCTCCCTTAGCCCAGTGCAGAGTGGTAGGCAGAATTCTCCCCTGCCGACCAAGGAAAGGCAAGAGCTGAGAAATCAGTAAGGGGCAACAAAAATAGAGCAAGTGAGGAAAATCATCACTATGTTCAGGCATGTAGTGTTACTAAATTTTGCCCTGGACATTCATCACTTGGAAAAGACAGACCAAAGTTTATAAGGACTGAGAGGAGAAGTAGCTTAGATATCATTTGACCACATTTTCAGCCTGCCAGCCGTCAACCTTAGGGTTGGAATGTGGGGCTGAAGGCATCTGTTCACTTCCCGGAGAGCAATGTTTCCCAAATGGTAGGAGGTCCCAAAGATAATTTGAGATGTTTCATGAAAGGCATTAGTTGAAAGGCAGAATGTGAAAGTGAGATCTTTTTAAGTTGCTTAATCCTTCTCTACCCAGAACAGTTGGAATCAAGTGGAGTACAGACATGAAATGTTTTATTATTTCCCTCTGCCCGGGTTAATTAAATCTTTTTTCCATTATTTTGGGAGAAAAGGGAGAGGGGAAACATGTCTCCTCCCTAAGTGATGTCTGCCTTGTCTCTGCCCCCTGGTCTCATGCATGGAAATTGTTTCTCACGTTAGTGTAAGGTGACTCTTTCAGTGGACCCTGCTTGGTTCCCTCCGTCAGAGAGGCTCTCTGGCTTGACCACTTCAACTATCACTGGGCTGCCATTCCCCGGGTCTCCACTTGGGCATACCCGGGCTCCTCCAAGGCTCCTCTCCACACCCCGTACTGGGTAGCAGCTCCAAGCCTGGAGACTCATCCACCCCCCAGGGAGGAGGGGAGATGCCACTTCCTTCTCCCTATTACTGTGAGGATTCTCTCAGGCCTCAGGCCAAGTCACACTACTTCACACCTCACCACACCTGACAGTCAGGCTTCATGATGTTCCCAGCCTCTCTCCAGGAGTCTGCTTTTATGGACATAATGATGAAGTACCAAGAGCAGGCTCGGCTGCTTCTTCACAAGCCCTAAGAAGGTATCTGACCTCAATTGTTTTCAGCTCTGTATAAATGGTAGGGTTACCAAACAAAAACCTTCTTTGTTCTTCGCCTGGGATTCCAATCTCCAGGTCTGATTACATCAAAGAGAAATGCCTAAATGCTGTAGTAATATAATGTTATAGTAATTAAATATATAGAAATATAGAGAAACATGGAAGATATATCAAAGTAATTAAGATATAATATTAAAACCAATTAAGGAAATAATTGGTAAGCAGGAGTGTCCCACTTCTGTGCGGGGAAGTCGAATCAGGGACACCTGATCTACGTAGAGCTTGGGCTCTACTAGGACAAGTCTTCTCTCTGACATTTTAAAATTATTTTCATTGAATTTATTGGGATGACATTGGTTAATCAAATTATATAGGTTTCAGGTGTACAATTCTATAATATGTCATCTGTATATTATATTGTGTGTTCACCATCGCAAGTCAAGTGTCCCTCTGTTACTATTTATACCTCCTTTTTCAAGCAGAGAGAGCAAGCCTTCTTTAGGCAAAAACATCTGCCTACAAACTAAATCATTTGGCTGTCTTTGTGCTTATTTTCACAGTATATTTTATTTATGACAAATGATGTTACTTTTTATTTATTGTAGTGATATAAAGTTTTATTTTTAAATAAACTTACATAAGATTTTAATAGTAATTTTGTTTAAAGAAAAATATTCAGTTGATAATTGTACAGATGGCAAATGTTACGGGACAGGGGACCTGGCCCTTCAGGTCTGCCTAGAGCCAGCCGGTAATGGGAGGGTTCTTGTCTTCATGTAGGAAAAATTGCACAACACAGTCCAGGCTATTTTGAGAGTAAGTTTATTAAAGCTGAGGACAGTGAAACAAGGAAGGGTGTAAGAGAGAAGAAACAACAGGAAGGAGAGCCTGATGTTTTTTGGGGAACTCAAAGAAAAGGGGGCCTCGGAAACAGGTAAAAAGGGTTAACCAGGACAAGCTGTCGCTGTCCACTGTTCCCCTGGTCGCAACTCTCGTAGGGACCCTTAGAGTTTAAGAAATACATGCCTGGCCCTGGCCAGTTGGCTCAGTGGTAGAGCGTCGGCCTGGTGTGCAGAAGTCCCGGGTTCGATTCCCGGCCAGGGCACACAGGAGAAGCGCCCATCTGCTTCTCCACCCCTCCCCCTCTCCTTCCTCTCTGTCTCTCTCTTCCCCTCCCGCAGCCGAGGCTCCATTGGAGCAAAGATGGCCCGGGCGCTGGGGATGGCTCCTTGGCCTCTGCCCCAGGTGCTAGAGTGGCTCTGGTTGCAACAGAGCGATGCCCCGGAGGGGCAGAGCATCGCCCCCTGGTGGGCAGAGCGTCGCCCCTGGTGGACGTGCCGGGTGGATCCTGGTTGGGCGCATGTGGGAGTCTGTCTGACTGTCTCTCCCCGTTTCTAGCTTCAGAAAGAAAAAAAAAAAAAAAGAAAGAAATACATGCCTAGGGCCTGACCTGTGGTGGCGCAGCGGATCAAGCGTTGACCTGGAATGCTGAGGTTGCCGGTTCAAAACCCTGAGCTTGCCTGGTCAAGGCACATATGGGAGTTGATGCTTCCTGCTCCTCTCCCCTTCTCTCTCTTCTCTAAAATTAATTAATTAATTAATAATGGGGGGGGGTGAAATACATGCCTATAGAGTATAAGAAGGGGGAAAAAGAGAAGGAAAAGGTGAGGCTGTACTCCCGGGAAGGAGAGCAATGGGTCCTTCGTTTTGAGGGTTTTTTAAAGACTGGAAGTTTAGGAGCCGCCTCAGGGAAGGATTCTAATATAATATTCATATCAGTTAGTTCCAGGGCAGGGAGTTATTAGTCACTATAGCTGTTCTGCCTCTCACTGTAAATTGCTGGGCCAGTTTGTTTAGCTAATTGTCTTAGTTTCCCATTCTGCTTGCCAAGGAACTTTCCTAGCTTCCCACTATCCTGCCTCATTCCCTCCTCAGATACGTCCAGGAGGAGGGTCTCCTCCAGTAACTGCTTCCTACTGACAAGGGCTGTGGTTCCTTCCCGCATAGGGTGTGGCAGTCTCTCCTGCCTGATCTAAGGAGGACAGGGAATGGAGTCTGAGAGTAAAACAGAGAGGCTGTTAGCTGATTTGTGTGTGTGTGTGTGTGTGTGTGTGTGTGTGTGACAAAGACAGAGAGAATGAGAGAGACGGACAGATAGTAACAAACAGGAAGAGAGAGAGATGAGAAGTATCAGTTCTTCGTTGCGGCAACATAGTTGTTCATTGATTGCTTTCTCATTTGTGCCTTGACGGGGGTGGGGGGACTACAACAGAGCAAGTGACCCCTTGCTCAAGCCAGCGACCTTGGGCTCAAGCCAGCAACTTTGGGCTTCAAGCCAGTGACCTTTGGGCTCAAGCCATGCTCAAGCCAGCAACCCTGTGCTCAAGCTGGTAAGCCCATGCTCAAACCAGATGAGTTCACCCTCAAGCCAGCAACCTCGGTGTTTCAAACCTGGGTCTTCAGTGTCCCAGTCCAACACTCTATCCACTGCGCCACCACCTGGTCAGGCTGTTAGCTGATTCTTCTAAGGTAGGGATGGGCTGTAATTCCTGAAGTATTATTATCTCATTATGAAATTGTATCCTACTCACTCATTTAGCCCTGACAAAAGTCAGTTTAGCCAGCTCATTGAGTTTTATTTCAGGAGGCAATAATACAGATCTAGACTGGCAAATGAGAAATCAGGTAAATATAGTCATAAGCAAACAACTTATAAAAATAGAAAAGAAAATACCACAAGGGTAATGAATACCCCAAGTCATAACCCAGTCTGAGTCTGAAAGACTGTCAGTTGAGAAGCCTTCTAGATGCAAAGCTTTTGCTGGAATGAAAGCAAGCAATTACAATATGATAGGTGCTCTTTATTTGTCGTTTAAATATTTCTGGTAATGTCATCAAGTGCATAGGTGAATTTTGTATGGCTTACAAGGTATCAGTAGTTCTCAATAATTTCAAGTCAAAGGATAGGAGAAAAATGAAACATTATTTTGGAAGAAAAATAGACAAATTTAGGAGTCCAATTTGTAGATGAAAAATAAAACTAACCAGAGTCTAATATTCACAACTGTGTATTATATATTCTATTGAAATGTGATTTTCCCCCTAAAATCACCCTCAATTTGAAGATAGGCAAATCAAGACTATTTACTGCATTACATCCATTTTCAATTTGGCCTGATTATTTGCACAAATACAGCAAGAATTGCAATTGACTATATAGACTTTTAAAATGTGCTTTGCTGGAATCTCGTAAGGAATCTTTAGTTTGAGTTGTTATTGCCCCCCCCCCCCCAGGGCAAAGAAGCCAAGCCACACAGCCGCCTCAGGCTTTGCCGGCGGTACCTATAGGTTTGGGTGAATTCCTCAAGTTCTTGAGGTTCCCCAAAATGTCTCAAGGTTCCTTTTTTTGCCATCTTTCAGGAAAGCAACCTTCGTTCCTTACCTGGAAAGAGTGCCATGAACCACATGAATAAACAAGGTACCAGGCTATTAGTCAATCTTAGTTCCTTAAAGCTTGCTGGTGATGTCCAGAGCCCAGGAATGTCTCTTTCAGACATGACTTCCCAAAGTCTTGGTTAATACAACCACAGTTGGAAACTGATTTTTTTTTTTTCTTCTTTTTTTTTTTTTTTTTCATTTTTCTGAAGCTGGAAATGGGGAGAGACAGTCAGACAGACTCCCGCATGCGCCCGACCGGGATCCATCCGGCACGCCCCCACCAGGGGGCGACGCTCTGCCCATCCTGGGCGTCGCCATGTTGCGACCAGAGCCACTCTAGCGCCTGAGGCAGAGGCCACAGAGCCATCCCCAGCGCCCGGGCCATTTTTGCTCCAATGGAGCCTTGGCTGCGGGAGGGGAAGAGAGAGACAGAGAGGAAAGCGCGGCGGAGGGGTGAAGAAGCAAATGGGCGCTTCTCCTGTGTGCCCTGGCCGGGAATCGAACCCGGGTCCTCCGCACGCTAGGCCGACGCTCTACCGCTGGGAAACTGATTTTATGTGTCCTATTATAAAGAGAAAAGATTCTTACTAGGCTTATGCAAATAAAGATATCATCATGAAAATAATATTACTCACTTATTAAGAGTTGCCAAATTCTGGAGGGATCAGATATGGAGGAAAATATAGATGCTTCAATATTGCTTATGAAGGTATAATTTATCAAATTGCTAGAAAGTAAAGATATTTAAGAATCAGTAATTTTTGAACAGTCATAAGAATAATTTTTTGTGTGTGACAAAGAGAGAGAGAGAGACAGAGAGAGGGACAGATAGGGACAGACAGACAGGAACGGAGAGAGATGAGAAGCATCAATTCTTCGTTGCGGCTCCTTAGTCTCCTTAGATTTTCATTGATTGCTTTCTCATATGTGCCTTGACCGGGGAGGGGGGCAGCTTCAGCAGAGCAAGTGATCCCTTGCTTAAGCCAGTGACCTTGGGCTCTAGCCAGCGACCTTGGGTTTCAAGCCAGCGACTTTTGGGCTCAAGCCAGCAACCATGGGGTCATGTCTGTGAACCCATGATCAAGCTGGCAAGCCTGCCCTCAAGCTGGCGACCTCGGGGCTTTGAACCTGGGTCCTCCATGTCCCAGTTTGATGCTCTATCCACTGCGCCACCACCTAGTCAGGCCATAAAAATTTTTATTTGATTTGGTCTTATGTAATTAATTTTTGTATATTTTTATTATATTTTAGTATCCCCATGAATTGAGCTATTCTTTAGAGTTCTATAAATCTTCATTTAATTCAAAGAGTTTGGAAAATCAGAGTCCTTTTCATGGATTTTTAAGAGATGTAACATATTTGTAAATGCATTAGAGTAAAACAATGACTGTCTATAAGTAACAAAACTTAAAATGATGTAGTTATAGATTTGATTATAATGTAGTCGATTAAGAACTTTGTTTATCAGCCCTGGATCATTAGCTCAGTGGATAGAGCATCAGCCTGGCGTATGGACGTCCTGAGTTCAATTCTGGTCAGGGCACACGAGAGAAATGACCATCTGCTTCTCTCCTCCTTCCTCTCTTCTTTCTCTCTTTTTTTTTAATTTAATTTTTTTAAAGATTTTATTTATTCATTATAGAGAGAGGGGGGAGAGAGAGAGAGAGAGACAAGGGGGAGGAGCAAGAAGCATCAACTCCCATATGTGCCTTGACCAGGCAAGCCCAGGGTTTTGAACCGGCAACCTCAGCGTTTCCCGGTTGACGCTTTATCCACTGCGCCACCACAGGTCAGGCTCTTCTCTCTCTTTCATCTTCCTGCAGACAGGAACTCAATTGGTTTGAACGTCGGCCCGGGGAGCTAAGGATAGCTTGTTTTTTTGAGCATCTGCTCCAGACAGGGTTGCCAGGTGGAACCAGTTGGGTGCATGTGGGAATCTGTCTATCTCCCCTCCTCTCACTTAAAAAAAAAGAACTTTGTTTTTTGTAATATATAACATTCCAAGATAATAATTTTTGTAGATTATTATGAAATGACAAAAAAATACAAAGCATATTCAACACAAAATTTCAATATGAAAAGAACAAATATGTGAAATTTTAAAACACTGCGCACGGCTCATTGGAAGCATGCACTGAGTACTAAAAACAATTCATAAATGTCCCCAAAACCCAGAGTCCCCCTACCTGATGCTCCCACAGGGAACCATCACCCTTGGCTTGCCTCGTATCTGACAGGACACCTGCTATTTCTCAGTCTCCTGTTTCAACTTGGCTCTAAATTTTTGCAAGTTCTTCCCTAGGGCAGGCTGAAATCTTTTAGAACATTTATTTTAATAAAGAAAATATTTATATAAATAGAACATAGTTATTATTATTTATTTATTTGACAAGTTTCTTATGCAATTTCAAGCATATTAAAATAGGCCTAATTAGTTCAAAAACTTTTTTTCATAAGAAGAAAGAACAAATCCTTGAGGTATTCCAGTGGTACATTGGAATAATTCAAAGTCATTGCTAGGTTTAAGAAAAAGTCTCTTAAAATTCAAACCTTGGGAAAATTGTCAAACATACTTAACCAAAAGATTATGATATAAAGTTTTTGTAAACCTGGTAAAATAAATATTATATATATATATATATATATATATATATATATTACAATACTTATAATAACTAGGGGAATATTTTAAAATATGAAGCTATAAAATATCCCCTAATATTTTTATTTTTTGTATTTTTCTGAAGTTGGAAACAGGGAGGCAGTCAGACTCTTGCATGTGCCCGACTGGGATCCACCTGGCATGCCCACCAGGGAGCAATGCTCGCCCATCTGGAGCGTTGCTCTGTTGTAACCAGGGCCATTCTAGTGCCTGAGGCAGAGGCCATGGAGCCATCCTCAGCGCCCGGGCCAACTTTGCTCCAATGGAGCCTTGGCTGCGGGAGGGGAAGAGAAAGAGAGAAAGGAGAGGGGGAGGGGTGGAGGAGCAGATGGGCGGTTCTCCTGTGTGCCCTGGCTGGGAATTGAACCTGGGACTCCTGCGCGCCAGGCCAATGCTCTACCACTGAGCCAACCAGCCAGGGTCCCCTAATTTTTGTGAGCAGTGTATTTTATGGTAATAATGCTAAAAGATGTCTATCAAACTTAACCTGGCTTTAATATAAATATTCTGTCCAGATCGCAGAATTCTGTTTAATATATATAAGCACTTGTTTTCAGCCAATAAAATATTACACCCTAGTTATGCTATCTGGAGGTTGAAAACACACCATATATAATCACATAAAGACGAAATATGTAAAGATCATATACATAAAGCCCAATTACTGATTTTTGTAGAAAAGGCACAAGATTTTTTTTTTTTTTAACTTTTAAGAAGGCTGGGCCCTGGCCTGTTGGCTCAGTGGTAGAGTGTCGGCCTAGCGTGCAGAAGTCCCGGGTTCGATTCCCGGCCAGGGCACACAGGAGAAGCGCCTGTCTGCTTCTCCACCCCTCCCCCTCTCCTTCTTCTCTGTCTCTCTCTTCCCCTCCCGCAGCCAAGGCTCCATTGGAGCAAAGATGGCCTGGGAGCTGGGGATGGCTCCATGGCCTCTGCCTCAGGCGCTATTGTGGCTC
This sequence comes from Saccopteryx leptura, assembly GCF_036850995.1. Taxonomy (NCBI): domain Eukaryota; kingdom Metazoa; phylum Chordata; class Mammalia; order Chiroptera; family Emballonuridae; genus Saccopteryx; species Saccopteryx leptura. The sequence continues at coordinate 373,110,432 of NC_089504.1, read as the reverse complement.
TGGTCACAACGGAGCAACGCCCCCTGGTGGGCGTGCCGGGTGGATCCCGGTCTGGCACATGCGGGCGTCTGTCTGTCTCCACGTTTCCAGCTTCGGAAAAATACAACAACAACAAAAAAAAGGCTGGAATGAGGGGTGCTGGATATCAAGCAGGGGCAAGTTTAGTCGCTTACCATTTTAAGTGATACTTTTTTCAGTCAGTTACCTTAGTCTTATTTACATCCCTAATTACCTAGCAGGAGGCCTAGTAAGTCTCCTAATGAAAACTTCAAGGACTGTGACTGCACGGTGGGAACAAAGGAAGTCTCTGCTGCAATCAAAGCAATGAAGCCACAGGGGAGAGCCGGGCGGCGGAGCTGCTTCGCTCCCTGAGAAATCCAAGTCCCAATAAAGGAAGTGAGCCTGGGCGGGGCTGCTTTGGCTCACTGAAGGAGAAAATCCCGTGACATAAGACATGACATGTTAAGAGTGGAGTTGTCAAAATCCGTGTAATAAATGTTCCAGGTAAAGGCCCGGGAATCATCCTATGAGTCACCATGGTAACATCTTCCTGGAACCCAATTAAGGTGCTGTGTACCAGGTCAAGTTAGGTGGGTCCCTAAATAAGAAATACAAAGGAGCCTGTGGATGTGTTTACCCCACAAAGACTGGGCACTTAACTCCATGAGGGCCAAACAAGGGAGAGGGAAGGGGTCCCTTCAGCTGTCAGGGGTGATCAGGTCCTGACTCATCAGACGCGGTCACCTAGGTGTCACCTGGGGATGGTCTTGTGGGCGGGTGATTCTCCAGCTAGAGGGCAAATTTACCTTGGATCTCAGCACTGAGGCGCATCCTGAGGGAGGGTTTACTCTGCACCTGACAGGCGGATTTCCCGCAGGGCACCGAGAAGAGAGAGTGGGGTGAAAACAACTCTAGGTCTCACCAGGCATCAGAGAATGTCACCGAGCGGGGAATCAGAAGCAGGCCAGAGAGACTGGGGTCTGGCTGGCGGTGTTCTCTTTACAGACTTTCTACAACGTTCACAGACTTTTTACCTATTCAGAAGTAATCATTTTTAGAACAACTCACTGGAAATCCTTTTTTCCTCAGTAAGTATCTTCATACTTCATACCTTCTATTACCAGAACCATACAACTTCTAATTTTTTTAAATTAAAATTTTCTAACTCTTAGAAACCTCAGTTTTCAATAATAAACAAAAAAGTAAGCAACCAGCATTTAATTTATAGCTTCACCTCAAGAATTTATAAACAAACAAAAAACTAAAATAAAATTAGGGTATCTTACCTTAAAACAGGGATTCCAATAGCATGTTCATTTTAGTTAGCACCAGGGCAGTCAGTCATTGTAGCTGGTCCTGGCCACCCATCTGGGGCCTGGAGCTAAAATACAACTGAGGCCTAGATGTTATCTCTGGGGAGGTGACATTCTGCATCTGGCTATAAATTGGCCAGTTTTATTCAGCTATTTTTCCCTATTCTACTTGCCAAGGAATTTTCCTAACATCTTACTATCCTGGCTCAGTAAGTAGATATAGAAAAAGTAGTGAAAGTGGTATTTGAAAAACAAGTTTCTGAAACTTAAAAATATGCCTAAAAAATAAGAGTTAAGTTGAGTTCAGGCATGTAATGTGTTTAAAGTCACTTACCAGTAAATGCTTATTAAATGATAATGATTCACTATAATATTGAGTATCTACTGCATGCCTGGTAACTTTCTTTAAAAACAGTTTTATTGAATTACAGTAATTTATATATCATGAACTTCTACCAGCTTAAGTGTATATTCAATGATTGTTAGTAAATTTATAGTTATGCATTCATCACTACAATCCAATCTAGAGCATTTCTGTCTCGCTCAAGAGATCCTTCATATGTAGTCACTTTCCCTTCCCTCCCCGGCTCCTCCAGCCCTAAGCAACTATAACCTACTTTAAGATTTATCTTCTCTGGATTTGCCTTTCCTCATGTAAACTGACTTATATAATAGGTGATTTTTCTGTCTGGCTTCTTTCACTTAGCATAATGTTTTTGTGATTCACTCACAAAGAACGCTGCTATGAACACTCACAGACAAGTCTTTGTATGGACATATGTTTTCATTATTTTTGGGTAGATGCCCTATTGGTAAATTTGTATTTAACTGTTAAAGAAACTGCCAAACAGTTTTCCAAAGAGATGGCACCATTTCATTATGACCAGCAAGATACAAGAGTACCAGGTGTTGTACATATATTCTTTTGCATAGAAACCTGAAGCTGAAAGGAGTCAACTGACTTGCAGGTCACACAGCCCTGACAAAGCTCGTATTCAACCATGTCTGATTCTGAATCCCATTCTTTTCTGCTGTGGGACTGGGCTCTGTGCTGGGTGTTCCTTTTCATTAGCACAGGTGAGCAGTAGCTTTTCCTTAGACCCAGGAGGCTAAGCTGGAGCCACACCAGAGCACAGGTGAGTAATGGAGGTTTGGGCCAGGAGAGCACGTCTGATTTTATTTTATTTATTTATTTGTTTGTTTGTTTGTTTGTTTTCAGAGACAGAGAGTCAGAGAGAGGAATAGACAGGGACAGACAGGAACGAAGAGATGAGAAGCATCAATCATTAGTTTTTCATTGCGCGTTGCAACACCTTAGTTGTTCATTGATTGCTTTCTCAAATGTGCCTTGACCGCAGGCCTTCAGCAGACCGAGTAACCCCTTGTTTGAGCCAACGACCCTGGGTCCAAGCTGGTGAACCCTTTGCTCAAACCAGATGAGCCCTTGCTCAAGCTGGCAACCTCAGGGTCTCGAACCTGGGTCCTCCGCATCCCAGTCCAATGCTCTATCCACTGCGCCACCACCTGGTCAGGCGGAGAGCAAGTCTGATTTTTTTTGCCACCTGGCCCTGGATACTGAGACCCGGAAATTATTTCCATGACTCACTTATTTCTTTAAGTCTAGTGTGAAACTTCAGTCCTCCATCACAGTGAGTCAGCAAATGAGCAAGCTGGGCAGTACAAAGAGATCCCCATCACTGTGGACTTTGACAGTCTTGTAACCGCTTGGCTGGCCACAGAACCGAGAGAGGAGATTTTTGTTTTCCTCTTGTCCCTGGCTCAGCAAGTAAGTAGTTAATGAAATAACATCAGCGAACAAGCCCAGGCAACTGCTGACTGCTCTGTTCCTGTTGTCTTGTTTTTTTATGGTTGGTCAAAACACAAACAGCAGGATGTGTAAATTGATTACATAAAGACAGGGGAAACAACATAGTCAAATTGAAAAGATCAAGCAAGAATTATACTTTCTATAATTTTTACATTCAGCAGTATTTTAATAAAAGCGTGTCTCTTTTTATTCATATCTTTTTACATCACTATCTCCAGGGGCACTGTGTTAGGGTAAACAAGCATGCAGTTTGACATTTCCATTCATTCATCCTTCATGCAGGGGCTCTGTCTTGTTCAGCTTTGTGGTCCTGTAGTGCCTAGCATGATGTCTTGCAACATTAGACCTTCATCATATCTCACCTGGGCTGCTGCAATTAATCTCCCAGTGGTCACCCTCCATCCATATCTCCTCTCTGCAGTCCATTTTCCACACTGTCTCCTGAATTATCTTTCTAAAACACAATTTTTTTAATCCAAAGAGAAATAATAACATTATTTAATTGGATTCATGGTGTTGCAAATATGGCAAAGGCAACCCCATGCATGTCTGTGCATTTAAAGATGCCCACTGATTTTGGGTATGGCCAAAAAAAAAGAAAACAAATATTTTAAAGCTTTCAATTGCTGCAGAAAGAACTCTATATTCTTTAGCAGGTTACTAAAGACCACTTTTTACCTGGTTCAGCAGCCTGCAATTTGACTTCTCACTTTTCTCATCCCTGCTGTTTCTACAGGGACCACTTATTCACCTTCCTTACATTTTCTAGCACCTGCGACAGGCCTGAACCTAAAGCAGTGTTCAATAAGTACATTTTGGTAGATTGATAGTTGTTTTGACCTGTTAATAGATATATTAATTGTATGAGGCTTCAAAGACAATGTCAGCTCTGGCCGGTTGGCTCAGTGGTAGAGTGTCAGCCCAGCGTGTGGAAGTCCCGGGTTCTATTCCCAGCCAGGGCACACAGGAGAAGCACCCAACTGCTTCTCCACCCTTCCCCTTTCTCCTTTTTCTCTATCTCTCTCTTCCCCTTCTGCAGCCAAGGCTCCACGGGAGCAAAGTTGGCCCAGATGCTGAGGATGGCTCCATGGCCTCTGCCTCAGGCTCTAGAATGGCTCCAGTTGCAAAGGAGCAACGCCCCAGATGGGCAGAGCATCACCCAATCCATTCTGGGTGGATTTTGGTCGGGCGCATGTGGGAGTCTGTCTCTTTGCTTCCCCACTTCTCACTTCAGAAATATACAAAAACAAAAAAAAGGGCAATGTCTGCTAATTCCCAGGACTTTTTTCAAAACAGAGGAGGTATAAGAAAGGTAAATAAATGATACTATTTGTTCTTCTTTTTATAGTGGGACTGTTGATTCATTAAATCTATGTCTTATTTTATGCTAACAGTCAAATCATTATTTTAAAATTGCAGAAGTGTCTACCATAAATGAAAAGTTGAAAGTGAATGGTAAATATATCAACTGATCCTATGGTGGCCCAGAAAGCTCAGATAAATGACACTAGGACCTAGACCAGCGGTTCTCAACCTGTGGGTCGCGACCCCGGCAGGGGTCGAACAACCAAAACACAGGGGTCGCCTAAAGCCATCGGAAAATACATATTTATCGGAAATACATATTTTATTTTAAAATGTATTGTATTATTTAAAAATGTACTGTATAATACATATTTATCGGAAATACATATTTTATTTAAAAATGTATTGTATTATTTAAAAATGTATTGTATAATACATATTTATCGGAAATACATATTTTATTTTAAAATGTATTGTATTATTTAAAAATGTACTGTATAATAAATATGTATTTTCCGATGGCTTTAGGCGACCCCTGTGTTTTGGTTGTTCGACCCCTGCCGGGGTCGCGACCCACAGGTTGAGAACCGCTGACCTAGACCATAATACCTATCTGAATATAAAAAAAGTGGAATTAGTCTCATGTAAAGTATAGTGCTGGCACTAAAGACTTTTGATTTGTTGACATTATAATGTAATTAATTATCAAACCTTTTACTTATGTATTTATAGGCATCATTAAAAACAAACCCATGGCCTGACCAGGTGGTGGCGCAGTGGATAGAGCGTCGGACTGGGATGCAGAAGACCCAGGTTCGAGACCCTGAGGTCGCCAGCTTGAGTGCAGGCTCATCTGGTTTGAATAAAAAAGCCCACCACTAACCTGTGGTGGCGCAGTGGATAAAGCGTCGACCTGGAAATGCTGAGGTCGCCAGTTTGAAACCCTGGGCTTGCCTGATCAAGGCACATATGGGAGTTGATGCTTCCAGCTCCTCCCCCCTTCTATCTCTCTGTCTCTCCTCTCTCTCTCTCTCTGTCTCTCTCTCTCCTCTCTAAAATGAATAAATAAATAAAAAATATTGAAAAAAAAAAAAGCCCACCAGCTTGAACCCAAGGTCGCTGGTTCCAGCAAGGGGTTACTCGGTCTGCTGAAGGTCTGCAGTCAAGGCACATATGAGAAAGCAATCAATGAACAACTAAGGTGTTGCAACACGCAATGAAAAACTAATGATTGATGCTTCTCATCTCCTTCGTTCCTGTCTGTCTGTCCCTGTTTATCCCTCTCTCTGACTCACTCTCTGCCTCTGTAAAAAAAACAAAAACAACAACAAAAAAAACGAACCCATGGGCCCTGGCTGGCTGGCTCAGTTGGAGCACCAACCTGATACACAAAGGTTGTGGGTTCAGTCCTCAGTCAGGGCACACACAAGAAGCAACAAATGAATGCACAGCTAAGTGGAACAACAAATCAATGTTTCTTTCTCTTTCTTTTCCTTCCTTTCTCTTTTTCTAAAATCAATCAATCAAATAATAAAATAAATAAAAACTGTTTTACGTACCAAAACATACTTTAAAAATTGTAGCAAGTTTGGCCCTGGCCGGTTGGCTCAGCGGTAGAGCGTCAGCCTGGCGTGCAGGGGACCCGGGTTCGATTCCCGGCCAGGGCACATAGGAGAAGCGCCCATTTGCTTCTCCACCCCCCCCTTCCTCTCTGTCTCTCTCTTCCCCTCCCGCAGCCAAGGCTCCATTGGAGCAAAGATGGCCCGGGTGCTGGGGATGGCTCCTTGGCCTCTGCCCCAGGTGCTAGAGTGGCTCTGGTCGCAGCAAAGCGACCCCCCGGAGGGGCAGAGCATCGCCCCCTGGTGGGCAGAGCGTCGCCCCTGGTGGGCTGCCGGGTGGATCCCGGTCGGGTGCATGCGGGAGTCTGTCTGACTGTCTCTCCCCGTTTCCAGCTTCAGAAAATACAAAAAAAAAAAAAAATTGTAGCAAGTTTGACAACAAATTAATATATTGTTATTTACAAAACTATTAAGATGAGATAAATCTATAGTCTTGATGGGTAAAGGATTTCAGAATGCACTGCCCTCAAATGTGTCACTTTGACCTGTGGACTATTTTGAGCTAAAAGCAATCAAGACTCAGCAGATTCACAAAAACTTTTACCTCTCCATTAACTACCTGAACGAATTTCAACAGTGGGGAAAGAGGGCCTGCCTGGCTCAGAAAGAGAGAGCTATCTATTACCAGATATAACATCTTATCTGAATGACTTATCTGTATGGAGGGAAACCATCTAACTACTGAACATCTCCCAACACACAAATGTGGTGCTATGAATCACCCTTTGCCCTTTGGAAGCCTCAGGCCCTATTTCGTTCGTTAGCTCAGGTGGCATATAGGCTTCAACTGCTTGACTTGCCCTGGGGTCTCATATACTTATGGGCCCCTGTACATACATATGTAATTAAAATTTTTTCTTGTTAATCTATGTTATGTTGATTTGATTATTAGATTAGTCAAAGAAACTAGAAGGGTATAATAAGAATTTTTCCATTCCTACATGGGCAAAAGACATAAAAGACATCACAGATAAGGTCATATGATTAATTGATAATATGGAAAAGTTACTCAATTTCAACTTCACCAGAAATCAAGACACCATCTTTTGCTGATCAATCCAGGCAAGTAAAGGAAAAAATTAGTAATATTATCCATGAATGGTGAGTATGTGCTAAAACAAAGAACTAATATATTTCTGGTAGCAATATATATGAAATTAGTATCATCCTGCCTGACTAGTGGTGGTGCAGTGGATAGAGTTTCGACCTGGGATGCTGAGGTCCCAGGTTCAAATTCTCGAGGTTCCCAGCTTGAGCATGAACTCACTTGGCTTGAGCACAGGGTTGCCAGCTTGAGCGCAGTGATCCTATGGCTGCTGGCTTGAGCCCAAAGGTCAATGGCTTGAAGCCCAAGGTCTCTGAATGATCCCATGGGTGTTGGCATGAGCCCAAAGGTCGCTGGCTTGCCTAACCAGGAGGTGGCACAGTGAATAGAGCGTCGGACTGGGATGTGGAGGACCCAGGTTCGAGACCCCGAAGTTGCCAGCTTGAGCATGAGCTCATCTGGTTTGAACAAGGCTCACCAGCTTGAGCCCAAGGTTGCAGGCTCTAGCAAGGGGTCAGGTGGTCTGCTGTAGCCCCCTGGTCAAGGTACATATGAGAAATCAATCAATGAATAACTAAGGAACCACAACGAAGAATTGATGTTTCTCATCTCTCTCCCTTCCTGTCTGTCCCTATCTGTCCCTCTCTCTGACTCTCCCTGTCTCTCTCTCTCTCTCTCTCTCTCTCTCTCTCACACACACACACACACACACACACACACACACACACACACACACACACAAAGTCTCTGGCTTGACCCAAAGATCCCTGAGTTGAAGCCCAAGGTCTCTGGCTTGAGCAAGGGGTCACTGGCTCAACTGGAGCCCCCTGGTCAAGGCACATATGAGAAGCAATCAATGAACAACTAAAGTGCCACAACTCGAGTTGATGCTCCTCACCTCTCTCCCTTCCTGTTTTTCTGATTGTCTCACTCTCTCACAAAATAAATAAGTTGGTATCATCCTTTCAGGAAGTTATTTTGCAATATGTGTCAAGGATCTTATAAATATTCACGCTTTTTAGTAATTTTACTTTTGGGATACCCACAAGAGAATAATCCTACATGAGAAAAAAATATATAATATGCAGAAAGATATTTGTCAGAACATTATATATACAGCTGCAAACCACCTAAATATTTAATAGTAAAACATAAGAGAAATTAATGTATATTTATTTGATGCATATAGCAAATAGGAATTGACATGAGTGACTCCCATAAATGTAACATTGACAAGAAATAAAAGCAAATTGTGGAATATATACAGTATGATGCTAATTATATAGAGGTTTTTTTTGGGGTTTTTTTTTTTTAATTTTTTTAATTTATTCATTTTAGAGAGGAGAGGGAGAGACAGAGAGAGAGAAGGGGGGAGGAGCTGGAAGCATCAACTTCCATATGTGCCTTGACCAGGCAAGCCCAGGGTTTTGAACCAGCGACCTCAGCATTTCCTCGATGCTTTATCCACTGCGCCACCACAGGTCAGGCCTATATAGAGGTTTTTAAAAAAAATATTTTATTTATTGATTTTACAAAGAAAAGAGAAAGAGGGGCAGGGGAGTGAGAAGTATCAACTCATAGCTGCTAGATTTTTTAGTTATTCATTAATTGCTTTTTATATGTGCCTTGACCAGGCAAGCCCATGGCTTTGAACCAGCGACCTCAGCATTCCAGGTTAATGCTTTATACACTGCACAACCACTGCTAGGTTAATTATATAGAGTTTGAAACATAAAATAATATTACATATTACTTAGGGATACCCAGTGGTGGGATTCAGCTGGTTTGCACCACTTCAGCAGAACCAATACCTAACGTTTTGTTGAGTTTGGAGAACCGGTGTTAAAATGGCACTTGTAATCAGAGTTGTCTCTAAGGTGGGTGCCTGGGCAACTGCCCAATGTAGAAATCACAAATTTACGTTCCTTACTCTTTTTTACGTTTATCTGCGCAACAGCATATTCTAAGCACCCATAGTAATGTTCATTCCATTCATAGGAGGAAAAGGTTGCAAGTGAGGACGCCAATCAAGAAGCAACATGGAAATATCTTAAATAACAGTTTTATTGTTTTTTTGTCAGGTATTATTTAATACTTTTTCATTTGTATTTTAAAACTTTCTTTTTTTTTTCTTTTTTTCTTTTTTCTGAAGCTGGAAACAGGGAGACAGTCAGACAGACTCCCGCATGCGCCGGACCAGGATCCACCTGGCACGCCCACCATGGGGCGATGCTCTGCCCATCCTGGGCGTCGCCATGTTGCAACCAGAGCCACTCTAGCGCCTGAGGCAGAGGCCACAGAGCCATCCCCAGCGCCCGGGCCATCCTTGCTCCAATGGAGCCTTGGCTGCGGGAGGGGAAGAGAGAGACAGAGAGGAAAGCGCAGCGGAGGGGTGGAGAAGCAAATGGGCGCTTCTCCTGAGTGCCCTGACCGGGAATCGAACCCGGGTCCTCCACATGCTAGGCTGACGCTCTGCTGCTGAGCCAACCGGCCAGGGCTAAAACTTTCTTATAATCTGGCCTGACCTGTGGTGGTACAGTGGGATAAAGCGTTGACCTGGAACACTGAGGTTGCCGGTTCGAAACCTTGGACTTGCCTGGTCAAGGCACATATGGGAGTTGATGCTTCCTGCTCCTCCCCCTTCTCTCTCTCTCCCCTCTCTAAAAATCAATAAATAAAATATTTTTTAAAAAACTTTCTTATAATCTAGTTTCGTGTACCTTTTTTATTCTTATTTAAGTATTAAATGCATGAAATAATAAAGTATCTTCTGGTATATAGTTTTTTTTATACTTAAAATGGTCATCAGGGCAGAGAACCTGTTGTTAAATTACTATTTGAATTCCACCACTGAGGATACACACATGTGCAGTAAACGTATAGATAAATTCATGGACTGAAAAGTCACCAAATTTAAGAAAGGAGTTACCTGTGCTGGAGAAAGGAGCTACAAATAAGGAAGATTATACAGAAGGTATCAACTGAACTGGTAATTATTTATTTTTTAAGCTCCATAAGGATTTATGAATTTTCATTCTACAATTCCTTATATGTTTTTGTCTTAAATATTTCATAATAAATTTAAAATATATAACTATCAAAAAGTTACCCATTAAATCCAATATAAGAACATGGAAATATTTGTGGTGTAACATGAAGTTCAACAAATTCATGTTCAAAATTATTACAACTATGTAAAAGCCATGAAAAAATTGGGAAAAGAATACCTCTCAAATTTAGCACCTTTCTTGTCAGATAGTGGTAGTGTTACTTCATTAATCTTTTAAAATATTTTGTCTATTTTCTTTTATATTTGGCATTGTGTTATGACTGAAAAATATCATAATAAATGTATTTTTAAAAACAAGCATGATGTGTTTCTTAGGTATGAAACCATTTGTACTATTATATTGCATTTTATTTACAAACTGATGTTCTGTTTAGCTTGGAATCTAGCAGCATGTGTGAGACGGTGATAAAGAACGCAAAGCCTGACCTGTGGTGGCACAGTGGATAAACCTTTGACCTAGAACAGGGGTCGGGAACCTTTTTGGCTGAGAGAGCCATGAACGTCACATATTTTAAAATGTAATTCCGTGAGAGCCATACAACGACCCGTGTATGCTACACATTATCCAATAAAAATTTGGTGTTGTCCCAGAGGACAGCTGTGATTGGCTTCAGCCACCCGCAACCATGCACATGAGCGATAGGAAATGAATGGATTGTAATACATGAGAATGTTTTATATTTTTAACATTATTATTATTTTTTATTAAAGATTTGTCTGCGAGCCAGATGCAGCCATCAAAAGAGCCACATCTGGCTCATGAGCCATAGTTCCCCACCCCTGACCTAGAATGTTGAGGTTACCGATTTGAGACCCCAGCTTGCTTGGTCAAGGCACATAGGATAATCAGCTTCTGCAAGTTGATGCTTTCTGCTCCTTCCTTCCACCCTTTCTCTCTCTCTCTCAAATCAATAAGTAAGATCTTAAAAAAGATGGAGAAAGATGAGGTTAATAGGTACCAAATTTGGTTGACAAAGGAGTGTGAAGCTGAATCGAACAAGGGCTGCTGCTACCAATTCATGAAATTTACGAGGAAGATTATGCGGATAGTTATCCATCATCGAGGCCGGCTTCCAGAGAGACTTGAGGTAGCAGTGTGTTTCCACACATGAAAAGTATGCAATATAAATTAACTTTGTTAAAAAATGAAGAATCAATGAATGGAAGAATAAGTTTGGGTCAAATACTGAAATTGAGGCTCTTACTTAAGCTTCAGTATTAGATTATTTTCATAATTTCCAAAGAATCTTAGAATCCTCCAAAAAAGCATGGGGTTTCTGCTGTGCTCTGTTTTCCTACCTCCCGACCTGTGTTGACACCATTTTGGCCTTCACAAGTAAAGCCTTCGTCCCTTCTATCTATGTAGAAAGACTTTATCTTTCAAGTACAACTAAAATACTTGGTGGGTTGATTATAACCCAGATGTAAGATAATGAGTGCCTTGATTTGCCTGATGGTGTAGAAATAAAATAGAATGCAAAAAGCTTCTGATGGGGAATGAAGGAGCCATGGAGAATAATAATGACAATTACAAAATTGATTGCATGCTCATCATATACTAGACCCTATGTTAACCATTTTGTCTTAAAGATTTTACTTATTGATTTTACAGAGAGAGGAGAGAAAGAGGAGTGATAAGCATAGTTGCTTCACTTTAGTTTTGAATGCATTGCTTGCTTGTTGCTTGTCATATGTACCTTAAACCGGCAAGCCCAGGGTTTTTTTGTTTTTTTTTTCATTTTTCTGAAGCTGGAAACAGGGAGAGACAGTCAGACAGACTCCCGCATGCGCCCGACCGGGATCCACCCGGCACGCCCACCATGGGGCAACGCTCTGCCCACCAGGGGGCAATGCTCTGCCCATCCTGGGCGTCGCCATGTTGCGACCAGAGCCACTCTAGCGCCTGAGGCAGAGGCCACAGAGCCATCCCCAGCGCCCGGGCCATCTTTGCTCCAATGGAGCCTCGGCTGCGGGAGGGGAAGAGAGAGACAGAGAGGAAAGCGTGGCGGAGGGGTGGAGAAGCAAATGGGCGCTTCTCCTGTGTGCCCTGGCCGGGAATCGAACCCGGGTCCTCCGCACGCTAGGCCGACGCTCTACCGCTGAGCCAACCGGCCAGGGCAAGCCCAGGGTTTTGAACTGGCGACCTCAGCATTCCAGGTCCACGTTCTATCCACTATGTCACCACAGGCCAGGCACCATTTTTATATTTATTATCACAGGCTTCATAATATTCTCAATAATTCTTTGAAATAGCCTGACCAGGCGGCAGTGCAGTGGATAAGAGCATCAGACTGGGACACAGAGGACCCAAGTTCGAAACCCCAAGATCAACAGCTTAAGCACCAGCTTGTCCAGCTTGAGCACGGGCTCACCAGCTTGAGCGCGGGGTCACTGGCTTGAGTGTGGGATCATAGATATGACCCCATGGTCGTGGGCTTGAGCCCAAGGTTGCTGGCTTGAGTCCAAGGTCGCAGGCTTGAGCAAGGGATCACTCACTCTGCTGTAGCTCCGCCGGTCAAGGCATATATAAGAAAGCAGTCATTGAACAACAAAGGTGCCACACGAAGAATTAACGCTTTTTATCTCTCTCCCTTCCTGCCTGTCTCTCCCTATCTGTCCCTCTTTCTGTCTCTCTCTGTGTCTGTCACAAAAATAATAATAATAATAATAATAATGATTCTTTGAAATAGTTTATCAGTTACGACACTATTACATGTAATAGAAAACCCTATTGTAAGAGTTTAAATAAGTCAGGATGTCTTTTTCTTCTTCCATTTAATAAGGAGCCCACTCCAGTTTTATGTGTGACTCAGTGAGGTCACCAAGATTTCAGGTTCATTTTATCTTCTTTTCTTTTTTTTTTTCTTTTTCTGAAGTTGGAAATGGGGAGGCAGTCAGACAGACTCCCACATGCGCCTGACCGGGATCCACCCGGCATGCCCACCAGGGGGCGATGCTCTGCCCATCTTGGGGCGTCGCTCTGCCACAATCAGAGCCATTCTAGCGCCTGAGGCAGAGGTCACAGAGCCAACCTCAGCGCACTGGCAAACTTTGCTCCAATTGAGCTTTGGCTGTGGGAGGGGAAGAGAGAGACAGAGAGGAAGGAGAGGGGGAGGGGTGGAGAAGCAGATGGGCGCTTCTCCTGTGTGCCCTGGCCTGGAATCAAACCCGGGACTCCCGCACGCCAGGCTGATGCTCTACCACTGAGCCAACCATCCAGGGCCTCTTTTTTATTATTATTATAAATGTTTATTAATTTTAATGGGGTGACATCAATAAATCAGGGTACATATGTTCAAAGAAAACATCTCCAGATTATCATGTCATTCAATTATGTTGTATACCCATCACCCAAAGTCAGATTGCTCTCCATCACCTTCTATCTGGTTTTCTTTGTGTCCCTTCTCCTCCCCCCATCTCCCTCCCTCTTCCCCCCCCCCCCCCATAACCACCACATTCTTGACTCTTAGTCTCATTTTTATGTCCCACCTATGTATGGAATCATGCAGTTCTTAATTTTTTCTGCTTTACTTATTTCACTCCGTATAATGTTATCAAGGTCCATCCATGTTGTTGTAAATGAAATGATGTCATCATTTCTTATGGCTGAGTGGTATTCCATAGTGTATATGTGCCACATCTTCTTTATCCAGTCATCTATTGAAGGGCTTTTTGGTTATTTCCATGTCTTGGCCACTGTGAACAATGCTGCAATGAACATGGGGCTGCATGTGTCTTTACGTATCAATGTTTCTGAGTTTTGGGGATATATACCCAGTAGAGGGATTGCTGGGTCATAAAGTAGTTCCATTTTCAGTTTTTTGAGGAACCACCATACTTTCTTCCATAATGCTTGTACTACTTTACATTCCCACCAACAGTGGATTATCTTCTTACTTCACTATTCTTGGCATATGTCTTTCATTTTCATGGCCACAAAATCACTGATACTTCTCCACATAGCATCTACCTCCAAGAGAGAAAGGGTGATGGGTATCCCTTCTCAAAGACGTCCATAGATATATTTTTGTTAGAATTATGTCTCGTGACCTAAGGCTGTGAGATCACCCAATAAACTTTTGTTAATAAAGAAGTAGGAGGAATTAATATTTTGGTAGATAACCCTCAACATTACCCTTGTTTCATACATGAGGGAAATGAGGCATATGCAGGTGAAAGAGACAGTATTTTTTTTCTTTAGGTCTGACAGCAGAGTCCATGCTGTTAACCATTTACAATATATGGTGTTATTTGTAAATGGCTTCAGTCCCACTCTCCACTTAAGATGGGATGTGGACAATATCAGAATACACTCTGCACCACGTTTCTCTTCTTTAGTAGCTTCTCCTCCTCTTTGCTGTTGTCTTTTCCCCTTAGATCTCAAAGTGGAAGAGGGGAAGCTACAGGCTTTTGTTAGGCCTGGGGGGGGGGGAGAAAACTGATGTACTTCTACATTTTCTTTCCCATTTGAAGTTCTGAATAACTTTAGGAATCCAAGAAGATGATATAAATAGACCTTGGTGAATGATTAAGTTTTGGAGCTTGACAGAATTAAGCAAAATTTTAAGGGTTTGATTACAAAGTTGTTTGGGTAATCGAAGATACATATCAGTAACTAAGGGAAATTGGTTGATTTTTTTATTAGCAATAATTAAGCCATATATATTAGCTATGATACTGCCACTGCACAAAGCTTTAAATTGTTTTGTGTTAAGTTTTAGATGTTGGCAAAACTTTCAGGTAGGTACTGATGATGTTGGGTACATCATTCAAAATAAGCAGATGAGAAGAAAAATAAGATGAATGTAAAAGAAAGCAATTATCCTATCCCAATGAGGCAGAGTAGTAAGAAGCTAGGAAAATTCCTTGGCAAATGGAAACTGAAACAGATAGCTAAACAGATGGTCAAGCGATTTCCAGCCAGCCAACAAATCACAAGATCTCCTATTCCCCAAGGACACTTAGAAGCAAATGGTTTACACATTCCAGATTATGCTGGGGCAGACCCTCTTCATCCTGGCCCCTTGCCAGTGACATTGTTTGGAGGGGAAATTGAGCAGAGAATGACCCTGACCCCTCTATACACTCATGTTGATGCATCAGTTTATTATAGAACACACCTGGAAAGCTGATGAATATTCTATTGAGATCCTCCCCTGAGACCTGCCCTAAACTCCCTGCCTGTATAAAACAGATAAAAACCCTTAAGACAAAGAATCCAGCCTGACCAGGCGGTGGCACAGTGGATAGAGCTTTGGAGTGGGATGCGGAGGACCAGGGTTTAAAAACCCAAGGTTGCCAGCTTGAGCGCATGGTCGCTGGCTTGAGCCCAGAGTTGCTGGCTTAAGCAAGGGGTCACTCGCTCTGCTATAGCCCCCCAGTCAAGGCACATATGAGAAAGCAATCAGTGAACAACTAAGGTGACACAACAAAGAATTGATGCTTCTCATCTCTCTCCCTTCCTATTTGTCTGTCCTTATCTTTCCTTCTCTCTGTGTCTCTGTCAAAAAAAAGAAAAGAAAAGAAAAAGACAAAGAACCCAGTGCACATTCTCCATTGGGCATGTCTGCACCCCCTCCCACCTTACCCCTCCTTCTTTCTCAGGCATGTATCATTGCACTCTTTCTCCTAAGGCAGTGGTTCTCAAAGTGTGTGCCAGGGCGCACCGGCATGCCCTAGAAGATTTCCAGGTGTGCCCTATGGTATTCCAGAGAAATATGTGCCCAATAGGGTTTTTGGAGCTTAGATTTTGGGGGACAGAGGTGTGGGGAATTGGCTGTAAGCTGACAGTCTGCCCAACCCCCCCCCCCCCTCACTTGCCTTATTAGGTTGCAAAAAGCTGTTAAACTGTGGTGCTGGATTGTTTACACTACCCCCCATGGTCCCCGGAAAGACTGGAGGCAAGTTTTTTCTATCCTTTGTTTGGTGTAAAGTTAGGATTATATGTATGGTGGGGGTTTTCTGCACTCAACACAATTAAGAGTAAAAAGAGAGGAATTCTTCAATGTATTGATGACAAAATGAGAGTTTGCCTTTCAAATATATGCCCAAACACTGAAGAAATCGCTAAGACACATCAGGCTCATGTTTCTCATAAACACAAGAATGAAAAAACTTGGCCTGACCAGGCAGTGGCACAGTGGGATAGAACGTCGAACTGGGATGTGGAAAACTCAGGTTCAAGACCACGAGGTCACCAGCTTGATCGCAGGCTCATCTGGTGGGGTTACTTGGTCTGCTGTAGCCCCCCGGTCAAGGCACATATGAGAAAGCAATCAATGAACAACTAAGGTGTCGCAACAAAAAACTAATGATTGATGCTTCTCATCTCTCTCTGTTGTTGTCTGTCTGTCACTATCTCTGACTCTCTCTCTGTCTCTGTAAAAAAAATTTTTTTTTTAAATGAAAAAACAACACATTCGTGCCGGGACTTGCCGAATTTACTAAATCTTACTAAGAATGTATATATATATATATATATATAAAGGTAACTTTTGTCGTTTTTTAATTTATTTTTATTTATTTATTTTTTTTGTAGTTTTCTGAAGTTGGAAACAGGGAGGCAGTCAGACAGACTCCCGCCTGCACCCAACCGGGATCCACCTGGCATCTCACCGGGGGCGATGCTCTGCCCATCTGGGGCGTTGCTCTACCGCAACCAGAGCCATTCTAGTGCCTGAGGCAGAGGCCATGGAGCCATCCTCAGCGCCCAGGCCAACTTTGCTCCAATGGAGCCTCGGCTACGGGAGGGGAAGAGGGAGACAGAGAGGAAGGAGAGGGGGAGGGGTGGAGAAGCAGATGGGCGCCTCTCCTGTGTGCCCTGGCCGGGAATCTAACCCGGAACTCCTGCACGCCAGGCCGATGCTCTACCACTGAGTCAACTGGCTAGGGCCTCGTTTTTTTATTTTTTAACCCCTCTTTTTTACAAATTCTAAAAGGCATAACTCAAAATATGTAACATAAAAATGTTTTTTAATGTCAGAATAAATTTAATTTGTCATATTTATTTTGTTTAATTACCATAAAAGCACTCTTGGGTTTTATATTTTTTCTTTAATATTTGACTTAATTATTATAACATATTTTTCAGTAATTTATATATAGTGTGCCTGCAATTATTTGTAGGATTTTAAAAGCTCTCTGACTTCAAAAAGTTTGAGAAAAACTGTCCTAAGGTCTAAGGTTTGCAGTAGACTTGCAACCAGGGGAACAGTGGGAAGCAGCAGCTCATTCCAGGCTAACTAACCCCTGAATCTGTCTGCAAGAATCTTTTGCCTTCGTAACTTGTTTCTTGAGTCCACACAGCCCAGTTGGCTCACTTCTTCTGCCTCTGTGACTTCCTTTTTAAAGGGCCAGGGCAGCTCCGCCTAAGCTCACTCCTTTGTTATGATCCTGCTTCCTCTGTTATAAGCCCTTTCTTTGTTTCTCTGTCCCCAGTTTTAACAAGCATATTCTCAATACCACCTGGACTTGTGTCATGAAATATTTTCTACATGAAATCTAGAGCCCACATATTCCTGGTCCCTGTGCTGTGACACCAATTGGAATAAGATGTATTTGTTTTATTTATTTCTAAACCTGTTTATAACAAGTTTCTATATGCCTGAGAATGAAAAGGAGGGCAGTATTTCAGTCTTGAAGATAATGAAATTATGGATTTTTTTAACCTCTTTGAGAAGTACAAATGTTCATGTATGTCCTCATGCCTCCTGACCATCCAGAGTACAATTTGTTAAAAAAATGTGTAAGACAATATTAAAATAAGGCAAATGTATGTTCTTCTTGTTTCTATAAATTGGTTATCAAACAAACATGACTTTAAGTTAATAAAACTGTAACTGGAACTAATTTCATTTTTTGGAAAAAAAAAACTCACTCCCGGGGGTCAGCGAGCATGAAAACAATCTACCACTCAAAGGGTTAATGACCAGGAGCATCATCAATTTATATCTATGTCTGCTTTTGGGGGGAACAGACAGCATCTTATTAATAAACTCTTTCTGTGGGACCAATTCTATGGATTGGGAAGGGGGATAGAAATGATAAGAAAATAATCCTGAAATGTATTTTTTAATTACATTATAGTGGCTGGAATTGTTAATCTGTTAATGGCTGCGGGCCAATTTAACAAGAGGCTTCTCACATTCCTGTTTTGCCTGTTGAAACTTTAGATTAATTTCCAGGTGGCTATTTCTGCAGATTATACTAGCTAGGCACCATTGAACTCCAGGAATCTTTGCTTGCTTACATGTGGCCTTTCCAGACTGCTGCCCCAGCCACTCCATAGGAGCAGACATTTCTTTATGCTCTGCTATCCCAGAGCTGGCCCACCTCACCTGCTTCCGACCCTTTCCCTATAGCTCAAGTAAATTCTTTCACATTGCCTCTTTCTTCCCCCTTCCCTCGACTTGATGTATAAAAAGGCTTACAGAACTCTGAGACAATGAACATGCTACTTTCTCCACCTAGCCATGCTGCAGGTAGTTTAGACTCTAGGCCACAAGGCCAATCTTTTGGCTAACATTTTGGCTCAATTAAAGCTTACTTTAAAAAAATCAGTCATAGCCTGACCAGGTGGTGGTGCAGTGGATAGAGTGTCAGACTGGGATGTGGAGAACCCAGGTTCAAGACCCTGAGGTCGCCAGCTTGAGTGTGGGTTCATCTGGTTTGAGCAAAACTCACCAGCTTGGACCCAAGGTCACTGGCTTGAGCAAGGGGTTATTCGGTCTGCTGTAGCCCCATGGTCAAGGTATATATGAGAAAGCAATCAATGAACAACTAAAGTGCCACAACAGAAAAAAAAATCAGTCATAAAAGTTAAAGATTTTTAAGTTTAACAAAGGAAACAAAAATAGGAAGTTTGGCCCTGGCCGGTTGGCTCAGTGATAGAGCATCGGCCTGGCGTGTAGGAGTCCCGGGTTCAATTCCCGGCCAGGGTCCACAGGAAAGGTGCCCATCTGCTTCTCCACCCCTCCCCCTCTCCTTCCTCTCTGTCTCTCTCTTCCCCTCCTGCAGCCAAGGCTCCATTGGAGCAAAGTTGGCCCCGGGCGCTGAGGATGGCTCTATGGCCTCTGCCTCAGGCGCTAGAATGGCTCTGGTTGCAACAGAGCGAAGGCCCAAATGGGCAGAGCATCGCCCCTGGTGGGCATGCCAGGTGGATCCAGTCGGGCGCATTGCATGCAGAAGTCTGACTGCCTCCCTGTTTCCAACTTCAGAAAAAATACAAAAAAATAAAATAAAATAGGAAATTCAATCAGAGAGCTTCCACGATGTATAAAATCTGCAAATGTAAAAAAAAAAAATCTACAAAAATCTGAAATTTTCAGCTTCAGACCTTCTAAATAGTGGAGAATGGTGCAACTTTTCTTCTCATAAATATATTCTTTATTCTGTTAAATAGAAAGCCACAGCCTAAAATGCTAGCTGGCCAGGATAACCAAGCTAGATTTACTACCTGATCTAATTGCAGTTTCAACTTCTCCCAGAAACATAATCTAATCAGCCAGTCTGGAATTTTGTGGTCAAGCACCAGTAGGTAGTCTGTCACATGGGCCCTCTCTATCCCACTAGAAAGAATCTGCATGGTAGAAGGAAACTCTTCTGTTCTCCCCCTCCCACCCAAAAGATGTCTAGGCCCCAAAATAATCCTTTCTTTTCTTTTGTTACTAGTCCTTGGCCCCACCCTTCTTCTTATGAAAACCTTCTTCTTGGCCCTGGCCGGTTGGCTCAGCGGTAGAGCGTCGGCCTAGCGTGCGGAGGACCCGGGTTCGATTCCCGGCCAGGGCACACAGGAGAAGCGCCCATTTGCTTCTCCACCCCTCCTCCACACTTTCCTCTCTGTCTCTCTCTTCCCCTCCCGCAGCCAACGTTCCATTGGAGCAAAGATGGCCCGGGCCCTGGGGATGGCTCTGTGGCCTCTGCCTCAGGCGCTAGAGTGGCTCTGGTCGCAACATGGCGACACCCAGGATGGGCAGAGCATCGCCCCCTGGTGGGCAGAGCGTCGCCCCTGGTGGGCGTGCCGGGTGGATCCTGGTCGAGTGCATGCGGGAGTCTGTCTGACTGTCTCTCCCTGTTTCCAGCTTCAGAAAAATGAAAAAAAAAAAATTGTATTAAAAAACCTTCTTCTTTGTACAACCCCTAGGATAGGGGTCGGGAACCTATGGCTCACGAGCCAGATGTGGCTCTTTTGATGGCTGCATCTGGCTCGCAGACAAATCTTTAATAAAAAAAAAAAATGCCCTGGCCAGTTGGCTCAGTGGTAGAGCGTCGGTCTGGCGTGCAGAAGTCCCTGGTTCGATTCCCGGCCAGGGCACACAGGAGAAGCGCCCATCTGCTTCTCCACCCCTCCCCCTCTCCTTCCTCTCTGTCTCTCTCTTCCCCTCCCACAGCCAAGGCTCCATTGGAGCAAGGATGGCCTGGGTGCTGGGGATGGCTCCGTGGCCTCTGCCTCAGGCGCTAGAGTGGCTCTGGTCACAACAGAAGCGACGCCCTGGATGGGAAGAGCATCGCCCCCTGGTGGGCGTGCCGGGTGGATCCTGGTCGGGCGCATGTGGGAGTCTGTCTGACTGCCTCCCTGTTTCCAGCTTCAGAAAAAAAAAAAAAAAAATAATAATAATAATAATAATGTAAAAAATATAAAACATTCTCATGTATTACAATCCATTCATTTCCTACCGTTCATGTTCATGGTTGCGGGTGGCTAGAGCCAATCACAGCTGTCCTCCGGGACAACACCAAATTTTTATTAGATGATGCATAATGTACACAGGTCGTTGTATGGCTCTCAAGGAATTACATTTTAAAATATGTGGCGTTCATGGCTCTCTCAGCCAAAAAGGTTCCTTACCCCTGCCCTAGGAGCACACTTCTAGTTGCTAGATGGATGCTGTTTGATTCATGAATCACTTAATAAATAAAGCCAATTCAATGTTCAAATTTACTTGGCTGAATTTTGTTTTTCAACAATTCCAAATATGGTAAAAGTAATGCTACTGAGCCTGACCAGGCGGTGGCGCAGTGGATAGAGCATCGGACAGGGATCCAGAAGACCCAGGTTCAAGACCCCGAGGTCGCCAGCTTGAGTGTGGGCTCATTTAGTTTGAGCAAAGCTCACCAGCTTGGATCCAAGGTCTCTGGCTCAAGCAAGGGGTTACTCGGTCTGCTGTAGCCCCACGGTCAAGGCACATATGAGAAAGCAATCAATGAACAACTAAGATGTTGCAATGCAAAAGTAATGATTGATGCTTCTCATCTCTCTCCGTTCTATCTCTCTTTGTCTCTGTAAAAAAAAAAAAAAAAAAAAGGAATGCTGATCAGTTTTTATTCTATCTTTGTTGAACATTGGCGTATAAATAAGTGAAATTTTCTGAACTTCAGGTGCTCTTCAGGTGTGAGTTATTTTTTGTGATTACTCAGATTGTGTTCCATGGACCTGCAGCCATGGGATCACATTGAAATTTGTTAGACATGCAGAATCTCATACCCTATCTGAGATCTGAATTAGAATATGAATTTTAAACAGGATCCCTATATGATTTGTGTGTAAACTAAAACGTTAGAAGCACTGATGGTGCTAATTAGAATGCCTATGTAATTCAATATAAAAGTCCTTTGTTTTCAATAATTATTCCAAGGTTGTAATTCTAAGTCTTTATGGGATCTTGGACTCCTTGGAATCTGCTGTGAACTGAAATTTCTCCTTGGAAAAAATGCAGATATGAACTTGAACATAGTATTTTGCATAGAAAGTTTATACAGATTCAAAGTCTCCAGGGTAAATTTTGTTCTCTAACCTGGGGCACACTTTTCAATAATTCATACATGAATAAACTGAATGACTAGGATATGAGCACAGCCTGAGTAGTTGAAGTGTTTGCATGTATAGGTTATTTTGTGCAAACAAATAAACAAACCTAAAAAGTATTTTTTCTAGAAACTAGTGTACGGCCAGTAGCCACGGCCACCATCACAGCCGCCTGGCTTTTGCAGGTTTGCATTTGATTTGGACAGATGGTAATGAAGCAACAGAGCCAATAATCGGTGGTCCATTTTCCTTTATTCTAGACTCATACCGGCCAATGAGTAAAAACAAACACAAGGGCACAAAAACCATTCTTTTTTGGTGTTTTCCTAGAATCAAAGGCTCCCACCTCTGTTTGCCTCCATTTTGGCTGCCTCCTCCCCTCCAACAACGTAGCCTCTCTCCCCTGGAACAATGTGGTCTCCTCCTCCTCCAAAATGGCCTCCTAGCTGCTCCTTTCAGAGGGGAAAATCCCTCCCCCAGCACACATTAGCATAACCAAGCCCCTTCCCAAGCACGATGGTAACCAGCCGCTCCACGTGGGCAGCGCCATTTTTAATTAGAGTAAGCAAAACCAAATAACACAAATTCTACAGACTTATTTGCCCAACACCTAGTCATCAGCAGTGATTGTATTTGTAGGTATTGGTAATTAATGTTTCTTTCTTGTGAGGAAATAAAAGAATTTGACTTAAATTTTTTATTTTTGTCTTGACTCAAATGAAAAGAAATTGGATGCTATACTAGAATTTGAAACAAAATCTTAAAGAAGAAATTCCTGCTTAATTTTAAGCTCTTTGTTGGTTATTTTAATATGCTAAGGAAGAGAATATTTACATTCATGACCACAAGAAGAGAGTAAATAAAAAACACAGTTAAGGAGGTGAAAGTGTCCTACTTAAATTTCAATCTATGCGGTACCTTTCTTTTCCTAATGTTTGCTGAGAAGGAACGAAAAGCTCAGGGAACTTAAAATCCAAACATGAACTATCATGGTAGACATGGAGAGTACAATGGAATTTTCCTCTCATTTCTTACTGTCTCTTACTTTTAATAATCAAAAAACTGTAGCCCTTACTAACAGAAGGTTATTTCTATAACCAATGGCACTTAGCTTTCTCTGTCTTTAAAATTATGCATGCATGGCCCTTGTAACAATATCACTGTGTCTCACTCTTCATTATTGCCATATGTGCTGAAAAAAAATCCACCTACATTTCTTTCATCTGATTTGCATCAGCAATATCTATGTCTGAGGATTATTCATGGATTACCAAATATTAGAACAATGTTTCAGTGGATCTTAATCTTGGCTGTATTTGCTTTAGGATTTTGTTTTCTAAAAAATTTTTTATTTTCTTTCTCCCATTTAGCCTAAGATTTACCCCAGTTTACTGTTTGGCCAGCCATTATATTTGTAATCACACTTAGGTCAAATGAGGCCATCCTCACAAAAGGCCCAGTCAGCAAGCTATAGAACACTATACAGACAGAGGGCTCTAACTTTTCTAATAGAAAATAGCCCTGTGTTGCCTGACCTGTGGTGGAACAGTGGATAAAGCATTGACCTGGAACACTGAGGCTACCAGTTCGAAACCCTGTGCTCGCCTGGTCAAGGCACATATGGGGAGTTGATGCTTCCTGCTCCTCCCTCCCTCTCTAAAATGAGTAATAATAAAAGAAAAAAAACTTAAAAAAAATAGCCCCTAATTTTTTTAAATTAGGTTTCTTTCTTTTATAATTGAGATTTTTTTTTGGTTGTTTTGAGGATAAGTAAACAGACATTGTAATTTGTTCACACTTCTTAACATATATAACAAAAACCTAAAAAGTCATGTATTTGTGATTCTTTTCTAAACAGTTATTCCAGTGACTTGCCAGCTTAATATTTCGAGGCTAAATTTTCCTTAATAGGCCAGTAGTCATGGCCGTCATGGCCATTCACATGCAGGCTCCCATTAGATTCGGACAGACGGTAAGGAAACAGTGCAGCCAAAAAATAGTGGGCCATTCCTTTATTCAAGTCTCACACCGCAGAGAGCAAACACACAGGGAAAAACACTTCTCTTTCACTCAGAGCTCACAGAGCTACTGACACATTCTCTGGTTCCACAACCAGGAAAATCTTCTCCAGTTTTTCCTAGAATCAAAGGCCCCACTAGTCCCAAAGCCTCTAACCTCTGGTTCTCCAGCTTCTCCTTCAGCACTCTGCATTCTCTCTCTTTTCCTGCCATCTTGGCTTCTCTCTCTTTCTCCTTCTCTCCTTTTAAAACTTTTCTGGTGCCAAAACCTCTCCTGCAGCAAACATTAGTATAACAATGGCCCTTCCTAAGCAGAAAGGTAGTTAGCAGTTTCACAGATCACATATCCAGCACTGCCCAGTGCCATTTTTATTTTTATTTATTTATTTATTTTTTTGTATTTTTCTGAAGTTGGAAACTGGGAGGCAATCAGACAGACTCCTTCCTGCATGCGCCTGACCGGGATCCACCCGGCATGCCCACCAGGGGGCGATGCTCTGCCCATTCGGGGTGTTGCTCTGTCGCGACCAGAACCACTCTAGTGCCTGAGGCAGAGGTCATAGAGCCATCCTCAGCGCACGGGCAAACTTTGCTCCAATGGAGCCTTGGCTGTGGGAGGGGAAGAGAGAGACAGAGAGGAAGGAGAGGGGGAGGGGTGGAGAAGCAGATGGGCGCTTCTCCTGTGTGCCCTGGCCGGGAATCGAACCCAGGACTCCCGCACGCCAGGCCGACGCTCTACCACTGAGCCAACCGGCCAGGGCCTGCCCAGCGCCATTTTTAACAATAAAAGTGAGCAAACTCAAAAAATACAAATTTTACAAACTCATTTTCCCAACAGGTATCAAGTGCCAATATCTTCAAATGTTGATATGCAGTTACATCAAAGTCCCACTAAGTCACAATTTAATACCATATGCACTACATAATCAAATTTTCAGTCCACTGCACATTTACAAAGTGCAGTGGAACACTGGACTACCACCCAAAGGTGTTACAGAGTGTGCAAAATTCTGACAGGGAAAGCCACGATCAAAGAGTGTTTGTTTTTTTTCAACCAAATGAGAGGCAGGGAGGTAGAGATACAGACTCCCATATGTGGCCTGACTGGGATCCACCCAGCAACCTCCTTCTGGGCCTGATGATCTGCCCATCTGGGGCTGCTGCTCTGTTGCTTGGCAATTGAGCTATTTTAGCGCCTGAGGTGAGGCCACAGAGCCATCCTCAGCACCCGGGGCAACTTATTCATTTAAGCCATGGTTATGGGAGAAGAGTAAAAGGGGGGGAGGGGTGGAGAATCAAATGGTCACTTCTTCTGTATTCCCTGACCAGGAATCGAACCTGGGACTTTCATACACCAGGTTGCCGCTCTACCACTGAGCCAACCAGCCAGGGCCAAGAGTGGTTTTCATTAGGAAGCAATTCTACCAAAAACATGGAAATAGAATTTAAAATGTTTAAGACATATTAAATGCACAACTGATTCCAAATGGCCATTTAGTATGCTTTGTATTATAATGTATATATAAAAACTATCCTATTTTTGGAATCTTAAGCTGACACCCGACACAATCAAAGCTTCCCATGTTTATATCTTCCTATTTTCTGGTTGTTCCAAAAAACAACCAACCAGCAAATGATTTACTACTTTAAAAAAAAAAGCATTTAGCCCTGGCCGGTAAGCTCAGTGGCAGAGCGTCGCACTGGCGTGCAGGAGTCCCCGGTTCGATTCCAGGCCAGGGCACACAGGAGAAGCGCCCATCTGCTTCTCCACCCCTCCCCCTCTCCTTCCTCTCTGTCTCTCTCTTCCCCTCCCGCAGCTAAGGCTCCATTGGAGCAAAAGTTTGCCTGGGCACTGAGGGTGGCTCTGTGGCCTTTGCCTCAGGCGCTAGAATGGCTCTGGTTGCAACAGAGTGACGCCCCAGATGGGCAGAGCATCGTCCCCTGGTGGGCGTGCCGGGTGGATCCTGGTCGGGTGCATGCAGGAGTCTGTCTGACTGCCTCCCCGTTTCCAACTTCAAAAAAATGCAAAAAAAACCCAAACCAAAACAAAAAACTTGCATTTACAAAATAGTTGATATAAAATATCCCTATGGATTTTACAAGGAGGGAGACAGGGACCACTGTTAAGACAAGGTATATCATATTTGTCAGACTTGGCTTCTTTCTCTCCTTTTTCATCCAAGACGGGACTTGCCTTATTTTAAGTTTTTCCATTTTCCATAGTTATATTTTCTTTAGGTTCCTGTTTTCTCATTGCTCTCCCTTTTTCTATTGGTTTGCACTTGTTGTCTGTGGATTTATCCTTTCCTGCTGCCTTTTTTGGCTTCCGGCGGAGCTCACTTTCCTCTTGGGCATCGTGGAGGCAGGCCCCAGTGTGTCAAGAGCCTTTGCAAACTTGGGCTGCCTGTCCGCTGCCTCTACTCACACAGCCCAACCAGCGTGGACCTACCACAGGGGTGGTGGGAGAACATAAAAATTTAGTATTTTATTACCTTAAATTATTTTTAATTTATTGATTTTAGAGAGGAAGGAGAGGTAGATATAGAGATGATAAAGAAAGAGGGACAGAGAAACATTAATTTGCTGTTCCACCTATTTATGCACTCATTGATTGATTTTTGTGTGTGCCCTGACCAGGAATCTAACCCACAACTTTGGCATGTCAGGGCAACACTCAAACCAACTGAGCTACCAAACTAGAGTCCCCAAAATTAAGTTTTAAATAAACCAAAAAAGATGTTTTAAATCAGGGGTCCCCAAACTACGGCCCGCGGGCCACATGCGGCCCCTTGAGGCCATTTATCCAGCCCCTGCCGCACTTCTGGAAGGGGCACCTCTTTCATTGGTGGTCAGTGAGAGGAGCATAGTTCCTATTTAAATACTGGTCAGTTTGTTGATTTAAATTTACTTGTTCTTTATTTTAAATATTGTATTTGTTCCCGTTTTGTTTTTTTTACTTTAAAATAAGATATGTGCAGTGTGCATAGGGATTTGTTCATAGTTTTTTTTTATAGTCCGGCCCTCCAATGGTCTGAGGGACAGTGAACTGGCCCCCTGTGTAAAAAGTTTGGGGACCCCTGTTTTAAATGTTTCATTGGTGAATATTCTTAGAAAATACAGTGGTACCTTGAGATACGAGCAGACCAACATACAATTTTTTTTTAAGATACAAGCTGCAACTCGGTCCGTAGTTTTGTTTAAGATCTGAGTGAAATTCCGAGATACGAGTTGTGATTCAGGAAGCTGTCGTTTGTTGGCAAACTGGCGCTGGGGTCCAGTATCGGCTGCACAACACCAGCATCTCGTTCTTTCTCACTGTTACCTACAGAATCAAGTCAAATCTTGTGTGCTGTACTTGTTCTTGCATCATTTTTGCATTTTTTTTAAACAGAGACAGAGAGTGAGTCAGAGAGAGGGATAGACAGGGACAGACAGACAGGAATGGAGAGAGATGAGAAGCATCAATCATTAGTTTTTCATTGCGTGTTGCAACACCTTAGTTGTTCATTGATTGCTTTCTCATATGTGCCTTGACCACGGGCGGGCCTTCAGCAGACCGAGTAGCCCCTCGCTGGAGCCAGCGACCTTGGGTTAAAGCTGGTGGGCTTTTGCTCAAACCAGATGAGCCCGCGCTCAAGCTGGCGACCTCAGAGTCTCGAACCTGGATCCTCTGCATCCCAGTCCGATGCTTTATCCACTGCGCCACCGCCTGGTCAGGCTCATTTTTGCATTTTTTACTAACTTTTTTTGTGTGTTATCATGGGGCCGAAGAAAGTGAGTGTAAAAGACAGTGGTGAGAAAAAGAAGAGAATGATGTCGATAGAAGTAAAACAAGAAATAACAGAAAAAGATGAGCGTGGTGTTCGAGTGATTGAACTGGCAAGGCTGTACGACTGCAATACATCTACAATTTGTACCATCCTTAAACAAAAGGATGCCATCAAAAGCGCAAATCCAGGCCTTGGCCGGTTGGCTCAGTGGTAGAGCATCGGCCTGGAGTGCAGGAGTCCCAGGTTTGATTCCCGGCCAGGGCACACAGGAGAAGTGCCCATTTGCTTCTCTACTCCTCCCCCTCTACTTCCTCTCTGTCTCTCTCTTCCCCTCCTGCAGCCAAAGCTCCATTGGAGCAAAGTTGGCCCGGGCGCTGAGGACGGCTCTGTGGCCTCTGCCTTAGGTGCTAGAATGGCTCTGGTTGCAACAGAGCAACGCCCCAGATGGGCAGAGCATTGCTCCCTGGTGTGCATGCCGGGTGGATCCCGGTGAGGTGCATGCGGGAGTCTGTCTGACTGCCTCCCCGTTTCCAACCTCAGAAAAATCCCCCCCCCAAAAAAAAAAAAGCACAAATCCAGCGAAATGAACTACAATTCTGTCCCAATTAAGGACAAATATCCATGAAGAAATGGAGAAGCTTCTGCTGGTGTGGGTGAAAGAAAAAGAGCTGGCAGGAGATACAGTGATAGAGACTGTAAATGTGAAAAGACAGGTATTATTTATGGCGACTTGAAGAAGAAAGAACCGGCCTGACCTGTGGTGGCGCAGTGGATAAAGTGTCGACCTGGAAATGCTGAGGTTGCCAGTTTGAAACCCTGGGTTTGCCTGGTTAAGGCACATATGGAGTTGATGCTTCCTGCTCCCCCCCCTCCTTTCTAAAATTAATAAATAAAATAAAAAAAACAAAATTTTTTTTTAAAAAAAGAAGAAAGAACCATCAACCTCAAAAGAGGCAGCAGAAGATATGTTTAAGGCAAGTCACAGCTGGTTTGAAAATTTCAAGAAGAGATCTGGCATCCACTCGGTGGTGAGGCATGGTGAAGCTGCGAGTGCTGATGTTAAGGCAGCTGAGGAGTACATTGCATGTTTTGCTGCGCTTATCGCAAAGGAAGGCTACATCCCCCAACAAGTGTTCAACTGTGACGAAACAGGATTTTTTTGGAAAAAAATGCCCCAGAGGACTTTCAGCACCGCAGAGGAGAAAAAGCTGCCAGGCCATAAACCCATGAAGATCGCCTGATCCTTGCATTGTGTGCAGATGCTAGCGGTGATTCTAAAGCTACTGCTAGTGTATCATTCCAAAAATCCTCGAGCCTTTAAGACTCACAAGATTCTTAAAGAAAAACTGCAGGTTACGTGGCGCTCCAATGCTAGGGCATGGGTTATGCGGCAGTATTTATTGAATGGGTAAATCTCATCTTTGGTTCTGCAGTGAAGAAATATCTTCAAGAAAATATATTCCCAATGAAAACATTACTAATCCTTGAAAATGCTCCAGCCCACCCACCTGGTCTTGAAGATGACATTCTCAATGAGTTCAAATTCGTGAAAGTCCTCTACCTCCCACCCAACATGACTTCAGTCTTGCAACCTATGGATCAGCAGGTCATTTCCAACTTTAAAAAGCTTTACACAAAGCACTTGTTCCACTGCTGCTTTGAGGTGACTGAGAATACAATCTAACCCTTTGAGAGATTTGGAAAGATCGCTACAACATTGTGATATGTTTACGCATTATTGACTTGACATGGCAAGAAGAAGCCTGACCTGTGGTGGCACAGTGAATAAAGCGTCGACCTGGAAATGCTGAGGTCACCGGTTCGAAGCTCTGGGCTTGCCTGGTTAAGGCACATATGGGAGTTGATGCTTCCTG